>NC_142438.1:61535000-63935000 GCF_059453495.1 Arachis ipaensis | reverse complement strand
ATTTCTTTCATATTTTCATAAAAATATATAACACCCAATTCTTAAACCAATGTTTCCAAACCCACTTTTTCCCACACTTAATTCATGAGCACTCTCACTAGTCTAAGCTAACCAAGTATTCAAATAAAGGATATTATTGTTTTCCGCTTAGAGTTAATGATGTGCTAAAGTAAAGAATAAAAGGGGTAAAATAGGCTCAACATTGGTTTGCAAAGGATAATGAAAAGGGTAAGGCCATATGGATATCTGACGAGAGAACTTTTGCGTGGTCTAGAAAATTGCGGATAAATCCTCATTGCAAGTATAGTTTCTAAACCTTCAAAAGTCCTTTCATACAAACGTTTGGGTGTCACAAGTAACAAACCCCTTAAAAATTGTTAACCGAGTATTCAAACATCGGGTCGTCTTTTCAAGGAACTGCGAGAAAGTATGTTCTTATTATCGGTTATAAAGGTTGTAATCGGGGTTTAGAAGGTGAGAAGCAAGTAATTTAAATGACGAGTGGATTAAATGGTAATTAAAAATAAATAATAACTGTAAAATAACTTTTGGCAAGATAAGGGAAATTAGAAGTCCAAATTAGTTATCTCTCTCAACTATAATGAAAGTTGAATCTAAACTCCACTTGGTCAACCTTTACCAGGGCAAAGGAAAGTCAAGGGACTAATTAAATTGACCTTTGAATCCTAATTATTTCCTAAGAAAAGGTTGGGATTATTTAAGCTCAACTCAATTAGCAAGATATCGATTATCAATTACGTTGAGTTTAATAACTGTTGAGTTACTGAATTCTTAACCAGGACCAAAAGGGAAAAAAAGTAAAATTGCTGAAATAATAAAAATGTCATTAGATGGGAGGCAATGATAACTTAAATCAAAGAGAACAATCATAAACTGAAAATACCTCAAATATCATTAATTCAAATAGAAATCTGTAACATGGAATAATTCATAATTTAAATTATAATAATCAATTCAAATATTGGAATCAAATAAATAAAAGTAAAACTGAAATAAAAGAACATTAAAACTTGGATCCAGAGTTACTCCCAAAACAAGAAGAAGTCCTAAATCCTAAGAGAGAGAGAGAATCTCTCTCTAAACTAAATCTAAATCATGAAAACTAGAAATTGGCGAGCTCTCCCTGAATGGATGCATTCCACCACTTTATAACCTCTGATCTATGCTTTCTGTACTTAGATCTGGGCCAAAAAGGGCTTCAGAAATCGCTAGGGGCGTATTCTATAAATTCTGATACGTGGCCTCTGTCACGCGTCCGCGTGGGTCACGCGGTCGCGTCATCTGGAGCTTTTCCTTTCCACGCGGTCGCGTCAGTCACGCGTCCGCGTCGTGGGTGTTCTACTCAAGGCGCGCGGTCGCGTCAGTCATGCGGCCGCGTCACTGCTTCTTTGCTTCTGGCATGCAATCGCGTCGTCCATGCGATCGCATGAATACCAGTTTCCTTAAAGCTCCGTTTTGCCTTCTCCTTCCATTTTTGTATGTTTCCTTTTTCATCCTTTAAGTCATTCAGCCTTAGGAAACCTGAAGCTACTCAACACACTAATCACGACATCGAATGGAAATAAAGGTAATAAAAATAATTAATTTTTAAAGCTTAGGAAACATGTTTTTCACAATATGACATAATAAGGAAGGGAAAGTAAAACCATGCAATTAATGTGAATAAGTAGGTGAAGAGTTGAATAAATCACTCTAATTAAGCACAAAAGAACTCATGAAATATGGGTTTATCAACCTCTCTACACTTAAACACTAGCATGTCCTCATGCTAAATCCAAGGTAAATAATTAAGGTTAAAGTGATGGAATGTTATGAAATGCAACCTATGCTAAATGCATCTACCTAATGAGTCATGCAATTCTAATTCATCCACTCATATATAAAGCCTACATGTAGTCAAATTATTTCACATTCTCAAGGAGATATATATACATATATAGCTAACCCTCAAATAATAAAGCACTTTTTTGCAAATGAGATGAGAGAAAAAAACTTGCAAGACAATCAGAGATAAATGTTAATGAGCTTTTGAACCCTCATGGATTTTGTGTTTTCTCTCTAATCACTCAGTGTTTATTGGGTTAATCACTCTATTCTTCTTTTTATTCTTCCTTTCTATAACCTTGTTTTTCGTCTAACCAATCAACAATTATAGAACATAGTCATACCAAAACTCATGAGGTCTTTAATTAAGGTTGTAATGGGGTCAAGGCAAAGGGTAAGGATATATGTATAAGGCTAAGTGAGCTAATAAGTGAATCCTTAATTAGACTAAGATCTCACCTAACATACATACTTAGTAAAACAATGCTTCTTTACCTATTCTCCCTATTTTCTCACTTTTGATGTCACATGCTCATGTTTCAATTCTTGTTTTTTGTCCCATATGCATTGCTTTTTATTTTTGCATTGGAGAGTTCTTTTTGTATCCCCTTATTTACAAGCTTGAAAACTAACTTTTTTTTGTTTGAATACACATGGTAATTTTAATTAATTTGAATTTTCATGAGCCTGCTTCCCAAAATTTTGAGTTGCTTTATTCTTTTTAATTTTTCTACCTTTTGTCTTTATCAACTATGTTCCCAATAAGTTTTCCACATTTTACTCTATTTATAATTTTCTATCTTAAGCTAACCAAGGATTCACTTGGGATTTTCTTTTATTTTTCTGCTTAAGGCTAGTAATTTGGCTAAAATAGAATAAGGGGGTTTTTTTAAAAAGCTCAAAGGGGGCTAACAAAGGCGATGTAAAAGGTAGGCTAATTTGGGGTAAGTGAGCTAAAATCAAATGATGGCCTCAATCATTATTTTGAGATGTACCTGATGTGTATTTTTGGAGAACGAATTCCAAACACACAAATCTAACCGGCAAGTGCACCGGGTCGCATCAAGTAATAATAACTCACGGGAGTGAGGTCGATCCCACAGGGATTGAAGGATTGAGCAATTTTAGCTTAGTGGTTGATTTAGTCAAGCGAATCAAGATTTGGTTGAGTGATTTGTGATTAACAGAATTTAAATTGCATGAAAATTAAAGGGAATGGGTAAATCGCATGAAAGTAAAGAGCAGAGAAGGTAAATGTGCTGAATCTTAAAGAACAAGAAATTAAATGGCAGAAACTTAGAACGCAAGAAATGTAAATTGCAGAATCTTAAAGTGCAAGAAATGTAAATGGCTTGAATTGTAAAGGGAATTGGGAATTGGATTTGCAGAAATAAATCAAGGAAAAGTAAAATTGCAACAAGCAGAGAAGTAAAGGAGGACTTGAATTGAACCGGATCTTAAAACAGAAATGTAAATGAGCTTGAAGCAGTAAACAGAAATTGAAAATGGGAAATCCGGATCTCAGGACCCAAGAGACTAGATAACCAAGTCTAGATCTCAAATGCCTTCCTAGATCCAACAAGAACAATTGCAAAGGAAATGTAAATTGCAGAGAAAGTAGATGAGAGAACAAGTAACAGAAACTGAAATTCAATTAAGCAGAAAATTAAACAAGATCCCAAGGGGAGATTGAAACAGAAGTTCTTCAATTCTCCACCCAAGATCCGAAGCAAGAAAATTAAAGAGTGCTGGGCAAGAACAAGGAAGAAGAGAGATCAATTCTCCTCCCCAATTCTCCTGAATTAAAACAACAATGCTAGAATGTAAAAGTGAGCTCCCAATCAAACCAGAAAAGAAAGCTCTATGAAAACTAAAAAGGGAAGCTTCCTCAAAAACTTAAATCCTATGCTATTTATACACTTTCTTCAAATGGTCTTCAAGCCTTCAATTGGGCCTTTGCTCTTGGTGGAATTAGGTTGATAGAGGCCTTGGTTGATTGCTCTTGGAGTTTGGAGAAGAACCGAATTGAACCGGGTTTGGAATCATGAAAGCTTGAGTAAAAGTTTGAGTAAAAGTTTGAGGCAAACTTTTACTCCAACTTTTCACATCAGCCACCCTCTTTTGCTGATACCAACGTTGGGGCAAAAGTTTGGGGTCTAACTTTTGCTCCAACGTTGGCCTCCCCTTGCACACTCATGGCGCCAACGTTAGCCAAAAAGTTAGAGGCTAACGTTGGCGCAAACTTTTGCTCTCCAGGGTGTGTTGTTCATGCGCCAACGTTTGCCAAAAAGTTAGGGGCTAACGTTGGCGCAAACTTTTGCTCTCCAGGGTGTTGATTTGTGATGCCAAAAGTTTGCCAAAAAGTTTAAGGCTAACTTTTGCTCCAGCTTTTTGTCCAAAAGTTTGCACAAAAGTTTGAGGCTAACTTTTGGTCCAGCTTTTTGCTCCATGGTTCATTTTCACTTATTCCAAAAGTTTGAGCTAAAGTTTGAGGCAAACTTTTGCTCAAACTTTTTGTCCTCTCTTCCTCCTAGCCATTCCTTCTTTCTTCAACCTTTCTCCAAGCTTTCTTCACCTATTATTAATCAACCAAACACATCAAAGCTATGCTCAAAATCATGAGATATTCATTCCTTCATAATATGTGACAATTATAGCATAAAACCTCATGAAATAGCATGAATTCATACATGGTTGATTAAATCAATGGAAGCATGAAAATCTACCCAATTGGCTTGCTTGTGGCTCAAGAAAGTGCATAATTCAATTGAAAACAAAAGAAAAAGGCTAATGAAACTAGGCTAAGATGACTTGTCATCAGTACCTATATTCTATAATCGAACATATAGACTATAACAAAGTAAAGAACACCAGAATAAGAAAGAAGGTTGGAACACACAGGAATAAAAATTATGGTTTGAATGTAACCATACAGTTAAGCTCAAAACTCACAGGCTATGTGTTCTCTAGCTGAAAAATCATTTATCACTTATGTACGTCATGCAGGTTTAGTTAAAAATTCTCATTATTCTCTTAAAAAGTAATTTAGGGTAGCCTTTGAAGTTTTAATGTTTCTCCTTGATGAAATGTTGTCAGTTTAACTACATCATGTAATGCTATATATACAAGGTTTTATGGATCAAAATCTATTATGTTCAAGTTCCTAGCTTACTCTTTTTTATATTTGTCAATTTAAACTAAGCTATAACTAAGCTGTCTTATGTAAAAAAGGTAAACTATACTAATTGATCCACTCATAAGTTAGAATTGCAAACTAAACTAAATAACTAAAATGAACTAAATAACTAAAATATGAGCAAAAAATGCAAAATGCAGAAAATAGAGTAAAATACACAAGTAGCAATGTATAAGTACTCAGAAAATAACAATAAAAGAAAAAGAGAAAAATACAGAAAAATATCCAAAATAAAAGAAAAAGTATGTAGTAGTTCACCAAAATAAACGCCAGAGATGGCGACCTCCCCACACTTAAAATGAAGCATCGTCCCTGATGCTCAATCAAGCCGGGTGTGAAGGAGTGTCATCACTGGGAGGGATGGTAGCTGGGGTCTCTGTGGCGGTGGTGGGCTGAGAGTCTGGCTGCTGTAGAGGGGATGCTGACTAGATCGGGATCTCAAGATCCGCAGCCTCAAGCTGATGTGGGGCCTCCTGCTGTGGTGTAGCGTGCTCTGTGCTTGCTTGCTGATGAGTCTCTGCCTGGGAATGAGGCTCCTCCTCGTGCTCATCCTCCTCTTCCTCTGATGGCTCTGATGGTGTGTCGGGCTCGGAGGGGATGTCGGCGCCCTGTCTGATCATCAGCTTTAGATGGGAATAGCGTCGCCTGCTGCGGCGCTCCAATCTCTCATACCGGCGCCTGTTACGGCACTCCATCTGATCAAGCTGGCGGAATAGACGGTGCACGAGGCGATAAACTGGCTCAGAGGCGGGTGGAGGTGCAGTGGTGGCAGCAGGGGCAGCTGGGGCAGCTGTGGATGAAGAGGTTCCAGCAGACGGAGGGGCTGTCTCATCAGTAGCAGTGACAGATGGTGGTCTGTGGCCCAAAGCAAGGAAGTTCCTACTGTGAGGGATGATCTTCCTGCAGTCCGCTGCTGGTGGTCACTCATCGGCATCCTCCCAAGGCACATCAGCCTGACGGCCTAGCCGTGTAACCAGATAAGGAAAGGGGAGGGTGCCTCGGACGTGGACCCTGGCCATATAATGCCGGATAAAACGAGGCAAGTACAGGTCCTTACCCTCCAGCAGACACCAGAGGAGGGTGATCATGGCAACCGGGATCTCAGTCTCATGAGTACTCGGCATCACATAATTGATCAAGATCTGATGCCATAGCTGAGCCTCATTATTCAAGTACACTCTCTTGATCCCTCTAGGCATAGTGGTGTCCTGACCCATCTCCCAAGGAACAGCAGGGTCGAGAGCTATCCGTGCCTTCACAGTATCCCAATCAAATCGCATCTGGCCCATGTCCTCCTCAGCCTGTGCATAACCACTCTGTCAGTGGTCTCTCCAGAAAGAACCAGCCCCGTTGCTTGATTTGCTCAGTGGTGTATTGCTGGAGGGCTTCTGGAATCTTCAAGGTACATTCCAGGTATAGATTTATGGAGTTTGCAAAAGTCGGGTACTTCAGCTCACAGTACCGGTTTGCAAATTTTATAGGATCAGTCGAAGGGAGCAGCTGGTCAGCTTTTTTCTACTGTGTGAAGTTCTTCTCCCGCCATGAGGAATCGTGCATTAGAGCAATGATGGACTGGGAGGAATCTCTGCTCTTGCGCTTGCCAGTAGCCTTGCCTTTGCCTTTCCTTTGTGAGGCAGACATCCTGAAAAACAGAAAACCAAGAAATGGATAAAATAGGAAAGCAAATAGGCAATTTAAACAAAGGAAACTCAAAGCGGTAAGGGAGAAATAGAATAAGGAAAATGAGTAATTGAAATGTGATTGAATTAATATTAAATGGAAAGAAAAAAAATCAATATGCCATAGTGAGAATGTTAGAGGAAGTGAAAGTAATCAGAAAAGAGATCAAGAGGGTTAGTATGGTAAAAAGAAATTAGTAAATTAAAATTAGTGAGTTAGGAAAGTAAGTGGCATAGAAAATATTCCATATAACAATGATTCACAGATAAGAATAGAAGTACTCATAATCGAATAAAGAAAACAGGGTGATGCTGATTCGAATAGAAATAAAGAAATCAGAAATTGGAATCAGTGAATCACAAATGCAGGTTATGAACCAGGAAATCAAAGAGGATAAGAAAATGGCCCTAGCATTCATGAAATGGTTTGGGGGGAGCAGAGTAAAACAGAGTTGCAAAACCAAAACAAGAATGAAAACAATTTTCAAAAAAAAAAAAAAATTGGGCAGCATTCCGGCTAAAATTGGATTGTCCCGGAAAATAAACAGCAATCATATCAGTTCATATGAATTAAAAAAATCAAGATGCATGTACATAGATATAAAATAAACATAAAAACTCAATGTAAACAGCAGCAACATACAAGAAAGCAGCATATGAATCATGATTATAGCAGCAACAGATTTGCACATAGGATAAAACAGAAGTAAGAACAGTGCAAGTAAACAGACCTAGATCCACTAACCACAGCCTAAGCTACCTAACAACCTAAAAATCCACTACAACATGCAAGTCTAGCTATCCTAATCATGAACATAAACGGAATAAAAAATACAGAAAAGTGACGGACGGATAAAAAGGGTTGCGTGTTGCGGAACCTGGTAAGCGGAAGGGGTGGAACAGGGAAGAAGGTGGCTGCGGTGGCGTCCGGCGCGGTGGTGGTGCACGGCGTCGCGGTGGCGGCTGAGGGGGCAGTGGCGGAGGGAGGTATTAGAGTTAGTGAGAGAGGGAGAGGATAGGGGAAGGGAGGGTGGTGGTTGTTGCTGGCCGAAGGGGGCGGGTGGCGGAGAGGGGGGGCGCGGCTGGATGGCCGGCGGTGGCTGGGCGGTGCTCGCGAAGGTGGCTGTGGTGGAGAGGGAAGGAGAGAGGAAGAAGGAAGAAAAGAGAAGGGGAGGGGATGGTACGGTGGCGGCGTCTGGGCGGCGGCGGCGTTGGGGTGGTGGCGTGGTGGCTGGCCGGCGGTGGCTGGGGCAAGAGGAACAGAGAAGGAGAAGAGGGTTGGGGGTGAAGGGGGGGCTGCACGACTAATAGGGTTCGCGGGGCTGGGGGGTTATATTTTCGAATCCACGCGGCCGCGTGGGGCACGCGGTCGCGTGGTTGGGGTGAAAATGGGGGAGACGCGATCGCGTGGGGTGCGCGATCGGATGAGAGGGGGAAAAGAGGGGTGACGCGATCGCATGGGTTGCGCGATCGCGTCGCTGGAATTCGTGCTAAACGCACGACTCCAGCGCCGTTTCAGCGCAACTCTCTGTCTCTTTTTGGGGTGATATGCAATCCATGCGACACGATCGCGTCGCTCACGCGGTCGCGTGGGATTGGTATTGGGTAAGCGACGCGATCGCATGGGGCATGCGATCGCGTGGGCCAATTTGTGCGAAACGCACAAGAGCCGCACGATTCCAGCCCAACTTTTTGTTCGTTGGATCCTTACGCCGATATATATATCACGCGGCCACGTGGGTCACGCGGTCGCATGGGTGGTGTTTTTCGCGATATGATGCGATCGCATGGGGCATGCGGTCGCGTCGTGCAACCCCTTTTTTTTTAACTGAAAAATGCAGGATGCAGTGATTAACATGAATGCTATGCATGATTCCAGGTTAATGTTAAAATAAAAAAAAGGGTAAATTGAAAACAATAGACAAGAAATAGATTGAGAAAGAAGCGACCATACCATGGTGGGTTGTCTCCCACCTAGCACTTTTAGTTAAAGTCCTTAAGTTGGACATTGGAAGAGTATCCTGTTATGGTGGCTTATGTTTAAATTCGTCCAGTTTGGATCAAGGTTAGGATACCTTGCTTGTAACGGTTGAAGTACGATATCCGGAGCTCCTTGCTCATGCAAAGTGATCCGGCGTGGCTCCGCCATGTGTGGCTCACCTGTAGGATGCAAAGATGTATCAGTAGTGCCAACAGAAGAATAGGAAGTAGCGGACTCCAAGTCACTCTCGGTGACGTCTAGTGATTCGGTGTTTTCCTCAAGAGAGGCCGAAGTACTAGGCGTGTAGTCCAATCGCCTTCTAGCTTGCCGAGTGTGTAATAAAGTTCTTTCAATCTCAGGATCAAAGTTGGCTAAGCTAGAATTCGGTTGAGACCGAGTCATCAAACTTGAAAGTCATAGTACAAATGCAAAAGAATTTTAAACTATAGCTAAGTATTGAAAGAGCAAAATATCTACAATATTCACATATTCACATAACCAATATCAAGGCATATGTTGCAACCATTCCCCGGCAACGACGCCAAAAATTTAACGAACGCCCCAGCGGTGTATTGGTAGATTTCTCTTTAATAACACCTCGTTGTGAGTATAGTTCTACCAACAACAATCCTCGGGGGGTCAAATTTAGAAAAGGGATTTGGTTGTCACAAGTTCAACCCCAATAGAAATAACCGAAGTATTCAAACCTCGGGTCGTCTCACAAGGAATGGGCAAACATGTACTTCGACATTGGTTAGAAATCCGGGGTTGTGAGTTATGAGCATGAAAATAAATGGAAATCTTAACAAGCAAGTAATCTTAAATTGCAATAAACTAATTCAACCACCTAAGTAAAACTTGAGCAATTCCAATGAACAAGAAATATTCTATTTAATTCTACTTAAACCAAACAAGTAACTATAACTAAGGCAATTGAAATTGGAAATTGGGTTCAAATATGAATGATAAAAACAACTCTTGACTAGGCATGGGAATTGGGCTCACAATCCTTGTCCAACAACTATATCTTGACAATTATGAGGAACCAAGCTCATTAAGTCTACCCCCAAAGTCTTAAGTATGTGATATCTACCCCTAGACTTGAGGTATGTCAAATGGCTTTGGCCGCATCAACCCATAAGTCCCAACCTACCTACTAATTAAATTAGTAGTGGGTTGGCGTCAATGAGTATCAAATTGACCACCAAGGGCTCCGAAATCATCAGATCTATTAGACCCAATGACTCAAGTTTACCCAATTCCCTTGACCTAGGCCAAGAGTGGAAAAGACTACTCCATAATCAAAGTAAACAATTCATCAAACACTTGGTAAGCATTAATAAAAGAGATGTTCAAAATAGCAATTAAATTGAATTCCACAAATACCCACTAACAATTATCAACATACAATCAAGTAATCAACAAGATTAAACATAAAAATCATCAATGTAACATCAACAAGTCAAGATTCACAACATTCATGAAATGGGTATAAGATGACAATTGACAAGAATCATAAAACTATCACTAAATGTAAGCAAGATTGTAACAAGGAATTCAAATTTAACAATTAAAACTGCAATTAACAAAATCCAATTCACAAATCAACAAGAGAAGATCAAAATGGAAACTAGATCTAGAGAGGAACAAGGGTTTCTCTCTCTAGAATAACCAAAGAACCAAAAACTAGCTAAAAATTGTGTCCTAGTGTGAAATTGAGTCATCTCTCCTTTTCCCCTAACATCCTTGGGTCTTTTCCATGCAGAAACAGCTTGAAATTGGGCCTCCTTGGCCTCAGAAATCGCCAGGCACGACTTCTCTTAATGAGGTCACGTGCAGCTTCCCACGCATGTGCGCCAAGTGCGCGCGCGCGCCGATTGCTTTCATGATCCACGCGTGCGCGCCAGTTGCGCGTGCGCGTTAATAGGAATCTTCCAATCTGCGCGGATGCGTCCATCCTTTCGCGCCGCTTCCAGCCAATCCCATCCACGCGTGCGCGTGGAGTGCGCAGACGCGCCGATACTGCTGCTCCCAAGACTTCAATTCTTCATGTTCCTCCCTTTTTGTACATGCTTTCTCCCTCTCTTCTAAGTCATTCCTACCCTATAATTCCTGAAATTACTCAACAAAAACATCACGGCATCGAATGGCAATAGAAGAGGATTAAAATATGGCAATTTCAAGGCAAAATAAGCATGTTTTTCATCATAGAGTAATATTGGAAAGTGAACACAAAACCATGCATTTCTTGTGAATAAGTGTGAGAAATATTGATAAAATTCCCCAAAATAGGCGCAAGATAAACCACGAAATCGGGGTTTATCAGCCTGACTTCTCATTGTCGGCCTACTATCTTCACATCATGGACCACCTCATGGACTTGGTTATCGTCTTTATCCCGGATCAATGACACAATGCAGTTCATCTTCTCTCAAAATTCACGCTACACCTTCTGAAAAATGTCATTGGCATATTCGGATTGAAACTACACTTCAATCTCGCTGTTGGAGCAACATGGCACAACCTTATTCAGAGAGTTAAAATCCTTTGTGGCCTCCTTTTCCACCCAAGACATTAGAGCATTGTTGTACTGACTTACGGCCAAGGTTGTCTGCGAATTCAGATACTTGTCAAACAAAAAATGGACGCTCTCGTTTCTCTGAGTGGATGATATTCCAGCCCAGAAGTCACCCTTCAGATACACTAGAACCCAGTATCTGTAATCATTCCACATCCCTTGCAACCATTCGTTATCCTCGAGACAGTAGGCATTCACAAAACCAGTCCAATTGTCTTCAAACTCCTCTATAGTCAAAATTTGGTAGAGGACTTCACTCAAGAAGTATAGATTGCCCGTGATGGTTATCTCTGATAAAGGCAGCAAACAGCTTGTCGTACTTGTTTGTTAGGTATGTCGTATCAAAGCTAACAACATTCCCAAAGTACTCGTACAAGGCAATACTCTGAGGATCAGCAAAAAATATCCAAATAATTCGACATTCCTCATCGTAATCACCGTCATAGTAAAAATGGTTGTCTCGCTCCTTTATCTATCTAAAATAGTCTATCACCGCTTTACCATCACCTCCTTTCCTAATTGACCTCATATCCAAATCAATAAAATTTCTCACATCTTTTTCCCCAAAACAAAGGCTATCAGGCCCGCCGGCATGGTTAAGCAGCTTTTGAAATATCTTAAATACTCGAATGCCGACTTGAGAATCAATTTGGCAAGTTCATTTAACCTGCATAGAAATAACCTTATTTCTCCTCAATATGCTAGAATTAGTGCAATTCAGATCGTGACAGTGTTCGAGTTTAACTACCCTAATAATCCAACTACCGCCGACATCGGAAGAGGCAATCATCCTGGCTTTACACCCTGTAGGTCCTTTTGGATAGGTCTTCCTCGTTTCATCAACCTTTGATTCGGCTTTGCCCTCCCGGTTGCAGACAAGCATAACATGGTATACAACCTTATCGGCATTCTTTTTCGAATTCCTATTCCTCCAGTCAAAACCAACTCTTCTTGGGTAGGTGTCGTAGAATTCGATTATTGCATCCAGAGATTCAAATTCCATCCCAACAATGGGAACATCATCACCAGTCTCTGACTCCATGACGGAACCTCAATTGATAACACACTTCCGAAAGTTCCCTGGAAGAAACTCACAAAGGAGTCGACAAAGTTAATATCTAACAACAAATGCTTAAACCAACAACACAAATAAAATCAACGGAAACATATGGAATCAAATAAATGCATTAAATGCAATCAATAGAATTTAAGTTGAAAACCAAAAGACTACTTTGCAAAACAACGATGTTTTGGTTCAGGTAATAACCGGAAAACTCTGCCTCCAAACTAACTAATGATTAATAACTAACAAAAACATTTCAAAGTCACTATATTGGTTGCAACTATCCTAAGCAATTTTCACAAGCCATTTCTTAATTTGTTTAATTCAATATTGAAACTAAAAAAAAAGTCTAATCTCAACACGGGCCGTGTGACATCAGTCTGATTCTCACACGGGCTATATCACAGTCCTCTCCCGTTTGATCTCTCACACAGGGCGTGTTATAGCCCTCTAATTTATCACATGGGCCGTGTGACAGCCATCACCATCTGTCTCAAAGCGAGCTACTTTATCACCTGGGTCGTGAGATAGCCATCTGATCTCTCGCACGGACGTGTTAAAGCGAGACGCTTTCTAACATGGATCGTATGACAACCATCTAACCTCTAGCATAGGCATGTCAAAGAAAACTGGTTTCTCACACGGCATTGTGAAAGCCCACGGAACCCCCGGGTGTCCAGTCCAACGAAATTAACATCAAACATGAATTACGAATTAAATTGATGAAATCCTAAATCAAACACGAATTTAATGGATGAAAGCCAAAATTTGGCTGGGTAAAACTGCCCTATATTTCCCCCACCAGGCTCCGTTAACAATCAAACTGAAACTCTGAAATCGTCAAAATCACAAGTATTGATATAATCATCCAATCAAATCTCAAATCTAAAAAATTGAGTTCAGCTAGGTAAAACAACAAGTAGCATAAAGTAGTAGAGGCTTAAAGACTACATACCTCAAACACAGTAACGTAATCGCCAGGGGAGTCAACTATCAGACCCCGATTTTGTTGTGGCGCTGCAATTTTGTTGTGACGCCGCGATTTTGTTGTGGGGTTGAAGAGGATAAACAGTGCACTGGCTGGGATTTTCGTAGAAAAGGAAAAAAGAGGGTATATTCTTTGGCGACAAATCAAACAAACGGAATTTAAGTTTTGGGGGAAAACGAGTTTTGGGGGAAATAACTATGTAGTATTCCGTTGGTGAAATAACATGGCTCTTTTGGATATTACTTCCATTTTAAACTTTTAAAAGGGTTTCCAGAGGGTATATTGTACACTGTAGGCATCTAAAATTGGATGAAATGCGAAACTTTCAAATTCATCTATTGAATTTCAAATTCATATATTGAATTCGCTTGGACCGAATATGGAAGTGCGAGTCAAAATCCAACGTTCCTTAGAGAAATTAAACCTCCTCTTCTCATTTGATTTTATCACATTTGATTTCAGTATACATACATTTCTCCTTTTCAATTTTCTTTCAGTCTACATATCCTCAAGAATGACAACACTATATACATCACCAAAGTATATTTTCAGCTCATAATCAATCTGAAGCATAGACTAACTCTTCTCATAGCATCACATCAAAAGAAATTACTCATCAGTTCTGTGATGCAGTAGTATCAGTGGATTCTACTTGTTCGACAGGGTTCTGGATACCCTCAATAGCCTCGGCCGAAGCATTCGAAAATTCCATCAGTGACTGGAAAAGTTGGGGAAGTCTAGTTTTGAGGTGATTTAGAGTCATGGTCCTACTACACTGGACAGCACCCATGTAAGTTGCTGTCATACGATCTACTTCCTTCTTCAGGGCTTCTGTTTTGTTTCTTTTAAGCGATAACGGGTGCATGGGGCTCATATTAACAGGTATATCTTCATTTTCAAAGGTGTACTTGAATTTTTCCTCCATCTCGCTCAGGGACTCCGAGCATCTTCGCCACCGCATTTTGAGTTTGTTCAACCGCTTCAGAATGTTATCTTCCTGCGCCTGCTGGTCAATTATTGAATGGATAGATGACAATAGGCCCTTTATTGCATCAGAGGCATCCTGTAACCGCAGTGCCAGAAAAATTATAAACCTGACTGCTGATATACAAAGAACAAATCCACCTGCATTATGAAATACTCTACACCTAATGAGGAAAGTAAAACATGTTTTTTCTTGCAGCGGTAAGAAGTGTTCATTCAGAATAAGTCATGTTGGTAAATTTGTGGTAGGCTTAGAAACTCATGATCATGGAGATATATACACACCAAAATTTAGTAACGGAAAAAAAAATGCAAAGAGTATGTCTTTTCAGGTTTGTTCTGTAAGATCAAGAACCGTTAAAAGTTTCCTTTTTTTTCCCCAGCATTATGATATATAAATATGCTGATAAAACTAGATGATAGGTAGGTACGTAGAGATCTTAGTGATGGGGTAAGTGGAAAATAGTGACAACGCTAGGGTAAACACTGATTGTAATTGTGTGCTAGCGTTAGTCATAATAAGGAATGGCACAGTCGTCCTAGTCACATAGAATGATGATGTAGTCATGTAGATGACATGGATCGGGCTCATTTCCACTCGGTGGAAAAGGTTATGAGACCATGTGCAGAGGTGACGGTTTAGATTGGTCCCAAAACGTTTAAGACTTTCGTTAGTCTGAAAAAGGTTTGATAAAGGTACAAAAGAAATGTTTATAAATTTACGAGAGACTTACTAAATTTGATCATACTTTACAGTACACAAGTAAAGCCTTGTATGATAGTTGAACTCTCTAAGATAACTTGAGTTTACAACGGAAGGTTACTTGACTATGTTACTTAGCTTACTATAAAACTTGGATTTGACAAACTTGAATAGAATTGGGAAACTTTTCATTCTGCGTGCAAGTTGAAAAGCTGGAAGCCAAGAACAAGAGTAGGTCGCGTGCGCTAGTTTTAGTTACTTTCAACTAAACTGACTAAAAGACAAAAAGAAAATCCAGAGCTATGCCTTGATAGTCCCTTCTTAGAAGCGTCTACTGAAATAATTAATAAAAAAATCGAGGAAAAAGAAACAAACTGACATCAAATTTTGGTAAGAAAGTACCTTGTTAGGTAGTCTGTCAAGGCCAAGTTCCCACTGTTGACAAATGGAATGAATCAATGAGGAATTATCACTAGATTCATGGCCATCCCAGAGGCATTTGGTAAGCTGAATCCACCTACAGAGGGTCCTTACGTACTCGCGTTGAGATTTCACAAGCTTGCAAAAGCTAGAGTACCAGTAAGAGGCTTCTGTCTGAAACTGAATGGTAGCCCGGTGATGATCTTCGGTGTTTTGTAATACGTTTTGATTATCGCTGAGGTTACTCAGCTGCTGACAAATGAGTGTTTGGGCCTGATGACACTTATTCATTGTCCTCCACATTTTTATCAACCTGCAAGGTTTTAGAGAGAAACCCATGGTATGATTCAGATATATTTACAATATTCAATCATGTTCATCATCTGTCAACTGAATCACTCTATTTTTGCAACATTCAAGAGAGAATGACATTAAGTATCATTCTTTATCAGGCAAATTCAACATGCAATTCCTCTCGGAAAAAATCACATCTCTTCTTTTCAGCTCTCTTCCCCCTTCTCTTTTATAAAAAAGCAGCCACTGCCTCATTATTATTGATGCTATTATAGCATAAGTAACAAGCAATGTGGATTCTAAAACATCATGTTTAAGACGAAATATGCAACTGCATTGATGACAACCAATGCAAGATCCATAACATAATTGTAATGGCAAAACATCATTATAAATGCAACTGAACGAGATGAACAACCACCCAATTTCTTGACATATTTCCTAGAATATAAGATAAAAACTATTGAAAAAATCAGAATTATGCTAATTGCTAAGAAATGATTAAGTTGGAGAAAGTGTAGTGTATCCAATTTACAGAGATATACCCTGCAGTTAATGCACCCAGCTGGGGTAACAGCTCCTCGTCTATAAGGTACAAAATTGATGAAGTTGTTTCGGTGATCAATTGTCGCAGATCCAATAAATGAGAGTTCAGGTTCTCAACATTTGATCTAGTTTTGTCAGTCTTCATCCAATCAATGTTCTCATTCTCTTGCTTTTGCAATAATAAAGACTTCCTCTCGAACTCCAGTTTGACGATTACTTCTTCCTACAGGACACATTTTAAACAATGTGAAAAGAAAGACATTCATGCCTAACGATTTCAAATCCAAAAACAAGGTTTAGTGTTAAATTTAGAGGTCAAATATAATGAAATTTATAATTGAAGTGTAATACATTGTAGTTGAAGTATATCAACCCAACCTATGAGTTGGTTGCTGAGTGGTATGTAAATTAGTCCCTGTAGATGGGGACAATAATCCAATTCCTGATTTTTTAAATGGGGAGTAATTATAAATCTTCCATACCCACTCAATTTTTTTCAATTCAAAAAAGAATATATCAAAAAAAGAAAAGAAAAGAAGACCTCAACTTTCAATATTATTTTTATGTTTTACTCTTCAATAATTAAGTCACTAAATCAATGGATGGCACTATGATCTATTCTAATAAAATGTCCAACTCCAAATATTTCCTCCATCAATAAAGCCATAATAGTTTCTACTACCTCCATGATTACTAAAACATAAAGAAGCATGTCTAGTCATAAGTATGAAGCAGACAAAACAGATCTTTCTGCAATATTTCCAACATACTTGGAATTGGGACAGCAATAAAGGGATAGTAGTAAACCAGTCATTTCATTGGATATGCTAGCAACTAAGACATCATAAGATTTTTCAGTCATGCAGGATAAAGCTGGAATATATGGAATTTTTCGCTATCATGTCACCCTTCTACTTTTCAAGGAAGAGATAGTTCTGGAATAATGTGCCTTGAATTTTAGTACTTAAAAAAAAAAAACTCTCTAGATAACTTTTGCCTTAAACGAGAGTCTACCTCAAGAGCAACTCTATAATATCTTTCAAACAACAACAATAAAGCCATATCCCACTAGATGAGGTTGACTACATGAATCCCATTGAAAACACAACTTTGCTTCACATTTGCACTAAACAGGGAGTTTCTTTTTCTTTAGAACGTAAAAAGAAAGAAAATAAAAGGAAGTAAGTTGAATAGCTGATTGGTTATAGTATCTTGGCTTACCTTTACTGCCTTGAAAAGTTTCTTCTCTGCAGCATGTAACTTTTTAAGGGTGGCACAATGAGCCCCAGGCTTGCATGGTTCGCTAGGACCAAAAGACTCAGCAGCATCTCTGGCTCGATATCTACTCCGTGACAATATACTGAAGACCTTTGCAGAATTGCCTCTCTTCCCTACAAATACATGATGTCAAAAATAAACATGTGAGTGATAAATCCGATCGCCAGAATACACAGGAATTAATCACTTAATCACAATCGGCATGTTATCAATAACTTGTATTCAATGACATGCCGATTGTCCTACATATTCTACTACAATTGTTTCCCACTTAAGTTTTCATGTTATTTACTTATGGGATTAAGCCCTTATCCGTTGTTCTTCTACAGCAAATGAAATTGTAGCCTTACCATCTAGATGCCCAGAATTAGACCGCAGAAGAGTATCTCCTCCACTGACATCAATAAGAATAGCAATTTCCTTTACACAAGCTGATGCTTTCAGGAAAAACTCATCTAACTCTGTACCTATTGCCTCCAATGTTTTCTCCCTTCTAGTTCTCTTGACCTCAACGACAGGCATATCTGTACCATCCTTTCCAAACAAGCTTCTGGTGGAGGTATTATCATCAACTGGCTGCTTTCCACTACGTGATCTTACACCACTCGGAACAACTTCTGGTTCCGGGTCTTCATCCTCAAATTCTGTTTTGGTTTCTTCCCAGTTCTCGTCCTCTGCTGATTCCACTATTTCAAAGTTTTGAACTTCGGTCGAAAATATCCAGGACCCCATACCTGCATCATTTTGCATTGGAGGAACATTGTTGCAAACATCCTCAGAGGTCACCTCTTGGGGATCATGTGGTGTAGCTTCGTCAGCGACAAGCGGAGGCAGTGGTGGTGGTGGTCGCACCGGGGAAGTAGGGAGATGAGTGCGAGGAGAAGGCGGCCCTGCAACACCATTATAGGTACTATCAAATTCTAAAATCTCAGATTCTGTGAACTGCCGGAGGGTGCCGCCAGTGTTCCTCAATGCTTTCAAATATGCTAAAAGGGAATCAGAAAACTCCCCTCTAATACTCACTAGCTGCTTTATTAGTTTCTTCCTCTCTTTGCAGATGCCAACCTTCTCATCCTCATCAAAACTTGACAAAATACAACCCATGTTACAAAGATAATTGCTTAGCTAATTACACCTTTCACAGCTGAATATCAGAGAATCCAATCAACAATGCTACACTAATTTTGCAAAATAATCAAGAATAGCCAGTAGGACTTTCTCCATTCGTCTTAACTCTAACTTCATCCAAATTTCACAAGAAAACAAACACCTTCCTTTCAACAACTTAATTATGAACCTCACAAATCATAAATCTTTCAACATAAAACCTCCAGCTTTATTATGCAGCGATCTTTTGTGATGCCAAGAGCTCAGGTACTTTGCTTTGTTAACGGATTCTGGTAACTCAATAATCTTTGCAACCACCAATTTTTCGACAACTAGAAATTCTCCTCACCTACAAAAAGCAAAAAATTACATGAATCACAAAGAACAAATAAAGACAGAGTACTAAGTCAGCAATTGCAATCTTACCAAAAACACTAAAAACACGAACTAACTCAAATCCAGCTTCATCAGTTTTTCCAATATATTTCTTGCTTGAGTAAATAGCCCATAATCTGGAAAATAGTATGTTTGTTACACTAATCAAAAACCTCGAAATGGAGAAGAAGAAACCCATTCCCATGATCAAACCAAACAGGGTACTAAGCTATAACAAAAGAAGCAGCTGCAAACATAAATTTCGAGATCCCGGCAGAAATTCAAAATGGTATCAGAATTCTGTGACAGAGACCCTAAAAGCGTTGAGAGAGAGAGAGATAGAGAGGAAAACAGTTATTCTGACTTAGAACTAAGCTGTCTGAGACAAACCACTGTTTCACTCAGCATAAACAATTCTTCTGCAACACGTTCAAATGGATTCTCCCAAGTTCAGTAAGAGTTTCTACGCATTAGGAGCATATTTGAAAATATAGAGAGACTGAGAGAGAGGGAGTGGACGAAAATATATAACCAAAATTGTACTCAGCATTCAAAAAACATCATTCTACAATGCAAACTCAACACTGATTCACCCCTTGCAACCATATTTGTTCGTTGTGCAAAATGTGAAAACATAAAGGGGGAATATCCACATTTAAAATAACAATTAATAATAAAAAGAAGCATTCAATAGAATTAGAAACCCCACTCGTTGTTGCTTTACTAAACAAAATTACAACACCCCCCCCCCCCCCCCCGGGGGGCCTTTTTTTCTCTCTTCCCTTCTTGAAAGCCGGAAGCAGGAGAAGAAGGATCCAAAGAAGAAGAGAATGCACTAGGCATTGGCAACAACAATGTTATAATAGTATTATTTAGAAGGAAAGTGGTAGAAAGGGAGACACCCTTACCAGAGCATGCAGCAGCACATGGTTCAACAACAAGATTAGAGATTAATTAGTTGTTATTAGCATCGTAGTGCGTGTATGGGCGCGCGCGTGTGGTCTTTGAGCATATCATGTGGCTTAACAGCACAAGCACAAGGTACTTGAGATTTGAGAGAGCATGAATAGTGCACCGGACACCGGTATTTTATCAGTAGTGATGATAAATTGTTAACTTATATAAAAGTTTTCATAAACAATGATTTGAAAAGTTTAATTTTTCTCATTAATGTGATCAACGTAAAAATATTGTTATGTTTGTTCACAAAAACGTTATGTAATAAGAGAGAGGTATATATATAATTTTAAACTGACAAGTGACAACACACTAAAATTAATTTCATATTTTAAATACTAAATTAATTTTATATCTATCTAATTTTGTCAACAAAATATTAAATATAAAATATTTCTGTTACTTTTTCTATCTCATCCTTCTCGAAAGTCTTACTCTTTTTTTCTCTCTGTTTTCCCCTTACAAGATTAAATGAAATATTCATTTATGCCCTTTGCTTCTCTAAGTATTTTAAAAGATTAGTCTCATCATTCCTCTCAAGAAAGGAAAATTCCTAAATACACATTATTATTATTATTATTATTATTATTATTATTATTATTATTATTCAATCAATCATTCATTCATTCATAGGCACATTCAATCATAGGCATGGGGATGCATGGATGCTTCTCGATAAACTTCTTCTAAACTTTTAACATGCATTTTAATTTAATTTTATGGCAGAATTGTTTATTAGGTGAATTATTGAATGAATCTCCTAAAATTCTTTAAACACTTTATTAAAGCTTTGTCTGACAGATAATCTGAAATCAAAGACTTATCTGTATTTGGACATTGATTTGGCAATGTTAACATTGTTCTTTTGAAGTGGAATTCCGACAGAGAACGGGTGTAAAGTTATATATACCTTAAAGTTTAAGATACATCTAAAGTTTTATCATTAGTCATTAGCCTCCTTAGTTTATTTGCATGATGGACATTGCACTTTATCTTTTGGTAAACTTTTTAGGATTAAGATAGCATTGCTTGTCACACGGGAATGCAAATGTATGACTTAAAAGGTTTAATATCCTTCACGACAACTCGATGGCTGCTTGTGATTATTGTCTTTCAATTGACTACTAAATATTGAACATTATCGCCATACCAAATTTTCTTGCATCTTTTGTTTCATTTTTCATCAAGAATTGAATTGTTGGAGTTTTTTTTTTTTTCAAAGCAGCTACTTCAATCAAGCTGCCAAAAATGTCTTTCTGCAAAAACATTAGAAAGACATTTTAAAAATGTTGGCTAAAGAAAAATAGAATCACTAAGCAAACTAGAAGATTTTTAAAAATAATTAATTATTAATTTGATATCCAAAAGATCCAAACGTTGATAAAAAAAATTCCTAAAAAAGGTTGTTGACAAAATAATCCCTGAGTAATTTGAAATTTAGCGGTGGTTAATGCAGCGAAATATATTGATGTTGCTATGCTATCAAAATTTAGCGACAGCTTGACCAAATTTTTGCAAACATAAAATTTAGCATCGGAAAAAATCTGTGTTGCCAAACCGGCCTATTGCGTTTAGCGGCAGTTTTTTTTTTTAACCGCCGCAAAATTACATAGCCCTTATGCATAATTTGTATGTTGTTTCTTTTTAAAAAATCAATGGAATATAATCTGAATAAGTTCACATGCAAATTGTAGCGACCCAATTTTCAGCAAATCCGGATCACTGCCAGTTATCAGGTGCTACTTCTCAGTAACCCTATAAAACTCTAAATCCTTTAATATTTAATACATATGAGTCTATCGCACTAGCGAAATTGCATATGTTAGTCAGGTTTATACTCTTATTTTATTTGTTTTAAAGTTAGACTCAGGCTTCACCATAAATACACCATATAGATCATGATATAAAACAGTTAATATAGCATTGGCAAAAACAAATGGCATATAATTCATAGATTTAAATAAAACGTCATTCACATATATATACATAAATATATACAGACTAGCAACTCCCCAGATACCTAGTCCATGCAGCAAACCCTTAAACTAGTACCCGGTCTAACCAAAGAAAATATCAAGTCCTATCCCTCAAAAGGCTACAAAAGTGAAGGATAACAGAGTCTAACAAACAAGAACTATCTACCCTACAATCATTCCACTGTCGAGGCACAAGTTTGCAGACTTCATCTCAGGACTAGTCTCGAGCATTACTCGCAATATCACCTGTAAGGGTCCTGAAACACACGCTCCTTTGGTACCTTTATGAATATAACTCCAGTAGCGGCGATCAAGTCGGAATCCTCCAACTGTGGTGGAAGGAGAAGAGAAGGGGTGAGAACCTATATGGTTCCTAGTAAGATACTAACGCGAAAACATATCTCTCTTGTTGTTCCTAGGGTTCTTGGGTCTAACATCCTGAGGTATTTTGTTACTTAATTTCTTAACCTTAGTTCTTTTACTAACTCTTCCCACCTTTCCGTATTCTTAACTTTCAAAGTTTCTTTATTAATCTATTCTCTTATTCTTATCATAACTTACAGATTATAAATGGACACAAAAAAATCATAATACAAACAAGTACACAAATAACATAGCAAATGGAAAACACAGAGAATGAATGATCACTACAAGATACACGGGAAATTGCAACGACAAATTACCGGTGATTTTTTGAACCACCACGGATTGACAGAATAACGGCAGTTCTGATAGTGTTGTCATGCTCCGTTCCAAATTGATCGGGATAACAGTGGTTTTGGGTCCCAACCACAACAAATAGCATTTTGGAGAGTAAAGATAAAATCTTCTCTTTTCTTAGTCCAAGGCCAATCTTCTCTTTTTCACACGAACCCAAAGGGAGCGAAACAAGCTTTGCGAATCCTTGTCGCCGGGTAGCTCCCCTCCATCAATTCCAGCTACTACGTCCTTACCCATCACTGATATTCTCACTACACTGTGTAGCTCCCGCACGCGAAAGAAAAGTTGAAGGGAACTTCTATTGTTCCTCCCTCCACCATGCACGTCCGTGTCTTCATGGAGTCGTGTGACTACCGATCCATCCTGTTGTCGTCATCCTTCCCCCTTGCCCTGTTGTACGCTACTCGATCGCTCTCTAAACCTTACACCCCAAACCCTAATTTCCCCCTCTCTCTGGTTCATTCTTCCCCATTGCCTTGTTGTTCCAATTTTCCCCCTTTGTATTCTTAATTTTGTCCCAATTTAATGTGTTTTCTTTTTGACCGATTAATTTACCTCCAATTTCATACCTTTATCTTGTGTATTTTGGTTGGAACCATGTTCTGATTCGAACTTTAGCTTGTCACCGTCACCCACCGTCTGCTCCCTCTTTCAGTCTAGCACTCCCTTATTTTCAGGTTGGTTCCGTTAGTTATTTTTTTAATCGGTACTGATTTGATTTTGATTTACATGTTTATTCCTTTTGATGTCAACATTCATAAAAATAAATTTTCATTGTTATCTATATCATTGCTGCATGGATACAAAATATAATACAAACATGTGTATCAAAGGCAAAACAAACAAAATAAGTTTTTTCAAACAAGAATGTGTGTGTGTGTGTTGGGGAGGTTAAAGGGAGGGGGTTAGAACATAAACACAGAAAAAGATAAAGCTAAAACTAAATTCATCTTGTCATAGCAAAAAATTAAAATTTCATGGTATGAGACACATGAAATAGACATGCATGAAAATCCATGAAATCCACCTCACTTGAAAATGACTGTCCTGCTTAATCATACATTGGTACAGGAAGAAAGTATGATGTAGCAACACTTGCAAATTTTATTTTCATATCTTTTGTTAGAGATAACAGGAGAATTTGCATACTTTCTTCTATGCAGACAAATATATAGATAAGACTGTAAAAGTGAACAACACTGCACTAATAAACAACAAACTTCTCCTCAAGGATAACGCAACAAACTTACTCAAAAGTAGTACTCCACAAATCTGTATATCTTGTATCTAGTAATTTGATAGAGTGTTCTATGTAACACCCTACCACACAGAGTTTTATGCTTAAGTCATAAAATAGATGTAGTGAGGTATTACGACCTCTAAAAGTATACATACATACATATATATATATATATATATATATATATATAGTTGAAAGGAATTTTAACTAGAAGCCTGTGAAGAAGAGTTGAGCAAGGCATTAAACAGAAAATTGCATCACTCGTGTAAGCGATAAATATGAGAGAAGAATTCCAAAAATACATATAGCAAGGCTTCTAACTCGGCTCGCAAAGCTAAAACCGACCAAAGTAAATACACACACACACACACACACACACACACACACACACACACACACACACACATATAAGATTCCCAAAAAACCTAGAATATAATTTACAGAACCTGTTTCTCCAAGGCAACCTCTAGGAGGGACAAAAATAAAATACAAGGTGAAGAATCTATATACCTTTATAAATATAAACAAAATACGCCCCTGAGTCCTAAGAGTTCTTCGCTTCATCAGAGTCTCCAGAACACAGAGTGGTGCTTCTCAACCTGCATCTGAAAAACAATAATATTGTATGGGATGAGAACTAGGGGTTCTTAATATGGTTAAGGTGCCCACATATATAATAAATAAGGCCACGGGAAAGCCAGAGGCAATCGTAGAATGCCAACACTCAAATTATAAAACTTAAGGAACTAAAATAGAAACCATAAACTGGGGGTAGTTCTTTAAGGTTCTAAACTTGGTCAAATTCTAATCAAAACCCTCAATCCTCCGCCTGTCCTCCAATCCTCCAACTCTGGTAAAACCACAAGCAAACAAACAAACAAGTCAAGAACATACAGAAAGCACATATGACAAGTAGGCAGTTAGCAATTAACATGCCTTAAAAATTAAGCAAGCCAAGACCATGCACAAACAAGAAAATCAAATATGTGCACATGATGCATGCTTGTCCTACAGCTGATGAGTCTCATCTGTCGTTTATAAAGCCAAACCCGACATGTCCGGTAAAAGTGTTGCAAATCCTCCCCCCTCCACACTTAAACTTAGCACGGTCCTCTGTGCTAACAAATGTGTCAATCAATGGGAGGGGTAGGTGGTGCGGCCTCAGGCTGTGGTGATAGAGCTACCTCAACGTCAGCCACCGGCATCTCAGCATCTGCCGCCTGTGTATCAGTCTCGACCTGTACCTCAGCTGCTGACTCAGCATCCTCAGCCTCTGAGAGCTCTTCAAGAGTGTCTAACTTTTCAATCATAGGGTTCCACTCTCTATTTTGCAGCTTGATGTTTTGATACTTCCAGTTTATGTGCCTCTCCAAGCGCTCTAGCCGCTCCAAGAGCTTGAGACCGAGCTCTTGAGTCCTGAGGGCCTGAAGAATAGATGATGATTGTGTTGGAGGTCAGCTCGGCTCACTGGTGGTTACTTTCCTCTTCTTCTTCTTCTTTGCATCAACAAAGCCTGGGTAATCCTTCAGCCAATCACCATGAGGAATGTACAAGTCCTTGTTTCGCCAAGGTAGGTGGATAATCATCTTCTTCCCACACAAGGCTAGCTTTGGCAATCATCTTAGTGATCATAACTGGAAAAGCCCCCTTCCGCTTGATGGATATTGGCACCTTCCACATCAAATGCTTGATAACCTTGGGCAAATTCACCGGCTCTCCCTCCAACATAACCCAAACAAAAACAGCCATCTTCCATGTAATAGTAGTCTCATGAATAGTCGGTATAGCATAGTTGGTCAAGAGTTGTTTCCATATCCAAGCATCATAAGTGAGTTGCTTAATCGGGAGTCCAATTGGCGTAGAATTATCCTCCAAACTCATAACCCATGCCGAGTTCGGAATAGCTATCTTTTTCAGAATCCTATCCCAATCCAAGGTGCCTAGTTGGCGGTCGGCTTGCGCCTTCGCATAAGCACATCACCTTTTTATCTTAGGCGGGATGTTCAGAATCTTCGAAATTGGACCTTCTGTGATGGGAATTTGTTTACCCCGGACAAGAATGGACTTGAGGTTGGCATTGTGAAAGTTGGCATAAAACTCCAACACCCATGGTTCATTCACCTCCCTCAATTCCCTATCCATAAAGCACTGATAAACTCCAATTTTGTGGTTTATTTTAGGCTTAATTTAGGGGATTTTATCAAATTTTCTCACATTTATTCAATGAAATATCATGGTTTTGTAATTCTCTCTAAATTTGTGCTTAAGTGTGAAAACATGCTTTTTAAGCCTTAAAATAGCTAAATTTAATTTACTTTAATTCCATTCGATACCTTGATATGTTTGTTAAGTGATTTTAGGTTTAGAAGGCAAAGATTGGATTGAAGGAATGAAGAAAAAGCATGCAAAGTGGGAGAACTCATGAAGAAATGAAGGAATCGCAAAGCTGTCAATACTGACCTCTTCGTACTTAATCGATCATAACTTGAGCTACAGAGAACCAAATGAGGCGGTTTTAATTGCGTTGGAAAGCTAACATCTGGGGCTTCAAAATGATAAAATTTTCCATAGTTGCCTAGTGTCTAAGGACGCGTATGCGTGCATCATTCGTACGCGTGAAAAGTTGCACGTGACTCACTTAAGGCAACTCGTGGCTAGCGATTTCTGAAGCATTTTGGGCCCAATCCAACTCAGATGCTATTGAACCCAAGGATTGAAGAGGGGATAAACCAAGTAGTCATAGTTTAGTTTTTATCATGTTTTAGGGTAGAATTCTAGAGAGAGAGGCTCTCTCCTCTCTCTAGATTTAGGATAGAAATTAAGATAAAGTTAGGTTAATCTCTCACAAATTTCTCTTTCAATTCTTGTTTTGATTTCAATTCTCTTTATATTTTAGTGTTCTATTGTCTTAATATTCTTAGTTACTCTTGTTAGTTTCTTGTTTTGCTCTCTTATATGTTTATGAATAATTGTTGGACCTCAATTTCTTCTCATGCAATTTTATATTTCTATGCTTTTGATGTTTACTTCACTTGCTATTGTTGATTTCTTGCTTGTGTTAGTTATGGGTTTCATTAATTCTAGCATTTTGTGATGTTTACTTTTCTTGCATTCTAAGTGTTTGATAAAATGTTTACACTAGATTTTGAGTAGTTTTCTTTACTCTTGGCCTAGGCTAAGGGAATTGAGTGACCTTGAGTCATTAGGTCTCATTGAATTGGTGATTTGAGAATCCTATGTGGTCAATTTGATAACCATTGACTTTAGCCTACTACTAAGTCAATTAGTAGCTAGGTTAGGTGGTGGGCAAAATCGTGATCTTCAACAATGGCGCCAATGGCTTGGTGCTTTCAAACGTGAATCACACTTTATCACAATTCCGCACAACTAACCAGCAAGTGCACTGGGTCGTCCAAGTAATAAACCTTACGTGAGTAAGGGTCGATCCCACGGAGATTGTCGGCTTGAAGCAAGCTATGGTCACCGTGTAAATCTCAGTAAGGCGGATTCAGATAGTTATGGAGATTTGATAATCAAAACATAATTGAAATATAAACTAGGATAGAGATACTTATGTAATTCATTGGTGAGAATTTCAGATAAGCATATAGAGATGCCTTTCGTTCCTCTGAACCTCTGCTTTCCTGCTGTCTTCATCCAATCATTCCTACTCCTTTCCATGGCAAGCTTTATGTAGGGCATCACCGTTGTCAATGGCTACATCCCATCCTCTCTGTGAAAATGGTCCAATGCGCTGTCACTGCATGGCTAATCATCTGTCGGTTCTCGATCATACTGGAATAGGATTTACTATCCTTTTCTGTCTGTCACTACGCCCAGCACTCGCGAGTTTGAAGCTCGTCACAGCCATCCCTTTCCAGATCCTACTCGGAATATCACAGACAAGGTTTAGACTTTCCGGATCTCAAGAATGGCCATCCATGGGTTCTAACTTATACCACAAAGATTCTAATATCTTGGACTCGGTCCTCTGTATTAGATATCTAAGAGATACTCATTCTAGCTTGTTTGCATGTAGAACGGAAGTGTTTGTCAGGCACGCATTCATAGGTGAGAATGATGATGAGCGTCACATAATCATCACATTCATCATGTTCTTGGGTGCGAATGGATATCTTAGAGAAGGAATAAGCTTGAATTGAATAGAAAAACAGTAGTACTTTGTATTAATTCATGAGGAACAGCAGAGCTCCACACCTTAATCTATGGAGTGTAGAAACTCTACCGTTGAAAATACATAAGTGATAAGGTCCAGGCATGGCCGAATGGCCAGCCCCCAAACGTGATCTAAAGATGAAACTAAAGATGTTCCAAAGATATCCAAAGATGTAAATACAATAGTAAAAAGTCCTATTTATACTAAACTAGTTACTAGGGTTTACAGAAATGAGTAAATGATGCAGAAATCCACTTCTGGGGCCCACTTGGTGTGTGCTTGGGCTGAGCATTGAGCTTTACACGTGTAGAGTCTTCTCTTGGAGTTGAACACCAGTTTGTAACCTGTTTCTGGCGTTTAACTCCACTTTGCAACCTGTTTCTGGCGTTTAACTCCAGAATACAGCATGGAACTGGCGTTGAACGCCAGTTTGCGTCGTCTAAACTTAGGCAAAATATGGACTATTATATATTGCTGGAAAGCCCTGGATGTCTACTTTCCAACGCAATTGAAAGCAAGCCATTCGAAGTTCTGTAGCTCCAGAAAATCCACTTTGAATGCAGGGAGGTCAGAATCCAACAGCATCTGCAGTCCTTCTTCAACCTCTGAATCTAATTTTTGCTCAAGTCCCTCAATTTCAGCCAGAAAATACCTGAAATCACAAAAAAACACACAAACTCATAGTAAAGTCCAGAAATATGAATTTTATTTAAAAAGTAATAAAAATATACTAAAAACTAACTAAATCATACTAAAAACGATGTAAAAACAATGCCAAAAGCGTATAAATTTTCCGCTCATCACAACACCAAACTTAAATTGTTGCTTGTCCCCAAGTAACTGAAAATCAAATAGGATAAAAAGAAGAGAATATACTATAAATTCCAAAATATCAATGAAACTTAGCTCTAATCAGATGAGCCGGACTTGTAGCTTTTTGCCTCTTGAATAGTTTTGGCATCTCACTTTATCCATTGAAGTTCATAATGATTGGCATCTATAGAAACTTAGAATTCAGATAGTGTTATTGATTTTCCTAGTTCAGTATGTTGATTCTTGAACACAGCTACCTTATGAGTCTTGGTCGTGGCCCTAAGCACTTTGTTTTCCAGTATTATCGCCGGATACATAAATGCCACAGACCCATAACTGGGTGAACCTTTTCAGATTGTGACTCAGCTTTGCTAAAGTCCCCAATTAGAGGTGTCCAGGATTCTTAAGCACACTCTGTTTTTGCTTTGGATTTCAACTTTAACCGCTCAGTCTCAAGTTTTCACTTGACACCTTCACGCCACAAGCACATGGTTAGGGACAGCTTGGTTTAGCCGCTTAGGCCAGGATTTTATTCCTTTAGGCCCTCCTATCCACTGATGCTCAAAGCTTTGGATCCTTTTTATTACCCTTGCCTTTTGGTTTTAAGGGCTATTGGCTTTTTGCTCTTGCCTTTTGGTTTAAAGAGCTTTTGGCTTTTTCTGCTTGCTTTTTCTTTTTCTCTTTTTTTTTTCGCCATTTTTTTCTGCAAGCTTTTGTATTCACTGCTTTTTCTTGCTTCAAGAATCTTTTTTATGATTTTTCAGATTATCAAATAACATTTCTCCTTTTTCCTTATTCTTCAAGAGCCAACATATTTAACATTCATAAACATGAAATTCAAAAGACATATGCACTGTTCAAGCATACATTCAGAAAACAAAAAGTATTGCCACCACATCAAAATAATTAAACTAGTTTCAAGGATAAATTCGAAACTATGTACTTCTTGTTCTTTTGTTTTTAAAACATTTTTCATTCAAGAGAGGTAATGGATTCATATTCATAACTTTAAGGCGTAGACACTTAGACACTAATGATCATATAGTAAAGACACAAACATAATTAAACATGAAGCATGGAAACTGATGTGCATAAACTTGATATGCTACGATTTAGGAAATTGCACGATCGGCGAAATTCCTTCCGGCAAGTGCACCGGTTATCGTCAAGTAAAAACTCACAATAGAGTGAGGTCGAATCCCACAAGGATTGGTTGAGTGAGCAATTCGGATTAGAAGTATGTTCTAGTTGAGCGGAATCAAGATTTAGATGAGAATTGCGGAATGTAAAATTGCATGAATTAAAGAGCGAGAAGCTAAATTGCTGAAATTAAAAGGGATGGGGATGATTGCATGAATTTAATTGCAGAATGTAAAGAGAAAGTGGTAAATCAGAAATGGGGAGTTCATTGGGTGTTAGGAGATATTGAGATCTCCGAATCAAAACAACTTTTATCCCTTCCTCAACCAATGCATTCATTGAATTTTGCTTGGCAATCTTATATAATTGGATCCCAATCCCTTGGCTCACCAATTCTCTCTAAAAACAAACAAATTCCCAATCCCTTGGTTTAAATGTTCATAAGAAGAGATGATGCTCGATCACTGATTATACCACACAGTTTCATGAACCACAATTTGGTAGGATTACATGTCACAATATCCATCCAAACCCCAATCCAATTCACTGTGAGAAAGCTTCTCTAGCATGAATCCTCCATTCCTTTCCCAAGGTTCCGAAGGATTCCAATTATGGGTAGTTTCTTTCCCAAGACAACTACCCAATGGAATTAGATCGAGAAGCTTTCTAACAAAATTCAAGAGAAAAGATTGAAGAAGAAGATAAAACTATTATTGATTCATTGAATTACAATAGAGCTCCCTAACCCAATGAAAGGGGTTTAGTGAGTCATAGCTCTGAATTCAATTACAAAACTAAAAGAAAATGATCCAAAGTTCTCCGTGTCCCCCCTCTCAAAAAGTGTCAACTAACTTAAATTCTATCCTATTTATACACTTTCTAAATTGAGCTTCTGTTGTGTTTCTTGGGCTTTGAGGCCTTTCCCTGATTTCCTTTTGCTTTGGGTTTATGGTCCATAATCCTGATGAGGCTGTGATCCAATTCTGTAACATTCATTGAGCAAACTTAGTGATAAACAAGTAATGACACAAGACTCAACAAATTGAAGCTCCAGATTCATCAATTCTTCAGGCCCAATCCCATAAACCATGATATTCAATTGGGTTTCATACCATAATACGTTTAAGTTAATGTTTGTGCTCAAATGCTAACTTAAACTTCAATATATTTGGCCCAGAAATCATTTCAAAAAGTGGCGTTTAAGTTGAAGTTTAAGTTTTAGTTTAAGGTTAAACTGAAACTTAAACGTGGAAATGGAAGAAAGCAACCCAGGAGTGTGAAATGTCGAACACGTTTAAGCTTCAGTTTAAGGTTAAACTGAAGCTTAAACGTGGAAATGAAGAAAGCAACCCTGGAGGAGCAATTGGGTCGAACACGTTTAAGCTTCAGTTTAAGGTTAAACTGAAGCTTAAACGTGGAAATGAGAAAGCAACCCTGGAGGAGAGAAATAGTCGAACACGTTTAAGCTCCAGTTTAACCTTAAACTGGAGCTTAAACGTGGAAATGCTCCTGGTGCCTTTCTTACTTCTGGCGTTTAACCTCCAGTTTAAGGTTAAACTGGAGGTTAAACGTGGAAATGCTTCCTTGGTGAAATTCTCATTCTGGCGTTTAACTTCCAGTTTAAGGTTAAACTGGAGGTTAAACGCCAGTTCCAGCATTTCTTAGCCTTCATGATTCTGGCGTTTAAGCTCCAGTTTAGGCTTAAACTGGAACTTAAACGCCATTTCCAGCATTATATGGTTTGGTAGTTTAAGTTCCAGTTTAAGCTTAAACTGGAACTTAAACTCCACATGTGATATTCAAGCTTCCTTTATTGATTTTGTTGCTTCCTTGCCTAGCCTCTTCTTCCCTGAAATCATCCAAACAATTGCATCAAAGTCTTGCAAAATTTCATGAGAAATCTTCCATTCATAGCATTCAAGTAATATAACTAAAAACTCATGGAATTTGCATCAAAATCATACTGTTTGGATGGTTCATTGCTTTGTTATTCATTTAACCATTCTTGGTTACTTTAAGCTCAAGAAAATGCATAAAACAACTAAAACTAATAGAAAAATGCTAGTGAAACTAGCCTAAGATGCCTTGGCATCACAACACCAAACTTAATACTTGCTTGTCCCTAAGCAAGTCCTGAGTTATTTGAGAAGAAAGTATGAAACAGAAAGCAATTAAATTGGCTACATTAGTAAGCACTTGAAGTTCATCAGAAGGGTTTTATGCAGAAAGTTGCAGTATCACTTTTTCATTCTTATCAGGTAAGATTATCACTTTTTCATTGCATCCATCAAACACTACTATGGCCTCTTGTTACTCTTATGTCCTTGGCACTTTTCTCTTCTTTGTTTTTCTTTTCTTTTTCTTAGAGCTCCTTTGCTCCTTGTTTGCTTAGTGTCATGTGTTGCACAAGCCTTTGGCATTTTCTTTTTCTTATCACTGCACTACACATATCCACTCCAGGCATTTTAGTTCACATTTCTTCTTGAGACATTGGTGTCCAGCACCTCTTTGTGTGACTAAATATTTTGTATTTAGGTTGCTCTTGATAATGGACTTTTGGTTGATAATCCCGGGTTAGTTAACCCAAGTTACCAAGTGTTGAAACACTCCTCAGAACCTATTCATCCAAGCATATCCTTAATACATAAACACCACAGGCATTTGTCTCAGAAGTTCAAACCATTGGTGCCTAGCTTATTTTCTCAATTTTTTTTGCTTTTTGGTTGCCCTTTTTCAGTGGCTTTTTCTTCTTCTTTTTCTTTCTTTTTCATGGCCAAAGACATTTATTCATCAAGATCCATAGACAGTTTTCAATTTCTACACAAAAAATGATAATTCTACACTCTATTTCCAGTGATCTGACTAAACAATCAAGCATGCATACCACCACTTAATTCTACTTGATTTGTCACTAATCGAGCCAAGTTACTTTTGTTCAAACTTTTCTTTTATTTTTGGAAATAGAACAAGCATGGCAAGCATTTGTTTAAGAAGGTGAAGTTATATCCAAACATCTAGGCATTCACTTTATTCAAAGCAGTAAACAGACACTCATACTAAAAACTTCACATTCCAGAAAGATTCAACAATTACAGTTTAAACCAGAACAAGCATGCTTTTGTTTGCCTTTTAAAGAATGGTCAAGGAACACCACCACCTTGTGAAATTTCTTGTTTTCTCTTTGTTGCCAGGAAACAATTTGATTTCTCCTTCTTCTCCTAATTGTTGCTTCATGTTCTTTCTCAGATCCTTGTTTCCTTTCCTGCAAAGAGTGATGAAGTTGCTTGCTTCTCAAGCACTTGAGTGGTTAGCTCAACTATGTATGGGCAAGTGTCTGCGTCTTAAGTTGGTGTGTGAACACCAAACTTAGTATCCTACTTACTCCTCTGCTCTTTGAGTCCTTGAATTCTCCTTGGAATGAAGTTGCTGCTAAGGATTTTAAGCATTCCTGTGATTGCTTAGAATGGTAGTTCCTTTCATATAATTCAAAGGTTGTTGTGTTCAGTTGATCTGTGTGGTGGAACACCAAACTTAGAGTCACACATTCCCCTTTGAATTATTGATCCACGAATTCATTGTTTGGTGTGAAACACCAAACTTAATTCTTTGCAATGCACAAAAACTACTTCACCTTTTTATTGAAACAAATAAAAGAAACAGCAAGGGAGTATTACCTCAGGTTGGGTTGCCTCCCAACAAGCGCTTCTTTAACGTCACTAGCTTGATGGTTGTCCTTTGTTAGGGTGGATTGTAGTGCTTGATGTCTTCTCCTCTCACTATGAAAACGTCCCCATTTGATTCCTTCATGACTTCTAAATGTTCCATAGAAAGAACTTTCCTGATTGTGAACACTTGAGGGAGCTGGGAAGGAATGGTTTTGAGGCCAGGTGGGATTGGCAGATAATGACTTGATATCACTTTATCTCCCGGAGAGAAACCTTCAGTGGGAATTTTCTTGTTTCTCCACCCTCTTGGGAATTTCTTTACAATTCTTCCCTTTCTCTTGAGGATTTCTTCATTGACCCTTATGCCAGGAGGATCCTTCTGATCTGTTTCTATTGATTCTTGTGGCTTTAACTCTTGCAATTCTTGTTTGCCTTCCAAGGACTGTTTCAGAGTTTCAGCTGCTGGATTGCTTTCCTCCAAACACAGATGGCTACTATCATCCTTAGGCTTTTCAGGTTCTGGTTCAGGCTCAGATGCAGGTTTGAAAACATTGAAAATGAGCTGTTCATCATGTATTCTCAAAATTAGCTCTCCTTGTTCTACATCTATGAGCGCTCTAGCAGTGGCTAGAAATGGCCTTCCCAGAATGATAGGGTGTAGGTAGCTTTCCTCCATGTCCATAATGACAAAGTCTGCGGGGAAGAAATAATTTCCCACTTTCACCAGCACATTCTCAACTACCCCTTCAGCTTGCTTCTGAGTTTTGTCAGCCAGTTGTATGATTACATCAGTAGATCTCACCTCATTCAGTTGTAGCCTCTTCATAAGAGTCAGAGGCATCACATTTATGCTAGCTCCTAGATCACAGAATCCTTTGTCAATTTTTGTTTCCCCTATGATGCAGGGGATATGAAAACTTCCTGGGTCTGTTTTCTTAGAGACTATGTCCTTCTTGATGAGGGCACTGCATTCTTTGTTCATTATTACAGTTTGTCCTCCCTTCAAAACTCTTTTCTTGCTCAGCAATTCCTTTAAATACTTGATATGTGTAGGCATGTGCTGGAGAATCTCAAGGAAGGGAATATTGATATGGAGAGACTTAAATGTCTCTAAAAACCTTGAATATGTTTTCCCTTTTTCACCTCCTCCTAACCTCTGAGGAAATGGTGCTTTTGGTTGGTATGTTTCCAGCATGCCTTTTTGCAGTTCCTTGGCTTGCTCAGTTTCACTTTCCTGCTTAGCTTCTTCCACACCTTCCTTCAAGATTTCTGGCTCCTGTTCTGAGGGTCTGATTCCTTCTTCTTCTGAGACTTCCTTCAATATGGTGATGGCCTTGCATTCTTCCCATCTCACTCCCTTTTGTTCCCCTTTAGGATTCTTTTCTGTGTCACTAGGGAACACTGCAGTTGACTTGGGGGCCTGTTGAGATAGCTCTCCTACTTGAGACTCCATCCTCTTGAGTTTTTCACCATGGTTCCTTAAGGTAGATCTCACATCATCCCTAAAGCTTTTCAACTCACTTATGTCCTGACCCATGTTTGCCAGCATTCCTTCTATCCTGTTTAATTGATCTTGAAATTGTTGGTTCGGATTAGGTTGGGTAGGTTGATTATTTTGGCCATGATATGATGGTTGGGAGTAAGTGTTTTGTGTGGCTTGGTATGATCTTTGGTTGGAGTTTTGGTATGTGGACTTGTTATGTTGGTTTTGCTGGTTTTCCCACCCAAAGTTTGGGTGGTTTTTCCAGCCTGGGTCGTAAGTGTTGGAATGTGGATCATATGGTTGCCTTTGTTGATTTCCTACATAATTGGCCTCTTCCCAATCACCTCCTTCAGTGCTTACTTCCTCTTGATCTTGTGTGTGTATTGCAGCCACTTGCTTTGTTTCTAATTTCCTGGTGAGCTCTGCTAGTTGCTTGGCAAACACCTTGTTTTGGGCTAAAATTGTATCAACATGGTTCAGCTCCATGACTCCCTTAGTGTTGTGTCTCTCTGAAGCATAGTAGTACTCATTCTCAGCCACTGTCTCAATCACTTCAATGGCTTCTTCCACAGTCTTTTTCCTGTTCAATGAACCTCCTGATGAATGGTCTACAGCCTTCCTTGATTCATAAGAAAGTCCATCATAGAAAATATGCAATTGCACCCAGTCGTGGAACATGTCTGGTGGGCATTTCCTTGTCAAATCCTTGAATCTCTCCCATGCCTCGTAGAGAGTTTCACCATCTTGTTGTCTAAAAGTCTGAACCTCAGATCGAAGCCTATTGACCTTTTGTGGGGGGTAGAAACGTGCCAGAAACTTGCTTTCCACCTCATCCCAGGTTGTTAGGCTCCCCCTTGGGAATGATTCCAGCCACTTAGCTGCCTTGTCCCTAAGTGAAAATGGGAACAAGAGCAGTTTATAGGTATCTTCCTGGACTCCATTGGACTTCACAGTGTCGCAAATTCTCAGGAATTTTGTGAGATGTTGGTTTGGATCTTCATTAGCACTCCCACCAAATGAACAATGATCCTCCACAAGTGATATTAGCTGTGGTTTGAGTTCAAAATTGTTGGCCTGAATGGGTGGTTTCTGAATGCTGCTACCACAATTCCCAAAGGTTGGGTTTATGTATGAACCAAGAACCCTCCTCTCAGGAATGGCATTGTTTCCATCAGCCCTCTCATGGTTGTGAACATCTCTATCCATGTTGAGATCTAGAGCTTCCTCAAAATTGTCCTCAGATTCTCCTTCAGATTCCTCTTCTCTCAGTACTCTCTTCCCTCTTGCTTCCCTTCTAAGTCTATGAAGGGTCCTCTCTGGTTCGGTATATGGAGGAGTTGATGTCTCTCCTCTCCTACCTGTCATACAAGAACACAGCACAGGCACCAAACAAGTGAAATACTCTTGGTTAATGGAAGAGTATGGTTAGAGCAGTTGAGGAATTAATTTAAATAGTTAGTGAGTCAGTGAGTTAGTTGCTTGAATTTAAAGGCATAAAGAAAGAAAACAAGTAACAGAGTGCAGAAGTTAAAATTCAACAAGTAACTTGAACTAAATTATCAAAACAAAAAAATTGCTCAATCTAGTTAACTTCTAATTTGAGAATTGTCAATCGAAAACCAATCCCCGGCAACGGCGCCATAAACTTGATGTGCATAAACTTGATATGCTACGATTTAGAAAATTGCGCGATCGGCAAAATTCCTTCCGGCAAGTGCACCGGTTATCGTCAAGTAAAAACTCACAATAGAGTGAGGTCAAATCCCACAAGGATTAGTTGAGTGAGCAATTCGGATTAGAAGTATGTTCTAGTTGAGCAGAATCAAGATTTAGATGAGAATTGTGGAATGTAAAATTGCATGAATTAAAGAGCGAGAAGCTAAATTGCTGAAATTAAAAGGGATGGGGGTGATTGCATGAATTTAATTGCAGAATGTAAAGAGAAAGTGGTAAATCAGAAATGGGGAGTTCATTGGGTGTTAGGAGATATTGAGATCTCCGAATCAAAACAACTTTTATCCCTTCCTCAACCAATGCATTCATTGAATTTTGCTTGGCAATCTTATATGATTGGATCCCAATCCCTTGGCTCACCAATTCTCTCTAAAAACAAACAAATTCCCAATCCCTTGGTTTACATGTTCATAAGAAGAGATGATGCTCGATCACTGATTATACCACACAGTTTCATGAACCACAATTTGGTAGGATTACATGTCACAATATCCATCCAAACCCCAATCCAATTCACTGTGAGAAAGCTTCTCTAGCATGAATCCTCCATTCCTTTCCCAAGGTTCCGAAGGATTCCAATTATGGGTAGTTTCTTTCCCAAGACAACTACCCAATGGAATTAGATCGAGAAGCTTTCTAACAAAATTCAAGAGAAAAGATTGAAGAAGAAGATAAAACTATTATTGATTCATTGAATTACAATAGAGCTCCCTAACCCAATGAAAGGGGTTTAGTGAGTCATAGCTCTGAATTCAATTACAAAACTAAAAGAAAATGATCCAAAGTTCTCCGTGTCCCCCCTCTCAAAAAGTGTCAACTAACTTAAATTCTATCCTATTTATACACTTTCTAAATTGAGCTTCTGTTGTGTTTCTTGGGCTTTGAGGCCTTTCCCTGATTTCCTTTTGCTTTGGGTTTATGGTCCATAATCCTGATGAGGCTGTGATCCAATTCTGTAACATTCATTGAGCAAACTTAGTGATAAACAAGTAATGACACAAGACTCAACAAATTGAAGCTCCAGATTCATCAATTCTTCAGGCCCAATCCCATAAACCATGATATTCAATTGGGTTTCATACCATAATACGTTTAAGTTAATGTTTGTGCTCAAATGCTAACTTAAACTTCAATATATTTGGCCCAGAAATCATTTCAAAAAGTGGCGTTTAAGTTGAAGTTTAAGTTTTAGTTTAAGGTTAAACTGAAACTTAAACGTGGAAATGGAAGAAAGCAACCCAGGAGTGTGAAATGTCGAACACGTTTAAGCTTCAGTTTAAGGTTAAACTGAAGCTTAAACGTGGAAATGAAGAAAGCAACCCTGGAGGAGCAATTGGGTCGAACACATTTAAGCTTCAGTTTAAGGTTAAATTGAAGCTTAAACGTGGAAATGAGAAAGCAACCCTGGAGGAGAGAAATAGTCGAACACGTTTAAGCTCCAGTTTAACCTTAAACTGGAGCTTAAACGTGGAAATGCTCCTGGTGCCTTTCTTACTTCTGGCGTTTAACCTCCAGTTTAAGGTTAAACTGGAGGTTAAACGTGGAAATGCTTCCTTGGTGAAATTCTCATTCTGGCGTTTAACTTCCAGTTTAAGGTTAAACTGGAGGTTAAACGCCAGTTCCAGCATTTCTTAGCCTTCATGATTCTGGCGTTTAAGCTCCAGTTTAGGCTTAAACTGGAACTTAAACGCCATTTCCAGCATTATATGGTTTGGTAGTTTAAGTTCCAGTTTAAGCTTAAACTGGAACTTAAACTCCACATGTGATATTCAAGCTTCCTTTATTGATTTTGTTGCTTCCTTGCCTAGCCTCTTCTTCCCTGAAATCATCCAAACAATTGCATCAAAGTCTTGCAAAATTTCATGAGAAATCTTCCATTCATAGCATTCAAGTAATATAACTAAAAACTCATGGAATTTGCATCAAAATCATACTGTTTGGATGGTTCATTGCTTTGTTATTCATTTAACCATTCTTGGTTACTTTAAGCTCAAGAAAATGCATAAAACAACTAAAACTAACAGAAAAATGCTAGTGAAACTAGCCTAAGATGCCTTGGCATCAGAAACCAAAAATAGAAAATAAATAGACAAGGAGATTAAGGAATGAGTCCACCTTAGTGAGGGTGGTGTCTTCCTCTTCTTGAAGAACCAATGGTGCTCTTGAGCTCCTCTATGTCTCTTCCTTGTCTTTCATGCTCCTCCCTCATAGCTCTTTGATCTTCTCTAATTTCATGAAGGATGATGGAGTGCTCTTGATGCTCCACCCTTAGTTGTCCCATGTTGGAACTTAATTCTCCTAGGAAAGTGTTGCTTTGTTCCCAATAATTCTGTGGAGAAAAGTGCATCCCCTGAGGCATCTCAGGGATTTCATGGTGAGGAATTTCCTCATGCTCATGTTGAGGTCCATGATCTCTTATTTGCTCCATCCTTTTCTTAGTGATGGGCTTATCCTCTTCAATGAGGATGTCTCCCTCTATGTCAATTCCAGCCAAATTGCTGAGGTGGCATATGAGGTGAGGAAAGGCTAACCTTGCCCAAGTGGAGGACTTGTCAGCCACCTTGTAAATTTCTTGAGGTATAATCTCATGAACTTCCACCTCCTCTCCAATCATGATACTATGGATCATGATGGCCCGGTCTATAGTAACTTCAGACTGGTTACTAGTAGGAACGATTGAGCGTTGAATAAACTCTAGCCATCCCCTAGCCACTGGTTTGAGGTCGTGCCTTCTTAATTGAACCGGCTTGCCTCTTGAGTCAATTTTCCATTGAGCTCCTTGCTCACATATGTCTATGGGGACTTGGTCCAACCTTTGATCAAAGTTGACCCTTCTTGTGTAGGGGCGTGTGTTCTCTTCCATCATTGGCAAGTTGAACGCCAGCCTTACATTTTCCAGACTGAAATCTAAGTATTTCTCCCGAACCATGGTAAGCTAATGCTTTGAATTTGGGTTCACACTTTGAGCATGGTTCCTAGTGATCCATGCGTTTGCATAGAACTCTTGAACCATTAGGATTCCGACTTGTTGAATGGGGTTGGTGAGAACTTCCCAACCTCTTCTTTGGATTTCAAGTCGGATCTCCGGATACTCATTCTTCTTGAGCTTGAAAGGAACCTCAGGGATCACTTTCTTCTTGGCCACAACTTCATAGAAGTGGTCTTGATGGACCTTTGAGATGAATCTTTCCATCTTCCATGACTCAGAGGTGGAAGCAATTGCCTTCCCTTTCCTCTTTCTAGAGGTTTCTCTGGTCTTAGGTGCCATAAATAGTTATGGAAAAATAAAAAGCTATGCTTTTACCAGACCAAACTTAAAATGTTTGCTCATCCCCGAGCAAAAGAAGAAAGAAAGTAGTAGAAGAAGAAGAAAATAGGGGAGATGGAGGGTGAGGTGTTTTCTGCCAAGGTGAGAAGTTAGGGTTGTATTGTGTGAAAATGAAGAAGGAATGAGGGGTTTATATAGGAGGGGGGGAGGGTTAAGTTTCGGCCATTAGGGTTGGGTATGGGAGGAAAAATATTTTGAATCTGAAGGTAGGTGGGATTTATGGGGAAGAAAAGATGGATGTGAGTGGTGAGGGGGTTATGGGAAAGAGTGATTAAAGTGATTGATGAAGGGTATTTGGGGTAGAGAGTTATGAAAAGGTGTGAAGGGGAGAAGAAGTGGTAGGAATCCTGTGGGATCCACAGATCTAGTGGGGCCAAGGACTTAACATCCCTGCTCCAATTAGGCGTGTAAAATGCCCTTGCTGTGCAATCCTGGCGTTTAACGCCAAAATGGTGCCTATTTCTGGTGTTAAACGCCCAAATGTAGCTTGTTTCTGGCGTTTAACGCCAGGTAGATACTTGGTTCTGGCATTAAACACCAGCTTGGTGCTTGTTTCTGGCGTTTAACGCCAGCATGCCTCTCCTCAAGGGTGTGCTATTTTCAATGCTGTTTTTCATTCTGTTTTTTATTTTTCAGTAGTTTTTGTGACTCCACATGATCATCAACCTAATAAAACACGAAATAACAAAAAAAAAATAAAATAGATATGATTAAATAACATTGGGTTGCCTCCCAAAAAGCGCTTCATTAATGTCAATAGCTTGACAGTGAGCTCTCATGGAGCCTCACAAATAATCAAAGCAAGGTTGGAACCTCCCAACACCAAACTTAGAGTTTGAATGTGGGGGTTCAAAACCAAACTTAGAGTTTGGTTGTGGCCTCCCAACACCAGACTTAGAGTTTGACTGTGGGGCTTTGATTGACTCTGCAGTAAGAGAAGCTTTTCATGCTTCCTCTCCATGGTTACAGAAGGAGATCCTTGAGTTTTAAACACAAGGTTGTCCTCATTCAGTTGAAGGATCAATTCTCCTCTGTCCACATCAATCACAGCTCTTGCTGTGGCTAGGAAGGGTCTTCCAAGGATGATGGATTCATCCTCATCCTTCCCAGTGTCTAGGATTATGAAATCAGGAGGGATGTAAAGGCCTTTAACCTTTACTAGCACGTCCTCTACTTGTCCATAAACTTGTTTTCTTGAGTTGTCTGCCATCTCTAATGAGATTCTGGCAGCTTGCACCTCAAAGATTTCCAGTTTCTCCATTACAGAGAGTGGCATGAGGTTTATCCCTGACCCAAGGTCATATAGAGCCTTCTCAAAGGTCATGGTGCCTATGGTACAAGGTATTAAGAACTTTCCAGAATCCTGTTTCTTCTGAGGCAATGTCAGTTGATCCAGATCACTCAGTTCATTGATGAGCAAGGGAGGTTCATCTTCCCAAGTCTCATTACCAAATAATTTGGCATTCAGCTTCATGATTGCACCAAGGTACTTGGCAACTTGCTCTTCAGTGACATCTTCATTCTCTTCAGAAGAAGAATACTCATCAGAGCTCATGAATGGCATAAGGAGGTTCAATGGAATCTTTATGGTCTCTAGATGAGCCTCAGATTCCTTTGGTTCCTCACAGGGAAACTCCTTGTTGATCACTGGACATCCTAGGAGGTCTTCCTCACTGGGATTCATGTCCTCTCCCTCCCTTGTAGGTTCGGCCATGATGGTTAAATCAATGGCCTTGCACTCTCTTTTTGGATTCTCTTCTGTATTACTTGGGAGTGTACTAGGAGGAGTTTCAGTGACTCTTTTACTCAGCTGTCCCACTTGTGCCTCCAAATTACTAATGGAGGACCGTGTTTTATTCATGAAACTTACAGTGGCCTTAGATAGATCAGAGACTATATTTGCTAAGCTAGATGGATTCTGCTCAGAACTCTCTGTCTTTTGCTGAGTGGATGATGGAAAAGGCTTGCTATTGCTAAACCTGTTTCTTCCACCATTATTAAAGCCTTATTGAGGATTTTGTTGATCCTTCCATGAGAAATTTGGATGATTTCTCCATGAGGGATTATAGGTGTTTCCATAGGGTTTACCCATGTAATTCACCTCTGCTATTGCAGGGTTCTTAGGATCATAAGCTTCTTCTTCAGAAGATGCCTCTTTAGTACTATTGGATGATTCCTTCAATCCATTCAGACTCTGAGAGATCATATTGACTTGCTGAGTCAATATTTTATTCTGAGCCAATATGGCATTTAGAGTATCAATTTCAAGAACTACCTTCCTCATAGGCGTCCCATTATTCACAGGATTCCTTTCAGAAGTGTACATGAACTGGTTATTTGCTACCATGTCAATGAGTTCTTGAGCTTCTGCAGGCGTTTTCTTTAGGTGAATGGATCCACCTGCAGAATAGTCCAGTGAAATCTTTGATAGCTCAGACAGACCATCATAGAATATATCCAGGATGGTCCATTCTGAAAGCATATCAGAATGACACTTTTTGGTCAGTTTCTTGTATCTCTCCCAAGCTTCATAGAGGGATTCACCTTCTTTCTGTCTGAAGGTTTGAACATCCACTCTAAGCTTGCTAAGCTTTTGAGGAGGAAAGAACTTGGCTAAGAAAGCCGTGACTAGCTTATCCCAAGAGTTCAGGCTATCTTTAGGTTGAAAGTCCAACCATACTCTAGCTCTGTCTCTTACAGCAAACGGGAAAAAGCATAAGCCTGTAGACCTCGGGATCAACCCCATTGGTCTTAATAGTATCACAGATCTACAAGAATTCAGTTAAGAACTGAAAAGGATCTTCGGATGGAAGTCCATGAAACTTGCAGTTCTGTTGCATCAGAGAAACTAATTGAGGTTTAAGCTCAAAATTGTTTGCTCCAATGGCAGGGATTGAGATGCTTCTTCCATGTAAATTGGAATTTGGTGCAGTAAAGTCACCAAGCATCTTCCTTGCATTGTTTTTATTTTCGGCCATGTCTCCTTCCTTTTCGAAAATTTCTGTTAGATTTTCTCCAGATAGTTGAGCTTTAGCTTCCCTTAGCTTCCTCTTCAGAGTCCTTTCAGGTTCAGGATCGGCTTCAACAAGAATGTTCTTATCCTTGTTCCTACTCATATGAAAAAGAAGAGAACACAAAAGAAAATATAGAATCCTCTATGTCACAGTATAGAGATTCCTTATGCAAGTATAAGAAGAGAAGAATGTAAGAAGGAAAAGAGGAAAAATTCGAACATAGAGAAGGGGATAGGGTTCGAATTTTTGGGTGGAGGAGAAGTGTTAGTAGATAAATAAATAAATAGAAGGAGGTGAGGAAGAGAAGAATTCAAAAATTTAAATAATATTTTAAAATTAAAGTTAAAATTCGAAAATTAAAATTGAAATTAAATTAAATTAAAAATTAAAACAATTAGTTAGAAAAAAGGGAATTTTGAAAAAGAGGGAAGGAATTTTCGAAAATTAGAGAGAGAGAATTAGTTAGGTAGTTTTGAAAAAGATAAGAATCAATCAAAAAGTTAAGTGGTTAATTGAAAAAGCTTTGAAAATCAAATTTGAAAAGATAAGAAGTTAGAAAAGATTTTGAAATTGATTTTGAAAAAGATGTGATTGAAATTTATTTTGAAAAAGATTTGAAAAAGAAATTTAAAAAGATTTGATTTTGAAAATTAAAGTTGATTACTTGACTAACAAGAAACAAAAAGATTTTGATTTTAAAAATTAAAGATTGAACCTTTCTTATTAGGCAAGTAACAAACTTAATATTTTTGAATCAATCACATTAATTGTTAGCATTGAATTCGAAAATATGGAATAAAAATAAGAAAAAGATTTTGAAAATTAATTTGAAATTTTCGAAAATATGAAAGAAAAATTGAAAAAGATTTGATTTTTGAAAAAGAATTGAAAAAGATAGAATTTTTAAATTGAAAATTTGATTTGACTCATAAGAAACAACTAAATTTTAAAAAGTTTTGAAAAAGTCAACTCAAATTTTCGAAAATTTATGAGTGAAAAAGGGAAAGATATTTTTTTGATTTTTGAATTTTAATGATGAGAGAGAAAAACATCAAAAAGACTCAATACATGAAAATTTTGGATCAAAACAAATGATGCATGCAGGAATACTATGAATGTCAAGATGAACACCAAGAACACTTTGAATGTCAAGATGAACATCAAGAACTTATTTTTGAAAAATTTTTAAGAAAAGAAAACATGCAAGACACCAAACTTAGAAATTTTTGATATTTAGACTCTAAGAATTCAAGAATGCATATGAAAAACAAGAAAAGACACAAGAGAAGAAAATATGAAGATCAAACAAGAAGACTTGTCAAGAACAACTTGAAGATCATGAAGAATGCCATGCATGAATTTTTCGAAAAAATGCACAAATTTTAAAAACATGCAATTGACACCAAACTTAAAAACTGACACTAGACTCAAACAAGAAACACAATTTTTGGTTTTTATGAATTTATTAATGTTTTTGGTATTTTTCGAAAATTATTTTGAAAAAGAAAATAAGGATTTCAAAATTTTTAATAAGAATTCCAGGAATCATGCAATGTTAGTCTAAAGCTTCAGTCTAAAGAGATTAGACAGGGTAGAACAAGCTTCAGCAGGACATTACATACAATAGCCAAATTGATGGGAATCAACTAGCTCCTGTGATGATAGAAGCATTATCTGAAACACTAGAATTCATTCTTAAAAATTCTGAATAAAAATATTTTTGAAAATATTTAATTTTTTTTTTGGATTTTTCGAAAACTAATTGGGAAAAACGAAAAAGAAGAAAATAATTTTTTTTGGTATTTTTCGAAAATAAGAAATAAAAAGTTTAAAATTAAAATAAAATTACCTAATCTGAGCAACAAGATGAACCGTCAATTGTCCAAACTCGAACAATCCCCGGCAACGGCGCCAAAAACTTGGTGCGCGAAATCGTGATCTTCAACAATGGCGCCAATGACTTGGTGCTCTCAAACGTGAATCACACTTTATCACAATTCCGCACAACTAATCAGCAAGTGCACTGGGTCGTCCAAGTAATAAACCTTACGTGAGTAAGGGTCGATCCCACGGAGATTGTCGGCTTGAAGTAAGCTATGGTCACCTTGTAAATCTTAGTCAGGCGGATTCAGATAGTTATGGAGATTTGATAATCAAAACATAATTGAAATATAAACTAGGATAGAGATACTTATGTAATTCATTGGTGAGAATTTCAGATAAGCGTATAGAGATGCCTTTCGTTCCTCTGAACCTCTGCTTTCCTGCTGTCTTCATCCAATCATTCCTACTCCTTTCCATGGCAAGCTTTATGTAGGGCATCATCGTTGTCAATGGCTACATCCCATCCTCTCTGTGAAAATGGTCCAATGCGCTGTCACTGCATGGCTAATCATCTGTCGGTTCTCGATCATACTGGAATAGGATTTACTATCCTTTTGCATCTATCACTACGCCCAGCACTCGCGAGTTTGAAGCTCGTCACAGCCATCCCTTCCCAGATCCTACTCGGAATACCACAGACAAGGTTTAGACTTTTAGGATCTCAAGAATGGCCGTCCATGGGTTCTAACTTATACCACGAAGATTCTAATATCTCGGACTCGGTCCTCTGTATTAGATATCTAAGAGATACTCATTCTAGCTTGTTTGCATGTAGAACGGAAGTGTTTGTCAGGCACGCGTTCATAGGTGAGAATGATGATGAGCGTCACATAATCATCACATTAATCATGTTCTTCGGTGCGAATGGATATCTTAGAGAAGGAATAAGCTTGAATTGTATAGAAAAACAGTAGTACTTTGTATTAATTCATGAGGAACAGCAGAGCTCCACACCTTAATCTATGGAGTGTAGAAACTCTACCGTTGAAAATACATAAGTGATAAGGTCTAGGCATGGCCGAATGGCCAGCCCCCAAACGTGATCTAAAGATGAAACTAAAGATGTTCCAAAGATATCCAAAGATGTAAATACAATAGTAAAAAGTCCTATTTATACTAAACTAGTTACTAGGGTTTACAGAAATGAGTAAATAATGCAGAAATCCACTTCTGGAGCCCACTTGATGTGTGCTTGGGTTGAGCATTGAGCTTTACACGTGTAGAGGCTTCTCTTGGAGTTGAACGCCAGTTTGTAACCTGTTTCTGGCGTTTAACTCCACTTTGCAACCTGTTTCTGGCGTTTAACTCCAGAATGCAGCATGGAACTGGCGTTGAACGCCAGTTTGTGTCATCTAAACTTGCGCAAAGTATGGATTATTATATATTACTGGAAAGCCCTGGATGTCTACTTTCCAACGCAAATGAGAGCGCACCATTTGGACTTCTATAGCTCCAGGAAATCCACTTTGAGTACAGGGAGGTCAGAATCCAATTCTCATCACAATTGATAAGGATAACTAGGATAGGATTTCAATTTCTTATACCTTGTCAAGAGATTTTATTATTATTAATTTATTTTTCTTGTCATTTAAATTACTTGTTCGTTATTTTCAAAAACCCAAAAATATATCTTTTTACATAACCAATAATAAATCATACCTCCCTGCAATTCCTTGAGAAGACGACCCGAGGTTTGAATACTTCAGTTATTTATTTTTATTGGGTTTGCTTAAGCGACAACCAAACTTTTGTACGAAAGGATTTTCTGTTGGTTCAGAAACTATACTTACAACGCGATTAATTTTGTGAATTTCTTTACCGATAGAAAATCCGATCGTCAAAATGGCGCCATTGCCGGGGAATTGCAAACGTGTGCCTTATTATTGGTTATTGTAAATATTTACTTTTAAATTGATTTTTTCGGAAAATAAATTTAAATATTTACTTTCAAATTTCAATATTTAAATTCCAAAATCCAAAATTCAAATTTCAAAATTTAAATTTAAAATTTTAAAAATCAAACCTTTTCAAAATTTAAATCTTTTTTAAATATTTATCTTATATTGTTGACTTTTTCAAAATTCAATTTTCAAAATTTAAAATTCAAATTTCAAAATTTAAAATTCAAAATTTAATTTTCAAATTCAAAAATTTAAATTTCAAAACCTTTTAATTTAAAAATTTATCTTCTCTTACCTAACTTATCTTATCTTTTCTAATCTTAAAATCAAATCTTTTTCAAACCTTTTCTCTTATTTATTTTATTTTATTTTATTTTTTTATTTTTCTTTGCTTGTTTATTTGTTTTTGTTTTTAATTTTTATTAATTACTATGAGTTCTCACCCCCCGTCGCTTCAAGTTTGGTTCCAATGTTGTTGTAAGGAATGGAAACTATAATGAAAATAGGCATCAAGGTTGGAAAAATCAAAGATGGGAGGAGCCACAAGGATTTGATCAACCCTCTAGGCAACAACCCCCTCCAATGCGCTATAACCAGCAAGTCCCACCATATGCTTACGAACCATCTCCTCAACACAACTCTGGACCACCATACTCACAAACATCTTACCACCAAACACCCCCATATGACCCTAACCCACACCCACCACACCAACCACCATATGAACCACACCCAGAACTACCACCTCAATATTCACCATCTCCATTGGATAACAACACACTCATCTCTAATATCATTGGTCTCACCTCTACACTCCAAAATCTTATATCCCGCATGAACCAACCCTCTACCTCCAATATTCAACCCTCAAGCTCTAGTGCACTTCCTTTTCAACCACATAATAATCTTCCCATTCCATCACCACCCTCCATGGAAGAGCACCCACCTCCATCAATCCAAGAGCAAGATGATCCCATTTATGCTATTGATATGGAACAAGAAAAAAGAAATCATCTTCGTGAATCCATACTTCATAAGAAGTTAGAGGAGGCCCTACAAATGAAGGTAGTAGAGACCCTTGAAGTCGAATGAGTGGTTGAAGAATTAGTGAAGGAAGACATCAAGGAGGAGTCTGATTTTATCTTAGAGCAAGAGGAGGCCCAAACTGTGGAGATAGGAGAGACCCTTGAAGATGAAAGAATAGTTGAAAGGAGTTATCATGGAAAGAAAATCATCAAGGATGAGTACGATTTTATATTAAAACAACTAGACAAAGCAGTAATTATTGAAGAGGAAGAAGTGGTTGAAGACTTTGAAGAGGTTGATCAAGAGATGGAGATTAAAGAAGAAGAAGCACAACCTCCCATGCCCTTGGTGAGTAATGAAGAAGATATTGAATTGGAAGAAAGCTACCAAGCGGAAGAGGTCGATATTGAAGAAGCTTACAAAGCGGTGGAAGTTGTCAAGGAAGAACCCAAGGGAATGGAGCTTGAAGACGGGTGTAGAAACAAGATTTGGGATCCGGGAATATATGAGGATCGACTTTGGGAGTTCAAAACTTGTGACAAACTCCATCAAAGCTTGAGAAATTTACTTGGTATTGATAGAGCTTATTGGAAGTCCAAGCATTGGTGGAAGTTTCAGGATGAGTTCAAGCACAAGCCACCATGACAAGGAGCTCACCAAATGTCCAACTTAAGGACTTTAACTAAAAGTGCTAGGTGGGAGACAATCCACCATGGTATGATCGTTCCTTTTCAATTTTAATTTTATTTCGTTTTGTTTGTTTTAAAGTTTTGTTTTATTCTATTGAACCTGGAATTATTCATAACCTCCATATCAGCATCTACATTCTGCATTCTGCATATTGCATACTGCATAAAAAAAAGCACGCACACGACGCGGCAGCGTCGCTGACGCGTCCACGTCACTAGTGCATTTTGAAGAAAAGAGAATTGGATAGAGAGTCACGCGAAAGCGTGGCTGGAGGCGTGCCTTAGGCACAAACATGCCCACGCGTCCACGTCACCCAGGCGAATGCGTGCCCTGTAAAATTCGACGTAAATAGGTGTATGGCAGCATGTTGTGATGGAGCTGGGCTGGACTGATGCTAGAAGCACCAGCTACATCACGCGACCGCGTGCCCCATGCGGCCGTGTTGTTTTCAAAACATCACCATTCACGTGATCGCGTCACCTTAAAAATTTGGTAAAAAAGAGTTTGAAACAGAGAGTCGTGCGAACACGCGGCTGCTCTCGCACCATTCGCACAATTCGAGTCACGCGACTGCGTGACCCACGCGTCCACGTCACATGCAGCGCACAGAATATTTAGATCAGCCAAACTATCTTATCTTTTCTTCTCCAAATCCTAATTTTTCTTTTCCTTTGTTATTTCTTTCTTCCCCCTTCTTCTTTCTCTACTCCTTCTCACTTTTTACTTTCTCCTTCCTTATTTCTCACACCCATCATCAAAGTTCTTTTCTTTCTTTCTTTACTTTTTACTTTCCCTTATCAATTCTATTTATGTTTTGAATTTTTCTTTTTCCCTTCCTTATCTATATTTTCCCTTATTTTTCTTTCTTTTTATCCCTTTTTATTGGTGTTGAAAATTTATTCCAGTCTTTATTTTCCATATTTTGCTTGTGGATTATCATGGATTTGTTTGACAATTATATATTACTTTTCATAAGGGTTGCTTGCATGTTCAAATTTCCTACTTTCAATAACATTTTCATCATGCATGCCAAGTATTTGTGAAAAAGCCCGTATGGCATTGCACATTATTTTAATTTATTCTATTCCACTACTTTAATGCCTGCTTTTCACAAAACCCCTTTTATATTTTATTAATTAAAATATAATTGTCCATACAAACAGATTGTTAGTTTGAATGATGTGGTAATCTAACTTGGACATTGAATGCTCGATCTATGCTACTCATGCCTTTGCCAGCATGCCAATAAACATCTTGCATTTAATTGTCATCACAGGCACATACTATCTTACCTACGATGAACTTTTCACATGTAGTCTAGACCATATGTTAACGACATCCTTCTTCACCGTGCATTGATTATCAACCATCACATTCGCTCCCTTTCTCGAACCCTTCACTTTACATATTACTTTCTCTTTCCTTTTCAGGATGGCCACCAAGAAAGGCAAAGAGAAAGCTACTCCCAAACCACCAGCAAGGAGAGGTACAAAAAGAGAATTAGTGGCAGAGCCATCTTTAACAGCAGTAAAGCCCTCAACAAAAAAAATCAAGAGGATCATCAAGGTTGATGAAAAAGAAAGAGCTTTTCCAGCAAAGGACACTGCGCGGTTTCCTAACCGTTACTGTGAGTAGATGTTTCCCATCCAGGTAGAGAGAAATTACAACAATGAATACCTCCTCATCCTCCCAACCCGCATTTCTAAATTTGTTGAGCCGCATAAATTGAACGAAGACAATGGGGATTCCTACGAAGACAGCCACGGCAGGTTAATCTCTCATGGGTAGTAGAATTCTACTCCAACTTTCACATGCCTACCATGCAGTCTGTCTATGTCCGTCAGAAGCAAGTCCCCATAACTGAAGAGGCCATTCAACAAGCTTTAGATCTCCCCCCTATTCCAGAAGGATTGGACGCATTTCAAGAAGCCTCACTCAAGCGCCAAACATACCAATTTGACTGGGACGCCGTTCTCAGAGTTATAGCACAACCTGGCAGCCTATGGATCTACGGATACTATCGATCCCGACCAAAAGGGATATCGGCTTCAGCACTTACCTTGGAGGCTCGAGTATGGGCACAGATTATGTCTCATTATGTCTTTCCAAGAACTCACGAGTCCTCCTTCACTGCAGACATGGCTGTTTTACTCTGGTGTATCCTTACAGACCAGCACCTAAACTTACCAAGATACATCCGGAATGCAATGGGACACGTACAGATAGTGGGCAACTTACCTTTTCCCGCCTTGGTTTCAGATCTCGTCTTGGCAGTCGGAGTCTCCTACAGAGCTGGGGACACCAAAGCCATACTCCCACGGGATGATCAGTATGTCCTTAATGGGAAATATATCAGACCGCCAGCAGCCACTACAAGCCAGCCTACAGAACCGGCTGAAGACATTCCTCCTTCAACACCATAAGCACCTACAACAAACCAACTGCTCCATCAGATACTTGAAAGGTTGGATCGGCAGGAACACAAAGCAAAGCTAAGAGAGTGTCGTAACAAGTGCCGATTCACATACCTTAAGGAGCTATTTATGGGAAAATACAGATCTGACGACCCAGACGCCCCAGACTCAACCTCATTTACCAGCACAGGGAGCCATGACGGTCCCGATGGTAGAGATGCTACTACCAGCCCCCCTCTGCTCCTGACGGATGGCACCGAAGACGGCGCAAAGCCTTAAGTGTGGGGAGGTCGGTCAGTACCTGACTTCTGGAGGTAATTTTTTTTCCTTAAAACACCAATAAAATAGGATATTTAGTCAATTTTTCTTTTGTAGAATAGGAAAGATTGCATAGAAATAGGTTATTCACATGCATGTTCTACTTGATTGAAAATAATAAGTTTTTTCTAAGACCCTATTTTTTTGAAAAATTTCACTAATTTAAATCAAAAACCTTTGTGTAAACTTGTTTGAAGTTGTATTTGGAACATAGTTTAAAAAGCTAAGAACACACAACCTGAGAGATTTGAGCTTAATTACATGGTTACATTATTTAACCATAATTATTTTATTCTTGTGTGTTTGCTTCTCTATTATTGTGATCTTTATTTTGTTTCACCCTATATGTCCAATGTTTAATATGTTATATGCATGCGTATGATTGAGGCCATTATTTGTTTAGCTCACTTATCCCAAATAAACACTTTCAATTACCTTTGTCAGCCACTTTGAGCCTATTAAATCCCATTTGTTCTATATTTTACCACATCACTAGCCTTAAGTGGAAAAATAATTAATTACCCCAATTGAATCTTTGGTTAGCTTAAGATAGAGATTGTGTGTCAATCAAGTGTGGGGAAACTGTGGGAACATGGGTTAATAGGGAATGTGTTATATTTCTACAATTGATAAAATACCGGGAATTTGGGTACTTACTCATGTGAAACTAAAAAAATTAAAAATCCATGTGCATTGATAAGTTATGTTTACTTTTACCTTTATTTTCAAAAAAAAAAAAAGAGAAAAATCTAAAAAAAATATTCAAGTAATTAAGTAATTAATGAATGAGGGGACAAAATTACCCTAATATTAAGTCTAATGAAAAATCAATGCATATGTGATACAAGTTAAGAGAAAAGTTGATACATGAGTATGTGAAATATGCAAAGGTGGGAAAATTATGGGTAGCTAGGCATGAATTAGAAGTACATAGAATATGTATATAGGTGAAGAGCTTAGGTTAATTAAAGATTCATATTATAGCTCACTTGGTCATACATATATCCCCACCCTTACCTTAGCCCCATTACAACCCTGAAAAGACTTTATGATGTTTGCAGTGGTATACTAAATAATTGTTGATTGGTTAGATGAAGAACAAAGTTTAGAAATCATGACTAGAGAAGAGTAGAGAGATTAACCCTAGACACTTGAGAGTTAGAGTGATATACACCACCAGTGAGGGTTCAATGCTTGATTCTATGTTCCCTGCTTTTATGAGCTATCTTCTTACAAGTTTACTTGTCTTTTATTGTATAATTTGAATTAGCGAAATCTGATTTATGTTTGTCTCGAAGAGCTTATTTACTTTTAACCAAGTAGATAGAAATATCTTAGCATGTAGTTGCATTCATATAGATAGGTTACATTTCATACATTCTACCATTCCTCTTCACTCTCTTATAGCTTCTCTTGAGCTTAGCATGAGGACATGCTAATGTTTAAGTGTGGGGAGGTTGATAAAACACTATTTTATGGTTTATCTTGTGCTCAATTGAGTGGTTTTTATCAACTCTTTACTCACTTATTCATACTATTTGCATGGTTTTACTTTTTCCTTCCTGATTTTGTGCTATGATTGAAACCATGCTTCTTTGGCCTTATATTTGCTAATATTAATCCTCTCTTATTACTATTTGATGCTGTGATATGTGCGTTAAGTGATTTCAGAGATTAGAGGGCAGGAATGGCTCAGAGGATGGAAAGGAAGCATGCAAAACTGGAAGGAATACAAGAAACTGAAGGAACTGCTAAAGCTGTCCAGCCTGACCTCTTTGCACTCAAACGGTCATAACTTGAGCTACAGAGGTCCAAATGATGCGGTTCTAGTTGCGTTAGAAAGCTAACGTCCGGATCTTCAATTTGATATATAATTTGCCATAGTGGCCGTACAGATAGGCGACGCAAATGCGTGCTCCACATGGACGCGTCGCAGTGACGAAAATCAGCGTGGCAGATTTCTTTTCCAGTGATTTCTGGGCTGTCTTCGACCCAGTTCTCGGCCCAGAAAATACAGATCAGAGGCTATAAAGTGGAGGAATTCATCCATTCAAAAAAAAAACCAACATTCACATTAACAATTATTAAGATTTAGATGTAGTTTTAGAGAGAGAAAGGCTCTCACCTCTCTCTTAGGATTTAGGATTTAGGATTTAGATTTTTAGGATTAGGATTCCTCCCAGTTTATGGTTATTTCTTCATTCCAGGTTCAATGTTCCTTAATTTATGTTTCTCTTCTACTTTCAGATACTCTAAAGCTTTTACTTGTTAATTACTTATGTTGCCAAATTGGCTTATAAACTTTTCCATGTTAAGATTTGAATATTCTATTTAATATAATTTGAGGTATTTCAGAATTAAGATTGCTTTGATTTATTTATGTTATAGATATTTTCAATTTAATTTAAGATTTATTCCCCTTTTGCTTTGGTTAATTAATTGGAGACACTTGAGTTAAACTCCTTGTTAATTGAAAATTGGAATTCTTTGCTGATTGATTTGAATTCCAATAACTCTAGTTTTTTCTTAGGAATTGACTAGGAACTAAGGAATCAATTTGATTCATCCACTTAACTTACCTTCATAGTTAGAGGTTAATTAAAGTGGGAGCAGAATCCAATTCTCATCACAATTGATAAGGATAACTAGGATAGGATTTCAATTTCTTATACCTTGCCAAGAGATTTTATTATTATTAATTTATTTTTCTTGTCATTTAAATTACTTGTTCCTTATTTTCAAAAACCCAAAAACATATCTTTTTACATAACCAATAATAAATCATACCTCCCTGCAATTCCTTGAGAAGACGACTCGAGGTTTGAATACTTCGGTTATTTATTTTTATTGGGTTTGCTTAAGTGACAACCAAACTTTTGTACGAAAGGATTTTTTGTTGGTTTAGAAACTATACTTACAATGCGATTAATTTTGTGAATTTCTTTACCGATAGAAAATTCGATTGTCATAGACAAGGATGGTGATCTCAATTACCTATGTCTAGCCAAGAGTTATTTCCCATTTCTTTATTAGTTCTTGTCATTTATTTTCTTGTTATTTACTTCTCTTGCCAATTTCCAAATCAAACCCCCCTTTTGTTCTTCATAGCCAATAATTAAACACTTCATTGCAATTCTTTGTGAGACGACCCGATGTTTAAATACTTCGGTTAATTTTTATTGGGGTTTGTACTTGTGACAACCAATATTTTTGCATGTGAGGATTCTTTGTTGGATTAGAACTATACTTACAACGAGATTTCATTTGTGAAATTCTAAACCGTACAAGAAACCGAGCATCAAAATGGCGCCATTGCCGGGGAATTGCAATGGTGCTTTGTTATTGGCTATTGTGAATATTGTGGATATGTTTGCCTTTTGCTTATTTGTTAGTTTTTGTTAGCCTTAGGACTTTGTTGCTTTTTTTTGTTAGCTTTTATTTTTATTTGCTATTATAAATTCTCACCCCTTTGGCTATGAGTTTGGCTCAAATTATATTGTAGGAAATGGGAACTATAATGACGATATGCATCAAGGATGGAGCAATCAAAGATGGGAGGAGCCTCAACAAATTGATCACTCCTCTTGGCAACAACAACCTCCGGTTTCCTATAGGTATAATCACAATCCTAATGCATATCAATCTAATGGATGTGGTGACCCTTATTATGATTGTCAATGATGCACCACTATTTCGTGGTACATTTTGTACTTAATTGAGTGGATTTTATCCACTGAACTCACACTTATTCATAGGATTTGCATGATTTTACAATTTCTTCCCAATTTTGTTCCATGATTGAAAACTTGCTTCCTAAGCCTTTAAATTGTGTATTTTAATGTCCTTTTATACCATTCGATGCCGCGATCTGTGTGTTCAGTATTTTCAGGCTTTATAGGGCAGGAATGGCTTAGAGGATGGAATGGAAGCTTGCATAAATAGAAGGAACACAAGAAATAAAGGAGACAACTGATGACAAGTCATCTTAGCCTAGTTTCACTAGCCTTTTTCTTTTGTTTTCAATTGAATTATGCACTTTCTTGAGCCATAAGCAAGCCAATTGGGTAGATTTTCATGCTTCCTTTGATTTAATCAACCATAGATGAATTAATGCAATTTCATGAGGTTTTATGCTATAATTGTCATATATTATGAAAGAATGAATATCTCATGATTTTTAGCATAGCTTTGATGTGTTTGGTTGATTGATGATAGGTGAAGAAAGCTTGGAGAAAGGTTGAAGCAAGAAGGAATGGCTAAGAGGAAGAGAGGACAAAAAGTTTGAGCAAAAGTTTGCCTCAAACTTTAGCTCAAACTTTTGGAATAAGTGAAAACGAACCAGGGAGCAAAAAGCTTGAGCAAAAGTTTGCCTCAAACTTTTTGGCAAACTTTTGGCATCACAAATCAACACCCTGGAGAGCAAAAGTTTGCGCCAACGTTTGCCTCAAACTTTTTGGCAAACGTTGGCGCCATGAACAACACACCCTGGAGAGCAAAAGTTTGCGCCAACGTTTGCCTCAAACTTTTTGGCAAACGTTGGCGCCATGAGTGTGCAAGGGGGAGCCAACGTTTGAGCAAAAGTTTGACCCCAAACTTTGGCTCAAACGTTGGTAGCAGCAAGGATGGGGTGGCTGATATGAAAAGTTTGAGTAAAAGTTTGACTCAAACTTTTACTCAAACTTTTACTCAAGCTTACATGATTCCAAACCCAGTTCACTTCGGTTCTTCTCCAAACTCCAAGAGCAATCAACCAAGGCCTCTATCAACCCAATTCCATCAAGAGAAAAGGCCCAATTCAAGGCTTGAAGACCATTTGAAGAAAGTGTATAAATAGCTTAGGATTTGAAGTTTCAGGAGAGCTTCCTTTTTAGAATTTTCAATACTTGCAGTAGAGCTTTTCCTTTAGTTTTGATAGAGAGTTTTTGGAGAGCTTTTGGTGTGGAGTGAATTTTAATTTCTAAGTCTCGGGGAAGGAGAATTGAATTCCCTTCCTCTTAGTTTTCTTGCTTTCAATTTCAATTACAATTGTCTTGGATCTTGGGTTGGAGAATTGAAGGAATTCTGTTTCAATCTCATCCTGAGACCTCTCTGTTTCTTTACTGCACAATTGAATTTAAATTTCTGTTAATTGCTTCTTCATCTACTTTCTCTGCAATTTACATTTCCTTTGCAATTATTCTTGTTGGATCTAGGAAGGCATTGAGATCTAGACTTGGTTATCTAGTCTCTTGGGTCCTGAGATCTGAATTATCATTTTACATTCTCTGTTTACCGCTTTCAAGCTCATTTACATTTCTGTTTCAAGATCCGATTCCATCCAATTCATCTTCCACTCTTATGTTTGTTGAATTTTACTTTGCCTTGTTTAATTTCTGCAAATCCAATTCCCAATTCCCTTTACAATTCAAGCCATTTACATTTCTTGCACTTTAAGATTCTGCAATTTACATTTCTTGCGTTCTAAGTTTCTGCCATTTAATTTCTTGTTCTTTAAGATTCAGCACTTTAAATTTCAGTTCTCTTTAATTTCATGCAATTTACACATTCCCTTTACTTTCTATGCAATTTAAATTCTACAAATCACAAATCTCTCAACCAAATCTTGATTCGCTTGACTAAATCAACCACTAAACTAAAATTGCTCAATCCTTCAATCCCTGTGGGATCGACCTCACTCCCGTGAGTTATTATTACTTGATGCGACCCGGTGCACTTGCCGGTGAGTTTTGTGTCGGATCATTTTCCGCACATCAACAACCAGCGAGCATCGACGCGCATGCATGGCTCACACCTGCGCATGATCTGGAGATTTGCACAGCGACGCGTGTGCGTACCTGATGCGTACGCATGAAAGGCGAAAGAGCACAGCGACGCGCACGCGTGACTGACGCGTACACGTGACCCGCGAAGATGACCATCGACGCGTACGCATGACATGCGCCACGTGCAAAAATTGCAGAAAATGCTGGGGGCGATTTTGGGTTGAGTCTGGACCCAGTTTTTGGCCCAGAAACGCAGACTAATGCCAGGGAACAAGCAGGGACTCAACACACATTCAGACACTTCTCATTATTCATAATTTTAGGTTTGAGATGTAGTTTTCTAGAGAGAGAGGCTCTTTCCTCTCTCTAGGTTTTAGGATTTCTCTTAGTTTTAGGTTTATTTCTTCTCAATTCCAGGTTCAATGTTCCTTTAATTTAGTTTCTCTTCTACTTTTATTTGTTCTAGTACTCTAGTTTATTTATTTTCCCAATTTGGTTTATGAATTCTCATGTTTAATTTGATTTTCTATTTAATGCAATTTGAGGTATTTCAGATTTATAATTGCTTTCTTCTATTTATGTTATTGATGCTTTCAATTTAATTTAGATTTCTCTCCTTTTGGCTTTGGTTGAGTAATTGGAGACTCTTGAGTTATCAAACTCCTTTGTTGATTGATAATTGTTATGTTTGCTAGTTGATTTGAATTCCACTAACTCTAGTCTTTCCATTGGAATTGACTAGGACCTGAGGAATCAAATTGATTTATCAACTTGACTTACCTTCATAGTTAGAGGTTGACTAAGTGGGAGTAATGAACAATTGATGTCACAATTGATAAGGATAACTAGGATGCGACTTCTAATTCTCATACCTTGCAAAGAGCTTTTCTATTCGTTAATTTACTTTCTTACCTTTTTATTTTCTTGTTCCTTATTCAAAACCCCAAAAAGATACTTTTCCATAACCAGTAATAAATACACCTCCCTGCAATTCCTTGAGAGACGACCCGAGGTTTGAATACTTCAGTTATTAATTTTATTGGGTTTGTTTAAGTGACAAACAAAACTTTTGTATGAAAGGATTCTTGTTGGTTTAGAAACTATACTTTCAATGAGACTTTATTTCTGAAATTCTTTACTAGCAAAAATCCGTTCATCAAAATGGCACCGTTGCCGGGGAATTGCAAACGTGTGCCTTATTATTTGTTATTGTAAATATTTGCTTTCTGCTTATTTGTTAGTTTTTGTTAGTTTTAGGACTTAGTTGCTTATTCCTATCAATTTTTGTTTTTATTAGCTACTATGAATTCTCACCCCTTTGGCTATGAGTTTGGTTACAATTATATTGCAAGAAGAGGAGATTACAATGAGAATATGCATCAAGGATGGGAGAATCAAAGATGGAAGGAGCTACAAGGATTTGATCAACCCTTTTGGCAACAACCTCCACCAACATACTATGATCAAGAGCCATTCCAAGAAGCATACCAAGATAACGGCTATGGTGAGCACTCTTTTAATTATCAACAACCACCACCATACGCCTATGAACCCACTTCTCAACATAATTTTGAACCACCATACTCACAAGCACCTTGCCACCAAACACCCCCATATGACCCTAATCCTTACCCACCATACTAAGAGCCTTATGAGCCATACTTAGAACCACCACCTCAATATACACCATCTCCATATCCTTATCAAGAAGAACCACCTCCGTATTATGAGCCCTTTCTCCCAACACACGAACCCTCCTATCCACCCCAACCTCCATTGGTTAACAACACACTTATCTCTAATCTCATTGGTCTCACCTCTAAACTCCAAAATCTTATATCCCGCAGAGACCAACCCTCTACCTCCAATATTCAACCCTCTAGCTTTAGTGCACCACCACCCTCCATGCAAGAACACCCATATCCATCAATCCAAGGGCAAGATGATCCCAATTATGCTATTGACATGAAACAAGAGAGAAGGGATCGTCTTCACGAATTTATACTTCATAAGAAGCTAGAGGAGACCCTACAGGAACAAGAGAGAAGGGATCATCTTCGCGAATTAATACTTCATAAGAAGCTAGAGGAGGCCCTACAGGTGGAGGTAGTAGAGACCCTTGAAGTCGAAGGAGTGGTTGAAGAATTAGTGAAAGAAGACATCAAGGAGGAGTCTGATTTTGTCTTAAAGCAAGTGGAGAAAGCCGAAATTATCAAAGAAGAGGAAGTGGTTGAAGACTTAGGAGATACGGGACCTCCATGGGAAAGTCAAGTCATAGAGCCTCCTTCCAAGACGTTTGAATTTAATGTTGAGAAGGGTGTACAACCTCCAAGGCATGTCATGGTTGAAGACTTTGAAGAGGTTGATCAAGAGATGGAGATTAAAGAAGAAGAGGCACAACCTCCCATGCCCTTGGTAAGTAATGAAGAAGAGTTTGAATTGAAAAAAGCTACCAAGAGGAAGATGTTGAAACTGAAGAAGCTCGCAAAGAGGTGGAAGTTGCCAAGGGAGAGAACAAGGGAATGGAGCTTGAAATCACCTTGCCAAAGCTGTTGGAGACCTCTCCCCCAAAGCCATTACCATCCAATACAACATTCAAGTGAGTAAAATTCTTATCCTTGACCTTTACTTTACCACTTGAATATGGTTTACTTGAGACAGATGGTGAGCTTAAAGCTCTTTGTGGCTTTAAGAGTAAGAGGGAGATGGTTAGTGGTTGGCCACACAATCCTAAGTTCATTGTGGTTGGGAGCTCAAAGTCTAAATGCAAGGGTTGGTGTAGAGCTCAAATGAATGGGTCTAGGAAGCTGTTTGGATGCCTTAGTGAGAATTCCAATTGCTCACCACCCGAGTGGAAAAATTGTGATCTACTTAGTGTAGATACAAGATTTGGGATCCGAGCATACATGAGGATCGACTTTGGGAGCTCAAAGCTTGTGAAGAACTCCATCAAGGCTTGGGAAATATATCTGGAATTGATAGAGATTGTTGGAAGTCCAAGCATTGGTGGAAGTTTCAGGATGAGTTCAAGCACAAGCCACCATGACAAGGAGTTCACCAAATGTCCAACTTAAGGACTTTAACTAAAATTGCTAGGTGGGAGACAACCCACCATGGTATAATCGTTCCTTTTTATTCTTAGCCTTATTTTATTTTATTTTATTTTTGTTAGTGTTCTTTCATAATTTCTGCATATTCACCTGCATTCTGTATTTTGCATTCTGCATATATATATATATATAAATGGGGATTGACGCGCAAGCGTCCACGACGTGCACACGTCGTTTGTGTATGCGCACCTGAACAGAGAGTTGCGCGAGAGACGCGCGGGAGGGGTGCGTGGCGCACAAGCCACACCACGCGTACGCGTCCCCTGCAAAAAGTTCAACCCGCGCGTAAGCATCAGCGACGCGTACGCGTGGGAATAAAAAATCGGCGTAAAAGCGTGCTGAACAGAGAGTTGTAATTGTCCTGGGCTGGTGCTGTGCTAGAGGCACAACATCACCCACACGTACGCGTCCCTGACGTGTGCACGTCCTTTTGCTTCCAGAACACCCACGCGTACGCGTGGGCGACACTTACGCGTCGAACGGCCAACTCAGTTTTGACGCGTACGCGTGATGGCCGCGCGCGTGTCGCTCCCCGTTTTTCAATTCTCCTTTCTTTCTTTCTTCTTACTTCCTACTTCCTTCTTCTTCCTCTTTCCATCTTCTTCTTCAGGTTTCTTTTCTTCTCTCTCCTTTACTCTCTCATTCCTCATTTAATTATTGCATTTAATTATTTTTATTCCTTCTCAATTTCATCTTAGCTTAATTCCTTTTGGTTTCTTTTTCATTCCTTTTTAATGCATTTTTATGTTGGTGTTGGAGCTTTATCTGGATCTTATATTATTATACTCAAGCTTGTGGATATATTAGGGAGTGATTTGACAATTAATATTAATTTTTGGGTTGCATGCATGTTTGGAGTTCTTACTTTCCCTAACATATTTTACATGCATACCAAGTGTTTGTGAAAAGTCCGTATGGCATTGTGAATTCTTAATTATTCTATTTTCCCACTCTACTGCCTATTTTTCACAAAACCCTTGTAATCTTTTATTGATTAATTATAATTGTCAACACAAACGTGGTTGTTGGTTTGTTACATTTGATAATCAAATTGAGCTATTAATGCTTGATCTATGCTACTCATGCCTTTGCCGGCATGCTAATAAACATCTTCCATCCAATTGCCTCAATATATCATGCTATATTTTCATTGATGTCCTAATTACATGGATTCGTGACCATGTCTTTACGACATTCTTCTTTACCTTGGCATTGATTATCACTTGTATTTTCCTCCTCCCGGTTCTAACTATTTGATTTCATGTCCCATTCTTTTCTCCCTTTTCAGGATGGCCACTAGGAAGGGTACAGAGAAAGCCTCTAACAAGTCACCGACAAGGAGAGGAACGAAAAGAGCACTGGCTGCGGAACCACCACTAACTGGACTGCAGACCCGGCCGGAGATATTCCTTCTCCTTCCACATCACAAGCACCTTCAACAAATCAGCTGCTCCTTCAGATACTTCAGAGGTTGGACCAGCTAGACCGGCAGGCAAAGCGAATGGAGTGCCGTAATAAGCGCTGATTTACATACCTTAAAGAGCTGATTATTGGCAACCACCCACCTGAGGAAGATCCAGAAACTCTAGACTCCACCTCACCTACCAGCATCAGGAGCCATGACGACCCCGACTGTGGAGATGCTGTTACCAGCCCCCCTTTGTTCCTGACTGATGGCACCAAGGACGGTACCAAGTTTTAAGCGTGGGGAGGTCAGTCAGTACCTGACTTCCGGAGGTAATTACTTTTTCTTAACACCAATAAGTTATTTTTGTTTAGTTTTTCTTTTGTTAAATAGGATAGATTGCATAATAATAAGTGTTTGCATGTATGTTCTACTCGGTTGAAAAATGATAAGTTTCCTTTCAAGACCCTATTTTTGAAAATTCCACTAATTCAAATTAAAATTCTATGTTAAACTTGTCTGAAGATTGTAATTTGGAACATGGTATAGAGCTAGAACACACGACCCAGTAAGCAAACTCTGCCTTACAGGTGGCAGCATTCCAGCCGTGTATGAAATCATATTCTCTGTAAGCAATCCTTGCCTTACAGGTGCGGCATTCTAGCCGTGTATGAATTAATATCCTCTGCAAGTGATCCCAGGTTATCAGTTGCAGGTATAGCTCTCAATAGCTGTGTAACACTGGAAAACGTTCTGTGGTCGTGCCACAATCTATCTGACTGCCTTCACGCAGCAGATCATTACATAATCATTCTCATTATCATCATTCATCATCATTCTCATTATTCATCATCATTTTCACATTCTTATGCAGTACCTCTTTCTTTCTCTATTCAATCATACTGTACAAACTTTACATCTTTCACTTTTACAATATCCTGGCTCAAACCATTTCTCTTTATCATATTATTCTTTTCTCTTTATATCTCTTTACTTTACTCTGGTTACTCTGTGCTCTATGTTACTTTATTCTGCTCTGATTTCTCTGTTTAACATGTGTATTTAAAGCTTATGTAAATTTCGGTATGAATAGTTAGCCTGTCCCAGGTATAGGTTCATTAAGTCTATACTGAAACAGTTTAACTTTTCATATAACACCTAACCCTAGTCGCAACTCAAGTACTAACTAAGTTGCCCTAGTTCGTTCACTAGTCTCTGTCTGTTTTTCTGTCATTAAAATTTTACAGACTTTTTTTTTTGGTTTTTATCTTTTCTTTAACTTTTTATCTTTTCTTTATCTTTGCCTCACTATCATGTTATTACCACTCCCTAAGTGTTTTATGAAGGTAATTATGAGATTCTGCACTTAAAGTTGTCTTTCTAAAGCTTTTACAGAAAACTGCCTTTTCCGTATTATTTTATTATTTTTATTAAAATATTATTTTTAATTAAATATTATTATTTAATATTTTATTATTATTTATTATTTTAATAAATACTAAATTTTCGAAAATTAACTTACCTTTTACTTTTAACCTTTAAAATTTACTTTTTACCACCCGTAACTTTTAATATTTCTACTTTTACCGCCCTAACTTCCAGAAATTACCATATAACCCCTTAAACACCAAAAATTTTACTTCCTTGCCCTTTCTAAGATCTAAACGGTGTTCTTCAATGTTCTTCACCACACTCAAATTTTTCTTCGTGTTCTTCGTATATTCTTCAAATTCTTTCTCTGTTTTTACCCGTTTTTCAGTCTTTTCAGCAACCGATTTTTACCAAAATTCAAAATAAATTTCCAGCCACTAAAACCCCATCTTTACTACATGATTTTAACACAAATTAAACCTCAATTTAAGCTCTATGGTTTCGTTTTCCAGCAGCCACAAGAACACACATTCATAGCTTGAATTTCATCAAATTTCATCAAATTTTCACCAAAATTTCAACAAGAATTACTCATACAAACAATCAATTTCAAGCACAGCCAAACCATATCATAATCACACAACTCAAACATAGTCAATCAAGATTAAATTCGTCAATCCCTACCTGGTTTTGCTGCTCCTAATTCGGTTAAACTTTCAGGTGGTTCTTAAGCACTTTTTCCTCCTAAATCACATCAAGAACAACTTTAAATCCAAAAACTCTCAACTGACCAAATCTCACTCAGTATGTTAGGAAGAGATATCTCACCTTAGACTTGCTGGAAATTCACGTTTCTTGGTCCTCAAGTCAAGTTAAGCATGATTCCTAAGGAAGAACATCAAGAAAACACATGTTTTGCATGGTTTTCCTTGAAAACCGAATTGAAATGGGAGGGAGACAGCCATCTCACCTTATTTCCATCCTTGATAAGTTACCTGGTTATGTAGAGGAAGAAGAGAGGATCATTTTGGTGAAATCAGAGTTTTGATTTGAGTTTTAGTTCAGAAGAAATCAAGCTTTGAAGATTAAGTGTTCATGAAAGTTTCTCTCTTTTCTCTCTTGTTATTTTCGGCCAAAATGATGAAATGAGACAGCCTTGGAGGTCTTGGGGGTGTAAGGTGAGTTGTGATTGGTTGGCTTGGAGGTGGATTAAAATAATATTAAAATATCTCTGGTGTACAACTACTAAAACTAGGTGTATCGGAACACTCGTAAAAACATCTCTAAAAATTATTTTCTAAGCTACTAGCATAAATGACACTAGTAACATATTTATTATGAGAATAGAACATGTATAATGAGTCCTTAGCATTGCTAAATTCATCAGAGAGTGCTGGTGCTAAGCTGCACCAGTAAACCGAAAACCCGGTTAAACCGATTTTCTGTTTTTAACAAAAACAGACTAGATAACCTTATAATGTCATTCAAGCATTTTCTAATACTAATATAATGATAATATTATACTATTATCTCTCTCCTCTCATGAATCGAGTCCGGTTCGTCAAACAGAGACTATTTACGAAAATCAGAATCAAAACTGCCAACCGATACGGTTCAAAAACAAGGTTCTTTGTGATTGCATTATCGAGCTTGCCTCAGAGCAGGTTGTAACTTAAGGATTACATAATGATAATGAGGATTGATATGCTTGATGATATAACAGAGGTGTTCCCTTTACTGATCTTTCGGAGAAATCCGTACTTTCAGAAAAGATCTCATGTACTCGAAAATCAGGGTTGTTACATTCTACCCTCCTAAAAGAAAATTTTTCCCTCAAAATTTTAGTTACCTGAGAACAGATGCGGGTAATAAGCTCTCATCTTATCTTCCAATTCCCAAGTGTGCTCTTTTTCTCCTCTTGGTTCCCATGCTACTTTGACTAAGCGAACAGTCTTGCCTATTAGCTGCTTATCACTTCCTTCTACGATATGAACTGGTGATGCTTGATATGTCAAATCATTTTATAACTGTACTGTTTCTGGTTGTGAAACGTGACTTTCACCGGGAACATATTTCTTAAGTTGCGAGACATAAAAAAAACATCATGAAGGTTTAATAAATAAGGAGGAAGGGCTATTTGATAAGCTACTATACCGACTCTTTTAAGTATTTGGAAAGGTTCTATGTATCGTGGGTTAAGCTTTTTAGTCTCAAGGGCTCTACCTATTCCAGTAATCGAAGTTACTTCTAGAAAGACATGGTTTCCCTCACTAAACTCTAAGGGTCTACGTCTATTATCGGCAAGCTCTTTTGACGGCCTTGTGCTGTCTGGATCTTCTGACGAATCTCTTTTATCTTCTCAGTAGTTTCTTACACTAAGTTTGGACTTAAGACACTAGCTTCCCCATCGTCATTCCAACACAATGGTGTTCGACATCTTCTTTCGTAGAGAGCTTCGTATGGTGCCATCCCGATACTTTATTGGCAACTGTTGTTGTAGACAAATTCGACCAATAGCAAATACTTATCCCAGCTACTTTGGTTGTCTATCATACATAATCGTAACATGTCTTCTAACATCTGGATTGTCTGCTCTGATTGTCCGTCTATCTGAGGATGGTATGCTATACTCGTGTGCAATTCTGTTTCCAACGCTTATTGAAAAGCTCCCCAAAATCTAGTAGTAAACCTCGAAACATGATCTGAGACAATTTATGAAGGTATCCCATGTAGTCGTACATTTTCTTGAATATATATTCATTCCAGCCGTTCTAAAGTATAGTCAACTCGAATCGGAAGGAAGTGTGCTGACTTTGTCAATCTGTCCATAATTACCCAGATGGTATCGTGTCTGTTGAGGTCCTTGGCAATCTGGTGATAAAATCCATAGTAATCTGCTCCCATTTCCATTGTGGTATTTCTAAGGGTTGCAGGGTTCCTGACGGCTTCTGATGTTCCACCTTCACCTTCTGGCTGGTTAAACATTTTGAGACATAATCAGCTACTTCTTTCTTTAAGTCTGGCCACCAGAACATTTGTTTCAAATCTCGATACATCTTTGTCACTCCAGGATGCATAGAAAATCTACTTTGGTGAGCTTCAGCAAGAATCTTTTTTCGCAATTCTCCAGAGTTAGGCATACAAATTCTGTTCTTGTACCTCTATAGGCCACTACGATCCTGTCTCACAGCTTCTGCAGCTCTGCAAGCAATGGTGACATCCGGTGTGGTGCTATAGAAATTGGTCCAGTTCCAGGTACTAGTTCAATGCTAAACTCTATCTCTCGCTGAGGAGGAAATGCAGGTATGTCGTCCAAGAAAACATCAGGAAAGTCTTTCACCATTTGGATTCGTTCTAAGCCTAGTTCACTATCATTCGAGCTAGCCACTAACAGAACGTACCCCTCATAATCCCTCCCGTCTAAGGTAACTCTTACAGAATTTAGATATAAGGTGTGGGATAGAAATGGTTTAGTACATAGACTATCAGATGGAATAACAGCAGTTCTTTTAAAATAATCAAGGAAAGCATGATACTTAGATAACCAATTTAATCCTAAAATAACTTCTAAACCACATAGAGGTAAACAGATTAGATCGTGTATAAAAGTCCTGTTCCTAATAGCGAATGGTACTTGCAGGCACACTAAACTGGTCAAAACATTTTGGGATGCAGGTGTATGGACAATCAAGTAAAAATTCAATTTAAAGAAATATAATCCTAACTCGTAAGCAATAGTAAGAGAAATAAAGAATGCGATGCACCCGAATCATACAGTACAGTTAGAAATCGATTCTTGACATAACATTGACCTTGAATGAGGGCGTTCGATTGCACAACATCGTCAATAGTGATAGCAAACACTCGTCCTTGTTGCTGGGTTCTAACTGAATTTTGAGTAAATCCCTTCGGACAATCCTTGGCAATATGTCCAAGTTCTCCACAAGCATAGCAGTTAGGTGATCCAAACTGGCAAGACCTGTTATCATGCTCTTTTCCGCATTGCTTACATGCAGTGTTTATGTAAGCCTGATGGGCTCGTTTACCATTGCCTTGCCTTACTTTACCTCCATTCTTACCCGTACGGCGAGCAGTAATGTTACCAACTTGTAGGTTCTTATGCTGTCGTATGCCACGTGTTTTAAAATGCACCCTTCTCCCAGCTGCCTGATGATTGCTAAGACGCCTTGGTGGAAATCCTTGGCGACTCACTTTGGCCACAGTCACTTTCTTAATACATTCTTCCACTAACTTGCTCTTGTTGACTAATTCAGCAAAATTACGTATCTCCAGCGGAACTATTGAACTCATCAGATCATCACGAAGGCCTCCTTCAAACTTCAAGCACTTCCATTCTTCAAAGTCAGCAGGATTCCTTTGACAGATCTTAGAGAAATGACACAAGTCATCGAAATTACGAGCACACTCAGCAACAGTCATATCCCCTTGCCTCAGCTGCATAAGCTCTATCTCTTTAGCATCACGCACTGCTCTTGGGAAATATTTCTTGTAGAATTCATCTTTAAAAATATTCCAAGGAATGTCACCTTCATTACATTGTAGCAGTTGCTGTATCCCCTGCCACCAGTACTCAGCTTCTCCCTTGAGCATATAAGTAGCAAACTCCACGTGTTGTCCTTCAGGAACATGCTGTGCTCTCAGTGATCGTTCAATACCTCGAAACCAGTTATCAGCGTCAGTCGCAACGAGTGTACCCTTGAACTTAGGCGGATTAACCTTTAGAAAGGTCGCAAGGGTCATAGGTCTTTCAGGATGCCCTAAGTTATTCTCATCATTCCCATTTCTCACTCCAAGACGTTCAACAGCCCTAGCCGCTGTTACCACAGCTTCACGCACTACTTCAGCCGCGTTGTTCATGGTAGCCATAAACGTTTCCTGTTCCCTCTCGTAGTTAACATTAGGAATTCCTTCTTGGATGCCTCGTCTCCGTGAACCCATTGTAGTCCTGTTCACACCAAACAATCATTGCTAAGGTGATCAGTCTTAACACTTCAAGTCAAGTGTGAACATTCCCAAAATGAAAACACAGAAACAATCATGCAACATATATCACTGGGATATCCTATACGCATGAGACACACAACAGAGTATGCAATGAAGCATAGTCAGTCCACTCCCCAGGCTCTACTGGGAACGAACTGCTCTGATACCAAATTGTAACGACCCAATTTTCAATATGTCTAGATCATACCGGAAACTGAGCGCTACCAATTTGTCTTCCTAATTATTATCTATTATTTATCATATGAGCCTGATTCGTGGTTAAAAGCGTAGTTAATTTGCGAGGTGTATTTTTTTTTGAAAATGTTTGGATTAATAGACAGAATCATTTATAATCAATTCACAAATAATAACAGATAAAACAGTTATAAACAACCACACATAAATACATCACAAGTAGTTGACAACATTCGGTGATTCAACCTTTATTAGAATATAGACTGTTAGTTAGAACACCCCTAGATATAGCTAAATAATTTCTATATACATGTATATACATATAACATCCCAGGTCCTGACCTGTTCAAGAGGTCCCTAAGCTGGCACCTAGGCTAGCTGGTGTGCGAAATCGTGATCATTCCTTCCTTGGTAACGGCGCTAAAAACTTAATACGCACGTTCATATTCTTAATTCTGTTTCACAACCTCGTACAACTAACTAGCAAGTGCACTGGGTCGTCCAAGTAATAAACTTTACATGAGTAAGGATCGATCCCACGGAGATTGTCAGCTTGAAGCAAGCTATGGTCACCTTGTAAATCTCAGTCAGGCGGATTCAAATGTATTAAGAGATTATAGTGTACTAAAAGATAATTAAAATAGGATAGAGATACTTATGTAAATCATTGGTGAGAATTTCAGATAAGCGTATAGAGATGATTTCGTTCCTTTGAACCTCTACTTTCCTGCTGTCTTCATCCAATCAGTCCTACTCCTTTTGATGGCAAGCTGTATGTTAGGCATCACCATTGTCAATGGCCACCTGTCCTCTCAGTGAAAATGGTCCAATGCGCTGTCACTGCATGGCTAATCATCTATCGGTTCTCGATCATACTGGAATAGGATTTACTATCCTTTTGCGTCTGTCACTACGCCCAGCACTCGCGAGTTTGAAGCTCGTCACAGTCATTCAATCCCTACCTACTCGGAATACCACATACAAGGTTTAGACTTTTCGGATTCTCAAGAATGGCCGTCCATGGGTTCTAACTTATACCACGAAGATACTAATAACTCGGACTCGGTCCCATGTATTAGATATCCAAGAGATACTCATTCTAGCTTGTTTGCATGTAGAATGGAAGTGTTTGTCAGGCATGCGTTCATAAGTGAGAATGATGATGAGCATCACATAATCATCACATTCATCATGTTCTTGGGTGCGAATGAACATCTTAGAAGCGGAATAAGTTGAATTGAGTAGAAAAACAGTAGTACTTTGTATTAATTTATGAGGAACAGTAAAGCTCTACACTTTAATCTATGGAGTGTAGAAACTCTACTGTGGAAAACACATAAGTGATAAGGTCCAGGCATGGCCGAATGGCCAGCCCTCCCAAAACTCTAAGATAGCATAAAACTAATCAAAGATCTGATCCGAAGATGTAAATACAATAGTAAAAAGTCCTATTTATACTAAACTAGTTACTAGGGTTTACAGAATGAGTAATTGATGCAGAAATCCACTTCTGGGGCCCACTTGGTGTGTGCTTGGACCGAGCATTGAGCTTTACACGTGTAGAGGCTTCTCTTGGAGTTGAACGCCAGTTTGTAACCTGTTTCTGGCATTTAAGTCCACTTTGCAACTTGTTTCTAGCGTTTGACTCCAGAATGCAGCATGGAACTGACGTTCAATGCCAGTTTACGTCATCTATCCTTAATCAAAGTATAAACTGTACTGTTATATATTTCAGGAAAGCCCTGGATGTCTACTTTCCAACGCAATTGAGAGCATGCCATTTAGAGTTTTATAGCTCCAGAAAATCCACTTTGAGTGCAGGGAGGTCAGAATCCAACAGCATCTGCAGTCCTTCTTCAACCTCTGAATATGATTTTTGCTCAAGTCCCTCAATTTCAGCCAGAAAATACCTGAAATTACAGAAAAACATACAAACTCATAGTAAAGTCCAGAAATGTGAATTTAGCATAAAAACTAATAAAAATATCCCTAAAAGTAACCAGATCCTACTAAAAATATACTAAAAACAATGCCAAAAAGCGTATAAATTATCTGCTCATCACAACACCAAACTTAAATTGTTGCTTGTCCCCAAGCAACTGAAAATCAAATAGGATAAAGAAAAGAGAATATACTATAAATTCCAAACTATCAATGAAACTTAGCTCCAATCAGATGAGCGGGACTTGTAGCTTTTTGCCTCTTGAATAGTTTTGGCATCTCACTTTATTCATTGAAGTTCAGAATGATTGGCATCTATAGGAATTTAGAATTCAGATAGTGTTATTGATTCTCCTAGTTCAGTATGTTGATTCTTGAACACAGTTACTTTATGAGTCTTGGCCGTGGCCCTAAGCACTTTGTTTTCCAGCATTACCACTGGATACATAAATGCCACAGACACATAACTGGGTGAACCTTTTCAGATTGCGACTCAGCTTTGCTAAAGTCCCCAATTAGAGGTGTCCAGGGTTCTTAAGCACACTCTTCTTTTTGCTTTGGACCTTGACTTTAACCGCTCAGTCTCAAGTTTTCACTTGACACCTTCACGCCACAAGCACATGGTTAGAGACAGCTTGGTTTAGCCGCTTAGGCCAGGATTTTATCCCTTTAGGCCCTCCTATCCGCTGATACTCAAAGCCTTGGATCATTTTTATTTACCTTTGCCTTTTGGTTTTAAGGGCTACTGGCTTTTTCTGCTTGCTTTTTCTTTTTTCTTTCTCTCTTTTTTTTTCGCTATTTTTTTTTCTGCAAGCTTTGTATTCACTGCTTTTTCTTGCTTCAAGAATCATTTTTATGATTTTTTAGATTATCAAATAACATGTCTCCTGTTCATCATTCTTTCAAGAGCCAACTTATTTAACATTCATAAACAACAACTTCAAAAGACATATGCACTGTTCAAGCATTCATTCAGAAAACAAAAAGTATTGTCACCACATCAATATAATTAAACTAAATTCAAGGATAAATTCGAAACTCATGTACTTCTTGTTCTTTTGAATTAGAAACATTTTTCATTTAAGAGAGGTGGAGGATTCATGGAATTATTCATAGCCTTAAGACATAGTTACTAAATACTAATGATCATGAAGTAGAGACACAAAACATAGATAAATATTTAACATAAAGAAAACGAAAAACAGAAGAAATTTAAGAACAAGGAATGAGTCCACCTTAGTGATGGTGGCGTTTTCTTCTTGAAGAACCAATGATGTCCTTGAGCTCTTCTATGTCTCTTCCTTGTCTTTGTTGCTCCTCCCTCATCGCTCTTTGATCTTCTCTAATTTAATGGAGAATGATGGAGTGCTTTTGATATTCCACCCTTAATTGATTCATGTTGTGACTCAAATCTTCAAGAGAAGTGTTGAGTTGTTCCCAATAGTTGTTGGGAGGAAAGTGCATCCCTTGAGGTATCTTAGGGATTTCTTGATGATGAGCTTCCTCATGCGTCTCTTGAACTCTATGAATAGGCTCTCTTGTTTGCTCCATCCTTTTTCTTAGTGATGGGCTTCTCCTCCTCAATGGGGATGTCTCCTTCTATGAAAGCTCCAGCTGAGTAACATAGATGGCAAATAAGATGAGGAAAAGCTAGCGTTGCCAAGGTAGAGGGCTTTTCGGCTATTTTGTAGAATTCACGGGAGATAACTTCATGAACTTCTACTTCCTCTCCAATCATGATACTATGAATCATGATGACCCGGTCTACAGTAACTTCAGACCGGTTGCTAGTGGGAATGATGGAGTGTTGGATGAACTCCAACCATCCTCTAGCTACAGGCTTGAGGTCCAGTCTTCTTAATTGAACCGGTTTGCCTTTGGAGTCTCTTTTCCATTGAGCTCCTTCCACACATATGTCCATAAGGACTTGGTCCAACCTTTGATTGAAGTTGACCCTTCTAGTGTAGGGGCGTGCATCTCCTTGCATCATGGGCAAGTTGAACGCCAACCTCACATTCTCCGGACTAAAGTCTAAGTATTTCCCCCGAACCATTGTAAGGTAATTTTTTGGGTTCGGGTTCTTACTTTGATCATGGTTCCTAGTGATCCATGCATTGGCATAGAACTCTTGAACCATTAAGATTCCCAACCTCTTCTTTGAATTTCATGTCGGATCTCCAGATACTCATTTTTCTTGAGTTTGAAAGGGACCTCAGGAATCACCTTCTTCTTGGCCACAACATCATAGAAGTGGTCTTGATGGGCTTTGGAGATGAACCTTTCCATCTCCCATGACTCAGAGGTGGAAGCTTTTGTCTTCCCTTTCCCTTTTCTAGAGGTTTTTCCGATCTTAGGTACCATCAATGGTAATGGAAAAAGAAAAAAGCTATGCTTTTACCACACCAAACTTAGAATATTGCTCACCCTCGAGCAAGAGAAGAAAGAATAGATGAAGGAGAAGAAGATATGGAGGAGAGGGAGAGAGGGTTGTGTTTCAGCCAAGGAGGAGAAGAGAGGGTTGTGTTGTGTGAAAAAGAAGAAGAATGGAGGGGTTTATGGGGAAGGGTGGATGAATGTGAGTGGTGGAGAGGTGATGGGGAAGAGAGATTGAGGTGATTGGTGAAGGATTTTTGGGGAAGAGTGTTTATGGGATTGTGTGAAGAGGGGAGAAGGTGAGTGGAGGTAGGTGAGGATCTTGTGGGGTCCACAGATCCTGAGATGATCCTGTGGGGTCCACAGATCCTGAGGTGTCAAGGATTTACATCCCTGCACCAATTAGGTGTGTAAAATACCTTTGCATGCAATTCTGGCGCTTAAATGCCGAAGTGATGCTTGTTCTGGGCGTTCAACGCCAATGTGCAGCATGTTTCTGGCGTTGAACGCCAGTTCCATGCTTGTTTCTAGCATTCAGTGCCAGCTCTTCCCAGGGAGTATTTGTGGCGTTTGAACGCCTGGATGTTGCTTGTTTCTGGCGTTCAACGCCAGATCCACTGGCGTTTAAACGCCAGCCAAAAAGCGTATAAATTATCCGCTCATCACTAGCCTAGACTCTATACTCACCTAGTCCCTCTAAACTACTAAAGCGTGGGAAAGTACGGTCTAGGTCTTCAAAACTCAAGTCAGGTGGAACGTCATCAAAAGATAGAACATCATCTGCTACTCCTCTGCACGATCAGACTTTTCCACAGGACATCTCTCTGGTACCTCATGAAGTAGCCACACAATAGGAATCTCGTACACAGGATTTAGGTTAAAGTCCGCATACGAACGGGGTGCAGACGTTGGCTGGTCTCACAGTATATACATATAATCAGAGAACGATATTCACCCTAGACTCAGAAGACTATCTAGAGCAGAATCCTCTTCTTGCGAATGGTCATCAGCGAACTATGGTAAGGTACTCTTACTTCCATCTGAAGGGGGAAGGGAGAGAGAAGGGGTAAGAACTGGAGACTTCTTAGTAGGGTTGGGGTTATTAGTTACGTTCATTAATTCTATGTTGTTTAGCAGACTTTAGCAGAATACAAAGAAGCAGTAATTAGAAAACACAGATAAGTAGAGAAGATAGAGAAAACAGATAGCAGAACACAAACAGAAGAATACAAGAAAATAACACAAGCACAGAGAATGGAATACAAACAAGGAAAGCATACATTCATACCATAATCATAACAAAGGAAATGTGCAACCAAGTATGATGCATGTCTAGCCCTAGTGAAGGTAATGAGCTCATCTGTCGGTTTCTACCCGCTCCCGACGTAACCCGAAGCAGTTGAAACGGGTATAGTTTTCCAGTCCGCATAGGTACAGCTCTCACTAACCGACGTATGCGTCATATCCTCTGTAAGCAAACTCTGCCTTATAGGTGGCGGCATTCCAGCTGTGTATGAAATCATATTCTCTGTAAGCAATCCTTGCCTTACAGGTGTGGCATTCTAGCCGTGTATGAATTAATATCCTCTGCAAGTGATCCCAGGTTATCAGTTGCAGGTACAGCTCTCAATAGCCGTGTAACACTAGAAAATGGTCTGTGGTCGTACCACTATCTATCTGACTGCCTTCACGCAGCAGATCATTACATAATCATTCTCATTATCATCATTCATCATCATTCTCATTATTCATCATCATTTTCACATTCTTATGCAGTACCTCTTTCTTTCTCTGTTCAATCATACTGTACAAACTTTACATCTTTCACTTTTACAATATCCTAGCTCAAACCATTTCTCTTTATCATATTATTCTTTTCTCTTTGTATCTCTTTACTTTACTATGGTTACTCTGTGCTCTGTGTTACTTTATTCTGCTCTGATTTCTCTGTTTAACATGTTTATTTAAAGCTTATGTAAATTTCGGTATGAATAGTTAGCCTGTCCCAGGTATAGGTTCATTAAGTCTATACTGAAACAGTTTAACTTTTCATATAACACCTAACCCTAGTTGCAACTCAAGTACTAACTAAGTTGCCCTAGTTCGTTCACTAGTCTCTGTCTGTTTTTCTGTCATTAAATTTTACAGACTTTTTCTTTGGTTTTTATCTATTCTTTAACTTTTTATCTTTTCTTTATCTTTGCCTCACTATCATGTTATTACCACTCCCTAAGTGTTTTATGAAGGTAATTATGAGATTTTGCACTTAAAGTTGTCTTTCTAAAGCTTTTACAGAAAACTGCCTTTTCCGCATTATTTTATTATTTTTATTAAAATATTATTTTTAATTAAATATTATTATTTAATATTTTATTATTATTTATTATTTTAATAAATACTAAATTTTTGAAAATTAACTTACCTTTTACTTTTAACCTTTAAAATTTACTTTTTACCACCCGTAACTTTTAATATTTCTACTTTTACCACCCTAACTTCCAGAAATTACCATATAACCCCTTAAACACCAAAAATTTTACTTCCTTGCCCTTTCTAAGATCTAGAAGGTGTTCTTCAATGTTCTTCACCACACTCAAAGTGTTCTTCGTATATTCTTCAAATTCTTTCTCTGTTTTTTTCCCGTTTTTCAGTCTTTTCAGCAACCGATTTTTACCAAAATTCAAAATAAATTTCCAGACACTAAAACCCCATATTTTCTACATGATTTTAACACAAATTGAACCTCAATTTAAGCTCTAGGGTTTTGTTTTCCAGTAGCCACAAGAACACACATTCATAGCTTGAATTTCATCAAATTTAATCAAATTTTTATCAAAATTTCAACAAGAATTACTCATACAAACAATCAATTTCAAGCACAGCCAAACCATATCATAATCACACAACTCAAACACAGTCAATCAAGATTAAATTCATCAATCCCTATCTGGTTTTGTTGCTCCTAATTCGGTTAAACTTTCAGGTGGTTCTTAAGCACTTTTTCCTCCTAAATCACATCAAGAACAACTTTAAATCCAAAAACTCTCAACAGACCAAATCTCACTCAGTATGTTAGGAAGAGATATCTCACCTTAGACTTGCTGGAAATTCACGTTTCTTGGCCCTCAAGTCAAGTTAAGCATGATTCCTAAGGAAGAGCATCAAGAAAACACATGTTTTGCATGGTTTTCCTTGAAAACCGAATTGAAATGGGAGGGAGACAGCCATCTCACCTTATTTCCATCCTTGATAAGTTACATGGTTATGTAGAGAAAGAAGAGAGGATCATTTTGGTGAAATCAGAGTTTTGATTTGAGTTTTAGTTTAGAAGAAATCAAGCTTTGAAGATTAAGTGTTCATGAAAGTTTCTCTCTTTTCTCTCTTGTTATTTTCGGCCAAAATGATGAAATGAGACAGCCTTGGAGGTCTTGGGGGTGTAAGGTGAGTTGTGATTGGTTGGCTTGGAGGTGGATTAAAATAATATTAAAATGTCTCTGGTGTACAACTACTAAAACTAGGTGTATCGGAACACTCGTAAAAACATCTCTAAAAATTATTTTCTGAGCTACTAGCATAAATGACACTAGTAACATATTTATTATGAGAATAGAACATGTATAATCAGGCCTTAGCATTGCTAAATTCATCAGAGAGTGCTGGTGCTAAGCTGCACCAGTAAACCGTAAACCCAGTTAAACCGATTTTCTGTTTTTAACAAAAACAGACCAGGTAACCTTATAATGCCATTCAAGCATTTTCTAATACTAATATAATTATAATATTATACTATTATCTCTCTCCTATCATGAATCGAGTCCGGTTCGTCAAACAGAGACTATTTACGAAAATCAGAATCAAAACTGCCAACCGATACGGTTCAAAAACAAGGTTCTTCGCGATTGCATTATCGAGCTTGCCTCAGAGGAGGTTCTGACTTAAGGATGACATAATGATAATGAGGATTGAGATGCTTGATGATATAACAGAGGTGTTCCCTTTACTGATCTTCCAGAGAAATTCGTACTTTCAGAAAAGATCTCATGTACTCGAAAATCAGGGTTGTTACATATCCACCATACCAACTACCTTGTGAACCATATGAACCACATATAGAACCACCCCAATTCCACCACTAATACCCTCAAGAACCACCACCGCCATACTATTACCAAGATGAATCACCTCCCATGTATGGTAACTTTCAACCATTAAATGAATTTCCCTTTTCACCACAACCCTCCATGGAAGAACACCCATATTCATCCATCCAAGAGCAATATGATCCTACTTATACTTGTCAAGTGGAACAAGAGCCAATGGATCACCTCAAGGAAGTAATGGATTGGCTTCAAGCAATCATCCGTCAAAAAGAGCAAGAAGAAGCCCAAAGGACGCACAAAGCTATCGAGGCTAACCTTGGCAAAATTAGAGCCACCTTGGAATCATGGGACTCATGCAACAAGCAAAGCATCTCCACGGATGAACGTGAGAAATCAACCGAAGAAAGAAGCATGAAGGAGATTTTAGAATCTCGACATGAGAAAAAGGAGATGGGGTATGTCTTGCAACAAGTGGAGAGTGAAGAGATTGTTAATGAAGAAGAAGTGGTTGAAGAGTGATAAACCACTATTTTATGGTTTATCTTGTGCTCAATTGATTGGTTTTTATCAAGTCTTTGCACACTTATTCATACAAATTGCATGTTTTACATTTTCCTTCTTGATCTTGTGTTATGATTGAAAATATGCTTCTTTGGGCCTTAAATTTGCTATCTTTAATCCTCTTTTATTATCATTCGATACCTTGATATGTGAGTTAAGGAAGCATGTAAAAGTGGAAGGAATACAAGAAACTGAAGGAACTGCTAAAGCTGTCCAGCCTGACCTCCTGGTACTAAATCGACCATAACGTGAGCTACAGAGGTCCAAATGACGTGGTTCTAGTTGCGTTTGAAAGTTAACGTCCGGGACTTCGCAACAATATATATTTTGACATAGCTGCCCTAAAGCCAGGTGACACGAACGCGTGGATCACGCAGACGTGTGACCTGGCAAAAACGCAATCCATGCTAACGCGTGGACGACGCTTCCGCGTGACTTTGCAGCGACCTGTACGTACCAGAAATCACTAAGGGCAATTTTTGGGCTATTTTTGACCCAGTTTTTTGCCCAGAAAACATAGATTAGAGGCTATAAAGTGGGGAAATCCATTCATTCATCATCATTAACTCATAATTCATAATTTTTAGGATTATATGTAGTTTTTAGAGAGAGAGGTTCTCTCCTCTCTCTTAGGATTTAGGATTAGGATTCCTTTTTAAGGTTAGGTTTATTTCTTCTTCAATCACAGGTTCAATATTCCTTTAATTTACTTTCTACTATTATTTATTCTATTACTTTAATTGTCATTTATCTTTTCAATTTGGCTTATGAACCATTCATGTTAGGATTTTCTTAATTAATATAAATTGACGTATTTTCAGATTTAATATTGCTTTATTTTATTTATGAATGCTTTTAATTTAATTTAAGATATTTTTTCCTTTTGGCTTTGGTTAAGTAATTAGCAACACTTGAGTTATCAAGCTCAGCTGTTGATTGAAATTGGAATTCTCTGCTGGTTAATTTGTACTCCAATAACTCTAGTCATTCCATAAGAGTTGACTAGGACTTGACGATCAAATTAATTAGTCCACTTGACTCTCCTTTGTTTAGCAAGGGTTAATTAAAGTGGGAGCAGAATTCAATTCTCATCACACATGATAAGGATAACTAGGATAGGACTTCAATTTCTCATAGCTTGCCAGGAGATTTTATTAATTATTAATTTATTTTTCTTGTTATTTAAATTACTTGTTTCCTATTTCAAAAACCCAAAAATATACTGTTTTACATAACCAATAATAAATCATACCTCCCTGCAATTCCTTGAGAAGACGACCCGAGGTTTAAATACTTCAGTTATAAATTTATTTGGGTTTTGTTAATTGTGACAACCAAACTTTTGTACGAAAGGATTCTCTGTTGGTTTAGAAACTATACTACCAACACGATAACATTTTTTATAAAATTTCTTTACCGATAGAAATCCGTTCGTCAAAATGGCGCCGTTGCCGGGGAATTGCAAACGTGTGCTTTATTATTGGTTATTTTAAATATTTTATTTTGCTTGTTTATTTGCTTTTATTTTCGTTTTCAACTTTTATTTGTTACTATGAATTCTCACCCCCGTCGCTTTGAGTTTGGTTCTAATGCTGTTGAAAGGAATGGAAGCTATAACAGGAACATGCATCAAGGTCAGAACAATCAGAGATGGATAGAGCCACGAGGATCTGATCAACCCTTTCAGCAACAACACCCTCCAAGATACTGATGTCAGGGCATTTTGGCCAGTTTCACTGACCTTTTCTTTACTATTTTAGGGTAGTTTCATGCATTTTCTTAGTAAATAAGCAAGTTTTGGGTAGATATTCACTTACATCTTGATTCAAGCAAACATTGTGAACTTTACATGACTTTATGAGAATTATGCATGAATTGAATGATAAAATGGATGATGCATGATCTCATGATTTAGAACCAAGCTTTGATGCACTTTATTTGCTTGATTTTAGGACAAAGGAAGCAAGGAAGAGCCATGTTAGTAGCCACGTTAGTCTAACTAACATTACCACTAACGTGGAATGGGAGCTAGCTTGTAACGTTAATGGAAAAAGTGATCACCAATAACGCCTTCGAAAGCCATCATAGCCCACGTTAGTGGCCACTGGAAGCTAACATGGAGGAAAAGGGAAGCTCCAACGTTAATGGTAAAAGTAAATACCATTAACATTCCAAAAGGGCACAATTGGCCACGTTAAGAGTCACGTTAATTACATTAACGTGAACTATAATGTGGGAGGAGCAAGAAATCGCCAACGTTAGTGACACTCACCTTTATCACTAACGTTGGAGATGGCAATCACCACCACGTTAGTGGTTACGTTAATGCAATTAACGTGAGGCACTAACATGGGAAGAAGGGGCGTTTGAAGCGTTAGTGAAAAAGGTAAGTGTCACTAACACTCTCGAAGCTTAGGCATGCCCACGTTAAGGGTCACGTTATTTATACTAACGTGAACTCTAATGTGGGCAAAAGGGGCAATAAGCAATGTTATTGGAAAAGGTGAATGCCAATAACGTTTGTGAAGGACCAAGAGGCAACGTTAGTGGTCACGTTAGTGCCACTAACGTTGAAGTTAACGTGGATCATTTTTGGCTTGGAACGTTAGTGAAAAAGGTGATCGTCACTAACGTTCTCGAACCCACATTTTCACTTAACGTTAACACCACTAACGTCCTAACTAACATCCATGCCTAACTCACACTTTTTCTGCAAGTAAAGCTGAGCCCACTGAAGACTGTAACTGCTACAACTAAAGATCCAAAAGCCCATATCCAAGACTTTAAGAGCCAACAAGAAGATAAGAAGAGTAGTATATATAGGAGTAGTTTTGAACTAGTAGGGAGTGGTGTGCGAAATTGTGATCTAGATGTGAAATTGTTGTTCGAAATTGATTCCCTGGCAATGGCTCCAAAAACGTGTGCACAATACCATGGTCCAAACATAACTTCACAACTTCGCGCAACTAACCAGCAAGTGCACTGGGTCGTCCAAGTAATACCTTACGTGAGTAAGGGTCGAATCCCACGGAGATTGTTGGTCTGAAGCAAGCTATGGTCATCTTGTAAATCTCAGTCAGGCGGATTAAATGGTTGCAGAGTTTTAATAATTAAAAGATTAATAAAACATAAAATAGAGATATAGATACTTATGTAACTCATTGATGAGAATTTCAGATAAGCGTATAGAGATGCTTTCGTCCCTCTGAACCTCTGCTTTCCTGCTGTCTTCATCCAATCCTTCCTACTCCTTTCCATGGCAAGTTGTATGTAGGGCATCACCGTTGTCAATGGCTACTTCCCATCCTCTCTGTGAAAATGGTCCAATGCGCTGTCACTGCATGGCTAATCATCTGGAGGTTCTCGATAATACTAGAATAGGATTCACCCTCCTTTTGCGTCTGTCACTACGCCTAGTACTTGCGAGTTTGAAGTTCGTCACAGCCATCCCTTCCCAGATCCTACTCGGAATACCACAGACAAGGTTTAGACTTTTCGGATCTCAGGAATGGCCATCCATGGGTTCTAACTTATACCACGAAGATTCCAATATCTCGGACTCGGTCCTCTGTATTAGATATCCAAGAGATACTCATTCTAGCTTGTTTGCATGTAGAACGGAAGTGTTTGTCAGGCACGCGTTCATAGGTGAGAATGATGATGAGCATCACGTAATCATCACATTCATCATGTTCTTGGGTGCGAACGGATATCTTAGAATAGGAATAAGCCTGAATTGAATAGATAAATAGTAGTACTTTGTATTAATTCATGAGGAACAACAAAGCTCCACACCTTAATCTATGGAGTGTAGAAACTCTACCATTTGAAAATACATAAGTGATAATGGTCCAGGTATGGCCAAATGGCCAGCCCCCATGAAAGTCTAAGATAGCATAAAACTAATCAAAGATCGCTTACAAAGATAGCATAAAGTCCTATTTATACTAAACTAGTTACTAGGGTTTACAGAAATGAGTAAATGATGCAGAAATCCACTTCTGATGCCCACTTGGTGTGTGGTTGGGCTGAACTTGAAGTTTACACGTGGAGAGGTCATTCTTGGAGTTGAACTCCAGTTTGTAACGTGTTTTTGGTGTTGAACTCCACTTTGCAACTTGTTTCTGGCACCGAATGCCAGACTGCAACATGGAACTGGCGTTCAACGCCAGTTTGCGTCGTCAAAACTCGAGCAAAGTATAGACTATTATATATTGCAGGAAAGCCCTGGATTTGTACTTTCCAACGCAATTGGAAGCGCACCATTTGGAGTTTTGTAGTTTCAGAAAATTCACTTTGAGTGTAGGGAGGTCAGAATCCAACAGCATCTGCAGTCCTTCTTCAACCTCTGAATCTGATTTTTGCTCAGGTCCCTCAATTTCAGTCAGAAAATACCTGAAATCACAGAAAAACACACAACTCATAGTAAAGTGTAACGACCCAACTTCCAGTATGCCATGGTCATACAAGAAGCTAAGTGTTACTAACTTATCCTTTCTAATTATTATTATTTATTTAATATATGAGCCTGTTCCTTGTTAGAGCGATGCCAATTTTACGAGTAATTTTTTTTTAATTTTTGCGGATGGTCCGGTAAAATAAACAAGCATACATTGGGAGTAATAGAAAAGCAGCATAAAGAAACATAGAAATACAACTGATAATATACATCATGTACACTATAACAAAACATGTAGCGTTTACACAAGATCAAGTCAGTTTACATCCTCGTCATCCTACGTAGCTAATATTTACACGACACTCCCAGGGCCTGGCCCATACGAAAAGCTACTAAGCTGGCGCCCAGGCTAGCCTAACCACTATATAGCTCCTAGCTCTCGGGTGTACTAACACAAGTGAGAGACTAACTATCTGATAATGTTAGACTAGAGTGTCATCAAAAGAATGCCCCTTTCCGCAGTCAAACTATATTTACACGTGGCCGTTCGGAGAATCATCATGAGGCTCATCCATCTCCTCATCCTGCTCTATCTCTATCTCAGGATCCTCCTCCTCCTCAGCGTCCACAGCTACAACTATGTCCTCAGATCCACCAGAAACACTGCTGTCACCATGTACAACACCATTCGCGAGCACAGGTCCGTTCGCGTATATAGGAGCTACCCCACCGTCTGGTAGTGCCGGCTCATCAGGCTGTGGAAAGTCGGGGATCGGCTCAGGGGGAAAATCCCAATCTGGTGGTATCACAGGTACGTAGTCATCAGCTAACTCAGGCTCATCAGGAATGATAGGCTCAGGTACCGCCTCATTCAAAGGTTGAGCTGGTATAGGGTGCTCAGGATCATCAGGAAAAGGATGTCCAGGTGCGTCAGGGTGTAACCAAGATAAGGGAAAGTCGTAAGGAGCATCAGGGTCAAAATGCGGGCTAGACAGAGGATGTTGAAAAGCTCGATTAGGTAACGCATAACGTCTAATACGAGGCTCCAAACCCATAATGAAGTAACTGTGATGTACCGGATCCTCGTAGACGTAAAGGTCCTCGAACTCATAGAAGATCACGCCCGTCTCCATCTAAGGGGGGAGGAAGGGAGAGAAGGGGTAAGAACTGGGGAGTTCTTAGTAGGGTCGGGGTTATTAGTTACATTCATTTATTTGATTCCGATTAGCAGATAGATATTAGAATACAGTAAAGTAGTAAACAGTAGTTAAAATAGATAGGGAAAACAGAAAACAGAACACAAACAGAAGAGTGCAAGAAAATAAAGCATAGACATAGCACTCAAGCAAACAAACATAAAGAAATTGATCAAACACAAGTAGGAATGCAACAGAGAATAATGCACAGACAAGAATGATGCATGTCTAGTCCTAGTGCAGGTAATGAGCTCATTTGTCGGTTTCTACCCGCTCCCGACGTAACCCAGCATTACTAGCCGGATATGGCTTTCCTGTTGGCTATACCCCTGTGTACAGGAAATAACCCCTCTGCCACCACAGGGTCCACTGCACGCAGGAAATAACACATCTGCCACTGCAGGGTTCTATGCCGACACACCTTCTGTATACAGGAAATAACCCCTCTGCCACTACAGAAATGGAACAGGTGGTCACGGTACTTCTGTAGTAGGAAATAACCCCTCTGCCTTACAGAAATAAAATATAGATCTGTACCGCAGGAAAGCGTTTCTCAGTGGTTGCACCATTATCTATCTGACTGCTACAATGCAGTAGATGAACATATAGATATCTCTGAGGTTGCCTTAATGCAACAGATGACCTCTCAATAGGTCCTCTACTCTTTATCATATTACTCTCTTCGCTTTGTCACTTTATTCTGCTCTGTTTGTTCCTTTCTCTGCGCTTCCTCACTTTATTCTGCTTTCTCTATTTAACGTATCTATTTAAAGCTTATGTAAATTTCGGTATGATTAGGTAGCCTGCCCCAAGTATAGGTTCATTAAGTCTATACTGAAATAGTTTAACTTTTCATATAATACCTAACCCTATTCGCAAATCAAGAACTAACTATGTTGCCCTAGTTCGTTCACTAGTCTCTGTCTGTTTCTCTGTTGTTAAAACTTTACAGACTTTTTCTTCGATTTTTATCTTTTCTTCAACTTTTTATCTTTTATTTATCTTTGCCTCACTAATATGTTTTTACCACTCCCTAAGTGTTTTATGAAGGTAATTATGAGATTCTGCGCTTAAAGTTGTCTTTCTAAAGCTTTTACAGAAAACTGCCTTTTTCGCATTATTTTATTATTTTTATTAAAATATTATTTTTAATTAAATATTATTATTTAATATTTTATTATTATTTATTATTTTATTAATATATTTTCGAAAATTAACTTTACTTTAACCTTTAACCTTTAAAATTCACTTTTTACCACCCGTAACTTTTAATATTTCTACTTTTACCACCCTAACTTCCAGAAATTACCATATAACCCCTTAAACACCAAAAATTTTACTTCCTTGCCCTTTTATGAATCAAAAAGGTGTTCTTCATTGTTCTTCACCACACTCAAAGTGTTCTTCATGTTCTTCATAAATTCTTCAGATTCTTTCTCTGTTTTTACCCGTTTTTCAGTCTTTTCAGCAACCGATTTTTACTATAATTCATAATAAATTAGCAGCCACTAAAACCCCATCTTTTCTACATGATTTCAACACAAATTGAACCTCAATTTAAGCTTAGGGTTTCGTTTTTTCCAGCTGCCCAAGAACATGAACTTTAAAGCTTGAATTTCATCAAATTTCATCAAAATTTCACCAAATTTCACCAAGAATCAATCATATATGCAACCAATTTTTGGCACAGCCAAATAATAAAACATTCACACAACTCAAACACAAATAATCAAGATTAATTTCATGACACCCTACCTGGTCTTGCTGCTCCTAATTCAATCAAACTTTCAGGTGGTCCTTAAACACTTTTTCCTCCTAAATCACATCAAGAAAACACATATTTAAGCATGTTTCCTTGAAACTGAATCAAAAGAGAGATGGTACAGCCAACTCACCTTGATCCCAACCTTGATAAGTCATATGATCATGTAGAGAAAGAAGAGAGGATCATTTTGGTCGGATTGGAATTTTGATTTGAGTTTTAGTTCAGCAGAAATCAAGCTTTGAAGATTTGGAACTAAGAACTTTTCTCTCTTTTTCTCTCTACCTATTTTCGGCCACAAAGTGAAAATGAGCCAGCCTTGGGGGTTTTGGGGGTATAGGGTGAGTTGTGATTGGTTGGCTTGAAGGTGGATTAAAATAATATTAAAATATCTCAGGTGTATAACTACTAAAACTAGATGTATCGGAACACTTGTGAAAACATCTCTAAAAATTATTTTCTGAGCTACTAGCATAAATGACACTAGTAACATATTTATTATGAGAATAAAACATGTATAATGAGGCCTTAGCATTGCTAAAGTCATCAGAGAGTGCTGGTGCTAAGCTGCACCAGTAAATTGTGTACCCGGTTAAACCGGTTTTCTATTTTTAACTAAAACTGACCAGGTAACCTTATAATATTATTCAAGAAGCTTCTAATACTAATATAATGATAACATCATCCTATTATCTCTCTTCTCTCATAAATCGAGTCCGGTTTGTCAAACTGAGACTATTTACGAAAAACCGAATTAAAACTCCTAACCGATACGGTTCAAAAACTAGGTTCTTCGTGATTGCATTATCGAGCTTGTCTCGGAAAAGGTTCTAACTTAAAGATGACATAATGACAATGAGGATTGAGATACTTGATGATATATCAAAGGTTTTCCCCTTACTGATCTTCCGGAGAAATTCGTACTTTCAGAAAAGATCTCGCGTACTCGAAAATCGGGGTTGTTACATTCTACCCTCCTAACAGAAAATTTTGCCCTCAAAATTTCAGTTACCTGAAAATAAATGCGGGTAATCGGCTTTCATCTTATCTTCCAATTCCCAAGTGTGCTCTTCTTCTCCTCTTTGTCCCCAAGCTACTTTGACTAAGCGAACAGTCTTGCCTCTCAGCTGCTTATCATTTCTTTCTACGATCTGAACTGGTGATGCTTGATATGTCAAATCGTTTCCTAACTGTACTGTCTCTGGTTGTAAAATATGACTCTCGTCAGGAATATATTTCTTAAGTTGCGAGACATGAAAAACATCATGAAGGTTTGACAAATATGGAGGAAGGGCTACTTGATAAGCTACTAGACCGACTCTTTTAAGTATTTGGAAAGGTCCTATGTATCGAGGGTTAAGCTTTTTAGTCTTAAGGGCTCTACCTATTCCAGTAGTCGGGGTTACTTTAAGAAAGACATGGTCTCCCTCACTAAACTCTAAGGGTCTACGTCTATTATCGGCATAGCTCTTTTGACGGCTCTGTGCTGTCTGGATCTTCTGGCGAATCCCCTTTATCTTCTCAGTATTTTCTTGCACTAAGTCTGGACCTAAGACACTGGCTTCTCTGTCATCATTCCAACACAATGGTGTCTGACATCTTCTTCCATAGAGAGCTTCATATGGTGCCATCCCGATACTTTGTTGGTAACTGTTGTTGTAGACGAACTCGACCAATGGCAAATACCTATCCCAACTGCCCTGGTTATCCATCACACAAGATCTTAACATGTCTTCCAATGTCTGGATTGTCCGCTCTGATTGTCCGTCTGTCTGAGGATGGTATGCTGTACTCATATGCAATTCTGTTCCCAATGCTTTCTGGAAAGCTCCGCAGAATCTGGAAGTAAACCTCGGATCTCGATCTGAAACAATTGATGAAGGTATTCCGTGCAATCGTACGATTTCTTGAATATATATCCGTGCCAGCCTTTCTAATGTATAATCAACTCGAATCGGAAGGAAGTGCGCTGATTTTGTCAACCTGTCCACAATTACCCAAATGGCATTGTGTCCAGTTGAGGTCCTTGGCAATCCCGTGACAAAATCCATAGTGATCTGCTCCCATTTCCATTGTGGTATTTCTAAGGGTTGCAGGGTTCCTGATGGTTTCTGGTGTTCCACCTTCACCTTCTGACAGGTTAAACATTTTGAGACATAATCAGCTACCTCTTTCTTCAAGCCCGGCCACCAGAACATTTGTTTCAAATCCTGATACATCTTTGTTACTCCAGGATGCATAGAAAATCTACTTTGATGAGCTTCTGCAAGAATCCTTTGCCGCAAATCTCCAGAGCTAGGCACACAAATTCTGTTCTTGTATCTCCAGAGGCTGCTACGATCTAGTCTTACAGCTTCTGGTTCCTCTACTTTCATCCGTCTCAGCATCGTCATCATTTCCGAATCCTGTGCTTGTGCTTGCTGAATCCTAATCTTAAAATCTGGTGTTATATGCAATTGGGCCAAACGGACTCCACTTGATGTCTCAGTCATAGCCAACTTAAGGTTCTCAAATTCTGCGAGTAACTTTTCTTCCTTTATCATCATCCAAGAGATATTCAAATTCTTCCTGCTCAAAGCGTCTGCCACCACGTTTGCTTTTCCTGGGTGATAGCTTAACTTAAAATCATAGTCCTTCAGGAACTCCATCCACCTTCGCTGTCGCATATTAAGATCCTTCTGGTCAAAGATATACTTTAAACTTTTGTGGTCAGAGAAAACTTCTAGCTGAGCACCATACAAATAGTGTCTCCAGATCTTCAGAGCAAACACTACTGCAGCCAACTCCAAGTCATGCGTCGGATAATTTCGTTCATGAGGTCTCAGCTACCGGGAAGCATAAGCCACCACATTTTTGTCTTGCATCAGCACACATCCAAGTCCTTTATGAGAAGCGTCACAGTATACTTCAAAAGGTTTCTGTGGGTCGGGTAGTACTAATACAGGTGCAGTTGTTAACTTTTCCTTAAGCATCTTGAAACTTCTATCACACTCAGCCGTCCAAACGAACGGAACTTCCTTTCGTGTAAGGTAAGTCAGAGGTAAGGCTATCTGTGAAAACCCTTTAATAAACCTCCGGTAATATCCAGCAAGTCCGAGAAAACTCCGAACTTCTGTAACGGTCGTAGGTGGTTCCCATTGCACTACTGCTTCAATTTTTGAAGGATCCACTGCAATTCCTCCCTGTGATATAACATGTCCCAAAAATGCCACCTTCTCTGTCCAGAATTCGCACTTTGATAATTTAGCATATAACTTTCGAGTCCTTAGTATCTGCAATACAGTCCTTAGATGCTCTTCATGCTCTCTTTCTATCTTCGAATAGATGAGAATATCGTCTATGAAGACTACTACGAACTGATCAAGGTACGGACGAAAAATACGATTCATGTAATCCATAAAAATCGCAGGAGCATTAGTTAGTCCAAACGACATAACCGTATACTCATAGTGACCATATCGAGTTCTAAATGCAGTCTTCGGTATATCTGACTCCTTCACTCGAATCTGGTAATAGCCCGATCGCAAATCAATCTTCGAAAACACAGTTGCACCTTTTAACTGATCCATTAGATCATCTATTCGGGGAAGTGGATACTTGTTCTTGATAGTGACTTTATTTAACTGTCGGTAATCTACGCAAAGTCTCATTCCACCATCCTTCTTCTTTACTAGCAATACCGGAGCTCCCCAAGGTGATGCGCTGGGACGAATAAATTTCTTTCCAAGTAGCTCATCCAACTGCTTCTTCAACTCTGCAAGTTCCAATGGTGACATCCGGTACGGTGCTATGGAAATCGGTCCGGTTCCAGGTACAAGTTCAATGCTGAATTCTATCTCTCGCTGAGGAGGAAACTCAGGTATGTCGTCCGGGAAAACATCAGGAAATTCCTTCACCACTCGGATTCGTTCTAAGCTTAGTTCACTATCATTTGAGCTAGCCGCTAACAGAACGTACCCCTCACAATCACTCCCGTCTAATGTAACTCTTACAGAATTCAGATATAAAGTATGAGATAGAAATGGTTTAATATCTAAACTATCAGACGGAATAACAGCAGTTCTTTCATAGCAATCAAGGAAAACATGATATTTAAATAACCAATCTAACCCTAGAATAACTTCTAAACCACATAGAGGCAAACAGATTAGATCATGTATAAAAGTTCTGTTCCTAATAGTGAATGGTACTTGCAGGCACACTAAACTAGTCAAAGCATTTTGGGATGCAGGTGTATGGACAATCAGATCAAAGTTCAACTCAGAGAAATCTAGTCCCAACTCATGAGCAACAGTTAAAGAAACAAAGGAATGCGATGCACCCGAGTCATACAGTACAGTTAAAAATCGATCTTTGACAATACACTGACCTTGGATCAGGGCGTCTGATTGCATAGCATCATCAGCAGTCATGGCAAACACTCGACCTTGTTGCTGGGTTTGTATTGGATTTCGAGAAAGTCCTTTTGGGCAACTCCTCGCCATGTGTCCCGGTTCCCCACAATTGTAACAAGTAAATGTTCTGATTTGGCAAGGCCTGGTACCATGATCCTTTCCACACTGCCTACATGCAATATTCACTTGTGCCTGTTGAGGTCGTTTACCATTATCCTGCCTTGGTCTACCTCCGTTTCCACCCGTAGGGCGAGTAAGGATGTTACCAACCTGTGGGTTTCTTCGATGTGGCACACCAGGTGTCTTGAAGTTTGTCCTTCGTGGTTGCCAATTATAATTATTGTAGTTCCTTGGTGAAAATCCTTGACGACTTGCTTTAGAGGCAATTACCTTCTTAGCACATTCTTCCACTAACTTACACTTATTAACCAGCTCGGCAAAATTTCGTATCTCCAATGGAACTACTGAACTCATCAGATCCTCACGAAGGCCCCCTTCGAACTTCAAACACTTCCATTCTTCAAAGTCAGCAGGATTCCCTTGGCAGATCTTGGAGAAACGGCACAAGTCATCAAACTTACGGGCATATTCTGCAACAGTTGTGTTACCCTGTTTCAGCTGCATAAGTTCCATCTCCTTAGCATCACGAGCTGCCCTCGGAAAATACTTCTTATAAAATTCATCCTTAAAAATATTCCAAGGAATATCGCCTTCACCTTGTTGCAACAGTCGCTGTATCCCCTGCCACCAATGCTCAGCTTCTCCTTCCAGCATATAAGTAGCAAACTCCACGTGTTGGCCTTCCGGAACATGCTGCGCTCGCAGTGATAGTTCGATAGCTCGAAACCAGTTGTCAGCATCAGTCGCAACGAGTGTACCTTTAAACTTAGGTGGTTTAACCTTCAGAAAAGTCGCAAGGGTCATAGGTCTTTCGAAATGCCCCAAGTTATTCTCATCGTTTCCACTATCTTCCCCATGCTCATTCTCATTCTCATTTCTCACTCCAAGACGATCAACAGCCCTAGCCGCTGCTACTGCAGCCTCACGCACTGCCTCAGCCACAGGGTTCATGGTAGTCATAAATGTTTCCTGTTCCCTCTCGTAGTTAACATTAGGAATTCCTTCCCGTACGCCTCGTCTCCGTGAACCCATCGTGGTCCTGTTCACACCAAACAATCATTATTAAGGTGATCAGTCTTAACACTTCAAGTCAAGTGAACACTCCCAGAATGAAAACACAGAGACAATCATGCAACACATATCATATAGATATATCCTATAAGCATGAGACACACAATAGAGTATGCAATGAAGCATAGTCAGTCCACTCCCCAGGCTCTATTGGGAACGAACTGCTCTGATACCAACTTGTAACGACCCAACTTCCAGTATGCCATGGTCATACAAGAAGCTAAGTGTTACTAACTTATCCTTTCTAATTATTATTATTTATTTAATATATGAGCCTGTTCCTTGTTAGAGCGATGCCAATTTTACGAGTAATTTTTTTTTAATTTTTGCGGATGGTCCGGTAAAATAAACAAGCATACATTGGGAGTAATAGAAAAGCGGCATAAAGAAACATAGAAATACAACTGATAATATACATCATGTACACTATAACAAAACATGTAGCGTTTACACAAGATCAAGTCAGTTTACATCCTCGTCATCCTACGTAGCTAATATTTACACGACACTCCCAGGGCCTGGCCCATACGAAAAGCTACTAAGCTGGCGCCCAGGCTAGCCTAACCACTATGTAGCTCCTAGCTCTCGAGTGTACTAACACAAGTGAGAGACTAACTATCTGATAATGTTAGACTAGAGTGTCATCAAAAGAATGCCCCTTTCCGCAGTCAAACTATATTTACACGTGGCCGTTCGGAGAATCATCATGAGGCTCATCCATCTCCTCATCCTGCTCTATCTCTATCTCAGGATCCTCCTCCTCCTCATCGTCCACAGCTACAACTATGTCCTCAGATCCACCAGAAACATTGCTGTCACTATGTACAAAACCATTCGCGAGCACAGGTCCGTTCGCGCATATAGGAGCTACCCCACCGTCTGGTAGTGCCGGCTCATCAGGCTGTGGAAAGTCGGGGATCGGCTCAGGGGGAAAATCCCACTCTGGTGGTATCACAGGTACGTAGTCATCAGCTAACTCAGGCTCGTCAGGAATGATAGGCTCAGGTACCGCCTCATTCAAAGGTTGAGCTGGTATAGGGTGCTCAGGATCATCAGGAAAAGGATGTCCAGGTGCGTCAGGGTGTAACCAGGATAAGGGAAAGTCGTAAGGAGCATCAGGGTCAAAATGCGGGCTAGACAGAGGATGTTGAAAAGCTCGATTAGGTAACGCATAACGTCTAATACGAGGCTCCAAACCCATAATGAAGTAACTGTGATGTACCGGATCCTCGTAGACGTAAGGGTCCTCGAACTCATAGAAGATAACGCCCGTCTCCATCTGAGGGGGGAGGAAGGGAGAGAAGGGGTAAGAACTGGGGAGTTCTTAGTAGGGTCGGGGTTATTAGTTACGTTCATTTATTTGATTCCGATTAGCAGATAGATATTAGAATACAGTAAAGTAGTAAACAGTAGTTAAAATAGATAGGGAAAACAGAAAACAGAACACAAACAGAAGAGTGCAAGAAAATAAAGCATAGACATAGCACTCAAGCAAACAAACATAAAGAAATTGATCAAACACAAGTAGGAATGCAACAGAGAATAATGCACAGACAAGAATGATGCATCTCTAGTCCTAGTGCAGGTAATGAGCTCATTTGTCGGTTTCTACCCGCTCCCGACGTAACCCAGCATTACTAGCCGGATATGGCTTTCCTGTTGGCTATACCCCTGTGTACAGGAAATAACCCCTCTGCCACCACAGGGTCCACTGCACACAGGAAATAACACATCTGCCACTGTAGGGTTGTATGCCGACACACCTTCTGTATACAGGAAATAACCCCTCTGCCACTACAGAAATGGAACAGGTGGTCACGGTACTTCTGTAGCAGGAAATAACCCCTCTTCCTTACAGAAATAAAATATGGATCTGTACCGCAGGAAAGCGTTTCTCAGTGGTTGCACCATTATCTATCTGACTGCTACAATGCAGTAGATGAACATATAGATATCTCTGAGGTTGCCTTAATGCAACAGATGACCTCTCAATAGGTCCTCTACTCTTTATCATATTACTCTCTTCGCTTTGTCTCTTTATTCTGCTTTGTTTGTTCCTTTCTCTGCGCTTCCTCACTTTATTCTGCTTTCTCTATTTAACGTATGTATTTAAAGCTTATGTAAATTTCGGTATGATTAGTTAGCCTGCCCCAAGTATAGGTTCATTAAGTCTATACTGAAACAGTTTAACTTTTCATATAATACCTAACCCTATTCGCAAATCAAGAACTAACTATGTTGCCCTAGTTCGTTCACTAGTCTTTGTCTGTTTCTCTGTTGTTAAAACTTTACAGACTTTTTCTTCGATTTTTATCTTTTCTTCAACTTTTTATCTTTTATTTATCTTTGCCTCACTAATATGTTTTTACCACTCCCTAAGTGTTTTATGAAGGTAATTATGAGATTCTGCGCTTAAAGTTGTCTTTCTAAAGCTTTTACAGAAAACTGCCTTTTTCGCATTATTTTATTATTTTTATTAAAATATTATTTTTAATTAAATATTATTATTTAATATTTTATTATTATTTATTATTTTATTAATATATTTTCGAAAATTAACTTTACTTTAACCTTTAACCTTTAAAATTCACTTTTTACCACCCGTAACTTTTAATATTTCTACTTTTACCACCCTAACTTCCAGAAATTACCATATAACCCCTTAAACACCAAAAATTTTACTTCCTTGCTCTTTTATGAATCAAAAAGGTGTTCTTCATTGTTCTTCACCACACTCAAAGTGTTCTTCATGTTCTTCATAAATTCTTCAGATTCTTTCTCTGTTTTTACCCGTTTTTCAGTCTTTTCAGCAACCGATTTTTACTATAATTCATAATAAATTAGCAGCCACTAAAACCCCATATTTTCTACATGATTTCAACACAAATTGAACCTCAATTTAAGCTTAGGGTTTCGTTTTTTCCAGCTGCCCAAGAACATGAACTTTAAAGCTTGAATTTCATCAAATTTCATCAAAATTTCACCAAATTTTCACCAAGAATCAATCATATATGCAACCAATTTTTAGCACAGCCAAATAATAAAATATTCACACAACTCAAACACAAATAATCAAGATTAATTTCGTGACACCCTACCTGGTCTTGCTGCTCCTAATTCAATCAAACTTTCAGGTGGTCCTTAAACACTTTTTCCTCCTAAATCACATCAAGAAAACACATATTTAAGCATGTTTCCTTGAAACTGAATCAAAAGAGAGATGGTACAGCCAACTCACCTTGATCCCAACCTTGATAAGTCATATGTTCATGTAGAGAAAGAAGAGAGGATCATTTTGGTCGGATTGGAATTTTGATTTGAGTTTTAGTTCAGCAGAAATCAAGCTTTGAAGATTTGGAACTAAGAACTTTTCTCTCTTTTTCTCTCTACCTATTTTCGGCCACAAAGTGAAAATGAGCCAGCCTTGGGGGTTTTGGGGGTGTAAGGTGAGTTGTGATTGGTTGGCTTGAAGGTGGATTAAAATAATATTAAAATATCTCAGGTGTATAACTACTAAAACTAGATGTATCGGAACACTTGTGAAAACATCTCTAAAAATTATTTTCTGAGCTACTAGCATAAATGACACTAGTAACATATTTATTATGAGAATAAAACATTTATAATGAGGCCTTAGCATTGCTAAAGTCATCAGAGAGTGCTGGTGCTAAGCTGCACCAGTAAATTGTGTACCCGGTTAAACCGGTTTTCTATTTTTAACTAAAACTGACCAGGTAACCTTATAATATTATTCAAGAAGCTTTTAATACTAATATAATGATAACATCATCCTATTATCTCTCTTCTCTCATAAATCGAGTCTGGTTTGTCAAACTGAGACTATTTACGAAAAACCGAATTAAAACTCCTAACCGATATGGTTCAAAAACTAGGTTCTTCGTGATTGCATTATCGAGCTTGTCTCGGAAAAGGTTCTAACTTAAAGATGACATAATGACAATGAGGATTGAGATACTTGATGATATATCAAAGGTTTTCCCCTTACTGATCTTCCGGAGAAATTCGTACTTTCAGAAAAGATCTCGCGTACTCGAAAATTGGGGTTGTTACATTCTACCCTCCTAACAGAAAATTTTGCCCTCAAAATTTCAGTTACCTGAAAATAAATGCGGGTAATCGGCTTTCATCTTATCTTCCAATTCCCAAGTGTGCTCTTCTTCTCCTCTTTGTCCCCAAGCTACTTTGACTAAGCGAACAGTCTTGCCTCTCAGCTGCTTATCATTTCTTTCTACGATCTGAACTGGTGATGCTTGATATGTCAAATCGTTTCGTAACTGTACTGTCTCTGGTTGTAAAATATGACTCTCGTCGGGAATATATTTCTTAAGTTGCGATACATGAAAAACATCATGAAGGTTTTACAAATATGGAGGAAGGGCTACTTGATAAGCTACTAGACCGACTCTTTTAAGTATTTGGAAAGGTCCTATGTATCGAGGGTTAAGCTTTTTAGTCTTAAGGGCTCTACCTATTCCAGTAGTCGGGGTTACTTTAAGAAAGACATGGTCTCCCTCACTAAACTCTAAGGGTCTACGTCTATTATCGGCATAGCTCTTTTGACGGCTCTGTGCTGTCTGGATCTTCTGGCGAATCCCCTTTATCTTCTCAGTAGTTTCTTGAACACAGCTACTTTATGATTCTTGGCCGTGGCCCTAAGCACTTTATTTTCCAGTATTACCACCGGATACATAAATGCCACAGACACATAACTGGTTGAACCTTTTCAGATTGTGACTCAGCTTTACTGAAGTCCCCAATTAGAGGTGTCCAGGGTTCTTAAGCACACTCTGCTTTTGCTTTGGACCTTGACTTTAACCACTCAGTCTCAAGTTTTCACTTGACACCTTCACGCCACAAGCACATCGTTAGGGACAGCTTAGTTTAGCCGCTTAGGCCAGGATTTTATTCCTTTAGGCCCTTCTATCCACTGATGCTCAAAGCCTTGGATCCTTTTTATTTACTCTTGCCTTTTGGTTTTAAGGGCTACTGGATTTTTCTGCTTGCTTGTTCTTTTTCTCCTTTTTTTTTCGCTATTATTTTTTTTTTGCAAGCTTTGTATTCACTGCTTTATCTTGCTTCAAGAATCATTTTTATGATTTTTCAGATTATCAAATAACATGTCTCCTTGTCATCATTCTTTCAAGAGCCAACATATTTAACATTCTTAAACATTAAATTTAAAAGACATATGCACTGTTCAAGCATTCATTCAGAAAACAAAAAGTATTGTCACCACATCAATATAATTAAACTAAATTCAAGGATGAATTTGAAACTCATGTACTTCTTGTTCTTTTGAATTAAAACATTTTTCATTTTAAGAGAGGTGATGGATTCATATTCACTACTTTAAGGCATAGACACTTAACTACTAATGATCATATAGTGAAGACACAAACATAGATAAACTTTTAACATAAAAAATGAAAAACAGAAAATTTAAGATCAAGGAATGAGTCGACCTTAGTGATGGTGGCATTTTCTTCTTGAGGAACCAATGATGTCCTTGAGCTCTTCTATGTCTCTTCCTTGTCTTTGTTGCTCCTCCCTCATTGCTCTTTGATCTTCTCTAATTTCATGGAGGATGATGGAGTGCTCTTGATGTTCCACCCTTAGTTGTCCCATGTTGGAACTTAATTCTCCTAGGGAGGTGTTGATTTGCTCCCAAAAATTCTGTGGAGGAAAGTGCATCCCCTGAGGCATCTCAGGGATTTCTTGGTGATGAGCTTCTTCATGCGTCTCTTGAGATCCATGAATAGGCTCTCTTGTTGCTCCATCCTTTTCTTAGTGATGGGCTTGTCCTCATCAATGAGGATATCTCCCTCTATGTCAACCCCAGCCGAATTGCATAGATGGCAAATGAGGTGAGGAAAAGCCAACCTTGCCATAGTGGAAGACTTGTCAGCCACCTTGTAGAGTTCTTGAGGTATAATCTCATGAACTTCCACTTCCTCCCCAATCATGATACTATGGATCATGATGGCCCGGTCTACAGTAACTTCAGACCGGTTGCTAGTGGAAATGATTGAGCGTTGAATGAACTCCAACCATCCTCTAGCTACAGGCTTAAGGTCCAATCTTCTTAGCTGAACCGGTTTGCCTTTTGAGTCAATTTTCCATTGATCTCCTTCCACACATATGTCCATGAGGACTTGGTCCAACCTTTGATCAAAGTTGACTCTTCTTGTGTAGGGGCGTGCATTTTCTTCCATCATTGGCAAGTTGAACGCCAGCCTTACATTTTTCGGACTAAAATCTAAGTATTTCCCCCGAACCATGGTGAGCCAATGCTTTGGATTCGGGTTCACACTTTGATCATGGTTCCTAGTGATCCATGCGTTTGTATAGAACTCTTGAACCATTAGGATTCTGACTTGTTGAATGGGGTTGGTTAGGACTTCCCAACCTCTTCTTTGGATCTCATGTCGGATCTCCGGATACTCATTTTTCTTGAGTTTGAAAGGGACCTCGGGGATCACCTTCTTCTTGGCCACAACATCATAGAAGTGGTCTTGATGGGTTTTGGAGATGAATCTTTCCATCTCCCATGACTCGGAGGTGGAAGCTTTTGTCTTCCCTTTCCCTTTTCTAGAGGTTTCTCCGGTCTTAGGTGCCATCAATGGTAATGGAAAAACAAAAAGCTTATGCTTTTACCACACCAAACTTAGAATATTGCTCGCCCTCGAGCAAGAGAAGAAAGAAAAGAAGAAGAAGAAGAGAAAATATGGAGGAGAGTGGGGGGACGTATATTCGACCAAGGTATAGAAGAGAGAGTTGTGTTGTGTGGAAATGAAGGAGGGATGAAGGGGTTTATATAGTGAGGGGAGAGGGGGTAGGTTCGGCCATTTTGGGTGGATTTGGGTGGGAAAGTGATTTTGAATTTTGAAGGTAGGTGGGGTTTATGGGGAAGAGTGGATGGATGTGAGTGGTGGTAGGTGGTGATAGGGAAGAGAGATTGAGGTGATTGGTGAAGGATTATTCGGGAAGGGTGTTTATTGGGAAGAGAGTATGAATGAAAAGAGGGGAGAGTATGAGTGGAGGTAGGTGGGGATCCTGTGGGGTCCACAGATCCTGAAGTGATCCTGTGGGACTCACAGATCCTGAGGTGTCAAGGATTTACATCCCTGCACCAATTAGGCATGCAAAATGCCTTTGCATGCATTTCTGGCATTTAAACACCGAAGTGATGCTTATTCTGGGTGTTCAACGCCTATGTGCAGCATGTTTCTGGCGTTGAACGCCAGCTTCATGCTTGTTTCTGGCGTTCAGCGCCAGCTCTTCTCAGGGTGTATTCCTGGCATTTAAACGCCAAGATGTTGCTTGTTCTGGGCGTTCAACGCCAGATCCATGCTCTGTTCTGGCGTTGAACACCAGCCAGATGCTCCTTACTGGCGTTTAAACGCCAGTAAGTCCTTCCTCCAGGGTGTGATTTTTCTTCTGCTATTTTTGATTCTGTTTTCAATTTTTGTATTTATTTTGTGACTCCACATGATCATGAACCTAATAAAACATAAAAGAACAATAAAAATAAAAATAGAATTAAATAAATAAAAATTGGGTTGCCTCCCAACAAGCGCTTCTTTAATGTCAATAGCTTGACAGTGGGCTCTCACGGAGCCACACAGGTGATCAGGTCAATTTTATAGACTCCCAACACCAAACTTAGAGTTTGAATGTGGGGATTCAACACCAAACTTAGAGTTTGGCTGAGGCCTCCCAACACCAAACTTAGAGTTTAACTGTAGGGGTTTTGTTTGACTCTGTACTGAGAGAAGCTTTTCATGCTTCCTCTCCATTGTTACAGAAGAATAGCCTTGGGCCTTAAACACAAGGTAGTCCCCATTCAATTGAAGGACTAACTCTCCTCTGTTAACATCTATCACAGCTCCTGTTGTGGCTAGGAAGGGTCTTCCAAGGATGATGCATTCATCCTCCTCCTTCCTAGTGTCTAAGATTATGAAATTAGCAGGGATGTAAAGGCCTTCAACCTTTACTAACACGTCTTCTACTAATCCATAAGCTTGTCTTACTGACTTGTCTGCCAATTGTAATGAGAATATGGCAGGCTGTACCTCAATGATCCCTAGCTTCTCCATTACAGAGAGTGGCATAAGATTTATACCTGACCCTAGGTCACACAGAGCTTTCTCAAAGGTCATGGTGCCTATGGTACAGGGTATTAAGAATTTGCCAGGATCTTGTTTCTTTTGAGGTAAAGTTTGCTGAACCCCTATATTCAGTTCACTAATGAGCAAGGGAGGTTCACCTTCCCAAGTCTCATTACCAAACAGCTTGGCATTCAGCTTCATGATGGCTCCTAGATATTAAGCAACTTACTCTTTGGTTACATCTTCATCTGCTTCAGAGGAAGAATAGTCTTCAGAGCTCATGAACGGCAGAAGGAGGTTTAGTGGAATCTCTATGGTCTCTATATGAGCCTCAGATTCCTTTGGGTCCTTAATAGGGAACTCCTTCTTGCTTGAGAGATGTCCCATGAGGTCATCCTCATTGGGATTCACGTCCTCTCCTTCCTCTCTAGGTTCGGCCATGTTGATTATGTTAATGGCCTTGCACTCTCTTTTTGGATTCTCTTCAGTATTGCTTGGGAGAGTACTAGGAGGGGTTTCAGTGATTTTCTTACTCAGTTGGCCCACTTGTGCCTCCAAATTTCTTATGGAGGACCTTGTTTCACTCATGAAACTTAGAGTGGCCTTGGACAGATCAGAGACTAAGTTTGCTAAATTAGAGGTATTTTGTTCAGAGTTCTCTATCTATTGCTAAGAACATGATTGAAAAGGCTTTCTATTGCTGAGCCTGTTTCTTCCACCATTATTAAAGCCTTGTTGAGGCTTTTGTTGATCCGTCCATGAGAAATTTGGATGATTTCTCCATGATGAATTATAGGTGTTTCCATAAGGTTCACCCATGTAGGGTTATCAGGATCATAAGCTTCTTCTTCAGAAGATGCCTCTTTAGTACTGTTGGATGCATTTTGCCATCCATTCAGACTTTGGAAAATCATGTTGACTTGCTGAGTCAACACTGTTCTGAGCCAATATGGCATTCAGAGCATCAATTTCAAGATCTCCCTTCTTCTGAGGCGTCCCATTACTTACAGGATTCCTCTCAGAAGTGTACATGAACTGGTTATTAGCAACCATGTCAATGAGTTCTTGAGCTTCTGCAGGCATTTTCTTTAGGTGAATGGACAGAATGGTCCGGTGACATCTTGGAGAACTCAGACAGACCATAATAGAATATATCCAGAATGGTCCATTCTGAAAGTATGTCAGGAGGACACCTTTTGGTCATCTGCTTGTATCTTTCCCAAGCTTCATAGAGGGATTCACCATCTTTTTGCTTGAAGGTCTGAACATCCACTCTAAGCTTGCTCAGCTTTTGAGGGGGAAAGAACTTAGCCAAGAAGGCCGTGACCAGCTTATCCCAAGAGTTCAGGCTATCTTTAGGTTGTGAGTCCAACCATGTTCTAGCTCTGTTTCTTACAGCAAAAGGGAAAAGCATGAGCCTGTAGACTTCAGTATCTACTCCATTAGTCTTAACAGTCTCACAGATCTGCAGGAATTCAGTTAAAAACTGGTAGGGATCTTCTGATAGAAGTCCATAGAATTTGTAGTTCTGTTGTATTAGAGTAACTAATTGAGGTTTCAGCTCAAAATTATTTGCTCCAATGGTGGGGATTGAGATGCTTCTTCCATCAAACTTGGAAATAGGTGTAGTATAATCACCAAGCATCCTCCTTGTATTATTATTATTTTCGGCTGCCATCTCCTCTTCTTTTTTGAAAATTTCTGTAAGATTGTCTCTGGATTGTTGTATTTTAGCTTCTCTCAGTTTCCTCTTCAGAGTCCTTTCAGGTTCAGGGTCTGCTTCAACAAGAATGTTCTTGTCTTTGCTCTTGCTTATATGAAAAAGAAGGGAACAAAAAAAGAAGAGGAATCCTCTATGTTACACTAAAGAGGTTCCTTATTGTTAGTAGAAGAAGAAAGGGAATTAGAGTGAAGAAGAATGGATAATCCAAACACAAGGGTGAGGATAGGAGCAGAGATATGAGATGAAGAGAAGTGTTAGTAAGTAATTAAATAAATAGAAGGAGATGAGAGAGAGAAGTTTTCGAAAATAATTTTTGAAAAGGAGTTGATGATTTTCGAAAATTAAAGGGGAAATAAAATTAAAATTAAAATTTAAAATAATTAATTAATTAAAAAGAATTTTTGAAAAAGAGGGAGGAATTTTCGAAAATTAAAGGTAGAGAGTTAGTTGGGCAGTTTTGAAAAATATAAGAAACAAGCAAAAAGTTAATTAGTTAGTTGAAAAAGATTTGAAAATCAATTTTGAAAAGATAATAAGATAAGAAGTTAGAAGAGATATTTTAAAATCAAATTTTTGAAAAAGATAAGATTTAAAAAGATATGATAGAAAGATATGATTGAAATTAGCTTTGAAAAAGATTTGAATTTTTAAAAATCAAAATTAATGACTTGACTCACAAGTAATCACTAGACATGATTCTAGAACTTAAAGTTTGAATCTTTCCTAACAAGCAAGTAACAAACTTGAAATTTTTGAATCAAAACATTAATTGTTGATAATATTTTCAAAAATTATGAGATAAAATTGAGAAAAATATTTTTGAAAAATATTTTTAAAATTTTCGAAAATAAATAAGAAAAATGAAAAAGATTTGATTTTTGAAAAAGATTTTGAAAAAGATAAGATTTTCATATTGAAAATTTGATTTGACTCATAAGAAACAACTAGATTTTTAAAAATTTTGAAAAAGTCAACTCAAATTTTCGAAAATTTATGAGAGAAAAAAGGAAAGATATATTTTTGATTTTTGAATTTTTAATGAGGAAAGAGAAAAACATGAAAAATAACACATAACATAAAAATTATGAATCAAAACACACAATGCATGCAAGAACACTATGAATGTCAAGATGAACACCAAGAACACATTGAAGATCAAGATGATCATCAAGAACATGTGTTTGAAAAATTTTTTATGCAAAGAAAACATGCAAGACACCAAACTTAGAAATCTTTAATGCTTAGACACTATGAATGCAAAGATGCACATGAAAAACAACAAAAGACACAAAATAAGAAAACATCAAGATCAACCAAGAAGACTTACCAATAACAACTTGAAGATCATGAAGAACACTATGAATGCATGAATTTTCAAAAAAAGCATAAATTTTTAGAAAAAATGCAATTGACACTAAACTTAAAAATTGACTCAAGACTCAAACAAGAAACATATATATATATATATATATATATATATATATATATATATATATATTTGTATTTTATTTTACTTTTTTCGAAAACATATAGGAAAAAGGAAGTAATGAATTCAAAGTCCTCAATCAAAATCCCATGAATCATACCAGGTTAGTCTAAAGCTTGATGGCCAGACAAGCTTCAGCATATTATTTTGAAACTCTAGAATTCATTCTTAAAAATTTAGAATAATTTTCGAAAACAAAAGGAAAAAATAATTTTTTTTTTGGAAGATTTTTGAAAACAATTTTTTTTTTGAAAATAAAACGAAAAAGAAAATTACCTAATCTGAGCAACAAGATTAACCGTCAGTTGTCCAAACTCGAACAATCTCCGGCAACGTCGCCAAAAACTTGGTGTGCGAAATTGTGATCTAGATTTGAAATTGTTGTTCGAAATTGATTCCCTGGCAATGGCTCCAAAAACGTGTGCACAATACCATGGTCCAAACATAACTTCACAACTTCGCGCAACTAACCAGCAAGTGCAATGGGTTGTCCAAGTAATACCTTATGTGAGTAAGGGTCGAATCCCACGGAGATTGTTGGTATGAAGCAAGCTATGGTCATCTTGTAAATCTCAGTCAGGCGGATTAAATGGTTGCAGAGTTTTAATAATTAAAAGATAAATAAAACATAAAATACAGATAGAGATACTTATGTAATTCATTGGTGAGAATTTCAGATAAGCGTATAAAGATGCTTTCGTCCCTCTGAACCTCTGCTTTCCTGCTTTCTTCATCCAATCCTTCCTACTCCTTTCCATGGCAAGCTGTATGTAGGGAATCACCGTTGTCAATGGCTACTTCCCATCCTCTCTATGAAAATGGTCCGATGCGCTGTCACTGCATGGCTAATCATCTGGAGGTTCTCGATCATACTGGAATAGGATTCACCCTCCTTTTGCGTCTGTCACTACGCCCAGTACTTATGAGTTTGAAGTTCGTCACAGTCATCCCTTCCCGGATCCAACTCGGAATATCGCAGACAAGGTTTAGACTTTCCGGATCTCAAGAATGGCCATCCATGGGTTCTAACTTATACCACGAAGATTCCAATATCTCAGACTCAGTCCTCTGTATTAGATATCCAAGAGATACTCATTCTAGCTTGTTTGCATGTAGAACGGAAGTGTTTGTCAGGCACGCGTTCATAGGTGAGAATGATGATGAGTGTCACATAATCATCACATTCATCATGTTCTTGGGTGCGAATGGATATCTTAGAATAGGAATAAGCTTGAATTGAATAGATAAACAGTAGTACTTTGTATTAATTCATGAGGAACAGCAGAGCTCCACACCTTAATCTATGGAGTGTAGAAACTCTACCGTTTGGAAATACATAAGTGATAATGGTCCAGGCATGGCCGAATGGCCAGCCCCCATGAAAGTCTAAGATAGCATAAAACTAATCAAAGATCGCTTACGAGGATAGCATAAAGTCCTATTTATACTAAACTAGTTACTAGGGTTTACAGAAATGAGTAAATGATGCAGAAATCTACTTCCGGGGCCCACTTGGTGTGTGCTTGGGATGTGCTTGAAGTTTACACGTGGAGAGGTCATTCTTGGTGTTGAACGCCAGTTTGTAACGTGTTTCTGGCGTTGAACTCCACTTTGCAACTTGTTTCTGGCGCTGAACGCCAGACTGCAACATGGAACTGGCGTTCAACGCCAGTTTGCGTCATCTAAACTCGGGCAAAGTATGGACTATTATATATTACTGGAAAACCCTGGATGTCTACTTTCCAACGCAATTAGAAGTGCGCCATTTGGAGTTCTGTAGCTCCAGAAAAAACCACTTTGAGTGCAGGGAGGTCAGAATCCAACAGCATCTGCAGTCCTTCTTTAACCTCTGAATCACAGAAAAACACACAACTCATAGTAAAGTCCAGAAATGTGATTTTTAATTAAAAACTAATAAAAATATACTAAAAACTAACTAAATCAAACTAAAAACTATGTAAAAATAATGCCAAAAAGCGTATAAATTATCCTATCATCAGGGAGCTTTTGGCATTTTGGAGAACTACACTCTGTATATTTTACTTTCTCTGCAACTTCTAGTTTTATTTTGAAAATGTACTTTTCATTTATGCTTTCCATTTCCAGAGCTATGAACAACTAAACCCCTTTCATTGGGTTAGGGAGCTCTGTTGTAATTTGATGGATCAATAATAGTTTTCATTATTCTTCTTCTTTCTTTTCTCTTGATTTTACTAGAAAGCTTTCAATCTTCATCCTATTGGGTAGTTGTCTTGGAAAAGAAGCTATTCATACTTGGATCTCTTCGGAATCTTGGAAGAGGAATGAAGAGATCATGCTAGAAATGCTTTCTCATGTTGGACCAAATTGGGGTTTGGATGGATATAGTGACATATAATCCTACCAACACTTTGATTTGGGAATACATGTGGTATAATCAGTGACCATACTTCATCTCTTCTCATGAGCAATTAGACCAAGGAATCGGCTATTGATCAAGATTTGAGAGATTGGGTTGCCAAGGAATTGGAATCCAATCACTTAAGATTGCCAAGGAGATCAATGAATGCATTGATTGAGGAAGAGATGAGAATGAACTTGATCCGGAGAATACAACATCTCCTGAGCCCAATGAATCCCTCATTTCTGATCTTACCTGTAACGGCCTAGCTTTTAGCCTCGAAGAAACAGCGGTTTTTCGGGATCAAACGGAAATTTTATGGAATTTTTAGAAATTTTAGTGCATATAAGCACCTCTACTGCACAGGTGCTGTGTCATCAAGCTGCTGAGTCAGCAGCTTGACTGCACCAGACACCTCTCCTAATCTAAGCAGGCACATCGCGAAAAATTGCATTTTTGAGCCACTTCGAGTCCGAATTTCAAAATTCTGATTTTCGTGGTTAGTCTCTAAGTGACGAGCCGGTCTCGAATTTTGAGAGAAAAATTATATTAATATAATATTCATATATTATTATTTTATTTGGAATATTATAGTATTATTTTCTTTGCTGTGGTTAATGTTCATCTATGTTTAGTAATATAATAACTGAGCTAGAAAATCTACCAGTAATGGATAATACCGGCATTCCTAGATGAACTTAGCAATGCTAATGCTTCATCATATATCATTTATTCTCATGATTATCATGTTACTAGTATAATTTATACTAGTAAAGCTCATGCTTATCCTTTAGTAGTGTAATCTGATGTATCTAGTTTTTGTAATTATCTCCAGAATGATATTTTATTATTAAACTCTGATGAGTCAGCACCCAGTGACACGTGGCTCTCCCAGAGTTAGCCACCACATGTTTCCTTTCTTTCTCTCCAAGCCAAGCTTTCTTAAGGAAAAAGTAAGAAACACTTGTATTTTAATACATCTAGCTTTAGTAATTATCCTTTATTGAGATATTTTTACACCAAACTTTAGGATAATGCTTATCCTAACCCCACAAATCCCTAGGCTCATCATTACCATCAACTTTTCTTCCAAACAAGCTAGAACTTTCGAAATCCTTGAGAGAGAAATGGAAGAACTTCCATGAAAACTTCCATGAACACCTGAGCTTCTTTCTCCGTTCTTTCTCAAACTAAAACCCCTATCAAAAATCTAATCCGACCAAAATGTTCATCTCTTCCTCCTCTTCATTTCTATGACAATTTTTAAGGATTAAATCAAGGATCTCTTTTTCAATCACCATAGGCTCTAAGAAAACGTGATTTCTAGCTGATTTAAGGTGTAAAAGTGCTTTTTGAAGCTTGTTCTTGGTTCCATTCTTGGCAGCTGCAAAGGAGGTAAGGTTTGGTAAATTAATCAATGATTGGTTGTGTTCTTGAAGTTTTAAATCAGATCTTGTTGCTTGAGGCTTGATTTTGAGTGTTTGTGTGGTGATCATGAAATCTTGTTGATTAATGCTTGGAAATCAAGTTTTTGATGGTTCTGAAGTTGTTGTTGTTGTTGCTGGAAAACGTGGATTTCCAGCCATGAAATTCATGGTATTTGATATGTTTTTGATCTGTATTTGATGGCAAAAATGTTGCTCTTTGGTTTGGTCAAAATCAGGTAAAAATTGGTTACCGAAACGATTGAAAAACTAGTTGAAAATCAAGCTGAAATCTAATGAACTTTTGGAAAAAATGTTTTTGGTCTTTGAAGGACAAGAAAACGTTGGTTTTGATGATTTTGGGGTCAAATTATAATTATTAGAAAGTTTGGGGTTGAAAGTTAATTAATGGAAAGTTGAGGGACCAAAGTGCAAATATTAGAAGTTAAAGGGTCAAAATGCAATTTCCAAAAAGTTCAGGAGTCAAAATGCAATTTTTGAAAATTAAATAAAATATTATTATTTTAATATTAAAATAGTAAAAGTATTATTTTATTAATAATATTATTTTATTAATAATAACAAAATATTGACAAAAAGGCAGTTTTCTCTAAAAGCTTTAGGAAAGTAGTTTTGAGTCTAGAATTTCCTAATTCTCTTTATTAAATACCTAAGGAAAGGTATAAGAAAGGGTATAGAAGTATGTAAAGTAATGAAACAAGATTTAGAAGCTTGTAATCTTGTTAGAAAGAGAGGGAGTTAAAAGCTAAATAGTAGTGTGCTGTTGTAATGTTGTGATGTATACAGAGAATTATGAAATGAGATCACTGAGATGTTGTGATGCTTGATTTATGATTGTGAAAAGATGATAAAGAAGATAACAAGTGCAGAATCAAAATTCAAAGAGAATAGAGGAAAAGAGGATAAAGATAAAGAGTTAAGTCTTATGGCATGATATTTTATTGTATGTTCATCTGCTGCTTTTCTGTTGGCCCTAGAGGTCCTGTAGGCCGAAGTTCACCTACAGAGCATTGTTATTCCTGTAGGCCGAAGTTCACCTACAGTGAATATCAATTGTGTATCTCAGGGTGTTGCTCCTGTAGGCCGAAGTTCATCTACAGAGAGTTGTGATACCTGTAAACCGAAGTTCACTTACAGGGGCGCCATTTCTGTGAGCCGAAGTTCACTTACAGAGGTTCCATTTCTATAGGCCGAAGTTCACCTATAGAAAGTTGTTGTGTTGTGATTGAACTATTCCTGTAAGCCGAATTTCACTTACAGGAGTGCTATTTCTGTAGGCCGAAGTTCACCTACAGAGATAAAGCCATATCTAGGACTAGTTCCTAGGTAATGTCGGGCTACAGGGTGTAAACCGACACGTGAGCTCATGGCCTGCATAGGACAGACATGCATCATACTTGGTTGTGCATTTTCTCTGTTATGATTGTTGTATGAATGTTGATTTCTTTGTTTGTATTCTATTCTTTGTGTCTGTGTTTTATTTTCTTGTATTCTTTATTGTGTTCTACTTTCTGATTTCTTAATTTCTTTATTTACTTGTATCTTCTGTTTACTACTTCTCTGTATTCTGCTATTTGTTTGCTAAGCAACATAGAATTAATGAACTTAACTAATAAGCCCGACCTTACTAAGAACTCCCCAGTTCTTACCCCTTCTCTCTCCCTTCTCCCTTCAGATGGAAGCATGAGTATCCTTCCGTAGTTCGCTGATGACAGTTTGAAAAGAGGATTCCGCTCTAGATAGTCTTCTGAGTCTAGGGTGAATCTCATTCTCTGTTAATATGTATATACTGTGTGACCAGCCAATGTCTGCACCCCGTTTGTACGTGAACTTTAACCTAAATCCTTTGTACGAGACTCCTATTGTGTGGTTACTTGATGAGGTACCAGAGAGATGTCATATGGCTATGTCTGATCGTGCAGAGGAGTAACAGATGATGTTTTACCTTTTGATGACATTTCACTTGACTTGAGTCTTGAAGACCTAGATAACACATTCCCTCGCTTTAGTAGTTTAGAGGGACTAGGTGAGTTAAGAGTCTAGGCTAGCCTAGGCGCCAGCTTATGGACTCCTTGAACAGGTCAGGGCCTGGGATGTTGTATATATATATATATATATATATATATATATATATATATATATGTATAAGGTTATTATCTAGCTATATCTAGGGGTGTTCTAACTAAAGATCTATGATCTAATAAAGGCTGGATGACTGAATGATGTCAGTTGTTTGAGATGTATGAATTTATATAAATGTGTGTTTACTTTTGACTGCTTATCTTGTTGTTACTTATGATATCATCTATGTATGTTCATGCCTGACAACTTAAATGTTTTGAAAAAAAAATTACCCCGCAAAATAACAACACTTCAACAACGAATCAGGCTCATATGAGAAATAATAGATAATAATTATGAAGACAAATTAGTAGCACTCAGTTTCCGGTATGATCTAGACATACTGAAAATTGGGTCGTTACATTACCCATTCTCTTTACTTTCTGCCATTTACTTTTATGTTCATTTCCCCAAATCCCCATTTAAGATTCTGCAATTTACTTTCCGCCATTTACGTTTTGCTCTTTATTTCCAGCATTTACACTTTCTATTATTTACTTTCCCGCCATTTACGTTTCTGCAAATATCAACTCAATTTCTGCTTAGCTCAACTAGAACATTCCTTTGATTAAAGTTTCTTAACCAATCAATCCCTGTGGGATTCGACCTCACTCTATTGTGAGTTTTTACTTGACAAAAATTTGGTATACTTGCCGAGGGAAATTTGTTGGAGACAAGTTTCCATGCATCAAGTTTATGGCGCCGTTACCGGGGATTGATTTTGTATCAACAATGATTAAATTGGTGGATAACTAGATTGAGCATTTTTCTTTTGTTTGATTTAATTTCATTTGTGATTTACTTTCAGTTTTAGTTATTTTCTTCCCTTTACCCCTTACCCGTTGTGGTGTTATCTTTAATTTTTTTTCTACAATTCAGTTCACTAACCCACTAACTGTTTGATATATTGCATCACTCACTCTAACAGCATTCCTAACAAGAGTAAACTCCATACAATTTCTCTCTTGCTTTTGCTCTGTTGGTTGTATGACAGGTAGAAAAAGCAGAGTTTTAACTTCCTTTGATTCTGAACCTGAGAGGACCCTCCTTAGATTAAGGAGGGAAGCAAGAGGAAAGAGAGTCGTTAGTGCTGAGGAAGATGAGGAGTATTTTGAACCAGACATGGATGAGAATATGGAGAACCATCATGAAGAAGAGGCTCACAACCATGGCAGAGAAGGTCCAGTGCATCATGCTGGATAAGAGAGAAGAGTTTTAGGCTCTTATATAAATCCAAACCCAGGAAACTGTGGAAGTAGCATCCAAAAGCCAACCATACATGCCAATAACTTTGAACTAAAGCCACAGCTCATCACCCTTGTTCAGAACAACTGTTCATTCGGAGGAAGTGTCCAAGAAGACCCTAATCAACATCTAACCACCTTCTTGAGGATATGTGATACTGTGAAGTCTAATGGTGCTCATCCTGACACCTATAGATTGCTTATGTTCCCCTTTTCACTCAAGGACAAAGCATCTAAATGGCTGGAATCTTTCCCGAAGGAGAGTTTAACAACCTGGGAAGATGTGGTGAACAAATTCTTGGAGAGATTCTATCCTCCTCAAAGAATCAACAGGTTGAGAGTTAAGGTACAAACCTTCAGGCAACAAGATGGTGAAACTCTCTTTGAAGCATAGGAGAGGTTTAAGGACTTGACAAGAAGGTGCCCGTAAGATATGTTCAATGAATGGGTGCAGTTACACATTTTCTATGAAGATCTTTCTTATGAATCAAAGAAGACAGTAGACCACTCATCTGGGGGTCTCTGAACAAGAAGAAGACCTTTGAAGAAGCCATAGATGTCATTGAGACTGCAGCTGAGAATGACTACTTCTATGCTTCTGAAAGAAGCAACACTAGAGGAGTGATGGAGCTAAACAACGTGGATGCGCTGCTGGCTCAAAACAAGATGATCACCAAGTAGCTGGCTGACCTTACCAAGAAGATGGAAAGGAACCATGTAGCAGCAATCACTACCTCATCAGCAGCTCAAGAAGGAGGGAATGCAGAGGGAGAGGATGATCAGGAACAAGCCAACTACATTGGGAACTCACCTAGGCAGACCCATGATCCATAGTCCAAAACTTATAATCCTGGTTGGAGGAACCACCCAAACTTTGGGTGGGGAAATCAACAAGATCAAGGCCAAGATCAGAGACGTCACAACCCTAACAACAATGCAGCTCACCAACATTCCACATAGAGATCATATCAGCACCCACCTAACAACACCTCTCAACATCCATATCAAAACCAAAATGGCCCTTCTCATCCCTCCAATCTCAACTCACCATCATCCGAAGATAGACTCTCAAGGATTGAGACTCTACTTGAAGGCATATATAAAGAAATCCAAGATAACAAGGTGTTCAAGGAGGAGGTGCGAGCCAATATCAAAAACCAGGGAGACACCATCAAGATGCTAGAATTTCAAGTGGGATACCTCTTTGAGAAGATTCCCAAACCTACTAACAGCTTCCCAAGTGACACAGAGAAAAACCTGAGAGGTGAAGCAAAGAAAGTAAGATGGGAAGAATGCAAGATGGTCACTATAAGTGATAGGGGGACTGAGGAAGAGCTGAGCAAACCCTTCGAACACTCTAGAGATACTTCAGCAGAGAAGCAGGAAGAGGGTCACCAAGAAACCAAAACTACACAGAAGGAGATTCTGAACCTCTATGCACCTTTTCCCCAAAGACTCAAGGGTGGCGTAGAAAAGAGAATATACTCAAATTTCCTCAACATGTTTGCATCCCTTCATGTAAACATACCATTCATCAAGGCTCTCCAACAAATGCCCTCATACATTAAGTGCATAAAGGAGCTGCTGACCAGGAAAAGCTCACTCAAAGAAGGGCAAACAATAGTGATGAATAAAGAGTGCAGTGCTCTCATTCAACCAGAGTTGCCTACAAAAAGGAAAGATCCAGGGAGTTTTCACATCCCCTGTGCCATAGGAGAAACAAGGTTTGATAAAGGACTCTGTGACCTGGGAGCAAGCATCAACTTAATGCCTTTATCCCTTATGAAGAAGCTGCAGATCAATGAGCTAACGCCCAAAGATATAGTCATCAAGCTGGCTGACAAAACTCAAAAACAAGCAGTAGGAGTGGTTGAAAACGTGTTGGTAAAGGTTGGGAACTACTTCCTTTCCACATACTTTGTCATATTGGAAATGGAAGAGAGTCACCTTCACCCAATCATATTGGGAAGACCATTCCTAGCTACAGCCAGAGCGCTTATAGATGTGGAGCGAGGATAGCTAATACTGAGGATACATGATGAACAACTCGCATTCAATGTCTTCAAACCCTCACAAGAAGCAGATCAAGAAAACAAGGAACCAAAGGAAGATCACGACAAGGCACTGGTGGAAGAAACAAGCACTGAATCACAAACTGTAGACCTGGGAATCCCTTTGGTTGGTAAACAAAACAGTCAGAAGATGCAACAGCTAAAGGAAACCGAAGAGGAGCCAAACCCACCAGAATCATATGAGACCAGCCCCGTCCAAGTGGTCCCCAAGAAAGGAGGAATCACTGTAGTACCCAATGAAAGGAATGAACTCATCCCTACAAGAACGGTCATAAGATGAAGGATGTGCATTGACTACAGAAAACTCAATGAAGCTACAAGAAAAGATCACTTCCCACTCCCCTTCATGGATCAGATGTTGGAAAGACTTGTAAGACACGCATATTACTGTTTCCTAGATGGTTACTCAGGATATAATCAAATAGTGGTTGATCCGAGAGACCAGGAGAAAACGTCATTTACTTGCCCATATGGAGTGTTTGCATACAGGCGCATGCCATTTGGGCTATGTAATGCTCCTGCAACGTTTCAATGCTGCATGCTTTCTATCTTCTAAGATATGATAGAAAAATTCATTGAAGTCTTTATGGATGACTTTTCAGTATTTGGGGATTCTTTTCCTAATTGCCTAAATCACCTTGCCCTAGTGTTAAAAAGATGTCAAGAAACTAATATGGTCTTGAATTGGGAAAAATGTCACTTTATGGTGACAGGAGGAATAGTCCTTGGCCATAAGGTTTCTAACCAAGGCATTGAGGTAGACAGAGCTAAAGTGGAACTCATTGAAAAATTACCCCCACCAAGTGATGTCAAGGCAATTAGGAGCTTTTTAGGGCATGCTGGCTTTTACAGAAGATTTATTAAAGATTTTTCAAAGATAGCCAAGCCCTTAATCAATCTCCTTGTATCTGATATACCATTTGTCTTTGATGAAAAGTGCATGCTATCATTTGAAAACTTGAAAAAGAGGCTGTCCTCTGCCCCTATCATTTTCCCACCTGATTGGAACTTACCATTTGAACTGATGTGCGATGCATCTGATTTTGCAGTTGGGGCAGTGTTAGGACAGAGGAAAGATAACTTGGTCCATGTGATATACTATGCCAGCAAAGTCCCCAATGACCCTCAAAGAAATTATACCACTACTGAAAAGGAGTTGCTGGTAATAGTTTTTGCATTTGACAAGTTTAGATCATACCTCATTGGTGCTAAAGTGATCGTTTTCACAGATCACACAGAACTTAAATATTTATTTGCCAAGCAGGAATCAAAACCAAGACTGATAAGATGGATCTTGTTGTTGCAGGAATTCAACATTGAGATCAGAGACAAGAAAGGAGTGGAGAACAAGGTAGCCGATCACCTATCCAGAATCCCTCAGAACAAAGGTGGAACACATGATGCTAGTGTGAATGAGTGCTTCCCAGATGAGCAGTTAATGACGGTTCACAAAGCACCCTGGTTTGCAGACATTGCCAATTTCAAGGCAACTAGGGCTTTACCTCTAGAGATCAACAAACATCAAAAAAGAAAGCTCACCAATGACGCAAAATATTTTGTTTGGGATGAGCCATATCTCTTCAAGAAGTGTTCAGATGGAATCCTGAGAAGATGTGTCTCAAAAGAAGAGGGACGAGAGGTCCTGTGGAACTGCCACGGCTCGTGCTATTGAGGCCATTTTGGAGGGGAAAGAACTGCAGCCAAGGTGTTACAAAGTGGATTCTTTTGGCCCACCCTTTTCAAGGATGCCAAAGAACTAGTAAAGAACTGCAATGAATGCCAAAGAGCTGGAAACTTACCCAAAAAAAATGAGATTCCATAGAATTTCATCTTAGAACTGGAACTGTTTGATGTGTGGGGAATCGATTTCATGGGACCATTCCCAACCTCATATTCAAACAAGTATATCTTGGTAGTAGTGGATTACATTTCCAAGTGGGTAGAAGCTATTATAACACCAACAAATGATAACAAGGTGGTCATGAACTTCCTTAGAAAGAATATCTTTAGCCGATTCGGAGTCCCACGAGCGCTCATCAGTGATGGAGGGAGCCATTTTTGTAAAAGACCACTAGAAGCTCTTCTCCTATGATACGGGGTAAAACACAAGGTTGCCACGCCCTACCACCCCCAAACAAGTGGGCAAACCGAGATATCTAACAGAGAGTTAAAAAGGATTCTGGAGAAGACTGTAGGAGCATCAAGAAAGGACTGGTCGAAGAAGCTAGATGATGCTCTTTGGGCATACAGAACGGCATTCAAAACACTAATCAGGATGTCCCCATATCAACTGGTGTAAGGAAAGGCCTGTCATTTACCATTGGAGCTGGAACACAAAGCCCTCTGGGCTCTTAAGCTACTAAATTTTGATAGCATTGTTGCTGGTGAAAAAAGGGTCTTGCAGCTGCAGGAAATGGAAGAGTTTAGATCTCGAGCCTATGAAAATGCCAAGATCTATAAAGAAAAGGCGAAGAGAAGACACAACCTCAATCTAACACCCAGGAGCTTCGAAAAAGGACAGCAAGTGCTCCTCTACAACTCCAAATTGAGACTTTTCCCTGGGAAACTCAAATCAAGGTGGTCAGGTCCCTTTCTTGTCACAAAAGTCTCGCCATATGGACACATAGAAATCATGGAGGGAAGTTCAAAAAGGACCTTCACTGTGAACGATCAAAGGCTCAAACACTACATGGGCAATATGGGGGAAAACCCCAAAATGAAGTATCATCTCAACTAATGGAAAAATCGTCGAGCTAGCGACGCTAAAAGAGCGCTTTGTTGGGAGGCAACCCAACCTAAGGTAGTTTCCTTTTCATGATCATTTCAATAAAAGTTACAAGTAGTTTTCCCTGTATTGTGAGGAGCTAAGTTTGGTGTTGCACACCAAAACAATCCAAGAGTGAATGTATAATTCTAAGTTTGGTGTTCCACCAAAGATTTCAGTTAGAATCACACTACACCTCTTCAAAGGCAAGTTGCTAGCCCCAACCAATCAGGGAAATCACTTAACAATAGTTTAGTTTCTAGTTCATAGTCATTTTATTAATAAAAACACATGAGGTTCCCTGCATGTATTCAATCTGTTGCATTAGGCAAGGAATTAAGTTTCGTGTTCACACACCAAATTAAGTTCAGAAATTCACAAGCATACATGCATGCTAACTATTTCTCAAGTGCTTTGGGAACAAGCAACTTCCAATAACTTTGCAGGAATTCAATCAATATTCTAGAAAAATGGTGCACCATCAGCCAAGGAGGCGAAGAAGGTTGCAAAAGCTATGGATGATGACAACAAAGGGATAGCTAGAAGTCACCACCAAAAGGTTGTATTGTTACTTGATTCCATCTGCTTGGAAATGCTCAAATTAGAAGTATGAATGTGCCCCTGTTAATAGTTACTCTTTAGTTTGAGTCACTAGAATTTAATGTTTGTTTTTTTTGTGCTTTTATCATATGTGTGCTGGTCCAAGTTACCTGTTTTCATTTTCATCTTACTTACTTGTATGCTTACCCTTTGAATTTAATGAAAGAAACTAGAGTTGGGTTCATATGGTGAAATAAGTCCTCAAGGTTGGTGGTGGGATAATAGATTAGCTAAGTTGGATCACCTATAAGGTATGAGGGCACTTATGTGTACTGAAGAACATGCTTGAAGCACATTCTATGAGATTAACCAAACAACAAGATCCTAATAAGAAAAAGAGAAAGAACAATAAGAGTTTGAAAAAGAAAGAAAAAGAATAAATAAGGCTAGGCACCAAGGGTTTGAATCTTGAGGGATGTGTCTGTGGTGATCTTGTAGCAAGGATCTGCTTGGATGAATAAGTTCTTAGGAGTGCTTCATCACTTGGTAACTTGGGTTAACTAACCCGGGATTACCAACTGAAAATCCACTATCAAGAGCAACCTTGCTATAGAACATTTAGTAACCCAAAGAGGTGCTGGACACCAAGGCCTCAAGGAAAGAAAATAACAAACCATGTGCCTGTGGTGTGCATGTATGGGGGAGAGAGACTTGAGGGAGTAAGACCTTAGGGGTGTTTCAACACCTAGCACCTTGAACCAACTGGTTCGGGAGTGTTGGCTGAAAGCTTATTTTAAAGAGTTGCCCCCTTACAGAGCACTTAGCCTAAGGATGTAATAAACCCTGAGAAAAAAAGGGAGGATAAAAAAAATAAGGATCTCATAGGATGCAATCAAGCAAGTATTCAAGAGCATGATAAGGACCTGGAAACCAGTAAAGGAATGAACCTAAGTCGCTATGCATGAAACCCCATAAACCAAGAGCTTTACTTCTATAATAAGAACTTATTTCTCTTGTTCTTTCATTCATCATTCTTATGTTTCAGTACTTGCTTAGGGACAAGCAAGCTTTAAGTTTGGTGTCGTGATGCCAGGGCATTTTGGCCAGTTTCACTAACGTTTTCTTTTACTGTTTTAGGATAGTTTCATGCATTTTCTTAGTAAATAAGCAAGTTTTGGGTAGATATTCACTTACATCTTGATTCAAGCAAACATTGTGAACTTTACATGATTTTATGAGAATTATGCATGAATTGAATGATAAAATGGATGATGCATGATCTCATGATTTAGGACCAAGCTTTGATGCACTTTATTTACTTGATTTCAGGACAAAGGAAGCAAGGAAGAGCCACGTTAGTAGCCATGTTAGTCTAACTAACGTGACCACTAACGTGGAATGGGAGCTAGCTTGTAACGTTAATGGAAAAAGTGATCACCAATAATGCCTTCGAAAGCCATCATAGCCCACGTTAGTGGCCACGTTAATTACATTAACGTAGAAGCTAACATGGAGGAAAAGGGAAGCTCCAACGTTAGTGGTAAAAGTGAATACCACTAACGTTCCAAAAGGGCACAATTGGCCACGTTAAGAGTCACGTTAATTACATTAACGTGAACTCTAACGTGGGAGGAGCAAGGAATCGCCAACGTTAGTGACACTCACCTTTGTCACTAACATTGGACTAAGCTAATATTGCCCACGTTAGTTGCCACGTTAATTACATTAACGTGGAAGCTAACGTGGAGGAAGGAAATGATGGGCCAACGTTAGTGACACTCACCTTTGTCACTAACGTTGGAAATGGAAATCACCACCACGTTAGTGGTCACGTTAATGCAATTAATGTGAGGCACTAACGTGGGAAGAAGGGGCGTTTGAAGCATTAGTGACAAAGGTAAGTGTCACTAACGCTCTCGAAGCTTAGGCATGCCCACGTTAAGGGTCACGTTAGTTATACTAACATGAACTCTAACGTGGGGAAAAGGGGGCAATAAGCAACATTATTGGAAAAGGTGAATGCCAATAACGTTTGTGAAGGACCAAGAGGCAACGTTAGTGGTCACGTTAGTGCCACTAACGTTGAAGTTAACGTGGATCATTTTTGGCTTGGAACGTTAGTGAAAAAGGTGATCGTCACTAACGTTCTTGAACCCACATTTTCACTTAACATTAACACCACTAACGTCCTAACTAACGTCCATGCCTAACTCACACTTTTTCTGCAAGCAAAGCTGAGCCCACTGAAGACTGTAACTGCTTCAACTTAAGATCCAAAGGCCCATATCCAAGACTTGAAGAGCCAACTAGAAGATCAGAAGAGTAGTATATATAAGAATAGTTTTGAACTAGTAGGGAGCTTTTGGCATTTTGGAAAACTACACTCTGTATATTTTACTTTCTCTGCAACTTCTAGTTTTATTTTGAAAATGTACTTTTCATTTATGCTTTCCATTTTCAGAGCTATAAACAACTAAACCCCTTTTATTGAGTTAGGGATCTCTGTTGTAATTTGATGGATCAATAATAGTTTTCATTATTCTTCTTCTTTCTTTTCTCTTGATTTTACTAGAAAGCTTTCAATCTTCATCCTATTGGGTAGTTGTCTTGGAAAAGAAGCTATTCATACTTGGATCTCTTCAGAACCTTGGAAGAGGAATGAAGAGATCATGCTAGAAATGCTTTCTCATGTTGGACCAAATTGGGGTTTGGATGGATATAGTGACATATAATCCTACCAACACTTTGATTTGGGAATACATGTGGTATAATCAGTGACCATACTTCATCTCTTCTCATGAACAATTAGACTAAGGAATTGGCTATTGATCAAGATTTGAGAGATTGGGTTGCCAAGGAATTGGAATCCAATCACTTAAGATTGCCAAGGAGATCAATGAATGCATTGATTGAGGAAGAGATGAGAATGAACTTGATCCGGAGAATACAACATCTCCTGAGCCCAATGAATCTCTCATTTCTGATCTTACCCATTCTTTTTACTTTCTGCCATTTACTTTTATGTTCATTTCCCCAAATCCCCATTTAAGATTCTGCAATTTACTTTCCGTCATTTACATTTTGCTCTTTATTTCCAGCATTTACACTTTCTGTTATTTACTTTCCTGCCATTTACGTTTCTGCAAATATCAACTCAATTTCTGCTTAGCTCAACTAGAATATTCCTCTGATTAAAGTTGCTTGACCAATCAATCCCTGTGGGATTCGACCTCACTCTATTGTGAGTTTTGACTTGACAACAATTCGGTATACTTGCCGAGGGAAATTTGTTGAGAGACAAGTTTTCATGCATCAGATACCATGGACCACGACCATTCCAAAATGCATACCCAGATGATAGATATGGTAGACCCCATTGTAATTACCAACAAGCCCCACCATATGCTTATGAACCACCTCCTCAACACAACTCTGAACCACCATACTCACAAGGCCCCTACTACCAAACACCATCACATGATTCTAACCCTTATCCACCATATCAACCACCCTATGAGCCATATGTGCCATACATAGATCTACCCCAATTCCAACCCAGTTACTCCCAAGGACCACCACCTCCATATACACCACATCCATATCCATCATTCCAAGAGCCTTATGATCCTACTTATGATATCCGAGCAGAACAAGAGTCAAGGGATCGTCTCAAGGAAACAATAGATCAATTTCAAGCAACCCTGCGTCAATTGGATCGAGCGGTAAACCGAATGGCACCCAAAGCTTTCATGGCTAAAGAATCTCAATTTGAGAACAAAGAATTGAAGTGTGCTGTGCAATAAGTGGAAAAGATGGAGAGTGATGAACCACCCTCTTATCATGAACTTTTCCTCCCAAGTAATGAGCCCTCATATCCACCTCAACCTTCAATGCATGACACTCTTGGTATTCTTCTTCAAGGGAAAAGAGAGATGAAACGGGGAGTACTAGAATTCGCGACTGCCTTTACCGAGGTAATAAATCGATTAGCTTCCCAACATCTGAGCACTCAAAGTACTCCCATGGCTACTGGTGCACGAAATTGCGATCATCAACAATGGCACCAAAGACTTGGTGCTCTCAAATGTGAATCACACTTTGTCACAACTTCGCACAACTAACCAGCAAGTGCACTGGGTCGTCCAAGTAATAAACCTTACGTGAGTAAGGGTCGATCCCACGGAGATTATCGGCTTGAAGCAAGCTATGGTCACCTTGTAAATCTCAGTCAGGCGGATTCAAATAGTTATAGAGAATTGATAATTAAAACATAATTAAAATATAAACTAGGATAGAGATACTTATGTAATTCATTGGTGAGAATTTCAGATAAGCGTATAGAGATGCTTTCATTCCTCCTGAACCTCTGCTTTCCTGCTGTCTTCATCCAATCATTCCTACTCCTTTCCATGGCAAGCTGTATGTTGGGCATCACCGTTGTCAATGGCTACATCCCGTCCTCTCTATGAATGGTCCAATGCGCTGTCACTGCATGGCTAATCATCTGTTGGTTCTCGATCATACTGGAATATGATTTACTATCCTTTTACATCTGTCACTACACCCAGCACTCGCGAGTTTGAAGCTCATCACAGCCATCCCTTCCCAGATCCTACTCGGAATACCATAGACAAGGTTTAGACTTTCCGGATCTCAGGAATGGCCATCCATGGGTTCTAACTTATACCACGAAGACTCTAATATCTCGGACTCGGTCCCCTGTATTAGATATCAAAGAGATACTCATTCTGTCTCGTCTTCATGTAGAACGGAATTGGTTGTCAGGCATGCGTTCATAAGTGTGAATGGTGATGAGTGTCACATAATCATCACATTCATCATGTTCTTGGGTGCGAATGAATATCTTAGAATAGGAATAAGCTTGAATTGAATAGAAAAATAGTAGTACTTTGCATTAATATTCAAGGAACAGCAGAGCTCCACACCTTAATCTATGGTGTGTAGAAACTCTACCGTTGAAAATACATAAGAATAAATTCTAGGAATGGCCGAATGGCCAGCCTCCAAAACATGATCAAAGGATCAAAAGATAATCCAAAGATTCTAAATACAATAGTAAAAAGTCCTATTTATACTAAACTAGTTACTAGGGTTTACTGAAATGAGTAAATGATGCAGAAATCCACTTCTGGGGCCCACTTGGTGTGTGCTTGGGCTGAGCATTGAGCTTTACACGTGTAGAGGTCTTCCTTGGAGTTGAACGCCAGTTTGTAACCTGTTTCTGGCGTTTAACTCCACTTTGCAACCTATTTCTGGCGTTTAACTCCAGAATACAACATGGAACTGGCGTTGAACGCAAGTTTGCGTCATCTAAACTCGAGAAAAGTATGAAGTATTATATATTGCTAGAAATCCCTGGATGTCTGCTTTCCAACGCAATTGAGAGCGCACCATTTGGACTCTTGTAGCTCCAGAAAATCCACTTTGAGTATAGGGAGGTCAGAATCCAACAACATCTGCAGTCCTTCTTCAACCTCTGAATCTGATATTTGCTCAAGTCCCTCAATTTCAGCCAGAAAATACCCGAAATCACAAAAAAACACACAAACTCATAGTAAAGTCCAGAAATGTGAATTTTATTTAAAAACTAATAAAAATATACTAAAAACTAACTAAATCATACTAAAAACTATGTAAAAATAATGCCAAAAAGCATATAAATTATCCGCTCATCACAACACCAAACTTAAATTGTTGCTTGTCCCCAAGCAACTGAAAATCAAATAGGATAGAAAGAAGAGAATATACTATAAATTCCAAAATATCAATGAAACTTAGCTCCAATCAGATGAGCGGGACTAGTAGCTTTTTGCCTCTTGAATAGTTTTGGCATCTCACTTTATCCATTGAAGTTCAGAATGATTGGCATCTATAGGAACTTAGAATTTAGATAGTGTTATTGATTCTCCTAGTTCAGTATGTTGATTCTTGAACACAGCTTCTTTATGAGTCTTGGTCGTGGCCCTAAGCACTTTATTTTCCAGTATTACCACCGGATACATAAATGCCACAGACACCTAACTGGTTGAACCTTTTCCGATTGTGACTCAGCTTTGCTGAAGTCCCCAATTAGAGGTGTCCAGGGTTCTTAACCACACTCTTTTTTTGCTTTGGACCATGACTTTAACCGCTCAGTCTCAAGTTTTCACTTGACACCTTCACGCCACAAGCACATGGTTAGGGACAACTTGGTTTAGCCGCTTAGGCTAGGATTTTATTCCTTTAGGCCCTCCTATCCACTGATGCTCAAATTCTGGATCCTTTTTTATTACCCTTGCCTTTTGGTTTTAAGGGCTATTGGCTTTTTGCTCTTGCCTTTTGGTTTAAAGAGCTTTTAGCTTTTTCTGCTTGCTTTTTCTTTCTCTTTCTCTTTTTTTTTTTGCCATTTTTCTCTTTTTTTTTGCAAGCTTTTGTATTCACTGCTTTTTCTTGCTTCAAGAATTAATTTTATGATTTTTCAGATTATCAAATAACATTTCTCCTTTTTCATCATTCTTTCAAGAGCCAACATATTTAACATTCATAAACCACAATATCAAAAGACATATGCACTGTTCAAGCATTTATTCAGAAAATAAAAAGTATTATCACCACATCAAAATAATTAAACTAGTTTCAAGGATGAATTCGAAACAATGTACTTCTTGTTCTTTTGTTTTTAGAATATTTTTCATTTAAGAGAGGTGATGGAGTCATAGGACATTCATAGCTTTAAGACATAGACACTTAGACACTAATGATCATATAGTAAAGACACAAACATAATTAAACATGAAGCATAGTAAATGAAAAACAGAGAAATAAGAATAAGGAGATGATCTTGAAGAACCAATGGTGCTCTTGAGCTCCTCTATATCTCTTCCTTGTCTTTGTTGCTCCTCCCTCATAGCTTTTTGATCTTCTCTAATCTCATGGAGGATGATGGAGTGCTCTTGGTGCTCCATCCTTAGTTGTCCCATGTTGGAACTTATTTCTTCTAGGGAGGTGTTGATTTGCTCCCAATAATTCTATGGAGGAAAGTGCATCCCCTGAGGCATCTCAGGGATTTCATGGTGAGGAATTTCCTCATGCTCTTGTTGAGGTCCATAAGTGGGCTTTCTTGTTTGCTCCATCCTTTTCTTAGTGATGAGCTTTTGAGATGAATCTCTCCATCTCCCATGACTCAGAGGTGGAAGCTTTTGCCTTCCCTTTCCTCTTTCTAGAGGTTTCTCTGGCCTTAGGTGTCATAAATGGTTATGGAAAAAACAAAAAGCAACGCTTTTAACACACCAAACTTAGAAGGTTTGCTCGTTCCCGAGCAAAAGGAGAAAGAAAGTAGTAGAAGAAGAAGAAAATGAAGGAGATGGAGGGAGAAGGTGTATTCGGCCAAGGAGGGTTTTAGGTGGTTATGATGTGTGAAAAGGAGGGAATGATGGTTTGAATTTGAGTGGGAGGGTGTAGGTGGTTTGTATGATGGTTTTAGGGGAGTAATGGAGGTGATTGGTGAAGGGTATTTGGGGAAGCGGTTTATGAAAGGGTGTTAAGGAGAGAAGAAGAGGTGGGGCAGGTGGGGATCCTGTGGGGTCCACAGATCCAGAGGGGTCAAGGACTTAACATCCTTGCTCCAATTAGGCGTGTAAAACGCCCTTAGTGTGCAATCCTGGCGTTTAACGCCTAGACTGCTGCCTGTTTCTGGTGTTAAACGCCAGCTTGGTGCTTGTTTCTGGCGTTAAACGCTAGACAGATGCTTGTTTCTGGCGTTTAAATGCCAGAATGCTCCTCCTCCAGGGTGTGCTATTTTTAATGCTGTTTTTTCATTCTGTTTTTGATTTTTCAGTAGTTTTTGTGACTCCACATGATCATCAACCTAATAAAACATGAAATAATAATAAAAAATATAAAATAGATATAATTAAATAACATTTGGTTACCTCCCAACAAGCGCTTCTTTAATGTCAATAGCTTGACAGTGAGCTCTCATGGAGCCTCACAGATAATCAGAGCAAGGTTGGAACCTCCCAATACCAAACTTAGAGTTTGAATGTGGGGGTTCAACACCAAACTTAGAGTTTGGTTGTGGCCTCCTAACACCAAACTTAGAGTTTGACTGTGGAGGCTTTGGTTGACTCTGCAGTGAAAGAAGCTTTTCATGCTTCCTCTCTATGGTTACAGAAGGAGAACCTTGAGTCTTAAATACAAGGTAGTCCTCATTCAGTTGAAGGACCAACTCTCCTCTGTCCACATCAATCACAGCTCTTGCTGTGGCTAGGAAGGGTCTTCCAAGGATGATGGATTCATCCTCATCCTTTCCAGTGTCTAGGATTATAAAATCAGCAGGGATGTAAAGGCCTTCAACCTTTACTAACACGTCCTCTACTTGTCCATAAGCCTATTTTCTTGAGTTGTCTGTCATCTCTAATGAGATTCTGGCAGCTTGCACCTCAAAGATCCTAAGTTTCTCTATTACAGAGAGTGGCATTAAGTTTATTCCTGACCCCAGGTCACACAGAGCCTTCTCAAAGGTCATGGTGCCTATGGTACAGGGTATTAAGAATTTGCCAGGATCCTGTTTCTTTTGAGGTAATTTCTGCCTATCCAATGCATTCAGTTCATTGGTGAGCAAGGGAGGTTCATCTTCCCAAGTCTCATTACCAACTAATTTGGCATTCAGCTTCATGATTGCAGCAAGGTACTTAGCAACTTGCTCTTCAGTAATGTCTTCATCCTCTTCAGAGGAAGAATATTCATCAGAGCTCATGAAGGGCAGAAGGAGATTCAATGGAATCTCTATGGTCTCTAGATGAGCCTCAGATTCCTTTGGTTCCTCAAAGGAAAACTCCTTATTGGTCACTGAGCGTCCCAGGAGGTCTTCCTCACTAGGATTCACGTCCTCCTCCTCCTCTTTGGGTTCGGCCACACTAAGTAAGGTAATGGCCTTGCACTCTCTTTTTGGATTCTCTTCTGTATTGCTTGGGAGAGTACTAGGAGGAGTTTCAGTGACTCTTTTACTCAGTTGGACCACTTGTGCCTCCAAATTTCTAATGGAGGACCTTGTTTCATTCATGAAACTCAAAGTGGCCTTAGATAGATCAGAGACTATATTTGCTAAGCTAGATGGATTCTGCTCAGAATTCTCTGTCTGTTGCTGAGTGGATGATGGAAAAGGCTTGCTATTGCTAAACCTGTTTCTTCCACCATTATTAAAGCCTTGTTGAGGCTTTTGTTGATCCTTCCATGAGAAATTTGGATGATTTCTCCATGAGGGATTATAGGTGTTTCCATAGGGTTCACCCATGTAATTCACCTCTGCTATTGCAGGGTTCTCAGGATCATAAGCTTCTTCTTCAGAAGAGGCCTCTTTAGTACTGTTGGATGATTCCTTCAATCCATTCAGACTCTGAGAGATCATATTGACTTGCTGAGTCAATATTTTATTCTGAGCCAATATGGCATTCAGAGTATCAATTTCAAGAACTCCCTTCCTCTGAGGCGTCCCATTACTCACAGGATTCCTTTTAGAAGTGTACATGAACTGGTTATTTGCAACCATGTCAATGAGTTCTTAAGCTTCTGCAGGCATTTTCTTTAGGTGAATGGATGCACCTGTAGAATGGTCCAATGACATCTTTGATAACTCAGACAGACAATCATAGAATATATCCAGGATGGTCCATTCTGAAAGCATGTCAGAAGGACACTTTTGGTCAGTTGCTTATATCTCTCCTAAGCTTCATAGAGGGATTCACCTTCTTTCTGTTTGAAGGTTTGAACATCCACTCTAAGCTTACTAAGCTTTTGAGGAGGAAAGAACTTGGCTAAGAAAGTCGTGACCAGCTTATCCCAAGAGTTCAGGCTATCCTTAGGTTGAGAGTCCAACCATATTCTAGCTCTATCTCTTACAGCAAACGGGAAAAGCATAAGCCTGTAGACCTCGGGATCAACCCCATTGGTCTTAACAGTATCACAGATTTGCAAGAATTCAGTTAAGAACTGAAAAGGATCTTCTGATGGAAGTCCATGAAACTTGCAATTCTGTTGCATCAGAGAAACTAATTGAGGTTTAAGCTCAAAATTGTTTGCTCCAATGGCAGGGATTGAGATGCTTCTTCCATGTAAATTGGAACTTGGTGCAGTAAAGTCACCAAGCATCTTCCTTGCATTGTTATTATTTTCGGTCATGTCTCCTTCTTTTTCCAAAATTTCAGTCAGATTTTCTCCAGAGAGTTGTGCTTTGGCTTCTCTTAGCTTCCTCTTCAAAGTCCTTTTAGGTTCAGGATCAGCTTCAACAAGAATGTTCTTATCCTTGTTCCTGCTCATATAAAAAAGAAGATAACATAAAATAGGAATCCTCTATGTCACAATATAGAGATTCCTTATGTAAGTATAAGAAGAGAATAATGGAGGAAGGAAAAGATAAGAATCCAAACACAAGGGAGAGGAATGAGTTCGAATTCTTGGGTGAAAGAGGGGTGTTAGTAGATGAATAAATAAATAGAAGGGGATAAGAGATGAGAGAATTCGAAAATTAAATAAATTAAATTAAAAAAATATTTTTGTTTTTTTTTTTGAAATTAAAGTTAAAATTTGAAATTTTTAAAAAGAAAAATAAAATAAAATTAAATTAATATTTAAAACAATTAGTTAATTAAAAGGAATTTTGAAAAAGGGGAAGGTGATTTTCGAAAATTAAGAGTGAAAAGGTGGTTAGGTGGTTTTGAAAAAGATAAGAAATAAATTTAAAAAGATAAGAAGTTAGAAAGAAATTTTGAAATTAGCATTTTAAAAAGATGTGATTTGAAAAAGATATGAATTAAAAAGATATGATTGGTAAACAATTTGAAAAAATTTGATTTTTGAAAAAGATATGATTGTAAAGATATGATTGAAAAGATATTAAGAAGATTTGAAAATTAAATTTGAAAAGATAAGAAGTTAGAAAAAGATTTTGAAATCAAATTTGAAAAGATATGATTGAAAGAGATTTGTTTGAAAAAGATTTGAAAGATAAATTAAAAAGATTTGATTTTAAAAATTAAAGTTGATGACTTGACTAACAAGAAACCAAAAGATACGATTCTAGAATTTTAAAGATTGAATTTTTCTTGATAGGAAAGTCACAAACTTGAAAATTTTGAATTGAAACATTAAATGTTTGTATTAATTTCGAAAATATAAGATAAAATTAAGAAAAAGATTTTGAAAAATTAATTTTTAAAATTTTCAAAAAAAATTAAGAAGAAAAGTGAAAAAGATTTGATTTTTGAAAAAGATAAAATTTTTTTTGAAATTGAAATTTTGCTTGACTGAAAAAAAGATATGATTTTGAAAATCTTTGACTAATTCAATGCAATTTTCGAAAATTAGGAGTAAAATAAGGAAAAGATATTTTTTTAATTTTTGAATTTTAATAAGGAAAGAAAAACATCAAAAAGACTCAAGACATAAAAATTTTGGATCAAAACAAAGAAAACCTGCAAGAACACTTTGAATGCAAAGATGAACACCAAGAACACTTTGAAGATCATGATGAACATCAAGTATGTATTTTTGAAAAATTTTCAAACAAAGAAAACATGCAAGACACCAAACTTAGAAATTTTTAATATTTAGACACTAAGAATTCAAGAATGCATATGAAAAACAAGAAAAGACACAAAACATAAAAATGCAAAGATCAAAAAAAGCAAATCATCAAGAACAACTTGAAGATTATGAAGAACACCATGCATGAGTTTTCGAAAATTTTAATGAAACTAAAAAGATGCAATTGACACCAAACTTAAAAATTGACACAATACTCAAACAGGAAACACAAAATTGTTTTTAGTTTTTATGGTTTTGTTAATTTTTTTGGATTTTTCGAAAATTATTTTGGGAAAAACGAAAAAAAGAAAAAAAATTTTTTTGTATTTTTCGAAAATAAGAAATAAAAAGCTTAAAAATAAAATAAAATTACATAATCTGAGCAACAAGATGAACCGTCAGTTGTCCAAACTCGAACAATCCCTTGCAACGGCGCCAAAAACTTGGTGCACGAAATTGCGATCATCAACAATGGCGCCAAAGACTTGGTGCTCCTAAACGTGAATCACACTTTGTCACAACTTCGCACAACTAACCAGCAAGTGTACTAGGTCGTCCAAGTAATAAACCTTACGTGAGTTAGGGTTGATCCCACGGACATTGTCGGCTTGAAGCAAGCTATGGTCACCTTGTAAATCTCAGTCAGGCGGATTCAAATAGTTATAGAGAATTGATAATTAAAACATAATTAAAATATAAACTAGGATAGAGATACTTAAGTAATTCATTAGTGAGAATTTCAGATAAGCGTATAGAGATGCTTTCGTTCCTCCTGAACCTCTGCTTTCCTGCTGTCTTCATCCAATCATTCCTACTCCTTTCCATGGCAAGCTGTATGTTGGGCATCACCGTTGTCAATTGCTACATCCCGTCCTCTCTATGAAAATGGTCCAATGATCTGTCACTGCACTAATCATCTGTCGGTTCTTGATCATACTGGAATAGGATTTACTATCCTTTTGCGTCTGTCACTACGCCCAGCACTCGCGATTTTGAAGCTCGTCATAGCCATCCCTTTCCAGATCCTACTCAGAATACCACAGACAAGGTTTAGACTTTCCGGATCTCAGGAATGGGCATCCATGGGTTCTAACTTATACCACGAAGACTCTAATATCTCGGACTCGGTCCCCTGTATTAGATATTTAAGAGATACTTATTCTGTCTCGTCTTCATGTAGAACGGAAGTGGTTGTCAAGCACGCGTTCATAGGTGAGAATGGTGATGAACGTCACATAATCATCACATTCATCATGTTCTTGGGTGCAAATGAATATCTTAGAATAGGAATAGTCTTGAATTGAATAGAAAAACAGTAGTACTTTGCATTAATACTCAAGGAACAGCAAAGCTCCATACCTTAATCTATGGTGTGTAGAAACTCTACCGTTGAAAATACATAAGAATAAATTCTAGGCATGGCCGAATGGCCAGCCTCCAAAACGTGATCAAAGGATCAAAAGATAATCCAAAGATTCTAAATACAATAGTAAAAAGTCCTATTTATACTAAACTAGTTACAAGGGTTTACAGAAATGAGTAAATGATACAGAAATCCACTTCTAGGGCCCACTTGGTGTGTGCTTGGGCTGAAAATTGAGCTTTACACATGTAGAGGTCTTCCTTGGAGTTGAACGCCAGTTTGTAACCTATTTCTGGCGTTTAACTCCACTTTGCAACCTGTTTCTGGCGTTTAACTCCAGAATGCAACATGGAACTGGCGTTGAACACCAGTTTGTGTCATCTAAACTCGAGAAAAGTATGGAGTATTATATATTGCTAGAAAGCCCTGGATGTCTGCTTTCCAACGCAATTGAGAGCGCACCATTTGGACTCTTGTAGCTCTAGGAAATCCACTTTGAGTGCAGGGAGGTCAGAATCCAACAGCATCTGCAGTCCTTCTTCAACCTCTGAATCTGATTTTTGCTCAAGTCCCTTAATTTCAGCCAGAAAATACCTGAAATCACAAAAAAACACACAAACTGATAGTAAAATCCAGAAATGTGAATTTTATTTAAAAACTAATAAAAATATACTAAAAACTAACTAAATCATACTAAAAACTATGTAAAAATAATGCCAAAAAGCGTATAAATTATCCGCTCATCAGCTACATGTGGAGAATCAAAAGAAGAGCGTAGCATGAAAGAGACACTAGAAACTCCGGTGGACAACGAAGAACATGGCTTTGTATTGGAACAAGTGGAGGAAGCCATAACAGTTGCAGAGGAAGAAGTGGTTGAAGATTTAGAGGATGTTGAACCTCCATGAGAATCTAGAATTGTAGAGTACTCCTCCAATAAGATTGAAATTGATGTCAAGAAGGCCAGTGCACAACCTCCATGGCATATTCCTTATGAAGACTTGGATGGGATAGATCAAGAAGTAAGTTCCCTTGGTGATAAGGATCATGCATCAAGTCCCCCTAGTGATAAATCTACATCCGTAAACGAACTCCTTGAATATGAAGACACTTCTCTGATTGAGTCTGAGAATAATGTGGAAGCGGAAATCCTTAGAAAAGGGCAGACGGGAGTTGAGTACGCTTTGTCAAGAACGTTGGAGAGTTCTCCACTTAGGTTGTCGTCTACTCCTTCACTTGAGTGGGTAAAACTTATCTCTGTTCGTCTTCCTATCCCACTTGAGTACGGTATTCTTGAAACGGACAGCCAACTCAGGAAGCTTTGTGGCATAAAGCGTAAGAGGAGACTATTTAGTGGTTGGATTTGAAAATCAAGGCTCATCAAGGTTGATATTTCAAGAGATAGATGTAAGGACTAAACTGGTGATAATTTGGTTAGATTTAAAAGAAGAGTTTGGTACTCCGTAGAGAATTCAGACTGCTTGCCACCCGATTGGAACAATGATGATCCACTTCAAGACGGGTGTAGATACAAGATTTGGGATCCGGACATACATGAGGATCGACTTTGGGAGCTCAAAGCTTGTGAACAACTCCCTCCAGGCTTGGCAATTTCACTTGAGATTGATAGAGCTTATTGGAAGTCCAAGCATTGGTGGAAGTTTCAAGACGAGTTCAAGCACAAGCCACCATGACAAAGAGCTCATCAAATGTCCAACTTAAGGACTTTAACTAAAAGTGCTAGGTGGGAGACAACCCAGCATGGTATAATCCTTCCTTTTATTCCTAGTTTATTTTATTTTAATTTTACTAGTGTTCATTCATAATTTCTGCATATTCACCTGCATTCTGCATTTGCATATGTATATTGCATAAAAAAAATAGGAACACACGCGATACGTCCGCGTCACAAGTGCGTTCGGAAGAAAACAAAATTGAACAGAAAGTCACGTGAAAGCGTGGCTGGAGGTGTGCCTTAGGCACAAATATGACCACGCGACCGCGTCGTTTGCGAAATAGCCTCCCCACTCGTCCGCGTCGCTGACGCGTTCGCGTCATTTGCGAAATAGCCTCCCCACGCGTCCGCGTCACCCACGCGAACGTGTGGCCCTGGGAAATCGACGTAAATGGGTCTATGGCAGTAAGTTATGATGGAATGGGGCTGGAACCATGCTAGAAGCACAAGCCCTACCACGCGAACGCGTGCCCCACGTGTCCGCGTCTTTTTTTAAAGTATGGCCATCCACGCGACCGCGTCACCCATGCGGACGCGTCACCCTGAATTTTGGCAAAGAGCGAATGAAACAGAGAGTTGTGCGTGCGCGAGGCTGCTCTCGAGCCACTAGACCAAATCAAGTCACGCGTACGCGTGACCGACGCGTCTACGCCACTTGAAAATATCGCAACTCACGCGATCGTGTGACCCACGCGTCCACGTCGCATGCGATGCACAGTTTATCCAGATCAGCGCCAAAATTCCTATCTTTTCTTCTCCAATCCTACTTAACTTTCTATTATCATTCTTTCTTCTTTCTTCTATCTTTTCTTATTTCTTTCTTCTTCCTTTCTTATTTTCTTTGACTTCTCATCTTCTTCACTTCCATTCTATTTTACTTAATTTATTTGCATACTTTCATTCATTGTATTTTAATTTTGTGCATGTTTTTATTTTTTCATTGGTATTAAATTTTCTTATTCAACTGTTACATCTTTTCTTGAATTATTCTGGTGCTTCATGACTTGTTTTATTCTGATTGGGTATTATTAATTATAAGTCAATGCTAATTTTTATAATACTGGTATTCATTTTGCATTGACATGAATTTATATTGTCTTTCATTACCCACACTTCTCCCCCATTTGTTGCAATTTTTGCACCACTGGTATGCCATGTGCTTCTATTGTTTTCTCACTTGCATGTTGTAGGTACCATGTAATTGAGACCCTTATTATTTGGTATTAACACCCATATTTTATTTATTTTCTATCTTTGTTTCTGGGTTACTTTTCTTTTTTTTTCCTCTTCTTTCAGGATGGCCACCAGGAAAGGAAAGGAAAAGAACTTCTATATGGAGCAACAGACAAGTCCATATGCACAATCTCTAGAGAAAAGCATCAGTTGTAGCAGCCCGTCCACTTGCATATCTTAGCATGCACCGAGGACGGTGCAATCTTTAAGTGTGGGGAGGTCAATACCGACTTCCGTGGGTTAGTTATTTCCTTCTCAACACTAATGTTTTATTTTCTTTGTTTGTTCATTGTTGCATTTGCATGTTTGATTGCATATTTGTTTGATTTTGTGCATATTTTACCACCACTTGGTTAGAGTGATATTTTCTTTTTCAAGAAACTTTTTATAACATTTCACTAATTTGAATGAAATTTAATGTTAAACTTGTTTGAAGAAATATTATACTAGAACATGGTTTTGAGCTCGAACACACAAAACCTGTGAGATTTTGAGCCTATTTGATTGGTTGCATTTTACCAACTAATATTTTATTTTTAGTGTGTATTTTTCTCTCTAAAATTGTGATCTTTGTCTTGCTTAATTCTATTTTTCCATTATTTGATGTATATATGCACTTATGTGATTGAGGCGTTGTTTCACTGAGCTTATATACCCATATGGCCTTAACCCTTCATTATCCCTTGCAAACCAATTTGAGCCTATTTTTACCCCTTTGTTCTTTATTTTAGCACATCATTAACTCTAAGCTAAAAACAATAATGTCCTTAATTTGAATCCTTGGTTAGCTTAGACTAGTGAGAGTGCTCATGAATTAAGTGTGGAGAAAGTGGGTTTGGAAATGTTTGGTTTGAGAATTGAGTATGTTAGAATTTTCTGAAAATGTGAAAGAATGTTGAGAATATGTTCATGCATTCAATACCTTAATCATATGCCTTGAGAAAAGCAAAAGAAAGAAAAAAATTATGGAAAAAAATTATTAAGAAAAGAAAAATAGAAAAAAAATAAAGGAGAAAAAGAAAAGAAAAAGAGCAAATAAATAAAAGGGGACAAAATACCCCAAAGTAAGTGGTGAAAGCAATGCATATGTACTGTACTTGAAATTAGAATGCATGAATATGTGGAAAATATGGTTAATGGATAGTTAGATGTGGTATTATGATTACATAGATTGTCTAAAGTTAGGTGGAAAGTTTAAGTTAATTAAGGATTCAGATTTTAGTCCACTTGGCCAAATACAATCCTACCTTGACCCTAACCCCATTACAACCCTTAAAAGACCTCTTGATTTGTGTATTTATGCATTAAATTTTTGTTGATTGGTAGAAGAAAAGCAAGCCTTAGAAAGCAAGGTTAGTAGAGAATCGAGAGAATCGAACCTTAAACACTTGAGTGATTAGAGTGTATACACTACCAGTGAGGGTTCGATGCTCGATTCCTTGTTCCTGGCTTTCATGAGATATCTTCTTTTTGCAAGTCTATTTGTACTTCATTTTTTATGATTTGAATTAGTGAAATCCACTTCATATTTGTTCTTGGAAGATTTATTTACTTTTAACCAAGTAGGTAGAAACATTCTGCATATAGTTGCATTCATACAGATAGGTTGCATTTCATGCATTCTACCATTCCTCTTCATTCCTTTATAGCTTCTCTTGAGCTTAGCATGAGGACATGCTAATGTTTAAGTATGGGGTGGTTGATAAACCACTATTTTATGGTTTATCTTGTGCTCAATTGATTGGTTTTTATAAAGTCTTTGCACACTTATTCATACAAATTGCATGTTTTACATTTTCCTTCCTGATCTTGTGCTATGATTGAAAACATGCTTCTTTGGGCCTTAAATTTGCTATGTTTAATTCTCTTTTATTATCATTCGATGCCTTGATATGTGTGTTAAGTGATTTCAGAGATTATGGGGCAGGAATGGCTTAGAGGATGGAAAGGAAGAATGCAAACGTGGAAGGAATACAAGAAACTGAAGGAACTGCTAAAGCTGTCGAGCCTGACATCTTGGTACTAAATTGACCATAACTTGAGCTACAGAGGTCCAAATGATGTGGTTCCAGTTGCGTTGGAACGTCCGGGGCTTCGCAATGATATATAATTTGCCATAGCTACCCTGAAACCAGGCGACGCGAATGCGTGGATCACGCGGACACGTGACCTGACAAAAACGCAATCCATGCTAACTCGTGGACGACGCTTCCGCGTGACTATGCAGCGACCTGTACGTACCAGAAATCGCTGGGGGTGATTTCTGGGCTGTTTTCAACCAAAGTTTTGGCCCAGAAAACACAAATTAGAGGCTATAAAGTGGGAGAATCCATTCATTTATCATCCTTAACTCATAATTCATAATTTTTAGGATTAGATGTAGTTTTTAGCGAGAGAGGTTCTCTCCTCTCTCTTAGAATTTAGGATTAGGATTCCTCTTAAAGGTTAGGTTTATTTCATCTTCAATCACATGTTCCATATTCCCTTAATTTACTTTCTACTATTATTTATTCTATTACTTTAATTGTCATTTATCTTTTCAATTTGGCTTATGAACCATTCATGTTATGATTTTCTTAATTAATATAAATTGACGTATTTTAATATTTAATATTGCTTTATTTTATTTATGAATGCTTTTAATTTAATTTAAGATATTTTCTCCTTTTGGCTTTGGTTAAGTAATTAGCAACACTTGAGTTATCAAACTCAGCTGTTGATTGAAATTGGAATTCTCTGCTGGTTAATTTGTACTCCAATAACTCTAGTCATTCCATAAGAGTTGACTAGGACTTGAGGATCAAATTAATTAGTCCACTTGACTTTCCTTTGTTTAGCAAGGGTTAATTAAAGTGGGAGCAGAATCTAATTCTCATCACACCTGATAAGGATAACTAGGATAGGACTTCAATTTCTCATACCGTGCCAAAAGATTTTATTAATTATTAATTTATTTTTCTTGTTATTGAAATTACTTGTTCCCTATTTCAAAAACCCAAAAATATATTGTTTTACATAACCAATAATAAATCATACCTCCCTACAATTCCTTGAGAAGACGGCCCGAGGTTTAAATACTTCGGTTATAAATTTATTTGGATTTTGTTACTTGTGACAACCAAACTTTTGTACGAAAGGATTCTCTATTGGTTTAGAAACTATACTACCAATGCGATAACATTTTTTATAAAATTTCTTTACCGACAAGAATCCCGTTCGTTAAAGAGCTAGGCGAAATTGAACAAAAGGTAGATTTCAAGCTTGAAGACACTTCCACACCAGGTGATGTTGTTGATGATTTTGTGGAAGTTGTTGAACTTTCTTCCATTGAACTTGAAGATGATGTTGAGGAGGATAATGCGCAACCTCCTAAGCATATAATGAATGATAATGAATTGGAAGAAAGTGAGCAAACAACAAATCTTCCTCTTGAAGATGATCCCACATTAACACATGATCCTTTGGTGTTTGAGGAATCTTCTCCTATTGAAATTGAGGTAGATGTTGAGATAAGTTCCACATTACCTCCAACTTGTCATATGAAGAATGGAGAAGAGCTAGAAGAAGTTGGTGAAGAAGTGGTTGAACATGAAGAACTTTGTTAAGAAGAGGACATAGAAGAAGCTTGCCAAGAGGTGGAGGTAATCCAAGAAGAGCACAAGGGAATGGAACTTACAATACCATTTGAGACGTCCCTTCCTAAGTCACCATCCAACATAACATTCGAGTGGGTAAAATTCTTATCTCTAATCTTTACCTTCCCACTTGAATATGGTTTGATTGAGACGGATGGGTAACTTAGAGCTCTTTGTGGGGTTAAGAGCAAAAGAGAATTTAGTAGTGGGTGAAAATGCCAATATAGGTCCCTTAGGGTTGGAAACTCAAGGTCTAAGTGCAATGGTTGGTATAGTTCTCAACTAAAGGGGTCTAGGAGAATGCTTTGGTGCTCACATGAAAATTCGGATCACTTGCCACCTAAATAGAATTGTCTTGATCAACTTGAAGATGGGTGTGGAAACAAGATTTGGGATCCGAGAATATATGAGGATCAATTTTGGGAACCCTTAGCTTGTGAAGGACTCCATCAAGACTTGGTGAAACTTATTGGAAATCTTGGAGCACAATGGAGAACCAAGCATTGGTGGGAGTTCCAAGATGAGTTCAAGCATAAGCCACCATGACAAGGAGCTTCCCAAATGTCCAACTTAAGGACTTAAACTAAAAGTGCTAGGTGGGAGACACCCACCATGGTAAACTCTTTCCACTCTCTTATATATATAATCAATGAATGAATTGAGTTGCCATTGTAGATAGTTTTTCTTATTTTCTATACGCTTATGCATTTTGTTTTTATTGATAGGTTGTTTGTTAAATTCATATTTTGATTAGAATAGTTGTTATATTTTGCTTGAAGTGTAAGTTTTGTGTACTTTGTATTAGAAAATTTTTCAAAAAATAAAAAGACTTGTTGCTAAATTTGAATTTTGATTGTTTTAGAATTTTTGTAGATTAGGAGAGTGCCCTGTTTCTGTTTTCATATGTAAAAAAGAAGGGGGGAGGAGCCAAGCACGCGTATGTGTGCCTGATGCTTACGCATCGATGCGTGCCTGATGCTTACGCATCGATGCGTCAAGATGGCTCCATACATGGAACCCGAGAGTACGCGTACATCACGCGTACGCGTTGATTTACACTATCACCATCTACGCTCAAGCGTGGGTGACGCTTACGCGTCGCTTGTCCATCCTGCCATCCACGCACACGCGTGAGCGACGCTTACGTGCCCTGTTTCTTCCTCTTTCTTCTTCTTTCTTTCTTCTTTCTTCTCTCCTTCTTCTTTCTTTATACATTTCTTCTTCTCTCGTTTTCCTTTCCTACTTTCTTCCACTCCTTTCAAAATTCTATTTTTATCAATTTTATTTTTCTCATCTTTTATTTTCTTTTGTTTATTGCATTTGATACTTTTATTCATTACTTTTTAATTTTGTTTTTTTATAGCTTGTTCTTATTTTCATAGTGGTGTTGAATGCTCTTACTTAATTGTTGAGAATTTCTTGGTTAATCTTGGTGCTTCTAGACTTCTTTGATATTGATGGGTAATGAAATTTCTAATTCAATGCTTAACCTTTGATGATCCTTGTATCCTTTGTGCATTGATATGAGCTTACATGTCTTTCATGACCCACGCTTTCTTGTTTGAACTTGATGCTTGACATGCTCTTCATGTTATTCACTTATGCTTTGACTTTACTCTTGCATCAAGTGTTAGTTAATATGCCTTAGCTTATATTATTTTCTCACTCACATGTTGTAGCTACCATGTAGTAGAGAACCATGCTCTTATTTGGCATTAGCCCCCGCCTATATTCTATTTGCTTTGATATCTTTATTGTAGGCTTAATTTTCTTTTTTTCTCTTTCCTTTTAGGTTGGCCAACAAGAAGGAAAGGAATGGAAAAGCTTCTAAATGGGGCAACAAATAAGTTCATCCGCACAACCTTTTGAAGGAGCTCATCAATCGTAGCAACCTGTCCACCTTGCTCTTTTTTGCATGCACCGAGGACGGTGCAATCTTCAAGTGTGGGGAGGTCGTTTGACTGATCTCCATGGGTAACAATTTTTTTTTCAACACCAATTTTTCAATTTTTGTCTTTGTTAGATTAGTTGTTGCATTGCATGATAGGTTGCATGATAGTTAAAATTTGTACATATTTTACCACTCTTTTTATGTTAGGACTACTTGGTTAGGGTGATGATTTCTTTTCCAAGAAAAATTGTTTTAGGGCACCCTACCAATTTGAAAAAATTTTTTGTTGAGCTTGCTTGAAGAATTTATTTTGGAACATGGTTTTTGAGCTAAGAACATAAGCATGTGAGTTTTGAGCCCAATTGTGTGGTTACATCTTATAACCACTTATTTTCCATTCTTGTGTGTATTGTTCTCTTTCTATGATTATAATCTTCGATTTGTTTGATTCTATATGCCCATTATTCCATCTATACACGCATTTATATGATTGAGGCTATCATTTTATTTAGCTCACTTACCCAAATAGCCTACCTTTCATCAACCATTGTTAGCCAATTTTGAGCCTATTTAATCCTTTTGTTCTTAATTATAGCACATCACTACCCCTAAGTGAAAAATAATAAATATCCCTTAATTTAGATCTTTGATTAGCTTAGGCTAGTGAGGGTGTGTATCATTTGGGTATGGGAAACTTGGGACATTGGTTGAGGTAAGAGTGCATTTTATATTTTTGTTGAAAATCATGGGATTGGGTACATGCTTATGCATTAAATATGTAAAACCATATGCATTGGTATGTTTGTATTTACTTTCGAAAAAAAATGTGTGAAAAAAAATGTAAAAAAAAAATAAAAAATAAAAAAATAAAAGAAACAAAAATAAAAAATGCAATAAAATGGGGACAAAAATACCCCAAAGTAAAGTAATAATAACAATTCATATAGGATGTGAATTAAAAAGAATGCATGAGTATGTGAAAAAGTGGGAATCATGGGTAGCTAGGTTGTGTATTAGAATTGTATAGGTTGTTACATGTGTTAGGTGAGAGCTTAGACTAATCAAAGACGCAAATTTTAAGCTCACATAGCCATATATGCATCCCTACCTTTACCCTAGCCCCATTACAACCTATGAACAAGTCCTCATGATGAATGTATGCATGCATTGAATAATTGTTGATTGTTAGATGAAAACAAATCATGGAAAGCATGATTAGAAGAGAATCGAGTGATCGACCCTATACACTTGAGCGACCAGAGCGGATACACTTCCGGTGAGGGTTCGATGTTCAATTCCTTGTTCCCGGCTTTCATGAGCTTTTCTTCTTGCAAGTCTACTTGTACTTTGTTTTAATATTCAAATTGGTAGGATTTACGAATCATCATACTACTTAGCCTTACATGTGCATATGTGTTCTTGGGGATTGATTTACTTTTAACCAAGTAGGTAGAATTATCTTGCATTTAGTGCATTCATATAGATAGGTGCATATAGTTTATTTGCATTGAATAAATGTTCATACCCCTTTTCTTGTCCTTCTTTATTCTTAGCATGAGGACATGCTTGGTTTAAGTGTGGAGAGGTTTGATAAACCTCAATTTTGTGGTTTATCTTGTGCTTAATTTAGGGGATTTTATCAACTTTTCTCACATTTATTCAATGAAATAGCATGGTTTTGTAATTCTCCCTAAATTTGTGCTTAAGTGTGAAAACATGTTTTTTAAGCCTTAAAATAGCTAAATTTAATTTACTTTAATTCCATTTGATACCTTGATATGTCTGTTAAATTATTTCTGGTTTAGAAGGCAAAGATTGGATTGAAGGAATGAAGAAAAAGCATGCAAAGTGGGAGAACTCATGAAGAAATGAAGGAATCGTAAAGCTGTCAATCCTAACCTCTTCGCACTTAATCGATCATAACTTGAGCTACAGAGGTCCAAATGAGGCAGTTCCAGTTGCTTTGGAAAGCTGACATCTGGGGCTTCAAAATGATATAAAATTTGCTATAGTTTACTGGCGTCTAAGGATGCGTACACGTGCATCACGTATACGCGTGGGAAGTTGCACGTGACTCACTTAAGGCAACTCGTGGCCAACGATTTCTGAAGTATTTTGGGCCCAATTCAACTCATTTCTGATACTATTGAACCCAAGTATTGAAGGGGGGATGAACCAAGTAGTCATAGTTTAGTTTTTATCATGTTTTAGGGTAGAATTCTAAAGAGAAATGCTCTCTCCTCTCTCTAGATTTGGGATAGAAATTAGGGTAAAGTTAGGTTAATCTCTCTCAAATTTCTCTTTCAATTCTTGTTTTGATTTCAATTCTCTTTATATTTTAGTGTTCTATTGTCTTAATCTTCTTAGTTACTCTTGTTAGTTTCTTGTTTTGCTCTTTTTTATGTTTATGAACAATTGTTGGATCTCAATTTCTTCTCATGCAATTTTATATTTCTATGTCTTTTGATGTTTACTTCACTTGCTATTGTTGATTTCTTGCTTGTGTTAGTTATGGGTTTCATTAATTCTAGCATTTTGTGATTTTTACTTTTCTTGCACTCTAGGTGTTTGATAAAATCTTTACACTAGTTTTTTAGTAGTTTTCTTTACTCTTGGCCTAGGCTAAGGGAATTGAGTGACCTTGAGTCATTGGGTCTCATTGAATTGGTGATTTGAGAACCCTATGTGGTCAACTTGATAACCATTGACTCTAGCCTACTACTAAGTCAATTAGTAGCTAGGTTAGGATTTATGGATTAATGTTGATCAAGCCATTCGACGTATTTCAAGCCTAGGAGTAGACAAGGATGGTGATCTCAATTACCTATGTGTAGCCAAGATTTCTTTCCCATTTCTTTATTTGTTCTTGTCATTTACTTTCTTGTTATTTACTTCTCATGCCAATTTCCAAATCAAACCCCCTTTTTGTTCTTCATAACCAATAATTAAACACTTTATTGCAATTCCTTGTGAGACGACCCGAGGTTTAAATACTTCGGTTAATTTTTATTGGGGTTTGTACTTGTGACAACCAATATTTTTGCATGTGAGGATTCTTTGTTGGTTTAGAACTATACTTGCAACAAGATTTCATTTGTGAAATTCTAAACCGTACAAGAAACTGAGCATCAAGCTCCACCCCCGACTTCCATTGTGAGAATTCACTAATGCCCGAAGCTCAGAGGGCAGCTCATCCATCTTCAGTTGTTACTCGACATGCAACGTCTTGCTATCCCAGAATTTGCCATGTTAAAGTTAACAATACCGGTTGTTAAACCTAACAGGATCTTGCACCGGTATAGATAAATCTGGATTCCGTAACACAATGACTTGCTCAACCAATTTCTTGGTTTTGGGGGCCGGTTTCTTAGAAGCAGAAGCTTGTTTCTTTTCTTGAGTGGTCCTCATTCTGAAAGGAATAATAGAGAAAACAATTGAGTTCCTAATTAAACAACCATTAAGCACTTAAAACAATTGAACCATATATAATGTATATACAAAAAGAAAAGAATCACAATGCATTGGTTCAATATGAGAGAAAGGCATATACACATTGGTCAAAATCAATCAAGACAAGGAAAATTCAACATACCATAAACAATATGCCTATCTCAATTAGATTCATCAATTGAATTCACACAAAGAATTGAAAAATACAAAATTTATCCAAGTTGCATTTCAAATGAATTTTTGCAATTTAACAAGTTCAATTCACAATTAGGTCAATGATGAATCTCAAGCAAAGTAAGTCAAAAACCATCCAAACATACTCAATTCAGAGCTAAACTACCTAATAACAAAATGGTTGACAGAATATAGTGACCACACATATGAATCACTCCCAAATTTAACTTAGGCAATTCATCGAACAATTGGTATGCATGGTTTAAAGTCATCAAATTTAGCTAAAATAAAGCAACAATCAGCCCTAAATAGAGTTAAACCAACACTTGCAATCATGTTTAGCACCAAATATACTAACCTAGATCAACGAAGAACATTAAAAAAAAAAACTAAAACTAGCTGAACTATTACGCAGAAACTAAAAGAGACAGTGGAAAAAGAAGGACCTGAGCTAAGGGATCGAGGAATGGAGGTAGGGATTTCGTGGTGGTTTTGCCAGAAGGGGCACGTAACTAAACTGAGACAGGGGTGGTGGTGGTCTTTGGAGAAGAGAAGAGTAGAAGAGTAGAAGTGGAGAATGGAGAAGAGAGTGAGAGAGTGATTGGTGGTGGTTGGCCGGTGGCAACGATGGTGCTGGACTAACTGAATGGTGGTGGTGGCTCAAAATGGTGTTGGGTGGTTGGATTTAGAGGTTGCAGAAGTGAAATGAAATGAAAGAAGGATGAAGAGGGAAGAAGGCATCACGACAGGGTTCACTAAAGGGGGGGATTCAAGAATTTTAAATCCCTGCGTACGCATGAAGAAGGATCTGTACACACGGCCAGGAGGTTGGATGTAGGAGCTGTGTACGCGAGCAACACACACACACGGAGGGTGCTCTCTGCTAGGGGCCAGTGTGTATGTAGACATGGTCCGCGCACGCGCCTTGGGCCGAATATCACATGATGCGTACGTAGTAGATTGGCCGCGTACGCAGGCAGTACTTTGTGGCAGTGAAACATGCGCATGAGAAGGGGACGCGCATGCAAGCAGTTGGCTCGCGAAGAGAGGGGTGCGTACACAAGAGCCTCATATGCGGATGGTGCTCTCTGTTCGAGGGTGACGCGTATGCGAATAGTAACCGCGTATGCGTCTTGGGCCAAAAAACGCATGATGCATACACATGGAGAGAGTTGCGTATGCAGGCTGATGAATCCATATTTGATGATAATTTTTGGTTAGAATTGAATGGATTTTCATCACATAAACTTGCACTTATTCCCTTGAATAGCATGCTTTTGAACTTTCCTCCCAAATTGCGCTTGATTATGAAAATATGCTCTTTTATTCCAAATTTAATCTATTTTATTCCATTTGCCTTCCATCCGATGCCTGGATGTTATTTGTGAGTGATTTCAGGTGTATAAGGTAGGAATGGGTTGGAGAAAATGGAAGAAGAGCATGCAAAGTGGAGGAAACATGAAGAATCAAAGGAGATGAGTTCAGAGACATGTGTGTGCGCATAGCTACTTGTGCGTACACACAGCTGCCCAATCAGAGTGCGTGGATCATTTTGAGCGCGTCGCACGTCCAACCAGGCATCACCTAGTGTGCGTGCGCACAGCTACTTATGCGTACGCACAGGAAGGGATTTTCACAAAGTGTGCGGACGCACGCATCTGTGCGTCCGCACAGGTGTCCGTGCATGACTTCATTAAAAGGGCACGTAACTCGCGATTTGGAGGCTTTGGCAATTAGCAAGCAATTTAGGATTGTTAATTGTTCTTGTTCCCTCTAACGCTAATTTGTTGCTAAGGCAATTAGCAAGCAATTTAGGATTTGGGGGTTAAGAACACTTATGCTCATTTAACTTACCTTCCGATGTGAGGGTTGATCAAGTGGGACTAATCCATCATAATTGTCATAGTTGTGGTTCCAACAAGGAAAGGACCCTTAGCTCTCTGCAAGCCAAGACTCTTTTTATGCTTTCAATCCTTCATACACTTCTATGTTAATCTCTTTTATACTTTACTTGTTTATATTACATAGTCGGTACTTTAATTTCTTCATTAGTTCAATCATTACAATTTTGCATGTTCTTTTATTGCTTTATATGTTCATTTCTTCATTGACAACCCCTTGATCACTACAACCGGAATTGCACACTCATTGTTCTCAAGTGCTCCTTGGGAGACGACCCGGGAGTCAAATACTCTCAGTTTTGAATTATTTTTTAATTGAGAAACATCTTTTGAATTTCCGATTTGATCGATGATCGACTGTTGGGTTTGGCCTATGCTTGCAACGTCAATCCTATTTTTGTGTGAAAATCTGAATCCGTGCTCTCGGTCGATCCCATCGCATCAAATTTTGGCGCCGTTGCCGGGGAGTTCACTTTAAGTGCAATTAGTGCTACAATTTTGGTTGTTGTAAATATGTGAATAGTGTAAATACTTGATTTTTGGTTTGCTACTTGGCACTAATCGGTAAGAGGCGCCCCTATCTTAGTATTGATAGCAACTAACACTTTTTGTTTGTCTAGTCCTAGGTAAGTAGATATAATTAGAATATATTTACTCATTTGTCTATTGCTTTTATTGATATCATTGCACTTTATTTTTTTCTATTCATCATGAATTATCACCCTTTTGGCTTGGAGTCTAGTTGTTATCATGTTGTAGGGGTAGCAATTCCAACGTTGGTTCACCTCAAAGTACGGAAGGTCAATTCGAGAAAGGGTCACAAGCAATCGATTCTTGGCAATAAGGACCGTCGCGAGGGCCCTATGATCTTATTGTCTATCAACCTTTCACACCTAGTGGAACACGTCTTCATTACAATTTTGTCCGTCCATATGTTCATGCTTCTTACCCTCGACATGAGATACAACCATCATACCCTCAAGCCCCTTTACCTTTTCCACCACCAATTCCCTCTCCACCCACCTACCTACCGCCACATTTGGGACAACTTAGCTTTCACCACCATCCCATCCCCATTAACTTCCCTTATGGGGAGCCTAGCTTTCAAGCCCTCATCCAAGAGCAGAGGAAATTTTAAGAAAGCAAGAGAATTGCATGGCAACTCTTGCCGAGGCTTTGTCACGTCTAGCACCCTCTCACTCCACCCCTAGTAACCTTGCTCCTCCATCCTTGCCACACCCATCAACCCCGAAGTCTAGCATTGATGCTATAACTCCGAAAAAAAGTGAGCCGCTTAATGAGATAAACTCTCAACCCACTCTTCCGAAGGAGGAATCTATTAATGGGGGTGAGAATTTCATTGAAGATGGGAGAGAGGAGGAAGTTGAGGTAGGTAGCCACATGAGCTTCAAAAAGGTCTAAGTGATGAAAAAAGCTCACAAGCGGGAGACCTTGAGGATGAAGAAGATGAAAGTGCCCCCACCAAGTCCCCACAACCAAGAGGATAAGTTACCCCACCAAGAAGCAAGGGAAGATTTGAAACTACTACTACCCCATGTTAAATATGCGTTCCTTGATGAGGAACATAAATTTCCGGTGATAGTGGCAACCGATCTCTCTGATCAAGAAGAGAAACAACTCCTTGAGGTTATCTGGAAGTATAAGAAGGCGATCGGATGAAGCCTAAGTGATATTGTGGGGATAAGTCCTCAAGTGTGCTTCCATAGGATTTTCTTGGAAGAAGGTGCTAAACCGGTCCGACAACCGCAAAGACGGCTAAATCCCACAATCCTTGATGTAGTCAAGAAGGAAGTAACTCGCCTCTTGGAAGCAGACATCATTTACGCCATTTTAGATAGTGAATGGATAAGTCTGGTCCAAGTAGTGCCGAAGAAGTCCGGAGTAACAATGGTGAAGACGGAGAGTGGAGAGCTTGTGGTCACCCGAGTCTAGAATACTTGGCGAGTGTGCATTGTTACCGCCGGCTGAATCAAGCAACGCGGAAGGACTATTACCCGTTGCTGTTCATTGACCAAATGTTGGATCTCTTGGCAAGTAAATTCCATTACTATTTTTTAGATGGATACACAGGGTACTTTCAAATTCACATAGCTCCTGAGGATCAGGAGAAAACTACTTTTACTTGCCCCTTTGGAACGTTTGCGTATAAGAGAATGCCGTTTGGCTTATGTAACGCACTGGCAACGTTTCAAAGATGCATGACAAGTGTTTTCTCGGATCTTTTGGAGGATTATATGGAAGACTTCATGGATGATTTCAGTGTGTATGGTAGCTCCTTATATGGAAGACCTTGTTTTGAATTTTGAAAAGTGCCACCTCATGGTGAAGCAAGGTATAGTATTGGGTCATATTGTTTCTAAAGATGGAATCTCCGTCGACCCGGCTAAGATCGATGTCATTTCGATTTTACCTTACCCCTCCTCGGTGAGGAAGATCTGTTCCTTCCTTGGTCATGCAGGCTTTTATCGTCGGTTCGTCAAGGACTTTAGCAAAGTCACTGACGAGCGAGGATTTTTGCCAGTAAAGAATTTCATAAAAACAGTCGCGTTGTAGATATAGTCTCTAAACCGACATAAATTCCTTCGTACAAACGTTTTGGTTGTCACAAGTAACAAACCCCTTAAAATTGATAACCGAGTATTTAAACCTTGGGTCGTCTTCTCAAGGAACTGCAGGGAAGTATGTTCTTATTATTGGTTATAGAGATTGTAAAACTGGGGTTTCAAGAATGAGGAACAAGTAACTTAATGGCGGGTAAATTAAATGGCAATTAAAATAAATAAATAACTGTAAAGCAAACTTTTAGCAAGGTATGAGAAATTAGAGGTCCTATCCTAGCTATCCTTAGCAATGATGATGATGGTTGAATCCTAATTCCACTTTGTTAACCTTTACTAAGATAAAGGAAGGTCAAGGGATTAATTGGTTTGATCTTCGAATCCTATTTATTTCCTAAGAAAAGATTGGGATTATAGAAGTTCAATTCAATTAACAAAGATAACAATTATCAATCATTCTATTGAATTGGATAACTCCTGAGTTACTGATTTCTTAACCAAGACCAAAAGGAGAAAAATAAATCTACTTGGAATAAAAATGTCTTCAGAGTAAAAGTAACAATAGCATGAATAAGAGAAATCAATATTAAACTGAAATACCTCAAATAACATTAATTCAAATAATCTGTAACATGAAAGGATTCATAAAGTAGCCTGCAAAAGTAAATAAAAGGGATATTGAACCTGATCAAAAGAGATAATCCTGAAAGTGAATAAAAATCCTAAATCTAAATCCTAATCCTAAAGAGAGAGAGAATCTCTCTCTAAACTAAATCTAATTCATGGAAAAGTAACTAAATTGGCCAGCTCTCTGAATGGATGCATTCCCTCACTTCATAACCTCTGGTCTATGCCTTCTAGACTTGGATTTGGGCCAAAAAGGGCTTTAGAATTTGCTATGAGCGTTTTCTGTAATTTCTGGTGCGTGGCCTCTATCACGCGTCCGCGTGGGTCACGCGGTCGCGTCATTCGGAGCTTTTCTTGTCACGCGGTCGCGTCAGTCATGCGACCGCGTCATATTCGTTCTGCTTAAGGCGCGCGGTCGCGTCAATCATGCGGCCGCGTCACTGCTTCTTTGCGCTTGGCATGCGTCCGCGTCGCCCATGCGATCGCGTAGATGCCAGCTTCTTCAAGGACTCCATTTTGTGCTTTCCTTCCATTTTTGTATGTTTCCTTTCCATCCTTTGAGTCATTTCTGCCTTAGAAGATCTGAAACTACTCAACACACTGATCACGGCATCGAATGGAAATAAAGGTAATTAAAATAATTAATTTTGAAGCATAGGAAACATGTTTTTCACATATATCACATAATAAGGAAGGAGAAGTAAAACCATGAAATTAATATGAATAAGTGGGTGAAGGATTGAATAAATCACTCCAATTAAGCACAAAATATATCATAAAATATGGGTTTATCTACCTCCCCACACTTAAACAATAGCATGTCCTTATGCTAAATCCAAGGTAATAAATAAGGTTAAAGTGATGGAATGTCATGCAATGCAATGTAATCTAAATGCAACTACCTAAATGCAACATGCAATTCTAATTTATTCACTCATATATAAAGCTTACAGGTAGTTAAATTAATTCACATTCTCAAGGAGTCATATATGTATATATAGCCAAGCCTTAGATAATCAATAAGCACTTTTACAATTGAGATGGGAGAAAAAGCATTTTATTAACTCGCAAGACAATTAGATAATTCAAACAGAGATAAATGTTAATGAGCTATTGAACCCTCACTGGATTTGTGTTTACTCTCTAGTCACTCAGTGTTTATTGGGTTAATCACTCTATTCCTCTTTTTATTCTTCCTTTCTATAACCTTGTTCTTCATCTAACCAATCAACAATTATAGAATACAGTCATACCAAAAATCATGAGGTCTTTAATTAAGGTTGTAATGGGGCCAAGGTAAAGATAAAGATATATGTATAAGGCTAAGTGAGCTAATAAGTGAATCCTTAATTAGACTAAGATCTCACCTAACATACATACTTAGTAACACAAAACTTCTTTACCTATTTTCCCATATTTTTCCCACTTTTTGATGTTACATGCTCATGTTTCAACTTTTGTTCTTATTCCATGTGCATTGCTTTTATTTTTGCATTTGGGGAATTCTTTTGTATCCCCTTTCCTTTAAATACTGAAATTTTTATGTTTTTTTTTTAATGCACATGGTAATTTAATCACTTTGATTTCTCATGAGCATGCTTCCCAAAATTTTTAATTTGAGTTATTTTATTCCTTTTAACTTTTCTACCTTTTGTTTTTATCATCCATGTTCCCAATAGGTTTCCCACATTTGAAATTATTCATAATTTTCTATCTTAAGCTAACCAAGGATTCAACTTGGGATTTTATTTTGTTTTTCTGCTTAAGGCTAGTAGTGTGGCTAATAGAATAAAAGGGGATTTAAAGGCTCAAGGGGCTAACAAGGGTGATGTGAAAGGTAGGTTAATTTGGGATAAGTGAGCTAAAATCAAATGTCGGCCTCAATCATTCTTTTGGTATGTATCTATATTCTATATTCTATATTCTATAATTGGACATATAGATTAAAACAAGGTAAAGAACATCAGAATAAATAAGAAGGGCGGAACACACAGGAATAAAAATTATGGTTTGAATGTAACCATACAATTAAGCTCAAAACTCACAGGCTATGTGTTCTCTAGCTCAAAAATCATTTATCACTTATGTATGTCATGCAGGTTTAGTTAAAAATTCTAATTATTCTCAATGTAAAACTTATATTGAATGGCTTTAAAGTTCTAGTGTTTCTCCTTGATGAAGTGTTGTTAACTAACATGTAATGCTATATATACAAGGTGTGGGTTGTTTTGATTTTGTTAAAGTCTCTAGTTTACTTCCTTTTCCTTTTCAATCTATTCTGAGTTATCTTATGCTAAAAAGGGTAAACTATACTAATCAATCCACAATTTCTATAACTAATAAGTTAGAATTGCAACTAAGTGGCTGAAATATGGACTAAAAATGCAAAATGCAGAAGTAGAGTAAAAAAACATAAAAGTAGCAATGTATAAATACTCAGAAAATAAAAATAAAAATAAAGAGAAAAATATAGAAAAATATCCAAAATAAAAGAAAAAGAGTCTGTAGTGGTTCACCAAAATAATATGCCAGAGATGGCGACCTCCCCACACTTAAAATGTAGCATCGTCCCCGATGCTCACTCAGCCGGGTGTGAAGGGGTGTCATCACTGGAAGGGATGGTAGCTGGGGTCTCTGTGGTGGCTGGTTGGGGGTCTGGCTGCTGTAGAGGAGGGGCTGTTTGAATGCGGATATCAGGATCTGCAGCCTGGATCTGCTGGGGTGCCGCCTGCTGGTTGTCTGCTTGCGCTGCCTCTCCCAGGGGATGGGTCGCTGCCTCGGGCGCATTCGCCTCCTCCTCAGATGCTTCGGATGGTGTGTCAGGCTCGGAGGAGATGTCGCCGGATCGTATCATCAGCTTAAGGTGCTCATAGCGTCGCTTGTTGCGACGCTCCATCTGGTCAAGTCGTCAAAACAAGCGGTGCACCAGATGATAGACAGGCTCTGTGGCAGGTGGAGGTGCAGTGGTGGTGGCAGGGGTGGATGGTGCAGTAGTGGAGGAAGAGGGGCCGGCAGATGGTGTAGCTGTATCATCAGCAGTGGCAGTCAAGAATGGAGGTCTGTAGCCCAAGGCCAGGAAGTTCCTACTATGCGGGATGAGCTTCTTGCACTCTGCAGCAGGTGGCCTCTCATTAGCATCCTCCCATGGCACGTCAGCTCGACGGCCCAGCTGTGTAACCAGATAGGGAAAGGGAAGAGTGCCTTGGACGTGGACCCTGGCCATATAGTGCCGGATAAAGCGTGGCAGGTACAGGTCCTTGCCCTCCATCACACACTAAAGGAGGGTGATCATAGCGGCTGGTATCTCAGTCTCGTGAGTACTCGGCATAATGTAGTTGCTGAATATCTGATGCCATAGCCGAGCCTCATCGTTCAGGTAAATCCGCTTGATCCCTTTCGGCATGGTGGTGTTCTGACCCATGATCCAAGGAACTGACGGGTCAAGGGCAATCCGGGCCTTGATTGCATCCCAGTCAAAACGCATATAGCGCATATCCTCCTCAGCTTTCTGATAGCCATCTGTCTGATCAGTCTTAGGCAGAAGTTTCAGAACCTCTTCTATTGCCTCCTCAGTAACCAGAATCTGCTTCCCTCTGAGGTTCACTGCATCTAGGGAAGTTTGGAAGTAGTTGTAGTAGAATTCCCTAACCCAAGATGCATTAACCTCAGTCAGAGGTCTCTCCAGAAAGAACCAGCCTCTTTGTTTGATCTGATCAGAGGTGTATTGCTGGAGTTCTTCTGGGATCTTCAAAGTCCGCTCCAGGTATAGGTTCCTGGAGTTTGCAAACACCGGATACTTCAGCTCACAGTATCGGTTTGCAAACTTTACTGGGTCAGTGGCGGGAAGTAGCTGGTCGGCCTTCTCCTGTGGGGTAAAGGCTTTCTCCCGCAAGGAGGCATCGTGCATGAGGTCGATGATAGACACGGAGGCTTCTCCTCTTTTTCTTTTGCCAGAAGTGGCCTTGCCTTTTCCCCGTCTCTGGGAATCTGACATCCTGAAAAATAGAAAACCAGGATATAATAAAAATAGGAAGGCAAATAGGCAAATAATCAAAGAAAACACAAAGTGGCAAAGGAGCAATAGGATAATGAATATGAGTGAAGTAAAATGTGCATTTAGGATTGTATAGGAGTGAAAAGTCTAAAAAGAGAAATCACAATCCAAAATGTAATTGAATGCAAGTTAAATAGAAAAATTAACATCATGCCTTGGTTATAATGTAAAAAGAAAGTGAAAGAAAAGCAAGAAAAAGATGTTTTGAAAAGGTTAGGTTGGTTAGAGGTAAAATTAGTGAGTTAGTGAAAAATGGGTTAAAGTAAGAGGCATAATGAAAATAGTCCAAGTAACAACTAATCATAGGTAGAAGCTATAGGTAACTCATATTCAAACAAGTAAAACAGTTTGATGATGATAAAGAAAGCAAAAATAGGAATCAAACATCAAAATTGCGAATTATGAACTAGGAGATCAAAGAAAATAAGAATGCGTGCCTAAGCATTCATGAATTGGTTTGGTGAAATTATAGGAAAGCACAGTTGAAATTGCCAAAACCAAGCATGAACAGAAATATTTTACAGAAATTTGGGCAGCATTCCGGCTAAAATAGGACTTTCCCGGAAAATAAACAGCAATCAAGCAGTTCATATGAATCCAAATTAAAGCTTGCAATTACATATACGAAATATAAATATGAAAGTTCAATGTAAAGAGCCGCAAATGCAGGAAAGTACAGCATATGAACATGAACACAGCAACAGCAGAATTACAGATTTGATAAAACAGAAACAAGAACAGTGCAAATAAACAGACCTAAATCCACTAACCGCATCCTAGGCTACCTAACAACCTAATCCACTACAACATGCATATCTAACTATCCTAACATGAACATAAACGGAAAAATAAGAATAAACTACGAACGGATAAAAGGGATTGCATGTTGCGGAACCTGGAAGGCGAAAGAAGGAGGTTGGGGTACAGAGGTGGCTGGGGTGGTGGCGGTGACGTCCGGCGCGGCGGCTGGCGGCGGTGGGCACAGTGGTTACTGCTGTTAGGGGGTAGGGGCTTTGGGAAGGGTAATGGGAGAAATAGGGGAGAGGGTTGGGGGTTGCGGGTGGTGGTGGGAGGCTGCGCAGTTGGGACGGTTGGCGGCGGTGGGTGGTGGCGTGGAGGGGAGCAGTGGCGGAGGAGGAGGGAGAAAGAAGAAAGAGGAAGAAAGAAGGGGGAAGGAGGGAGGGTGGTAGGTGGCGGCGGCGTCCGGGTGGTCGGCGGCGTCTGGGTGGTGGTGCAGTGGTGGTTGAGGGTTGGGGGAGAAGAGAGGGAGAAGAAGAGTTGGGGGGTGTCGCGACTGATGGGGTTTCGCGTGACTGGGGGGTTATATTTTTGAATCCACGCGGCCGCGTGGGGCACGCGGTTGCATGGCTGGAGCAAAAAAGGTGGTTGACGCGATCGCGTGGGTGATGCGATCGTGCGGAGGGCAAAAAGAGTAAATGACGCGATCGCGTGGGGCGCGCGATCGCATGGAGGGGGTAAAAGAAGGGATGACGCGATCGCATGGGGCATGCGATCGCGTCGCTGGAAATTGTGATAAACGCACGAATCCAGCGTCGTTCCAGCGCAACTCTCTGTCTCCTTTTTGGGATTTGTGCAATCCATGCGACGCGATCGCGTCGCTCACGCGGTCGCGTGGGATTGGTTGTGTGCATGTGAGGCGATCGCATGGGGCATGCGATCGCGTGGGCCATTTTGTGCTAGACGCACAATGGCCGCACGATTCCAGCCCAACTTTCTGGACGTTGGATCTTTACGCCGATCTCCAGGTCACGTGGCTGCGTGGATGACGCGGTCGCGTGGGAAGTGTAGTTCGCCATTTGACGCGATCGCATGGATGATGCGGTCGCGTCGCACACCCTTTTTTTTATATGCAGAATGCGGAATGCAATATGCAAAATGCGGTACTTAATATGAATGCTATGCATGATTCCAGGTTCAATAAATAAAATAAAATTCAAAAACAAACAAAACTAAATAAAATTAAAATTGCAAAAGGAATGATCATACCATGGTGGGTTGTCTCCCACCTAGCACTTTTAGTTAAAGTCCTTAAGTTGGACATTTGAAGAGCTTCCTGTTATGGTGGATTGTGTTTAAATTCATCCAGAAATCTCCACCAGTGCTTGGAATGCCAATAGCCTCCGGGGTGACGAATGTCAGAATAGATTCCAGGATCCTAAGCCTTGTTTTTAAATCTGCCTCCGTCTTGATCTCCATGTTTCCATCCGGGCGGTTTGAAAAGTAAATTCTCACCATGGTAACCAAACATTTTCCGAGATCCATTCGATTGATTTTGATGCCAATCCGTGCACTTCGAGTTGAAGCGTGGAACTTTATTGAACCTTGTGCACCAGCTCTGAGCACGAGCCATTTCCCTCTTACTCTTAAAGCCGCAGAGAGCTCTAAGCTGGCCATCTGTTTCAAGTACACCATATTCAAGTGAAAAAGTAAAGTTAAAAGTTAAAAATTGTACCCACTTGAAGCTTGTATTAGGTGGTAATGGCCTTGGGGAAGGTGTTTCTGGTGGTTCTGTAAGTTCTACTCCCATGTACTCTTCTGTGAATTCATCCACTCCCTTGTAAGGTTCTTTAAATGCATCATCACCCTGGTCAAAGTCTTCTATGTCTTCCTCATCACTTGAGTCATAGATTGGAGGTTGAGAGAAATCCACCTATGCATCATCCTCGTATTCATTTGGGGAAGATTCGTCGATCTCAGAGAACTCACTTGCAGATGCAAGTTCATTACTAAGAGAGCTTGACTTGTGACTATCATCATCAAGGGAATTTGCTTCTTGGATTATTCCGTCTGATTCTTCATAAATGACTTTCCTTGGGGATTGTGCGCTATCCTCCTTAGCATTAACTATAATGTTCTTGACGGATTTCTCCTCAGCTCTGGATTCCCATGGAGGTTCTGCGTCTCCTAGATCTTCAACCAACTCTTCTTCTTGTACAATGACAGCATCTTCTACTTGTTCTAGTATGAATTCATGCTCTGTCTTGTCCACTGGAGTTTCTAGTATCTCCTTCATGCTACGCTCTTCATTAGATTGTCCACATGGGGCTGTGGTTGGTCCTTGAATGCTCGCGCGTCTAGAAGCTAATTGAATTACTGCTTGCTCCAGTTGTCGAATGGTTGTTTGAAGTTTATTTACTGTTTCCTTGAGGCGAACCTCTGATTCTCTGGGTAATGGATTTGGACATGAAACATAGGGAAGTAGTGGTGCTTGGGGGTGATTGGATTGGAACTGGGGTAGGAAAGGATCATACGGTGGCAAATGATGAAGAGAAGCTTGTGAGTGTGGTGGTTCGAGATAATGTTGAGAGGTTGGTCTATAGGCACGGGGTGAGACTTGTTGGTAGTTACAAGGTTGTCCACCATATCTATCAGCTGGAGATGCATTGTAGAATGGTCATTGTCCATGATATCTTGGAGGGTGTTGGTGCCTAAAGGGTTGATTAGATCCTCTTGGCTCCATCCATCCTTGATTGGTCTGACCTTGATACATATTCTTGCTATAACTTCTATTTCCTTCAACAAAGTTAGAGCCAAACTCAAAGCGAGAGGGGTGAGAGTCCATAGTAGCAAATAAAATTAAAAAGGAAAAACAAAAAAAATAAACAAGTAAAAGAAAAATATGTACAATAACCAATAATAAGGCACACGTTAGCAGTTCCCCGGCAACGGCGCCATTTTAACGAGCGAGAATTTTTGCCAGTAAAGAATTTCATAAAAACAGTTGCGTTGTAGATATAGTCTCTAAACCGACAGAAATCCCTTCGTACAAACGTTTTGGTTGTCACAAGTAACAAACCCCTTAAAATTGATAACTGAGTATTTAAACCTCGGGTCGTCTTCTCAAGGAACTGTAGGGAAGTATATTTTTATTATTGGTTATGGAGATTGTAAAATTGGGGTTTCAAGAATGAGGAACAACTAACTTAATGGCGGGTAAATTAAATGGCAATTAAAATAAATAAATAACTGTAAAGCAAACTTTTGGCAAGGTATGAGAAATTAGAGGTCCTATCCTAGCTATCCTTAGCAATGATGATGATGGTTGAATCCTAATTCCACTTTGTTAACCTTTACTAAGATAAAGAAAGGTCAAGGGATTAATTGGTTTGATCTTCGAATCCTATTTATTTCCTAAGAAAAGATTGAGATTATAGAAGTTCAATTCAATTAACAAAGATAACAATTATCAATTATGCTGTTGAATTGGATAACTCCCGAGTTACTGATTTCTTAACCAAGACCAAAAGGAGAAAAATAAGTCTACTTGGAATAAAAATGTCTTCAGAGTAAAAGTAACAATAGCATGAATAAGATAAATCAATATTAAACTGAAATACCTCAAATAACATTAATTCAAATAATCTGTAACATGAAAGGATTCATAAAGTAGCTTGCAAAAGTAAATAAAAGGGATATTGAACCTGATCAAAAGAGATAATCCTGAAAGTGAATAAAAATCCTAAATCTAAATCCTAATCCTAAAGAGAGAGAGAATCTCTCTCTAAACTAAATCTAATTCATGGAAAAGTAACTAAATTGGCCAGCTCTCTGAATGGATGCATTCCCTCACTTCATAACCTCTGGTCTATACCTTCTGGACTTGGATTTGGGCCAAAAAGGGCTTCAGAATTTGCTATGAGCGATTTCTGTAATTTCTGGTGCGTGGCCTCTGTCACGCATCCGCGTGGGTCACGCGGTCGCGTCATTCGGAGCTTTTCTTGTCACGCGGTCGCATGACGCGACCGCGTCATATTTGTTCTGCTTAAGGCGCACGGTCGCGTCAGTTATGCGGCCGCGTCGCTGCTTCTTTGCGCTTGGCATGCGTCCGCGTCGCCCATGCGATCGCATTGATGCCAGCTTCTTCAAGGACTCTGTTTTGTGCTTTCCTTCCATTTTTGTATGTTTCCTTTCCATCCTTTGAGTCATTCCTGCCTTAGAAGATCTAAAACTACTCAACACACTGATCACGGCATCGAATGGAAATAAAGGTAATTAAAATAATTAATTTTGAAGCATAGGAAACATGTTTTTCACATACATCACATAATAAGGAAGGAGAAGTAAAACCATGAAATTAATATGAATAAGTGGGTGAAGGATTGAATAAATCACTCAAATTAAGCATAAAATTTATCATAAAATATGGGTTTATCAGTCGCCTTACCTCTCTCCCGCCTACTGCAAAAGGACGTGGAATTTCATTTCGGTGAAGATTGCAAAAAGGCTTTTGACAAGTTGAAGGAAGCGCTAACCACAGCTCCTATTGTGCAAGGCCCAAATTGGAATCTACCTTTTGAGATCATGTGCGACGCCTCAAATCACGCCGTAGGTGCCGCGCTAGCATAGCGTGATGGTAACACTCTCTAGACTATAGCATATGCATCAAAAACTTTGGATTCGGCTCAGTCGAATTACACCACCACCGAAAAAGAGCTTTTAGCCATTGTTTTTTCTCTAGACAAGTTTTGACCTTATTTACTAGGCTCTAAAGTGGTGGTGTATTCGGACCATGCCACTTTGAAATGTTTGCTAAAGAAGAAGGAGTCAAAGCCTAGGCTCATTAGGTGGATATACTTTTGCAAGAATTTGACTTGGAGATCAAAGATAGAAGTGGATCCCAAAATCTAGTGACGAACCATTTTAGTTGGCTCGAACATTTAACTCTGGATCCCACTCTTATCAATAATTCATTTCCCTTAGATACCTTGCAAGCAATATCCCAAAGCACCCCTTGGTTTTCCTCGATAGCTAATTACTTGGTCGTTCGCGTTTTTCTACCACAAATTTCAAAGCATCAAAAAGATAAATTGAGAAGTGATTCTAAATACTATATTTGGGATGATCCACATCTGTGGAGGCATGAGGCGGATCAAGTAATTAAAAAGTGTGTGCCGGAATCTGAGTTCCAGTCTATCCTTAAATTTTGCCACTCATTTGAGAGTGGGGGTCATTTTGGCTGCAACGAACAGCGAGGAAGATTTTAGACTGTGGATTCTAGTGGCCTACTTTATTTAGGGATGCCAACCAATTTTGTAAATCCTGTCATCAATGCCAGAAATCTTCACAAAGGGATGAGATGCCCCAACAACCGATGATTTTTTACAAGATTTTTGATGTTTGGGGCATGGACTTCATGGGGCCATTTCCTAATTCCAATGGGTTTGTGTACATATTGTTAGCAATGGATTACGTCTCTAAATGGGTGGAAGCAATTCCTACCCACTGGGATGATGCTAATATCGTTGCTTCATTTTTGAAAAATAACATTATTTGTAGATTTGGGTCACCACGAGAAATCGTGAGCGACCAAGGAACCCATTTTTACAACAGGAAAATTGAGGCGTTGATAAAAAAGTATGGAGTCATTCACAAAGTTTCTACAGCCTATCACCCCCAAACCAACGGGCAAGCAGAAGTATCTAACAGGGAGATCAAAAGAATCTTAGAGAAAGTGGTTAACCCACAGAAGAAAGATTGGAGTTCTAGATTGGGAGATGCATTATGGGCCTATAAGACCGCTTACAAGACTCCAATCGGAATGAGTCCATTCTGTATTATTTTTGGGAAGCCTTGTCATCTTTCGATTGAAATCCAACATAGAGCCTATTAGGCAGTGAAGAATTGCAATCCGGACTTAAAGGGGGCGGGCATGGAACGTAAGCTTCAATTGGAGGAATTAGAATGCCTTAGGTTGGAAGCATATGAGAATGCTCAGTTCTACAAGAAAAAGTTAAGGCATTCCATGACCAGAATATTAGGAGGAAGAACTTCAAGATAGGTGATGAAGTGCTTGTGTACAATTCAAAGTTGTGATTAATTCCCAAAAAATTGAGATCTAGATGGCACGGGCCGTTTAAAGTGGTAGATGTCAAGTCTTATGGGATGGTGTAAGTGATTCACCCTATCAATGGAGTTAAGTTCAAAGTTAATAGTCATAGGGTGAAACTTTATCATACTCAACCTAAGAATGCCAAGGAGTTGGAGATTTTCCTCCTTGGCGAAGTTTCTAAGTGACCAATGAAGCCATGCAAGTCCAACTTAGGACTCTAAACCAAAGTGCTCGGTGGGAGACACCCCACCATGGTAACGTTGTTCCAATTTTGTCTCTTGTTTATAGCTTTTTGAATTATTTGCTTTCTTGTGACATAATGATTAGCTTAGGTTTGATGATTTTGAGTTGAATAAGTTAAACTACTTGTGGACTATGAAATAGTGCTTGTTTGAATGATTTGAGGTTAGTATGTTGATATGCTAAGGATAGGAACCTTAGTTTTGAAGAGAAAAGAATTTTCTAAAACAGGGCATCTGTGCGTACGCACCAAGCTGTACGTGCACACAAAACTATGTCTTTCGCCACCTATGCGGATGCACAAGCCTATGCATCCGCACATACCTTGACATGCCCTCTGGTCACAGCGCCAGCACGGCTTGTGTGTGCACGCTGCCCTATTTTCTCTGTTTGTGCGTGCACACCACTGCGTGCGTACGCACACGTTCTCTTTATTGCTTCATCTGTGCAGCCGCACAGACGTGTGCGCCCACACATTAGTTGCAGACCCTTCTGGTGGGAGCGAGGGAATAGCTTGTGCGTGTGATCAACCTCCTCCATTTTTTGCTTCTGTGCATGCGCACGGGCCTTTGTACGCACGCACATATGATTCTCTCCTCAAGTATACTAAAAAAAAAAGAGGAGAAAGCCTGTCTGTGCAGTTGAAAGAGCGGAAGATTAATGGTTTAGATGTCATAGTAAACTCTTGTTGTGAGTATAGTTACTAAACCAAGCAATCAACCTTTCTTACAAACGTTTTGGTTGTCACAAGTAACAAACCCCTTTGAAATTGATAACCGAGTATTCAAACCTCGGGTCGTCTTCTCAAGGAATTGCAGGGAGGTATGTTCTTATTATTGGTTATGAGTTTGTAAATTGGGGTTTTGGAAGTAAGGTGGGAATATGTTATATGACAAATAATTTAAATGGTAATTAAAAATAAATAAATAGCTGCAAGGCAAACTTTTGGCAAGGTATGAGAATTTGGAAGTCCAGACTTAGTTATTCTTATCAACAACAATGAAAGTTGAATCTTAATTCCACTCAGTTAACCTTTACTAAAGCAAAGGAAAGTCAAGGGACAATTTGGTTTGATCTTTGAATCCTATTTATTTCATAAGAAAAGATTGGGATTATTGAAGTTCAACTCAATTGGCAAGATAACAATTAACAATTATGCTGTTGAATTGGATAACTCCTGAGTTACTGATTTCTTAACCAAAACCAAAAGGGGAAAAGTAAATCTACTGGAATAAAAATGTCTTCAAATGGGAAGCAGTAATCATGTAAATAAAAGAAAGCAATCATGAATTAAAATACCTCAAATAACATTAATTAAGAAAATTATATGTAACACGGAAGAGTTCATAAATTAAATAAAAATAAAGAACCTGGGATTGAGAGTCACTCCTAAAACTAAGAGAAGTCCTAAATCCTAATCCTAAGAGAGAGGAGAGAACCTCTCTCTCTAAAAACTACATCTACTCCTAAAATTGTGAATATGAGAGCCTTCCTTATGAATAGATGCATTCCCCCACTTTATAGCCTCTAATCTGTGTTTTCTGGGCCGAGAACTAGGTTGAAAACAGCCCAGAAATCGCTGGAGAAGAATTCAAACACGCTGATTTCTGTCACTACGACGCGGCCGCATGGGTCACGCGGTCGCGTCGCCTAGCATCAGAACAACTATGGCATATTATATATCAAATCGAAGCCCCGGACATTAGCTTTCCAACACAACTAGAACCGCATCGTTTGGATCTCTGAAGCTAAAAGTTATAGCCATTTGAGTGCGAAGAGGTCAGGCTGGACAGCTTAGCAGTTTCTCCAACTTCTTGTATTCCTTCCACTTTTGCATGCTTCCTTTCCATCCTCTGAGCAATTCCTGCCCTGTAATCTCTGAAAACACTTAACACACATATCATGAAATCTAATGGTAATAAGAGAGGATTAATAATAAGCAAATATAAGATCAAAGAAGCATATTTTCAATCATAGCACAAAATCAGGAAGGAGTTATAAAACCATGCAAATAGTATGAATAAATGGGTAAAGAGTAGATAAAAACCACTCAATTAAGCACAAGATAAACCATAAAATAGTGGTTTATCAATCTCTCCACACTTAAACATTAGCATGTCCTCATGCTAAGCTCAAGAGAAGCTAAAAAGATGAAGAGGAATGGTAGAATGTATGAAATGCAACCTATCTATATGAATGCAACTACATGCAAAATGTTTCTACCTACTTGGTTAAAAATAAATAAATTCTCCAAGACAAATATAAATCAGATTCCACTAATTCAAATCATACAAAATAAGATACAAGTAAACTTGTAAGAAGATAGCTCATGAAAGCAGGGAACATAGAATTAAGCACTGAACCCTCACTGGTAGTGTATATCACTCTAACTCTCAAGTGTCTAGGGTCAATCACTCTACTCTTCTCTAATCATGCTTTCTAAACTTTGTTCTTCATCTAACCAATCAACATTATTTAATGTACCAATGCAAACATCATGAGGTCTTTTCAAGGTTGTAATGGGGCTAAGGTAAAGGTAAGGATATATGTATGGCCAAGTGAGCTATAATTTGAATCTTTAATTAACCTAAACTTTCACCTAACATACATATACTCTATATAATTCTAATTCATGCCTAGCTACCCAAGATTCCCACTTTTACATCACATACTCATGTATCAACTTTTTCTTTTTAATTTATCATATGTGCATTGATTTTTTTTCATTAACTCAGCATTGGGGTAATTTTGTCCCCTTATATATATATATATATATATATATATATATATATATTTTTTTTTTTTTTCTTTTTCTCGTTTACTTTTCTTTTCTTTTTTTTTTGAATCATAAAAGCAAACATAACTTATCAATGCACATGGATTTTTCATTATTTTTCTATTTTGGTTTTTTTTTCATGAGTAGGTTCCCAAATTTCTCATATTCAAATAAATTAAAAATATGATACATTCCCTTATCAACCCATGTTCCCACAATTTCCCCACACTTATTTGATACACAATCTCTATCTTAAGCTAACCAAAGATTCAATTGGGATAATTAATTTGTTTTCCGCTTAAGGCTAGTGATGTGGTAAAATATAGAACAAATGGGGATTAAAAGGCTCAAAGTGGCTGACAAGGTGATTTAAAGGGTAGGCTTATTTGGGATAAGTGAGCTAAAATCAAACAATGGCCTCAATCATGTGCAAGCATGTAAATATACTAAATAACGGACATATAGAATGAAACAAAGCAAGGATTGCAATTATAGAGAAGAAAACACACAAGAATAAAATATTTATGGTTAAATAATGTAACCATATAAATAAGCTCAAAATCTCACAGGTTGTGTGTTCTTAGCTTTTTAAACTATGTTCCAATTACAACTTCACAAAAATTTTTTAAATTAGTGAAATGCTATAAAATTTCTTGAAAAAGAAAATATTACTTCAACCAAGTAGTAACTAAATGCATAAAATCAAATAAACATGCAATTAAATATGCAAATGCAACAACTAACAAGAAAAAATAAAACATTGGTGTTTGAGATAGGAAGGTACTAACCCACGGAGATCGGTATCGACCTCCCCACACTTAAAGATTGCACCGTCCTTGGTGCATGCTTAGATTTGCGAGTGGACGGGGGTTGTGGTTCCTCAGCTGGGGCTCTTTTTGTTCCTTTCCTTGCTGGTAGTTTGGGAGTAGCTTTCTCTTTACCCTTCTTGGTGGCCATCCTGAAAAGGGAAAAGGAAAGTGACTTTTAAAGCTAAGGTTAGAGCAAGGAAGAGAGCGGGAAATGTGGTAATCAATGCACAATAAAGAAGAATGACGTTAACATACGCTCATGAGCACATGTGAAAAGTCATCAATAATGGAAAATAGCTAGTGCATATGATAACAATTGAATGCAAGGTGTTTATTGGCATGCAGGCAAAGGCATGAGTAGCATAGATCAAGCATTCAATTTCCAAGTTAGATTACCAAGTCTTTCAAACTAACAACATGTTTGTAATGACAATTTTATTGAATGAATATGATATGAAAAAGGGTTTTGTGAAAAGCAAGCATTCATATTAGTAGGATAAAAGATACTGAAAAATATTGCACAATGCCATACGGGTGTTTTCACAAACACATAGCATGCATGGTAAATAAGCTATTGAAAGTATTAAATTGAACATGCAAGCAATCCTTTAAAAAGTAATATATAATTGTCAAATAATTCCTCTAATAATCCATAAGTAAAATATAGAAATAATGACACAAATAAATTTCTAACACCAATGAAAATAATGCAATGAATGAAAGTATGCAAATAAATTAAATAAAATAGAATGGAAGTGAGAGAAAATAAGAAAGGAAGAATAAAGAAGTAAGAAAAGATAAGAAGAATAAGGATTCGGAGAAGAAAAGATAAGAAAATTGGCACTAATCTGGATAGGTTGTGCGATGCTGGCGACGCGGTCGCGTGGGTGACGTGGTCGCGTGGTGCGCAATAAGGTTAGGCGACGCGGATGCGTGGGGCACGCGATCGCGTGACTCGATTTGTGCTAGTGGCGCGAGTGCAGCCTCGCGGTCGCACAACTCTCTGTTCAAAACTTAGTATTGCCAAAATCCAGGGTGACGCGGTCGGATGGTCGACGCGATCGCGTGAATGGCCATTTTCTGAAAACGACGCGGCCGCGTGGGGCATGCGTTCGCGTGGTAGGGCTTGGGCTTCCAGCACGAGTCCAGCCCAACTCCAGCTCAACTTTAAGCCATACACCCATTTACGTCGACTTCTCAGAGCCACGCGGTCGCGTGGGTGACGCGATCGCGTGGGAAGCTATTTTTCCAAATGACGCAGCCGCGTCAGCGACGCGGTCGCGTGGATCAATTTGTGCCATTAGCGCGCCTCCGGCCATGCTTTCACGTGACTCTCTGTTCATCCTCATTTTCTTCCAAACACACATACGACGCGGACGCGTCGGCGACGCGAAAATCTTTTTTTTTTTTAATAACTGAAAAATGCAGAATGCAGTGTTAATATGAATGTGATGAAAAACTCCAGGTTCAATATAACAAAATAAAATGAAACTCAAAAACAAATAAAACTAACTAAAAATGAAAAAGGAACGATCATAGCATAGTGGGTTGTCTCCCACCTAGCACTTTTAGTTAAAGTCCTTAAGTTGGACATTTGATGAGCTTCCTGTTATGGTGGCTTGTGTTTGAACTCATCCAGGAATTTCCACCAATGTTTGTGATTCCAATGGCCTCCGGGGTCCCAAACTAAGCATGTAAAGCCCTTAAGAAGCTTCAAACAGATTCTTAGGCTCCCGGGGTAACAAGTGTCAGAGCAGATTCCAGGATCCCAAATCTTGCTTTTACACCCATCTTTGTCGAGATCTGTATTTTTCCAACTGGGTGATAAGTAATTTAAATTCTCACTGTAGCTACCAAACAGCTTCCTAGACCCATTCAGTTGAGCTTTACACCAACCTTTGCGTTTAAACTTAAAGCTTCCAACCATGATGAACCTTGCAGGACAATTCTTACCACTGGCCATCTTCCTCTTACTCTTAATGTTACAAAGAGCTCTAAGTTGACTGATAAACCACTATTTTATGGTTTATCTTGTGCTTAATTGAGTGGTTTTTATCTACTCTTTACCCACTTATTCATACTATTTGCATGGTTTTACATTTGCCTTCCTAATTATGTGCTTTGATTGAAAACATGCTTCTTTGGCCTTTATATTGCTAATATTAATCATCTCTTATCACCATTAGATGCCTTGATATGTGTGTTAAGTGATTTCAGAGATTACAGGGCAGGAATGGCTCAGAGGATGGAAAGGAAGCATGCAAAAGTGGAAGGAATACAAGAAGTTGGAGAAATTGCTAAGCTGTCCAGCCTGACCTCTTCGCACTCAAATGGCTATAACTTTAGCTACAGAGATCCAAACGACGCGGTTTCAGTTGCGTTAGAAAGCTAACGTCCGGGGCTTCGATTTGATATATAATATGCCATAGTTGCTATGACGCTAGGGGACGCGACCGCGTGACCCATGTGGCCGTGTCGCAGTGACGGAAATCAGCGTGTTTGAATTCTTCTCCAGCAAATTCTGGGCTGTTTCTGACCCAGTTTGCGGCCCAGAAAACACAGATTAGAGGCTATAAAGTGGGGGAATGCATCCATACATAGGAGGCTCTCATAATTCACTTCTCATGACTTAGATTAGTTTTGAGAGAGGTTCTCTCCTCTCTCTTAGGATTTAGGACTTCTCTTAGTTTTAGGAGTGACTCTCAATCTCAGGTTCTTTATTTTTATATAATTTATGAACTCTTCCATGTTACATATAATTTTCTTAATTTATGTTATTTGAGGTATTTCAATTCATGACTGCTTTCTTTTATTTACATGATTACTGCTTCCCAACTGAAGACATCTTTATTCCAATAGATTTACTTTTCCCCTTTTGGTTTTGGTTAAGAAATCAGTAACTCGGGAGTTATCCAATTCAACAACATAATTGTTAATTGTTATCTTGCCAATTGAGTTGAACTTCAATAATCCCAATCTTTTCTTAGGAATTAACTAGGATTTGAAGATCAAACTAATTAGTCACTTGACCTTCCTCTGCTTTAAGTAAGGGTTAACTAAGTGAAACTAAGATTCAATTTTCATTATCATTGATAAGGATAACTTGATCTGGACTTCCAATTTCTAATACCTTGCTGAGAGTTTATGTTTATTGTTATTATTTTATTCCCTCTGCCATTGCTTTTCTAACTTTTTACCTTGATCCAAAATCCCCAAAACATACCTTTGCATAACCAATAATAAGAACATACTTCCCTGCAATTCCTTGAGAAGACGACCCGAGGTTTGAATACTCGGTTATCAGTTTCAAAGGGGTTTGTTACTTGTGACAACCAAAACGTTTGTATGAAAGGACTTTTGAAGGTTTAGAAACTATACTTGCAACGAAGATTTATCCGCAATTTCTAGACCACGCAAAAGTTCTCTCATCAAAATGGCGTCGTTGCCGGGGAATTGCAAACGTGTGCCTTATTATTGGTTATTGTAAATATTTTATTTTTCCTTGTTTATTTGTTTTTATTTTTGCTTTTCTTAAGTTAAGAGGTTATTGGTTTTTTATTTTAAAAAATTTTTATTTTATCTTATCTTATTTCAAAAATAAAATTTCAAAATTCAAATTTAAAAATTTTTAAAATTTCAAATTTAAAAATATTTCAAATTCAAAAATTTAAAATTCAAAATTTCAAAATTTAATTTTCAAATTCAAAATTTAAATAACCTTTTAATTTAAATTTATTTTTATTTTCATTTTCAATTTTTATTTGCTACTATGAACTCTCACCTTTTTGGCTATGAGTCTGGTTACAATTATATTGCAGGAAGAGGAAATTACAATAAGAACAAGCATCAAGGTTGGAATAATCAAAGATGGGAGGAGCCACAAGGATTTGATCAACCCTCATGGCAACAACCACCTCCAATGGACTATCAACAACCACCACCATATGCCTATGAACCCTTTCCTCAACATAACTTTGGACCACCACACTCACAAGCCCCTTTCCGCCATTCACCTCCATATAACCCCAACCCTCAACCACCATACCAACCACCTTATGAGCCATATGAACCATATATAGAACCACCCCAATTCCAATCCAATTACTCACAAGAACCACCACTTCAATATTCACCATCTCCATATCCATCAATCCAAGAGCACTATGATCCTATTTATGAAAGCCGAGTGCATCAAGAGACAAAGGATCGTCTCAAGGAAACAGTGGATCGATGTCAGGCAACCATTCATCAATTGGGGCAAGCAATAATGAGTCAATTAGCTTCTCGACGTTCGGACACTCAAGGAACCCCCATGGCTTCATGTGGACAATCTAATGAAGAACGTAGTATGAAGGAGATACTAGAAACTCCAGTGAACAGTACGGAGCATGACTTTGTACTGGAACAAGTAGAGGAAGCCGGGATTATTGAAGAAGAAGAATTGGTTGAAGACTTAGGAGTTGCTAAACCTCCATGGGAAAGTCAAAATATAGAGCCTCCTTCCAAGACGGTTGCAATTGATGTTGAGGAGGGTGTATGATGCACGAAATTGGAAATCACAGTTCTTCACAAATTCGCACAACTAACCAGCAAGTGCACTGGGTCGTCCAAGTAATACCTTACGTGAGTAAGGGTCGATCCCACGGAGATTGTTGGCTTGAAGTAATCTATGGTTATCTTGTAACTCTTAGTCAGGAAAACAATAAAATAATTCACTTATCAAATTTGATTGCAAAGAATAAAAGGGCAGAACATAAATTATACTTGTATGCAATGATGGAGAATATGTTGGAGTTTTGGAGATGCTTTGTCTTCTGAAATTCTGCTTTCCTCTGTTTTCTGATTCACGCATGCACGTCCTCCTATGGCAAGCTGTGTGTTGGTGGATCACCGTTGTCAATGGCTACCATCTATCCTTCAAGTGAAAAGGGTCCAGATACGCTGTCACCGCACGGCTAATCATCTGCAGGTTCTCAATCGTACCGGAATAGGATTTACTATCCTTTCGCGTCTGTCACTACGCCCAGCACTCGCGAGTTTGAAGCTCGTCACAGTCATTCAATCCCTGAATCCTTCTCGGAATACCACAGACAAGGTTTAGACTTTCCGGATTCTCTTGAATGCTGCCATCAATCTAGCTTATACCACGAAGATTCTGATTAAGAGATCTAAGAGATATTCATTCATTCTACGGTGGAACGTAAGTGGTTGTCAAGCACGCGTTCGTGGAGGAATGATGATGATTGTCACGTTCATCACATTCATATTGAAGTGCGAATGGATATCTTAGATAGGAACACGCATGTTTGAATGGAAAACAGAAATACTTGCATTAATTCATCGAGACACAGCAGAGCTCCTCACCCCCAACAATGGAGTTTAGAGACTCATGCCGTCAAGAGGTACAAAGTTCAGATCTAAAATGTCATGAGATGCAAAATAAATCACTAAAAGTTGTTTAAATACTAAACTAGTGACCTAGGTTTACAGAAAATGAGTAAGCTATGATAGATAGCGCAGAAATCCACTTCTGGGGCCCACTTGGTGTGTGCTGGGGCTGAGACTTAAGCTTCTCACGTGTCTGGGCTGTTTTGGGCATTCAACGCCAGGTTGTAACCTGTTTCTGGCGTTGAACTCCAACTTGTAACTTGTTTCTGGCGCTGGACGCCAAATTGCAACATGGAACTGGCGTTGAACACCAATTTACGTCATCTATCCTTGAACAAAGTATGGATTATTATATATTGCTGGAAAGCCCTGGATGTCTACTTTCCAACGCAATTAAAAGCGTGCCATTTGGAGTTCTGTAGCCCCAGAAAATCCACTTTGAGTGCAGGGAGGTCAGAATCTAACAGCATCAGTAGTCCTTTTTCAGCCTGAATCAGATTTTTGCTCAGCTCCCTCAATTTCAGCCAGAAAATACCTGAAATCCCAGAAAAACACACAAACTCATAGTAAAGTCCAGAAATATGAATTTTGCCAAGAAACTACTGAAAATAAACTAAAAACTAACTAAAACACACTAAAAACTATATGAAATTAACCCCTAAAAGCGTATAAAATATCCGCTCATCACAACACCAAACTTAAACTGTTGCTTGTCCTCAAGCAACTAGATAAATAAAATAGAATACAAATGATTTTAAGAAGCAACAATATCTCAGAGTTTTTGAGTGAAGCTCAGATTCTAATTAGATGAGCGGGACTAGTAGCTTTTTGCTTCTGAACAGTTTTGGCATCTCACTTTATCCATTGAAGCTCAGAGTGATTGGCATCTATAGCAACTCAGAATTCAGATAGTTATATTGATTCTCCTAGTTCAGTATGTTGATTCTTGAACACAGCTACTTTATGAGTCTTGGCCGTGGCCCTAAGCACTTTGTTTTCCAGTATTACCACCGGATACATAAATGCCACAGACACATAATTGGGTGAACCTTTTCAAATTGTGACTCAGCTTTGCTAAAGTCCCCAATTAGAGGTGTCCAGGGTTCTTAAGCAAACTCTTCTTTTTGCTTTGGACCTTGACTTTAACCGCTCAGTCTCATGTTTTCACTTGACACCTTCGCGCCACAAGCACATGGTTAGGGACAGCTTGGTTTAGCCGCTTAGGCCAGGATTTTATTCCTTTAGGCCCTCCTATCCACTGATGCTCAAAGCCTTGGGGTCCTTTTTATTACCCTTGCCTTTTGGTTTTAAGGGCTATTGGCTTTTTTGCTCTTGCCTTTTGGTTTTAAGAGCTTTGGCTTTTTCTGCTTGCTTTTTCTTTTTCTTTCTCTATTTTTTTTCTGCAAGCTTTTGTATTCACTGCTTTTTCTTGCTTCAAGAATCATTTTTATGATTTTTCAGATTATCAATAACATGTCTCATGTTTATCATTCTTTCAAGAGCCAACATATTTAACAGTCTTAAACATCAAATTCAAAAGACATATGCAGTGTTCAAGCATTCATTCAGAAGACAGAAAGCATTGCCACCACATGCAAATAATTAGAATTTATCTTATTAAAAACTCGAAAAATATTGCCTCTTATTCTAAAGAAATTATTCTATTTTATTCATGTTTAATGATGATGATAAAATTAAATTATAGCTTAATTGGAGATAAAATAAAAAATATAGATACTAATTACTACTATATGACTCCTAAGGTAAAACTAAAATAAAAACAGTTATCACAGAGTTAAGGCTAAGATTGGAATTTAACAACCTTTGTTCTGGGAAGTGGATGTTCCTCTAATATGCGGGGTGCTTCGTCCTTCAAGAGATAATTTCTGGCGCTTCAATTCCCTTAAATCACGCCCTTGCTCCTCCTGTTCTTTAAGCAAATAGCAAAGAATGCTACTTTGTTCCTTCTGTTCTTTCTTTATTTGTTCCATAGCTTCTTGCATCTTGGTAATAGATGTTTCAAGATACTCCCAGTATTCAGATTGAAGGATTTCTGGGAGAAATTCCTGTGTTCTCTTCTTGATGGGGTCATCCTGTGCTTGTTATTTTTCCATTGATGCTTTGGTGATTGGTCGCTCAACTGAGATATATTCAGTTATTCCCATCCTCACTCCAGCGTCCTTGCAGAGCATAGAAATCAAGCTTGGATAAGCCAACCTGGCATCTTTGGAATTTTTGTTTGCAATTTTGTAAAATTCAGTTGAAATCGGTTGATGAACTTCCACTTCTTTTCCCATCATGATGCAATGGATCATCACTGCTCTTCTAATAGTGACTTCAGAACGATTGCTAGTGGGCAGCAGAGAATGCCCAATGAAGTCCAGCCATCCTCTGGTGACTGGTTTGAGATCTTCTCTTTTGAGTTGATTTGGGACACCCTTCGTGCTGGTGGTCCACCTGGCTCCAGGGATACATATATCCTCTAGAATCTTATCCAGGCCCTTGTCTGTTCTCATCATTCTCCTATTGAAGGAGTCTGGATCATCTTTCAGCTGAGGTAGCTTTAAGATCTCCCTGATCTTGTCAGGGTGGGTATGAACAATCTTTCCTCTGACCAAGGTCCGATAGTCATAGAGAGCAGATCCAGATAGTCTTTGCTTGTCTGTTTGCCACACATTAGCATAGAACTCCTGGACCATATTCCTTCCCACTTTCGTTTTAGGATTAGCTAGGATCTCCTAGTTCCTGATTCGAATTCACTCCTGGATCTCCGGATATTCGTCTTCTTTTAGATCGAATCTAACTTCCGGGATCACTGATCTTAGACCCATTATTTTGTAATAATGGTCTGAATGTTCTTTAGTTAAGAACTTCCCTTGATTCCAAAGTGGTTTTGGAACACTCTCTTTCTTGCCTCTTGGAGTGGGTTGTTTTCCTTTAGGAGCCATGATCTTAGTGGGTATGGTTTAGTGATCATGGATAAACACACCAAACTTAGAGGTTTGCTTGTCCTCAAGCAAAAGAAAAGAAAGGAGAAGGATAGAAGGAGAGCTAGTGTAGGATGGTGGATGAGAGGAAGGAGGCCGAATGGGTTTTTAAAAGGGAGGGGGGTTTTCGAAAATAGGGAGAAAGATAAGATAGAAGATATGATTTTAAAAAAAATAAGTATGATAAGAAAAGATATAATTTAAAATTGAAAAGATATGAAAGATATTTGAAAAAGATAAAATTGGATTTTTGAAAAAGATAATATGGAGATTTGAAAAAGATATTAAATAGTTGAAAAGATTTTTGAATGAAAAGAGATATATTTGTTTTGAAAATTTTGAAAAAGAGTTGAATTGGATTGAAAAAAAGGATTTGTGCTTATGGATTAAGATACATTTAATATTTTGAAAGAAGGGTTTTTAGAAATTAGGGATTTTAGAAATCAGGGTTTGTAACATGTTTATGCAAGAAATCATGAATTGAAACATGAAAATTGAGATTAAAATGAAAAATATGAAGAAAAAAACGAATTTACCTCCTCCCCACCATCCTGGCGTTTGAACGCCCAAACGCTGCATGTTTTGGGTGTTCAACGCCCAACTACTGCTTCTCCTGGGCATTCAAGATAGTGCTTATACAATTGACTCTTTACCTTAGTATCAATGAACTTTATATAAACAAATAAAATCAAGAATAGGGCAAAATGCTTAGAGGAAGTGATGCCCCATGGCTGGGTTGCCTCCCAGCAAGCGCTTCTTTATTGTCTTTAGCTGGACCTTGCTGAGTTTTTAATCTAGCCTCAGTCTTGAGCACTCTTGCTCAACATTACCTTCAAGATAGTACTTGATTCTCTGTCCATTAACAATAAACTTCTTATCAGAATCAATATCTTGAAGCTCCACATAACCATACGGTGATACACTTGTAATCACATATGGTCCCCTCCACTGGGACTTTAGTTTCCCGGGGAATAGCCTGAGCCTAGAGTTAAACAACAGAACCTTTTGTCCTGGTTCAAAGATTCTAGATGACAGCTTTCTGTCATGCCACTTTTTTTATTTCTCTTTATAAAGCTTGGCATTTTCGAAAGCAGTGAATCTGAATTCCTCTAGCTCATTTAGCTGGAGCAATCTTTTTTCTCCAGCTAATTTGGCATCAAAGTTTAGGAATCTGGTTGCCCAGTAGGCTTTATGTTCCAGTTCCACGGGCAGGTGGCATGCCTTACCATACACAAGTTGGTATGGAGAGGTCCCTATAGGAGTCTTGAATGCTGTTCTGTAAGCCCACAGAGCGTCATCCAAGCTTCGTGCCCAATCCTTTCTACGGGTACTTACAGTCCGTTCCAGGATTCTTTTTAGTTTTCTGTTAGAGACTTCATCTTGCCCATTTGTCTGTGGATGATATGGAGTCGCCACCTTGTGGCGAATCCCATACCGGACCATGGCAGAGTAAAGCTGTTTGTTGCAGAAGTGAGTGTCCCCATCACTGATTAGTACCCTGGGAACACCAAACCTGCTGAATATATGTTTCTGGAGGAGCTTCAGCACTGTTTTAGTATCATTGGTGGGTGTGGCAATGGCCTCAACCCATTTTGATACATAGTCAACTGCCACCAGAATATAAGTGTTTGAGTATGATGGTGGGAAAGGCCCCATGAAATCAATACCCCATACATCAAACAACTCAATCTCCAAGATTTCTTGTTGAGGTATGGCGTAACTGTGAGGCAAATTACCAGCTCTCTGGCAACTGTCACAGTTACGTACAAACTCTCGGGAATCTCTGTAGAGTGTAGGCCAGTAGAAGCCACATTAGAGGACCTTGGTGGCTGTTCGCTCACCTCCGAAATGACCTCCATATTGTGACCCATGGCAATGCCATAAGATCCTTTGTGCTTCTTCTTTAGGCACACACCTACGGATTATGCCATCTGCACATCTCTTAAAGAGATAGGGTTCATCCCACAAGTAGTACTTTGCATCAGTAATTAATTTTTTCTTTTGTTGCCTACTGTACTCCTTGGGAATGAACCTTGCAGCTTTGTAGTTTGCAATGTCTGCAAACCATGGTGTTTCCTGAATGGCAAACAAATGCTCATCAGGAAAGGTCTCAGAGATTTCAAGAGAGGGGAATGACGTCCCTTCTATTGGCTCTATCCGAGACAGATGGTCAGCCACTTGGTTCTCTGTCCCTTTTCTGTCTCTTATTTCTATATCAAACTCTTGCAGAAGCAACACCCATCTTATGAGTCTGGGTTTTGAATCCTGCTTTGTGAGTAGATATTTAAGAGCAACATGATCTGTGTACACAATCACTTTTGATCCTACTAAGTATGACCTAAACTTGTCAATGGCATAAACCATTGCAAGCAATTCTTTTTCTGTGGTTGTGTAATTTTTCTGGGCATCATTCAAAACACGACTAGCATAATAAATGACATGCAGAAGCTTGTCATGCCTCTGCCCCAGTACTGCACCAATGGCGTGATCACTGGCATCACACATTAGCTCAAATGGTAATGTCCAGTCTGGTGCAGAAATAACTGGTGCTGTGACCAGCTTGGCTTTTAGCGTTTCAAACGCCTGCAGACACTCTGTGTCAAACACAAATGGCGTGTCAGCAGCTAGCAGATTGCCCAGAGGTTTTGCGATTTTTGAAAAATCCTTTATAAACCTCCTATAGAATCCTGCATGCCCCAGAAAGCTTCTAATTGCCTTAACATTGGCAGGTGGTGGTAATTTTTCAATTACCTCTATTTTTGCTTGATCCACCTCTATTCCCTTGTTTGAAATTTTATGCCCAAGGACAATCCCTTCAGTCACCATAAAGTGACATTTTTCCCAGTTTAAAACCAGGTTGGTCTCTTGGCATCTTTTCAGAACTAGTTTCAGGTGATCAAGACAGGAGCTGAATGAGTCTCCATATACTGAGAAGTCATCCATGAAGACTTCTAGAAATTTTTCCACCATATCAGAGAAAATAGAGAGAATGCATCTCTGGAAGGTTGCAGGCGCATTACACAGCCCAAATGGCATCCTTCTATAAGCAAACACTCCAGATGGACATGTGAATGCTGTTTTCTCTTGATCCTGGGGATCTACTGCAATCTGGTTATAGCCTGAGTAGCCATCCAAAAAGTAGTAATAATCATGACCTGCCAGTCTTTCTAGCATCTGGTCTATGAATGGTAAAGGAAAATGATCCTTTCTGGTGGCTGTATTGAGCCTTCTGTAGTCAATACACATGCGCCACCCTGTAACTGTTCTTGTTGGAACCAGTTCATTCTTTTCATTATGAACTATTGTCATGCCTCCCTTTTTGGGGACAAATTGGACAGGGCTCACCCAGGGACTGTCAAAAATAGGATAAATAATCCCAGCCTCCAGTAATTTGGTGAACTCTTTCGGCACCACTTCCTTCATGGCTGGATTTAGCCGCCTCTGTGGTTAAACCACTGGTTTAGTATTATCCTCCAATAAGATTTTGTGCATGCATCTAGTTGGGCTTATGCCCTTAAGGTCACCTATGGACCACCCAAGAGCTGTCTTGTGTGTCCTTAGCACTTGAATAAGTGCTTCCTCTTCCTGTGGATTTAAAGCAGAGCTTATGATCACTGGAAAAGTGTCACCTTCTCCCAGAAATGCATATTTCAGGGATGGTGGTAATGGTTTGAGCTCGGGTTTAGGAGGTTTTTCCTCTTCCAGAGGAAATTTCAGAGGCTCTTTCATTTCCTCTGAATCCTCCAAATCAGGCTGAACATCTTTAAAGATGTCTTCCAACTCTGATTCGAGACTCACAGCCATGTTGATCTCTTCTACCAAAGAGTCAATAAGATCAACTTTCATGCAGTCTTTTGATGTGTTTGGATGCTGCATGGCTTTGACAGCATTCAACTTAAACTCATCATCATTGACTCTCAGGGTTATTTCCCCCTGTTGGACATCAATGAGAGTTCGTCCAGTTGCTAGGAAGGGTCTTCCTAGAATGAGAGTAGCACTCTTGTGCTCCTCCTTTTCCAGCACTACAAAGTCAGTGGGAAAGGCGAATGGCCCAACTCTGACAATCATGTCTCCAATCACGCCTGATGGGTATTTAATGGAGCCATCCGCAAGTTGGAGACATATCCGGGTTGGTTTAACTTCTTCAGTTAAACCAAGCTTTCTGATAGTAGATGCAGGTATTAGGTTGATGCTTGCCCCAAGATCACATAAAGTTGTCTTGGTGCAATTACCTTCTAATGTGCATGGTATCAGAAAACTCCCAGGGTCTTTAAGCTTTTCAGGAAAGCTTTTCAGAATGACTGCACTGCATTCTTCAGTGAGGAGAACTCTTTCAGTTTCTCTCCAATCCTTCTTATGACTCAAGATCTCTTTCATGAACTTGGCATAAGAAGGTATTTGCTCAAGTGCCTCTGCAAATGGAATCTTTATTTCAAGAGTCCTGAGATAATCTGCAAAGCGAGCAAATTGCTTATCCTGCTCTTCTTGGCGGAGTTTTTGAGGATAAGGTATCTTGGCTTTATATTCCTCAACCTTAGTTGCTGTAGGTTTATTTCCTACAAAAGTGGTTGAAGAAGCCTTTTTAGATGGGTTGTCATCAACACTTGTGTGTGTCTGATCCCTCACTGGCAATTGAGTGCCAGTGTTAGAAGCTGGAGTGACGTTAGACGCCAGCTCCTCATCTGTTCCTGGCGTCTGAACGCCAGAACTGTGCTTCTTTTGGGCGTTCAACGCCAGATCCTTGCTTGTTTCTGGCGTTGAACGCCAGTCCTGAGCATGATCTGGGCGTTCAGCGCTAGCCTTCCACCCAATTTCTGGCATTTTAGTGCCAGAATTATTTTTCCCTGGGCTCTTACTGTCCTCAGGTGGATTTTGGGTGGTTTGCTCATTTCTTGGCTTCTTGCTGCCTTGAGGTGGGGTATTTAATATCTTCCCACTTCTTAATTGAACTGCTTGGCATTCTTCTGTTATTTGTTTTGACAGTTGCTGCTTTGTTTGTCAATTGTTCTTCCATATTTATGTTAGCCATCCTTGTCTCTTGTAGTCTATCCTTGAATTCGGCTAACTACTTTGTTAGAAAGTCCAGTTGCTGATTGAATTCAGCAGCTTGTTTTACAGGACTGAGTTCAGCAGTTACTGTTTTAACCTCTTCTTTCATGGAAGGGTCACTGCTTAGGTACAGATGCTGATTTCTGGAAACTGTATCAATGAGCTCTTGAGCTTCTTCAATTGTCTTTCTCATGTGGATAGATCCACCAGCTGAGTAATCTAGAGACATCTGAGCTCTTTCTGCAAGCCCATAGTAGAAGATGTCTAACTGAACCCACTCTGAAAACATTTCAGAGGGGCATTTTTGCAGCATCTCTCTGTATCTCTCCCAGACATCATAAAGAGATTCATTATCTCCTTGTTTAAAGCCTTGGATGTCCAGCCTTAGCTGTGTCATCCGTTTTGGAGGAAAGTATTGGTTCAGGAATTTTTCTGTCAGCTGTTTCCATGTCCTTATGCTAGCCTTAGGTTGGTTATTTAACAACCTTTTAGCTTGGTCTTTTACAGCAAATGAAAACAGTAATAATCTGTAGACATCCTGATCTACTTCCTTATCATGTACTGTGTCAGTAATCTGTAAAAACTGTGCCAAAAACTCTGTAGGTTCTTCCTGTAGAAGACCGGAATACTTGCAACTTTGCTGCACCATGATAATGAGCTGAGGATTCAACTCAAAGCTACTGACTCCAATGGAGGGTATGCAGATACTACTCCCATATGAAGCAGTAGAGGGGTTAGCATATGACCCCAGAGTCCTCCTGGACTGTTCATTTTCGCTTAGGTCCATGATGGAGAAAGGGAGATGATGTAAAATAGAAGAAAATATTTTTATTTATTTAATTATTTATTTATTTCGAAAACAAAATAAATTAAAATAAAATAAATAAAAATAGGTGAAGATTTTCGAAAAAAAATGAGGAGAGAGAAAGTGGTTAGGAAGTTTTGAAAAGGATATGATGATTTTTGAAAAAGGTTTTAAATTTTGAAATAAAAATCTGAATTTTAAAGGTAAATTTCGAAAATTTGCTTTAAAATAGAGAGAAAAGATATTTTTGGATTTAAAGAGGAGAGAGAAAAACAATAAGATAGTACAAGATTTAAAATTTTTAAATCTAATGCTCCTTGTTTTCGAAAATTTTGGAGGAAAAATACCAAGGAACACCAAACTTTTAAGATCAAGACACAAGGAAACTCAAGAACACTTTGAAGACTCACAAGAACACAAGAACATGAAGAAAGAACACCAAACTTAAAATTTTTAGAAAACCAAACTAAAATTTTCGAAAAACAAAGAAAAATCAACAAGAAAACACCAAACTTAAAGTTTGGCACAAGATTTATTCAAAGAAAAATTATTTTTGAAAAAGATTTTTAAAAATAGGCTTGCCAATTACTAAGAACATAAGCACCACGCTCTAGCTAATTGAGCTATAAGTTTAAAGTGTTTTAACAAGGTATAAATAATAAAAGACTCTAAACCAAAAAGAAAAATTTTTCCTAATCTAAGCAACAAAATAAATCGTCAGTTGTCCAAACTCAAACAATCCCCGGCAACGGCGCCAAAAACTTGGTGCACGAAATTGGAAATCACAGTTCTTCACAAATTCGCACAACTAACCAGCAAGTGCACTGGGTCGTCCAAGTAATACCTTACGTGAGTAAGGGTCGATTCCACGGAGATTGTTGGCTTGAAGCAATCTATGGTTATCTTGTAACTCTTAGTCAGGAAAACAAAAAAATAATTCACTTATCAAATTTGATTGCAAGGAATAAAAGGGCAGAACACAAATTATACTTGTATGCAATGATGGAGAATATGTTGGAGTTTTGGAGATGCTTTGTCTTCTGAAATTTTGCTTTCCTCTGTTTTCTGATTCACACACGCACGTCCTCCTATGGCAAGCTGTGTGTTGGTGGATCACCGTTGTCAATGGCTACCATCCATCCTTCCAGTGAAAAGGGTCCAGATGCGCTGTCACCGCACGGCTAATCATCTGCAGGTTCTCAATCATACCGGAATAGGATTTACTATCCTTTTGCGTCTGTCACAACGCCCAGCACTCGCGAGTATGAAGCTCGTCACAGTCATTGAATCCCTGAATCCTACTCGGAATACCACAGACAAGGTTTAGACTTTCCGGATTCTCTTGAATGCTGCCATCAATCTAGCTTATACCACGAAGATTCTGATTAAGAGATCTAAGAGATATTCATTCATTCTACGGTGGAACGTAAGTGGTTGTCAGGCACGCGTTCGTGGAGGAATGATGATGATTGTCACGTTCATCACATTCATATTGAAGTGCGAATGGATATCTTAGATAGGAACACGCATGTTTGAATGGAAAACAGAAATACTTGCATTAATTCATCGAGACACAGCAGAGCTCCTCACCCCCAACAATGGTGTTTAGAGACTCATGCCGTCAAGAGGTACAAAGTTCAGATCTAAAATGTCATGAGATGCAAAATAAATCTCTAAAAGTTGTTTAAATACTAAACTAGTAACCTAGGTTTACAGAAAATGAGTAAACTATTATAGATAGCGCAGAAATCCACTTCTGGGGCCCACTTGGTGTGTGCTGGGGCTGAGACTTAAGCTTCTCACGTGCCTGGGCTGTTTTGGGCATTCAACGCCAGGTTGTAACCTATTTCTGGCGTTGAACTCCAACTTGTAACTTGTTTCTGGCGCTGGACGCCAGACTGCAACATAGAACTGGCGTTGAACAGCAGTTTACGTCGTCTATCCTTGAGAAAAGTATGAACTATTATATATTTCTGGAAAGCCCTGGGGGTCTACTTTCCAACGCAATTAGAAGCGCGCCATTCGGAGTTCTGTAGCTCTAGAAAATCCAGTTTTAGTGCAGGGAGATCAGAATCCAACAGCATCAGCAGTCCTTTTTCAGCCTGAATCAGATTTTTACTCAGCTCCCTCAATTTCAGCCAGAAAATACCTAAAATAACAGAAAAATACAAAAACTCATAGTAAAGTCCAGAAATATGAATTTTTCCTAGAAACTACTGAAAATAAACTAAAAACTAACTAAAACACACTAAAAACTATATGAAATTAACCCCAAAAAGCGTATAAAATATCCGCTCATCAGTGTACAACCTCCAATGCATATCACAGTTGAAGACTTGGAAGAGGTTGATCAAGAGATGGGGATTCAAGAAGAAGAAGCACAACCTCCCATGCCCTTGGAAAGCAATGAAGAGGAGATTGAATTGGAAGAAAGCTACCAAGAGGAAGAGGTTGAAATCGAAGAAGCTTGCAAAGAGGTGGTAATTATCATAGAAGAGCACAAGAGAGTGGAGCTTGCAATTTCATTGAAAATACCTCCCCCTAAGTTGCCATCATCCTTCACAACATTCAAGTGGGTAAATTTCATATCTCTTAGCTTTCTAATCCCACTTGAATATGGGCTACTGGAGACGGATGGTCAACTTAGAGCTCTTTGTGGCATTAATAGTAAGAGGAAGATGGTCAGTGGTAAGAATTGTCCTGCAAGGTTCATCATGGTTGGAAGCTTTAAGTTTAAATGCAAAGGTTGGTGTAAATCTCAACTGGTCACTTGCTTTAACTTACTTGAAGGCTTTTTGCGCCTAGTTTGGGACCCCGGAGGTTACTGGAATCACAAACATTGGTGGAGATTCCTGGATGTGTTCAAGCATAAGCCACCATAACAGGAAGCTCATCAAATGTCCAACTTAAGGACTTTAACTAAAAGTGCTAGGTGGGAGACAACCCACCATGGTATAATCGTTTCTTTTTCATTTTTATTTAGTTTTATTTGTTTTCTAGTTTTATTTTATTTTATTATATTGAACCTGGAGTTTTGCATCACATTCATATTAACACTGCATTCTTCATTTTTCAGATCATAAAAAAAAAAAGCACGCACGCGACGCGGCATCGTCGCTGACGCGTCCGCGTCACCGGTGCAATGGGAAGAAAAGAAAACAAATAGAAAGTCACGCGAGAGCATGGCTGGAGGCGTGCCAATAGCACAAATCGTCCCATGCGACCGCGTCGCTGACGCGACCACGTCATATGGGAATAATGGCCTCCCACGCGACCGTGTGCCCCACGCGGCCGCGTGACCAGGATTTTGACATAATAATGGTGCACAGCCAAAAGTTGTGCTAGAGTGGTGCTGGACTGCCGCTGGACACGCAGTCCATCTCACGCGACCGCGTGCCCCACGCGGCCGCGTCACATCCTACTAAGTGGCCACTCGCGCGATCGCATGCCCCATGCGATCGCGTCACCCAATATTTGGCAACTAATGATTTTGAACAGAGAGTTGTGCGAGTGCGAGGCTGCCCTCGTGCCAGTAGCAGAAAACGGGTCACGCGACCGCATGACCGACGCGACCGCATCAATCAGTTTAAGCGCAAGCCGCGCGACCGCGTGCCCTACGTAACCGCGTCGCTTGCGCCGCACAGCTTATCCTAATTTGCTAAATATCTTATCTTTTCTCCCCCAATCCTAATTTTTCCTCCCTCCTTCCTTACTTACTTCTTCTTTCCTTCTTTCCCTTCTCATTCTTCTTATCTTTTATTTTATTTTACTTAATTTATTTGCATATTTCATTCATTGCATCTTAATTTTGTGCATATTTTTGTTTTCTTTTCTAAATTCATTATTTTTCCTTTGGTGTTAAAATTTTCTTATTTAACTGTTGCATCTTCTCTTGAATTATTTTGGCTGCTTAGTGACTTGTTTTATTCTGGATAGGTAATATTATTTATATCAATGCCAATCTTTTATACCTGTATTACTTTTACATTGACATGAATTTTTATTATCTCTCCTTACCCACACTCTCTTCCCTATTTTTGCAAATTTTTGCATTCCTGATTTGCCATGTACTTCTACTGTTTTCTCATTTGCATGTTGAAGCTTCCATGTACATGAAACCCTTTTCATTTGGCATCAACCCACCTATACTTCACTTATTTTCTTATCTCTATTACTGGATTACGTTTCTTCCCTCTTTCTTTCAGGATGGCCACCCGGAAGGGAAGTGGAAGACGTTTACATAGGGAGACAAACAAGTCCATCTGTACAATCCTTGAAGAAAAGCATCAGTTGGAACAACCCGTCCACCTGCAAATCTCAGACTGCACCGAGGACGGTGCAATCTTTAAGTGTGGGGAGGTCGATACCGATCTCCATGGGTTAGTATTTCCTTCTCAAACACCAATGTTTTATTTTCCTTGTTAGTTGTTGCATTTGCATGTTTAATTGCATATTTATTTGATTTTGTGCATATTTTACCACTTGGTTGAAGTAATATTTTCTTTTTCAAGAAAACCTTTTAAGAGCATTTCACTAATTTGAATAAAATTTAATGTTACACTTGTTTGAAGAAATATTATACTGGAACATGGTTTAGAGCTCGAACACACAAAACCTATGAGATTTTGAGCCTATTTGAATTGGTTGCATTTTATCAACCAATATTTTATTTTTAGTGTGTATTTTTCTCTCTAAAATTATTATCTTTGTCTTGCTTAATTCTATATTTCCATAATTTGATGTATGCATACACTTACATGATTGAGGCCTTTGTTTCACTGAGCTTACATACCCATATGGCCTTACCTTTCATTATCCTTTGCAAACCAATTTGAGCCTATTTTACCCCTTTGTTCTTTACTTTAGCACATCATTAACTCTAAGCAGAAAACAATAATGTCCTTAATTTGAATCCTTAGTTAGCTTAGACTAGTGAGAGTGCTTATGATTTAAGTGTGGGAAATTGGGTTTGGAAATATTTGGTTTGAGAATTGAGTATGTTAGAATTTTCTAAAAATGTGAAGGAAATGTTTAGGACATGTTCATGCATTCAATAAATTAATCATATGCATTGAGAAAAATAAAAGAAAAAGAAAAATATATATATATATATATATATATATTAAAAAAAAGAGAGAAAAAGAAAAGAAAAAGTGCAAATAAGAGAAAGGGAACAAAATGCCCCAAAGTAGGTGGTGAAAGCAATGCATATGTATGGTACTTAGAATTAGAATGCATGAATAATGTGGAAAACATGGTTGATGGATAGTTAGAATTTGTATTGTGATTACATGGATTGTCTAAAGTTAGGTGGAAAGTTTAAGTTAATTAAGGATTCAGATTTTAGTCCACTTGACCAAATACAATCCTACCTTGACCTTAACCCCATTACAACCCTTAAAAGACCTCTTGATATGTGTATTTTTGTATTAAATTTTTGTTGATTGTTAGATGAAGAGCAAGCCTTAGAAAGCAAGGTTAGTAGAGAATTGAGAGAATCGAACCTTAAACACTTGAGTGATTAGAGTGTATACACTACCAGTGAGGGTTCGATGCTCAATTCCTTGTTCCCTGCTTTCATGAGCTATTTTCTTCTTGCAAGTCTATTTGTACTTCATTTTCATGATTTGAATTAGTGAAATCCAGTTTATATTTCTTCTTGAAGGATTTGTTTACTTTTAACTGAGTAGGTAGAAACATTTTGTATGTAGTTGCATTCATAGGTTGCATTTCATACATTCTACTATTCCTCTTCACCCCTTTATAGTTTCTATTGAGCTTAGCATGAGGACATGCTAGTGTTTAAGTGTGGGGAGGTTGATAAACCACTATTTTATGGTTTATCTTGTGCTTAATTGAGTGGTTTTTATCTACTCTTTACCCACTTATTCATACTATTTGCATGATTTTACATTTTCCTTCCTAATTATGTGCTTTGATTGAAAACATGCTTCTTTGGCCTTTATATTGCTAATATTAATCCTCTCTTATCACCATTAGATGCCTTGATATGTGTGTTAAGTGATTTCAGAGATTACAGGGCAGGAATGGCTCAGAGGATGGAAAGGAAGCATGCAAAAGTGGAAGGAATACAAGAAGTTGGAGAAATTGCTAAGCTGTCCAGCCTGACCTCTTCGCACTCAAACGGCTATAACTTTAGCTACAGAGGTCCAAACGACGCGGTTCCAGTTGCGTTGAAAAGCTAACGTCCGGGGCTTCGATTTGATATATAATATGCCATAGTTGCTCTGACGCTAGGCGATGCGACCGCGTGACCCATGCGGCCGCGTCGCAGTGACGGAAATCAGCGTGTTTGAATTCTTCTCCAGCGAATTCTGGGCTGTTTCTGACCCAGTTTGCGGCCCAGAAAACACAGATTAGAGGCTATAAAGTGGGAGAATGCATCCATATATAGGAGGCTCTCATAATTCACTTCTCATGACTTAGATTAGTTTTGAGAGAGGTTCTCTCCTCTCTCTTAGGATTTAGGACTTCTCTTAGTTTTAGGAGTGACTCTCAATCCCATGTTCTTTATTTTTATATAATTTATGAACTCTTCCATGTTACATATAATTTTCTTAATTAATGTTATTTGAGGTATTTCAATTCATGACTGCTTTCTTTTATTTACATGATTACTGCTTCCCAACTGAAGACATCTTTATTCCAATAGATTTACTTTTCCCTTTTTGGTTTTGGTTAAGAAATCAGTAACTCAGGAGTTATCCAATTCAACAGCATAATTGTTAATTGTTATATCTTGCCAATTGAGTTGAACTTCAATAATCCCAATCTTTTCTTAGGAATTAACTAGGATTTGAAGATCAAACTAATTAGTCACTTGACCTTCCTCTGCTTTAAGTAAGGGTTAACTAAGTGAAATTATGATTCAATTTTCATTATCATTGATAAGGATAACTTGATCTGGACTTCCAATTTCTAATACCTTGCCAAGAGTTTATGTTTATTGTTATTATTTTGTTCCCTCTGCCATTGCTTTTCTAACTTTTTACCTTGATCCAAAAACCCCAAAACATACCTTTGCATAACCAATAATAAGAACATACTTCCCTGTAATTCCTTGAGAAGACGACCCGAGGTTTGAATACTCGGTTATCAATTTCAAAGGGGTTTGTTACTTGTGACAACCAAAACGTTTGTATGAAAGGACTTTTGAAGGTTTAGAAACTATACTTGCAACGAATATTTATCCGCAATTTCTAGACCACACAAAAGTTCTCTCATCATTGACCATCCGTCTTCAGTAGCCCATATTCAAGTGGAATTAGAAAGCTAAGGGATATGAATTTTATCCACTTGAATGTCGTGAAGGATGATGGCAACTTAGGGGGAGGTATTTTTAATGAAATTGAAAGCTCCACTCCCTTGTGCTCTTCTCTGATAATTACCACCTCTTTGCAAGCTTCTTCAATTTCAACCTCTTCCTCTTGGTAGCTTTCTTCCAATTCAATCACCTCTTCATTGCTTTCCAAGGGCATGGGAGGTTGTGCTTCTTCTTCTTGAATCTCCATCTCTTGATCAACCTCTTCCAAGTCTTCAACTGTGATATGCCTTGGAGGTTGTATACCCTCCTCAGCATCAATTTCAAATGTCTTGGAAGGGGGTTCTATGACTGGACTTTCCCATGGAGGTTCTGCATCTCCTAAGTCTTCAACCACTTCTTCTTCTTCAATAATTCCGGCTTCCTCTACTTGTTCCAGTACAAAGTCATGCTCCGTACTGTCCACTGGAGTTTCTAGTATCTCCTTCATGCTACGCTCTTCATTATATTGTCCACATGAAGCCATGGGGGTTCCTTGAGTGTCCGAACGTCGGGAAGCTAATTGATTTATCGCTTGCTCCAATTGACGAATGGTTGCCTGAAATCGATCCACTGTTTCCTTGAAACGATCCTTTGTCTCTTGATGCACTTGGCTTTCATAAATAGGATCATAGTGTTCTTGGATTGATGGATATGGAGATAGTGAATATTGAAGTGGTGGTTGTTGTGAGTAATTAGGTTGGAATTGGGGTGGTTCTATATATGGTTCATATGGCTCATAAGGTGGTTGGTATGGTGGTTGAGGGTTAGGGTCATATGGAGGTGAATGGCGGAAAGGGGCTTGTGAGTTTGGTGGTCCAAAGTTATGTTGGGGAGGGGGTTCATAGGCATACGGTGGTGGTTGTTGATAGTCCATTGGAGGTGGTTGTTGCCATGAGGGTTGAGTAAATCCTTGTGGCTCCTCCCATCTTTGATTCTTCCAACCTTGATGCCTGTTCTCATTATAGTTTCCATTCCTAACAACAACATTGGAATCAAACTTGAAGCGAGAGGGGTGAGAATTCATAGTTATTTAATAAAAATTTAAAAATAAAAATAAAAGCAAATTTGAAATTCAAATTTTTGAATTTAAAAATTAAAATTTGAATTTTGAATTTTTAAAATTGAAATTTTTTTTTAAATTTGAATTTTAAATTTTGAAAATTGAATTTTTAAAATTGAAAATTGAAAATTGGTTTTTTTTTAAATATTTACAATAACCAATAATAAGGCACACGTTTGCAAATCCCCGGCAACGGCGCCATTTTGAAAGAGCAGAAGATTGATGGTTTGGATGTCATAGTAAACTCTCGTTGTGAGTATAGTTACTAAACCAAGCAATCAACCTTTCTTACAAACGTTTTGGTTGTCACAAGTAATAAACCCCTTTGAAATTGATAACCGAGTATTCAAACCTCGGGTCGTCTTCTCAAGGAATTGCAGGGAGGTATGTTCTTATTATTGGTTATGAGTTTGTAAATTGGGGTTTTGGAAGTAAGGTGGGAATATGTTATATGACAAATAATTTAAATGGTAATTAAAAATAAATAAATAGCTGCAAGGCAAACTTTTGGCAAGGTATGAGAATTTGGAAGTCCAGACTTAGTTATTCTTATCAACAACAATGAAAGTTGAATCTTAATTCCACTCAATTAACCTTTACTAAAGCAAAGGAAAGTCAAGGGACAATTTGGTTTGATCCTCGAATCCTATTTATTTCCTAAGAAAAGATTGGGATTATTGAAGTTCAACTCAATTAGTAAGATAACAATTAACAATTATGCTGTTGAATTGGATAACTCCTGAATTACTGATTTCTTAACCAAAACCAAAAGGGAAAAAGTAAATCTACTGGAATAAAAATGTCTTCAGATAGGAAGCAGTAATCATGTAATAAAATAAAGCAATCATGAATTGAAATACCTCAAATAACATTAATTAAGAAAATTATATGTAACATGAAAGAGTTCATAAATTAAATAAAAATAAAGAACCTGGGATTGAGAGTCACTCCTAAAACTAAGAGAAGTCCTAAATCCTAATCCTAAGAGAGAGGAGAGAACCTCTCTCTCTAAAAACTACATCTACTCCTAAAATTGTGAATATGAGAGCCATCCTTATGAATGGATGCATTCCCCCACTTTATAGCCTCTAATCTGTGTTTTTTGGGCCGAGAACTGGGTCGAAAACAGCCCAGAAATCGCTGGAGAAGAATTCAAACATGCTAATTTCCGTCACTGCGACGCGGCCACATGGGTCACGCGGTCACGTCACCTAGCGTCAGAGCAACTATAACACATTATATATCAAATCAAATCCCCGGACATTAGCTTTCCAATGCAACTGGAACCACATCGTTTGGACCTCTGTAGCTAAAGTTATAGCCGTTTGAGTGCGAAGAGGTCAGGCTGGACAGCTTAGCAGTTTCTCCAACTTCTTGTATTCCTTCCACTTTTGCATGCTTCCTTTCCATCCTCTGAGCCATTCCTGCCCTGTAATCTCGGAAAACACTTAACACACATATCAAGGCATCTAATGGTAATAAGAGAGGATTAATAATAAGCAAATATAAGATCAAAGAAGCATGTTTTCAATCATAGCACAAAATCAGGAAGGAGTTATAAAACCATGCAAATAGTATGAATAAGTGGGTAAAGAGTAGATAAAAACTACTCAATTGAGCACAAGATAAACCATAAAATAGTGGTTTATCAGCGGTCGCACGTATTTGTGCGTTCCACATCTTTATACAAGCTCTCTGGTTGCAGCAATCGCACGCTGTGTGCGTTCGCACCCCTTCTAAGTTTTTGTTTTTGTGCGTCCGCACAGGCCCCTGTGCGCCCGCACACATCGCGTTCTGGGCGTTAACAGGGCAACCTAGCCTGTTGAGAGGCATCCCCTCTCTTTTCTTCTTTTCTTCATAGCTGCTCTCTCTCTCTTCTCTGCCCAGCTCTGCCGGTCCCTGCCGCCGGCCACCGCCGGCGACCTCTCTCTTTCTCTTTCTCTTATTTCCCTTCTCTTTTCTTTCTTTCTTTCTTTCTTTCCCTCCTCTTTTCTCTGTTCATCACCGGTGAGTTCTCTCTTCCGGTGCTTCTTTTTCCGACGAACCCAATCACCGTGATTTCGCAGTGGCTATAAGAAGTGTCATTTTCCCTCCACAGTTCTTGTTCTCTTCAACCTCTATATCTCAGGTTCTTGATTTTCCTTTCTATTTATGTTCATATTTTTGCAATTACTTTCATTTCTTTTATGTTGCTTAGATTAAATTCGTTGCTGTCTTTGTTGTTTCTTTGTATTGCGAAGTATTGTTGCTTGATTGTTTGGTTGGGTATGATCAAATTTGAGCTTAATTGTGATGAACTTGCACATTGCATACCACATGTTCGATAAAATGCCTCAATGAATATTTTGTTTGATTCATATGACATGGCCATCATATGTGTTCAATTTATCTCTTGTTAGGAAAATTGTATGAATTGTGCAACTTCTATTGTGACTTTTGATGGTAGTTAAGTGAATTCACCAATGCATTTCCTTGTTTGTCAATGTGAAATTTTGGTTGCAAATGCATTGTGTTGGTGGAATCTAAGTTTCATTGTTCATCTTGGAATTTAAATTGAGTGACCACTTTACAAATGTTCAACTTTTGATGATGTCTTGATCAAACATCTTTTGGCTTCCAATTAAGAACATTGTATGTGTGATTACCACTTCTTGAGGATGAACAATTGACAATTCCCTTTTGGTGCTTGCTTGAAGTTGCTTGCAATTCTCTGTTTTATATTTGCAACTTGAGCACTTAGTCGTAAAGCTTTGAACTGTGAGTTGCCTTAAGAGTGTGATTGCCGTGATATCCGGCCGGTGTGTGTGTTCTAACCACGCGCATCATTGGAATATACACATCGTATTTTTTCTAAATCACACTATTTCTATAAGCTTCTTTTAACCTTGTTAGTGCTTCCTCAATGATTTTACTTTACTATTGCCTTATGATCTCGAAATTCTTTTATTTTTATTTTTATTTCAGGATGAGAAAGAAGGGTAAGGCATCGGTTACTTTGCTGGTTGAGCAAACTACAGCTCGCTCTCCTGACATTTGGTGGAATCGCCAAGGAGATAGACCGAACACCTTGGTTAACCGAAGAGCCGACTCTCAATATGAGGCTATTGAGAAGCATACAATCCATTGGGAGTAGCTGTTGAAGGTTCCAAGCCAATACAACACGACTATTCACCAAAGGATTGTCTCGCTTCATTGGGAGTTTCTCGAGCGAGAACCCATTGAAGTCAATGAGACCATGGTGCGGGAATTCTATGCGGACTACCAAGATTGGGAACCGAAGTTAGTTTTGCTCCAGGGAAAGATGTTGGATACATCCAATCAAGTTCTAGAAGCTATTCTGAACATCCCCCACATTCCACTTGAGAAGGATGACTATTTCAAGATAAAAGTGGATGTCTTCAAAGGAAGAGTATCTCTGACTCCCATTCTTGAGAGAATAGGCCGTCCTGGTGCATCTTGGGAGTATAGCAAAGGGAGGAATTCTGTTCCCACTAGTATTGCATACTCTGATTTGAATGCTGAAGCTCGTATATGGCATCAGATTGTGGCAGACTACATCAGCCCGAGCACCCACACTACCCATGTGAGATTTAGAACTGCTTTGCTATTTTGGGCTATTATGCAAGGGAAGCATATAGCCATCTTACCTTTATTGCGAAAATTGATTTGGAAATTGGTTGAGAAGAAGAATATCAATAATCCATTTTTGTCGATGGTGATGCACTTAGCAAATGCAGCGGGGGTAGAGAGGCAACCATTGGATATCATGTTCGAGGTTCCAAGAGGCAACAAGTTCATTCCGAGGGGAGAATTAAATGGACCGTCAGAAAAAACACCCTCGAAGAGGAAGGCACCCGTAGTACCACCATCAAGTCTAGTAACCTCATTGAGTCCTTTATTGGTTCTCCGATCTCTTCTAGATCTATTCTGAGACATCTTGCACGATATCCACCACATGGAGCATTTGGAGCACAAACATTTTGAGTGGATAGCGGCAAAGCTAGAAGGAAGAGACCCCGGCCCAATTCCTTGAGCTTCATCCTCGCTAGCTAGGGAGGAGCATGATGGAGTTGACAAACCCACTTCTGAGTCCACCAACTGAAGGTAGCCCCTCTTCATTCTCCCAGATCGTAAGCATGCACGGAGGACCGTGCACAAATTAAGTGTGGGGGAGGATCGATGATTTCAAGGGGGTAAAAATTTCCCTTTTAAATACACTTTGCAATATTTCTTGTAGTACTTTTTCTTCATTTTGAGTAGCTTTATTTCTATTGCATCTTGTTTGGTTTGTTCTAAATATTTCTTTATCGTTTATGGATATTTAGTAGTTAATATATGCATGTTGCATGATAGAATGAATAAGTTAGTGAAACACCAAGGAATTTCCATGAAACCTTTTCTAGGGGCATACTATTGATTGAATTGAAGAAAAATCGTGTTTACCAACTTGCTTGGAGTATTTTGTTTGTAGAACATGGAAAAGAGCTAGAACAACATACCTTGTCAGATTTGAGCTTTAATGGATAGTTGCACTTTTCAGCCATAATGTTGTTCTTGTGTGTGATTATACTCCTTTTTTATTGTAATCATTGATTTGCATGATTCTTTATGTCCTGTATTTGTGTTTGGATGCATTTAGCATGATTAAGGCCATCTTTGATGATAAACTCACTATCCTATATGTCCAACCCTTGCAATCACCTTTGTGAACCCTAATTGAGCCTATGAACCCCTTTTCCTCTGATGATAAGCACATTACTCCCCTTCAGCGGAAAATCATTGATGTCCCTGAATTACTCTTTGATTAGCTTGGGTAGATTAGTGTGCAAATTCTAAGTGTGGAAGAATTTTGGGAAGCATTGGTGATAGAGGCATGAACTCATTGGGAAAAATTTTTTGGCAATTAGGTAATGCTCATGCATTTCATTAATTGAAACATATGCATTCATAGTTCAATTTTAAAAAAAAAACTTGCACATAACAAAGTATGAAATAAAGAGTAAATAAAGGATGCATATGCCATGTTTGAAAAGAAAATGCATGAGTGAGGTGAGATAGAAAAAGAAAATGGGTAGAAAGGTTGTATTGTTATGAGTACATAAGTGAGATAGGATTAGGTGGACACTCAAGCTAATCAAAGAACTAATTCTTTAAGTCCACTCAACCATATTTCATCCTACCTAAACCCTAGCCCCATTATATCCCTCTAAAGACCTCATAATATTTGTTATTCATGCATTAAATACTAGTTGATTGTTAGATGACTTGCAAATCTTTGAAAAGTATGATAAAAGAAAAATTGAGTGGTTAACCCTAAAGACTGAGCAAATTGAGTGGATACACATCCAGTGAGGGGTTTGATCGCTCAATTCTATGTTCTTACGCCTCATATTGTATCCTCTTACAAGTTGTTTAATTGGATAGTTTTGATAACTTCAATTCAATTCTTCGGACATTGATCTTAGTGCATGAACTCTTTGCATTGGCCCTAAAGTTTTCTTGTGATGGATTGGAATTTCATGGTTTGTTTCTACCAACTCTCATCATAGTACACACTACAAGAAAAATACCCATTCAGCCACACTTTTTTTAAGCTACATTTGAAAAGCGTAGCCTATTCTATGAATAGGCTACGCTTTTCTCCGTGTTGCCTTTTTATAAGAGAAAAAGATACACAATTATGGCATCATTTAAAAAGTGTAGCCTTAGGTATTATAGAAATCACTTATAAAGCATAGCCTTATCTTAAAAGCTATGGACTCACTCTTTACATCAAAAAAAGCGTTTTTGAAGCGTAGCTTGTTTGTCATGTTTCAGGTGCGCTTTTAACATGTTGTCTAATATAAAAAAACCAAATAAACACTTAATAAAAATTTTTTGCCCTCTTCGTATACATTCAGCTTCACTCACGCACTCTCATCCTCCCTCAACTCACACACACGAAAGAGAAAAACTCAGAAAGGGGGAGCACAGGAAGAAGAGAAGAAGAGAGGAGAGGGGAAGGAAGGAAAGAAAGGACGACACTGCCTAGGGCTCCGCCGCCATCGTTTTCGTTATCAAGCGCCAGTGAAAGAGAGCTCGAGGAAGAGAGAAAACGCGAGGGAGTAGAGAAAAAGGGGGTGCTCGGTCGCCGCTGAAACTCCACCGCCATTGCTAGGGCTTGTTGCCTTCGCTGTTCTGCCACCGTCGGGCTGCTGTTCCGCCGCCAAGGAGCTCGAAGGGAGTATCCCGTGTCACGAGGTAAATTCTCTGTTCTGTATCAGTTTGTTTTGAATAAATTTATTAGTCCTTATCAGTTTGTTTTGAATAAATTTTCTAACAAAAAAAAATTATATGCATATATAGTTTGATTTCCACATTGAAATATTCAGTGATACCTTATAAACGGGACCAAAACCTCCTTCCCCTAATTTGCAAGAATTTGAAAAGTTATTAGTGCTCTGTCGAATCCAAATCAGAGGAACGGTAGGAAAGTCAGCATTCAATGTTTCGTGTCCTTGACCTTCTTGAGAGTTATACTGTATTGATATAGGAGTGTCCTCTGGCAATAATGCATCTACAGATAAAAAAACTTTGTTATATGAGTTTATAATGTTTATTGATATAGGCAAGTACTTAAAATGAGCTTAGAGAACTTAATAGTGTTAGTTACCATTGTTTATTTGATTCTTCCTCCATAATAAGTAGATGCCAGAAATTAGTAGCACTACTGGCACCAACACACACGCTATGATGATGATCACAGTTTTTGTCTTGCTTGAATTGTTCTTGGCTGCAATAATAGCATAAGTCAACAAGTTGAATTTAATTGCTCATATATATCCATATATATAGAGGAATATATACTCTACAAGTAATTAATAAAAATAATTAGTTACCTGAATTAGGCAAAGGAGAAGATCCTTGAATCTTGTAGAACATATAATCATTATACCTTGTCAAACAGCTTGGAGATCCAACTTGCCATCCAACTTTTGCAACACAGCATTTAGGAACTTGATCCAACATAGCATTCAAACACTGCCTACACTTGTCACTAGTAAGGTCCCTAGTACACTGCACCAATCCATACCTTTTCCCTAATGAACCACCAGCATTGAACTCACCCACTGCATACAACAGGTAATTGCTCTCTGCAGTAGCATTCTTTATCAAGCTCTGCATATAAGTCTCTGCTTTCTGGAGTTCTTGTGTGCTGTTGGTGCTGTTCTTGGTCCCAAGAGTTTGCCATGATGGAGTCATTGTAAGGTTACCATAGAAGTCATGGTTAGAGTATCTGAGTATGCAGTAGTTATACCATATCACTGCTGATGACCTGTTTGGGCAGTGCTGGAGAATGTCTGAAGCTGCGGTGGAGAGGCAAAACTGGCAGCTTGTAGGTTCATTTCTAAAATTGAGGCAATTTATCGTCTCTGGATGGCTGATGGTCCTAACAATTTCTTGGTATGCTGGTTTAATTTCAAGTTTCGGGATTTAAATTTAAGAAATAACTTTCCTTTTAAATAAATTATATGTTTGATTTGGATTATCTGGTGGTAAATACAGTTTGTTTAGTTGCTGCTAGTATGAATATTGAAATTTTTAATAGCAGTTCTAAGATATTATCAGTTTAGTATACCAAGTGTGTTTTCCTATTCTTTACATTTCTATTAATGGAATTTTGCTGTTTTCTTTGATTCTAGGCTGTTGAGTGCTGTTGCAATTGCTATGTCAAATAGTTTAAGAGACTATGGTGGGTTTCTTTCCTCTCTAATTGCTCAAGATCTCTTCACTTGTCCATCTTAAATGAAGTGATCTGACTTTTTAACTTGCTTCTAACTTTATACCCATGTCAAATGGGAAGCAGCCCAGTATTTCTTTCTACACTCCATGTGATGGAATCTATCTTTCTAGCTAGAATGAGTTCTTATGGATTTTGTGCTGGAATTGTAGATTTTCTGTTCTTGGTATTAGATTTCTTTGTTTTCTCTTTTCGAATAGGATATTGTTCAAAGCTTATTTTTGGTTTTATAATGTAACTGTTTAGGATGCTGGTTTCAATCGTAATCATTCCAGTGAAGTTTCTTCTCCAGTTGCTGGGTACCTTCTAGGTTATATGGACTATCAAGTAGGAATGAGACCACAGATCCCTGTTGAGAGAAAATGGGCTCTCGGGATTCAGGTGCAGTGTTTTACTTGGCTATTTAGTAGTATTTACACAACTAGATTCAGTGATATGCAGTTTCTATTTCGCTTGTTTTATTCAATTGATGCTGTCAATAAATAATGAATTAATGATGATTTCTTGCTGTTAGAGGAAATAATAGTTTTATCAATGTCTGCGATTGTCTAACTGGTTCCAGATCTCTGGTTAGTTTAGGGAATTAGAATTGTTGATTAAATGTGTTCCTTATACAATTCATTGCTTGTTGGCTTGAAGGGTTATCGGTCACAAATCCAAAAGGGTTGAAAGAATCAGAATGTGAATCTTCTTTGTCCTTTTCATTGGAGGAGCTGCTACTACTATTGCTACTGCTACTGCTACCTCTCACTCTCACTGTTCTTCTTCTTGTGTTGTGTCCTTCTCCTTCTGTAACTGTAATAATACTTATTGGAGGAAACAGAACAAGAATGAGAAGAAGACAGCAAGGTTGAGGGTGGGAGAGAACACTGAAGAAAACACCGTTGCTATTTTGGTATTATGAACTTATGATAAGTACCAATATTTTTCTCTTTTTAGTATCGTTAGCTTCTCTGGGTATGATTCTTAATGCAAATTCTGAATCTCTTAATGCACATTGCTTAGGTTTTTCAATGCGTATATATTTTGGTAATGTCCTAACCTACTTCAGAAAAGTTTCTAAGTGACATTCTAAATTATTGGTAATGTCCTAACCTACTTCAGCATTTAGGTCTTGACTATTAATTGTAGTACTGCACTGAGTTATTAACCTTAATCCTATTACACTCTTCAATGTTGTTGCCGTAACTGTGCCTTTCTTTCTTTGATTTTCACATATGAATAGTATGTTAATATTGTTTAGCTTTGAAGATTGAAACTGAGCGATTCCTAATTTTATTTGTATCACTGCTGCAGGCCATGCAATTCTGATATTTCAGAAACTGGTGCATTCTCCCAAAATCCTGCACTTGTTCTTGCCCCAGTTGTCCCAAGGTACGCCCTTGTTACTGTTGTACAAAGTTCTTTTGGAGAAGTGCTTTCTGCTATTTCTGTTGTTAGTATTTCAAGTTATATTATATTACTTGCTCAATTTGTAATTCTGATATAGTTAGAGTATAAACAGTTATGATTGCTAAGATTTAGTGCTCATTTATTTTAATGTCTCTGTGAAGTTTGTCAATGTTGCTGATTAGTATTTGTCTTTTGCTTCACTTCTTATCATGCTTTCAAAATAAGGAATTAAGTTGCATAGGCTTCTATTTTATTTTCTCTATTTTCAGTTTCTATTTGGCGCAAAAGTGCATGGTGTTGCTCTGTATTTGTTCAATTGTTGCTTTTTACAATTGATTTTACACTGCCAAGTACCTAGAATTTATGACTTTGATTTAAGAACCCTTGTGGTTTGGTACAAAATGGCGCATTTCTTTATGCTAAATGTCTTTTTATTGTTTTCAGATAAATAGCAATGAGTATATTTGGTGGAAGGCTAATGCTAGAGAGACAAAGGAAGAACTAATTAATAGAGGGCCTAAGTTCCTGGACTAGTATATTTCTGTTCATGAAAACAATTATATAAAGAACAGTGTATTATAGATGTGCTAAGGGATAACTCTATTTATTTTGTAGAAGCTAATTTAATTTTACTTATCTTCTTTTTATTTTAATATGAGATGTATGAATATTCAAAATTATGATCATTTTAATACTTTTGGTTCATTATAAATATATTTGTTTAAGGATAATTTTTATTATTTGAAGAATATTATATAGTATTATTGTGTACTTATTTTTATTTTATAATATTTGACTAATTTAATTTAAAATGAAAGATTATACATAATCATATTACTAAATATTAGGTTATAGAAAAAAACTATTAGAATATATATATGTAGAAAATTTAAAAAAAAAATAATGAGGGACCTAAGACTACACTTATATAGAGTAGTTATGGTATACAATGTGGCTACGCTTTACAAGTGATGTAGTAGTGTTGAAAAGCGTAGCCTATTCTGGTAAAAATGAAAGCTGAAAAACGTAGCCTTTGGTCCTGGACAGCATCACTTGAAAAGTGCACCCTATTCCCAAACACTAAAAGCGTAGCCTTTGGTGCAGAAAAGCGTAGCCTTTGAGAATAGGCAACGGCCGAATAGGAATCACCCCAAAAAGCGTAGCCGTAGCCCAAAAAGCGTAGCCGTAGCCTAAGGCATCATTTTTTTTCACTTTTGGCTACACTTTTCAAGTGTACCTGAATGGGTGTTTTTCTTGTAGTGACATATTGGAGATAAGCCTTAGGATAGTTGCATGCATTTAAGTAGTATATAGCATAAGTCATTTTCCCTTTCATCTATCTCCTTTGCTTGTGTTTAGCATGAGGACATGCTAATGTTTAAGTGTGGGGGAATTGATGAATACATATTTGATGATGATTTTTGGTTAGAATTGAATGGATTTTCATCACATAAACTTGCACTTATTCCCTTGAATGGCATGCTTTTGAACTTTCCTCCCAAATTGTGTTTGATTATGAAAATATACTCTTTTGTGCCAAATTTAATCTATTTTATTCCATTTTCCTTCCATTTGATGCCCTGATGTTGTTTGTGAGTGATTTTAGGTGTATAAGATAGGAATGGGTTGGAGAAAATGGAAGAAGAGCATGCAAAGTGGAGGAAATATGAAGAATCAAAGAAGATAAGTTCAGAGACGTGTGAGTGCGCACAGCTACTTGTGCGTACGCACAGCTGCCCAATCAGAGCGCGTAGATCGTTTTGAGCGCGTCGTGCGTCTAACCAGGCATCGCCTAGTGTGCGTGCGCACAGCTACTTATACGTACGCACAGGAAGGGATTTTCACAATGTGTGCGGACGCATGCATCTGTGCGTCCGCATAGGTGTCCGCGCATGACTTCATTAAAAGGGCATGTGACTCGCGATTTGGAGGCTTTGGAGACCCATTTTTGAAGTTTTTTAGCTCATATTGGAAGGGAAATGAAGGAAAGAACATAGCATATCATTAGTATAGTTTAGGAGTAGTAATAGGAAGCTTTTAGTTTAGTATTTCTCTAAGTTTTTCATCATCTCTATTAGGGTTTATACTAGGTTATACATTTAAGTGCCATTTCCATTTTTTATCTTGGATTTTTCTAGCTTTCATTGTAAGTATTCTCTTGTTATTACTCTTTAAAGTTACATTATTCTTACTCTTTCTTCTAATTCAAGTTATAGTTCAATTTTACTTCTCTCTTGCAATTTAAATTTCTTGTTGATGAATTTGATGTTTGATGTTTGTTTCATGCTTTCTTGTGTTATTCTTGTTGATTGAGATCAATTGTTACTTTTAGTTTCAAGCCTTTTCTTATTTTTCCCATGTTTAAGGTTTTTGGCCACCAAGTGTTTGACAAAATGTCAAACATGGTTTTAGGCTAAATTTTTTGCTCTTGGCTTGGATAAAGTGAGCAACTGGGTTCCTAGAGTTGGAATGTCTAACATTTAGTGTCAATTCTTGGATTGTTAATTGTTCTTGTTCCCTCTAATGCTAATTTCTTGATAAGGCAATTAGCAAGCAATTTAGGATTTGGGGGTTAAGAACACTTATGCTCATTTAACTTACCTTCCAATGTGAGGGTTGATCAAGTGAGACTAATCTATCATAATTGTCATAGTTGTGGTTCCAACAAGGAAAGCACCCTTAGCTCACTCCAGGCCAAGACTCTTTTTATGTTTTTAATCTTTCATACACTTCTATGTTAATCTCTTTTATACTTTACTTGTTTATATTACATAGTCCGTTCTTTAATTTCTTCATTAGTTCAATCATTACAAGTTTGCATGTTCTTTTATTGCTTTATATGCTCATTTCTTCTTTGACAACCCCTTGATCACTACAACCGGAATCACACACTCATTGTTCTCAAGTGCTCCTTGGGAGACGACCTGGAAGTCAAATACTCTCGATTTTGAATTAGTTTTTAATTGTGACACATCTTTGGAATTTCTAATTTGATCGATGATCGACTGTTGGGTTTGGCCTATGCTTGCAACGTCAATCCTATTTTTGTGTGAAAATTCGAATCCGTTCTCTCGGTCGATCCCATCGTATCACGGGCCAATAGGAACCAAAAATTTTTGTTTTACCCTCTTAGAGGCTACTCCACAAAAGATACTACCAATTTCTATTCTTTAAGGCCTAAAACAAGCAAAACAAAGTTCCTAAAGCAATTATCCACCTAGACAAAAGGAAACTAAAACAATTAAAGATCCAAAATAATCAAATTTTAACAAATTCAAGCAAGTATTCACATGAAAACAAAGGAAAATGGAAGATCATACCATGGTGGGGTGTCTCCCACCAAGCACTTTTCTTTAACATCCTTAGGCTGGACAGCCATAATGCTCAATTCTCTTCCTCCGGAGGATCCTTCAAGAGAAAGATCTCCAACTCTTTGTTGTTCTTGACCTTCACACCATGATAAAGTTTTAATCAGTGACCATTCACCTTGAAGAAGTTAGGGATTGAGGGATGGCTCAAGAAGACAACACCATATGGTTCAACTTTCTCCACCACATAAGGCCCAACCCATCTCGACCTCAACTTACTGGTTATCAACCGTAATCTTGAGTTATAGAGGAGCACTTGGTCTCTAACCCGAAATTCTCTTCTCTTGAATATGGTAAAACAACATAAGTTATTGGGGCATCTCATCCCTCTTGGATATGTTCGCAAATCTTTGGCATTGGTGACAAGAATTGCAAAAGAGGTTTGCATCCTTGAAGAGTGTGAGCCACTAAAATTCGCAGTCTAAGACTTTTCTTACAGTTTGTTGAGGACCAAAGTGCCCACCATATTCAGAAGAGTGGCACGTCATCAAAATAGACTGAAATTCGGATTGGGGAACACATCTCCTAATTTCTTGATTGCCACTGTAACATCATAATTACCCTAAGCCTTACCTCTAACCATAAAGCAAAGGTTAATCAGAGGTTACCGCAATCCTAAAGCTTATACATATATCATATATAGAAAGAAATAATAATTTTAGAAGCCCGATGAAGAAATAAGCTCAAAAACTGAGAGTTACAAAAATGTGAAACGTTCACACGAAGCCACAAACATAAGGCACAAAATATAGATACCGGATAACAAGATATAAGTATATAAGAGAGTATAATAGTCATAAGGGTCTAGCCGTCGCCCGCGGAGTTTAAGCCGGCTAGTTATATACAGACATACAGAGTCTAAATGGATAAAACAGCTTATACAAACTTTCTCTCAAAGTAAGCCTCTAGGCAAAAATGAAAACAAAAGTGAGAGATCTTAAACAAAATATTCAAAAAAATTCAAAACAAGGTAAATATCCTCCGCTCTGTCAGCACCAAAACAACTCACCGAGGTGGGTTGCGACCTGCATCTGAAAAATAACAACATAATATGGTATGAGAGCCGGAGGTTCTAAATATAGTAACAGTGCCCAATGATGTAAGATATAAAACTCCGGGACGCCAGAGGCAATCCTAGAACCTCATATCCATCGCAAGATTCATCTTAAAGCATAACTAAAAGATTAAAAGATAACTTAAAAACATAACATAATAAAGGGGTAATCTAACTTAGTGCATTTTCTAAACTAACAATTCTCCGCTGTCCCACAGCCTTCACCAACCTATCCTCCATGCGATTCTATCACCACCGCCTTCCGAACCTCCTCAACCCTAGTAGAATACACAATTAATACAATGCAAGTAAAACACAAGTATAGGAATGTATGTCAAGTAATTCAAATAGGCAATTAGGCATGTTATCCAATTAGGCATACAATTCAAGTTGGTGGTAGCACGAATCCCCATACCTTCGTACTGTTGTACCAGCAAGTGCAGTGGGTCATCCAAGTAATACCTGAGCAAGTCAGGGTCGATCCCACAGAGATTGTGGTTTGAAGCAAGTTATGGTTATCCTGCTGGTCTTAGTTAGGCAGAAGAAAGAGTAGGAGATGTTGGTATGTTATTTTTAATTGCATAAAAATAAAAGGAATAAATAAACAGGGGAATTAGAACTCAGAAGTCGTGTAAACTATGAAAAGAGAATAGTTAAGGTTTGGAGTTGCTTAGCCTTTCTGAATTAACTTTGGTATTACTATCTTCCTTGCTTGTGAGTGATCTCTTCTATGGCAAGGTGTATGTGATCAACGCCATGGGCCGTGGCCATTGATCTCCTCGGCTACAAATTGAACGCCATTAGCCATGGTCATCCAATTTGACGAAGGGTGAAGCGCTTAGCAAGTCATTCTCCTGGCGATCCTACTCAAAGAGCCACAGACAAGGTCGAATCTTCCGGATCAGAGAACGCTTCTTCTATGGATTCTAGCCTATGCCACAGAGACCCTAATCTCCCCAAAAATTGGCTAAACTGGTGTCTCGAGAAGTCCCCAACGAAGTCGTGGATTAACCGTCTGAGAGATGTATAAACATAGCTATTGGCTCGTGCTTTCCAATCACGTATTCACACGAACCCAAGTAGACGCGGGTGTTTGTTAGGCACGTTCGTCTTAATGTGATGAATAGAGCTAATTTGTCAGATCATCTTATTCACCACGACGAAGATCGGATATACATCTTAGAGATAGATCAAACACGGATCGAAGAAGAAATAGTAATACTTTTATTAATTCATAGGACTCAGTAGGGCTCCTCCCCTCAACCTAGGAAGTTTAGAAACTCATACTGAGAAGAAAATACAATGGTAAACTTGTATGATGGTAAAGATGTTCGAATGACATATATAAAATCCCTTAAATACTAAGCTAATGACTAGTAAGGGTAAAACAGTCTTTTAGTGCTAAAATCCACTTCTGGGGCCCACTTGATGAGTGTTTGGACTGAGCTTTGATGAGATCCACGTGCTATGAGATCCACGTGCTAGGGGGTCCTCTCTGGGTGTTTGGACATTGGGCTCTGCTCCTTGGGTGCTGTACGCCAGAAAGGGGGCAGGAAGTTGGCGTTGGACACCAGTTTTGGGCCTTCTAGTCTGAAACAATGTATAGACTATTATACATTGTTGGAAAGCTCTGGAAGTCAGCCTTCCACAGCCGTTGAGAATGCTTAATTTGGACTTCTGTAGCTCCAAAAAAATCTCTTCTGAGTGCAAGGAGGTCAGATCTGGACAGCATCTGAAATGCTTTCTTTGTCTCTGAATTAGACTTTTGCTCCAGCTTCTCAATTTCAGCCAGAAAATACCTGAAATGATACAAAAATGCCCAAACTCAAAGTGAAATCCAAAAATGTGAAATTAACACTAAAACCTGTAAAAACTTAATAAAAACTAAATAAAACCTATTAAAAACTACGTGAAAACTATGCCAAAAAGCGTATAAAATATCCGCTCATCACAATACCAAACTTAAACTATTGCTTGTCCCCAAGCAACTAAAAATAAAATAGGATGAAAAGAAGATTAGGATGCAATAAATTTCTAAGTTTCCATTGAAGCTCAGTTTCAATAGATGACCGGGACTTAGTAGCTTTTTGTTTCTGAATAGTCTTGGCATCTCACTATCCATTGAAAATCAGAATGGATGACATCTTTAGAAACTTAGAATCCAGATGATATTATTGATTCTTCTAGTTCAGCTCTTTTTGATTCTTGAACACAGCTTTCAGAGTCTTGGCTGTGACCCTAAGCACATTGTTTTTTCAGTATTACTACCGGATACAATAATGCCACAAACATTTTAACTGGGTGAACCTTTTCTGATTCTGACTCAGCTTTGCTAGAGTCCCCAGATAGAGGTGTCCAGAGTTCTTAAGCACACTCTTTTTGCTTTGGGCTATGACTTTAACTGCTCAGTCTCAAGCTTTTCACTTGACCCCTTTATGCCATAAGCACATAGTTAGGGATAGCTTGGCTGAGCCGCTTAGGCCAGGATTTTATTCCTTTAGGCTCTCCTATCCACTAATGCTCAAAGACTTGAGACCCTTTTATACCCTTGCCTTTTGGTTTAAAGAATTATTGGCTTTTTCAATCTGCCCTCCTTTTCCTGCATTTTTTTTGCAGTAATAGATTTTTCTGCTTTTTTTTTTCCATATTCTCTCTTTTTCGCATGCATATAATTTTTTTGCAACATGCTTTTTCTTTTTCTTTTTGCAACATGATAAGAGAAATAATTTATAGCTAATTGGAAAAATTAAAAATTACTTAATTACTACTAATGCTTATCTAATCCTAAAAATTAAAAGACATAAAATAAAATATAAATAAAGACTTAATTACTACTATTGATCATGCAACTCTAAATTAGGATGGAAATACGTGAGATAGAAAGATAGGAATTAGAATAGCCACAGAGTTGAAACCCAATAACCTTCAGCTTGGAGGATGCTGGTTTTTTTAGGCTGTGGGGCGCATGGCTTTTCAACTTGAGGGATACTGGGCTCTTCAGGGGAAAACTTCTGGCGCTTCAGCTCCTCCAGCTCACGTCCTTGCTTCTCCTACTTCTTGATCAGTTTGCAAATCATGCTAGTTTTATCTTTCTGTTCTTCTCTGAGCTGATCCAACATGCTCTGTAAGTGAATTACAGACGCCTTCACCTGTTCCCAATACTCCATTGGAGGGATCTCCTAGGGAGGCTCAGGTGCCTTCCTTTTGAGGTCATCATCTTCTATCTTGGAGTTCTCCATCACCTGCTTCGTGATTGGTTTTTCCACTAGAATAAAGTTGTCCACTTCGATCTTAACCTTAGCCTCTTTGCATAGGCAAAAGATGAGATTTGGATAAGCCAGCATGGCCCTAGTGGAATCTCTATTTGATAGCTTGTAAATCTCACGGAAAATTATTTGGTGGACTTCTACCTCATTCCCCATCATGATGCAGTGAATCATCACTGCTCTTGCAATTTTGACTTTAGAGCAGTTACTTGTGGGGAGTATGCAACATCTAATGAAGTCTAGCCATCCTCTAACAATAGGCTTGAGGTTGGCCCTTTTTAGCTGGCATGGCTCCCCTTTTGTATTCTCAACCCATTGAGTTCCGGGTAGGCATATGTCCTCTAGGACTTGATCCAGCTTTTGGTTGGCTACAACCCTTCTGTTGTATGACTCACGATCATCTTGTTGCAGAGGCAATTTGAAGATCTCTCTCACCCTGTCTAGGTGGAAATACATTATCTTCCCTCTGACCATGGTACGAAAGGTATGGAGGGCTGTTTGGTACGCGGAATCGTGATTACACTTTAAGTATGTAAAATTCATCGCTCTTTCTTTCCTTGGTAATGGCGCCAAAAACATGATGCCAAGACCATGGTTCACAACTCCGTGTAACTGACCAGCAAGTGCACTGGGTCGTCCAAGTAATACCTTACGTGAGTAAGGGTCGAATCCCACGGAGATTGTTGGTATGAAGCAAGCTATGGTCACCTTGCAAATCTCAGTTAGGCAGATATAAATTGATAATGGAGTTTTCGAATAATAATTAATAGAATAGGGATAGAAATACTTATGTAATTCATTGGTGAGAATTTCAGATAAGCGAATGGAGATGCTTTCGTTACTCTGAACCTCTGCTTTCCTGCTATCTTCATCCAGTCAATCTTACTCCTTTCCATGGCTGGCTTTATGCAAGGGCATCACCGTTGTCAGTGGCTACATCCCCTCCTCTCAGTGAAAAATATGCTCACATGCTCTGTCACAACACGGCTAATCATCTGTCGGTTCTCGATCATGCTGGAATAGGATTCACCCTCCTTTTGCGTCTGTCACTAACGCCCAGCAATCGCGAGTTTGAAGCTCGTCACAGTCATTCAATCATTGAATCCTACTCGTAATACCACAGACAAGGTTTAGACTTTCCGGATTCTCTTGAACGCCGCCATCATTCTAGCTTACGCCACGAAGATTCCGATTAAGAGATCTAAGAGATATTCCTTCTAGCTTATTTCATGTAGAACGGAAGTGTTTGTCAGGCACGTGCTCATAGGGGAGAATGGTGATGAGCGTCACACATAATCATCACCTTCATCACGTTCTTGGGTGCGAATGGATATCTTAGAAGTGAAATAAGATGAATTGAATAGAAGACAGTAGTACTTTGCATTAATCTTTGAGGAACAGCAGAGCTCCACACCTTAATCTATGGAGTGTAGAAACTCTACCGTTGAAAATACATAAGTGAAAGGTCCAGGCGTGGCCGAATGGCCAGCCCTCAAATGTGATCTAAGATAGCATACAAGAGAATCCGGAAGGTCTAAACCTTGTCTGTGGTATTCCGAGTAGGATTCAATGATTGAATGACTGTGACGAGCTCCGAACTCGCGATTGCAGGGCGTTAGTGACAGACGCAAAAGGATAGTAAATCCTATTCCAGCATGATCGAGAACCGACAGATGAATAGCCGTGCCGTGACAGGGTGCGTGAGCATATTATTCACTGAGAGGATAAGATGAAGCCATTGGCAAGGGTGATGCCTCCAGACGATTAGCCGTACTGTGACAGGGCATTGGATCATTTTCCCGAGAGATGACCGAAAGTAGCCATTGACAGTGGTGATGTATCACATAAAGCCAGCCATGGAAAGGAGTAAGACTAATTGGATGAAGATAGCAGGAAAGCAGAGGTTCAGAGGAACGAAAAGCATCTCCATTCGCTTATCTGAAATTCCTACCAATGATTTACATAAGTATCTCTATCCCTATTTTATTATATAATATTCGAAAACACCATTATCACTTTATATCCGCCTGACTGAGATTTACAAGGTGACCATAGCTTGCTTCATACCAACAATCTCCGTGGGATTCGACCCTTACTCACGTAAGGTATTACTTGGACGACCCAATGCACTTGCTGGTTAGTTGTATCGAAGTTGTGACATATTATGAATGTGTAATCACGATTACGCGTACCAAGTTGCTCACGTGCCAGGAATAGTTTGAGCCTGGACATCACAATTTCGTGCACCAAGTTTTTGGCGCCGTTGCAGGGGATTGTTTGAGTTTGGACAACTGACGGTTCATCTTGTTGCTCAGATTAGGTAATTTTTTTTTTATTTTCTTTTCAAAAATTTTTCAAAAATATTTCTAAAATCTCTCATCTGTTTTCAAAAAAAAAAAATAAAAATGTTTTCAAAAATTTTATTCAAGATTTTTAAGAATGAATTCTAGTGTTTCATGAAGCATGTGAAGCCTGGCTGGCTGTAAAGCCATGTCTAAATTCTTTTGGACTGAGGCTTCCAAACCATCAGAGGTAAGTTACATACTTGATAAATGATGAGCAGCAATTTGTTATCAAGAGCAATATACTCTGGTGTTACATGCTAAAGCTTGGCTGGCCATTGGCCATGTCTAGTGTTTTGGACTGGAGCTTTCATTGAAAGCTTGGCTGGCTAGTGAGCCATGTCTAATTCCTGGACTGAAGCTTTAGACTAAGAATGCAAGATTCCTGGAATTTATGTTAAAAATTTTGGAATCCTTATTTCTCTTTTTCATATAATTTTCGAAAAAAATCCAAAAAAATTAGAAAATCATAAAAATCAAAAATATTTTTCTGTTTCTTGTTTGAGTCTTGAGTCATATCATAAGTTTGGTGTCACTTGCATATGCATCTAACATTTTTCGAAAATATCATGCATTCATAGTGTTCTTCATGATCTTCAAGTTGTTCTTGGTAAGTCTCCTTGTTTGATCTTGATGATTTTTTTTGTTCTGTGTCTTTTCATGATTTTCATATGCATTCTTGAATTCTTAGTGTCTAAGCATTAAAGAATTCTAAGTTTGGTGTCTTACATGTTTTCTTTGCATTAAAATTTTTCAAAAATGTGTTCTTGATGTTCATCATGATCTTCATAATGTTCTTGGTGTTCATCTTGACATTCATAGCATTATTGCATGCATTCATTGTTTTGATCTAAAAATTTCATGCATTGCATAATTTTCATGTTTTTCATAAAAATTCAAAAAAATTAAAAAAATATCTTTCCCTTTTTCTCTCATCAAATTCGAAAATTTGAGTTGACTTTTTTTAAAAATTTTTAAAATCAAGTTGTTTCTCATGAGTCAAATCAAATTTTCAATTTGAAAATCTTATCTTTTTCAAAATCTTTTTCAAAAATCAAATCTTTTTCAAAATTCTTAGTTATTTTCGAAAATTCCAAAAATATTTTTCAAAAATATTTTTCTTATTTTTATACCAAATTTTCGAAAATAACATAATCAATTAATGCTTTGATTCAAAAATTTGAAGTTTGTTACTTGCTTGTTAAGAAAGATTCAAACTTTGAGTTCTAGAATCATATCTTGTGATTTCTTGTGAATCAAGTCATTAATTGTGATTTTAAAAATTAAATCTTTTTTCAAAAACTAATTTCTATCATATCTTTTCAAAAATATCTTCTCATCTTATCTTTTTCAAAAATATCTTTTCAAAATATCTTTCCTAACCTCCTAACTTCTTATCTTTTCAAAATTTCTTTCAACTAACTAACTAACTTTTTGTTTGTTTCTTAACTTTTTCAAAACTACCTAACTAATTCTCTCTCTCTCATTTTTCGAAAATATCTTCCCCTTTTTCAAAATTTCTTTTTAATTTATTAATTAATTTAATTTTTAAAATCTTAATTTTCGAAAATTACTAACATTTTTCAAAAACTATTTTCAAAAATCACTAACTCTTTTTCAAAAATAATTTTCGAAAATTCTCTCTCTCCCATCATATTCTATTTATTCATTCATATCCTAACATCTCATCTCACATCTCTTCCATCCTCACAGTTGTGTTTCTTCCATTATATTACATTCTTTGTCTCCCCCTCTTCTTCCACTCACACAGGGATCCCTATACTGTGGTATAAAGGATCTATATTATTATTATTATTTTTCTGTGCCTTCTTCTTTGTCATATGAGCAGGAGCAAGGATAAGAACATTCTTGTGGAAGCAGATCCAGAACCTGAAAGGACTCTGAAGAGAAAATTAAGAGAAGCTAAAATACAACAATCCAGAAATAAGCTTTCAGAAATTTTCAAACAGGCAGAGGAGATGGCAGCCGAAAATAATAATAATGTAAGGAAGATGCTTGGTGACTTTACTGCACCTAATTCCAATTTACATGGAAGAAGCATCTCCATTCCTGCCATTGGAGCAAACAACTTTGAGCTGAAACCTCAATTAGTTTCTCTGATGCAGCAGAACTGCAAGTTTCATGGACTTCCATCTGAAGATCCTTTTCAGTTCCTACTGAATTCTTGCAGATATGTGATACTGTCAAGACTAATGGAGTAGATCCTGAAGTCTACAGGCTCATGCTTTTCCCTTTTGCTGTAAGAGACAGAGCTAGATTATGGTTGGATTCTCAACCCAAAGACAGCCTGAACTCTTGGGATAAGCTGGTCACGGCTTTCTTAGCCAAGTACTTTCCTCCTCAAAAGCTGAGCAAGCTTAGAGCTGATGTTCAAACCTTTAGACAGAAAGAAGGTGAATCCCTCTATGAAGCTTGGGAAAGATACAAACAGTTGACCAAAAAGTGTCCTTCTGACATGCTTTCAGAATGGACCATCCTGGATATATTCTATGATGGTTTATCTGAGCTATCAAAGATGTCACTGGACACTTCTGCAGGTGGATCCATTCACCTAAAGAAAACGCCTGCAGAAGCTCAAGAACTCATTGACATGGTTGCTAATAACCAGTTCATGTACACTTCTGAAAGGAATCCTGTGAGCAATGGGACGCCTATGAAGAAGGGAGTTCTTGAGGTTGATACTCTGAAAGCCATATTAGCTCAGAATAAAATATTGACTCAGCAAGTCAATATGATCTCTCAGAGTCTGAATGGAATGCAAGCTGCATCCAACAGTACTCAAGAGGCATCTTCTGAAGATGAAGCCTATGATCCTGAGAACCCTGCAATAGCAGAGGTAAATTACTTAGGTGAACCTTATGGAAACACCTATAACTCAACATGGAGAAATCATCCAAATTTCTCATGGAAGGATCAAAAGCCCCAACAAGGCTTTAATAATGGTGGAAGAAACAGGTTTAGCAATAGCAAGCCTTTTCTATCATCAACTCAGCAACAGATAGAGAACTCTGAACAAAATGCTTCTAATTTAGCAAATCTAGTCTCTGATCTATCTAAGGCCACTGTAAGTTTCATGAATGAAACAAGGTCTTCCATTAGAAATCTGGAAGTACAAATGGGCCAGCTGAGTAAAAGGATCACTGAAATCCCTCCTAGTACTCTCCCAAGCAATATAGAAGAGAACCCAAAAGGAGAGTGCAAAGCCATTGACATAAGCACCATGGCCGAACCTGTGAGGAGAGGAGAGGACGTGAATCCCAAGGAGGAAGACCTCCTGGGACGTCCAGTGGTCAATAAGGAGCTTCCCTCTGAGGAACCAAAGGACTCTGGGGCTCATCTAAAGACCATAGAGATCCCATTGAACCTCCTTATGCCCTTCATGAGCTCTGATGAGTATTCCTCTTCTGAAGAGAATGAGGATGTTACTGAAGAGCAAACTGCCAAGTTTCTTGGTGCAATCATGAAGCTGAATGCCAAATTATTTGGCATTGATACTTGGGAAGTTGAACCTCCCTTGTTCATCAATGAACTGAGTGATCTGGATCAACTGACATTACCTCAGAAGAGACAGGATCCTGGAAAGTTCATAATACCCTGTACCATAGGCACTATGATCTTTAAAGCTCTGTGTGACCTTGGTTCAGGAATAAACCTCATGCCCCTCTCTGTAATAGAGAAACTGGGAATCTATGGGGTGCAAGCTGCTAAAATCTCACTAGAGATGGCAGACAGCTCAAGAAAACAGGCTTATGGACAAGTAGAGGACGTGTTAGTAAAGGTTGAAGGCCTTTACATCCCTGCTGATTTCATAGTCCTGGATATTGGAAAGGAAGAGGATGAATCCATCATCCTAGGAAGACCTTTCCTGGCCACAGCAAGAGCTGTGATTGATGTTGACAGAGGTGAAATATTCCTTCAATGGAATGAGGACTCCCTTGTGTTTAAAACTCAAGGATCTCCCTCTGCAACCATGGAGAGGAAGCAGAAAAAGCTTCTCTCCAAGCAGAGTTAACCAGAGCCCCCACAGTCAAACTCTAAGTTTGGTGTTGGGAGGCCACAACCAAACTCTAAGTTTGGTGTTGAACTCCCATATCCAAACTCTAAGTTTGGTGTTGGAGAGTCTCAACAAAGCTCTGCACATCTGTGAGGCTCCATGAGAGCCCACTGTCAAGCTATTGACATTAAAGAAGCACTTGTTGGGAGGCAACCCAATGTCTATCTAATTCTTATTTTTATTGTTTTTCATGTTTTCTTAGGTTCATGATCATGTGGAGTCACAAAATAAATATAAAAATTGAAAACGGAATCAAAAATAGCAGAAGAAAAATCACACCCTGGAGGAGCATCTGTCTGGCGTTCAGCGCCAGAACAGAGCATGGTTCTGGCGCTGAACGCCCAAAATGGGCAGCTTCTAGGCGCTGAACGCCAGAACAGGCATGGTTCTGGCGTTCAACGCCAGAAATGGCACACAAATGGGCGTTGAACGCCCAAAATGGCCACCAACCTGGCGCTGAACGCCCAGAGTTGGGTACAAAGGCATTTTTACATGCCTAATGGGTGCAGGGATGTAAATCCTTGAACACCTCAGGATCTGTGGACCCCACAGGATCCACTCAGGATCTGTGGACCCCACAGGATCCCCACCTACCTCCACTTACTTTTTCTCACCACTCTTTTTCACACAACCCCATAAACTCTCTTCCCCATCACCTCTTCACCACTCACATCCATCCACTCTTCCCTATAAACCTACCTCTTAAACTCCACCTACCTTCAAAATTCAAAACCAATTTCCCACCCAAACCCACCCATATGGCCGAACCTTAACCCCCCCTCCCTTCCCTATATAAAGACCTCCATTCTTTATCAAATTCACACAACACACCCCTCTACACTCCTCTTGGCCGAAACCACATCTCCCTCTCCCTCTCCATATTTCTTCTTCTTCTTCTTCTATTCTTTTGTTTATTGCTCGAGGGCGAGCAATATTCTAAGTTTGGTGTGGTAAAAGCATAGCTTTTTGTTTTTCCATTACCATTGATGGCACCCAAGACCGGAGAATCCTCTAGAAGAGGGAAAGGGAAGATAAAAGCTTCCACATCCGAGTCATGGGAGATGGAAAGGTTCATCTCCAAAGCCCATCAAGACCACTTCTATGATGTTGTGGCCAAGAAGAAGGTGATCCCTGAGGTCCCTTTCAAACTCAAAAGAAATGAGTATCCGGAGATCCGACATGAAATTCAAAGAAGAGGTTGGGAAGTTCTAACAAATCCCATCCAACAAGTCGGCATCCTAATGGTTCAAGAGTTCTATGCTAATGCATGGATCACCAAGAACCATGATCAAAGTAAGAACCCGGATCCAAAGAACTATGTTACAATGGTTCGGGGGAAATACTTAGATTTTAGTCCGGAAAATGTGAGGTTGGCGTTTAACTTGCCCATGATGCAAGGAGATGAACGCCCCTACACTAGAAGGGTCAACTTTGATCAAAGGTTGGACCAAGTCCTTATGGACATATGTGTGGAAGGAGCTCAATGGAAGATTGACTCCAAAGGCAAGCCGGTTCAACTAAGAAGATTGGACCTCAAGCCTGTAGCTAGAGGATGGTTAGAGTTCATTCAATGCTCAATCATTCCCACTAGCAACCGGTTTGAAGTTACTATAGACCGGGCCATCATGATCCATAGCATCATGATTGGAGAAGAGGTGGAAGTTCATGAGATTATACCTCAAGAACTCTACAAGGTGGCTGACAAGTCTTCCACTATGGCAAGATTAGCCTTTCCTCACCTCATTTGCCACCTATGCAATTCAACTGGGATTGACATAGAGGGAGATATCCTCATCAAAGAGGACAATCCCATCACTAAGAAAAAGATGGAGCAAGCAAGAGAGCCCAGTCATGGAGCTCAAGAGGCGCAAGAAGCTCATTTCCATGAGATCCCTGAGATGCCTCAAATGCACTTTCCTCCACAAAATTGTTGGGAGCAAATCAACACCTCCCTAGGAGAATTGAGTTCCAATATGGGACAACTAAGGGTGGAACATCAAGAGCACTCCATCATGCTTCATGAAATAAGAGAAGATCAAAAAGCAATGAGGGAGGAGCAACAAAGACAAGGAAGAGACATAGAAGAGCTCAAGGACATCATTGGTTCCTCAAGAAGGAAACGCCACCATCACTAAGGTGGATTTATTCCTTGTTCTTCTTTCTTCTGTTTTTCGTTTTCTATGTTATGTGCTTATCTATGTTTGTGTCTTCATTACATGATCATTAGTAGTTAGTAACTTTGTCTTAAAGTTATGAATGTCCTATGAATCCATCACCTCTCTTAAGTGAAAAATGTTTTAATTCAAAAGAACAAGAAGTACATGAGTTTCGAATTTATCCTTGAACTTAGTTTAATTATATTGATGTGGTGACAATGCTTCTTGTTTTCTGAATGTATGCTTGAACAGTGCATATGTCTTTTGAAGTTGTTGTTTAAGAATGTTAAATATGTTGGCTCTTGAAAGAATGATGACTAGGAGACATGTTATTTGATAATCTGAAAAATCATAAAATGATTCTTGAAGCAAGAAAAAGCAGCAAAGAACAAAGCTTGCAGAAAAAAAAAAGAAAAAAAAATAGGCGAAAAAAAAAATAGAAAGAAAAAGCAAGCAGAAAAAGCCAATAACCCTTAAAACTAAAAGGCAAGGGCAATAAAAAGTATCCCAAGGCTTTGAGCATCAGTGGATAGGAGGGCCTAAAGGAATAAAATCCTGGTCTAAGCGGCTAAACCAAGCTGTCCCTAACCATGTGCTTGTGGCGTGTAGGTGTCAAGTGAAAACTTGAGACTGAGCGGTTAAAGTCAAGGTCCAAAGCAAAAAAAGAGTGTGCTTAAGAACCCTGGACACCTCTAATTGGGGACTTTAGCAAAGCTGAGTCACAATCTGAAAAGGTTCACCCAATTATGTGTCTGTGGCATTTATGTATCCGGTGGTAATACTGGAAAACAAAGTGCTTAGGGCCACGACCAAGACTCATAAAGAAGCTGTGTTCAAGAATCATCATACTGAACTAGGAGAGTCAATAACACTATTCGAAATCTGAAGTTCCTATAGATGCCAATCATTCTAAACTTCAATGGATAAAGTGAGATGCCAAAACTATTCAAGAGGCAAAAAGCTATAAGTCCCGCTCATATGATTGAAGCTCTGTTTCATTGATAGTTTGGAATTTATAGTATATTCTCTTCTTTTTCTCCTATTTGATTTTCAGTTGCTTGGGGACAAGCAACAATTTAAGTTTGGTGTTGTGATGAGCGGATAATTTATACGCTTTTTGGCATTGTTTTTAGTATGTTTTTAGTAGGATCTAGATACTTTTAGGGATGTTTTCATTAGTTTTTATGTTAAATTCAGATTTCTGGACTTTACTATGAGATTGTGTATTTTTCTGTGATTTCAGGTAATTTCTGGCTGAAATTGAGGGACTTGAGCAGAAATCAGATTCAGAGGTTGAAGAAGGACTGCTGATGCTGTTGGATTCTGACCTCCCTGCACTCAAAGTGGATTTTCTAGAGCTACAGAACTCGAAATGGCGCTCTTCTAATTGCGTTGGAAAGTAGACATCCAGGGCTTTCCAGAAATGTATAATAGTCCATACTTTAACCAAGAATAGACGACGTAAACTGGCGTTCAACGCCAGCTTTCTACCCAAATCTGGCGTCCAGCGCCAGAAAAGGAGCCAAAACCAGAGTTGAACGCCCAAACTGGCACTAAAACTGGCATTCAACTCCAAGGAGGACCTCTACACGTGCCACACTCAAGCTCAGCCCAAACACACAACAAGTGGGCCCCGGAAGTGGATTTATGCATCAATTACTTACTCATGTAAACCCTAGTGACTAGTTTATTATAAATAGGACCCTTTACTATTGTATTAGATATCTTTGGTCTCAGTTTTAATCCATTGTTCATCTTAGGAGACTATTGATCATGCTTTAGGGGGCTGGCCATCTCGGCCATGCCTGGACCTTCACTTATGTATTTTCATACGGTAGAGTTTCTACACTCCATAGATTAAGGTGTGGAGCTCTGCTGTTCCTCAAAGATTAATGCAAAGTACTACTGTTTTCTATTCAATTCATCTTATTTCGCTTCTAAGATATCCATTCGCACCCAAGAACGTGATGAAGGTGATGATTATGTGTGACGCTCATCACCATTCTCCATTATGAACGCGTGCCTGACAAACACTTCCGTTCTACATGAAATAAGCTAGAATGAATATCTCTTAGATCTCCTAACCAGAATCTTCGTGGCGTAAGCTAGAATGATGGCGGCATTCAAGAGAATCCGGAAGATCTAAACCTTGTCTGTGGTATTCCGAGTAGGATTCAATGATTGAATGACTGTGACGAGCTCCGAACTCGCGATTGCAGGGCGTTAGTGACAGACGCAAAAGGATAGTAAATCCTATTCCAGCATGATCGAGAACCGACAGATGAATAGCCGTGCCGTGACAGGGTGCGTGAGCATATTATTCACTGAGAGGATAAGATGAAGCCATTGGCAAGGGTGATGCCTCCAGACGATTAGCCGTACTGTGACAGGGCATTGGATCATTTTCCCGAGAGATGACCGAAAGTAGCCATTGACAGTGGTGATGTATCACATAAAGCCAGCCATGGAAAGGAGTAAGACTGATTGGATGAAGATAGCAGGAAAGCAGAGGTTCAGAGGAAATAAAAGCATCTCCATTCGCTTATCTGAAATTCCTACCAATGATTTACATAAGTATCTCTATCCCTATTTTATTATATAATATTCGAAAACACCATTATCACTTTATATCCGCCTGACTGAGATTTACAAGGTGACCATAGCTTGCTTCATACCAACAATCTCCGTGGGATTCGACCCTTACTCACGTAAGGTATTACTTGGACGACCCAGTGCACTTGCTGGTTAGTTGTATCGAAGTTGTGACATATTATGAATGTGTAATCACGATTACGCGTACCAAGTTGCTCACGTGCCAGGAATAGTTTGAGCCTGGACATCACAATTTCGTGCACCAAATACCCATCTTATAAGTCTGGGTTTAAAATCCTGCTTAGTGAGTAGTGTAACACCGTAACCTTTAGCACCTCTTGATCGTACTAAAAGTCTGAGCACTACTTACCTCTAAACCTTTTTATTATATACTATATTTATTTAATATTGAGCCTTCGTGAATACGAACCGAAGCTTTAATTAAGAAAACAAAAAGAGACTTTATTTTAAACTATTTAATCACAAAAGTATATATATTCACATAGTATAAATACATGGACTTATTTTAAAAGTCCCAAACACAAATCCTACCCCTTTAAAAACTTTAACTAACAAGGCGAGGGGAAAAATAAATTTTAACAATTCAACTCATAAACATATTCCTCTGTGCTCCCGCAGCTTCGCATTGAGCTTTCGCACTTGTAGCTGAAAGGGGTAGAGAAAGGGGGGTAAGAACTGGGGAGTTCTTTGTAGGATCGGGGTAGTTAGTTAAGTTTGTTTTATCATGTTCTTAGTAAATAACAACAGTCAACAAAGTACAATCCAACTCCGTAATTACAGAGCATCGAATCCAATCACAAGCACACACAATCATAGAAAACACAATCACAAACAAATATGCGCAAACAAGGATGATGCATGTCTAGTCCTATCGCAGGTAATGAGCTCATTTGTCTGTTTCGACCCGCACCCAACGCAATCCGACTCGCAAGTTAGATAAGGCATTCCAGCGGCATAACCTCTGCAAGGTTTCAACCTCTTGCAGGCGCTAATTTTCCAGCTGAAGTATGCCGAACATGACCTCTGCAAGTAATTGCAGGCGCTGATTCTCCAGCTGAAGCATGTGCCACTTTCTCCTGGAAGGCATTCCATACACACGAACATCCCCGCACAATCATTCACACACAAGGCCCACGGCCTCTAATGAGCGTTACGTATCGCCGTCCTCACTAGACACTTGGTACTAAGGCCCAACAACACTCAATATCTTTTCAGTTTCTGCTCTCTGCTCTTCTGTGGCAGAGGTCCATTTACTTAATAAACCGAATTCAAGACATAACTTGAAACAAAATCTATTCTAAAAAATAAGCTTATAAATAAGATTTTTAAAATGAAATCACTTTTCATATATTTTTACAAAAATTGGACAGTATTTTCCCTTAAAATTGGACTTTGCCACCCTTTTCAGGTCCCAATCGAACCATTTTCAACCTCTTTTCAATCATTTCAAATCTCAATTCAATACCAACAAATCAAACCAGACAAATTCCAACATTTTCAAATTATCCCAACGTAATCCAAAAATCAAATTCATCAGAATAACTCAGTTCCTGGCTGCACTTAAACCCTCCTAACCTCAAACTTATCACAAATATCAAAATAAATTCAATCGACATGTAATCACGACATCAATTCACTTATCAAATACCAATTTAACCGGTGAAAATTTACCAAAATCCTACCTCCGTATGAAATCAAGATACTCGAGGCTCCGGAGAAGCTTTCTGGCCGAGCTGCTGAAGAGAAAAACGTCAGAAATCGTCTGTACCTCCAAGAACTCCAATTGGCCGAACTCAAGGTGAAGGGAAGCTACGTTACCATCAGCTTCCACCGAACAAAAGTAACGCCAACGTGTAGAGGAGGAGGATAGAAAAACTTTTAAAGGATTAGATTTTTTATTAGAGTTACGAATCGCGAGAAATCGAAGTCGGAAGTTCTTGGTGGAGTCACAGTTCTCTCATGCAAGGTTCGGTCTCTCTCTTTCACACGCTCAGTTCCTTTCTTTTCTTTCTTAATTTCATTTGGTGGAATGAATAAATGGAGCTTAAGTTATATATATATATATATATAATATGCTTATAAATGAGCCAAGTTTGGCTTTCTTTCTTTCACATTGCCTTCGGCAATTAATATTACTACCACTACTACTACTACTACTACTACTACTACTAATAATAATAATAATAATAATAATAATAATAATAATAATAATAATAATAATAATAATAATAATAATATTTGTAAAAATCAATTTGAACTTTGTCTATTAAAATAGTTTCTAATACATAATTTAAACTAATAAAATAAATCATAATTAAATTAAACTTTAATAATCATAGAATTTTATTTAATTATTTTTGTTGAAAATAATTTTTTTTAAATAACTAATTATTTAATTTTCAAAACTTCGAGATGTTATAAGTAGATACTTTAGAGCTGTATGGTCAGTATAAATAATGACCTTAGATCCTAGTAGGTAGGGTCTGAACTTGTCAATGGCATAAACCACTGCAAGTAGCTCCTTTTCTGTAGTAGTGTAATTTTTCTACGCATCATTTAATACGCGACTAGCATAATAAATGACATGTAAAAGCTTGTCATGTTTCTGACCTAGGACTGCGCCTATTGAATGATCACTTGCATCACACATTAGCTTAAATGGCAAGTCCTAGTTGGGTGCAGAGATGATAGGAGAAGTGACAAGCTTGGCTTTCAGAGTTTCAAAGGCATGCATGCATTCTTGGTCAAAGACGAATGGGACATTAGTGGCCAAGAGATTACACAGGGGTTTGGTGATTTTAGAAAAATCTTTTATGAACTGCCTGTAGAATCCTGCATGTCCTAAGAAACTTCTGATTGCCTTGACATTAGCAGGTGGAGGCAAGCATTCTATCACTTCCACCTTAGCTTGATCCACTTCTATCCCCTTATTTGAGATTCTATGCCCAAGAACAATGCCTTCAGTTACCATGAAGTGGCATTTCTCCCAGTTTAGAACTACGTTTGTTTCTTGGCATCTTTTCAGGACCAGGGTTAGATGATCAAGACAGGAGTTAAATAAGTCTCCATAAACAGAGGAGTCATCCATGAATACTTCAAGGAATTTCTCTATCATATCAGAGAAGATGGATAACATGCATTTCTGAAAGGTGGCAGGTGTATTGCGCAGGCCAAATGGCATTCGCCTATAGGCGAATACACCAGATGGACATGTGAATGCTGTCTTCTCTTGATCCTGTGGATCTACTAGTATTTGATTGTACCCAGAATATCCATCCAGGAAACAATAAAAAGCATGACTTCCTAGTCTTTCTAGCATTTGGTCAATAAAGGGTAAAGGAAAGTGATCTTTCCTCGTGGCGTCATTGAGTCTTCTGTAGTCAATGCACATACGCCACCCTGTAACTGTCCTTTTAGGGATTAGTTCATTCTTTTCATTATGAACCACTGTCAACCCTCCCTTCTTAGGGATAACTTGGACAGGGCTCACTCAGGAGCTATCAGAAATGGGATAAATGATCCCAGCTTCATACAGCTTAGTAACTTCCTTCTGCACTACTTCTTTCATAGCTGGATTCAAACACCTCTGTGGTTGTACCACTGGTTTGGCATTATCCTCCAACAGGATTTTATGCATGCATCGGGCAGGGCTAATGCCCTTAAGGTCACTTATAGTCTACCCAAGGGCGGTCCTATGTGTTTTAAGCGCCTGAATTAGTGCTTCTTCTTCCTGCGGCTCTAATGCAGAGTTTATAATCACAGGATAGGTATATCCCTCTCCCAGAAATGCATACTTCAGGGAAGAAGGTAATGGCTTAAGCTCAAGATTGGGAGGCTTCTCCTTTTCCTCAGAGGTTTCCAGAGGTTCCTCTGAATCAGGCTGAGTATCATCAAGGATATCATCTAGCCCTTCATTGAGGCTTTCGGCCATGTTGACCTCTTCCACCAGGGAATCAATGAGGTCAATGCTCATGCATTCCTCAGGAATGTCTGGATGCTGCATAGCCTTGACAGCATTTAGTACGAACTTTTCCTCATTGACTCTCAGGGTGACTTCCCCTTTTTCAACATCAATGAGGCTCCGTCCTGTAACTAGGAAGGGTCTTCCTAGAATAAGGGATGCACTCTTGTACCCTTCCATGTCCAACACCACAAAATCAGTGGGGAAGGCAAAAGGTCCCACCCTGACAATTATGTCTTCAATTACTCCTGATGGTATCTTAATAGACACGTCAGCAAGTTGAAGGAATATGCGGGTTGGTTTGACTTCATCAGTCAAACAGAGCTTCTTTATTAAAGAAGCTGGTATTAGGTTATTGCTTGCTCCAAGGTCACATAGAGCTGTTCTTGTATAAGCATCACCTAGAGTGCATGGTATCATAAAGCTTCCAGGGTCTTTAAGCTTCTCTGGCAAGCTGTTTTGAATGATTGCATTGCACTTCTCAGTGAGGAGGACTGTTTGTGTCTCTCTCTAATCCTTATTATGACTTAGAATGTCCTTCATAAACCTTGCATAAGAAGGTATCTGTTCCGAGGATTACCTGAAACTTCGGGGTCGATCTTGGACGAGACCTTCCAGTCTGATCTGGCTTGTCGCGTCTGGCTTGTTGGATTTTGAAGTACTGCTGGTCCTTGATCACAGAGGGGTAGTAATACCTGCAAGAGACTCCGATGCTTAAGTCAGTACGGGCGTTAGGCAGGTTTTTTGTAGAATTGGAGTATGAGTTATACCTGATTACTCCAGTGTATTTATAGTGTGGTGTTTGACGATCTTCCTTTGAGATAAGTTTGTTATCTTATCTTATCTTATCTTTTGTGGGTGAGATCCTATCTTTGGCCAACTGCTTCTTAGTAGGTGGTGGTTCTTCGTTTTGGGCCTTTAGTGGAGATCATCAGACCGCTTTGTGAAGAGGTCGGTAGCGGGCCAACCTTTCTTGAGGTCAGTCCCTTTGTCTTCGGACGATCCGACCCTGAAGCTCAAACAAGTGTATGAGCAGTGTCCCTGCTTAAGCTCCGGCCTTTTTCCCGAGGTTGTGTTTGTTTCCCAAACTTCGACCTTTTCTAGGGGGAGGCCGAGCTAAAGCATTTGGCTGTTGACCGTGCCCGAGGTGTTGTTGATCCCTTCGGGGCGAGCTTTGCCTCTTTAATGCTGTTTCGAAACGCGAAGCGGTTTTTCTCTTGCTCTTTAAATGCTGTTCCATTCTCAAGTGCGTTAGTTTCTTGGGTTTGATGTAGCGCTTTAAAAGCCTTTTAATTGTGTTTTTATTCCTTTGTCGTTTTCTTTTCCTCTTTGTATCTTGTTTGAAATCAAAGGGGTTTTATGCGCTTCAGTTTTCTTGATTCTGACTGTTTTTTCTTGTTTCCTAAGAGAAAAATCCTTCTTTATCTTTAATTTGCCCCAAGCTTTTTTCCTTTCCCTGAGGCTTCAAGGCTCTTGTTGGTGTGGACCATCCGTGACTCTGCTGTGCGTTCGTTGCTACTGCTTCTTCTTGTTGCAGGTTGGTACTCTGTTTTGCGCACTTCGCATTTTTTCGTGGTCGCGATCCTTCTGCTTGTTTGTTTCTGTTGCATGCTTCTATTTTTCACCTAAAGTTTTGATCTTTCTTTCTTTTTGTTGTTTTTGAAAGAGCTAGGGCTTTTGATTTTCTTTGATTTCTTGTACTTCTTCTCCTCTGTGTCTGTATTGCCTCCAAAGGGTACCTCTGGGTTTCGATGGTGATCTTTGTTCTTGTGAACCTTGAGGCGCCCTTTTGTTATCGTGTTGCTGTTTGCTTGTTCGCTTTTTCATCTTCTTATTTCTGGCCAAGTTGTTTGGTAGTGACGTCCCTTTTATTTTCTTGCTGTAGGTATAGTTTCTATGTCTTCTCGTAGAAATATTGTTAAAATGTCCACAAAGGTTCCTCCTGGTATGGCCGACTGGTTAGATTTCGTAGTGTTAGGGTGTCTTACTGTAGCAGATCCGAAAAACTGTGAGAAGTTTAGGAGGCATCATAGGGTCTGTGGGAATAGGGAGGATGAGAAAAACTATGAGTTGGTGTCGCCTGACCCTGAGGAGACGGTCAGTTTTCTCCCTTAAGTCAGGCGGAGCATCCTTTCTTTTATGCATATGATTGCTTTTTTACCAAGTTAGGTATTACCCTTCCCTTTACTAAGTTTGAGTCTGACATCTTGTGGAACTGTAATATAGCCCCTTCTCAGCTTCATCCCAACTCTTGGGTCTTCATGAAAATTTTTCAGTTGTTGTGTTAGGAGCTGGGTGTCCGACCTTCCCTCTATCTTTTTCTGTATCAGTTTGTGATGACTAAACCGAGGGCGGCCAAGAAGAAGGCTTCTTGGATCTCTTTCTGGGATACCCAGGGAAAAAAAGGTTTTTTCTATTTTTGATGACTCCTTCCATGATTTCAAAAACTTTTATTTTAAAGTCCGGGCTGTTAAGGATGTTCATCCCTTTTTTTCTGGATGAGAACAATGAACCTACATTTCATCTTTGGTGGCAAAAGGACCCTGTAGTTCTTAAGTATCCTTTAGAGAGTCTTGATGAGGTGGAGAGGGTGATAAACCCCAATTTCGTGATTTATCTTGTGCTAATTTTGGGGGATTTTGTCACCTTTTCTCACATTTATCCAATGAAAAAGCATGGTTTTGTAATTCTCCCTTGAATTTTGCTTAAGTGTAAAAACATGCTTTTTAGGCTCTAAATCGGTGATTTTAATTCACTTTAATTCCATTCGATGCCTTGATGTGTTTGATGAATGAAGAAACAAAGATTGGGAATGCACCAAAGGACGCGCACGCGTACATGCCGCGTCCGCGCGGGTTGAGAATTTGCTAGACGACGCGCGCAAGCACATGGCGCGCACGCGCCGATACTCTCACGTGGCCCACTTGAAGGCAAAATGCTGGGGGCGATTTTTGAGCTGCCCAGGCCCAAATCCAACTTGTTTCTGAGTGTATTTCATGTAGAATTGAAGTCCAAGCAATGGGAGAGCAATTAGTAAATCCAACACGAACCTTTAGTTAGTTTTCTAGAGAGAGAAGCTCTCTCTTCTCTCTAGAATTAGGTTAGGATTATGTTAGATTATCTTAGATTCATATTTAATTATTTGATCTCATCTTGTTTTCTCCACAATTTCATGTCTCTATTGTTGATTCTCTTAGTTTTTATGTTAATTTCCCATTTTGCTATCTTTTGTGATGATGACTCATGTTGGATTTGTTTACATTTAATGCAATTTTGATGTTGATGTTTCTTTAATTGATGAATTGAGTTGTGATCTTACTTTTCTTGCAATTAATAGTGGTAGATTTTAGTATTTTTGCAATTTATGATGTTGACTTTTATTGCATTCTAAGTGTTTGATGAAATGCTCTCCTTAGTTTTTGAGTAGTTTTATCAACCCTTGGTCTAAGCCAAGGGACTTGAGTGATCTTGAGTTGCTGGACATAATGGATTTGGTGATTTGAGAACCCTTGGTGGTTAATTTGAAGCCCATTGACGCTAACCCACTACTAAGTCAATTAGTAGGTAGGTTAGGATTTAAGGGTGGATGTGATCAAGCCTATTTGACATACTTCAAGTCTAGGAGTAAATGTTACATACTTAAGACTTCGAGAAGTAGACTTAATGGGTTGGCCTCTCATAATTATCAATAATTGGTTTGTTAACTAGGATGGTGATCTCAAGTACCCAAGTCTTAGCCAAGAGTTCTTTATTTTGCTTTCTTTACTTACTCACTCAGTTTACTTTCTTGCCATCTCATAAACCAAACCCCCTTTTTACCCCATCATAGCCAATATGCATGCACTTCATTGTTTCCTAGGGAGACGACCCGAAGTCTAAATACTTCGGTTAATTCTTATTTGGGGTTCGTTATTTGTGACAACTCAATATTTTTGATTGAGAGGATTGTTTGTTGGTGTAGAACTATACTTGCAACGAGAATTCATTCAATTGAGAAAATTCTATACCCACACGACAATTGCGCTTAAATCAAAATGGCGCCGTTGCCGGGGACGCAATGGTGCTATGTTATTGGCTATTGTATATATTGTGAATATCTTGAATTTTGGTTTGTTTGCTAGTTTTTACTAGTTAGGATTTTATCTTCTTTGTTTCTTATTGCTCTTTGTTTTTATTTTCTCTTTTACTATGAATTCTCATCCTTTTGACTATGAGCGTAGTTCAAACTATGTTGTAGGAAATGGAAGCTCCAATGAGGATATGCATCAAGAATTTGGAAATCAAGGATGGGAGGAACCTCAAGCTTATGAACAATCTTCATGGCAACAACCTCCTACGAACTCCTATAGGTATAATCCTGATCCTAATGTATATCAACCCGATGTGTGTGATGACCCTTATTGTTGTTGTCAACCATAATCATCATATGCATGTGACTCCATTCTTCAATATAGACATACACCATACTCATAAGCCTCACATCACCATTCAACTCTATATGACCATAACTCATACACACCATATCAACCACCATTCGAATCATATATAGAACAACCACCATCCTAATACCAATATTCCCAAGAACCACAAATTCCACATACACCACCTCAAGAATTCCATCAATATGAATCACCTTCCGATTACAACAATCTTTCCTCAACCAATGAATTCTCTCTTCCACCACCACCTCCTGATGAAGCCTTCATATTAGAACTGAGAGACCTCGAATCTCACATCTTGAGGCGACAAGAGGAGGATGAAACTATGTTTAAGGAGCTAAGAGCAAAGATAGCTAGCATGGTAGAAGCTGTGAATCACCTAACATCCCACCTAAGTTCATGCACCTTAAGTACCCCCATTGTTGAATGTGGAGAAATAATCAAGGAGCTTGGTGAGGAAGTGAACTTGAAGCTCCATGGTGAGGAAGAAGAATTGAAGCAAGAAGGGCAACAAGAGGAGAAGATAGAGATTAGCGAACAAAAGGAAGTAGTGGATGGATGTTTAGGATACGTTGAGCACATAAAGGAATCTCGAATTGAAGAACCCTCTTCCAAGAAGTTTGGAGGGGATATTGAAGAGAAGAGTAATGTTGCAGGAGTAGACAAAGAGTCGAAGGAAATTGATCAAGAATGGATTCCATCACTAGTGATTTTTTGCCCATGTCGATCAATCCCTTTGACGATCTTGTTGAACCTTCCCCCAGTGGATTAGAAAGCAAGGTTGAGGAAGACGTGAAACCTCCAAGACCTACTAAGGGTGAAGAACTAGGAGAAGTATTCCAAGCAACAAGCGCTCCTATCTATGATGATTTCGAATCAACATATGATCCTTTCGAGTTTGAAGAATCCTTCCCCAAAATGCCTAGACTTGATGATGAGGTAAATTTCACTATACCTCCTATCTATGATGAGAGTGATGGGGAAGAAATAGAAAAAATTGGTGAAGAAGAATGTGAACTTGAGGAAGCTTGGCATGAGGAGAAACTCGAAGAGCCTTGCCAAGTGGTGGAAACCTCTAAAAGAGGATGGACGGGAGTAGAGTATGCTTTATCAAGATCTTTGGGAATCCCTCCACCTAGTTCGTCATCCAATCCTCCGCTTGAGTGGGTAAAACTTCTAACTCTCAGCTTTATTATCCCACTTGAGTATGGTTTGCTTGAAACGGATGGCCAACTTAGGGTACTTTGTGGAATTAAGCGAAAGAGGAGGATGTTTAGTGGTTGGCGTTCTAAATCTAGGCTCATTATGGTGGGAAGCTCGAAATTGAAGAGCATGAATTGGTGTAATGCTCAATTAAATAGGTCTAGGAGAGTAGTTTGGTGCTTCCATGAGAATTCTACTTTCTCGTCGCCCGGACAAAGTCAAGGCAATCAACTGGAAGATGGGTGCGAGGACAGAATTTTACTTTCATGAATGGCATGACCGCTTTGTACGAGAATTTCAAAGCCCAGGTCCGGGTTCTTGCTCCTGATGCCGACCTTACCCTGTTTAGTATGGACAACATTGTCGAAGATGGTAAGATCGTGCCAGCCCCTGATGATGATGAGACTCCTACTCCGGATCCTCTTGACAAAGCTTCTTCTGTTGAGATGTCCCGACCTGAGGCCGACCCCGATGTGGAAACCTTAAATGGCCTTGATGGTGTTGTCAGTGCCATCCCGATTTCAGTCATTCCTCCTGCTCCTCATGATACGGCGACAGGATCGAAGCTGGACCCCTTATGACTATCTCTTTTTTATTTCTCTTCTGATTATGTATTGGTATGGTCCGACTTGTGGACCTTTGAACTCTTGTTTTTGTAATTTTTCGATAACTCTCTAACACTTATAGTTGCTCCCTAGCAACTTTTAGTTTTTAATCAAAACACCTTCACTCTTGGGTTGCTGTTAGGTAACCTTTGAGTTTTAATGTTTTAAATTTTGAGACTTTTGTCTTTACTATTCTGGTAGTGTGTTGGCTTGGCTTCTGAGAAGTGCTCCCATCCTTTGGCTACTGTTTCACCACTTTCTGGTTTCCTTCTTGGGGTGGCGTTTCGTTGTAGATTTTGGCCTAGCCATCTACCAGAGTTAGGTGTTGGTCTTTTCTGACCAACGTCCTTCCTGATGACCTTGGGGTAGTGTTCTTTCACGAACCTCTACCATTTGTGTGTTGGTCTGCACTTCTAGTTGTGGTGACAACTTTTCTGAGTTGCTTTTGCTTTGGGAGGTTTTCGACCTTGTGGTGCGCGTTTTTGTGCCCTTAGTCAAGTTCCAATACACTTTTTTTAGGTGGTGTTCTTATTCTGAACTTCGTACCTTTTAGTTGTTCTTTGGACGACTTTTGAGTTCTTGTTTGCAATTGCCTTTTGCTTTTTAAGTAGTGTCGCTTTTGGACTTCTACCTTTTAGCTTGGCAATTTTTGTGCTAGGTTTTTCAACCTTTGTGACCTTCGCATGGTTAGTAAGGCATTGTTCCCTTTTTAGTGATTCTTTAGCTGGTCTGACTTCTCTGTTGGGCCTTTCTAAGTTATTTTTTGCGACTCCGTTTTTTATCCGACCTCGTTAGGCCGCTTTATATGGGTTGCTTTTATAACTTCTCACATTAATTTGGATCTTATTGCTTCACCTTGCCGACCTTTCTTGGTCTGACGATGAATTTTGCGTTTTTTCGAGCATAAATTAATGTGCCTTGGTAGGAAACTTTTTAGGGAAACTGTGTTTTCATAAAAATGCAATGAATCTAAAAATGTAAATGAGAGTATATATATGTATGGGGTTACCCTCCAAGTCGGGCCGCCCTCAGGTCTTGGCCTGGTGCCTCGTTAAAAAACCCTTTGGTGGAAAAAAGAGCACACCTTAGCTTGAGACCTTTCTTTAGCTATAGTACCTTCTTAGTTTACATGCGTGCCATGATCTCGGGAGCTCCTGCCCTTGGAGATCGGCCACTTTATAGTAACCTTTTCCTCGTACTTCTGTAATCCGGTATGGTCCTTTCCAGTTAGCAGCTAGCTTTTCTTCTCCTGACCGGCCTGTCCTGATATCGTTTTGGATTAGGATGAGGTCGTTGGTAGTGAAGCTCCGTTGGATTACCTTCCGATTTTGTCTTGAGGCCATTCCATGCTTCAGAGCTTCCTCTCTGATCCGAGATCTTTCTCGGACTTCTAAAAGCAAGTCGAGTTCTTCCTTTTGTGCTTCAAAGTTGGTGCCCTCATTGTAGAAGATCACCCTAGGGGATCTTTCATCTACTAATATGGGGATCATTGCCTCCATTCTGTAAGCAAGTCGGAAGGGTGATTCTCCGGTGGTGGAGTGTGGCATTGTTCAGTATGCCCATAGGACTTGGGGGAGCTCTTCAGCCCAGGCTCCTTTTGCGTCCTGTAGTCGACGCTTTAACCCGGCCAATATGACTTTGTTGGCGGCCTCCGCCTGCTCGTTGGCTTGTGGGTGCTCTACTGAGGTGAACTGGTGCTTGATTTTTAGATCAGCGACTAGGTTTTTGAAGCCCGTGTAGGTGAACTATGTCCTATTGTCCGTGGTGATGGAGTGGAGAACCCTGAACCTTGTGACGATGTCCCTATATAGGAACTTCCAACTTCTCTAGGCGGTGGCAGCGGATAATGGCTTTGCCTCAATCCACTTTGTGAAGTAGTCTATTCCTACAATGAGGAATTTGACTTGCCCTGATCCCTGGGGGAATGGTCCGAGGAGGTCAAGCCCCCACTTTGCGAACGGCCAGGGTGAGGTGACGCAAATGAGTTCTTTAGGCGGGGCAACGTGGAAATTGGCGTGCTTCTGGCATGGAGAGCATGTTTTGACGAACTTGGCCGCTTCCTTCTGTAGAGTTGGCCAGTAGAAGCCGACTCAGAGTATTTTGTTATATAGTGCCCGTGCCCCGAGGTGGTTGCCGCACATTCCGTTGTGGACTTCTTCCAAGACTTTCTTTGTGGAAGAAGTCGGGACGCATTTTAGGACTTCCAGGAGAATTTTCAAGATGTGCACATACGCATAATGGTGTGCGTACGCATAGAGAGTAAAAATTTCAACTTTGTTCATCCGCACAAGGCGTGCGAATGCCCTCAACAAAGTGCACCTTACAACATGTGCGCGCGCACAAGGTTGTGCGTGTGCATAGATTGCAAAACTTTGTTGGTTGTGTGTGCGCACAGGGCGTGCTAACGCTCTCATCAGCAAGCCTTCCCCTGTGTGTGCATGCGCACAAGGCTGTGCATCTGCACACTTTCAAAAACACACAGGATGTGCGTGCGCACAAGGCTGTGTGTGCACACACAAACCAGAAATCACAAATTCTGCAACATTCACAGAATTCAGATTTCAACACCAAACTTTCAACGATCATATCTTTTTCTACAAAATTCATATTTCCACAAAATTTAAACCATTTTAAAGCTTGTTAAATTATCTTTCATTTTATATAAAATGTATTAAATTTCAAAAACAGTAGCTCAAGATATGATCCGTTGAAGTTCATCAAATATTCATTTTTGCAAAGGTTCATTAAATTCTCAACTTACCACAATTTTCAACCAGAACCAAACCAAAACCCCACCAAACTCCAATATACAACATAACTTGCGTTTTTACACCACAATTCACCATTCATACAATTTTCATTCACATTATACACTCCGCAACCTCAATTTATCAATTTTTTTCATACTAAAACATTTTTCACCCAACACAATCACTCATCTTCATTATATCACCAACAATCAATCATGATCAATATCAATCTCAATATTCAACACCATTTTATCAACCTCAACATCACAATTCATCAAACAACCCAAAATCATCAAATCATTATACATCATCATTCAACAATTCAACAACTAAATTAATCCAATCTTATCCTATGGTCACTAGCCTACATGTCCAGAAATATTATGTATTACATAGAAAAAACCGAAAGCATACCTTAGCCAATTACCAATATGCACAAAAAGCCAAATTAAGTGCAATTTAAGCTTCCAACCACAACGAAGTCACCAATCCAACTCCAAATGCTCCCAAGTATCCAAGACAATTCCAACAATCTCCAATATTCAAACTAACATCATATATTTCATACAAATCAAAACCTAATACTCATAATATATCAATTTACAAAGGTTCTTGAGAAACCTTACCTTATCCACTGAAATTTAGGATAGAATCCAACAATCCCTCTCTAATGATTAGTACCTAAACAACCAAAACACAAATTTCACTCAAAACCAAAACTCACAAACTCGAAATTCTTAGGGTAGTAAACTGGGAAGAGATGAGTGAAAAGCCTACCATAATACCTAGCTAGAGGTGATGGGCTCGGCAAGAGCTCCGCGTAGCCGCTGACGGCATGCGAATCGGAGCACCGTAGCTCAAGTTATGGTTGAATGAAGAAGATGGTGAATATTGTTTGAAACCCTCACCTCTCCTCTTCTTCAATTTCACGTTGCTGCTGCTAGTATGTGGTGGAAATGGCTGAGTTTGCCACTTAAGTGGCTTTGTATATGTTGGGCATGGCCCCAACTTGGGCCCGGTCCAATCCGTTAGCGTTTTTGGCCCGTTTGGCCCAATTTCGTGCCAAACCTTTAAAATTAGTGCCCAGTTTTTAAATTTAATTATTTTCCTAAGTTTTTCTACTATTTTTACTGCTCTTACACAGTACTGGACAAACTTAAACCGGTTTGACCGGTTTATCTGTCGGTTCGCAGTCTTACGCAGTTTTTTCGCAAAAAGTACATTTTTGAACTCAGAAAAATCTACTGAGTCCAAAAATCATAATTAGATTTTCTAATTAATATTCTAAAATTTTGAACCTAATTCGGGCAATTAAATTATTATTATTTAATGTTAATTAATCGGTAAATTAATTCGCGGTTCTTACATTCTCCCCACCAAATAAGAAATTTTGCCCTCAAAATTTGGCTTACCCACCATCATCCTTATATGTTCCCTCAAATTAAACCTACCTCTCACAATTCATCTTTTCATTCCTCCACGTCAGCTCAATTCCTATTTACATCTTTTATTCTTATTTACAACTCCATATTTAACTGAATTCAAACCTATATCGTACCTGTCCTTCTCACTCTTAGCTCCCTTCAATCAACCTCAATACAACATTAGCATTTAAATTCAATACTCTCCAAATCTATATTTCAAATAAATCAGTTCCTATTTCAATCTAAGCCCAAAGTCATCATAATCAAATATCGCAATTTCTATCTTCCCGACATGACAATTGCATTCAGTTATACCCAATTTTGATTTATTCGCCTACCCTCATCTTCACAGCTTATCCCAACTCATTTTAATCTTACTGCCACAATCAAACTTAGTTTTTAGAAAACCTTTACTTACAGTAACCCACTAACTCTTCAAGTATTCAAGCCTAAGATATGTTTAGTCATCTTTCTACAACATCTACTCACGACTATCATGTGCTATTGCATTCCACGAGCTTCCGCTGTGCCACTCTGATTTTTAGCCACTAATTAACTAACTAATCCAATTATTCAATCAAGTCATACATCATCCATCGGATTACAAAACCTAGGCTTACTTCTAAACTTTTTCAACTTGACCCAAATAGGGTTTACGCTCATCCTAAGACTAATTCCTAACTTAGAGCCTTATAGCATCTCTATGCCTAATTCAGAGTCTCATCAAATTCTCAATCGTAAACAACTTTCCATAGCTCCAATTACAATATCCATCAATTTTCAATAATTCAACACCTTCAAAGCCTAGCAACAGTTCTTATACTAACTACAACTTCACCGCCATTCACTTATTCACACTCATAACACACTGAATCATTTCAAACACCTAAAATATTCTATTCTTCATTTTCTTTACTCATTTGACAAAATTCCATGGTCCACAATATTGATTAACCCCAATTTTGTGGTTTTGTCTTGTGCTTATTTTAGGGGATTTTATCACCTTTTCCCACATTTATTCAATGAAATAGCATGGTTTTGTAATTCTCCCTTAAATTGGGATTAAGCGTAAAAACATGCTTTTTAAGCTCTTAAATTGGTGAATTTAATTCATTTTAATTCCATTCGCTGCCTTGATGTGTTTGTTGAGTGATTTCAGGTTCACAAGGCAAGTATCGGATGAAAGAAATGAAGAGAAAAGCATACAAAGTGGAGAATGCATGAGGAAACAAGAATTGGGAATGCATCGATGGACGCGCATGCGCACAAGGCGCGCGCACACAAAAGTGGCATCGCATGGCGATGCGTATGCGTACATGGCGTGTATGCGCGGATGAGAAAATAGCCAAGCGGCGCGCATGCGCACATGGCGCATACACGCTGATACTCGCACGTGACCCACTTAAAGGCAAAATGCTGGGGGCGATTTTTGAGCTTCCCAGGCCCAAATCCAACTTGTTTCTGAGTGTATTTCATGTAGAATTGAAGCCCAAGCAAGGGGGAGCAATTAGTTAGTCAACATGAGCCTTTAGTTAGTTTTCTAGAGAGAGAAGCTCCTTCTTCTCTCTAGAATTAGGTTAGGATTAGGTTAATTTCTTGTAGATCTTGATTCAATTTCATGTCTTCATCTTGTTTCCTTTATGATTTCTTGTTTCTACTACTTGATTCTCTTAGTTGTAGTGTTAAATTCTCATTTGGCTATCTTTTATGTTGATGAACATTGTTGGATCTAATTTCCTGTTAATGCAATTTCATGTTTCTATGTTTCTTTTATGTTGATCTTGCTTGCTATTATTGATTTCTTGCTTATGTTAGTTATGGGTTTTGTTAATTCTTGCATTTTGTGATGTTTACTTTTATTGCACATTAGGTGTTTGATAGAATGTTTCTTATAGTTTTTTAGTAGTTCTCTTAACCCTTGGCCTAAGTTAAGGGGATTAAGTGATCTTGAGTCATTGGGCTTCATTGAATTAGTGATTTGAGAAACCTTGGGGATCAATTTGATAACCATTGACTCTAGCCTACTACTAAGTTAATTAGTTGCTAGGTTGGGACTTATGGATTGATGTTGATCAAGCCATTTGACGTACTCCAAGCCTAGGAGTAAACATTACCTACTTAAGGCTTTAGTGAGTAGACCTAATGAACTCGGTTCCTCATAATTATCAATATTTGATTTGTTGACAAGGATGGTGATCTCAATTACCTGTGTCTTAGCCAAGAGTTCTTTACAATGCTTTCTTTAATTACTTGCCTGATTTACTTTTCTTGCTCCTCTTATAAATCAAACCCCTTGTTCCTTCATAGCCAATAATTGACCACTTCATTGCAATTTCTTGTGAGACGACCCGGAGTCTAAATACTTCGGTTAATTTTTATTGGGGTTTGTACATGTGACAAAACCAAAGTTTAATTTGATGTGAGGATTGTTTGTTGGTTCGGAGCTACGCTTACAACGAAGTTCTAATTTCTATAAGAGAAATTCTAGACTGACAGTAATTTTTTGTATCAAATTAATGGCAACATTGCCGGGGAGTTGCAATGGTGCTATGTTATTGGCTATTGTATATATTGTGAATAGCTTGATTTTGGGTTTGTTTGTTAATTTTTACTAGTTTTAGGATTTAGTCTTCTTTATTTCTTGTTATCTTTTGTTTTTATTCTCTCTTATCACCATGAATTCTCATCACTTTGGCTATGAGTTTGGTTCAACTTATGTTGTAGGAAATGGAAGCTTTAATGAGGAATTGCATCAAGGAATTGGAGATCAAAGCTTGACAAGAGTACTTGGGGACATGACTACTCTCCTCACGGAGATGCACAAGGACCAAGGGGCATTCCGTGCCATCCGAGCCATTCAAGCGCCACCCTAACGTGACCACTCTTCGGTTTTTTATGGGTATAATTCCAATCCTAATGCATATCAATCTAATGGATGTGGTGACCCTTGTTGTGATTGTCAAAAACCACCCCCATATGCCTATGAACCACCTTCTCAACATAATTTTGAACCACCTTACTCACAAGCCCCGTTTCACCAAACACCTCCATATAACCCTAACCCATACCCGCCATACCAACCACCATATGAACCATATCCAGAACCACCACCATTTCAATCTCCAGGCCAAGGACCAGAGAGTTGTGCCACTTCTGGGCCAACTCTGTGCCTTGAGCCATACGGATGTGTACATGACGTGTCCGTGCCTCTTTGCGTTTCCATACACAAGCGTAGGCACACCTGTCGCCTCAGTGCCACATCATCGCTCCGATCACCCATGCGCAAGGGAACAGTGCGCGCGCGCCGAAGCATTTTTGCATCGCCCAGGACAAGGACCCGAGAGTTGTGCAAACTCTGGGCCACCTTTGTGCCTCTAGCCCAACTCACCCCGTGCGGACGCGCACCATATGCGTCCGCGCCCATGCCCACATCTCCAATTTATGCGGAGGCGCACCTGACGCTTCCGCGCCACTTCCTTATCTTCCCACCTACGTGGACGCGCACCGTGCGCGCACGCGTGGATTCGAAAACCTTAATCCCAAGGACGCGAGAACCCTAGCGCAGTTGCACACTTTCAACCCTTTTCCCCAATGTCTCTCCCTCTTCTTCTCCCACCGTTCCTCCATAACCACCATCCCTAAGGTTCCCAGTTCCACCATTACCGCCGTCCAGCGTCGAACACCATCGCTGTACCACTGGTCTCTTCTCTTTCTCGCTTCTCTCTCTCATTTCCCCTCCTCGTCCCTTTCTCACTCACCCCAACTTCACTGCCGCTGCCGCCGCGACCTCCATTATCGCCGGCAAGCCTTCACCGCAACCACCAACCTTCGTCCAGTCACACTCCCCCTCTATCTTTCCTTCCTCTCTCCTTCGTCCAACCAACCACCTAAACTCTACCCTCACTCTGTTTTCACTCAATCTCTGCTCTGCTTCCGGCACCCCGCGAGCTTCGCTGTAGGCCACCGTCACTGGTAGCAGAAATCGGCTGCCCCATTCACCTTCCCTCTCCATTTCTTGGTCTATTTCTTCTGCTCTGCATTCCAGGTTCCATACTCTTGTCCCTGTTCTGTCTCTGTTTCTTTACTGCTTAATTGATTTTGTTAGTTTGTGTTAGATTAGATTACTGTTTGAATTTTGTATGTTAGGTTAGATAGAATTGCATGCTGTTAGGTAGTTAGGATGTGGTTAGATGATTCTAGGCTTGATAAGTGCGCCGTTTGTGTTTACTTGTTCGAATGTTACATGCTGAATGATGAGTGGTATGCTCTGTTTTATATGTTTTGTTTCACTGCTGTGCTAATTTTAACTGCTGCTTGCTGAGTTTCATTGTCTGATTATGTTTGTTACTGCCCTACTATACGTAATCCATGCTTATGTCATGCTTGTGCATTTTTGGATTCATATACCTGTTTTTGCTGCTTTATGCTATCTGGGAACATCTAATTTACTTCCGAAATGCTGCCCAAATTTCTGGAAATTGCTATATGCTTTAACTTGCAACCTAAGAATCGAACTTAGCACTTTTCAGATTGAGTTTTATTCAACTTCAACAAGTTCAATTCCTAGGTTGCTATGGTTGGTTTTTCCGTACTTACTTGTATTTTCCGCGATATGCAATAGATTGGTTAGTTCAAGGAGTTGCTTGTCGGATCTCTGTTACAAACAATCCCTTACCTAACTCATCAACTTGAACCTTTTTGTGTCCTCACCCTCCAAGTTAAGTTAACTACCTTTTGAATCATACTAAACTTCCAACTTGACTTTAACTTGTGATTTTTCTCAATAAGGTTCATTTAGTTGCAATAGTTGGTGGATCTCACTAGTATAACCCTTTTTGATTCAAAACTGTTTTCAAGTGCTCTTGGTTACATTAGTGCATACTTCATTCTTTCAATACCAACTATCGCAAAACCCTTGTGACCATGACATTGATTGATGATTTCCTTCCCATATATATGCTTCTGTGCAAAATTTTCATATTTCATCATCAATGATGCATCTTTTTCATGGATGTGAGTATGCTTACCTTCCACACTTTGTGCACTTCTTTTAATTGAGCCAATAACTGTCATATCACTAATTTTTGAACCAGTTTCTAATTCTAACTTGATTAACCAACTGATTTCTTCTTTTTATTTTCAACCTGACTCCTTTAATCATTCTTTTGGATATGACGTCTCTTAGGCTTAATGAATAAGAATTGTGCAAATGTGGTTTGAATTCTTGGTTTGTGACTTGATTTGAATTCTGAATTTTGTTACTTGCATTCCAAGAATTCTCTTTTCTTCACTCACTTCATGAATATGTCTTACCTTGCGTGCTATACATCTACTTGGCTAGTTGCTTATATCATATCATATCTATTTTTCAGGGTGTCGGATAGAGGAAAAGCCATAGCTACTACTTCAAAGAAGAGGAAGCGTTCTCAAGCCTCTAGCCACTCCCCTTATTCCAACTATGCCAAGAATCCGCTTAATGACGTGGATAAAGAGAATCAGCTGCTGCCGCCCACTGACACAATCAAGTTTCCCAATCTTTACTGTGAGCTTCGCTTTCCTAAATATCGGAAGACGAATCTGAACATTGAAAAGAAATTGGTCCTCCCCAACAATGTGAGACGCGCCAACAATACCCGTATTCTGGAATTGGGCTTGGACTTTGTTGATAGGGATTTGGGAAGAATAAACACTTCGTGGGTCAAGGAGTTTTACTGCAACTTCTTTCGCGCGACTCTTGATTCAGTCCACCTACGGGGTAGGCAGATCTTAATTATTGAGGTAGCTATTGAGGAGGCATTGCTCTGCCGACCTCGTACTGGTGACACATGTGCCTATCAGCAGGCAGAGATAGCTATACACTGCATGACCTTTAATTATAAGGCGCTGAAGTGCGTTATTGTCACACCGGATGCCCCTTGGGTGATAGATTTTGGCAATAAGAGGCCCAAGGGGATGTTATTTACTTATCTATCTAGAGAGGCCAGGACTTCGTAATAGATATTTGCCCACTATGTCCTGCCCACTACCTATTTTTCCGAGATTCCGATGGATATGCTTGTTCTGATTGGCTGTGTCATGGAAGGGAAGTAGGTATACTTCCCCCGGTTGATCAGGCAAAGCATGTGGCGAGCACACATCCGTGGCCTACTACCAGTTCCCACATTAGTCACCAGCATGATTGAGTTAGCCGATGTCCCATGGAGGGAAGATGACGTGACACCACCACCCCCAGAAGACGACGACAAGGAGGTTACTATTCCGTGGGGTACGTGGGTGCATGAGAAGCCCCCACCCAGATACCGCTCTCGAGCTAGAGTAGTAGTAGAGGCAGCTAGACCTTCATCTTCTATAGCAGCAGTAGGACCCTCTTCTTCTTCAGCAGCAGTAGCACCTTTGCCACCACCACCAGCACCCGAGCTGACATACCTGCTAGAAAAGCGCCTGTTTCGCTTCATGGAGCGTAGCGAGCGTCGTATCATGCAACGTCTCGATCGCATAGACCAGGTGTTTGCATCACAGGGCATTGAGCTACCCCCTCTCCTTGACTCTCCCGCTTCCGATGAGCAGGATCACGAGGTAGAGCATGAGGAGGATCATGTTGAGGAGCCAGTTTAGTAGGAGGCACCTCCACAGACGCAGGCTACTCAGGAGACCCAGCAGCCTCCTGAGGAGCCAGTACCCCAGTCGGAGCCAGATTTGACTGTTGACCCCCATCACCATTGTAACGACCCAATTTTCAATATGTCTAGATCATACAAGAAACTGAGCGCTACCAATTTGTCTTCCTAATTATTATCTATTATTTATCATATGAGCCTGATTCGTTGTTCAAAATGTAGTTAACTTGTGGGGTATTTTTTTTAAAATGTTTGGATTAATAGATGAAATCATTCATAATCAATTCACAATTGATAACAGATAAAACTGTTATAAACAACCACACATAAATACATCACAAGCAGTCAACAACATTCGGTGATTTAGCCTTTATTAGAGTATAGACTTTTAGTTAGAACACCCCTAGATATAGCTAGATAATATCTATATACATATATATGCATACAACATCCCAGGCCCTGACCTGTTTAAGAGGTCCCTAAGCTGGCACCTAGGCTAGCCTAGACTCTATACTCACCTAGTCCCTCTAAACTACTAAAGCGAAGGAAAGTACGTTCTAGGTCTTCAAAACTCAAGTCAGGTGGAACGTCATCAAAATATAGAACATCATCTGCTACTCCTCTGCACGATCAGACTTTTCCACAGGACGTCTCTCTGGTACCTCATGAAGTAGCCACACAATAGGAATCTCGTACACAGGATTTAGGTTAAAGTGCGCATACGAACAGGGTGCAGACGTTGGCTGGTCTCACAGTATATACATATAATCAGAGAACGATATTCACCCTAGACTCAGAAGACTATCTAGAGCAGAATCCTTTTTGGGAACGATCGTCAGCGAATTACCGAAGGGTACTCATGCTTCCATCTGAAGGGGGAAGGGAGAGAGAAGGGGTAAGAACTGGGGAGTTCTTAGTAGGGCCGGGGTTATTAGTTACATTCATTAATTCTATGTTGTTTCACAGACGAATAGCAGAATACAGTGAAGTAGTAAACAGAAGATGCAGATAAATAGAGAAATTAGAGAAAACAGAAAGCAGAACACAAACAAAAGAATACAAAAAATAAAACAAGCGCAAAGAATGGAATACAAACAAGGAAAGCATACATTCATACCACAATCATAACAAAGGAAATGCGCAACGAAGTATGATGCATGTCTAGACCTAGTGCAGGTAATGAGCTCATCTGTCGGTTACTAACCCGCTCCCGACGTTATCCAGCAACCTCTGTCTGGATAAGGCTTTCCTGTTGGCAATATCCACTGCAAGCAACCTTTGTCTTGCAGGGTAACCACTGCAAGCAACCTTTGTCTTGCAAGGCGGCACTTATTAGCCGATATACGCCCAAGAAACTCACTGTAAGAAACCTCTGTCTTACAGGAGCACAACACACTCACTGTAAGCAACCTTTGTCTTACAGGAGCAACAACACACTCACTGCAAGCAACCTCTGTCTTACAGGAGCACACTAATCTTGAAACCTCTGTAAGCAACCTCTGTCTTACAGCAAAGCATTATAGCAACGTATCCTAGGAAAGCGTTCTCAGTGGTCGTACCACCATCTATCTGACTGCCTCTCTGCAGCAGATTCTTACATAATCATTCTTATTATCATCATTCATCATCATTCTCATTATTCATCATCATTTTCACATTCTTATGCAGTACCTTTTTCTTTCTCTGTTCAATCATACTGTACAAACTTTACATCTTTCACTTTTACAATATCCTGGCTCAAACCATTTCTCTTTATCATATTATTCTTTTCTCTTTGTATCTCTTTACTTTACTCTGGTTACTCTGTGCTCTGTGTTACTTTATTCTGCTCTGATTTCTCTGTTTAACATGTGTATTTAAAGCTTATGTAAATTTCGGTATGAATAGTTAGCCTGTCCCAGGTATAGGTTCATTAAGTCTATACTGAAACAGTTTAACTTTTCATATAACACCTAACCCTAGTCGCAACTCAAGTACTAACTAAGTTGCCCTAGTTCGTTCACTAGTCTCTGTCTGTTTTTCTGTCATTAAAATTTTACAGACTTTTTCTTTGGTTTTTATCTTTTTTTTAACTTTTTATCTTTTCTTTATCTTTGCCTCACTATCATGTTATTACCACTCCCTAAGTATTTTATGAAGGTAATTATGAGATTCTGCACTTAAAGTTGTCTTTCTAAAGCTTTTACAGAAAACTGCCTTTTTCGCATTATTTTATTATTTTTATTAAAATATTATTTTAATTAAACATTATTATTTAGTATTTTATTATTACTTATTATTTTAATACTAAATTTTTGAAAATTAACTTAACTTTTACTTTTAACCTTTAAAATTCACTTTTTACCACCCGTAACTTCCAGAAATTACCATATAACCCCTTAAACACCAAAAATTTTACTTCCTTGCCCTTTCTAAGATCTAAAAGGTGCTCTTCAATGTTCTTCACCACACTCAAAGTGTTCTTCGTGTTCTTCGTATATTCTTCAAATTCTTTTTCTGTTTTTACCTGTTTTTCAGTCTTTTCAGCAACCGATTTTTACCAAGATTCAAAATAAATTTCCAGCCACTAAAACCCCATCTTTTCTACATGATTTTAACACAAATTGAACCTTAATTTAAGCTCTAGGGTTTTGTTTTCCAGCAGCCACAAGAACACACATTCATAGCTTGAATTTCATCAAATTTCATCAAATTTTCACCAAAATTTCAACAAGAATTACTCATACAAACAATCAATTTCAAGCACAGCCAAACCATATCATAATCACACAAATCAAACACAATCAATCAAGACTAAATTCGTCAATCCCTACCTGGTTTTGTGGCTCCTAATTCGGTTAAACTTTAAGGTGGTCCTTAAGCACTTTTTCCTCCTAAATCAAATCAAGAACAACTTTAAATCCAAAAACTCTCAACTGACCTAATCTCACTCAGTATGTTAGGAAGAGATATATCACCTTAGACTTGCTGGAAATTCATGTTTCTTGGCCCTCAAGTCAAGTTAAGCATGATTCCTAAGGAAGAACATCAAGAAAACACATGTTTTGCATGGTTTTCCTTGAAAACCGAATTGAAATGGGAAAGGAACAACCATCTCACCTTATTTCCATCCTTGATAAGTTACAAGGTTATGTAGAGGAAGAAGAGAGGATCATTTTGGTGAAATCAGAGTTTTGATTTGAGTTTTAGTTCAGAAGAAATCAAGCTTTGAAGATTAAGTATTCATGAAAGTTTCTCTCTTTTCTCTCTTGTTATTTTTGGCCAAAATGATGAAATGAGACAGCCTTGAGGTCTTGGGGGTATAAGGTGAGTTGTGATTGGTTGGCTTGGAGGTGGATTAAAATAATATTAAAATATCTCTGGTGTACAACTACTAAAACTATGTGTATCGGAACACTCGTAAAAACATCTCTAAAAATTATTTTCTGAGCTACTAGAATAAATGACACTAGTAACATATTTATTATGAGAATATAACATGTATAATGAGGCCTTAGCATTGCTAAATTCATCAGAGAGTGCTGGTGCTAAGCTACACCAGGAAACCGTAAACCCGGTTAAACCGATTTTCTGTTTTTAACAAAAACAGACCAGGTAACCTTATAATGTCATTCAAGAATTTTCTAATACTAATATAATACTAATATTATATTATTATCTCTCTTCTATCATGAATCGAGTCTGGTTCATCAAACTGAGACTATTTACGAAAACTAGAATGAAAACTCCTAATCGATACGGTTCAAAAACTAGGTTCTTCGGGACTGCATTATCGAGCTTGCCTCAGAAAAGGTTCTAGCTTAAGGATGACATAATGACAATGAGGATTGAGATGCTTGATGATATAGCAGAGGTGTTCCCTTTACTGATATTCCAGAGAAATCCGTATGATGAGCGGATATTTTATACGCTTTTTGGGGTTAATTTCATATAGCTTTTAGTGTGTTTTAGTTAGTTTTTAGTTTATTTTCAGTAGTTTTTAGGCAAAATTCATATTTCTGGACTTTACTATGAGTTTGTGTGTTTTTCTGTGATTTCAAGTATTTTCTGGATGAAATTGAGGGAGCTGAGCAAAAATCTAATTCAGGCTGAAAAAGGACTGCTGATGATGTTGGATTCTGACCTCCCTGCACTCAAAGTAGATATTCTGGAGCTACAGAACTCCAAATGGTGCGATTTTAATTGCATTTGAAAGTAGACATCCAGGGCTTTCCAGCAATATATAATAGTCCATACTTTTCTCAAGGATATATGACGTAAACTGGCGTTCAACTCCAGTTCCATGCTGCTCTCTAGCGTCCAGCGCCAGAAACAAGTTACAAGTTGGAGTTCAACGCCAGAAAAGGATCCAAAGCTGGCGTTGAATGCCCAAAACAGCCCTATGCACGTGATTAGCTTAAGTCTCAGCCCCAGCACACACCAAATGGGCCCCAGAAGTGGATTTCTACACCATCCATCTCAGTTTACTCATTTTCTGTAAACCTGGTTTACTAGTCTAGTATTTAAAGAACTTTTAGAGACTTGTTTTGGATCTCATGACATTTTAGATCTGAACTTTGTACCTTTTGACGGCATGAGTCTCTAAACTCCATTGTTGGGGGTGAGGAGCTCTGCTGTGTCTCGATGAATTAATGCAAGTATATCTGTTTTCCATTCAAACATGCGTGTTCCTATCTAAGATATCCATTCGAACTTCAATATGAATGTGATGAACGTGACAATCATCATCATTCCTCCACGAACGCGTGCCTGACAACCACTTACGTTCCACCATAGAATGAATGAATATCTCTTAGATCTCTTAATCGGAATCTTCGTGGTATAAGCTAGATTGATGGCAGCATTCAAGAGAATCCGGAAAGTCTAAACCTTGTCTGTGGTATTCCGAGTAGGATTCAGGGATTGAATGACTGTGACGAGCTTCAAACTCACGAGTGCTGGGCATAGTAACAGACGCAAAAGGATAGTAAATTCTATTCCAGTACGACTGAGAACCTGCAGATGATTAGCCGTGCGGTGACAGCGCACCTGGACCCTTTTCACTGGAAGGATGGATGGTAGCCATTGACAACGGTGATCCCCCAACACACAGCTTGCCATAGGAGGACGTGCATGCGTGAATCAGAAAACAGAGGAAAGCAAAATTTTAGAAGACAAAGCATCTCCAAAACTCCAACATACTCTCCATCAGTGCATACAAGTAAAATTTGTGTTCTGCCCTTTTATTCCTTGCAATCAAATTTGATAAGTGAATTATTTTATTATTTTCCTGACTAAGAGTTACAAGATAACCATAGATAGCTTCAAGCTAACAATCTCCGTGGGATCGACCCTTACTCACGTAAGGTATTACTTGGACGACCCAGTGCACTTGCTGGTTAGTGGTACGAGTTGTAAAAAGTGTGATTTACAATTCGTGCACCAAGTTTTTGGCGCCGTTGCCGGGGATTGTTTGAGTTTGAACAACTGACGGTGAATCTTGTTGCTTAGATTAGGAAATATTTGTCTTTTGGGTCAGAGTCTTTTATTTTCTTTTCAAAAATTTTTCAAAAATAATTTTTCTATTAAATCTCGTGCAAAACTTTAAGTTTGGTGTTTTCTAGTTGGTTTTCCTTTGTTTTTCAAAAATTTTATTTTGGTTTTCTAAAAATTTTAAGTTTGGTGTTCTTTCTTCAAAGTGTTCTTGAGTTTTCCTTGCGTCTTGATCTTAAATTTTTTTAAGTTTGGTGTTCCTTGGTGTTTTTCCTCCAGAATTTTCGAAAACAAGGAGCATTAGATCTAAAAATTTTAAATCTTGGGCTATCTTATTATTTCTCTCTTTCCTCCTTAAATTCAAAAATATCTTTTCTCTCTATTTTTAAAAACAAATTTATGAAAATTATTTTTAAAATTCAGATTTTTTTTCAAAATTTAAAATCTTTTTCAATTCATACCTTTTTTAAAACTTCCTGACCACTTTCTCTCTCCTCATTTTTTCGAAAATCTTCACCTATTTTTATTTATTTTATTTTAATTTATTTTATCTTCGAAATAATTAAATAAATAAATAAATAAATAAAATAATTTTTTATTTTACATCATCTCCCTTTCTCCATCATGGATCTAAGTGGAAATGAACAGTCCAGGAGGACTCTGGGGTCATATGCTAACCCCTCTACTGCTTCATATGGGAGTAGTATCTACATACCCTCTATTGGAGTCAGTAGCTTTGAGTTGAATCTTCAGCTCATTATCATGGTGCAACAAAGCTACCAATATTCCGGTCTTCCACAGGAAGAACCTACAGAGTTTCTGGCACAGTTTTTACAAATTGCTGACACAATACATGAAAAGAAAGTAGATCAGGATGTCTACAGATTATTACTGTTTCCATTTACTGTAAAAGACCAAGCCAAGAGGTGGTTAAATAACCAACCTAAGGCTAGCATAAGGACATGGAAACAGCTGACAGAAAAATTCCTGAATCAATACTTTCCTCCAAAACGGATGACACAGCTAAGGCTGGACATCCAAGGCTTTAAACAAGGGGATAATGAATCCCTTTATGATGCCTGGGAGAGATACAGAGAGATGCTACGAAAATGCCCCTCTGAAATGTTTTCAGAGTGGGTTCAGTTAGACATCTTCTATTATGGGCTTATAGAAAGAGCTCAGATCTCTTTAGATTGCCCAGCTGGTGGATCTATCCACATGAGAAAGACAATTGAAGAAGCTCAAGAGCTCATTGATACAGTTGCTAGAAATCAACATCTGTACCTAAGCAGTGACTCTTCCATGAAAGAAGAGGCTAAAATAGTAACTGCTGAACTCAGTCCTGCAGAGCAAGCTGCTGAATTCAATCAGCAATTGGATTTTCTAACAAAGCAGTTGGCTGAATTCAAGGATAAACTACAAGAGACAAGGATGGCTAATATAAACATGGAAGTACAATTAAAGCAAACAAAGCAGCAGCTGTCAAAACAAATAACATAAGAATGCCAAGCAGTTCAATTAAGAAGTGGAAAAGCACTAAATACCCCACTTCAAAGCAGCAGGAAACCAAGAAATGAGCAAACCACCCAAAATCCATCTGAGGACAGTAAGAACCCAGGGAAAAATAATTCTGGCGTTAAAACGCCAGAAGTTGGGTGGAAGGCTGGCGCTGAACGCCCAGACCATGCTCAGAACTGGCGTTCAACGCCAGAAATAAGCAAGGATCTGGCGTTGAACGCCCAAAAGAAGCACAGTTCTGGCGTTCAAATGCCAAGAACAGATGAGGAGCTGGCGTCTAACGTCACTCCAGCTTCTAACTCTAGCACTCAATTGCCAGTGAGGGATCAGACACACACAAGTGCTGATAACAACCCATCTAAAAAGGCTTCTTCAACCACTTCTGTAGGAAATAAACTTACAGCAACTAAGGTTGAGGAATATAAAGCCAAGATACCTTATCCTCAAAAACTCCGCCAAGAGGAGCAGGATAAGCAATTTGCTCGCTTTGTAGATTATCTCAGGACTCTTGAAATAAAGATTCCATTTGCAGAGGCACTTGAGCAAATACCTTTTTATGCCAAGTTCGTGAAGGAGATCTTGAGTCATAAGAAGGATTGGAGAGAAACTGAAAGAGTTCTCCTCACTGAAGAATACAGTGCAGTCATTCTGAAAAGCTTTCCTGAAAAGCTTAAAGACCCTGGAGTTTTCTGATACCATGCATATTAGAAGGTAATTGCACCAAGACAGCTTTATGTGATCTTGGGGCAAGCATCAACCTAATACCTGCATCCACTATCAGAAAGCTTGGTTTAACTGAAGAAGTTAAACCGACTCGGATATGTCTCCAACTTGCTGATGGCTCCATTAAATACCCATCAGGCGTGATTGAAGACATGATTGTCAGAGTTGGGCCATTCGCCTTTTCCACTGACTTTGTAGTGCTGGAAATGGAGGAGCACAAGAGTGCTACTCTCATTCTAGGAAGACCCTTCCTAGCAACTGGACAAACTCTCATTGATGTCCAACAGGGGGAAATAACCTTGAGAGTCAATGATGATGAGTTTAAGTTGAATGCTGTCAAAGCCATGCAGCATCCAGACACATCAAAAGACTGCATGAAAGTTGATCTTATGACTCTTTGGTAGAAGAGATCAACATGGCTGTGAGTCTCGAATCAGAGTTTGAAGACATCTTTAAAGATGTTCAGCCTGATTTGGAGGATTCAGAGGAAATGAAAGAGCCTCTGAAATTTCCTCTGGAAGAGGAAAAACCTCCTAAACCCGAGCTCAAACCATTACCACCATCCCTGAAATATGCATTTCTGGGAGAAGGTGACACTTTTCCAGTGATCATAAGCTCTACTTTAAATCCACAGGAAGAGGAAGCACTTATTCAAGTGCTAAGGACACACAAGACAGCTCTTGGGTGGTCCATTGGTGACCTTAAGGGCATAAGCCCAGCTAGATGCATGCACAAAATCTTATTGGAGGATAATGCTAAACCAGTGGTTCAACCACAGAGGCGGCTAAATCCAGCCATGAAGGAAGTGGTGCAGAAAGAGGTCACCAAATTACTGGAGGCTGGGATCATTTATCCTATTTCTGATAGCCCCTGGGTGAGCCTTGTTCAAGTTATCCCCAAAAAGGGGGGCATGACAGTGGTTCATAATGAAAAGAATGAACTGGTTCCTACAAGAACAGCTACAGGGTGGCGCATGTGTATTGACTACAGAAGGCTCAATACAGCCACCAGAAAGGATCATTTTCCTTTACCGTTCATAGACCAGATGCTAGAAAGACTGGCAGGTCATGATTATTACTGCTTTTTGGATGGCTACTCAGGCTATAACTAGATTGCAGTAGATCTCCAGGATCAAGAGAAAACAGCATTCACATGTCCATCTGGAGTGTTTGCTTATAGAGGGATGCCATTTGGGCTGTGTAATGCACCTGCAACCTTCCAGAGATACATGCTCTCTAATTTCTCTGATATGGTGGAAAAATTTCTGGAAGTCTTCATGGATGACTTCTCAGTATATGGAGACTCATTCAGCTCCTGTCTTGATCACCTGAAACTAGTTCTGAAAAGATGCCAAAAGACCAACCTGGTTTTAAACTGGGAAAAATGTCACTTCATGGTGACTGAAGGGATTGTCCTTGGGCATAAAATTTCAAACAAGGGAATAGAGGTTGATTAAGCAAAAATAGAGGTGATTGAAAAATTACCACCACCTGCAAATGTTAAGGCAATCAGAAGCTTTCTGGGGCATGCAGGATTCTATAGGAGGTTTATAAAGGATTTTTCAAAACTCGCAAAACCTCTGAGCAATCTGCTAGCTGCTGACACGCCATTTGTGTTTGACACAGAGTGTCTGTAGGCGTTTGAAACGCTGAAAGCCAAGCTGGTCACATCACCAGTTATTTCTGCACCAGACTGGACGTTACCATTTGAGCTAATGTATGATGCCAGTGATCACGCCATTGGTCCAGTACTGGGACAGAGGCATGACAAGCTTCTGCATGTCATTTATTATGCTAGCCGCGTTTTAAATGATGCCCAGAAAAATTACACAACCACAGAAAAAGAATTGCTTGCAGTGGTTTATGCCATTGACAAGTTTAGATCATACTTAGTAGGATCAAAGGTGATTGTGTATACTGACCATGCTGCTCTTAAATATCTACTCACAAAGTAGGATTCAAAACCCAGGCTCATAAGATGGGTGTTGCTTCTGCAAGAGTTTGATATAGAAATAAGAGACAGAAAAGGGACAGAAAACCAAGTGGCTGATCATCTGTCCCGGATAGAGCCAGTAGAAGGGACGTCCCTCCCCTCTCTTGAGATCTCTGAGACCTTTCCGGATGAGCATTTATTTGCCATTCAGGAAGCACCATGGTTTGCAGACATTGCAAACTATAAAGCTGCAAGGTTCATACCCAAAGGGTACAACAGGCAACAAAAGAAAAAACTAATTACTGATGCAAAGTACTACTTGTGGGATGAACCCTATCTCTTTAAGAGATGTGCAGACGGAATAATCCGGAGATGTGTGCCTAGAGAAGAAGCACAGAGGATCCTATGGCATTGCCATGGATCACAATATGGAGGCCATTTCGGAGGTGAACGAACAGCCACCAAGGTCCTCCAATGTGGTTTCTATTGGCCCACACTCTATAGGGATTCCTGAGAGTTTGTACGTAACTGTGATAGTTGCCAAAGAGCTGGTAATCTGTCCCATGGTTACGCCATGCCTCAACAAGGAATATTGGAGATTGAGTTGTTCGACATATGGGGAATTGACTTCATGGGACCTTTCTCACCATCATACTCAAACACTTACATTCTGGTGGCAGTTGACTATGTATCAAAATGGGTAGAGGCCGTTGCCACACCCACCAATGATACTAAAACAATGCTGAAGTTCCTCCAGAAATATATCTTCAGCAGGTTTGGGGTCCCTAGAGTACTAATCAGTGATGGGGGCACTCACTTCTGCAACAAACAGCTTTACTCTGCTATGGTCCGGTATGGGATTCGCCATAAGGTGGCAACTCCATATCATCCACAGACTAATGGGCAAGCTGAAGTCTCTAACAGAGAGCTAAAAATAATCCTAGAACGGACTGTAAGTACCCGTAGAAAGGATTGGGCAAGAAGCTTGGATGATGCTCTGTGGGCATACAAAACAGCATTTAAGACTCCTATAGGGACCTCTCCATACCAACTTGTGTATGGTAAGGCATGTCACCTGCCCGTGGAACTGGAACATAAAGCCTACTGGGCAACCAGATTCCTAAACTTTGATGCCAAATTAGCTGGAGAAAAAAGATTGCTCCAGCTAAATGAGCTAGAGGAATTCAGATTCACTGCTTTCGAAAATGCAAAGCTTTATAAAGAAAAATAAAAAAAGTGGCATGACAGAAAGCTGTCATCTAGAATCTTTGAACCAGAAAAAAAGGTCCTGTTGTTTAACTCTAGTTTCAGGCTATACCCCGGGAAACTGAAGTCCCGGTGGAGGGGACCATATGTGATTACAAGTGTATCACCATATGGTTATGTGGAGCTTCAAGATATTGATTCTGATAAGAAGTTCATTGTTAATGGACAGAGAATCAAGCACTATCTTGAAGGCAATGTTGAGCAAGAGTGCTCAAGGCTGAAGCTAGATTAAAAGCTCAGCAAGGTCCAGCTAAAGACAATAAAGAAGCGCTTGCTGGGAGGCAACCCAGCCATGGGGCATCACTTCCTCTACGCATTTTGCCCTATTCTTGATTTTATTTGTTTATATAAAGTTTACTGATACTAAGGTAAAGAGTCAATTGTATAAGTTCACAGGGTTACAGAAGGATTCTGCACACAAAACAGAGAAAAAGAGCTCACTGGCAAGAAAATGCCAGTAAAAGTCTGTTTTGGGCGTTCAACGCCCAAAAAGAAGCATCCACTGGGCATTGAACGCCAGTAAGGATAGCCATCTGGGCGTTAAACGCCAGAAAGAAGCATCTTCTGGGCGTTGAACGCCAGAAAGAAGCCCCTTCTGGGCGTTTAACGCCAGATTTGCAGCATCCTGGGCGTTCAGAAAAATGCCCAATGACAAAGGAGTTCCTGGCGTTCAACGCTAGAAAGAAGCAACAGCTGGGCATTGAATGCCCAGGAGAGGCAGCATTTGGGCGTTGAACGCCCAAAACATGCAGCGTTTGGGCGTTCAAACGCCAGGATAGTGGGGAGGAGGTGAATTCGTTTTTACTTCATATTTTTCATTCTAAATTTAATTTTCATGTTTCAATTCATGATTTCTTGCATAAACATGTTAAGAACCCTGATTTCTAATATCCCTAATTTCTAAAAACCCTATTTTAAAAATATCAAATGTATCTTAATCCATAAGCACAAATCCTTTTTTCAATCCAATTTAACTCTTTTTCAAAATTTTCAAAACAAATCTATCTCTTTTCATTCAAAAATCTTTTCAACTAATCAATATCTTTCTCAAATCTCCATACTATCTTTTTCAAAAATCCAAATCTATCTTTTTCAAATATCTTTCATATCTCTTCAATTTTAAATTATATCTTTTCTTATCATACTTAAAATATTCTTAAAAATCATATTTTCTATCTTATCTTCCTCCCTATTTTCGAAAACCCACCCCCCTCTCCCTTTAAATATGGGTTCGGCCTCCCTCCCCTCCCATCCACCATTGCACCTAGCTCTCCTTCTCTCCCTCTCCTTTCTTTTCTTTTTGCTTGAGGACAAGCAAACCTCTAAGTTTGGTGTGCTTATCCGTGATCACTAAGATCATGGCTCCTAAAGGAAAATAACCCACTCCAAGAGACAAGAAAAAAAGCGTTCCAAAACCACTTTGGAATCAAGGGAAGTTCTTAACTAAAGAACATTCAGACCATTATTACTAAATAATGGGTCTAAGATCAGTGATCCCGGAAGTTAGATTCGATCTAAAAAAAGACGAATATCCGAAGATCCAGGAGCAAATTCGAATCAAGAACTGGGAGATCCTAGCTAATCCTGAAACAAAAGTGGGAAGGAATATGGTCCAGGAGTTCTATGCTAATATGTGGCATACAGACAGGCAAAGACTATCTGGATCTGCTATCTATGACTATCGGACCTTGGTCAGAGGAAAGATTGTTCATACCCACCCTGACAAGATCAGGGTGATCTTAAAGCTGCCTCAGCTGAAAGATGATCCAGACTCCTTCAATAGGAGAATGATGAGAATAGACAAGGGCCTGGATAAGATTCTAGAGGATATATGTATCCCTGGAGCCAGGTGGACCACTAGTACGAAGGGTGTCCCAATTCAACTCAAAAGAGAAGATCTCAAACCAGTCGCCAGAGGATGGCTGGACTTCATTGGGCATTCTCTGCTGCCCACTAGCAACCGCTCTGAAGTCACTATTAGAAGAGCAGTGATGATCCATTGCATCATGATGGGAAAAGAAGTGGAAGTTCATCAACTGATTTCAACTGAATTCTACAAAATTGCAAACAAAAATTCCAAAGATGCCAGGTTGGCTTATCCAAGCTTGATTTCTATGCTCTGCAAGGACGCTGGAGTAAGGATGGGAATAACTGAGTATATCTCAGTTGAGCGGCCAATCACCAAAGCATCAATGGAAAAACAACAAGCACAGGATGACCCCATCAAGAAGAGAACACAGGAAATTCTCCCAGAAATCCCTCAATCTGAATACTGGGAGTATCTTGAAACATCTATTACCAAGATGCAAGAAGCTATGGAACAAATACAGAATGAACAGAAGGAACAAAGTAGCATTCTTTGCTATTTGCTTAAAGAACAGGAGGAGCAAGGGCGTGATTTAAGGGAATTGAAGCGCCAGAAATTATCTCTTGAAGGACCAAGCACCCCGCAGATTAGAGGAACATCCACTTCCCAGAACAAAGGTTGTTAAATTCCAATCTTAGCCTTAACTCTGTGATAACTGTTTTTATTAGTTTTACCTTAGGAGTCATATAGTAGTAATTAGTATCTATATTTTTTATTTTATCCCCCAATTAAGCTATAATTTAATTTTATCGTCATCATTAAACATGAATAAAATAGAAGAATTTCTTTAGAATAAGAGGCAATATTTTTTTGAGTTTTTAATAAGGTAAATTCTAATTATTTATATGTGGTGGCAATGCTTTCTGTCTTCTGAATGAATGCTTGAACAGTGCATATGTCTTTTGAATTTTATGTTTAAGACTGTTAAATATGTTGGCTCTTGAAAGAATGATGAACATGAGACATGTTATTGATAATCTGAAAAATCATAAAAATGATTCTTGAAGCAAGAAAAAGCAGCAAAGAACAAAGCTTGCAGAAAAAAAAAAAGAGAGCAAGCAGAAAAAGCCAATAACCCTTAAAACCAAAAGGCAAGGGTAAATAAAAAAGATCCCAAGGCTTTGAGCATCAGTGGATAGGAGGGCCTAAAGGAATAAAATCCTGGCCTAAGCGGCTAAACCAAGTTGTCCCTAACCATGTGCTTGTGGCGTGAAGGTGTCAAGTGAAAACTTGAGACTGAGCAGTTAAAGTCAAGGTCCAAAGCAAAAAGAAGAGTGTGCTTAAGAACCCTGGACACCTCTAATTGGGGACTTTAGCAAAGCTGAGTCACAATCTGAAAAGGTTCACCCAATCACTCTGAGCTTCAATGGATAAAGTGAGGTGCCAAAAACTCTAAGACATTGTTGCTTCTTAAAATTATTTGTATTCTATTTTATTTATCTAGTTGCTTGAGGACAAGCAACAGTTTAAGTTTGGTGTTGTGATGAGCGGATATTTTATAAGCTTTTTGGGGTTAATTTCATATAGTTTTTAGTGTGTTTTAGTTAGTTTTTAGTTTATTTTCAGTAGTTTTTAGGCAAAATTCATATTTCTGGACTTTAATATGAGTTTGTGTGTTTTTTTGTGATTTCAGGTATTTTCCAGCTGAAATTGAGGGAGCTGAGCAAAAATCTGATTCAGGCTGAAAAAGGACTTCTGATGCTGTTGGATTCTGACCTCCCTGCACTCAAAGTGGATTTTCTGGAGCTACAGAACTCCAAATGGCGCGCTTCCAATTGCATTGGAAAGTAGACATCCAGGGCTTTCCAGCAATATATAATAGTCCAGACTTTGCTCAAGGATAGACGACGTAAACTGGCGTTCAACGCCAGTTCCATGCTGCCGTCTGGCGTCCAGCGCCAGAAACAAGTTACAAGTTGGAGTTCAACGCCCGAAAAGGATCCAAAGCTGGCGTTGAACGCCCAAAACAGCCCTATGCACGTGATTAGCTTAAGTCTCAGCCCTAGCACACACCAAGTGGGCCCCAGAAGTGGATTTCTGCACCATCCATCTCAGTTTACTCATTTTCTGTAAACCTAGTTTACTAGTCTAGTATTTAAAGAACTTTTAGAGACTTGTTTTGGATCTCATGATATTTTAGATCTGAAATTTGTACCTTTTGACGGCATGAGTCTCTAAACTCCATTGTTGGGGGTGAGGAGCTCTGTTGTGTCTCGATGAATTAATGCAAGTATTTCTGTTTTCCATTCAAACATGCGTGTTCCTATCTAAGATATCCATTCGAACTTCAATATGAATGTGATGAACGTGACAATCATCATCATTCCTCCATGAACGCGTGCCTGACAACCACTTACGTTCCACCATAGAATGAATGAATATCTCTTAGATCTCTTAATCGGAATCTTCGTGGTATAAGCTAGATTGATGGCAGCATTCAAGAGAATCCGGAAAGTCTAAAGCTTGTCTGTGGTATTCCGAGTAGGATTCAGGGATTGAATGACTGTGACAAGCTTCAAACTCGCGAGTGCTGGGCGTAGTGACAGACGCAAAAGGATAGTAAATCCTATTCCGGTACAACTGAGAACCTGCAGATGATTAGCCGTGCGGTGACAGCGCACCTGGACCCTTTTCACTGGAAGGATGGATAGTAGCCATTGACAACGGTGATCCCCCAACATATAGCTTGCCATCGGAGGACGTGCATGCGTGAATCAGAAAACAGAGGAAAGCAGAATTTCAGAAGACAAAGCATCTCCAAAACTCCAACACACTCTCCATCAGTGCATACAAGTATAATTTGTGTTCTGCCATTTTATTCCTTGCAATCAAATTTGATAAGTGAATTATTTTATTGTTTTCCTGACTAAGAGTTACAAGATAACCATAGATTGCTTCAAGCCAACAATCTCCGTGGGACCGACCCTTACTCACGTAAGGTATTACTTGGACGACCCAGTGCACTTGCTGGTTAGTGGTACGAGTTGTAAAAAGTGTGATTTACAATTCGTGCACCACCGTACTTTCAGAAAAGATCTCATGTACTCAAAAATCATGGTTGTTACATTGTACCCTCCTAAAAGAAAATTTTGCCCTCAAAATTTCAGCCACGTGCAAGAAATCCATCTTTAAGCGGTTTATTTCCTTCAAGCCATCCTGACGAAGAGATCGGTCCGTTGCTGATAGCATCCAAATCTCACACATCCATAGCCATTAAGATCATAACAGCTATGAAGATAGCTGTGGCTCACGTCAATTCATCGTTCGGAGCTCGATTAAACCATGCCTATTCACAGTCATTAGTCTTATTCGCACCAAACAATCAACATTAAGGTGATCAGTCTTAATATCTCAAGCTAGGCACAAACGTTCCCAAAATGAGCACTCATAGACATTCATGCCCAATGTATCTTAAAGATACCCTAACAGCATGAGATATACAAGCAGAGTATGCAGAAAAGCATAGTCAGTCCACTCCCCAGGCTCTACTGGGAACGAACTTCTCTGATACCAAATTATAACAACCCAATTTTCAATATGTCTAGATCATACCAGAAACTGAGTGCTACCAATTTGTCTTCCTAATTATTATCTATTATTTATCATATGAGCCTGATTCGTTGTTAAAAATGTAGTTAACTTGCGGGGTATTTTTTAAAATGTTTGGATTAATAGACGAAATCATTCATAATCAATTCACAATGGATAACAGATAAAACAGTTATAAACAACCACACATAAATACATCACAAGCAGTCAACAACATTCGGTGATTTAGCCTTTATTAGAGTATAGACTTTTAGTTCGAACACCCCTAGATATAGCTAGATAATATCTATATACATATATATACATACAACATCCCAGGCCCTGACCTGTTTAAGAGGACCCTAAGCTGGCACCTAGGCTAGCCTAGACTCTATACTCACCTAGTCCCTCTAAACTACTAAAGCGAGGGAAAGTACGCTCTAGGTCTTCAAAACTCAAGTCAGGTGGAACGTCATCAAAAGATAGAACATCATCTGCTACTCCTCTGCACGATCAGACTTTTCCACAGGACGTCTCTCTGGTACCTCATGAAGTAGCCACACAATAGGAATCTCGTACACAGGATTTAGGTTAAAGTGCGCATACGAACGGGGTGCAGACGTTAGCTGGTCTCACAGTATATACATATAATCAGAGAACGATATTCACCCTAGACTCAGAAGACTATCTAGAGCAGAATCCTTTTTGGGAACGATCGTCAGCGAATTACCGAAGGGTACTCATGCTTCCATCTGAAGGGGGAAGGGAGAGAGAAGGGGTAAGAACTGGAGAGTTCTTAGTAGGGTGATGACAAGTCATCCTAGCCTATTTTAACTAGTCTTTTTCTTTTGTTTTCATTAGAATTATGCACTTTCTTGAGCTACAAGCAAGCTAATTGAGTAGATTTTCATGTTTCCCTTGATTGAATCAACCATATATGAATTCATGCCATTTCATGAGGTTTTATGCTATATTTGTTGCATATTGTGAAAGAATGAATATCTCATGATTTTGAGCATAGCTTTGATGTGTTTGGTTGATTAATTATAGGTGAAGAAAGTTTGGAGAAGGGTTGAAGCAAGAAGGAATAGCTAGGAGTAAAGAGAAGACAATGGAATAAGTGAAATTGAACTAGGAAGCAAGAAGCTGGACCTAAAGTTAGCATCAAACTTTTGCACAAACTTTTGGTTGAAAAGTTAGCCCCAACGTTAGCCCCCTAACTTGGAGGCTAACGTTGGAACTTGAAAATTCTCCCCTGGGCATCAAAAGTTTGCGCCAACGTTAGCCCCCTAACTTTGAGGCTAACGTTGGCACATGAATTTCTCCCCTGGGCACCAACGTTTGCGCCAACGTTAGACCCCTAACTTGGAGGCTAACGTTGGCACATGAAAATTCAAGGAAGAGGAGCAAAAGTTTGTGCCAACGTTAGCCCCCTAACTTGGTGGCTAACGTTGGCGCCACTAGCACACAAGGCAAGGCCAACGTTAGGGTCAAAGTTAGACCCCTAACGTTGGCACCAACGTTCATACCAGCAAGTTTTGTGGGCTGCTATGAAAAGTTGGAGCCAAAGTTAGATCCCTATCTTTAGCTCCAACTTTTGGTCCAACTTTTGCAAAACTCAAACCCGGTTCAATTGGTTCACTTTGGTTCTTCTTCAAACTTCAAGAGCAATCAACCAAGGCCTCTTTCAACCCAATTCCACCAAGAGCAAAGGCCCAACTCAAGGCTTGAAGATCATTGGAAGAAAGTGTATAAATAGGATAGAATTCAAGTTCTCGGGAGAGCTTTCTTTTGGGAATTTTCATAATAGTTTTCGGAGAACTTTTGTTATTGAGTGAACTTTAATTTCTTTGTCTTGGGGAAGGAGAATTCACTTCTCTTCCTCTTAGTTTTGTTGCTTTCAATTTCAATTACACTTGTCTTGGATCTTGGATTGGAGAATTGAAGAAATTCTGTTTCAATCTCAATCTTGGATCTCTCTGTTTCTTTACTGTTAATTGAATTTCATTTCCGGTTAATTGCTCTTCATCTATTCTCTTTGAAATTTACAATTCCCTTGCAATTGTTCTTATTGGATCTAGGAAGGCATTGAGATCTAGACTTAGTTTTCTAGTCTCTGGGTCCTGAGATCCAAATCTCCAATTTACATTCTGTTTCTTGCTTTCCATGTTCATTTACTTTTCTGCTATAAGATCCGATCCAATCCCAATCCCCTTTTACTCTTCTGTTTGATGCAATTTAACTTTTCCTTGTTTAATTACTGCAAATCCATGTCCCAATCCCCTTTACATTTCAAGCAATTTACATTCCTTGCACTTTAAGATTCCGCAATTTACATTTCTTGCACTCTAAGTTTCTGCCATTTAATTTCTTGTTCTTTACGTTTCAGCAATTTATTTCTTGTTCTCTTTACTTCAATGCAATTTAATTTCTGCAAGTCACAAAACACTCAACCAATTCTTGATTCACTTGACTAAATTAACCACTAAGCTAAAATTGCTCAATCCTTCAATCCCTGTGGGATCGACCTCACTCCCGTGAGTTTTTATTACTTGATACGACCCGGTACACTTGCCGGTTAGATTTGTGTATTTTGGAAGAAATTTATTTTTCAACAAAATACTCATCAAGTTTTTGGCGCCGTTGCCGGGGATTGATTAGATTGACAATGATTAAGTGAGGTGGTAATCTAGATCAAGCACTTTTTCTTTAATTTTGATTAACCCACTAACTGTTTGATTTTTTGCTTAAACTAACTAACACTTCAATCTGGCAGTAAATTGAAGTGTCACTGGTTTTGTGCATTTCTCATGCTCTGCTTGTATGTCAGGTACAAGAAGAACCATACCCAATTTTCATGAACAAGATGAAAGAACTCTCAGGAGGTTAAGAAGAGCTGAAAGAGGGAAAAATATTGTTGGAGAAGAGGAATCAGACGAAGAATTCCAAGAGATGGAGGAACATCTAACCAATCCACCAGGTGGAGAAGACAACAACACTGGCAACCCACCCCAGAGGAGAGTTTTGGCTTCCTATACCTTTGCAAATCCTAGACATTGTGGGAGCAGCATCTTGGCTCCAAATGTCAATGCTAACAATTTTGAACTCAAGCCACAACTCATCACTTTGGTTCAGAACAACTGCTCTTTTGGTGGAGGACCACTTGAGGACCCACACCAACATTTGTCCACTTTCTTGAGGATATGCAACACTGTCAAAACTAATGGAGTGCCCCCTGACAGTTACAAACTGATGCTATTCCCATTTTCTCTCAGGGACAAGGCCACTCAATGGTTGGAATCGTTTCCAAGGGACAGCATTAACAACTGGGATGATTTGGTGACCAAATTCCTTGCAAAATTTTATCCACCTCAGAGGATTATAAGGTTAAAAGCTGAGGTACAAACATTTACACAAATGGAGGCCGAACCCATTTATGAGGCATGGGAGAGGTACAAGGATCTTATAAGGAAATGTCCCCCTGCCATGTTTAATGAGTGGGAGAAGCTTCAAAACTTCTATGAAGGCTTAACACTGAAATCCCAGGAAGCTTTGGATCATTCAGCTGGAGGTTCCTTGCAACTCATGAAAACTGCAGAAGAGGCTCAAGAACTCATTGATATGGTGTCCAACAACCAATATTTCTTTGCTCATCAAAGAGGCCGCCAACCATCACAAAGGAGAGGAGTAATGGAGCTAGAAGGAGTGGATTCAATCCTGGCTCAAAACAAATTAATGCAGCAGCAAATTCAACAACAATTTGAGCAAATGACCAAGAGGATTGATAGCCTCCAAGTTGCAGCAGTTAACACCAGCCAACCATCAACCACATGGGGACAGAGTGAAGAAACTCAAGAAGAACAACAACAAGAGCAAGTACAGTATATGCACAACCAAGGACCAAATGAAGTGTATGGTGATACATACAATCCATCCTGGAAAAACCACCCAAACCTCAGATGGGGAGATAACCATACCCAAAACCAACAACCATGGCAGAGGAACTCAAACCAACACAACCCAAGAAGCAACCAAAATCACAACCAGCAGCAGACTAACCAAAACCCCTACAGAAAACCTCAAAACAACTACCCCAACCTCAACCAATACCAATCTAATAACCAACCCACCAACCAAAATGCCTACCATCCACCACCCACATCTCATAACCCACCTCAAGTATCACCTGAAGCCCAAAGAATCACTCACTTGGAGGCCATGATAGACAAAATGTTGAAATACCAGGAAATGGTAACCAAGAATCAGGAAGCTTCCCTGAAGAGCCTAGAGAGACAGATGGGGCAACTCTCCAAGCAAGTATCCATTGAGAGACCTTCAAACTCACTGCCCAGTGACACAATTTCAAATCCCAAGGAGGAATGCAAGGCAATACAATTAAGGAGTGGGAGAACATTGATAAGCAACAATGACACTACAAAGAAGCAAGCAGAAAACATCAAAGAACCAACGGGGGATGAGAAGCAAACAAATGCAGATGAGGCTAAGAAGCAAGTTGTGATGCCAAACAAAGGCACTGAGAAACTCAAAGAGAAGGACAACCAGCCACATAGCTCAAAGGAAATAGCTCAGGGGCAGCAGCAAATAGGAAAAAGCATCACACCTCCACTGCCATATCCCCAGAGGTTTAACAAAGAGGTTAAAGACCAGCATTTTCACAAATTCCTTGAGATTTTTAAGAAGCTGGAAATCAATATTCCCTTGGCTGAAGCACTTGAGCAAATGCCTCTATATTCCAAGTTTCTGAAGGATCTTATCAACAAGAAAAGAAGCTGGGATGAGAAAGAAACCATAATGATTGCTGAGGAATGCAGGGCCTTGATTCAAAAGGGGCTTCCTCCCAAGCTTGAGGACCCAGGAAGCTTCCTGTTGCCTTGCACCATTGGGGAATTGACAATCACTAAAGCAATGTGCGATCTCGGAGCAAGTATTAACTTAATATCATCCTCCTTGGTGAAAAAGCTGCATATAGAGGAGGTCAAACCAGTACAAATGTCTCTGGAGCTGGTAGACAAGTCAATGGTATACCCCAGGGGTGTAATTGAAAATCTTTTGGTCAAGGTGGACAGTTTTATATACCCTGCTGATTTTGTGGTTCTAGAATCAAACAATGATGATGGTGACTCTGTTATACTGGGAAGGCCATTCTTAGCCACTGCTAGAGCTATCATAGACGTAGAGGAAGGGGAATTAACTCTCAGGATGCATGACCAGAGCATCACTCTGAAGGTGTTGCCAGAGGCACAATTTAGCAAGGAAAAGAAAGACTATATGAAAAATGACCAGGAAAGTCACAGCAACATCCCAATGCTAAGGATTGTGCAGACTGATGAAAAAGCCCAAGAGGATGTTAGAGTATTAGCCACTGAAAAGAGAGGTCCCCAAGGAAAACCTACGGCCAGAAAAGAAAGAACAACAAAAGGAAAGATGAAACGCAGAAACAAAGCAAAAAGGGGTTGGAAGAACAGAAAGATTCCAACAGAAGGGCTTTCCAAAGGTGACAAAGTGCAACTGATATATCAACAGCTGGGGGCAAATCAACAAACCGAGGATTACTACACTGTCAGCAACATACTATCATTAGAACATGCTGAAATTGAACACCAGAGAACAAAGAAGAGGATCACGGTCAGGGGAGACAAATTGAGGCCCTACAAGCACCAACCACCATAAAAGAAAGCCTCAATGTCAAGCTAGTGACAATAAAAGAGCGCTCCATGGGAGGCAACCCATACTTTAAGATTCATGTCATTTTAAATTCAATAAATTATGATCACTTGAGCATGAATTCTTTTCTCTTTTCATGAACATGTCCATTTACTGCATGTACTATTTTGAAACATATGCTAAGTTTGGTGTACCTTCAAGCACACTTAACCAATATTACAAAGGATTTTGTTTCACATGCTTAAAATGTTTTGATAGAGCATATGGCCGAACACTAAGTTTGGTGTCCACATAGCTTCATGAAAATTTGAAACTCATGCATCAATAATCATACATTTGTTATTTTCCAAAACCTTATAAATAGAAAAATTCTTATTCGGTAATGAAGGCATTAATTGTGATATACCCTTTGACAAGAAACAAGTTTGGTGTTCATCAAACATTGATGCACCGATTCAAGGATACAATTAATCCTTCATAGGGCCGGGGTTATTAGTTACGTTCATTAATTCTATGTTGTTTCACAGATGAATAGCAGAATATAGTGAAGTAGTAAACAGAAGATGCAGATAAATAGAGAAATTAGAGAAAACAGAAAGCAGAACACAAACAAAAGAATACAAAAAAATAAAACAAGCGCAGAGAATGGGATACAAACAAGGAAAGCATACATTCATACCACAATCATAACAAAGGAAATGCGCAACCAAGTATGATGCATGTCTAGACCTAGTGCAGGTAATGAGCTCATCTGTCGGTTACTAACCCGCTCCCGATGTTATCCAGCAACCTCTATCTGGATAAGGCTTTCCTGTTGGCAATATCCACTGCAAGCAACCTTTGTCTTGCAGGGTAACTACTACAAGCAACCTTTCTCTTGCAAGGCGGCACTTATTAGCCGATATACGCCCAACACACTCACTGTAAGCAACCTCTATCTTACAGGAGCACAACACACTCACTGTAAGCAACCTTTGTCTTACAGGAGCAGCACCACACTCACTGCAAGCAACCTCTGTCTTACAGGAGCACACTAATCTCGATACCTCTGTAAGCAACCTCTATCTTACAGCAAAGCATTATAGCAAGGTATCCCAGGAAAGCGTTCTCAGTGGTCGTACCACCATCTATCTGACTGCCTCTCTGCAGCAGATTCTTACATAATCATTCTCATTATCATCATTCATCATCATTCTCATTATTCATCATCATTTTCACATTCTTATGCAGTACCTCTTTCTTTCTCTATTCAATCATACTGTACAAACTTTACATCTTTCACTTTTACAATATCCTGGCTCAAACCATTTCTCTTTATCATATTATTCTTTTCTCTTTGTATCTCTTTACTTTACTCTGGTTACTCTGTGCTCTGTGTTACTTTATTCTGCTCTGATTTCTTTGTTTAACATGTGTATTTAAAGCTTATGTAAATTTCGGTATGAATAGTGATGAGCGGATAATTTATACGCATTTTGGCATTGTTTTTAGTATGTTTTTAGTAGGATCTAGTTACTTTTAGGGATATTTTTATTAGTTTTTATGTTAAATTCACATTTTTGGACTTTACTATGAGTTTGTGTGTTTTTCTGTGATTTCAGATATTTTCTGGCTGAAATTGAGGGACTTGAGCAAAAATCAGATTCAGAGGTAGAAGAAGGACTGCTGATGCTGTTGGATTCTGACCTCCCTGCACTCAAAGTGGATTTTCTGGAGCTACAAAACTCTAAATGGCGCGCTTCCAATTGCGTTGGAAAGTAGACATCCAGGGCTTTCCAGCAATATCTAATAATCCATACTTTGACTGAGTTTAGACGACGTAAAAGGGCGTTGAACGCCAGAAACACGTTACAAGCCAGAGTTGAACGCCAGAAATACGTTACAAACTGGCGTTCAACTCCAAGAATGACCTCTGCACGTGAAAAGCTAAAGCTCAGCCCAAGCACACACCAAATGGGCCCCAGAAGTGGATTTATGAATCAATTACTTACTTCTGTAAACCCTAGTAACTAGTTTAGTATAAATAGGACTTTTTACTATTGTATTAGACATCTTGGGACGTCTGGTTCTTAGATCATGGGGGCTGGCCAATCGGCCATGCCTGAACCTTTCACTTATGTATTTTCAAACGGTAGAGTTTCTACACTCCATAGATTAAGGTGTGGAGCTCTGCTGTTTCTCACGAATTAATGCAAAGTACTACTGTTTTTCTATTCAATTCAACTTATTCCGCTTCTAAGATATTCATTCGCACTTCAACATGAATGTGATGAACGTGACAATCATCATCATTCCCTATGAACGCGTGCCTGACAACCACTTCCGTTCTACCTTAGATTGAATGAGTATCTCTTGGATCTCTTAATCAGAATCTTCGTGGTATAAGCTAGATTGATGGCGGCATTCATGAGAATCCAGAAAGTCTAAACCTTGTCTGTGGTATTCCGAGTAGGATTCTGGGATTGAATGACTGTGACGAACTTCAAACTCGCGAGTGCTGGGCGTAGTGACAGACGCAAAAGGAGGGTGAATCCTATTCCAGTATGATCGAGAACCTCATATGATTAGCCATGCTGTGACAGAGCATTTGGACCATTTTCATGAGAGGATAGGATGCAGCCATTGCCCACGGTGATGCCTCCAGATGATTAGCCATGCAGTGACAGCGCATCCGACCATTTTCCAGAGAGGATGAAAAGTAGCCATTGACAATGGTGATGTCCTTACATAAAGCCAGCCATAGAAATGAGTAGGATTGATTGGATGAAGACAGCAGAAAAGCAGAAGTTCAGAGGAACAAAAGCATCTCTATATGCTTATCTGAAATTCTAACCAATGAATTACATAAGTATTTCTATCCTTATTTTTTATTTATTATTAAAATTCGAAAACTCCATAACTAATTGATATCCACCTGACTGAGATTTACAAGATGACCATAGCTTGCTTCATACCAACAATCTCCGTGGGATCGACCCTTACTCACGTAAGGTTTATTACTTGGATGACCCAGTGCACTTGCTGGTTAGTTGTATCGAAGTTGTGAATGAAAAACAATTTATTAAGACGTGCGTGCAGAGTTTTTGGCGCTGTTGCCTGAGATCACAATTTCGTGCACCAAATAGTTAGCCTGTCCTAGGTATAGGTTCATTAAGTCTATATTGAAACAGTTTAACTTTTCATATAACACCTAACCCTAGTCCCAACTCAAGTACTAACTAAGTTGCCCTAGTTCGTTCACTAGTCTCTGTCTATTTTTCTGTCATTAAAATTTTATAGACTTTTTCTTTGGTTTTTATCGTTTCTTTAACTTTTTATCTTTTCTTTATCTTTGCCTCACTATCATGTTATTACCACTCCCTAAGTATTTTATGAAGGTAATTATGAGATTCTACACTTAAAGTTGTCTTTCTAAAGCTTTTACAGAAAACTGCCTTTTCCGCATTATTTTATTATTTTTATTAAAATATTATTTTTATTAAAATATTATTTTTAATTAAATATTATTATTTAATATTTTATTATTATTTATTATTTTAATACTAAATTTTCGAAAATTAACTTAGCTTTTACTTTTAACCTTTAAAATTCACTTTTTACCACCCGTAACTTTTAATATTTCTACTTTTACCACCCTAACTTCCAGAAATTACCATATAACCCCTTTAACACCAAAAATTTTACTTCCTTGCCCTTTTCTAAGATCTAAAAGGTGTTCTTCAGTGTTCTTCACCACACTCAAAGTGTTCTTCGTGTTCTTCGTATATTCTTCAAACTCTTTCTCTGTTTTTACCCGTTTTTCAGTCTTTTCAGCAACCGATTTTTACCAAGATTCAAAATAAATTTCCAACCACTAAAACCCCATCTTTTATACATGATTTTAACACAAATTGAAACTTAATTTAAGCTCTAGGGTTTCGTTTTCCAGCAGCCACAAGAACACACATTCATAGCTTGAATTTCATCAAATTTCATCAAATTTTCACCAAAATTTCAACAAGAATTACTCATACAAACAATCAATTTCAAGCACAGCCAAACCATATCATAATCACACAACTCAAACACAATCAATTAAGATTAAATTCGTCAATCCCTACCTGGTTTTGTTGCTTCTAATTCGGTTAAACTTTCAAGTGGTCCTTAAGCACTTTTTCCTCCTAAATCACATCAAGAACAACTTTAAATCCAAAAACTATTAACTGACCAAATCTCACTCAGTATGTTAGGAAGAGATATCTCACCTTAGACTTTTTGGAAATTCACGTTTCTTGGCCCTCAAGTCAAGTTAAGCATGATTCCTAAGGAAGAACATCAAGAAAACACATGTTTTGCATGGTTTTCCTTGAAAAGCGAATTGAAATGGGAAAGGAACAGCCATCTCACCTTATTTCCATCCTTGATAAGTTATAAGGTTATGTAGAGGAAGAAGAGAGGATCATTTTGCTGAAATCAGAGTTTTGATTTGAGTTTTAGTTCAGAAGAAATCAAGCTTTGAAGATTAAGTGTTCATGAAAGTTTCTCTCTTTTCTCTCTTGTTATTTTCGGCCAAAATTATGAAATGAGACAGCCTTGGAGGTCTTGGGGGTGTAAGGTGAGTTGTGATTGGTTGGCTTGGAGGTGGATTAAAATAATATTAAATATCTCTGGTGTACAACTACTAAAACTAGGTGTATCGGAACACTTGTAAAAACATCTCTAAAAATTATTTTCTGAGCTACTAGCATAAATGAAACTAGTAACATATTTATTATGAGAATAGAAAATGTATAATGAGGCCTTAGCATTGCTAAATTCATCAGAGAGTGCTGGTGCTAAGCTGCACCAGTAAACCGTAAACCCGGTTAAACCGATTTTCTGTTTATAACAAAAATAGACCAGGTAACCTTATAATGTCATTCAAGCATTTTCTAATACTAATATAATACTAATATTATACTATTATCTCTCTTCTATCATGAATCGAGTCTGGTTCATCAAACTGAGACTATTTACAAAAACTAGAGTCAAAACTCCTAATCGATACGGTTCAAAAACTAGGTTCTTCGGGACTGCATTATCGAGCTTGTCTCAGAAAAGGTTCTAGCTTAAGGATGACATAATGACAATGAGGATTGAGATGCTTGATGATACAGTAGAGGTGTTCCCTTTACTGATCTTCTGGAGAAATCCGTACTTTCAGAAAAGATCTCATGTACTCGAAAATCAGGGTTGTTACAACCATGAGCCCGATCACTAGCATCGAGGACGATGCTTCGTCTTAAGTATGGGGAGGTCACCGTCGTAGCCGTCAGTGGATTCGGTGAACATTTTTGGACACTATCCTCTAGCCTATGTTATTTTGCTTTATTTTGCACCTTTTGGATCATTGTATATATTAGTATTGTGGATACTTTCGTTCAGGTTGTTGATTTTACACTTTCGCTTTATATATGCACTTTTGCTTTATATAGTTGATTTAGCTTGTTTTAACTTTTGGTTGTGATTAGAAAAGTATTTTGGATTTTTGAAACCTAGTTGACCCTTTTTGTATAAGAAATGTGTTTTGATTAAAAAAGGGGTAAACTAAGGAAATTTTTTTTAATTTTCTAAATCACAACATTGCATTAGAATAAGCTTAGTCAATATGATGAAATTTTTCAAGAAATCCATTTCTAGGGCACCACCCAATTGGTTGAAAATTATTTTTTAGAACTTGCTTGAATTATACATTTTGTGGATCATGTTTTGAGCAAAGAACACAAGCATGTGAGTTTTGAGCCTTAATTGTGTGGTTGTTGCATCATATATAGCCACTTATTCTCATTCTTGTGTGCATTATTCTCTTCCTATGATTGTAATCTTTGATTTATTTTATTCTTTATGTCCATTACTTTGTGTATACATGAATTTATATGATTGAGGTCATTGTTCGAATAGCTCACTTACCCAAATAGCGGACCTTCTATCTTCCATTGTTAGCCAATTTGAGCCTATGCTTAACCCACTTATTCTTAATTGAAGCACATTACAAGCCTAAGTGAAAAAACAATAAATGTTCCCTATTTAGATCTTTGATTAGCTTAGGCTAGTGAGAGTGTTCATCATCTAATTTGAAAAAATTGGGAACATTGGGTAGAGATAAAAGTGTGTTGGTATTTGTGTTGAAAATTTGAGAATTGGGTGCATACTCATGCATTAAATATGAAACCATATGCATTAGTACTTGTATATATACCTAAAAAAAAAAACATTTTCTGCAATAAAAAGGGGACAAAAATGCCCCAAGGCGAAGTTCAATAATAATCAATGCATATGTGTGGTGATCAAAAGAGAATGCACGAGTGTGTGAAAAAGTGAAGAATGGGTAGTTAGGTTTGTTTAGAACTGTATAGGTTGTCATAGGTTAGGTGGGAAGTTTAAGTTAATCAAAGATTCAAATTTCAAGCTCACTTGACCATATGCATCCTACCTTGACCGTAGCCCTATTACAACCTATGGAAAAGTCCTCATGATAATTGTGCGCATGCATGAAGTAATTATTGATTGTTAGATGAAAAACAAATCTTGGAAAGCATGATTAGGGGAGAATTGAGTTAATCAACCCCATACACTTGAGTGCCTAGAGCGGATACACATCCGGTGAGGGTTCGATCACTGAATTACATGTTTCCACCCATGATCATTCTTTCTTACAAGTTTGAAAAGTCTTTCAATGCTTCAATTCAATTGTAGGTTTGATTGATTACTATTGCCATAGCCCTTGTACTTGTATGTGTATTTCTTGGAAATTGATTTATTTTGGCCAAGCAATCGCATTTAGATAGATTGCATATAGATAGGTTACATTTAGTTAGTTTGCATTGAATAAATGTTGATACCCCTTTACTTCTTTCTTAATTTTAGCATGAGGACATGCTTGGTTTAAGTGTGGGGAGGTTTGATAATCCCCCAATTTTGTGGTTTTCTTGTGCTTATTTTAGGGGATTTTATCACCTTTTCTCACATTTATTCAATGAAATAGCATGGTTTTGTAATTCTCCCTTAAATTGTGCTTAAGTGTAAAAACAAACTTTTTAGGCCCTTAAATTGGTGAATTTAATTCATTTTAATTCCATTCGATGCCTTGATGTGTTTGTTGAGTGATTTCAGGTTCATAAGGCACGTATCGGATGAAAGAAATGAAGATAAAAGCATATAAAGTGGAGAATGCATGAGGAAACAATAATTGGGAATGCATCGATGGACGCGTACGCGTAGAAGTGGCATGGGATGGCGACGCATACGCGTACATGGAGTGTACGCGCGGATGAGAAAATAGCCAAGCGGAGCGCACGCGCACATGGCGCGTACGCGCCGATACTCGCACGTGACCCACTTAAAGGCAAAACGCTGGGGCCGATTTCTGAGCTGCCCAGGCCTAAATCTAACTTGTTTCTGAGTGTATTTCATGCAGAATTGAAGCACAAGCAAGGGGAGAAATTAGTTAGTCAACATGAGCCTTTAGTTAGTTTTCTAGAGAGAGAAGCTCCCTCTTGTAGATCTTGATTCAATTTCATGTCTTCATCTTGTTTCCTTTATGATTTCTTGTTTCTTCCACTTAATTCTCTTAGTTGTAGTGTTAAATTCTCATTTTGCTATCTTTTATGTTGATGAACATTGTTGGATCTAATTTTCTTTTATTTAATGCAATTTCATGTTTCTATGTTTCTTTTATGTTGATCTTGCTTGCTATTATTGATTTCTTGCTTATGTTAGTTATGGGTTTTGTTAATTCTTGTATTTTGTGATGTTTACTTTTATTGCACATTAGGTGTTTGATAGAATGTTTCTTATAGTTTTTGAGTAGTTCTCTTAACCCTTGGCTTAAGTTAAGGGGATTGAGTGATCTTGAGTCATTGGGCTTCATTGAATTGGTGATTTGAGAATCCTTGGGGATCAATTTGATAACCATTGACTCTAGCCTACTACTAAGTTAATTAGTAGCTAGGTTGGGACTTATGGATTGATGTTGATCAAGCCATTTGACGTACTCCAAGCCTAGGAGTAAACATTACCTACTTAAGGCTTTAGTGAGTAGACCTAATGAGCTCGGTTCTTCATAATTATCAATATTTGAATTATTGACAAGGATGGTGATCTCAATTACCTGTGTCTTAGCCAAGAGTTCTTTACATTGATTTCTTTAATTACTTCCTTGATTTACTTTTCTTGCTCCTCTTATAAATCAAACCCCTTGTTCCTTCATAGCCAATAATTGACCACTTCATTGCAATTCCTCTTGAGACGACCCGGAGTCTAAATACTTCGAATTCTAGACCTACAGTAATTTTTCGTATCAAATACCACCACATCATTTATTTCTTATCTAATTATCCAGTTCGTTTACAATTTTGCCAATGTATATAATTCAACCTCTGTTACACATACTAAACAACTAATAGACTTCTACTTATCACAATCAATATCAATTGCCACTCAATGTCAAACCTAATCAAAATTCAACCCTAAATTCATGCCCACTTATTTTTCCCTTTTCTACTTACCTCTACACTTAAATGATTCACCAAGTACCAAATGTTACATCAGAACGCACTCCAAGATATTCCTATAAAATGTACCATTAGATCTTTAATGGTCCATGGGGTTCAAGTAGTGCAAACGCTAGCACTGTAGTTAACCTTTCCTTTAAGTTTTGAAGAATTTTCCCTCATAATCTGACATTCGCACCAATGGGCACCTTTGTGTGTTTATGACCAGAATTCACCCTCCATATAAAAATGATGAATCTTTTCTTTTGGCAAATGCACCAAAAATATCGTCAAGTAATAACCCACTAGGAGTGGGATCGTATCCATAGAGATTGGAAGATTTGAGCAATTTTAATCAATGGGTGAATTAGTCAACCAGAGCAATATAGATTGTAATTGCAGAAATTTAAATAAGCAGAAATATAAATGACTCAAAAGTAAAAAGAAGTAGTAAAGTACAGAAAGGTAAATGGCAAGAATGTAAAGTGCAGAAACATAAATGACTTAATTGTAAATGGGAATGGGGAATAACAGAATGTAAAGAAAGCTATAAAGAATGTGAAAGATAAGAATAGGGGGAATTCATTGAGATCAGGAGATGTTGTTCTCTTTGGATTAAATCCAGCTCATCTCATCTTCAATCATGCAACTCATTGACCTCTTGGCAATCATGATTGATTGAACCCCAATCTCTTGGTGATTCAATCTCTCAGATCTTGATTAATAGCCAATTTCTTAGTCTAATTGCTCATGAAGAGAGATATGCTTGGTCCCTGATTATACCACACATCCTCATAGATCCAAATAGTGGGTGGATTATATGTCACCATATCCAATCACCAAAACCCAGATCTACTTAAGTGTGAGAAGGGATTTCATGCATGGTTTCATGTTTCTTTTTCCAAGGTTCCTATGAAACCCATTTTGCATTCAACCTCTTTCCCAAGATGATTGAACACTAGCATTAAAACGAAATTCCTTCTAGCAAATCAAAAAGAAGATATAGAGAAGAAGAAATTTACTATCATTAATCCATCAAGTACAACAGAGCTCCCTCTCCCAATGAGAGGGAATTTAGCTACTCATAGCTTAAAAGAAAAGTACAAGAGATGGAAGAGATGAAGTAAAAAGTAAAACTAGATCTAAACTTAGCAATGCCAACCCAATCCAACCCCCTCTTCAGTACTTCCAGGGGGTATTTATACTACTCCTAACACTAGAATTAAGAAAATACAAAAGAGAAAGGAAAATTAAAATTGGAGAGAAAAAAGAAAACTCAATAAACGTGACCTTCAAACTTGGCGTGTGACTGACATTTGGGTGGCGTGCCACGGCTAGCCACTAGATTTGGCTTGGTGCGCCATGCCCAGCTCTTCAAGTGGCACACCCCATATGTTGGCATCACTGGTATGCCACGCCTTCGAACCCAAGTGGCACGCCCAGGGTCTTCTTAAGCATTGGTTGGCCTAGCGTGCCATGCCTTCGAACCCAAGTAGCATGCCCAGCCTCTTCTTGGAGCTTGGCTAGCCTAGCGTGCCATGCCTTTGAACCCAAGTGGCACGCCCAGGCTCTTCCTTCTTGTTCTTCTTCCCTGGACAATTGAACTAGCGTGTCACACCCACGGTCTGGCGTGCCACGCCCATTGTGGCTACTTCATCTTCCTCTCTGGATTTTACTACTGGTGTGCCATGCCCAACAGTTGGTGTGCCACGCCCATGGAGAACCATCTTCACTTCTCTAGAAATCAGAACGGGCATGCCACGCCCAGTTGTGGCGTGCCACGCCCATAGTGCATACTTCTTCACTTCTTTGGAAAATAGAACTGGCGTGTCATGCCCAGAGTGTGGCGTGCCACGCCCATAGTGCATGTTTTCTTGCTACAGTAGCTGGCGTGCCATGGCCAGAATTCAAGTGGCATGCCCAGTCTTCTTCTCCTTGGTTGCTTGAGTTGGCGTGCCACGCCTTCGACATCAAGTGGCACGCCCAAGTTGGTGGTAAATGCCGGTGTGCCATGCCTTCGACCTCAAGTGGCACGCCCAGTTTTAGTGCTCATCCTTCTTTAGCATTGGCGTGCCACGCCTATGTCCCAAGTGGCACGCCCAAGTGAGGATGAGAGCTGGCTTGCCACGCCTTCGACGCCAAGTAGCATGCCCAAGTGTTTGGATCTTCAACCTCTTCTCTGGAAACTTGAACTGGCGTGCCACGCCTTGATGTTCAAGTGGCATGCATGCCCAACTTAAGGTGACTCCTTTAAGCTTGGCGTGCCACGCCTGGGTCTTCAAGTGGCACGCCCAAGTAATGGGCCAGAGCTGGCATGCCACGCCTTCGATACCAAGTGGCACGCCCAAGTGGTTGTTCCCTTCTGGATTGATGAACTGGCATGCCACGCCCAGTAGTTCAAGTGGCACGCCAATGGTGTGTGATAGACTTGGTGTGCCACGCCCCTTTTGTGGCCTTCAACATTGCTCTCTGAAAAATGATACTGGCGTGCCACGCCCAGCAGGTGGCATGCTACGCCCTTGTTAAAACCCAAACATGTTTCTCTGGAAATCATTACTGGCGTGCCATGCCCACATATTTTCATGGCGTTTGTTCTATGTGGCACGCCCACCTCACACACCCAGCTTTCTTTATTGTTTTCTTCCTTATTTTGGTGCTCTTTCCACCTGAAATGCAACACAAACCCAATTCAAAGTAATATACCAAAATATATATCAATTGATGCATAGAATAACATTGATTATATGAGATTATGTCTCTTTCATGGTCCTTTTTGATAGGAAAAAGGGTAGATGATGCAAGTCATCACAACACCAAACTTAAGCTTTACTTGTCCCAAAGAAATCACTGTGAGTTGTTCTTAGATAGATTGAAACTTGACCCTTAAGAGATGTATTCATTACCAACAATAAGGTTAAGTGTTAACACATGCATGAATATTATTATTTCAATGTCACAATGCACTCCTAGATTCTTGAGGATTCTTTCAAGTATTTGCCTTAGCGGCCCTTTTTATTGATTGTCACCTAGAAGTAGCAAGAGTTATTCCTTTTTCTTTTTCAGCTTTCTTTTCAATTGACTACGACTCTAAGTGTTTTGTCTCAAGACGACCCTTTAGCTTAGGCTTTCAATTAGCACTCCCAAACCACTTGGTTTTAGGGTGCTAGGTGTTGAAACACCCATAAGAATTTACTTGCCCAGGTCTCTCTTCTTGACACATCTTCACCACAAGCATCTACTAGGATTTTCAATTCTTTTGAGCTAATTGGTGCTTCCTTTTATCCTAGTAGGTGATGATCAGAGCCTTGGGTCTTTTGTTGCTTACTACTTCTTGGTTCTATAGATATTCAAGGGACACCCTTAGTCTCTACTTGTCATACCTTCTAAGTCTAGTTGCTCATTATGACTCATTTTCTTTCAAGTTCATCCACGGTTTATACTTAGTTCCTTAGCTCTTGATTTTTAATGGTCTTTCTTGGTCTTAATCTCTTTTACTCTTATTTTTTGCAACAACTCACCATAGACTCTTACGGAAGCAAACTATTCTTTTATTGATGTTGATAAAACTTGAACAACATTGCATTTTCTTCTTTTAATCATAAAGGACTCATAGAAGACTTCAAAGCATAAGGAAATTAAACATAAACTATCCTAATATTGCAACTATTATCAAACAAAAATTAAACATAAGGAAATCAAACAGAAATTTATAATTTTAAATTGTCAACCATGGGACTCAACAACCTTGAGCAGTGGTATGTGAAATTGCTACTCAGGTTGTGAATTGTTGTTCGAAATTGATTCCCTGGCAATGGCACCAAAAACGGATGCACAGGACCATGGTCTAAACATATCTTCACAACTTCGCATAACTAACCAGCAAGTGCACTAGGTCGTCCAAGTAATACCTTACGTGAGTAAGGGTCGAATCCCACGGAGATTGTCGGTATGAAGCAAGCTATGGTCACCTTGTAAATCTCAGTTAGGCAGATATCAAATGGTTATGGAGTTTTCGAAAATAATATAATAAAATAGGGATAGAAATACTTATGTAATTCATCGGTGAGAATTTTAGATAAGCGAATGGAGATGCTTTCGTTCCTCTGAACCTCTGCTTTCCTGCTATCTTCATCCAATCAGTCTTACTCCTTTCCATGGCTGGCTTTATGTGATACATCACCATTGTCAATGGCTACTTTCGGTCTTCTCTCGGGAAAATGATCCAAATGCCCTGTCACGGCACGGCTAATCGTCTGGAGGCATCACCCTTGTCAATGGCTTCATCTTATCCTCTCAGTGAAAATGGTCAACGCAGCCTGTCACGGCACGGCTATTCATCTGTCGATTCTCGATCATGCTGGAATAGGATTTACTATCCTTTTGCGTCTGTCACAAACGTCCCGCAATCGCGAGTTTGGAGCTCGTCACAGTCATTCATTCATTGAATCCTACTTGGAATACCACAGACAAGGTTTAGACCTTCCGGATTCTCTTGAATGCCGCCATCATTCTAGCTTACACCACGAAGATTCTGATTAAGAGATCTAAGAGATACTCATTCAGTCAAAGGTAGAACGGAAGTGGTTGTCAGGCACGCGTTCATAGGGAATGATGATGATTGTCACGTTCATCATATTCAGGTTGAAGTGCGAATGAATATCTTAGAAGCGAAACAAGATGAATTGAATAGAAAACAGTAGTACTTTGCATTAATCTTTGAGGAACAGCAGAGCTCCACACCTTAATCTATGGAGTATAGAAACTCTACCGTTAAAAATACATAAGTGAAAGTCCAGGCATGGCCGAGAGGCCAGCCCTCAAACGTGATCTAAGATAGCATACAACTGATCAAAGATACCTAATACAATAGTAAAAGGTCCTATTTATAATAAACTAGCTACTAGGGTTTACAGAAGTAAGTAATTGATGCATAAATCCACTTCCGGGGCCCACTTGGTGTGTGCTTGGGCTGAGCTTTAACTTTCCACGTGCAGAGGCCATTTGTGGAGTTGAACGCCAGGTTTTGATCCATTTCTGGCGTTCAACTCTGGTTTTTGATCCCTTTCTGGCGCTGAACGCCAGATTTGGGCAGAGAGCTGGCGTTGAACGCCAGTTTGCGTCGTCTAAACTTGGCCAAAGTATGGACTATTATATATTGCTGGAAAGCCCTGGATGTCTACTTTCCAACGCAATTAGAAGCGCGCCATTTTGAGTTCTGTAGCTCCAGAAAATACATTTTGAGTGCAGGGAGGTCAGAATCCAACAGCATCAGCAGTCCTTCTTCAACCTCTGAATCTGATTTCTGCTCAAGTCCCTCAATTTCAGCCAGAAAATACCTGAAATCACAGAAAAACACACAAACTCAGAGTAAAGTCCAGAAATGTGAATTTAACATAAAAAATAATGAAAACATCCCTAAAAGTAACTAGATCCTACTAAAAACATACTAAAAACAATGTCAAAAAGCGAATAAATTATCCGCTCATCACAACACCAAACTTAAATTGTTGCTTGTCCCCAAGCAACTGAAAATCAAATAGGATAAAAAGAAGAGAATATACTATAAATTCCAAACAATCAATGAAACATAGCTTCAATCATATGAGCGGGACTTATAGCTTTTTGCCTCTTGAATAGTTTTGGCATCTTACTTTATCCATTGAGGTTCAGAATGATTGGCTTCTATAGGAACTCAGAGTTTAGATAGTGTTATTGACTCTCCTAGTTCAGTATGATGATTCTTGGACACAGCTTCTTTATGATTCTTGGCCGTGGCCCTAAACACTTTGTTTTCCAGTATTACCACCGGATACATAAATGCCACAGACACATAATTGGGTGAACCTTTTCAGATTGTGACTCAGCTTTGCTAAAGTCCCCAATTAGAGGTGTCCAGGGTTCTTGGTGCATAAATTGTGAATCACACTTTTCACAACTCGTACCACTGACCAGCAAGTGCACTGGATCGTCCAAGTAATACCTCACGTGAGTAAGGGTCGAATCCCACGGAGATTGTTGGTTTGAAGCAATCTATGGTTATCTTATAAATCTTAGTCAGGAAATCAATTATGTTTATCAGTTGAATTGCAAATAAATAAGAGAGCATGGATTAAAGGTTCCTTGTTGTGCAGTAATGGAGAATATGTTGGAGTTTTGGAGATGCTTTGTCTTCTGAATCTCTGCTTTCCTCTGTCTTCTTGTTCACGCACGCACGTCCTCCTATGGCAAGCTGTGTGTTGGTGGATCACCGTTGTCAATGGCTACCTTCCATCCTTCCAGTGAAAAATACGTTCACGCGCTCTGTCACAGCACGGCTAATCACCGGTTGGTTCTCAATCCGGTTGGAATAGGATTTACTATCCTTTTGCGTCTGTCACTTGATGCCAAGGCATCTTAGGCTAGTTTCACTAGCATTTTTCTGTTAGTTTTAGTTGTTTTATGCATTTTCTTGAGCTTAAAGTAACCAAGAATGGTTAAATGAATAACAAAGCAATGAACCATCCAAACAGTATGATTTTGATGCAAATTCCATGAGTTTTTAGTTATATTACTTGAATGCTATGAATGGAAGACTTCTCATGAAATTTTGCAAGACTTTGATGCAATTGTTTGGATGATTTCAGGGAAGAAGAGGCTAGGCAAGGAAGCAACAAAATCAATAAAGGAAGCTTGAATATCACATGTGGAGTTTAAGTTCCATTTTAAGCTTAAACTGGAACTTAAACTACCAAGCCATATAATGCTGGAAATGGCGTTTAAGTTCCAGTTTAAGCCTAAACTGGAGCTTAAACGCCAGAATCATGAAGGCTAAGAAATGCTGGAACTGGCGTTTAACCTCCAGTTTAACCTTAAACTGGAAGTTAAACGCCAAAATGAGAATTTCACCAAGGGAGCATTTCCACGTTTAAGCTCCAGTTTAACCTTAAACTGGAGCTTAAACGTGTTCGACACAATTTCTCACCAGGAAGCATTTCCACGTTTAACCTCCAGTTTAACCTTAAACTGGAGGTTAAACGCCAGAAGTAAGAAAGGCACCAGGAGCATTTCCACGTTTAAGCTCCAGTTTAAGGTTAAACTGGAGCTTAAACGTGTTCGACTATTTCTCTCCTCCAGGGTTGCTTTCTCATTTCCACGTTTAAGCTTCAGTTTAACCTTAAACTGAAGCTTAAACGTGTTCGACCCAATTGCTCCTCCAGGGTTGCTTTCTTCATTTCCATGTTTAAGCTTCAGTTTAACCTTAAACTGAAGCTTAAACGTGTTCGACATTTCACACTCCTGGGTTGCTTTCTTCCATTTCCACGTTTAAGTTTCAGTTTAACCTTAAATTGAAACTTAAACTTCAACTTAAACGCCACTTTTTGAAAGGGGTTTCTGGGCCAAATATATTGAAGTTTAAGTTAGCATTTGAGCACAAACATTAACTTAAACGTATTATGGTATGAAACCCAATTGAATATCATGGTTTATGGGATTGGGCCTGAAGAATTGATGAGTCTGGAGCTTCAATTTGTTGAGTCTTGTGTCATTACTTGTTTGTCACTAAGTTTGCTCAATGAATGTTACAGAATTGGATCACTGCCTCATCAGGATTATGGACCATAAACCCAAAGCAAAAGGAAATCAGGGAAAGGCCTCAAAGCCCAAGAAACACATCAGAAGCTCAATTTAGAAAGTGTATAAATAGGATAGAATTTAAGTTAGTAGAAAACCTTTTTTACACGGAGAACTTTGGATCATTTTCTTTTAGTTTTGTAATTGACTTCAGAGCTATGACTCACTAAACCCCTTTCATTGGGTTAGGGAGCTCTATTGTAATTCAATGAATCAATAATAGTTTTATCTTCTTCTTCAATCTTTTCTCTTGAATTTTGTTAGAAAGCTTCTCGATCTAATTCCGTTGGGTAGTTGTCTTGGGAAAGAAACTACCCATAATTGGAATCCTTCGGAACCTTGGGAAAGCAATGGAGGATTCATGCTAGAGAAGCTTTCTCACAGTGAATTGGATTGGGGTTTGGATGGATATTGTGACATGTAATCCTACCAAATTGTGGTTCATGAAACTGTGTGGTATAATCAGTGATCGAGCATCATCTCTTCTTATGAACATTTAAACCAAGGGATTGGGAATTTGTTTGTTTTTAGAGAGAATTGGTGAGCCAAGGGATTGGGATCCAATCATATAAGATTGCCAAGCAAAATTCAATGAATGCATTGGTTGAGGAAGGGATAAGAGTTGTTTTGATTCGGAGATCTCAATATCTCCTAACACCCAATGAACTCCCCATTCCTGATTTACCACTTTCTCTTTACATTCTGCAATTAAATTCATGCAATCACCCCCATCCCTTTTAATTTCAGCAATTTAGCTTCTCGCTCTTTAATTCATGCAATTTTACATTCCGCAATTCTCATCTAAATCTTGATTCCGCTCAACTAGAACATACTTCTAATCTGAATTGCTCACTTAACCAATCCTTGTGGGATTCGACCTCACTCTATTGTGAGTTTTTACTTGACGATAACCGGTGCACTTGCCGGAAGGAATTTTGCCGATCGTGCAATTTCCTAAATCGTAGCGTATCAAGTTTATGCACATCAAGTTTTGGCCATGAAACATAAACTTGATGTGCATAAACTTGATATGCTACGATTTAGGAAATTGCACGATCGGCAAAATTCCTTCCGGCAAGTGCACCGGTTATCGTCAAGTAAAAACTCACAATAGAGTGAGGTCGAATCCCACAAGGATTGGTTGAGTGAGCAATTCGGATTAGAAGTATGTTCTAGTTGAGCGGAATCAAGATTTAGATGAGAATTGCGGAATGTAAAATTGCATGAATTAAAGAGCGAGAAGCTAAATTGCTGAAATTAAAAGGGATGGGGGTGATTGCATGAATTTAATTGCAGAATGTAAAGAGAAAGTGGTAAATCAGGAATGGGGAGTTCATTGGGTGTTAGGAGATATTGAGATCTCCAAATCAAAACAACTCTTATCCCTTCCTCAACCAATGCATTCATTGAATTTTGCTTGGCAATCTTATATGATTGGATCCCAATCCCTTGGCTCACCAATTCTCTCTAAAAACAAACAAATTCCCAATCCCTTGGTTTAAATGTTCATAAGAAGAGATGATGCTCGATCACTGATTATACCACCCAGTTTCATGAACCACAATTTGGTAGGATTACATGTCACAATATCCATCCAAACCCCAATCCAATTCACTGTGAGAAAGCTTCTCTAGCATGAATCCTCCATTCCTTTCCCAAGGTTCCGAAGGATTCCAATTATGGGTAGTTTCTTTCCCAAGACAACTACCCAACGGAATTAGATCGAGAAGCTTTCTAACAAAATTCAAGAGAAAAGATTGAAGAAGAAGATAAAACTATTATTGATTCATTGAATTACAATAGAGCTCCCTAACCCAATGAAAGGGGTTTAGTGAGTCATAGCTCTGAATTCAATTACAAAACTAAAAGAAAATGATCCAAAGTTCTCCGTGTAAAAAAAGTTTTCTACTAACTTAAATTCTATCCTATTTATACACTTTCTAAATTGAGCTTCTGATGTGTTTCTTGGGCTTTGAGGCCTTTCCCTGATTTCCTTTTGCTTTGGGTTTATGGTCCATAATCCTGATGAGGCAGTGATCCAATTCTGTAACATTCATTGAGCAAACTTAGTGATAAACAAGTAATGACACAAGACTCAACAAATTGAAGCTCCAGACTCATCAATTCTTCAGGCCCAATCCCATAAACCATGATATTCAATTGGGTTTCATACCATAATACGTTTAAGTTAATGTTTGTGCTCAAATGCTAACTTAAACTTCAATATATTTGGCCCAGAAACCCCTTTCAAAAAGTGGCGTTTAAGTTGAAGTTTAAGTTTCAGTTTAAGGTTAAACTGAAACTTAAACATGGAAATGGAAGAAAGCAACCCAGGAGTGTGAAATGTCGAACACGTTTAAGCTTCAGTTTAAGGTTAAACTGAAGCTTAAACGTGGAAATGAAGAAAGCAACCCTGGAGGAGTAATTGGGTCGAACACGTTTAAGCTTCAGTTTAAGGTTAAACTGAAGCTTAAACGTGGAAATGAGAAAGCAACCCTGGAGGAGAGAAATAGTCGAACACATTTAAGCTCCAGTTTAACCTTAAACTGGAGCTTAAACGTGGAAATGCTGCTGGTGCCTTTCTTACTTCTGGCGTTTAACCTCCAGTTTAAGGTTAAACTGGAGGTTAAACGTGGAAATGCTTCCTGGTGAGAAATTGTGTCGAACACGTTTAAGCTCCAGTTTAAGGTTAAACTGGAGCTTAAACGTGGAAATGCTCCCTTGGTGAAATTCTCATTCTGGCGTTTAACTTCCAGTTTAAGATTAAACTGGAGGTTAAACGCCAGTTCCAGCATTTCTTAGCCTTCATGATTCTGGCGTTTAAGCTCCAGTTTAGGCTTAAACTGGAACTTAAACGCCATTTCCAGCATTATATGGCTTGGTAGTTTAAGTTCCAGTTTAAGCTTAAACTGGAACTTAAACTCCACATGTGATATTCAAGCTTCCTTTATTGATTTTGTTGCTTCCTTGCCTAGCCTCTTCTTCCCTGAAATCATCCAAACAATTGCATCAAAGTCTTGCAAAATTTCATGAGAAATCTTCCATTCATAGCATTCAAGTAATATAACTAAAAACTCATGGAATTTGCATCAAAATCATACTGTTTGGATGGTTCATTGCTTTGTTATTCATTTAACCATTCTTGGTTACTTTAAGCTCAAGAAAATGCATAAAACAACTAAAACTAACAGAAAAATGCTAGTGAAACTAGCCTAAGATGCCTTGGCATCACAACACCAAACTTAATACTTGCTTGTCCCTAAGCAAGTCCTGAGTTATTTGAGAAGAAAGTATGAAACAGAAAGCAATTACATTGGCTATATTAGCAAGCATTTGAAGATCATCAAAAGGGTTTTATGCAGAAAGTTGCAGCATCACTTTTTCATTCTTATCAGGTAAGATTATCACTTTTTCATTGCATCCATCAAACACTGCTATGGCCTCTTGTTATTCTTATGTCCTTGGCACTTTTCTCTTCTTTGTTTTTCTTTTCTTTTTCTTAGAGCTCCTTTGCTCCTTGTTTGCTTAGTGTCATGTGTTGCACAAGCCTTTGGCATTTTCTTTTTCTTATCAGTGCACTACACATATCCACTCCAGGCATTTTAGTTCCCATTTCTTCTTGAGACATTGGTGCCCAGCACCTCTTTGTGTGACTAAATGTTTTGTATTTAGGTTGCTCTTGATAATGGACTTTTGGTTGATAATCCCGGGTTAGTTAACCCAAGTTACCAAGTGTTGAAACACTCCTCAGAACCTATTCATCCAAGCATATCCTTAATACATAAACACCACAGGCATTTGTCTCAGAAGTTCAAACCATTGGTGCCTAGCTTATTTTCTCAAATTTTTTTGCTTTTTGGTAGCCCTTTTTCAGTGGCTTTTTCTTCTTCTTTTTCTTTCTTTTTCATGGCCAAAGACATTTATTCATCAAGATCCATAGACAGTTTTCAATTTCTACACAAAAAAATATAATTCTACACTCTATTTCCAGTGATCTGACTAAACAATCAAGCATGCATACCACCACTTAATTCTACTTGATTTGTCACTAATTGAGCCAAGTTACTTTTGTTCAAACTTTTCTTTTATTTTTGGAAACAGAACAAGCATGGCAAGCATTTGTTTAAGAAGGTGAAGTTATATCCAAACATCTAGGCATTCACTTTATTCAAAGCAGTAAACAGACACTCATACTAAAAACTTCACATTCCAGAAAGATTCAACAATTACAGTTTAAACCAGAACAAGCATGCTTTTGTTTGCCTTTTAAAGAATGGTCAAGGAACACCACCACCTTGTGAAATTTCTTGTTTTCTCTTTGTTGCCAGGAAACAATTTGATTTCTCTTTCTTCTCCTCATTGTTGCTTCATGTTCTTTCTCAGATCCTTGTTTCCTTTCCTGCAAAGAGTGATGAAGTTGCTTGCTTCTCAAGCACTTGAGTGGTTAGCTCAACTATGTATGGGCAAGTGTCTGAGTCTTAAGTTGGTGTGTGAACACCAAACTTAGTCTCCTACTTACTCCTCTGCTCTTTGAGTCCTTGAATTCTCCTTGGAATGAAGTTGCTGCTAAGGATTTTAAGCATTCCTGTGATTGCTTAGAATGGTTGTTCCTTTCATATAATTCAAAGGTTGTTGTGTTCAGTTGATCTGTGTGGTGGAACACCAAACTTAGAGTCACACATTCCCCTTTGAATTATTGATCCACGAATTCATTGTTTGGTGTGAAACATCAAACTTAATTCTTTGCAATGCACAGAAACTACTTCACCTTTTTATTGAAACAAATAAAAGAAACAGCAAGGGAGTATTACCTCAGGTTGGGTTGCCTCCCAACAAGCGCTTCTTTAATGTCACTAGCTTGACGGTTGCCCCTTGTTAGGGTGGATTGTAGTGCTTGATGTCCTCTCCTCTTATTATGAAAACGTCCCCATTTGATTCCTTCATGATTTCCAAATGTTCCATAGAAAGAACTTTCCTGATTGTGAACACTTGAGGGAGCTGGGAAGGAATGGTTTTGAGGCCAGGTGGGATTGGCAGATAATGACTTGATATCACTTTATCTCCCGGAGAGAAACCTTCAGTGGGAATTTTCTTGTTTCTCCACCCTCTTGGCAATTTCTTTACAATTCTTCCCTTTCTCTTGAGGATTTCTTCATTGACCCTTATGCCAGGAGGATCCTTCTGATCTGTTTCTATTGATTCTTGTGGCTTTAACTGTTGCAATTCTTGTTTGCCTTCCAAGGACTGTTTCAGAGTTTCAGCTGCTGGATTGCTTTCCTCCAAACACAGATGGCTACTATCATCCTTAGGCTTTTCAGGTTCTGGTTCAGGCTCAGATGCAGGTTTGAAAACATTGAAAATGAGCTGTTCATCATGTATTCTCAAAATTAGCTCTCCTTGTTCTACATCTATGAGCGCTCTAGCAGTGGCTAAAAATGACCTTCCCAGAATGATAGGGTGTAGGTAGCTTTCCTCCATGTCCAAAATGACAAAGTCTGTGGGGAAGAAATAATTTCCCACTTTCACCAGCACATTCTCAACTACCCCTTCAGCTTGCTTCTGAGTTTTGTCAGCCAGTTGTATGATTACATCAGTGGATCTCACCTCATTCAGTTGTAGCCTCTTCATAAGAGTCAGAGGCATCACATTTATGCTAGCTCCTAGATCACAGAATCCTCTGTCAATTTTTGTTTCCCCTATGATGCAGGGGATATGAAAACTTCCTGGGTCTGTTTTCTTAGAGACTATGTCCTTCTTGATGAGGGCACTGCATTCTTTGTTCATTATTACAGTTTGTCCTCCCTTCAAAACTCTTTTCTTGCTCAGCAATTCCTTTAAATACTTGATATGTGTAGGCATCTACTGGAGAATCTCAAGAAAGGGAATATTGATATGGAGAGACTTAAATGTCTCTAAAAACCTTGAATAGGTTTTCCCTTTTTCACCTCCTCATAACCTCTGAGGAAATGGTGCTTTTGGTTGGTATGTTTCCAGCATGCCTTTTTGCAGTTCCTTGGCTTGCTCAGTTTCACTTTCCTGCTTAGCTTCTTCCACACCTTCCTTCAAGATTTCTGGCTCCTGTTCTGAGGGTCTGATTCCTTCTTCTTCTGAGACTTCCTTCAATATGGTGATGGCCTTGCATTCTTCCCATCTCACTCCCTTTTGTTCCCCTTTAGGATTCTTTTCTGTGTCACTAGGGAACACTGCAGTTGACTTGGGGGCCTGTTGAGATAGCTCTCCTACTTGAGACTCCATCCTCTTGAGTTTTTCACCATGGTTCCTTAAGGTAGATCTCACATCATCCCTAAAGCTTTTTAACTCACTTATGTCCTGACCCATGTTTGCCAGCATTCCTTCTATCCTGTTTAATTGATCTTGAAATTGTTGGTTCGGATTAGGTTGGGTAGGTTGATTATTTTGGCCATGATATGATGGTTGGGAGTAAGTGTTTTGTGTGGCTTGGTATGATCTTTGGTTGGAGTTTTGGTATGTGGAATTGTTATGTTGGTTGTGGTTGTAAGGTTTGTGGTTTTGTGGTTGGGTTTGTTGGTTCCCCCACCTAAAGTTTGGGTGGTTTTTCCATCCTGGGTTGTAAGTGTTGGAATGTGGATCATATGATTGCCTTTGTTGGTTTCCCACATAGTTGGCCTCTTCCCAATCACCTCCTTCAGTGCTTACTTCCTCTTGCTCTTGTGTGTGTATTGCAGCCACTTGCTTTGTTTCTAATTTCCTGGTGAGCTCTGCTAGTTGCTTGGCAAACACCTTGTTTTGGGCTAAAATTGTATCAACATGGTTCAGCTCCATGACTCCCTTATTGTTGTGTCTCTCTGAAGCATAGTAGTACTCATTCTCAGCCACTGTCTCAATCACTTCAATGGCTTCTTCCACAGTCTTTTTCCTGTTCAATGAACCCCCTGATGAATGGTCTACAGCCTTCCTTGATTCATAAGAAAGTCCATCATAGAAAATATGCAATTGCACCCAATCATGGAACATGTCTGGTGGGCATTTCCTTGTCAAATCCTTGAATCTCTCCCATGCCTCGTAGAGAGTTTCACCATCTTGTTGTCTAAAAGTCTGAACCTCAGATCGAAGCCTATTGACCTTTTGTGGGGGGGTAGAAACGTGCCAGAAACTTGCTTTCCACCTCATCCCAGGTTGTTAGGCTCCCCCTTGGGAATGATTCCAACCACTTAGCTACCTTGTCCCTAAGTGAAAATGGGAACAAGAGCAGTTTATAGGTATCTTCCTGGACTCCATTGGACTTTACAGTGTCGCAAATTCTCAGGAATTTTGTGAGATGTTGGTTTGGATCTTCATTAGCACTCCCACCAAATGAACAATGATCCTCCACAAGTGATATTAGCTGTGGTTTGAGTTCAAAATTGTTGGCCTGAATGGGTGGTTTCTGAATGCTGCTACCACAATTCCCAGAGGTTGGGTTTATGTATGAACCAAGAACCCTCCTCTCGGGAATGGCATTGTTTCCATCAGCTCTCTCATGGTTGTGAACTTCTCTATCCGTGTTGAGATCTAGAGCTTCCTCAAAATTGTCCTCAGATTCTCCTTCAGATTCTTCATCTCCCAGTACTCTCTTCCCTCTTGCTTCCCTTCTAAGTTTATGAAGGGTCTGCTCTGGTTCGGTATAATGAGGAGTTGATGTCTCTCCTCTCCTACCTGTCATACAAGAACATAGCACAGGCAACAAACAAGTGAAATACTCTTGGTTAATGGAAGAGTATGGTTAGAGCAGTTGAGGAATTAATTCAAATAGTTAGTGAGTCAGTGAGTTAGTTGCTTGAATTTAAAGGCATAAAGAAAAAAAGCAAGTAACAGAGTGCAGAAGTTAAAATTCAACAAGTAACTTGAACTAAATTATCAAAACAAAAAAAAAATGCTCAATCTAGTTAACTTCCAATTTGAGAATTGTCAATCGAAAACCAATCCCCGGCAACGGCGCCATAAACTTGATGTGCATAAACTTGATATGCTACGATTTAGGAAATTGCACGATCGGCAAAATTCCTTCCGGCAAGTGCACCGGTTATCGTCAAGTAAAAACTCACAATAGAGTGAGGTCGAATCCCACAAGGATTGGTTGAGTGAGCAATTCGGATTAGAAGTATGTTCTAGTTGAGCGGAATCAAGATTTAGATGAGAATTGCGGAATGTAAAATTGCATGAATTAAAGAGCGAGAAGCTAAATTGCTGAAATTAAAAGGGATGGGGTGATTGCATGAATTTAATTGCAGAATGTAAAGAGAAAGTGGTAAATCAGGAATGAGGAGTTCATTGGGTGTTAGGAGATATTGAGATCTCCGAATCAAAACAACTCTTATCCCTTCCTCAACCAATGCATTCATTGAATTTTGCTTGGCAATCTTATATGATTGGATCCCAATCACTTGGCTCACCAATTCTCTCTAAAAACAAACAAATTCCCAATCCCTTGGTTTAAATGTTCATAAGAAGAGATGATACTCGATCACTGATTATACCACACAGTTTCATGAACCACAATTTGGTAGGATTACATGTCACAATATCCATCCAAACCCCAATCCAATTCACTGTGAGAAAGCTTCTCTAGCATGAATCCTCCATTCCTTTCCCAAGGTTCCGAAGGATTCCAATTATGGGTAGTTTCTTTCCCAAGACAACTACCCAATGGAATTAGATCGAGAAGCTTTCTAACAAAATTCAAGAGAAAAGATTGAAGAAGAAGATAAAACTATTATTGATTCATTGAATTACAATAGAGCTCCCTAACCCAATGAAAGGGGTTTAGTGAGTCATAGCTCTGAATTCAATTACAAAACTAAAAGAAAATGATCCAAAGTTCTCCGTGTAAAAAAAGTTTTCTACTAACTTAAATTCTATCCTATTTATACACTTTCTAAATTGAGCTTCTGATGTGTTTCTTGGGCTTTGAGGCCTTTCCCTGATTTCCTTTTGCTTTGGGTTTATGGTCCATAATCCTGATGAGGCAGTGATCCAATTCTGTAACATTCATTGAGCAAACTTAGTGATAAACAAGTAATGACACAAGACTCAACAAATTGAAGCTCCAGACTCATCAATTCTTCAGGCCCAATCCCATAAACCATGATATTCAATTGGGTTTCATACCATAATACGTTTAAGTTAATGTTTGTGCTCAAATGCTAACTTAAACTTCAATATATTTGGCCCAGAAACCCCTTTCAAAAAGTGGCGTTTAAGTTGAAGTTTAAGTTTCAGTTTAAGGTTAAACTGAAACTTAAACGTGGAAATGGAAGAAAGCAACCCAGGAGTGTGAAATGTCGAACACGTTTAAGCTTCAGTTTAAGGTTAAACTGAAGCTTAAACGTGGAAATGAAGAAAGCAACCCTGGAGGAGCAATTGGGTCGAACACGTTTAAGCTTCAGTTTAAGGTTAAACTGAAGCTTAAACGTGGAAATGAGAAAGCAACCCTGGAGGAGAGAAATAGTCGAACACGTTTAAGCTCCAGTTTAACCTTAAACTGGAGCTTAAATGTGGAAATGCTCCTGGTGCCTTTCTTACTTCTGGCATTTAACCTCCAGTTTAAGGTTAAACTGGAGGTTAAACGTGGAAATGCTTCCTGGTGAGAAATTGTTTCGAACACGTTTAAGCTCCAGTTTAAGGTTAAACTGGAGCTTAAACGTGGAAATGCTCCCTTGGTGAAATTCTCATTCTGGCGTTTAACTTCCAGTTTAAGGTTAAACTGGAGGTTGAACGCCAGTTCCAGCATTTCTTAGCCTTCATGATTCTGGCGTTTAAGCTCCAGTTTAGGCTTAAACTGGAACTTAAACGCCATTTCCAGCATTATATGGCTTGGTAGTTTAAGTTCCAGTTTAAGCTTAAACTGGAACTTAAACTCCACATGTGATATTCAAGCTTCCTTTATTGATTTTGTTGCTTCCTTGCCTAGCCTCTTCTTCCCTGAAATCATCCAAACAATTGCATCAAAGTCTTGCAAAATTTCATGAGAAATCTTCCATTCATAGCATTCAAGTAATATAACTAAAAACTCATGGAATTTGCATCAAAATCATACTGTTTGGATGGTTCATTGCTTTGTTATTCATTTAACCATTCTTGGTTACTTTAAGCTCAAGAAAATGCATAAAACAACTAAAACTAACAGAAAAATGCTAGTGAAACTAGCCTAAGATGCCTTGGCATCATCACTAACGCCCAGCCTTCAGGAGTTTGAAGCACGTCACAGTCATTCAATCCTTGAATCCTACTCGGAATGCCACAGACAAGGTTTAGACTTTCCAGATTCTCATGAATGCCGCCATCAATTCTAGCTTATACCACGAAGATTCTGATTAAGAAATCTAAGAGATACTCATTCAGTCTGATATAGAATGGAGGTGGTTGTCAGGCACACGTTCATGGGTTGAGGATGGTGATGAGTGTCACGAATCATCACCTTCATCACAGTTAAGCGCGAATGAACATCTTAGATAGGAACAAGCGTGTTTGAATAGAAAACAGAAATACTTGCATTAATCCATCGAGACACAGCAGAGCTCCTCACCCCCAACAATGGAGTTTAGAGACTCATGCCTTCAAAGAGTACAAAGTTCAGATCTAAAATGTCATGAGATACAAAATAAGTCTCTAAAAGTTGTTTAAATACTAAACTAGTAGCCTAGGTTTACAAAAAATGAGTAGACTATGATGGGTGATGTAGAGATCCACTTCTGGGGCCCACTTGGTGTGTGCTGGGGCTGAGATTTAAGCAAGTCACGTGCAGAGGCTATTTGTGGAGTTGAACGCCAGTTTTTGTGCCAGTTTGGGCGTTCAACTCCAGCTTTTGATCCTTTTCTGGCGCTGGACGCCAGAATTGGGCAGAGAACTGGCGTTAAACGCCAGTTTACGTCATCTATTCTTGTGCAAAGTATGGACTATTATATATTGCGGGAAAGCCCTGGATGTCTACTTTCCAACGCAATTGAAAGCATGCCATTTCGAGTTCTGTAGCTCCAGAAAATCCACTTTGAGTGCAGGGAGGTCAGAATCCAACAGTATCAGCAGTCCTTTTTCAGCCTGAATCAGATTTTTGCTCAGCTCCTTCAATTTCAGCCAGAAAAATAGCTGAAATTACAGAAAAACACACAACTCATAGTAAAGTCCAGAAATATGAATGTTTCCTAAAAACTAATGAAAATAGACTAAAAACTAACTAGAACATACTCAAAACTATATGAAATTAACCCCAAAAAGCGTATAAAATATCCGCTCATCACAACACCAAACTTAAACTGTTGCTTGTCCTCAAGCAACCAGACAAATAAAATAGAAGACTAACAGGTTGAGAAGCAATAATATCTCAGAGTTTTCTTGAGTGATGCTCAGATTCAAATTAGATGAGTGGGACTAGTTGCTTTTTGCTTCCGAACAGTTTTGGCATCTCACTTTATCCATTGAAGCTCAGAGTGATTGGCATCTATAGGAACTCAGAATTCAGATAGTGTTATTGATTCTCTTAGTTCAGTGTGATGATTCTTGAACACAGCTTCTTTATGAGTCTTGGCCGTGGCCCTAAGCACTTTGTTTTCCAGTATTACCACCGGATACATAAATGCCACAGACACATAACTGGGTGAACCTTTTCAGATTGTGACTCAGCTTTGCTAAAGTCCCCAATTAGAGGTGTCCAGAGTTCTTAAGCACACTCTTCTTTTTGCCTTGGACCTTGACTTTAAACACTCAGTCTCAAGTTTTCACTTGACACCTTCACGCCACAAGCACATGGTTAGGGACAGCTTGGTTTAGCCGCTTAGACCAGGATTTTAGTCCTTTAGGCCCTCCTATCCACTGATGCTCAAAGCCTTGGGATCCTTTTCATTTTCCCTTGCCTTTTGGTTTTAAGGGTTATTGGCTTTTTCTGCTTGCTTTTTCTCTCTTTTTTTTTTCTTCAAGCTTTGTTCTTTGCTGCTTTTTCTTGCTTCAAGAATCATTTTTATGATTTTTTAGATTATCAATAACATGTCTCATGTTCATCATTCTTTCAAGAGCCAACATATTTAACAGTCTTAAACAACAAATTCAAAAGACATATGCACTGTTCAAGCATTCATTCAGAAGACAAAAAAACATTGCCACCACATTTAACTAATTAGAATTTCTCTTATTAAAACTCAAAATTTTATTGCCTCTTATTCAAAAGATCTACTACTTTATTCATGTTTGCTTATGATGAGAAAAATAAACTATAGCTTAATAGGAGATAAAATCAAAATAGATACTAATTACTACTATATGACTCCTAAGGTAAACTTCTATAAGGACACTGTCACAGAGTTAAGGTAGAAATTGGAAATTAACAACCTTTATTCCGGGGGAACGGGGGTTCCCCTGATCCTAGGGGTGCTTGGTCCTGCAAGAGAAGACTTTTGACGCTTCAATTCCCTTAAGTCACGCCCTTGCTCCTCTTGTTCTTTAAACATATAGGTCAGCATTTGACTGTGTTTCTTCTGTTCTTTTATTATTTGCTCCATAGCTTCCCGTATCTTGGTAACAGACGTCTCAAGATACTCCCAGTATTCAGATTGAGGGATCTCTGGGAGGAATTCCTGTGCTCTCTTCTTGATGGGATCCTCCTGTGCTTGTTGTTTTTCCATTGATGCTTTGGTGATTGGCTTCTCAATTGGGACATACTCAGTTATTCCCATCCTTACTCCAGCGTCCTTGCAGAGCAGAGAAATCACGCTTGGATAAGCCAACCTGGCCTCTTTAGAATTTTTGTTAGCAATTTTGTAGAGTTCAGCTGAAATCAGCTGATGAACCTCCACTTCCTTTCCCATCATGATGCAATGGATCATCACTGCTCTTTTAACTGTGACTTCAGAACGGTTGCTAGTAGGCAACAGAGAACGCCCAATAAAGTCTAGCCATCCTCTGGCGACTGGTTTGAGATCCTCTCTCTTGAGTTGATTTGGGACACCCTTTGTGTTGGTGGTCCACCTAGCTCCAGGGATACATATGTCCTCTAGAATCTTATCCAGGTCAATGTCTGCTCTCATCATCCTCCTGTTGAAGGAGTCTGGATCGTCCTTTAGCTGAGGTAGCTTTAAGATCTCTCTGATCTTGTCAGGGGTGGTATGAACAATCTTTCCTCTGACCATGGTCCGAAATTCATAGAAGGTAGTTCCAGATAGTTTTTGCTTGTCAGTCTGCCACATATTAGCATAGAACTCCTGGACCATGTTCCTTCCTACTTTCGTTTCAGGATTAGCTAGGACTTCCCAGTTCCTGATTCGAATTTGCTCCTGGATCTCCGGATATTCATCTTCTTTCAGATCGAATCTAACTTCCAGGATCACTGATCTCAGACCCATTATTTTAAGATAATGGTCTGAATGTTCTTTAGATAAGAACTTCCCTTGATTCCAAAGTGGTTTTGGAACGCTCTCTTTCTTGCCTCTTGGAGTGGGTTGTTTTCCTTTAGGAGCCATGATCTTAGTGATCTCGGATAAACACACCAAACTTAGAGGTTTGCTTGTCCTCAAGCAAAAGAAAAGAAAGGAGAGGGATAGAAGGAGAGCTAGGTGCAATTGTTGATAGAGGAGGAGGGAGGCCGAACCCAAATTTAAAAGGATGGGGGGGTGGGTTTTCGAAAAATTGGAAAAGATAAGATAAAAAGATTGAGTTGAAAAAGATAAGATAGAAGATATAGTTTAATTTTGAAGAGATATGATAGATTTTTGAAAAAGATAAATCTGAATTTTGAAAAAGATAATATGGGGGTTTGAAAAAGATATGGATTAGTTGAAAAGATTTTAAAGTGAAAAAGATAGATTTGTTTTCAGAAAAGATTTGAAAAGAGTTGGATTGAATTTGGGAAGAGGGATTTTTAGAAATTAAGGATTTTAGAAATCAAGGTTCTTAACATGTTCATGTAAAAATCATGCATTGAAACATAAAATTTGAAATTAGAATGGAAATACGTGTGAAAAAAAATGAATTTGGCTCCTCCCTGCCTTCCTGGCGTTTGAACGCCCAAACATTGCCTGTTTTGGGCGTTCAGCGCCCAAATGCTGCTCTCCTGGGCGTTCAACGCCCAGCTGCTGCCATTACTGGCGTTCAACGCCCAGTGGGTGCCCCTTTCTGGCATTGAACGCCCAGATTGCTACCATTACTGGTGTTCAACGCCCAGTGGATGCCCATTTTGGGCGTTGAACGCCCAAAATATACTTTTACTGGCGTTTTCTTGCCAGTGAGCTCTTTTTCTCTGTTTTGTGTGCCGAGGTCTTCTGTAAATGATTATTTACCTTGTTGTCAATGAACTCTATATAAACAAAAAACAAATAAAAATAAAAATAGAAATAGGGCAAAATGCTTAGAGGATTGTTGCCCCATGGCTGGGTTGCCTCCCAGCAAGCGCTTCTTTATTGTCTTTAGCTGGACCTTGCTGAGCTTTTAATCTAGCTTCAGCCTTGAGCATTCTTGCTCAATGTTGCCTTCAAGATAATGCTTGATTCTCTGTCCATTGACAATGAACTTCTTATCAGAATCAATATCTTGAAGCTCCACATAACCATATGGTGATACACTTGTAATCACGTATGGTCCCCTCCACCAGGATTTCAGTTTCCCGGGGAATAGCCTGAGTCTAGAGTTAAACAACAGGACCTTCTGTCCTGGCCCAAAGATTCTAGATGACAGCTTTCTGTCATGCCATTTTTTTTATTTTTCTTTATAAAGCTTGGCATTTTCGAAAGCTGTGAATCTAAATTCCTCTAGCTCATTTAGCTGGAGCAATCATTTTTCTCCTGCTAATTTGGCATCAAAGTTTAGGAATCTGGTTGCCCAGTAGGCCTTATGTTCCAGTTCCACGGGCAGGTGACATGCCTTACCATACACGAGTTGGTATGGAGATATCCCTATGGGGGTCTTGAATGCTGTCCTGTAAGCCCACAGAACATCATCCAAGCTCTGTGCCCAATCCTTTCTACGGGTATTTACTGTCCGTTCCAGGATTCTCTTTAATTCTCTGTTAGAGACTTCAGCTTGCCCATTGGTTTGTGGATGATATGGAGTGGCCACCTTGTGGCGAATTCCATACCGAACCATGGCAGAGTAAAGCTATTTATTGCAGAAGTGAGTGCCCCCATCACTGATTAGTACTTTAGGGACACCAAACCTGCTAAAGATATGTTTCTGGAGGAACTTCAGCACTGTTTTAGTATCATTGGTGGGTGTGGCAATAGCCTCAACCCATTTTGATACATAGTCAACTGCCACCAGAATATAAGTGTTTGAGTATGATGGTGGGAAAGGTCCCATGAAGTCAATTCCCCATACGTCAAACAACTCAATTTCCAAGATTCCTTGTTGAGGCATGGCGTAACCATGAGGCAGATTACCAGCTCTTTGGCAACTGTCACAATTACGTATAAACTCTCGGGAATCTTTATAGAGTGTGGGCCAATAGAAGCCACATTGGAAGACCTTGGTGGCTGTTCGCTCACCTCCGAAATGGCCTCCATATTGAGATCCGTGGTAATGCCACAGGATCCTCTGTGCTTCTTCTCTAGGCACACACCTACGGATAATTCCGTCTGCACATCTCTTAAAGAGATAAGGTTCATCCCACAAGTAGTACTTTGCATCAGTAATTAATTTTTTCTTTTGTATCCTGTTGTACTCCTTGGGTATGAACCTTGCAACTTTATAGTTTACAATATCGGCAAACCATGGTGCTTCCTGAATGGCAAATAAATGCTCATCAGGAAACGTCTCAGAGATCTCAAGAAAGGGGAGGGACGTCCCTTCCACTGGCTCTATCCGGGACAGATGATCAGCCACTTGGTTCTCTGTCCCTTTTCTGTCTCTTATTTCTATATCAAACTCTTGCAGAAGCAATACCCATCTGATGAGCCTGGGTTTTGAATCCTGCTTTGTGAGTAGATATTTAAGAGCAGCATGGTCAGTATACACAATCACTTTTGATCCTACTAAGTATGATCTGAACTTGTCAATGGCGTAAACCACTGCAAGTAGTTCTTTTTCTGTGGTTGTGTAATTTTTCTGGGCATCATTTAGAACGCGACTGGCATAATAAATGACATGCAGAAGCTTGTCGTGCCTCTGTCCCAATACTGCACCAATGGCATGATCACTGGCATCACACATTAGCTCAAATGGTAATGTCCAGTCTGGAGCAGAAATGACTGGTGCTGTGACTAGCTTAGCTTTCAGCGTTTCAAACGCCTGCAGGCACTCTGTGTCAAACACAAATGGTGTGTTAGCAGCTAGCAGATTGCTTAGAGGTTTTACGATTTTTGAAAAATCCTTTATAAACCTCCTATAGAATCCTGCATGCCCCAGAAAGCTTCTGATTGCCTTAACATTGGCAGGTGGTGGTAATTTTTCAATTACCTCTATTTTTGCTTGATCCACCTCTATTCCTTTGTTTGAGATTTTATGCCCAAGAACAATTCCTTCAGTCACCATGAAGTGACACTTTTCCCAGTTTAAAACTAGGTTGGTCTCTTGGCATCTTTTCAGAACAAGTTTCAGGTGATCAAGACAGGAGCTAAATGAGTCTCCGTATACTGAGAAGTCATCCATGAAGACTTCCAGAAATTTTTCCACCATATCAGAGAAAATAGAGAGCATGCATCTCTGGAAGGTTGCAGGCGCATTACATAGCCCAAATGGCATCCTTCTATAAGCAAACACTCCGGATGGACATGTGAATGCTGTTTTCTCTTGATCCTGGGGATCTACTGCAATCTGGTTATAGCCTGAGTAGCCATCCAAAAAGCAGTAATAATCATGACCTGCTAGTCTTTCTAGCATCTGGTCTATGAATGGTAAAGAAAAATGATCCTTTCTGGTGGCTGTATTGAGCCTTCTATAGTCAATACACATGCGCCACCCTGTAACTGTGCTTGTAGGAACCAGTTCATTTTTTTCATTATGAATCACTGTCATGCCTCCCTTTTTTGGGACGACTTGAACAGGGCTCACCCAGGGGCTATCAGAAATAGGATAAATAATCCCAGCCTTTAGTAATTTGGTGACCTCTTTCTGCACCACTTCTTTCATGGCTGGATTTAGCCGCCTCTGTGGTTGAACCACTGGTTTGGCATTATCTTCCAATAAGATTTTGTGCATGCATCTAGCTGGGCTTATGCCCTTAAGGTCACCTATGGACCACCCAAGAGCTGTCTTGTGTGTCCTTAGCACTTGAATAAGTGCCTCCTCTTCCTTTGAATTTAAAGCAGAGCTTATGATCACTGGAAAAGTGTCACCTTCTCCCAGAAACGCATATTTCAAGGATGGTGGTAATGGCTTGAGCTCGGGTTTAGGAGGTTTTTCCTCTTCCAGAAGAAATTTCAGAGGCTCTTTTATGTCCTCTGAATCCTCTAAATCAGGCTGAACATCTTTAAAGATGTTTTCCAACTCTGATTCAAGACTCTCAGCCATGTTGATCTCTTCTACCAAAGAATCAATAGGATCAACTTTCATGCAGTCTTTTGATGTGTCTGGATGCTGCATGGCTTTGACAGCGTTCAACTTGAATTCATCATCATTGACTCTCAGGGTTATTTCCCCCTGTTGGACGTCAATGAGGGATCTTCCAGTTGCTAGGAAGGGTCTTCCTAGAATGAGAGTAGCACTCTTATGCTCCTCCATTTCCAGCACAACAAGGTCAGTGGGAAAGGCGAATGGCCCAACTCTGACAATCATGTCTTCAATCACGCCTGATGGGTATTTAGTGGAACCATCAGCAAGTTGGAGACATATCCGGGTTGGTTTAACTTCTTCAGTTAAGCCAAGCTTCCTGATAGTGGATGCAGGTATTAGGTTGATGCTTGCCCCAAGATCGCATAAAGCTGTCTTGGTGCAATTACCTTCTAATATGCATGGTATCAGAAAGCTCCCAGGGTCTTTAAGCTTTTCAGGAAAGCTCTTCAGAATGACTGCACTGCATTCTTCAGTGAGGAGAACTCTTTCTGTTTTTCTCCAATCCTTCTTATGACTCAAGATCTCTTTCATGAACTTGGCATAAGAGGGTATTTGCTCAAGTGCTTCTGCAAATGGAATCTTTATTTCAAGAGTCCTGAGATAATCTGCAAAGCGAGCAAATTGCTTATCCTGCTCCTCTTTCCGGAGTTTTTGAGGATAAGGTATCTTGGCTTTATATTCTTCAACCTTAGTTGCTGCAGGTTTATTGCCTATAGAAGTGGTTGAAGAAGCCTTTTTAGAGGGGTTGTTATCAGCATTTGTGTGTGTCTGATCCCTCACTGGCAATTGAGTGCCAGAGTTAGAAGTTGGAGTGACGTGAAAAGCCAACTCCTTGTCTGTTCCTGGCGTTTGAACGCCAGAATTGTGCCCATTTTGGGCGTTCAGCGCCAGATCCTGCCTATTTTGGGCGTTCAACGCCAGATCCTTGCCCATTTCTGGCGTTGAACGCCAGTCCTGCTTTGTTTCTGGCGTTGAACGCCAATTTTGGCCATGGTCTGGGCGTTCAGCGCCAGCCTTCCACCAATTTTCTGGCGTTTTAGCGCCAGAATTATTTTTCCCTGAGCTCTTACTGTCCTCAGGTGAATTTTGGGTGGTTTGCTCATTTCTTAGCTTTTTGCTGCCTTGAGGTGGGGTATTTAATGTTCTCCCACTTCTTAGTTGAACTGCTTGGCATTCTTCTGCTATTTACCTTGACAGCTGCTGGTTTGTTTGCTTAAACTGTTCGTCCATATGTATATTAGCCATCCTTGTCTCTTGTAACCTGTCTTTAAATTCGGCTAGCTGCTTTGTTAGAAAGTCCAATTGCTGATTGAATTCAGCAGCTTGTTTTACAAGACTGAGTTCAGCAGTTACTGTTTTAACCTCTTTATTCATGGAAGGGTTGCTGCTTAGGTACAGATGCTGATTCCTGGCAACTGTATCAATGAGCTCTTGAGCCTCTTCAATTGTCTTTCTCATGTGGATAGATCCACCAGCTGAGTAATCTAGAGACATCTGAGCTCCTTCTGCAAGCCCATAGTAGAAGATGTCTAACTGAACCCACTCTGAAAATATTTCAGAGGGGCATTTTCGTAGCATCTCTCTGTATCTCTCCCAGGCATCATAAAGAGATTCATTATCTCCTTGTTTAAAGCCTTGGATGTCCAGCCTTAGCTGTGTCATCCTTTTTGGAGGGAAATATTGATTCAGGAATTTTTCTGTCAGCTGTTTCCATGTCCTTATGCTGGCCTTAGGTAGGTTATTCAACCACCTCTTAGCTTGATCTTTTACAGCAAATGGAAACAGTAATAGTCTGTAGACATCCTGATCTATTTCTTTATCATGTACTGTGTCAGCAATTTGTAAAAACTGTGCCAGAAACTCTGTAGGTTCTTCCTGTGGAAGACCGGAATACTGGCAACTTTGTTGCACCATGATAATGAGCTGAGGATTCAACTCAAAGCTACTGACTCCAATGGAGGGTATGCAGATACTACTCCCATATGAAGCAGTAGAGGGGTTAGAATATGACCCCAGAGTCCTCCTGGACTGTTCATTTCCGCTTAGGTCCATGATGGAGAAAGGGAGATGATGTAAAATAGAAAAAATATTTTTATTTATTTATTTATTAATTTATTTCGAAAATAAAATAAATCAAAATAAAATAAATAAAAATGAGTAAAAGATTTTCGAAAAAGTGAGGAGAAAGAGAGTGGTTAGGAGATTTTGAAAAAGATATGATGATTTTTGAAAAAGGTTTTAAATTTTGAAATAAAAATCTGAATTTTTTAAAGGAGAGAGAAAAAATAATAAGATAACACAGGATTTAAAATTTTTAGATCTGAGGTTCCTTATTTTCGAAAATTTTTGGGGGGGAAAAACACCAAGGAACACCAAACTTAAAAATTTTAAGATCAAGACACAAGGAAAACTTAAGAACACTTTGGAAAAACACCAAACTTAAAATTTTTAGAAAACCAAAATAAATTTTCGAAAAACAAAGAAAAATCAACAAGAAAACACCAAACTTAAAGTTTGGCACATGATTTAATAGAGAAATTATTATTTTTGAAAAAGATTTTAAAAAGAGTGTACCAAACTGCCACGGGCTTAGACTAACGCTCTAGCCAATTGGGCAGTAAAATGTAACACTTGTTTTAAAGAAGGATATTTTTGACCAAGAACAATAATAAGAGACTCTAAACCAAAAAGAAAATTTTTCCTAATCTAAGCAACAAAATAAACCGTCAGTTGTTCAAAAATGCACAATCCCCGGCAACGGCGCCAAAAACTTGGTGCACAAATTGTGAATCACACTTTTCATAACTCGTACCACTGACCTGCAAGTGCACTGGATCGTCCAAGTAATACCTCACGTGAGTAAGGGTCGAATCCCACGGAGATTGTTGGTTTGAAGCAATCTATGGTTATCTTGTAAATCTTAGTCAGGAAGTCAATTATGTTTATCAGTTGAATTACAAATAAACAAGAGAGCATGGATTAAAGGTTACTTGTTGTGCAGTAATGCAGAATATGTTGGAGTTTTGGAGATGCTTTGTCTTCTGAATCTCTGCTTTCCTCTGTCTTCTTGTTCACGTACGCACGTCCTCCTATGGCAAGCTGTGTGTTGGTGGATCACCGTTGTCAATGGCTACCTTCCATCCTTCCAGTGAAAAATACGCTCACGCTCTCTGTCACAGCACGGCTAATCACCGGTTGGTTCTCGATCCGGTTGGAATAGGATTTACTATCCTTTTGCGTCTGTCGCTAGCGCCCAGCCTTCAGGAGTTTGAAGCTCGTCACAGTCATTCAATTCTTGAATCCTACTCGGAATACCACAGACAAGGTTTAGACTTTCCGGATTCTCATGAATGCCGCCATCAATTCTAGCTTATACCACGAAGATTCTGATTAAGAGATCTAAGAGATACTCATTCAATCTGATATAGAATGGAGGTGGTTGTCAGGCACACATTCATGGGTTGAGGATGGTGATGAGTGTCACGAATCATCACCTTCATCACAGTTAAGCGCGAATGAACATCTTAGATAGGAACAAGCGGGTTTGAATAGAAAACAGAAATATTTGCATTAATCCATCGAGACACAGCAGAGCTCCTCACCCCCAACAATGGAGTTTAGAGACTCATGCCGTCAAAGAGTACAAAGTTCAGATCTAAAATGTCACGAGATACAAAATAAGTCTCTAAAAGTTGTTTAAATACTAAACTAGTAGCCTAGGTTTACAAAAAATGAGTAGACTATGATGGGTGATGCAGAGATCCACTTCTGGGGCCCACTTGGTGTGTGCTGGGGCTGAGATTTAAGCAAGTCACGTGCAGAGGCCATTTGTGGAGTTGAACGCCAGTTTTTGTGCCAGTTTGGGCGTTCAACTCTAGCTTTTGATCCTTTTCTGGCGCTGGACGCCAGAATTGGGCAGAGAACTGGCGTTGAACGCCAGTTTACGTCATCTATTCTTATGCAAAGTATGGACTATTATATAATGCCAGAAAGCCCTGGATGTCTACTTTCCAACGCAATTGGAAGCATGCCATTTCGAGTTCTGTAGCTCCAGAAATCCACTTTGAGTGCAGGGAGGTCAGAATCCAACAGTATCAGCAGTCCTTTTTCAGCCTGAATCAGATTTTTGCTCAGCTCCTTCAATTTCAGCCAGAAAAATACCTGAAATTACAGAAAAACACATAACTCATAGTAAAGTCCAGAAATATGAATTTTTCATAAAAACTAATGAAAATAGATCTAAAACTAACTAGAACATACTCAAAACTATATGAAATTAACCCCAAAAGCGTATAAAATATCCGCTCATCAGTTCTTAAGCACACTCTCTTTTTTTGCTTTGGACCTTGACTTTAACCGCTCAGTCTCAAGTTTTCACTTGACACCTACATGCCACAAGCACATGGTTAGGGACAGCTTGATTTAGCCGCTTAGACCAGGATTTTATTCCTTTAGGCCCTCCTATCCACTGATGCTCAAAGCCTTGGGATCCTTTTTATTTCCCTTGCCTTTTGGTTTTAAGGGTTATTGGCTTTTTGCTCTTGCCTCTTGGTTTTAAGAGCTTTTGGCTTTTTCTGCTTGCTTTTTCTTTTTCTTTCTATTTTTTTCGCCTATTTATTTTTTTTCCTGCAAGCTTTGTTCTTTGCTGCTTTTTCTTGCTTCAAGAATCATTTTTATGATTTTTCAGATTATCAAATAACATGTCTCCTAGTCATCATTCTTTCAAGAGCCAACATATTTAACATTCTTAAACAACAACTTCAAAAGACATATGCACTGTTTAAGCATACATTCAAAAAACAAGAAGCATTGTCACCACATCAATATAATTAAATTAAGTTCAAGGATAAATTCGAAACTCATGTACTTCTTGTTCTTTTGAATTAAAAGATTTTTCATTTAAGAGAGGTGATGGATTCATAGGACATTCATAACTTTTAAGACATAGTTACTAACTACTAATGATCATGTAATGAAGACACAAACACCGATAAGCACACAACATAGAAAACGAAAAACAAAAGAAATAAGAACAAGGAATGAATCCACCTTAGTGATGGTGGCGTTTCGTTCTTGAGGAACCAATGATGTCCTTGAGCTCTTCTATGTCTCTTCCTTGTCCTTGTTGCTCCTCCCTCATTGCTTGTTGATCTTCTCTTATTTCATGGAGCATGATGGAGTGCTCTTGATGTTCCACCTAGGGAGGTGTTGATTTGCTCCAAATAGTTTTATGGAGGAAAGTGCATTTGAGGCATCTCCGGGATCTCATGGTGATGAGCTTCATACGCCTCTTGAGCTCCATGAGTGGGCTCTCTTGCTTGCTCCATCTTTTTCTTAGTGATGGGCTCGTCCTCTTTGATGAGGATATCTCCCTCTATGTCAATCCCAGCCGAATTGCATAGGTGGCAAATGAGGTGAGGAAAGGCTAACCTTACCATGGTGGAGGACTTGTCAGCCACCTTGTAGAGTTCTTGAGGTATAATCTCATAAACTTCCACCTCTTCTCCAATCATGATGCTATGGATCATGATGGCCCGGTCTATGGTAACTTCAGACCGGTTGCTAGTGGGAATGATTTGAGCATTGAATGAACTCCAACCAGCCTCTAGCTACAGGCTTGAGGTCCAATCTTCTTAGTTGAACCGGCTTGCCTTTGGAGTCAATCTTCCATTGGGCTCCTTCTACACATATGTCCATAAGGACTTGGTCCAACCTTTGATCAAAGTTGACTCTCCTTGTGTAGGGGCGTGCGTTCTCTTCCATGTTTGGCAAGTTGAATGCCAACCTCACATTTTTCGGACTAAAATCTAAGTATTTCCCCCGAACCATTGTAACATAGTTCTTTGGATCCGGGTTCTTACTTTGATCATGGTTCTTGGTGATCCATGCATTAGCATAGAACTCTTGATCCATTAGGATGCTGACTTATTGGATGGGATTTGTTAGAACTTCCCAACCTCTTCTTTGAATTTCATGTCGGATCTCCGGATACTCATTTCTTTTGAGTTTGAAAGGGATCTCAGGGATCACCTTCTTCTTGGCCACAACATCATAGAAGTGGTCTTGATGGGCTTTGGAGATGAACCTTTCCATCTCCCATGACTCGGATGTGGAAGCTTTTGTCTTCCCTTTCCCCTTTCTAGAGGATTCTCCGGTCTTAGGTGCCATCAATGGTAATGGAAAAACAAAAAGCTTATGCTTTTACCACACCAAACTTAGAATTTTGCTCGCCCTCGAGCAATAAATGAAAGAATAGATGAAGAAGAAGAAAAAATGGAGGAGAGGGAGAGTGGGAAGTGTTTCAGCCAAGAAGGGTGTAGAGGAGTGTGTTGTGTGAATTTGATGAAGAATGGAGGGCTTTATATAGGGAAGGGAGGGGGGGTTAAGGTTCGGCCATTTAGGGTGGGTTTGGGTGGGAAATAGGTTTTGAATTTTGAAGGTAGGTGGAGTTTATGAGGTAGGTTTATGGGGAAGAGTGGATGGATGTGAGTGGTGAAGAGGTGATGGGGAAGAGAGATTGAGGTGATTGGTGAAGGGTTTTTGGGGGAGAGTGTTTATGGTATTGTGTGAAAGAGAGTGGTGAGGGATGAGAAGAAGTGAGTGGAGGTAGGTGGGGATCCTGTGGGGTCCACAGATCCTGAGATGATCCTGTGGGGTCCACAGATCCTGAGATAATCCTGTGGGGTCCACAGATCCTGAGGTGTCAAGGATTTACATCCCTGCACCCATTAGGCATGTAAAATGCCTTTGCACACAACTCTGGGCGTTCAGCGCCAGGTTGGTGCCCATTTTAGGCGTTCAACGCCCATTTGTTGCCATTTCTGGTGTTGAACGCCAGAACCATGCTTGTTCTGGGCGTTCAGCGCCAGGATGCTGCCCATTTTGGGCGTTCAGCGCCAGAACCATGCTCTGTTCTGGCGTTGAACGCCAGGCAGGTGCTTCCTCCAGGGTGTGATTTTTCTTCTGCTGTTTTTGATTCTGTTTTCAATTTTTATATTTATTTCGTGACTCCACATGATCATGAACCTATAAAGACATATAACTAAGAAAAATATAGTTAGATAAATAAAAATTGGGTTGCCTCCCAACAAGCGCTTCTTTAATGTCAATAGCTTGACAGTGGGCTCTCATGGAGCCTCACAGATGTCCAGAGCATTGTTGAAACTCTCCAACACCAAACTTTGAGTTTGGATATGGGAGTTCAACACCAAACTTAGAGTTTGGTTGTGGCCTCCCAACACCAAACTTAGAGTTTGACTGTGGGGGCTTGGGTTGACTCTGCTTTGAGAGAAGCTTTTCATGCTTCCTCTCCATGGTTGCAGAGGGAGATCCTTGAGTTTTAAATACAAGGGAGTCCTCATTCCATTGAAGGACTAGTTCACCTCTGTCAACATCAATCACAGCTCTTGCTGTGGCCAGGAAAGGTCTTCCTAGGATGATGGATTCATCCTCTTCCTTTCCAGTATCCAGGACTATGAAATCAGCAGGGATGTAAAGGCCTTCAACCTTTACTAACACGTCCTCTACTTGTCCATAAGCCTATTTTCTTGAACTGTCTGCCATCTCTAATGAGATTTTAGCAGCTTGTACCCCATAGATTCCCAGTTTCTCTATTACAGAGAGGGGCATGAGGTTTATTCCTGAACTAAGGTCACACAGAGCCTTAAAGATCATGGTGCCTATGGTACAGGGTATTATGAACTTTCCAGGATCCTGTCTCTTCTGAGGCAATGTCAGTTGATCCAGATCACTTAGTTCATTGATGAACAAGGGAGGTTCAACTTCCCAAGTATCAATGCCAAATAATTTGGCATTCAGCTTCATGATTGCACCAAGAAACTTGGCAGTTTGCTCTTCAGTAACATCCTCATTCTCTTCAGAAGAGGAATACTCATCAGAGCTCATGAAGGGCATAAGGAGGTTCAATGGAATATCTATGGTCTCTAGATGAGCCTCAGAGTCCTTTGGTTCCTCAGAGGGAAGCTCCTTATTGATCACTGGACGTCCCAGAAGGTCTTCCTCCTTGGGATTCACGTCCTCCTCTCCTTCTTTGGGTTCGGCCATGGTGCTTATGTCAATGGCCTTGCACTCTCCTTTTGGATTCTCTTCTGTATTGCTTGGGAGAGTACTAGGAGGGATTTCAGTGATCCTTTTACTCAGCTGGCCCACTTGTGCTTCCAGATTTCTAATGGAAGATCTTGTTTCATTCATGAAACTTATAGTGGCCTTAGATAGATCAGAGACTAAGTTTGTTAAATTAGAAGTATTTTGTTCAGAGTTCTCTGTCTGTTGCTGAGTGGATGATGGAAAAGGTTTATTATTGTTAAACCTGTTTCTTCCACCATTATTAAAGCCTTGTTGAGGCTTTTGATCCTTCCATGAGAAATTTGGATGATTTCTCCATGATGAGTTATAGGTGTTTCCATAAGGTTCACCTAAGTAATTCACCTCTGCTATTGCAGGGTTCTTAGGATCATAAGCTTCTTCTTCATAAGAAGCCTCTTAAGTACTGTTGGATGCAGCTTGCATTCCATTCAGACTCTGAGAAATCATATTGACTTGCTGAGTCAATATTTTATTCTGAGCCAATATGGCATTCAGAGTATCAACTTCAAGAACTCCCTTCTTCATAGGCGTCCCATTACTCACAGGATTCCTCTCAGAAGTGTACATGAACTGGTTATTAGCAACTATGTCAATGAGTTCTTGAGCTTCTGTAGACATTTTCTTTAGGTGAATGGATCCACCTGCAGAAGTGTCCAGTGACATCTTTGATAGCTCAGATAAACCATCATAGAATATATCCAGGATGGTCAATTCCGAAAGCATGTCAGAAGGACACTTTTTGGTCAACTGTTTTATCTTTCCCAAGCTTCATAGAGAGATTCACCTTCTTTCTGTTTGAAAGTTTGAACATCCACTCTAAGCTTGCTCAGCTTTTGAGGAGGAAAGAACTTGGCTAAGAAAGCCATGACCAGCTTATCCCAAGAGTTCAGGCTATCTTTAGGTTGAGAGTCCAACCATATTCTAGCTCTGTCTCTTACAGCAAAAGGGAAAAGCATGAGCCTGTAGACTTTAGGATTTACTCCATTAGTCTTAACAGTATCACATATCTGCAAGAATTCAGTTAAGAACTGAAAAGGATCTTCAGATGGAAGTCCATGAAACTTGCAGTTCTGCTGCATCAGAGAAACTAATTGAGGTTTCAGCTCAAAGTTGTTTGCTCCAATGGCAGGAATGGAGATGCTTCTTCCATGTAAATTGGAATTAGGTGCAGTAAAGTCACCAAGCATCCTCCTTGCATTATTATTATTTTCGGCTGCCATCTCCTCTTCCTATTCGAAAATTTCTGAAAGGTTATCTCTGGATTGTTGTAATTTAGCTTCTCTTAATTTTCTCCTCAGAGTCCTTTCAGGTTCTGGATCTGCTTCAACAAGAATGTTCTTGTCCTTGCTCCTGCTCATATGACAAAGAAGAGGGCACAGAAAAATAATAATAATAGAGATCCTTTATACCACAGTATAGGGATCCCTTTGTGAGTGGGAGAAAAGAGGGAGACAAAGAATGTGATGTAAAGGAAGAAACACAACTGTGAGGAGGGCAGAGATGTGAGATGAGATGTTAGTAAATGAATAAATAGAAAGAATGAGATGGGAGAGGGAGAATTTTCGAAAATAATTTTTGAAAAAGGAGTTAGTGATTTTCGAAAATAGTTTTTGAAAAAGGTTAGTATTTTTTTTGAAAAATTTTAAAATCAAAAATAAAAATAATTAGTTAATAAAAAAGAAATTTTTGAAAAAGAGGGAAGATATTTTCGAAAATTGGAGAGAGAGAGTTAGTTAGGTAGTTTTGAAAGAGTTAAGAAACAAACAAAAAGTTAGTTAGCTAGTTGAAACAAATTTTGAAAAGATAAGAAGTTAGGAAGTTGGAAAAGATATTTTGAAATCAAATTTTTGAAAAAGATAAGATAAGAAGATATTTTTGAAAAGGTATGATAGAAATTAGTTTTTGAAAAAGATTTGATTTTTAAAATCACAATTAATGACTTGATTCACAAGAAATCACAAGATATGATTCTAGAACTTAAAGTTTGAATCTTTCTTAACAAGTAAGTAACAAACTTGAAATTTTTGAATCAAAACATTAATTGTTATTGTTATTTTCGAAAATTATGTGATAAAAATAAGAAAAAGATTTTTGAAAAATATTTTTGGATTTTTCGAAAATAACTAAGAAATTTGAAAGAGATTTGATTTTTGAAAAAGATTTTGAAAAAGATAAGATTTTCAAATTGAAAATTTGATTTGACTCATAAGGAACAACTTGATTTTAAAAATTTTTTAAAAAGTCAACTCAAATTTTTGAATTTGATGAGAGAAAAAGGGAAAGATATTTTTTTGATTTTTGAAAATTTTTTTTATGAAAAACATGAGAATGATGCAATGCATGAAAATTTTTGGATCAAAACAATGAATGCATGCAAGAATGCTATGAATGTCAAGATGAACACCAAGAACACTTTGAAGATCATGATGAACATCAAGAACATTTTTTTTTTGAAAAATTTTTTAATGCAAGGAAAACATACAAGACACCAAACTTAGAATTCTTTAATGCTTAGACACTAAGAATTCAAGAATGCATATGAAAAACAAGAAAAGACACAAAACATGAAAACATCAAGATCAAACAAGAAGACTTACCAAGAACAACTTGAAGATCATGAAGAACACTATGAATGCATGAATTTTCGAAAAATGCAAGATGCATATGCAATTGACACCAAACTTATGATATGACTCAAGACTCAAACAAGAAACACAAAAACATTTTTGATTTTTTTGATTTTCTAATTTTTTTGGATTTGTCGAAAATTATATGAAAAAAAAGAAAAAAATAATAAGGATTCCAAAATTTTTAACATGAATTCTAGGAATCTTGCATTCTTAGTCTAAAGCTTCAGTCCAAGAATTAGACATGGCTCACTAGCCAGCCAAGCTTTCAATGAAAGCTCCGGTCCAAAACACTAGACATGGCCAATGGCCAGCCAAGCTTCAGCAAACATAGATACCTTTCATGCATACAATAGCAAATTTTATTGGCAACAACTAGCTTGCTCTTGTGATGATGATTAGGATGCCTCAGTCCAAAAGAATTTAGACATGGCTTTACAGCCAGCCAGGCTTCACATGCTTCATGAAACATTAGAATTCATTCTTAAAAATTCTAAATAAATTTTTTTTTTCGAAAACAGATGAGAAAACTTTGAAATATTTTTGAAAATTTTTTGAAAAGAAAACAAAAGGAAAATTACCTAATCTGAGCAACAGGATGAACCGTCAGTTGTCCAAACTCGAACAATCCCCGGCAATGGCGCCAAAAACTTGGTATGCGAAATTGCTACTCAGGTTGTGAATTGTTGTTCGAAATTGATTCCCTGGCAATGGCACCAAAAACGGATGCACAGGACCATGGTCTAAACATATCTTCACAACTTCGCATAACTAACCAGCAAGTGCACTGGGTCGTCCAAGTAATACCTTACGTGAGTAAGGGTCGAATCCCACGGAGATTGTCGGTATGAAGCAAGCTATGGTCACCTTGTAAATCTCAGTCAGGCAGATATCAAATGGTTATGGAGTTTTCGAAAATAATATAATAAAATAGGGATAGAAATACTTATGTAATTCATCGGTGAGAATTTCAGATAAGCGAATGGAGATGCTTTCGTTCCTCTGAACCTCTGCTTTCCTGCTATCTTCATCCAATCAGTCTTACTCCTTTCCATGGCTGGCTTTATGTGATACATCACCATTGTCAATGGCTACTTTCGGTCTTCTCTCGGGAAAATGATCCAAATGCCCTGTCACGGCACGGCTAATCGTCTGGAGGCATCACCCTTGTCAATGGCTTCATCTTATCCTCTCAGTGAAAATGGTCAACGCAGCCTGTCACGGCACGGCTATTCATCTGTCGGTTCTCGATCATGTTGGAATAGGATTTACTATCCTTTTGTGCCTGTTACTAACGCCCCGCAATCGCGAGTTTAGAGCTCGTCACAGTCATTCATTCATTGAATCCTACTTGGAATACCACAGACAAGGTTTAGACCTTCCGGATTCTCTTGAATGCCGCCATCATTCTAGCTTATACCACGAAGATTCTGATTAAGAGATCTAAGAGATACTCATTCAGTCAAAGGTAGAACGGAAGTGGTTGTCAGGCACGCGTTCATAGGGAATGATGATGATTGTCACGTTCATCACATTCAGATTGAAGTACGAATGAATATCTTAGAAGCGAAACAAGATGAATTGAATAGAAAATAGTAGTACTTTGCATTAATCTTTGAGGAACAGCAGAGCTCCACACCTTAATCTATGGAGTGTAGAAACTCTACCGTTAAAAATACATAAGTGAAAGTCCAGGCATGGCCGAGAGGCCAGCCCTCAAACGTGATCTAAGATAGCATACAACTGATCAAAGATACCTAATACAATAGTAAAAGGTCCTATTTATAATAAACTAGCTACTAGGGTTTACAGAAGTAAGTAATTGATGCATAAATCCACTTCCGGGGCCCACTTGGTGTGTTCTTGGGCTGAGCTTTAACTTTCCACGTGCAGAGGCCATTTGTGGAGTTGAACGCCAGGTTTTGATCCATTTCTGGCGTTCAACTCTGGTTTTTGATCCCTTTCTGGTGCTGAACGCCAGATTTGGGCAGAGAGCTGGCGTTGAACGCCAGTTTGCGTCGTCTAAACTTGGCCAAAGTATGGACTATTATCTATTGCTGGAAAGCCCTGGATGTCTACTTTCCAACGCAATTGGAAGCGCGCCATTTTGAGTTCTGTAGCTCCAGAAAATACATTTTGAGTGCAGGGAGGTCAGAATCCAACAGCATCAGCAGTCCTTCTTCAACCTCTGAATCTGATTTCTGCTCAAGTCCCTCAATTTCAGCCAGAAAATACCTGAAATCACAGAAAAACACACAAACTCATAGTAAAGTCCAGAAATGTGAATTTAACATAAAAAATAATGAAAACATCCCTAAAAGTAACTAGATCCTACTAAAAACATACTAAAAACAATGTCAAAAAGCGAATAAATTATCCGCTCATCAAGCAGCTTCAGTTCATTGGCCCTTTTCCCTTGTCTTTCGTTTTGGAGGAGGAGGAGGAGTCATCGTCATCCTTCTTGCAGGATCCCTCTTGTGCCTTTGTGTCCTTGGGCTTCCAAAATTCCAGCCTTCTCATGTAGGATCTTACATTTTCTTTGTGCTTGTATGCAATTTCTTCCTGCCTTGCACTGAGTTCCTCCATCTTTTGCATGTATGTTGGATAATTGGGGTTCATGTTGGCTATTGCATTACACAAGTAGCTCAATTTTGTTTCTGCGTAGCAGTCATATTCCCTTCTTGCTATGGTTCTGGCTTCATACAGATGCCTAAACTCAGCGAGGTTCCCTAGTTGGATTTGTTGTTGTTCCATAATTTTGTTGAGGCTGCCTTGCATCTCTCCCCAGTTGAACTGGTCTTGCTGCTCCTTCATGTGCTCCATACTTCCTTGGAGTTATTGTATGTCCTCATGCACTTGGTCCCAATGTTGTTGTTGTTCCTTGAGTTGGTTGACATCCTCTCTTAGGTGGTGTATATTTCCTCTCATTTGGAGTATGTCTCCTTGCAATTGCTCCCAGTTGAAACCTTCAGGAAATTGTGGATATGATGGTGATAGAAGTGCTAGGTTGTGGTTGATCTTCAGCCTCTCCTTCTTGTTGTGGTGGTCCTTGTGGTACATGAGCATGAGCTCTGTGCTCCCTAGCCCTCTGAAGTGGGTTGACAGCCACCACTTTGGCTATCTTCTTGGCAGTTATGGGCTTGTCTTGATCCACTAGGAATTTATCAATGATCTTTTCCACCCCTGCCTCATCACACAACCTTTGGATGATGCTGGAAAATGCCAACCTTGTGCTATCCTTGGTGCTTTTCAGCACCCTATTGATGTTGTTGGCAATTATTTCCCCTACATTAACATTTTCTCCCTTCATTATGCTGTATATGAGCACAGCCCTTTCCAAAGTCACCTCTGAAGTGTTGTATGTGGGATTTAGAGACCTTCTCACAAAATCTGGCCACCCTCTAACTTGGGGGCTCAAATCTCTTCTCCTTAGTTGGTTGGGTCTTCCTACCCTTCCTTATGTGAAATACACCTTCTCAAGATTCCATCAACACCCTTTTCAAACAAGTAGGGCTCGTCCCAAATGTAGTATTTAGCATCATTGATTAGCTTCCTCCTCATGTACTTATTGATATTGGTGGGCAACTCCCCAATAGCCTTGAAATTGGCTATATCAGCAAACTAAGGGCTTTCTTGAATCATCATCAACTGCTCATTAGGGAAGCTTTCATTTACTTCAAATTGTTGTGCTTCATCCTCTTCATGTGGGATTCTTGATAGGTGGCCAGCCACCTTGTTCTCTGCTCTACTTCTATCTTTAATCTCTATGTTGAACTCTTGAAGTAGCAAGACCCACCTTATCAATCTAGGCTTGGACTCTTGTTTGGTAAGCAGGTACTTAAGAGCTGCATGACCAGTAAACATAATGACTTTAGAACCAATAAGATATGATCTAAACTTATCAAATGCAAAGACTATGGCAAGAAGTTCATTCTCTGTAGTGGTGTAATTCCTTTGATTCTCATTGAGGACTTTGCTAGCATAATAAATAACACGCACCAACTTATCTCTCTTTTGTCCTAAAACAGCACCAACAGCAAAGTTTGATGCATCACACATCAACTCAAAAGGTAAATTCCAGCAAGGTGGTATTATGATAGGTGCAGAGGAAAGTCTGTTTTTAAGCTCATCAAAGGCTAGCATGCATTATCTATCGAAGATAAAAGGTACATTAGAGACAAGCAAATTACTTAAAGGTTTGGAAATCTTTGAAAAATCTCTAATGAACCTTCTATAAAAACCAGTATGTCCTAGAAAGCTTCTAATTGCTTTGACATTGCAAGGTGGGGGTAACTTTTCAATCACCTCCACCTTGGCCTTGTCCACCTTTATACCTCTTTTTGAGATCTTATGACCAAGAACCACCCCCTGTAACCATAAAGTGACACTTCTCCCAATTCAAAATGATGTTAGTTTCTTGGCATCTCTTTAGCACCAAGGCCAAGTGGTGTAAGCACTTAGAATATGAATCACCAAATACAGAAAATTTATCCATAAACACCTCAAAGAATCTTTCAATCATGTCTGAAAATATAGAGAGCATGCACCTTTGGAATGTTGCAGGTGCATTGCACAATCCAAAGGGCATTCTCCTATAAGCAAAGACACCATAGCAACAAGTAAATGAGGTTTTCTCTTGGTCCTTGGGGTCTACAACTATTTGGTTATAACCAGAATAACCGTCCAAGAAGCAATAATATTCATGTCCCGCAAGTCTTTCTAGAATCTGGTCCATGAAAGGTAGGGGGAAATGGTCCTTCCTAGTAGCTTCATTAAGCTTCCTATAATCTATGCACATGCGCCAGCCAGTCAGTGTTCTTGTTGGTATCAATTCATTCTTCTTATTCGGCACAACAGTGATCTCTCCTTTCTTGGGGACTACTTGCACTGGGCTTACCCAAGGGCTGTCTGAGATTGGGTAAATCACCACTGCTTGCCACAACTTCAACACCTCCTTTTGCACTACTTCATTCATTGTTGGGTTTAACCTTCTCTGTTGCTGTCTTAAGGGCTTTGCACCTTCTTGAAGTAGGATTTTGTGCATGCACATTGAAGGGTTGATTCCTTTTAGATCTGTAAGTGCCCACCCTATAGTATCCTTGTGTTGTTTCAGCACTTGGATTAGCTCCTCTTCTTATTCTTCATTCAAACTTGAATTGATGATCACTGGGTATGTGTTGTTGTCACCCAAGTAAGCATATTTCAAGCTTGGGGGTAGAGCTTTTAGTTCCAATTTTGGTGCCTCCACTTCCATTTTACTTGTCTTGTCCAGCATGATTGGTTCTTCCATAGTCTCTAGTAGTAGCTCGCCACATGAAGCTTGTTGATCTTGCTCTTTGATTTCTTTACATTGTTCTTCCTCTAGGACCCCTTGAACGAGATTTTCAATTGTGTCCACCATCATACATTCTCCAATGGATTCTTTGGGGTAGCTCATTGCCTTGAAGACATTGAAGACCATCTTCTCTTCATGTAATCTTAAGACTAGATCCCTTTTTTGAACATCGATTTTGGCTCCAGCTGTAGCTAGGAATGACCTTCCTAGGATGATTGATGTGTTGGCTTCTTCCTCCATGTCAAGCACAACAAAGTCAGCTGGAAAAATAAACTCTCCTACTTTCACCAACAAATCTTCTACTACCCCATGAGGAAACTTGAATATTCTGTCAGCCAATTGGAGTGCCATTCTAATTAGTTTGGCCTCCTCAATCCTCATCCTTTTCATCATTGCCAAGGACATGAGGTTGATGCTGGCTCCAAGGTCGCACAATGCTTTCTCAATGTTGATATCCCCTATGATGCAGGGAATTTAGAAGCTCCCAGGATCTTTTATCTTTTGGGGAAGCTTCTTTTGTATGATGGCATTGCACTCCTCAGTTAGCATTATGGTTTCCTTTTCACCCCAGTTCCTTTTTGTTGTCATGAGCTCCTTTAAAAACTTGGCATAGAGTAGCATTTGCTCCAATGCCTCAGCAAAAGGTATGTTGATCTAGAGCTTCTTGAAGATTTCTAAGAATCTAGAAAATTGGCTGTCTTTCCCATCCTTCTGCAGCCTTTGTGGATAGGGTGCCTTTGTCACATAAGGTTTTAGGACTTGCTTTGGTGAGGATGGTACAAGGGTCTCTTCTTCTTTCTTGGTTTGAGGTTCCTTTGCAGCTTCTTCTTCTTGGTTGCTTTGACTTAGGGATGCTTCTTCTACAACTTTTCCACTTCTTAGTATGATGGTCTTGCATTCCCCTCTTGGGTTGACCATGGTATCACTGGGAAATGTATGTGTAGGCATTGGTATTTGTTTAGACAAGCTCCCTATTTGTGCTTTCAATTTTAAAATTGATGCCCCTTGATTTCTTATGTTGGATCTGAACTCCTCTTGGTTTGCATCTATCTTTCTTTTAGCCTACATTTGTCTTTCCAGAACAGTGAAAATGGTTCCTGTCAGTTGTGCTGACAATTGTGCTATGGCAGCCTCCAATTTTGCAAAATTGCTACTGGTTTCATATGGTTTCATGGTTGAGGATGATGTATCTTGATGGTGGTTGTTGTGTGGTTGTTGGTTGGAGTGGTATGATGCATTTTATGAGTTGTGGTATTACCTGATTGATGGTTGGGGTTGTGGTTGTTGTATTGGTTGAATTGGTATGGTTTGTGGTCTTGGCTGTGGTTTTGTTGGTTTCCCCACCCAAAATTTGGGTAGTTCTTCCAACCAAGGTTGTATGTCTTGGCATTGGGATCATATGATGGTCTAGATGGATTGTTCACATAGTTAGCTTTCTCCCATTCACATTCCACTTCTGGTGTATCTCCTTCTTGTGGAGGGGCTTGGGCTTGAATAGCTGAGACTTGATTCTTTTCCACCTTCTTGGTTAAGGCTGCTAGTTGTGCAGTGATCACTTTGTTTTGGGCTAACAAAGCATCCATAGAATTGAGCTCCATCACTCCTCTCTTTTGAGTTTTATCTGAAGCATAGAAGTACTCATTCTCGGCCACAGTCTCTAGGACATCTATGGCTTCTTCAATGGTCTTCTTCTTGTTGAGTGAGCCCCCTGAAGAATGATCTACTGCCTGCTTTGACTCATATAGCAGTCCCTCATAGAAGATGTGCAATTGCACCCACTCGTTGAACATATCCAACGGGCATTTCCTTGTCAAATCTTTAAACCTCTCCCAGGCCTCATAAAAGGTTTCACCATCTTGCTGTCTGAAGGTTTGCACCTCAGTTCTCAATCTATTAACTCTCTGTGGAGGGTAGAATCTTGCTAAGAACTTGTCCACAACATCATCCCAAGTGGTCAAGCTCTCCTTGGGAAATGCTTTCAACTACTTTGCTGCCTTATCTCTGAGAGAAAAGGGGAACAGAAGTAGTTTGTAGGTGTCAGGGTGTACACCATTTGACTTTACAGTGTCACAAATCCTCAAGAATGTAGTGAGATGTTGGTTTGGGTCCTCTTGGGCACCCCCTCCATATTAACAATTATTCTGGACAAGTGTGATGAGTTGAGACTTCCACTCAAAGTTATTAGCATGAATTGTTCGCTTCAGGATGCTACTACCACAGTTTCCTAGATTTGGGTTGATGTAGAAGCCTAGAACTCTCCTCTCTTGCCTAACATGATTACCAGCATCCTCTCCAACATGGTTATGCACCTCTTCCTCCATAGTAACTCCCAGATCTTCCTCCACTACTTCCTCTCCAAATATTCCTTTCCCTCTTGCTTCCCTCCTTAATCTAAGGAAGGTCCTCTCAGGTTTACTATCAAAAGAGGATGAAGTTTCTCCTCTTCTACCTATCATACATTTAATAAACAGCAAGCAGAGGATAAGTGAAGGAATCACTCTTGTTAGGACTGGTGGTTAGTTTGGTTGGTGCAATTAGTCAAACAGTTAATAGAGAAAAGAAAAAAAAAGATGGAAATATGAACAATGAATAGCTAAAATGATCAAAATAAAAAAATAAGAAAATTAGGGAACTGAAATTAAAAGAATTAACAGGTTAATTAAAAGTGCTTAATCTAGCTACCCACAAATTTAATCATTGTCAAATTCAAACCAATCCCAACAACGGCACCATAAAACTTGATGACCGGAATTCACCCCCATATAAAAATGATGAATCCGTTCTTTTGGCAAGCGCACCAAAAATATCGTCAAGTAATAACCCACTAGGAGTGGGATCGTATCCACAGAGATTGGTATATCTGAGCAATTTTAATCAATGGGTGAATTAGTCAAGCTGAGCAATATAGATTGTAATTGCAGAAATTTAAATGAGCAGAAATATAAATAACTCAAAAGTAAAAAGAAGCAGTAAAGTACAGAAAGGTAAATGGCAAAAATGTAAAGTGCAGAAACATAAATAACTTAATTGTAAATGGAATAGGGAATAACAGAATTAAAGAAAGCTATAAAGAATGTGAAAGATAAGAATATAGGGAATTCATTGAGATCAATAGATGTTGTTCTCTTTGGATTAAATTCAGTTCATCTCATCTTTAATCATGCAACTCATTGACCTCTTGGCAATCATGATTGATTGAACCCCAATCCCTTGGTGATTCAATCTCTCAGAACTTGATCAATAGCCAATTCCATGGTCTAATTGCTCATGAAGAGAGATATGCTTGGTCCCTGATTATACCACACATCCTCATAGATCCAAATAGTGGGTGGATTATCTGTCACCATATCCAATCACCGAAACTCAGATCTACTCAAGTGTGAGAAGGATTTCAAGCATGGTTTCATGTTTCCTTTTCCAAGGTTCTCATGAAACCCATTTTGCATTCAACCTATTTTCCAAGATGATTGAACACTAGCATTAAAATGAAATTCCTTCTAGCAAATCAAAGAGAAGATGAAGAGAAGAAGAAATTTACTATCATTAATCCACCAAGAACAACAGAGCTCCCTCTCCCAACGAGAGGGAATTTAGCTACTCATAGCTTAAAAGAAAAGTACAAGAGATGGAAGAGATAAAGTGTAAAGTAAAATTAGATCTAAACTTAGCAATGCCAACCCAATCCAACCCCCTCTTCAGTACTTCCAGGGGATATTTATACTACTCCTAACACTAGAATTAAGAAATTAAAAAAGAGAAAGGAAAATTACAATTGGAGAGAAAAAAGAAAACTCAATAAACGTGACCTTCAAGTTTGGCGTGTGACTGGCGTTTGGGTGGCATGCCACGCCTAGCCACTAGATTTGGCTTGGCGCGCCACGCCCAGCTCTTCAAGTGGCACACCCCATGTGTTGGCATCCCTGGCGCACTACGCCTTTGAACCCAAGTGGCACGCCCAGGGTCTTCTTAAGCATTGGTTGGCCTGGCGTGCCATGCCTTCGAACCCAAGTGGCACGCCCAGGGTCTTCTTAAGCATTGGTTGGCCTGGCGTGCCACGCCCTCGAACCTAAGTGGCACGCCCAGCCTCTTCTTGGAGCTCGGCTAGCCTGGCGTGTCACGCCTTCGAACACAAGTGGCATGCCTAGGCTCTTCCTTCTTGTTATTCTTCCCTAGACAATTGAACTAGCATGGCACGCCCACGGTCTGGCGTGCCACGCCCATTGTGGCTGCTTCATCTTCCTCTCTGGATTTTTCTACTGGCGTGCCACGTACAACAGTTGGCGTGCCACGCCCATGAAGAACCTTCTTCACTTCTCTGGAAAACAGAACTGGCATGCCACACCCAGTGTATGGTGTGCCACGCCCATAGTGAATGCTTCTTCACTTCTCTGGAAAATAGAACTGGCGTGCCATGCCTAGAGTATGGCGTGCCATGCCCATAGTGTATCCTTCATTGCTCTAGTAGCTGGCGTGCCATGCCAAGAATTCAAGTGGCACGCCCAGTCTTCTTCTCCTTGGTTGCTTGAGTTGGCGTGCCACGCCTTCGACATCAAGTGGCACACCCAAGTTGGTGGTGAATGCTGGCGTGCCACGCCTTCGACCTTAAGTGGCACGCCCAGTGTTGGTGCTCATCCTTCTTTAGCATTGGCGTGCCACGCCTTCGACACCAAGTGGCACGCCCAAGTGTTTGGATCTTCAACCACTTCTCTGGAAACTTAAACTGGCATGCCACGCCTTGATGTTCAAGTGGCATGCCCAACTTAAGGTGACTGCTGTAAGCTTGGCGTGCCACGCCTGGGTCTTCAAGTGGCACGCCCAAGTGATGGGCCAGAGATGGCGTGCCACGCCTTCGATACCAAGTGGCACGCCAAAGTGGTTGTTCCCTTCTGGATTGATGAACTGGCGTGCCACGCCTAGTGGTTCAAGTGGCACGCCAATGGTGTGTGATGGACTTGGCGTGCCACGCCCCTTTTGTGGCCTTCAACATTGCTCTCTGAAAAATGATACTGGCATGCCACGCCCAGCCGGTGGCGTGCCACGCCCTTGTTAAAACCAAAACATGCTTCCCTGGAAATTATTACTGGCGTGCCACGCCCACATATTTTCATGGCGTTTGTTCTAAGTGGCACGCCCTCCTCACACGCCCAGCTTTCTTCACTGTTTTCTTCCTTATTTTGGTGATCTTTCCACCTGAAATGCAACACAAACCCAATTCAAAGCAATGTACCAAAATATATATCAATTGATGCATGAAATTGCATTTATTATATGAGATTATGTCTCTTTCATGGTCCTTTTTGATAGGAAAAAGGGGTAGATGATGCAAGTCATCATCATTGTCGACTCTGTCATCGGTAATGCCATTTGCAAATTCGAAGCTTCATAACGCCTCGTAAGATCGCACGCTCACCGGTTTCATCCTTCGTGTTAATAAGGGGTATCCTAAAGAACTAACATATCAACAGTTGCGTATAAGCATTGCATGCAATGTTGAAATAAGCTCAAGTTATCTGAAGGAATATCAAACTCAAAAAGAGAGCAGACAATTCTGAATGGTACCCGTAGGAAATTAAAAAGGTAAATTATGTTGTGATTAGACAAGGTTATAGAAAATAAGAAAATGCACCAAAAGGAAAATTAGAGTACACCTCAAGAAAGAAATTTCAAATTAATAATTCTTGGTAGAAGTAATAAGATAAATGAAATCAAAATAGGTCTTTACTGATTGTTTATCTCAATAAAAATTTCCCTCACAATTGATTAGGTCAAAATAGATTTAGGCCTAGGTCAAGGAGTACGAGTTTTGTGAAAGGTCACATGCAAGCAAGGTTTGATTATGGAAACGTTCAATTTAATTATCAAGAAAGGTCATGGAATGAAATTCTTCAACGGGAATTACAAAAGAAAGATAGATCGAGTCACAAGCATTTGTTGGTAATCTCTCTCGTATTAGGTCTCCCATTACTATCCTCAGCAACGGATACTTGTTCTTCATAGTCACTTTGTTCAACCATCGGTAATCCACGCAAAGTCGCATTCACCACCAAGCGTTTATAACCCTTAGCTACAACTGCCCCTCTTTCGATGAAGTGTTTTGCGACTTAATATCGCCAAACCTAACTCAAGTCGTTACCATATTTCACCTTTCGTAATTTTACCGTGTCAATGCTTCCTTACGTCTTCTGCTGTGTCACTCTAATTGGTTGTCAATAAGAACCCAAACCACTTGGCTGTGCTCACCAGACTTATCTTCTCCCATTAATTCTTCCGACGCTAAGTTTGGCCAGCCTTAATGGCAACGTCCCATAAAATAAAACTAAGCTAAACTCTGGTTTTAAGCTTGATGTTTAATCTAATCTTCCTAGTTCCAAAACCTTGTCTCCATCATAAGTTAATAAGAGGAGTCAAGTTACAGTCCCCCATAACGTGATTAAAACTAGGTTACCAATTTTATCATTACCTTGAGTTGGAGATCCTTAACCCCGTCATTGGGACCGGTCTGCACCTTGATCCTTTTTGTAAAGACAGCATCTAGAGATATGCCCTGACAATCCACAGCGGTAACATCCACTGAACCCAGCCATGCACGACTTTTTCGGATGGTATCTTTCACATCTCGGGCACCTTAACTCCTCTTGTTTATCCCATGCCTTCTTACCTCCTCCTCTCGCCCGGTGATACTGGTCATGGTTGATACCTTCAATATGTCCTTGAACTTGGGATTGCTGAGGGGAATGCCTACCTTTCTTGAAGTTTTAGCCTCTTGATGGAACATACTTCCCACAATCCTTGCTACTAGTACTGTGATGCTCATCTCTCAACAAAAACATCTTCTTGGCATAATCTTCAACAATTCTTGCCCTGCTCACCAATTCAGAAAATATTCAAATCTCAAATGGGGTCACAACATTCATAATATTTTCACTCAGACCTCCTTGGTACCTTTCACACTTCCACCCCACATAGGACTCAGGGGCTCCCCGATATACCCTTGAGAACCTACAAAGCTCTTCGAACTTACTCGTATACTTAGCCACAGACATTGAACCTTGCTTTAGCTACATAAGCTCTAACTCTCTGGCCTCCTTTACTAATTCAGGAAAATACTTCTTGTAGAAAGCAGTCTGAAACAGCTCCCACGGAATATTCATATTTTATAGTTGCAAAAATCGACACTCTCCTTGCCACCAATGCTGAGCTTCTCCTACGAGTTGATAAGCCGCATATTCGACAAACTGATTATTCGGACATGTTGGGTCTGTAATGCACACTCCACACCCTTAAACCAATTGTCTGCTTTAGTAGGATTTGTCAATCCATTGAAAATCGGCAGGTCAATATTCAGAAAAGTAGCTAGGGTCCTTGGAACACCACCTAAGCTGTCCTCAGCACCTTCTACATTTTTGTTTCCAAATGATTGCCTTCTCCGTCATAAAGCATTAGTAGCCATAGTAGTGCCCGCTTGAATCGTGTTAGCTAAGTTAGTCATCGCCACCATGAGTTCAGCGTGATTGTCTGTCGACGGGTTACCCTCATTCTTTCTTTGTATACGTGACTGACCTTGTCCGCAAGATGCCATTAGGGTTTCTATCTATACCAAACAGTCGATATTAAGGTGATCAGTCTCAATATCAAAAGTCTAGTGCTTCAATTATCCCAAAAAGGTACTCACAAACAAGCATGCTATATATATATCAAGCATTTAACCTAAATAGCATGAAAGAAAAAGACACAGAGTATGCAATGAAGCACAATCGGTCTATCCCTCTGGCTCACGAGGACGAACCGCTCTGATACCACTAACTGTAATACCCTAATTACCCTAAGCCTTACCTCTAGCCGTAAAGCAAAGGTTAATCAGAGGTTATGACAATCCTAAAACTTATACAAATATCATATATAGAAAGAAATAATAATTCTAGAAGCCCGATGAAGAAATAAGCTCAAAAACTAAGAGTTACAAAAATGCGAAACGTTCACATGAAGCCATAAACTTAAGGCAAAAGATATAGATACCGGATAACAAGATATAAGTATATAAGAGAGTATAATAGTAATAAGGGTCTAGCCGCCGCCCGCGGAGTTTAAGCCAGCTAGTTATATACAGACATATGCATACAGAGTTTAAACGGATAAAACAGCTTATACAAACTTTCTCTCAAAGTAAGCCTCTAGGAAGAAATGAATACAAAAGTGAGAGATCTTAAACAAAATATTCAAAATACTTCAAAAAAAGGTAGAGATCCTCCACTCTGTCACCACCAAAGTAACTCACCAAGGTGGGTTGTGACCTGCATCTGAAAAACAACAACAGAACATGGTATGAGAACTAGAGGTTCTCAGTATGGTTACAGTGCCCAGTGATGTAAGATATAAGAATCCGGGACGACAGAGGCAATTCTAAAACTTCATATCCATCACAAGATTCATCTTAAAGCATAACTAAAACATTAAAATATAACTTAAAAACATAACATAATAAAGGGGTAATCTAACTTAGTGGATTTTCTAAACTAACAATTCTCTGCTATCCCACAACCTTCACCAACCTATCCTCCATGCGATCCCATCGCCACTGCCTTCCGAACCTCCTCAATCCCAATAGAATACATAGTTAATACAATGCAAGTAAAACACAAGTATAGGCATATATGTCAAGTAATTCAAAGAGGCAATTAGGCATGTTATCCAATTAGGCATACAATTCAAGCCAGCAAAGCAAATAAACAGATAAGAGATGCACATGATGAATGCCTGTCCTATTAGGCTTTGATATCACATTGTCAGTTTAACTGCCAACCCGACATAGCTCCATGGTGATGTCACCCTTCAGAATCATAATGGGAACCTCGAGATATAGTGCTCGGAACACCGTCCAGGATTTTGTGCCTGCATACGCTAGTGATCCGAAGGGATGCGAGCGGGATACTATTGCTATGTACCTCACATCTCAACATAAGCTGGATGAACCACCGCCTTTACGCTGCCGCCGCTACCTCGGCAGGCGGTATCCAACCAAACCGTCCCTGCCAGGCGCATAGTGTCTCAACAATCTCAGTATAAAATAGTGATTCAGTGCTTTTCAGAAATCATTTTTCAATATATCCTGGATCCATCATTCCATTCCAAGTCCTAGACTCATCTCAACCACCACCAATTCATAATTTCTATTCCGAACTCATTAGTTCACCAGTTTCACAATTCATTCAGAACTCATCAGTTCGCCACTTTCACAATTCTTTATCAATAATCACCAATATACTATTCTTCCTTCTCCCTCAAGCAAACCCATCCACAGTACACCAGAAACCTAAACCTCTATTCTCTAACTTTTACCATAAATACCGAAATAATTTCACCCAAGAACGTCACTATGTTTTAACATTAAAAAACAAGCAAAAAAATCTTAGATAGGTGTCACAGAAGTTTACAAGCTTGCCGAGTAGGTGAAATAGGTTAAAGACAATATCTTTGTTGAAAACAGGGCAGTGTGTGCACGCACAGGGGTGTGCATGTGCACGCTCAGGAGAATTTTCAAGATGTGTGCATACGCATAGAGATGTGCGTACACTGATGAGCGGATAATTTATATCCTTTTGGCATTGTTTTTACATAGTTTTAGTATGTTTTAGTTACTTTTTATTATATTTTTATTAGTTTTTATTCAAAAATCACATTTCTGAAATTTACTATGAGTTTTTATGTTTTTCTATGATTTCAGGTATTTTCTGGCTGAAATTGAGGGACCTGAGCAAAAATCTGATTCAGAGGATGAAAAAGGACTGCAGATGCTATTGGATTCTAACCCTCCTGCACTCGAAATGGACTTTCTAGAGCTACCGAAGCCCAATTGGTGCGCTCTCAATTGCGTTGGTAAGTAAACATCTTGTGCTTTCCAGAAATATATAATAGTCTATTCTTTGCCCGAGATTTGATGGCCTAAACTGGCGTTCAAATCCAGCCTAAAACTTTCTGGGGTAAAACGCCAGAACTGGCACCAGAATTGGAGTTAAATGCCCAAACTGGCACCCAAGCTGGCATTTAACTCCAAGAACAGCCTATGCACGTGAAAGCTTCAATGCTCAGCCCAAGCACACACCAAGTGAGCCCCAGAAGTGGATTTCTGCACTATCTGCACTTAGTTACTCATTTTCTGTAAACCCTAGTAACTAGTTTAGTATAAAAACTACTTTTAGAGATTTATTTTATAACTTTTATCCTAGGTAACTTTTTACATCTGGGAACCTCCATTGGAGGCTGGCCATTCGGCCATGCCTAGACTATTTTTCACTTATGTATTTTCTATGGTGGAGTTTCTACACCCCATAGATTAAGGTGTGGAGCTCTGCAGTTCTTCATGAATTAATGCAAGTACTATTATTTTTCCTTCAATTCATGCCTACTTCTTCTCCAAGATATACTCTTGTACTTAATTCAGTTAAGTCAGAATGAAGGGATGACCCGTGACAATCATTGATAAACCCCATTTGTAGGGTTTATCTTATGCTTCATTTAAGGGATTTTATCACCTTTTACCCACATTTACTCAACGAAATAGCATGATTTTCTAAATTCTCCTTTAATTGTGCTTAAGAGTGAACACATGCTTTTTAAGTCTTACAATAGCTAAATTTAATTTACCTTGATTCCATTAGGTGCCTTGATATGTTTGTTAAGTGATTTTAGATTTAGGAGGAAAATATTGGATCAAGGGAATGAACGAAAAGCATGAAAAAATGGAGAACTCATGAAGAAATGAAGGAATCGCAAAAGCTGTCAAGCCGACCTCTTCGCACTTAAACGACCATAACTTGAGCTATAGAGGTCCAAATGATGCGGTTCTAGTTACGTTGGAAAGCTAACATCCGGGGCTTCGAAATGATATAAGATTTGCCATAGTTGCATTCGCGCATAGGGGTGCGCACGCGCACAGTGCGTGGATGCGCCGATGGTAGCACATGCTTCACTTAATGCAACCCGTGGCCAGCAATTTTAGAAGCCTTGTGGGCCCAATCCAACTCATTTCTGATGCTATTTAAGCCAAGGATTGAAAGGGAATCACCATACTTTACATACTTTTGATCATTAATTTAGTTTAGGTTAGTTTTAGAGAGAGAAGCTCTAACTTCTCTCTAGAATTAGGATTAGGTTTTAGATCTAGTTTAGAATTTCTTAGATCTAGTTTAATTTTATGCTTTGATCTACTTTTTCTTTTGCAATTCTTCTTTTTCTACCTTTTCTCTCTCTAGGTTAGCATTTAATTATTGTAATTCTTTACTTTTATGTTCATGCACTTTTGTTTCTTCTATTTTTATTTCAATGTAATTTATGTTTTCATGTTCCTTTATTGTTCATTTGATTTATTGTTGTTTAATTCCTTGCATTTGAGTAGTGTAGATTTACTTTCCTTGCACTTTTTACTATGCTTTCCTTTTATGCCTTCCAAGTGTTTGAAAAAATGCTTGTTTGGATTTTAGAGTAGATTTTAGTGCTCTTGGCTTTGGTAGAGTAATTAGTAACGCTTGAGTTATCTAATTCCTTTGTTGATTGATAATTAGAAGTTGCTAATTGATTTGGATACCACTAAAGCTAGTATTTCCCTTGGGAGTTGGCTAGGACTTGTGGAATCAAGTTAATTCATCCACTTGAGTTTCCTCCATGGTTAGAGGTTAACTAAGTGGTAGCAATGGACAATTTGTGGTCACAATTGAGGAGGATAACTAGGATAGGACTTCTAGTTCTCATACCTTGCCAAGAGTTTTTTTAGTTGTTAGTTTATTTTCATTGCCATTTACATTTCATGTCTCTTATCCCAAAAACCCCAAAACATACCTCATAACCAATAACAAGACACTTTATTGCAATTCCTAGGGAGAACGACCCGAGGTTTAAATACTTCGGTTTATTGATTTTAGGGGTTTGTACTTGTGACAAACACATTTTTGTATGAAAGGATTATTGTTGGTTTAGAAACTATACTTGCAACAAGATTTCATTAGTGGAATGCTAAACCGTCAAAAGTCCTCTCATCAAAATGGCGCCGTTGCCGGAAAATTGCAATGGTGTTGTGTTATTGGTTATTGTATATATGTGAATATTGTGATTATGTTTGCCTTTTGCTTCTTTGTTAGTTCTTGCTAGTTTTAGGATTTAATTTTCTTGCTTCTTATTTGATTTTTGTTTTTATTTTCTCTTGTTATCATGAATTCTCACTTTGGCTATGAGTTTGGTTCTAACTATGTTGTAGGAAATGAGAGCTACAATGAGGATGTGTATCAAGGATGGGATAACCAAAGGTGGGAAGAGCCATATGCATATGATCAATCTTCATGGCAACAACCTCCACCAATGCACTATGAAGAAGAGCCATCTTATGATGCATACCAATCCAATGGCTATGGTGAATCTCCTTGTGACTTTCAAGAACCACCACCATATGCCTATGAGTCATATCCTCAACATGAACCTCAACCACACTCACAAGCCTATTTTCACCGAACACCTCCATATGACCTTGATCCATATCCACCATACCAACCACCTTTTGAACCATATGAGCCATATATGGAACCACTATTCCAAGATCACTACTCCCAAGAACCACCTCAATATACACCACATCCTTACCAAGAAGAACCACCTTCCTATCATAAACCCTTTCTCCAAGACATTGAACCCTCTTATCCACCCCAATTCTCAATAGATAAAATCCTTAGCCTTATACTTCAAGGGCAAGGAGAAATGCAAAAGGAGACAATAGAATTTGAGGCTACCTTGACCAAGGTAGTAAGCATTTTAGTCTCCCAATATTTGAGCACTCAAAGCACTCCCCTGGTCACATGTGGAGAATCAATTGAAAAGCATAGCATGAAGGAGAGATTGGAAACTCCAGTAGAACATGAGGGATGTTATTTTGTATTAGATCAATTGGAGGAACCTATAATCATTGAAGAAGAGTAAGAAGTGGTTGAAGACTTAGGAGATGCAGAACCTCCTTGGGAGCCTAGAGTCAAAGAGAACTTCTCTAAGGCGATTGAATTGGATGTTGAGGAGGAGAGTGAAAAACCTCCAAAACAATTTTTGAATGAAGACTTGGAGGGGATGAAGCAAGAATTGAGTTCCTTTGGTGATGAAGACCATGCATCCAATCTTCATGGTGGTGAATCCTTTGAACTTGAAGAACCTTCTCCCAATGAGATGGAAAGCAATGTGGAGGTAGATTTCTCTCAACCTCCCATTTAGAATTGAGTGATGGAGAAGAGCTAGATGAAAATGATGAACAAAGGATTGAAAGTGAAGAAGTTTGTGAAGAGATGAAGGTTGACAAGGAAGATCATAAGGGAGTAAAGCTTGCTAGCACATTGGAGATACCTCTTCCCAAGCCACCACCATCCATTCTTTCATTCAAGTGGGTAAATTTCTTATACTCAAGCTTTATTATTTCCCTTGAATATGGTTTGCTTGAGACGGATGGTCAACTTAGACATATTTGTGGCTTTAAGAGCAAAAGGGAGATGGTTAGTGGTTGGAAATATCATTCTAAGCTCATGATGGTTGCATGTTCAAAGTTGAATAGTAATGGTTGGTGTAGAACCCAATTGCAAGGGTCTAGGAAGTTGTTTGGGGGCTTCTTTGAGAATTATAAGGTCATGCCACCCAATTGGAATAATGACAATCAACTCAAAGATGGGTGTAGAAACAAGATATGGGATCCCGGCATACATGAGGATCAACTTTGAGAGCCCATAGTCTATGAAGAACTCCATCAAAGCTTGGGAGAATTGAACTTGAAGAGTGGAGCTCATTGGAAATGCAAGCATTGGTGGATGTTCAAGGATGGCTTCAAGCACAAGCCACCTTGATGGAGCTCCCTATAAGTCCAACCTAAGGACAATAAACAAAAGTGCTAGGTGGGAGACACCCCACCATGGTAACTTCTTTTCATTTTCTCTTTTTTTACATATTGGTAATAAGTTTAAATTCACGTTTTGATTGATTTGTTGAGTTAATTTGGTAGTTTAGTATGTTAAATAAGGTTTTATGGTGTTTTGGTAGCTGTTTGGAAGTTTGGAATGCTTGGATTGGTGCAAAAACATAGAAAAATTTTGAAAAAATAGAGTACCATCCATGCATACGCGTACTGCACGCGTACGCGTGCATCAAGCATTTTCACCTATCCACGCGCACACGCCATGTACGCGTACACGTGGATACCAAATTTTCACTCCTCCACACATTTACCCGAGAGTTATGCGAGTGTTGAGCATGCACTGTGCCCGAGGCACAAACCAACTCACGTGTACGCGCACATGACGCGTACGCGCCACTCTCGAAACAAGCCATCCGCGTGCACGTGCCATGTACGCGTATGCGTCGTGTCCATTGCACCACCATCCGCGCGCCATGCGCGCGTACGCGCGGATGTCCTTCCTTCAACAGATCTCTTTTCTTCTCCTCTTTCCATTTCTTTCCTTTTCCTTTCTTCTTCCCTTCTCCTACCCCTCATCCAACACTTCCAAACACCATTGATAACCATTTGTTTTAATTAGTTAATTAGTTAGTTAGTTAGTTGGTCTTAGTTTAGTTTTCATTTCATTTTCTCTTTTTTCATTGTAAGTGTTGGATTGTTAATCTTGTTTACCATTAATTGTTGCTGAGTACTAAACGGGATGTTATCTTAACATAATTATGTTTATAAACTTTGTTGGATTCTATTGTTGAGGTTATATTTTGTTACTTGGTTTTGAGTTTTTCATGCTTCACTTTTGTGACTACCAAGTACATGACATTGCCTTCAAGCTTTTAAATCCTTTTGAATTACATGATTTGGCCACCATGTGATTTGAACCTTCTTCTTTGATTAGGCAACTTCTTGATGGATGTTGTTGTGCATTTATCTTAATGCTTTGTATTTCATGATCATATGCATCCATATGTTTATAGCTTGAATGCTTCCATGCTTCTTTAGTGCTTGTTTTACCTTACAAGTTTACTTGAAACATCTCAAGCATACTAGGATAAGTGAAGTGCATGCTTCTTTTGCGACATTGCTTTTTATGCTAGTGTGTGTTCTAAACCGCGCAATTTAGAATTCACACACTTATTTGTCATTAATGTCACACTAATTCACTCACTCAATTCTAGTGATTAGTACCTCATTCCAACAATGTATGCTTCCTTGCTTTTGTTTTCTCATCTTATGGTGTTATATTTTTTTTTCATGAATGATGCACCGCAAGCAAAAATGGAAGCGAGATAAAGAACATGTAGCAACCGGTTGATCTACCAGCTGAAGGTGGCAATCCGAAAAGTCGCCATACCCCCTTGCTCATCTTTGAGTGTACCGAGGACGGTGCAAACTTTTAAGTGTGGGGAGGTCATCCGACCGGTCGGCGATTTTGGGTGACAAATTTTTAATTCCAACACTTTTGCATTTTCATTTTAGGTCTTTTAGGATTTTTGTTTTATTTTCTTAATTTTGCACATATATACATAATAAGCTTAGTCAAAATAATGAAATTTTTCAATATTTCTATCTATAGGGCACCAATTGATTTGAGTGAAAACTTTTCATAAAACTTGCTTGAATCATATATATATTGTGGATTATGTTTTTGAGCTAAGAACACAAGCAAGTGAGATTTGAGCCTAATTTTGTGGTTACATTTTATAACCACTTATTTTTCCTTCTTGTGTGCATTATTCTCTTTCTATGATTGTAATCCTTGATTTGTTTGATTCTCTATGTCCATTATTTTGTGTATTCATGCATTTATATGATTGAGGCCATTATTTTATTTAGCTCACTTGCCCAAATAGCGTTTTGAGCCTACGCTTAACCCACTTTGTTCTTTAATTTAGCACATTACAAGCCCTAAAGTGAAAAACAATAAATTTCCTTTATTTGGATCTTTGATTAGCTTAGGCTAGTGTGTGTGTATCATTCAAGTATGGGAACCTTGGGACATTGGGGGAATAAAAGGGTAGTTTTGTATTTTGTTGTAAATATTGGGAATTGGGTGCATGCTCATGTATTAATCAAATGTAAAACCTTATGCATTGATGTTCTTGTATATAGAAAGAAGAAAATGAGAAAAAAAAAGAGACAAAAAAGATAAAAAAAAATATAGAAAAAAAAAAGAAGAAAAGAAAGAAATAAAAAGGGGATAAAATGCCCCAAAGCAAAGTAAAGTTCAATAAAGATCAATGCATATGAGTTGTGAAATGAAAAAAAAAATGCATGAGTATGTTAAAAAGTGAAAAATAGGTAGTTAGGTTAGTTTTGAATTGTATAGGATGTCATAGGTTAGGTGGAAAGTTTAAGTTTATCAAAGATTCAAATTTCAAGCTCACTTGACCAAATATGCATCCTACCTTGACCCTAGCCCTATTACAACCAATGAAAAGACCTCATGATACTTGTATGCGTGCATGAAATAAATGTTGATTGTTAGAAGAAAAATAAATCTTGGAAAGCATGAAGTAGGGGAGAATTGAGAGAATCAACCTTAAACACTTAAGCGAATAGAGTGAAAACACATCCGGTGAGGGTTTGATGCTCAATTACATGTTTTCACCTATGATCATCATTCTTCATTCAAGTTTGTAAAAATATTTAATAGTTCACTTCAATTGTGGTTTGGCATGGTTGCTAATACCTTTATCCCTTGTGCATATATGCTTCATGGACATTGATTTATTTTGACCAAGCAATTGCATTCATGTAGATAGTTGCATATAGTTTAGATTGCATTTAGTTAGATTTCGTTGAATAAATGTTGATACCCTTAGCTCTCTCTTGGTTTAAGCATGAGGACATGCTTGGTTTAAGTGTGGGGAGGTTGATAAACCCCATTTGTAGGGTTTATCTTATGCTTCATTTAAGGGATTTTATCACCTTTTACCCACATTTACTCAATGAAACAACAAGGTTTTGTAAATTCTCCTTTAATTGTGCTTAAGAGTGAACACATGCTTTTTAGGTCTTACAATAGCTAAATTTAATTTACCTTGATTCCATTAGGTGCCTTGATATGTTTGTTAAGTGATTTTAGATTTAGGAGGCAAATATTGGATCAAGGGAATGAACGAAAAGCATGAAAAAATGGAGAACTCATGAAGAAATGAAGGAATCGCAAAAGCTGTCAAGCCGACCTCTTCGCACTTAAATGACCATAACTTGAGCTACAGAGGTCCGAATGATGCGGTTTTAGTTGCGTTGGAAAGCTAACATCCAGAGCTTCGAAATGATATAAGATTTTCTATAGTTGCATTCGCGCATAGGGGCGCGCACGCGCACGGTATGCGGACGCGCCGATGGTGGCACATGCTTCACCTAATGCAACCCGTGGCCAGCAATTTTAGAAGCCTTGTGGGCCCAATCCAACTCATTTTGGATGCTATTTAAGCCAAGGATTGAAGGGGAATCAACATACTTTACATACTTTTGATCATTAGTTTAGTTTAGGTTAGTTTTAGAGAGAGAAGCTCTAACTTCTCTCTAAAATTAGGATTAGGTTTTAGATCTAGTTTAGAATTTCTTAGATCTAGTTTAATTTCATGCTTTGATCTACTTTTCCTTTTGCAATTCTTCTCTTCTACCTTTTCTCTCTCTAGGTTAGCATTTAATTATTGTAATTCTTTACTTTTATGTTCATGCACTTTTGTTTCTTCTATTTTCATTTCAATGCAATTTATGTTTTCATGTTCCTTTATTGTTCATTTGATTTGTTGTTGTTTAATTCCTTGCATTTGAGTAGTGTAGATTTACTTTCCTTGCACTTTTTACTATGCTTTCCTTTTATGCCTTCCAAGTGTTTGAAAAAATGCTTGTTTGGATTTTAGAGTAGTTTTTAGTGCTCTTGGCTTTGGTAGAGTAATTAGTGATGCTTGAGTTATCTAATTCCTTTGTTGATTGATAATTAGAAGTTGCTAATTGATTTTGATACCACTAAAGCTAGTATTTTCCTTGGGAGTTGGCTAGGACTTGTGGAATCAAGTTAATTCATCCACTTGACTTTCCTCCATGGTTAGAGGTTAACTAAGTGGTAGCAATGGACAATTTGTGGTCACAATTGAGGAGGATAACTAGGATAGGACTTCTAGTTCTCATACCTTGCCAAGAGTTTTTTTAGTTGTTAGTTTATTTTCATTGCCATTTACATTTCATGTCTCTTATCCCAAAAACCCCAAAACATACCTCATAACCAATAACAAGACACTTTATTGCAATTCCTAGGGAGAACGACCCGAGGTTTAAATACTTCAGTTTGTAGATTTTAGGGGTTTGTACTTGTGACAAACAAATTTTTGTATGAAAGGATTATTGTTGGTTTAGAAACTATACTTGCAACGAGATTTCATTAATGGAATGCTAAACCGCCAAAAGTCCTCTCATCAATCACCCACTATCTTCGTTACTCGCTTAGCCAAGATCCGTGTGCCTGACAACCACAAGCGGTCTACATGATGTTCAACGTAGTCATTGGACGACAGCCGTAGTATATTCTCTTGGGTATCTAATACACGGACTGAGTCCGTGAGATTAGTACCTTCGTGGTATAGGCTAGAACCATTGGCAGAATTCCTGAAATCCGAAAAGTCTAAACCTTGTCTGTGGTATTCCGAGTAGGATTTGGGAAGGGATGACTGTGACGAGCTTCAAACCTGCGAATGTTGGGTGCAGTGATAGTGTGCAAAAGGATAAGGGTCCTATTCCGACGCTAGCAGGAACCGACAGATAATTAGCCGTGCGATAGCTGTACATGGTATTTTTCATCCGAGACAAGATTAACCTGACGTGGCTGTCTCTATAGGAATCCCCATTGTCGTCACGTAATTCGCGGCTCAACAAATTCAGCAACACGGGTCGGGAGGATAAGAAGGTATTCGTTGTTATAACTCCTTTCTACCAGTATGGGGAACATCTGCTCACAGTAGCAGTTGGTAAATTGCGCAGTGTCCTTTGCTGGGAAGGCTTTCTCTCTTTCATCAACCTTTATAATCCTCTTAATTCTTTTTTTTGACGGCTTAACTACAGTTGAAGATGGCTCTGCCACTAATGCTCTTTTTGTTCCTCTTCTTGCTGGTGGTTTGGGAGTAGCTTTGTCTTTTCCTTTCTTGGTGGCCATCCTAAAAGAAAGAAAAGAGAAAGTATGTTAAAATGTCAAGGGTTAGGGCAAGGAAGGGAACGGGAAAGGTGGTAGTCAATGCACATGGAAAGATGAATGATGTTAACACATGGTCATGACTACATGTGAAAAATCATCAAAGGAAATATAGCAAGTGCATAGGTTGACAATTAAATGCAAGGTGTTTATTGGCATGCTGGCAAAGGCATGAGTAGCATAGATCAAGCATTTAATGTCCAAGTTAGATTACCAAGCCTTTCAAACTAATAACCTGTTTATAATAACAATTATATTTAAATAATATAATATAAAAAGGGTTTTGTGAAAAGCAAGCATTTAGAGTAGTAGAATAAAAGATATCGAAAAACAGTGCACAATGCCATATGGGCGTTTTCACAAACACATAGCATGCATGGTAAATAAGCTATTGAAAGTATTAAATTGAACATGCAAGCAACCCTATAAAAATTAATATATAATTGTCAAACAATTTCGTAACAATCCACAAGTAAATCATAAGAAATAATAATGACCCAAATAAATTTCCAACACCAATTAAAAGAAAAAGAAAGAAAAAGAAAACATGGGTAATGAAAGTAAAAAGAAAAAGAAAAGAAGAAAACATAAAAACAATAAGAAGAATAGAAAAGTAAGGAGGGAAGAAGAAAAGAAAAACCTTGATAATGGTGGTGAGAGAGAGAAAGTAGAAAGTGAGAAAGAAGGAAGAAGGAAGGAAGGGGAAGAAGGAAATAAGAAGGGAAAAGAAAAAGTAGGATTTGGGGAAGAGAAAGATAAGATATTATGGCAGATATGGATATGTTGTGCGGCGCCAGCGACGCGGATGCGTGGGGTACGCGTTCGCGTGAATGGCGCTGATATGAATCGACGCAGAGGGATCGGTCACGCGGACGCGTGACTCGTTCTGTGCTATGCCCTCGCGCTCGCACAACTCTCTGTTCGAAACTCATTGTTACCAAATTTCAGAGTGACGCGTTCGCGTGGTGGACGCGATCGCGTGAATGGCCAAGATTGGAATACGACGTGGACGCGTGGGGCACGCGTTTGCGTGGTAGGGCTTGTGCGTCTAGCGCCATTCCAGCCCCACTCCATCACAACTTGCTGCCATGCACCCTTTCTTACGTCGATTTTCAGGGCACGCGTTCGCGTGGTTGACGCGGACGCGTGGGAGGCATTTTTCCCACTTGACACGGACGCATCGACGACGCGGTCGCGTGGGTCAAATTGTGCCAAAGGCACGTCTCCAGCCACGCTCTCGCGTGACTTTCTGTTAAGTTTGCTTTTTCTTCCCAGGGCCAATATGACGGAGACACGTCGGTGATGCTGTCGCATCGCATGCCGTTTTCCTCCTCTCTCTTTGTTTTTTTATGCAATTGTGCAAATGAAGATGGAAACTAAATGTGCTAATAATGAGAAGAGTTATTGAAAAAGAAAACTAAGAAGAAAGAAAGGAACGATCATACCATGGTGGGTTGTCTCCCACCCAGCATTTTGCTTTAACGTCCTTAAGTTGGACGGTCCACTAGCTCAGTCTTCTGCTGTTGGTGGATCCTCCAAGAGGAAGATCTCTAGCTCCTTATTTTTCATCACCTTCTCACCATGATATAGCTTTAAGCGATGTCCATTAACTTTGATGAATTCAGAGCTTGAAGGATGACTCAGGTGGAAAACTCCGTATGGCTCAGCCTTCTCTACTCTATATGGACCTTCCCATATTGATTTCAACTTGCCTGGTATGAGCCTCAGTCTAGAGTTGTAAAGGAGGACTAAGTCCACAGGTTGGAACTCTCTCCTCTTGATGTGCTTATCATGTGCAGCCTTCATCTTTTCCTTGTATATCCTTGAGTTCTCATAAGCTTCTAGGCGAAGGCTTTCTAATTCTTGCAGTTGCAACTTCCTTTCAGCTCCGGTTTTCTCAAATCTCATGTTGCACTCCTTTACTGCCCAGAAGGCTTTGTGCTCTACCTCAACTGGGAGGTGATAGGCTTTTTCATAAACTAAGCGGAAAAGACTCATCCCAATGGGTGTCTTGTATGCTGTTCTGTATGCCCAGAGTGCATCTTGTAGCCTGGTGCTCCAATCTCTTCTGTGAGGTTTGACTATCTTCTGCAATATACGCTCTATTTCTCTGTTTTACACCTCGGCTTGCCCATTAGTCTGAGGATAGTAGGCTGTTGCCACTTTATGAATTATCCCATGCTTCTTCAGTAATCCTGTTAGTCTCCTGTTACAAAAATGGGTGCCTTGATCGCTCACGATTGCTCGTGGTGATCCAAAGTGACAAATAATATGGTTTCTAACAAAGGAAACAACAGTGTTAGCGTCATCAGTGCGGGTAGGAATTGCTTCCACCCATTTAGAAACGTAATCTACAGCTAACAATATATAAAAATAACCATTAGAATTTGGAAATGGACCCATGAAGTCAATGCCCCAAACATAAAAAATTTCACAGAAAAGCATAATCGGTTGATGCTTCTTTCTGGCGTTAAACGCCAGTCTGATGCTTCTTACTGGCGTTTAAACGCCAGTAAGCTCTTCCTCCAGAGTGAGCTGTTTTTAATGATGTTTTTCATTCTGTTTCTGATTTTTCAGTTGTTTTTGTCACTTTACATGACCATCAACCTAAAGAAAACATAAAATAGCAATGGAAAATAAATAGATATAATTAAATAACATTGGGTTGCCTCCCAACAAGCGCTTTTTTAATGTCAATAGCTTGACAGTAAGCTCTCATGGAGCCTCACAGATAATCCGAGCAGGGTTGGGGCCTCTCAACACCAAACTTAGAGTTTGGTTGTGGCCTCCCAACACCAAACTTAGAGTTTGAATGTGGGGGTTTTGTTTGACTCTGTATTGAGAGAAGCTTTTCATGCTTCCTCTCCATGGTTACAGAAGGAGAACCTTGAGTCTTATAGTTTGCAATGTCTGCAAACCACGGAGCTTCCTGAATAGTAAACAATTGCTCATCCGGAAAGGTTTCAGAGATCTCAGTAGGAGGGAGGGGTGCTCCTGCTACTGGTTCTATCCGGGACAGGTGATCAGCTACTTGATTCTCTGTCCCTTTTCTGTCTCTTATTTCTATATCAAACTCTTGCAGAAGCAACACCCATCTTATGAGCCTGGGTTTTGAATCCTGCTTCGTGAGTAGATATTTAAGAGCAACATGGTCAGTGTACATAATCACTTTTGATCCTACTAAGTATGATCTAAACTTGTCAATGGCATAAACCACTCAAGCAATTCTTTTTCTGTGGTTGTATAATTTTTCTGGGCATCATTTAAAACACGGCTAGCATAATAAATGACATGCAGAAGTTTGTTATGCCTTTGTCCCAGTACTGCACCAATGGCATGGTCACTGGCATCACACATTAGTTCAAATAGTAGTGTCCAGTCTAGTGCAGAAATAACTGGTGCTGTGACTAACTTAGCCTTCAAATTCTCAAAGGCCTGCAAACACCCTGTGTCAAAGACAAATGGTATGTCAGCAGCTACCAGATTGCTCAGAGGTTTTGCGATTTTTGAAAAATCCTTTATAAACCTCCTATAGAATCCTGCATGCCCCAGAAAGCTTCTGATTGCCTTAACATTGGTGGGTGGTGGTAATTTTTCAATTACCTCTACCTTAGCTTGATCCACCTCTATTCCCTTGTTCGAAATTTTATGCCCAAGGATAATTCCTTCAGTCACCATAAAGTGACATTTTTCCCAATTTAAAACTAGGTTAGTCTCTTGGCATCTTTTCAGAACAAGTGTTAGATGGTTAAGACAGGAGCTAAATGAGTTTCCAAATACTGAGAAGTCATCTATGAAGACTTCCAGAAATTTCTCTACAATATCAGAGAAGATAGAGAGCATGCACCTCTGAAAGGTTGCAAGTGCATTGCACAGACCAAAAGGCATTCTTCTGTATGCAAATACTCCAGATGGACATGTGAATGATGTTTTCTCTTGGTCCTGAGGATCTACTGTAATTTGGTTGTAACCTGAATAGCCATCCAAAAAGCAGTAGTATTCATGACCTGCTAGTCTCTCTAGCATCTGGTCTATGAATGGTAAAGGAAAATGATCTTTCCTGATGGCTATATTGAGCCTTCTGTAGTCAATACACATATGCCACCCTGTAACTGTTCTTGTAGGAACCAGTTCATTACTTTCATTATGAACCACTGTCATTCCTCCCTTCTTAGGGACAACATGGACAGGGCTCACCCAGGGGCTATCAGAAATAGGATAAATAATCCCAGCCTCTAGTAACTTGGTGACCTCTTTCTGCACCACCTCCTTCATGGCTGGATTTAGCCGCTTCTGTGGTTGAACCTTTGGCTTAGCATCGTCCTCCAATAGGATCTTGTGCATGCATCTTGCTGGGCTGATGCCCTTAAGATTACTTATGGACCACCCAAGAGCTGCCTTGTGTGTCCTTAGCACCTGAATTAGTGCTTTCTCTTCCTATGGCTCTAAAGCAGAGCTTATGATTACAGGAAAAGTGTCACCTTCTCCCAGAAATACACATTTTAGGGATGGTGATAGCAGTTTGAGCTCGGGTTTAGGAGGTTTCTCCTCTTCCTGAGGAGTTTTCAGAGGTTCTTTTATTTCCTCTGGTTCCTCCAGATCAGGATGAACATCTTTAAAAATGTCCTCTAGCTCTGATTCGAGACTCTCAGTCATATTGACCTCTTCCACTAGGGAGTCAATAATATCATCACTCAGGCAGTCTTCTCATGTGTCTGGCTGCTGCATAGCTTTGACAACATTCAACTTAAACTCATCCTTACTGACTCTCAGGGTTATCTCCCCTTTTTCGACGTCAATGAGGGTTCGTCCAGTTGCTAGGAATGGTCTTCCTAGAATGAGAGTTGCACTCTTGTGCTCATCCATTTCCAGCACTACAAAGTTAGTAGGGAAGGCAAATGGCCCAACCTTGACAATCATGTCCTCAATTATGCCTGATGAGTATTTAATGGATTCATCAGCAAGTTGAAGACAGATCCAGGTTGGTTTGACCTCTTCAGTCAAGCCAAGCTTTCTGATAGTGGATGCATGGATTAGGTTGATACTTGCCCCAAGATCACATAGAGCTGTCTTGGTACAAGCACCCTCTAATGTGCATAGTATCATAAAGTTTCTGGGATCCTTAAGCTTTTCTGGTAAGCTTGTTAGAATGACTGCACTGCATTCTTCAGTGAGAAAAACTTTTTCTGTTTCTCTCCAATCCTTCTTATGACTTAAGATCTCTTTCTTGAACTTAGCATAAGAGGGTATTTGCTCAAGTACCTCTGCAAACGGAATCTTTATTTCAAGAGTCCTGAGATAGTCTGCAAAGCAGACAAATTGTTTATCCTGTTCCGCTTGGCGGAGTTTCTGAGGATAAGGCATTTTGGCTTTATATTCTTCAACCTTAGTTGCTGCAGGTTTATTTCCTACAGAGTTAGGTTGAGAAGCCTTCTTGAGGGAGTTATTATCAGCACTTGCAGGTGTCTGATCCCTCACTGGCATTTGAACGCTAGAACCGAACATGGATTGGGCATTGAATGCCAGATTCCTACCCTTTTCTAGCGTTTGAACGCCAGAACTGGACATGGATTGGGCGTTTAACGCCAGTTTTTCACCCTTTTCTGGCATTTGAACGCCAGACTTATTCCTCTCTGGGCTTTTACTATCCTCAGAGGGATTTTGGGTAGCAGGTTGCTCATCCTCTGTCAGCTGTTCTTTTCTTGGCTTTCTGCAGCTTTGAGTTGAGATATTTAATGTTTTTTCACTTCTTAATTGAACTGCTTGGCACTCCTCTGCTATCTATTTTGATAACTGCTGTTTTGTCTGATTCAATTGTGATCCCAAATCCTTAGCATTTTTGGTTTCTTGTAGCATCTCCTTAACTTCTGCTAACTGCCTTGTTATAGAAGATAGTTGCTGATTGAGTTCAGCAACTTGTTCCTGAGGACTAAAGCCAGTTGATATTACCTTGGCTTCTTCTTTCATGGAGGACTCATTACTTATGTACAGATGATGATTTCTAGCAACTATATCGATAAGCTCTTGAGCCTCTTCAATAGTCTTTCTCATGTGTATAGATCCACCAGCTGAGTGGTCTAGAGATATCTGAGCTTTTTCTGTAAGCCCGTAGTAGAAGATGTCTAACTATACCCACTCTGAAAATATTTCAGAGGGGCATTTCCTTAGCATCCCTCTGTACCTCTCCCAGGCATTATAAAGGGATTCATCATCCTCTTGTTTAAAGCCTTGGATGACCAGCCTTAGCTGTGTCATCCTTTTTGGAGGGAAATATTGATTCAGGAATTTGTCTGATAACTATTTCCATGTTCTTATGCTTGCTGTAGGTTGGTTATTTAACCACCTCTTAGCTTGATCTTTTACAACAAATGGAAATAGTAATAATTTGTAGACATCCTGATCTACTTCCTTGTCATGTACTGTATCAGCAATTTGCAAGAACTGTGCCAGAAACTTAGTAGGTTCTTCCTGTGGAAGACCGGAATACTGGCAGTTTTGCTGCACCATGATAATGAGCTGAGGATTTAGCTCAAAACTGCCTGCTTTGATGGGAGGTATACAGATACTACTCCTATTTGCAGTAGTAGTGGGATTAGCATATGACCCCAGAGTCCTTCTGGACTGTTTATTTTCACTTAAGTCCGTGATGGATAAAGGGAGATGATGTGAATTGTAAGTAAAATATATTTTTATTTTTATTTTATTTAATTAAAAATAACTGAATAAAAAAAGAAAATAAAACAAAATAAAATAAATTAAAATAATTAGAAAATAAAATATAGATTTTGAAAATTAAAAGAAAAGGAAAATAAAAAGAAATTTGAATGTTGAATTGACTAATTAATTGAAAAGATTTGAAAATTTTTGAATATGATTTTCAAAAAAGATTTGAATTTTGAATTTTTAAAACTAAGATAAGATAAAATAGAAAGTTTTTTAAAATAAAAATCTGAATTTTTTTTAAGGAAAATTTCGAAAATCAATTAGAATAAAGAGGAAAAATATTTTTGAATTTAATGAAGAAAGTGAAAAACAGTAAAAACGACACCAAACTTAAATATTTAGATCAAAACAAAGGAAACAAGCAAGAAAACTTTGAATATCACGATGAACGCTAAGAACAACTTTTAAAATAATTTTTAAGAAAACAAAAACACAAAGGAAACCAAACTTAAAATATGAAACTAAACTCAAACAGAAAAACTCAATTATTAGTTTATAAAAATTTTCAAAAAAAAAATTGAAAAAGAAAATAAGGATTTTAAAAAAAAAGTTTCAACCAAAAACAATAATAGAAGACTCTAAACCAAAAAAGAAAAAATTTTTCCTAATCTAAGCAACAAAATAAACCGTCAGTTGTCCAAACTTGAACAATCTCCGGGAACGGTGCCAAAAACTTGGTGCACGAAATTGTGATTCACAACTCCACACAACTAACCAGCAAGTGCACTAGGTCATCCAAGTAATACCTTACGTGAGTAAGGGTCGATCCCACGGAGATTGTCGGCTTGAAGCAAGCTATGGATATTTTGCAAATCTTAGTCAGGAGATTAATGATAAGAGTGATTGTATTTATGAAAAATAAATAACATGAAATAAAGGGTACTTGTTATGCAGTAATGGAGAACAGGTTGAGGTTTTGGAGATGCTCTGTCTTCTGAATCTCTGCTTTCCTACTGTCTTCTTCACGCACGCAAGGCTCCTTCCATGGCAAGCTGTATGTTGGTGGATCATCGTTGTCAATGGCTACCATCCATCCTCTCAGTGAAAATGGTCCGACTGCGCTGTCACCGCAGGGCTAATCATCTGTCGGTTCTCACTCATGTTGGAATAGGATCCATTGATCCTTTTACGTCTGTCACTACACCCAACACTCGCGAGTTTGAAGCTCGTCACAGTCATCCCTTCCCAGATTTTACTTGGAATACCACAGACAAGGTTTAAACTTTCCGGATCTCAGGAATGGCCGCCAATAATTCTAGCCTATACCACGAAGGTTCTAATCTTAGATTAGAAACCCAAGAGATATGCACTCAAGCTATTGCAGGTAGAACAGAGGTGGTTGTCAGGCACACGTTCATAGGTGAGAATGATGATGAGTGTCACGGATCATCACATTCATCAGGTTAAAGTGCGAGTAAATATCTTAGAATAGAAACAAGCGTGATTGAATGGAAAACAGTAGTAATTGTATTAATTCATGAAGACACAGTAGAGCTCTTCACCCCCAACCGTGGGGTTTAGAGACTCATGCCGTAGAAGATACAAAATTCAGATATGAAAATGTCATGAGGTCCATAGTAAGTCTCTAAAACTTGTTTTTATACTAAACTAGTAGCTAGGGTTATAGAAAATAAGTAACTAAGTGCAGATAGTGCAGAAATCCACTTCTGGGGCCCACTTGGTATGTGCCTGGGCTGAGCATTGAGCTTTACATGTGTAGAGGCTTCTCTTGGAGTTAAACGCCAGGTTGTAGCCTGTTTTTGGCATTTAACTCTGGTTTGCAACCTGTTTCTGGCGTTTAACGCCAGAATAGGGTAAAGACTTGGTGTTAAACGCCAATTTGTGTCATCAAAACTTGGGCAAAGTATGGACTATTATATATTGCTGGAAAGCCTTGGATGTCTACTTTCCAACGCAATTGAGAGTGTGCCAGTTGGGCTTCTGTAGCTCTAGAAAATCCATTTCGAGTGCAGGGAGGTCAGAATCCAACAGCATCTGCAGTCCTTTTTCAGCCTCTGAATCAGATTTTTGCTCAGGTCCCTCAATTTTAGCCAGAAAATACCTGAAATCATAGAAAAATACACAAACTCATAGTAAAGTCCAGAAATGTGAATTTTGAATAAAAACTAATAAAAATATACTAAAAAGTAATTAAAACATGCTGAAAACTACTTAAAAACAATGCCAAAAAGCGTATAAATTATCCGCTCATCACCCACGCGTCCGCGTCACGTAAAAATTATCACACACCACGCGACTGCGTCACCCACGCGTCTGCGTCACATGCGGCGAACAGCTTATCCAGATCAGCACCAACTATATTATCTTTTCTTTCCCAAATCTAAATCTTTTCTTTCCCTTCTTATTTCTTATTTCTTCCTTCTTCCTTCTTTATTCTTTTTCACTTTTTACTTTCTCCCTTCTTTATTTGTCGCATTCATTATCAAGGTTCTTTTCTTTCTTTTTTTACTTTTTACTTTTCCTTTATTATTTTTATTTATATTTTCTTTCCTTTTTCACTTTCATTATCTATATTTTCCTTTTCTTTCTTTTCTTTTCTTTTTATTCCTTTAATTGGTGTTAGAAATTTATTTGGGTGATTGTTTTCTTCTATATTTTTGCTTGTGAATTATTGTAGAATTGTTTGACAATTAATATTACTTCTTAAAGGGTTTCTTGCATGTTCAATTTAATATTTTCAATAACATATTCACCATGCATGCTAAGTGTTTGTGAAAAAGCCCGTATGGCATCATGCATTACTTTTATGTCATTCTACTACTCTAATGCCTGTTTTTTTTTTTCACAAATCCCTTTTATATTTTATTGATTAAATGTAATTGTCAATACAAACAGGTTGTTAGTTTGAAAGATTTGATAATCTAACTTGGACATTTAATGCTTGATCTATGCTACTCATGCCTTTGCCAGCATGCCAATAAACATCTTGAATTGAATTGTCATCACCTACACTTGCTATATTTCCATTGATGAACTTTTCACATGTAGTCATGACCATGTGTTAACGACATCCTTCTTTACCGTGCATTGATTATCACGTATCCTATTCTATCCCTTGCTCTAACTCTTGAAATTTTAAAAGTACTTACCTTTTCCCTTTCAGGATGGCCACCAAAAAGGGTAAAGAAAAAGTTACTCCCAAACCACCGGCAAGAAAAGGAACAAAAAGAGCACTAGCTGCGGAGCCACCCGTCCACTTGTACATCTCTGCATGCACCGAGGACGGTGCAATCTTTAAGTGTGGGGAGGTCGATAACGACTTCCGTGGGTTAGCTATTTTCTTCTCAACACCAATGGTTTATTTTCCTTGTTAGTTGTTGTATTTGCATGTTTGATTGCATATTTGTTTGATTTTGTTCATATTTTACCACTACTTGGTTAAAGTAATATTTTCTTTTTCAAGAAACTTTTTATAATATTTCACTAATTTGAATTAAACTTTTCGAAAAAAAAAACTTGTTTGAAGAAATATTATACTGGAACATGGTTTAGAGCTCGAACACACAAAACCAGTGAGATTTTGAGCCTATTTGATTGGTTGCATTTTACCAACCAATATTTTATTTTTAGTGTGTATTTTTCTCTCTAAAATTATGATCTTTGTCTTGCTTAATTCTATATTTCTATGGTTTGATGTATGCATGCACTTATATGATTGAGGCCTTTGTTTCACTAAGCTTACATACTGATAAGCCCATATTTCATGAGTTCTTTTGTGCTTAATTAGAGTGATTTATTCAACTCTTCACCTACTTATTCACATTAATTGCATGGTTTTACTTTCCCTTCCTTATTATGTCATATTGTGAAAAACATGTTTCCTAAGCTTTAAAAATTAATTATTTTTATTACTTTTATTTCCATTCGATGCCATGATTAGTGTGTTGAGTAGCTTCAGGTTTCCTAAGGCTGAATGACTTAAAGGATGAAAAAGGAAACATACAAAAATAGAAGGAGAAGGTAAAATGGAGCTTTAAGGAAACTGGTATTCATGCGATCGCATGGACAACGCGATCGCGTGCCAGAAGCAAAGAAGCAGCGACGCGGCCGCATGACTAACGCGACCGCGCGCCTTGAGTAGAACACCCACGACGCGGACGTGTTACTGACGCGACTGCGTGGAAAGGAAAAGCTCCAGATGACGCGACCGCGTGACCCACGCGGACGCGTGACAGAGGCCACGTATCAGAATTTACAGAATACGCCCCCAGCGATTTCTGAAGCCCTTTTTGGCCCAGATCCAAGTACAGAAAGCATAGATCAGAGGTTATAAAGTGGAGGAATGCATCCATTCAGGGAGAGCTCGCCAATTTCTAGTTTTCATGATTTAGATTTAGTTTAGAGAGAGATTCTCTCTCTCTCTTAGGATTTAGGACTTCTTCTTGTTTTGGGAGTAACTCTGGATCCAGGTTTTAATGTTCTTTTATTTCAGTTTTACTTTTATTTATTTGATTCTAATATTTGAATTGATTATTATAATTTAAATTATGAATTATTCCATGTTACAGATTTCTATTTGAATTAATGATATTTGAGGTATTTTCAGTTTATGATTGTTCTCTTTGATTTAAGTTATCATTGCCTCCCATCTAAGGACGTTTTTATTATTTCAGCAATTTTACTTTTTTTCCCTTTTGGTCCTGGTTAAGAATTCAGTAACTCAACAGTTATTAAACTCAACGTAATTGATAATCGATATCTTGCTAATTGAGCTAAACTTAAATAATCCCAACCTTTTCTTAGGAAATAATTAGGATTCAAAGGTCAATTTAATTAGTCCCTTGACTTTCCTTTGCCCTGGTAAAGGTTGACCAAGTGGAGTTTAGATTCAACTTTCATTATAGTTGAGAGAGATAACTAAGTTGGACTTCTAATTTCCCTTATCTTGCCAAAAATTGTTTTACAGTTATTATTTATTTTTAATTTCCATTTAATCCACTCGTCATTTAAATTACTTGCTTCTCACCTTCTAAACCCCGATTACAACCTTTATAACCGATAATAAGAACATACTTTCTCGCAGTTCCTTGAGAAGACGACCCGAGGTTTGAATACTCGGTTAATAATTTTTAAGGGGTTTGTTACTTGTGACACCCAAACGTTTGTATGAAAGGACTTTTGAAGGTTTAGAAACTATACTTGCAACGAGGATTTATCCGCAATTTTCTAGACCACGCAAAAGTTCTCTCGTCAAAATGGCACCGTTGCTGGGGAACTGCTAACGTGTGCCTTATTATTGGTTATTGTAAATATTTTTCTTTTGCTCGTTTATTTATTTTTGTTTTTCCTTTTTATCTTTATTTGCTACTATGAACTCTCACCCCTCTCGCTTTGAGTTTGGTTCTAATATTGTTAAAGGAAATAGAAGTTACAGCAGGAATGTGCATCAAGGTCAGACCAATCAAGGATGGATGGAACCAAGAGGATCCAATCAACCCTTTTGGCAGCAACACCCTCCGAGATATCCTGGACAAAGACCATTCTACCGTGCATACTCAGCTGAAAGACATGGTGGACAACCTTGTAACTACCAACAAGCCCCACCCCGTGCATATAAACCATCCTTTCAACATAAGCTTGAACCACCACACTCACAAGCTTCTCTTCACCATTCGCCATCATATGATCCCTCCTTACCCCAATACCAATCCAATCATTTCCAATCATCACCACTTTCCTTTCTATCATGTCCAAGTCCGGCAAATCGCGAAGCAGAGGATCGCCTAAAAGAAACAGTAATTAAATTTCAAACAACCATTCAACAACTGGAGCAAGCACTAATTCAATGGGCCACTAGGCACTCAAATATACAAGGATCAACCACAGCTCCATGTGGATAGCCCGATGAAGAGCGTAGCATGAAAGAAATACTAGAGACTCCAGTGGACAAGATAGAGAATAAATTCGTACTAGAACAAGTGGAAGAAGCTGTCATTGTTCAAGAAGAAGAGTTGGTTGAAGATCTAGGAGATGCTGAACTTCCTTAGGAATCCAGAATTGAGGAAAACTCCATCCAAGATGCTACAGTTGATGCTAAGGAGGATACCGTACAATCTCCAAGGCAAGTCGTTTACGAAGAATCAGACGGAATAATCCAAGAAGCAAATTTCCTTGATGATGATAGTCACAAGTCTAGTTCTCCTAGTGATGAACTTGCGTCCGCAAGTGAATTCTCTAAGATCGAAGAATTTTCCCCAAGTGAATATGAAGATGATGCGGAGGTAGATTTCTCTCAACCTCCAATCTATGACTCAAGTGATGAGGAAGACATAGAAGACTTTGACCAGGATACAGATACAATTGAAGATCTTTGCAAGGAAGTGGAAGAATTCACAGAAGAGCACAAGGAAACGGAACTTGCAGAACCACCAAAAACACCTATCCCAAGGCCATTACCACCTAATACAAGCTTCAAGTGGGTACAATCCTTAACTTATAATTTTACTTATTCACTTGAATATGGTTTGCTTGAAACAGATGACCAACTTAGAGCTCTCTGCGGCTTTAAGAGTAAGAGGGAATTGGCTCGTACTCAGAATTGGTGCACTAGGTTCAATAAGGTTCCACGCTTCACCTCGAAGTACACGGATTGGTATCATGCTCAATTGCATGGATCACGGAGAACGTTTGGTCAACACGGTGAGATTCTACTTTTTAACCCGCCCGAATGGAAACTTACAAATCAAAACGGAGGCGGATCTAAAAACACAGCTTGGGATCATGGATTATATTCTGACATTCGTCATCCCAGAAGGCTGAATATCTGTTTGAAGCTGCTCAGAAGCTTTACATGCCTAGTTTGGGACCCCGGAGGCTATTGGCATTCCAAGCACAGGTGGAAATTTTTGGACGAATTTAAATATAAGCCACCATAACAGGATACTCTTCCAATGTCCAACTTAAGGACTTTAACTAAAAGTGCTAGGTAGGAGACAACCTACCATGGTATGGTCGCTTCTTTCTCAATCTATTTCTTATTTATTGTTTTCAATCTACCTTTTTTTTATTTTAATATTAACCTGGAATCATGCATAACATTCATGTTAATCACTGCATCCTGCATTTTTCAGTTAAAAAAAAAAAAGGCGTTGCACGACGCGACCGCATGCCTCATGCGATCGCGTCATATCGCGAAAAACACCACCCATGCGACCGCGTTACCCACGCGGCCACGTGATATATATATCGGCGTAAGGATCCAACGAACAGAAAGTTGGGCTGGAATCGTGCGGCTCTTGTGCGTTTCGCACAAATTGGCCAACGCGATCGCATGTCCCATGCGATTACGTCACTTACCCAATACCAATCCCACGCGACCGCGTGAGCGACGCGATCGCGTCGCATGGATTGCATATCACCCCAAAAGGAGATAGAGAGTTGCGCTGAAACGGCGCTGGAGTCGTGCGTTTAGCACGAATTCCAGCGACGCGATCGCGCGACCCACGCGATCGCGTCACCCCACTTTCCCCCCTCTCATGCGATCGCGCGACCCACGCGATCGCGTCTCCCTCATTTTCACCCCAACCACGCGACCGCGTGCCCCACGCGGCTGTGTGGATTCGAAAATATAACCCCCCAGCCACGCGAACCCTATTAGTCGCGCAGCCCCCCCTTCACCCCCAACCCTCTTCTCCTTTTCTATTCTTCTTCCCCCAGCCACCGCCGGCCAGCCACTACGCCACCACCCCGACGCCGCCGCCGCCCAGACGCCGCTGCCGTACCACCCCCCTCCCCTTTTCTCTTCTTCCTTCTTCCTCTCTCCTCCCCTCTCCACCACAGCCACCTCCGCAAGCACCGCCCTGCCACCACCGGGCATCCAGCCGCGCCCCCCTCTTCGCCACCCACCCCCTTCAGCCAGCAACAACCACCGCCCCCCTTCCCCTATCCTCTTCCTCTCTCACTAACCCTAATACCTCCCTCCGCCACTGCCCCCTCAGCCGCCACCGCAACGCCGTGCATCACCACCGCGCCGGACGCCGCCGCAGCCACCTTCTTCCCTGTTCCACCCTTTCCGCTTACCAGGTTCCGCAACACGCAACCCTTTTTATTCGTTCGTCACTTTTCTGTATTTTTTATTCCATTTATGTTCATGATTAGGATAGCTAGCCTTGCATGTTGTAGTGGATTTTTAGGTTGTTAGGTAGCTTAGGCTGTGGTTTGTGGATCTAGGTCTGTTTACTTGCACTGTTCTTACTTCTGTTTTATCCTATGTGCAAATCTGTTGTTGCTATAATCATGATTCATATGCTGCTTTCTTGTATGTTGCTGCTGTTTACATTGAGTTTTTTTTTATGTTTATTTTATATCTATGTACATGCAGCTTGATTTTTTAATTCATATGCACTGATATGATTGCTGTTTATTTTCCGGGACAATCCAATTTTAGCCGGAATGCTGCCCAAATTTTTTTTTGAAAATTATTTTCATTCTTGTTTTGGTTTGGCAACTCTGTTTTACTCTGCTTCCCCCAAACCATTTCATGAATGCTAGGGCCACTTTCTTATCCTCTTTGATTTCCTGGTTCATAACCTGCATTTGTGATTCACTGATTCCAATTTCTGATTTCTTTATTTCTATTCGAATCAGCATCACCCTGTTTTCTTTATTCGATTATGAGTACTTCTATTCTTACCTGTGAATCCTTGTTATATGGAATTTTTTCTATGCCACTTACTTTCCTAACTCACTAATTTTAATTTACTAATTTCTTTTTAACATACTAACCCTCTTGATCTCTTTTCTGATCACTTTCACTTCCTCTAACTTTCTCACTATGGCATATTGATTTTTTTTCTTTCCATTTAACATTAATTCAATCACATTTCAATTACTCATTTTCCTTATTCTATTTCTCCCTTACCGCTTTGAGTTTCCTTTGTTTAAATTGCCTATTTGCTTTCCTATTTTATCCGTTTCCTGGTTTTCTGTTTTTTTTAGGATGTCTGCCTCACAAAGCAAAGGCAAAGGCAACGCCACTAGCAAGCGCAAGAGAGGAGATTCCCCCCAATCCATCATTGCTCTAATGCACGATTCCTCATGGCGGGAGAAGAACTTCACACAGCAGGAAAAAGCTGACTAGCTGCTCCCTTCGACTGATCCTATAAAATTTGCAAACCGGTACTGTGAGCTGAGGTACCGGACTTTTGCAAACTCCAGAAATCTATACCTGGAACGTACCTTGAAGATTTCAGAAGCCCTCCAGCAATACACCACTGAGCAAATCAAGCAAAGGGGCTGGTTCTTTCTGGAGAGACCACTGACAGAGGTCAATGCATCTTGGGGGTAGACTTAATGAGCTTGGTTCCTCATAATTGTCAAGATATAGTTGCTGGACAAGGATTGTGATCCCAATTCCCATGCCTAGTCAAGAGTTGTTTTTATCATTCATATTTGAACCCAATTTCCAATTTCAATTGCCTTAGTTATAGTTACTTGTTTGGTTTAAGTAGAATTAAATAGAATATTGCTTGTTCATTGGAATTGCTCAAGTTTTACTTAGGTGGTTGAATTAGTTTATTGCAATTTAAGATTACTTGCTTGTTAAGATTTCCATTTATTTCATGCTCATAACTTACAACCCCGGATTTCTAACCAATGTCGAAGTACATGTTTGCCCATTCCTTGTGAGACGACCCGAGGTTTGAATACTTAGGTTATTTCTATTGGGGTTGAACTTGTGACAACCAAATCCCTCTTCTAAATTTGACCCCCCGAGGATTGTTGTTGGTAGAACTATACTCACAACGAGGTGTTATTAAAGAGAAATCTACCAATACACCGCTGGGGCGTTCGTTAAATTTTTGGCGCCGTTGCCGGGGAATGGTTGCAACATATGCCTTGATATTAGTTATGTGAATATGTGAATATTGTAGATATTTTGCTCTTTCAATACTTAGCTATAGTTTAAAATTCTTTTGCATTTGTACTATGACTTTCAAGTTTGATGACTCGGTCTCAACCGAATTCTAGCTTAGCCAACTTTGATCCCGAGATTGAAAGAACTTTATTTCACACTCGGTAAGCTAGAAGGCGGTTGGACTACACGCCTAGTACTTCGGCCTCTCTTTAGGAAAACACCGAATCACTAGACGTCACCGAGAGTGACTTTGAGTCCGCTACCTCCTATTCTTCTGTTGGCACTACTGATACATCTTTGCATCCTACAGGTGAGCCACACATGGCGGAGCCACGCCGGATCACTTTGCATGAGCAAGGAGCTCCGGATATCGTACTTCAACCGTTACAAGCAAGGTATCCTAACCTTGATCCAAACTTTGAGTTGAAGAGTAGCTTGATAAATCTACTTCCTAAGTATCATGGGTTGCCGGGTCAAGACCCCATCCGACATTTGAAGGATTTTCATGTTGCTTGTTCTACGGCTCGAAGACATAGAGCCGATGAGGTAGCCATCATGGTTTTTGCCTTTCCTTTTTCTCTTGAAGCACAAGCAAAAACATGGTTCTATTCGCTACCGGATGATATTGTGACTAATTGGGATTTCTTAAGAAGAGAGTTTCTTGACAAGTTCTTCCCACCGGAGAAGACCGAGTACATCCAGAAAGAGATTTCGGGCATAATGCAAAGAGACCAAGAGAGCATGTATGAGTATTGGTCTCGATTCAAGAGGTTATTGGAGTCATGTCTACATCACGGAATGACCACTCGCTTGCTCATTAGCTACTTTACCGGAGGTCTTTGTGCGGAAGATAGAAGATTGCTTATCGCCTCTAGTGGCGGGTCCCTTTCGAAAAACAAGACGGAAGGAGAAGCTTGGGATTTAATAAAGGATGTCGCCGAATCTACACAACACACAAGAGTGAGGAGTAACTCCCTTAAGGGTGTGGTAGAACCGCCCCCCTCCGAAGCAAGTCTAACCAAGGCACTTGGGGATATGACCACCATCCTTACACAAATTCAAAGAGATCAAAGGGAGTACTGCTCCATCAAAGCCATCCAAGCCCCCTCCTCCGGTTGCTCAACTTGAAGGCCCTCCTAGGATTTGTGGTTTGTGCTCTAGCACCACATATTACACCGACCAATGCCATCAAATCCAAGAGGAACATGCCCTTGTGGTAGCCAATGTGAATTACAACCATCACCCACCATACCCTCCTCAAGGTCAAAACAATTACCATCAAGGTAGTAATCAACATCAAGGGTGGAGAGACAATGCGCAAGGAAGCAATCAAAACCAAAGATGGAACAACCCTTCTTCTCATCACAACAACAACCAATCTTCATCCTAATACCACTATAATAACACCAACTACCAAGCCAACCAAAACCAAAACAACTACACCAAGTACCAAACAACACACCATAGACAACAAAACCAAACTCATACATCTTCCAACAATCAAGTTGATGAGCTTAGAGCCGCTATGGAAAAATGAGACGAGATCAACAAGACTCAATTCGAGGCCTTGAACACTCAATTGGCCAACTTCACCAACATGCTCTCAAAGATGAACATGTCAAGCCAACCACCAACTCCCAGTAACAACACCACTCAACCCTCAAGTTCCTCCAACCTTCCATCACAACCCCAACCAAACCCAAGAGGCGGCCTCAACGCCATTACTCTATGGTCGGGGACAACATTGGAGGAGATACCCCCAAGAGTCATGGGAGAAATACATGAGGAAGAGGTAGTTATTGGAACTCCACATGAAGAAGAGGTGGTAGACAAAAGGCATGAGGAAGAAGGAGTAAACCTCAAGGAACCCAAGAGGAAAGCTATAGTTGATGAATCAATTTCTATTCCATTTCCTTCCATGGTGAAGAAAGCAAAGAAGACACCGGAATTTGATTTAGACATGCTCCAAGTGTTCAAAAAGGTCGAGGTAACCATACCACTCCTTGACGCTATTCAATAAATCCCCAAGTATGCAAAATTTTTGAAAGACTTGTGTACACACAAGGATAGAATAGGAGAATTGGAGACACTATCCTTGGGTAGCTCAATTTCTTCCTTGATGGAGCCTATTCCAAGAAAATGTGGTGATCCTGGACCATGCTTAGTGTCTTGTTGTATTGGTGGATACACTTTTCATGATTGTATGTGTGACTTGGGAGCTTGTGTTAGCATCATGCCACTTTCCATCTATGTGCGGTTGAATTTAGCTCCATTGAAGAAATCGGCGGCGAGGTTTGCCTTAGCCGATAAAAGTGTGATCACAGTAATGGGGATAGCTGAAGATGTACTTGTGGCAATTAAGGATTTGGTTTTTCCAGTTGACTTTTACATCCTTGAGATGCCTCCAACGGAAGGTAGAAGCTCATCATTCGTCCTACTTGGTAGACCCTTCCTCAAAACCTCCAAGTTCAAGCTAGATGCCTTCACCGGTATATATTCCTTTGGGGTTGGAGACAAGACTATCAAGTTCAATTTAGAGGAAGCCATGAAACATCCTCCCGAAGAACACTCTATGCTCTGATGCGATATAATTGATGAAGTGGTAGCGGAAGTACAAGAAGAAGATCACGACAAATTGTGCTACCCCACTATTGAGGAAATGGATGACCAAGAGGATGAACCTAAAGAAGTTGTCAAGAATGAGTCCCATGAGCTTGATGAAAAGGAACCTCATCTTGAGGTAACAAGTGAACTGAAGCCCCTTCCCTCCCATCTGAAATATGCGTTCTTAGAAGACAACTATGGGTTTCCAGTTATTATTGCTAGCGAGCTCTCAAGTGAAGAAGAGGAAAAGCTCCTAGACGTTCTAAGAAAGTACAAGAAAACAATAGGATGGAGCCTTGCGGATATTGTGGGAATTGACCCGCGTAAGTGCATGCATAGGATATTTCTCCAAGATGGAGCCAAGCCGGTTCGGCAACCGCAAAGGAGGCTTAACCCAACCATCCTCGACGTAGTGAAGAAAAAGGTCACCCGACTACTGGATGCGGATATCATATACCCTATTTCCGACAGTGAGTAGGTGAGCCCGGTTCAAGTTGTCCCCAAGAAGTCGGGCATCACAACGGTCAAGAAGGAAGACGGAGAAATGGTCACTAAAAGAGTACAAAATGCGTGGCGACTATGTATTGACTACAGAAGATTGAACGCCGCCACACGAAAGGACCATTACCCCTTACCCTTCATCGATCAGATGCTAGACCGCTTGGCAAGTAAATCTCACTACTGTTTTCTTGATGGATTTACTGGATATTTTCAGATACATATTGCTCCTGAAGATCAGGAGAATACCACATTTACATGTCCGTTTGGCACCTTTGCCTATAAAAGAATGCCATTTGGACTATGTAATGCACCCGCTACTTTTCAGAGGTGCATGATGAGTGTCTTCTCCAATCTAATGGAGAATTGTCTAGAAGTTTTTATGGACGACTTCAGCGTCTATGGTATCTCATTCGATTGTTGTTAAGAGAGCTTGGCCAAGGTCCTAGCTAGATGTGTTGACACCAACCTTGTCTTAAATTTTGAAAAATGTCATTTTATGGTACGACAAGGCATAATGTTAGGACATGTAGTCTCTAGTGAAGGCATTTCTGTGGACCCAGCCAAGGTTGATGTTATCACTACTTTGCCTCACCCCTCATCCGTGAGGGAGGTCCACTCGTTTTTGGGACATGCAGGATTTTACAAGCGCTTTATCAAGGACTTCAGCAAGATTGCTTTACCATTGTCGCGCCTACTCCAAAAAGATGTGGATTTTGAGTTTGACAATGAATGTGTAAAAGCTTTTGGACAGTTGAGGAAAGTTCTCACCATAGCACCGATTGTGCGAGGCCCCAACTGGATGTTGCCATTTGAGATAATGTGCGATGCGTCAAACTATGCTGTGGGTGCCGCGCTTGCACAGCGCGAGGATAAACTTCCTTATGTCATTGCTTACTCTTCTAAGACACTAGATGCCGCACAATCCAACTGTACCACTACCGAAAAAGAACTCTTAGCCATTGTTCATGCTTTAGATAAATTCAGATCTTACTTGCTAGGTTCAAAGATAGTGATATACACGGATCATGCAGCTTTGAAGTATTTATTGACAAAGAATGAGTCAAAGCCTATACTCATACGTTGGATTTTACTTTTGCAAGAATTCAACATTGAGATTAGGGACCGGAGTGGATCTCAAAACCTGGTTGCGGATCACTTAAGCCGCATTGAAAATTTAAAAACTGATCCATTTCCGATCAATGACTCATTCCCATTGGATAGTTTGCATGCTGTGTCGGCTAGTTTTCCTTGGTTTGCCCTAATGGCGAACTACTTGGTTGCAAGAATCTTCCCTCCCAATTTTTCGAAAAACCAAAGAGACAAGTTGAGGAGTGATTCCAAATACTATATTTGGGATGACCCTCACTTGTGGAAGAGAGGTGTAGACCAAGTAATCCGAAGGTGTGTCCCGAAATTCGAATTTCAACCAATTCTGGAAGCTTGTCATTCGTCCGACTGTGGTGGCCACTTTGGCCCACAAAGGACTGCCAAAAAGGTGTTGGATTGTGGATTCTAGTGGCCAACCTTATTCAAGGATGCTAACCGGTTATGTGTGTCTTGCCATCAGTGTCAGAAGTCAGGAAACACATCCCAAAGGGATGAAATGCCTCAGCAACCTATGTTGTTCTGTGAGATATTTGATGTATGGGGCATTGACTTTATGGGACCGTTTCCTAACTCTAGTGGGTATCTCTACATTCTGTTAGCGTTTGACTACGTGTCAAAGTGGGTGGAGGCCGTGCCTACCCGCCTTGACGACGCCAATACCGTTGTTTCTTTAATTAGGAATCACATTGTATGCCGTTACGGGTCACCACGAGCAATCGTGAGCGACCAAGGATCCCACTTTTGTAACAGGAAGGTAGAAGCATTGCTCAAGCGCTATAGAGTGTTGCATAAGGTTGCTACTGCTTATCATCCGCAAACAAATGGGCAAGCGAAAGTGTCCAACTGGGAAATCAAGAGAATCTTGGAAAAAGTGGTCAATCCACAAAGAAAGGATTGGAGCCTCCGGTTAGGAGATGCACTATGGGCATACAGAACAGCCTACAAGACTCCGATAGGGATGAGTCCTTTCCGGATCGTCTATGGTAAGGCATGCCACCTTCCGGTGGAGATTGAGCATCGAGCATATTGGGCGATAAAGCAGTGCAACATGGATTTAGCCAAGGCAGGTGAAGCTAGGAAGTTACAACTAGAAGAGCTTGAGTGTTTGAGGAACGAGTCATATGAGAATGCCCGAATTTACAAAGAAAAGACTAAAGCATTCCATGACCATCACATTCGGAAGAAGGACTTTCAAGAAGGAGATGAAGTCCTCCTCTACAACTCAAGGCTCCGATTTATGCCTGGCAAGCTCCGTTCTAGATGGGAAGGACCTTTTAAGGTGAAAGAAATGAAGCCCTACGAAGTGGTGGAATTGTTTGATCCCAAAAGTGAAGCAACTTTCAAGGTGAATGGGCATAGAGTGAAGAAATATCATGGTTGCAAACCTCCAAGGGAGCTAGACACTACAAGAAAACCAGGATTTTGCTACGCTTTTAAAGCGTGGCGAAAAGTGGGAAAAAGCGTAGCGATAGCTTTTCGCCACGCTTTTTGAGCAACCGGCACGCTTTTGAAAGGGTCACAACTGTTAGCGTGCCGGTTGCTCTATCGCCACGCTTTTAGTGACCTATGGCCACGCTTTTTTTGTCGCCACGCTTTTATCTATTGCCACGCTTTTAAACGTGGCCGTATGCGAAAGGATATGGCTACACTTTTAAAACGTAACAATAGCAAGAGATATGGCTACGCTTTTAAAGGGTGCCAATAACTAGAGATACGGCTACGCTTTTAAAGTGTAGCAAAGTCGCGAGATATGGCTACGCTTTTAAAGCGTGCCAGTAGTGAGAGATATGGCTACGCTTTTAAAGCGTGCCAATAGCTAAAGGTATAGCTACGTGTATGGAATAGCTACCCTTTTAAAGCGTGGCGAAAAGTGGCTGCTGTATGGAATTTGTTGAAGTTCAATTGTTTTTTTTTAATCTTCATAATAAAATCTAACAAAATTCATAAATAATGTAAAATTTAAACAATATAAAACCTTCATAACAATTTTAATTACTATTAACAATATAAAACCTTCATAAACTTGTACACCAAATATAGTGATTGATCACATGACAAGCTCTAACAAAAAATCAAAGTGATAACAACTACCCATAAATTTGTAATACATGCATTACAATTCCAATAACTATTACATTATCTACATCCTCTAAAAACTACAAAATACCCTTCCTTCTTGTGATGTCTTGCTGGTCATCTGAGATATCATAGACCAACCCTTTCCATCTGTCCGTACCTGTCTGCTTGTCCTCATCGATCGCCACAATCTTGAAGCTTCCGGAGGAAACCTTGCTACTGCTGTAGATTCTTGATGTAATCTTCTTCAAGTTGCTTCCGAAGAAAGCTGATGAATTGGGAACTGATGAAGCCACAGCTCCAGAACCATTCAAACTCACCTGCAATGTAAAATTACATTATTCTCTTGTTATTTAAGAGTTACTACTCTATTCAAAACTCTAATCTAGTTTTTTTAACTATACAAGAAATCATGAACCGCATCTAAATATATTGATAACTCACAAATTAATGATATGTATGTATCCATAGTCCGCATGATCATTATTTTTCTAATTTGGTATCTATAACTGATTACTAATTCACACTGCATCCAATCCATTTACTATCTTAATCTTATACATAGTTTAAAACTAGAAGTGATAAATTGAGTGAATAGAATTAATTGAAAATAACAAAGTAAGGTAAAAGTATCATACTGGAGTTCCTTTGACAGCTCCTATGGTTGAAACTGAAGCAGCCATGGCTGTGTTATTGTCCTTGTAGCAGCAGAGAGTAATTGAACTTACTACAGAGGAAATAATGAACACTATAATGAATACTCATCAGTTGGGGATTTCATGTACTTATCCCATCTGTGTGCACCATTTGGACGAAGATGATCTTGTATACAGGCAGCTGATTTACCATTTTCTTAAGTCAAAAAGTAGTTTGGATTCCCACGTACAAAATCTTTGTAATTTTCAAAGTATATATCTTTTGGAAGATGGTCATAATTCTTCTTAAACATTGATAGCTGAATCAACAGATCAGGAGAAAATGAAGGAGATAGAAGTATCAATGCCAAAACATGAAACTGCATTTACGACTATCTTTTCTAACTAAATTAAGTGATTCATTTCCCTCTACTAAGCCTTAAAAGTAAAACCAAATAGAAAAATAGATCTTCATGATTCTAAAAGTCAAAATTCCTTTTGTTATTCACTGATTCTACAAACTCAAGTACTCCAAAGGGTTCTTTGTTAAGTAATAAGTAGAACAGAAACTTCTGGCAAAGGACTATGTACAGCTTCAGCAACTTACCTCACTAAAAAGTTCTTTAATATCATCTCGCTCAACACTGCTCTCCTGAAAACCATATACACACACATTATTACACCTAAGATCTAACTAATCTAGTGTTTATTTAATTTGCGATAGAGAAAATTGAATAAGGGAGACAAAAATGAAAATTACAGTCTAATCAAGCTTGAAAGTTTTTCATATGACATGGTTGAAAGATAGAATTTCATCACCAACATTTTTTAGCCACCAGAAAATAAACCCTAAACCTAAAAGTGATTATGTCCTTGTAATATGCATGACAATGATCTTTTTTAATTGTTTTCGATTCTCAAATAATTTCCCCTTCCTAGCTCCCTGATAAGATAGAACTTTTATTCATCATCACACATTGAAAGCAAAACTGTTTCTCTGAATATCATCTTAGTCATCACCCACCATGAAATTTCAATTGATTTTTTTTTTTAATAAAAAAAGGGAATCTAATAATGCACTTAAAATAATGGACAATATAAATATGAATTGGTATATGTTAGGTTATTACGGGATAATATTGTGTTAGTGATAGATACATGTACATATTATATACCTTATTCATTAGATTAGACATATATAATATTAGTTCTAATATAAAAAAAAAGTACATTAAAGATTAAGAGAAAGCACAGTAATGAGATATGGAGGTCTCTCTCTATAAAGTAGCAGTGAGCCGACAGAGAGAATCGAAATGATATAAGGAAGGGAATTTTTTTTATTAATACGACAGAGAATTATTATGAAATTATATTTTTTAAAAATTTAAAATTATTAAATAAACATATAAATAATTATATATATAAATGACCACTCTGAAGAAAATGATTAAGTGATCATTATTCATAGTACATTAACTTGTTTAAACTAAATGTTTTGAAGTTATATATTTGATTTATACATTATTAGTCACATTATTATTATGAATTTATCATTAAGCAACAACACAATGTATTATCTGCGCTCCAAACATATAGAAACTAAAAAAAATAACGATACACACTGAACATTTTTCCAAATTTAGCTTAGAATGTTGAAAATAAGATGATTCCCTATAAGGTGGATATAACTGTCGGCATAACGTGAAAAGTGTCTCATGTTAAAGGATAAGAGTGCATAGTATATATTTGTTCCTGGGATCCTAGCAACAGCATATCCAAAGTCATATTTATGCTATAAAGTAATCTAATAAAATCAATTTACAGACAAATACATGTATATTTCATACATTACGTGGTTATGATAATTAGGTTTAAGAAGGGAGGGAGGTCTACTTTGGAGGACCGTACCCCATGGCCCCATTGGAATAGAAAAGCAAAGGTTCAAATCATGTGTATATAGTATAGTATATACCCCTACAATGTATTTGTCTTTACTCTTTACCATGTATAGCAGCATGTGAATTTGGATCAGATACACTCAAATAAGATAATTTCACATGATTTGATTTATTTCACCCTACTCTTCACATATATGGCTATGTACTTTGGCACCTTCCTCAAGAGGTAAATATTTCTGCAACACAATCAAAATCAGCCAACTTTAACTGCTTTCCTTTTATTTGTTTTGGTCAGGAACTGCTTTTTCTGAATTCTGCTTTCATACATCATTTCTTAAATTTTGGCGCCATGCCTCATTTTAGGTGGATTAATCAGCTTTTTTTTTTTGGTCAAGTGATTAATTAGCGTTAAAACTTGATAAAATGGAGTCACCAAAAAAAAACTTAACAAAAACAAAACCTTTTTTCCGCATTAAAAACAAAACTTGGATCAACTACCAAAACTAGAAAGAAAACTAGATCCAAAGCAGCCACATCTTGACTTACTTGTCACAGCCTCCGGAGAAAACTGGTGTTCCATCATCCTTCCAAGTGGAGCACAAAACCTTAAACAATAAAAGAGAACATTAATTATAATGCCATCTCAGTCCAAAAGAAATTTTCAGTAATACCACTAATAATAATTTTTTCTTTTTCTTTTTTTTTAATAAAATGAGCAGAAATTCATTACTGGTTGGTCATGAGATGTTGAAGCCTTGGGTGTGCTGTTGATAACAGTTCCATTCCTTGAAACCTCCCAACATCGAACCTACGATATTGACAAAAGAAATTCACCAAAAAAAAAAACATTTGTCTATCAAACAATTAAACACAACATAAGAGCCTTTTCTTCACATAAATTTAAAGAGCTGGTTTAGTTTCAGAAGTATTTTCTGTCACCATTTCTTCTTTCTAATACTAATTATAAAAAACATCATATCCCTTTCAGTTTGAGAAGTTAATCGTAAAAGCAAGAAACACCAAAAAGATAACATTGTGACAATTTTTCTTTTGTGAACTAACATTAAAAAATAGAAATAACACAAAACATTAACAAAAAAATATGCCCTAATATCCAAGTCAAACTCAAACCTGGTTATCCCATGAAGTAGTGACAACAAAATTGGCCCTGGGACTGAAACAAAGGCTGGAAATTGAATCACCAGGCGGCTGGGTTACCTAAAAGAATTGCAACCACAAATTAACAATAACCAAAATGATAATAATAAAGAAAGTGGACATTTTGAAGAAAAACAAGGACATAATCTACCGAAAGAAAGAGAAAGGAGATTTTAATAAATCAATTCAGAGTTTAATAACATCAGTTCTGTTCTATTCGATAATTCAGTAGCACCCAAAAATAATATTAACCAAAAAAAAAAAATCAATTCAACTAACACATTCAACACAACACAACCACAACCAACTCATATGCACTGATTTGATTACAGAGACTTGCTACTTAAATTAAACTTCAACTCTCTTTTGTTATCTGGTTTGATTACAGACTTTAATAAATAGGGCTTACCAACTCTCAAAACCAGCAATGAAGCATCGATGGAAGGGGCCCCGGCCTGCACGAAAAAGGGAGCGGCGCGGAAGGGGTTAGGGGTTTGCAGTGACGGAAGGAAGCAGCGGCAAAGGGAGCATCGACGGCGGGTTTGCGACGGCAAGTGAGCAGAGGGAGTCACCGCATGAGAGAATCACCACAGAAGGAGGGTTAGGGGTGCCGGAAGAGGGATTTCCGGCGGAGGCATTGCGAGCGCAGCGACGTTCTTCACGGAGTGTCGTCGTCGCGGAGTTAGGGTGAGGGTGAGGCAAGATGAAGAGAGGGTTAGGGTGAGGCACAATGAAGAGAGGGCTTAGGGTTATCTTCTGAATGAAATGGGGCTTAATGTTTGAAAGAGGAGTTTGGGCTTAGGGTCTTTGAATGAAGAAGGAGCGAGCTCGTTGAAAGATTTTAATTTGAAGTTATAACTTTAAGACATTTTAATTTGAAGGGTACGAGCTCTTTGAAAATTTTTTTTTGGGGGAGTCTTTTGGCCACGCTTTTGAAGCGTGCCAAAAGGCTTTTTGGAAACGGCTACGCTTTTAAAACGCCACAATAGTAAACCCCTGTCGCTACGCTTTAAAAGCGTGCCGGTTTCTCTCTATGGCTACGCTTTTTAAGCGTGGCAAAAAAAACGTAGCCAAATCTCGCATCAATTGCCACCCTCATAAAAGCGTGGCCATTGATCCTTTTCGCCACGCTTTTGAAGTGTAGCAAAAAAAATGTGGCCAAATCTCTATACAATCGCCACCCTCATAAAAGCGTGGCCATAGACCACTTTTGGCCACGCTTTTAAAGCGTAGCAAAAAAAAATGTGGCCATAGGCCTTTTTTCTTGTAGTGAGAGGTGTACATATTAGAGGATGCACCAGGTAGAGATGAAGCTTAAGAAGAGGACCGTCCAACTTAAGGACGTTAAAGAAAAGTGCTTGGTGGGAGGCACCCCACCATGGTAAGATCTTCCTTGTTTATACCATCTTTTAGTATCTTTAGTTCTTTAAATTTTATGATCTTTTGATGATTGGTTAAGTGATTAGGAATGCTAGCTTTGTTGATTCTGTTAAATAGGTAGAATGTTCATATAGATAGGTTGTGAAAAGAGGTAAAGAAAACAAAATTTTTCTTTGAAAAAGGGCACCGACGCGCAGGCGCACAGTGCGCGCGTGCGCCGGTTGCGAATTTCCATTTTCAGGCTAAAAACCCGAGAGTTAGGCCAACTTCGTGCCCAACTCGCGCCAGGCACCCACGTGTTCGCGTACATGCCGCCTCCGCGCACCATTGCCAGTTGACCATCGACGCGCAAGCGCACAGTGTGCGCGCGCGCGCCGATGGGGCTATGTGAAGTCTCTGGTACAAAAACCAGAGAGTTGTGCCACGATTGGGCCAACTTTGTGCCAAAACTGACGCGTCCGTGCATGGTGCGCGTCTGCGCGCATACCTCCTCTCGCGCGCACGCGCCACTGACGCGCACGCGCCCTCAGCTCATACCTTTACCGACGCGTCAGCGCACCTTGCGCGCGCGCCGGTTGCGCGAGTCAATTTTATACTTCGCGCCGTTTCACTTCCTTTCTCACTCACACTTCTTTTTCTTTCTTAGTTCATTCTCCCACTCTCTCCATCATTTCTCTTCTCCTCTTCTTCTTACACAACCCACCACCATTGTCTCCGGCCACTCACCGGTGACAACCACCCTTTTTCGGTGGCACTACACTTCTCCTATTTCCTCTCTCATCTTCACAAAAGAAGATTCAACCTTGCTTTTTCATACTCTTCAAGGTTTAACTTCTTCCTTTCCCTTACTTCCACTTTTCTTTATGCTATTTCTTCTAATAAGATGCTTCTTGTTGCCTTACTTAGTTTTTCTTTTACTTGATGATGATGTTTCCTGTTTTGTTTGCTTATTTTCCCTCTCTTTTCTTTATTTCTCCATGGATGTTGAACTTGAACTTAATTTGCATTACTAGATCTTTTGTCACTCTTTTACCATTGTGTGATGTTTTTGTGATGATTGATGTTCCATTTTGGGCTTCGAATTGGTTTGGTGTCTCATAATTGCTCATTGCTTGATTATTGCACGCTAAGTATTCGAGGAAATGCACACATACCATTTTGGCTCAATTTAGCCATATACTTTCAATTTGGTGCTCCTTCCTCATTCACTTGTTTCTTTCTAAATGCATTGAGTCTAATTTGTGTGTTTCAAGTTTATACTTACCAATTCCATATTAATTGAACATGACTTGCTTTTTATTAAGGATGCTTGAGACTACTCTTCTCATGCCTTTGCATGTCTTACTTTCTCTTGTATCCCATAACAAGTGACATACCCCTTGCTTTCATATTCATCATGAGCATTACAAGTCACTTGCATGTTTTCATCAAGTTGTTTCTTGGGTTTAATATTTTCCTTCTTTCTCTTCCTTTTTAGGATGGCCACCAAGAAAGGCAAAGAGATAGCTCCAAGGAAACCGGCCACAAAGAGGGCACCCCAAAAATCAAATTCTAAGGCGCGTTCTTCAATAGGAGCCAAACCCTTATCAAAGAACGGAAAGACACCCACTCCTATTGATGAGAATGACAAAGGCAAACCGGCAAGAAACTCTTCAAGGTTCTCTAACCGCTTCTGTGAACTTACATTCCCCTCCATAGCAGTAAGGAACTATCACCGCGAGCATCTGCTCGCTCCGCCGAACAAGGTTGCGCCTTATATTCTGCCCCGCATTGAACAGCGAGGATGAGAGTTTCTCTTGAGGAAACCAAAAGAAATCAACCTCTCTTGGGTGGAAGAATTTTATACTAACTACCACCTTTCCTCTCTTCAATCGGTATACATGCGCCGTAAGCAAGTCTCAGTTTCAGAAGAGGCTATTCAGCAAGTGCTTAATGTTTTACCAGTGCCAAGTGACACGGATGGCTACCAAAAAGTCCTACGTCAGCGAAAAGAGTATGGATTCGATTGGGACTCAATCCTCCGAGTCATTGCTGAGCCAGAATCTTTTTGGATCCATGGTCGACTGCGGATGAGGCCCAAGAGTATTGACGCTCACTTTCTCACTGTGGAAGCTAGAGCTTGGGCCCAGATCCTATCTCACTATGTGCTACCTAGCACTCACAAGTCATCCATCACGGCGGACCTTGCCTTACTTGTTTGGTATATTCTCACGGAGAAGGCAGTGAACATTCCACCTTTTGTCAAGCAGGTAATGAGTCAAGTTCACGACTGGGGTAACTTGCCATTTCCAGCTTTGATATCTGACTTAGTCGCTGCTGCAGGTGTTTCTTGGGAAGCCAAAGATAAGAAGATTATGGTTTCGGCTAAGGGCGATGTGGTCCCAAGCGGAAAATACCTATATCTTCCCATGAACAAACCAAGCCTTGACATGGCCCCGCCACTTCTTTTTCCTTCTAGCTCATCATCACCACCACTGAGATCCACACATCAAAGGATAGAAGATCTTCACCGGAAGCTTGATAGATATGAGAGGCGTAACCACCGCCGGTATACTTATATCAAGAAACTTCTGCATTGTGTTGCCCCTAGCATGGAGGAACCTGAGATATTCACATTCGCTTCGAACCCAAGCAATGAAAGTTCTGATGGAGGGGATAGTGAAGACTCCGGTCCCAGCCGTCCCTTGCGTATCATTCGTAGCACGGAGGACCGTGCTAATTTCTAAAGTGTGGGGAGGTCGTTCGACCGATCTCCATGGGTAACACTCTCTTCCCCTCAATACCCATGGATTTATCTTTCTCTTTTTATATATTGCATGTGTAGTTAGTCTTGCTTGTAAATACTCTTTGCATGATGGTTAGTTTCTATAGAGTTACTTGGTCAACAATAGCTTTCTTTCCAAGAAACTGTGTTCTGGGTGACCTACCAAAATTTTGAAAATTTCTGCAGTAAACTTGCTTTAAGAATGTATTTTGGAACATAGTGATTGAGTTAAGAACACAAGCATGAAAGTTTTGAGCCTATTGCATGGTTACATCTTTTAACCATTACTTCCATTCTTGTGTGCATATCTCTCTCTCTATGAGTGTGATCCTTGATTTGTCTAATTCTATATGTCCATTGCTTTGTGTATGAATGCATTTGCATGATTGAGGCCATCATTTCAACAGTCACTTTTCCCAAATAGCCTTAACCCTTATATCTACCATTGCTAACCAATTTTGAACCTTTGATAAACCCTCTTGTTCTTAAACAGAGCACATCAACAACCCTAAGTGAAAAACCATGAATGTCCCTGAATTTGAATCCTTGATTAGCTTAGGTGAGTTAGGATGTGTATCATTCAAATAGGGGGGTATACTTTGGAAATTCAGGTAGGTATATAGGCAAGTAATTGTAGTGTAATTGAAAATTCTAGGATTTTGGGAACATACTCATGTGCTAAATGATTACACCATATGCATTGACACTTTGGTTCACAAAGAAACCCCCAAAGAGAAGGGGATGATGACAAAAAAAAAAAAAGAGAAAAAAGGGCAATGAAAGGAGAAAAAAAAGATGCCCCAAGATAAAGTAATAAAAACAATGCATATAGTAGGTGGATTGCAAAGAATGCATGAGTATGTAAAAAGGGTAAAATTCAAGGGTAGCTAGGAATGTATTGTAGTTGTATAGGTTGTTTTAGGTGTCTAGTGGGATCCGAGGTTGATCAAGGACTCAAATTTTAAACCCACTTAGCCATATACATCCTTACCTTCACCCTAGCCCCATTACAACCCATGAATAAGACCTCATGATACTTGTAAGCATGCATTAAGTAATTGTTGATTGATTAGATGAAAGACAAATCTTGGAAAGCATGATTAGGAGGAGATTGAGTGGTGAACCCTATACACTTGAGCGAATAGAGCGGATACACTTCCGGTGAGGGTTCGAGGCTCAATGCTTGCTCCCGGCTTTCACAAGCGTTTGTTTAGCAAGTTATATGCACTCTATGGTGATGTTCAATTTGGTAGGATTCATGAATTGCATACTATTTTCACCCTATATGCTCACATGTATTCTTGAAGGATGAATTCACTTTTGACCAAGTAGGTAGATGATTTTACCTTAGTTGCATGCATCCGTTTAGGTACTTAGCATTTCATAAATCCTTTCCCATCATAATCTTTGGTCTCTTTATTTTTTTTAAGCATGAGGACATGATTGGTTTAAGTGTGGGGAGATTTGATAAACTCCGATTTCGTGGTTTATCTTGCGCCTATTTTGGGGGATTTTATCAATATTTCTCACACTTATTCACAAGAAATGCATGGTTTTGTGTTCACTTCCCAATATTACTCTATGATGAAAAACATGCTTATTTTGCCTTGAAATTGCCATATTTTAATCCTCTTCTATTGCCATTCGATGCCGTGATATTTTTGTTGAGTAATTTCAGGAATTATAGGGTAGGAATGACTTAGAAGAGAGGGAGAAAGCATGTACAAAAAGGGAGGAACATGAAGAATTGAAGTCTTGGGAGCAGCAGTATCGGCGCGTCCGCGCACTCCACGCGCACGCGTGGATGGGATTGGCTGGAAGCGGCGCGAAAGGATGGACGCATCCGCGCAGACTGGAAGATTCCTATTGACGCGCACGCGCAACTGGCGCGCACGCGTGGATCATGAAAGCAATCGGCGCGCGCACGCACTTGGCGCGCACGCGTGGGAAGCTGCACGTGACCTCATTAAGAGAAATCGTGCCTGGCAATTTCTGAGGCCAAGGAGGCCCAATTTCAAGCTGTTTCTGCATGGAAAAGATCCAAGGATGCTAGGGGAAAAAGGAGAGATGACTCAATTTCACACTAGGACACAATTTTTAGCTAGTTTTTGGTTCTTTGGTTATTCTAGAGAGAGAAACCCTTTTTCCTCTCTAGATCTAGTTTCAATTTTGATCTTCTCTTGTTGATTTGTGAATTGGATTTTGTTAATTGTAGTTTTAATTGTTAAATTTGAATTCCTTGTTACAATCTTGCTTACATTTAGTGATAGTTTTATGATTCTTGTCAATTGTCATCTTATACCCATTTCATGAATGTTGTGAATCTTGACTTGTTGATGTTACATTGATGATTTTTATATTTAATCTTGTTGATTACTTGATTGTATGTTGATAATTGTTAGTGGGTATTTGTGGAATTCAATTTGATTTCTATTTTGAACATATCTTTTATTAATGCTTACCAAGTGTTTGATGAATTGTTTACTTTGATTATGGAGTAGTCTTTTCCACTCTTGGCCTAGGTCAAGGGAATTGGGTAAACTTGAGTCATTGGGTCTAATAGATTTGATGATTTCAGAGCCCTTGGTGGTCAATTTGATACTCATTGACGCCAACCCACTACTAATTTAATTAGTAGGTAGGTTGGGACTTATGGGTTGATGTGGCCAAAGCCATTTGACATACCTCAAGTCTAGGGGTAGATATCACGTACTTAAGACTTTGGGGGTAGACTTAATGAGCTTGGTTCCTCATAATTGTCAAGATATAGTTGTTGGACAAGGATTGTGATCCCAATTCCCATGCCTAGTCAAGAGTTGTTTTTATCATTCATATTTGAACCCAATTTCCAATTTCGATTGCCTTAGTTATAGTTACTTGTTTGGTTTAAGTAGAATTAAATAGAATATTGCTTGTTCATTGGAATTGCTCAAGTTTTACTTAGGTGGTTGAATTAGTTTATTGCAATTTAAGATTACTTGCTTGTTAAGATTTCCATTTATTTTCATGCTCATAACTCACAACCCCGGATTTCTAACCAATGTCGAAGTACATGTTTTCCCATTCCTTGTGAGACGACCCGGGGTTTGAATACTTCGGTTATTTCTATTGGGGTTGAACTTGTGACAACCAAATCCTTCTTCTAAATTTGACCCCCCGAGGATTGTTGTTGGTAGAACTATACTCACAACGAGGTGTTATTAAAGTGAAATCTACCAATACACCGCTGGGGCTTCGTCACAGGCACCGAGTCAACTTCGAGAGGGAAGGGGGTTATGTTTGGTGAGATTGCCTGCTATTTGAGTTCAAGGGCATTATATGCTGTCATTCCCTTGTTGTGCTTCAATAGGAGAGAGTTTCGGCTATCTCTAATCGGTATTTGCTTTCGAGGTAGAGCAAGAGGATTTTTAGAAGGCATTTGATTAGCGAATATTTTATACGCTTTTTGGCATCATTTTCATATAGTTTTCATGATATTTTGTTTAAGTTTTATTCTATTTTCATAGGTTTTAGTGCAAAATTCATATTCTTTTATTCTACTTTGAGTTTGTGTGTTTTATGATTGTTTCAGGTATTTTCCGACTAAAATTAAGGAGTTTTGGCAAAGTCTGATTCAGAGACGGAGAAAGGATTGCAGATGCTGCCAGAATCTGACCTCCGTGTACTCGAAGGAGAATTTCTAGAGCTACCGAAGTCCAAATGGTGCTCTCTCAACAACTATGGATAGCTAACATCTAGGGCTTTCCAAAAACATATAATAGTTTATACTTTGCTCTGGAAATGAAGGCTCAAAATTGGCATTCAACACCAGCTATCAACCCCATTCCTGGCGTTCGACGCCTAAAAGGGAGCAGCTGGCGTCCAACACCCAAAAGGGAGTCCCAAGCCAGCGTTCAACGCCCCTAATGAGTACTAGCTCATGGAGACACCCCAAACTCAGCCCAAACACTCACCAAGTGGGCCACGAAAGTGGATTGTTGCACCTCTAAGTATAGTCTATCATATTTCTATAATTCTTAGTTTTCAGATTAGTATATATAGGAGAAGATCACCCATGTTTAAGATCTTTTTCCTCCCCCATTTGAACCTTTCATTGCTTTTGTATAGTATGACTCACTAACCTCTTAGGTTAAGGTTAGGAGCTTTCCTGATTCTTATGGATTAATAATATCACTATTCTACTTCAATCTATGCTTGATTCTATTCTAAGATGTATCTTCGTTCTTCATCCTAATGAATTGGGAGTGTAACATGACCGTCATCCCTATTCTACATGGATTCTTGCAAGTCCTTGATGGGATAGTATTGAACCACAAGCTTGATTATACATCTCTTAGACAGCTAATCCATGACTTCGTTGGAGACGTCTCGAGACATCAGTTCAGCCAAGGTATGGGACGATTAGGGCCTTTGTGGTATAGGCTAGAATCATTGGAGCAGAGTTCTCTGATCCGGAAGATCCAACCTTGTCTGTAGTGCTTTGAGTAGGATCACCAAAGGAGTGGACTGCTAGAGCTTCACCCTCGTTCAGATTGGATGACCGCTGACCCGGTGTTTGGTTTGAAGCAGAGGAGATTCATGACTGCTGACCCGGCGTTAGTCATTCACAGCCTTCCATGGAATGAATCAATCAGAAGTTGGAGTAGATGGTGTGAAAAGTCGATCCAGAAAGAAGAAGCATCTCCAAAGCCAGAACCGTTCTCATACCATTGGTTTCACACCTACCTAGTAACGTTTTATTTATTTGTTTGTTTTATGCGTTTTTCATAACAACAATCATCTTTTCTATCTATCTGACTTTGATCTACAAGGTATCTAGTGCTTGCTCAAGCAAACAATCCTCGTGGGATCGACCCTCACTCACCTGAGGTATTACTTGGATGACCCGGTGCACTTGCCGGCCTATCTGTGCAAAAGTTGCGGAGTCAATTTTGTGCACCAAGTTTTTGGTATAAAACCCAGTCAAACCATAATTAATTAAATAATAAATTAAACATAAGCAAACATGGTTAAAAAATTTAGCAATCGGAATTTGATAATTTGAATATGATATTTAGACTCAGTGGATTTTTCTGGGTCGGAAAACATAGTTTTCTGCATAAAAATGCGCACTGAAAATTTGACCGGCAGTACTGGCTGAGATCTGTTTGGTACTGCGGCTGGGAAAATTAATTGGAAGTGAACAACGTTAAGAAATAAGAATTTATAATTTGGGTAGATAGAAATATTTAAAATACAATTTAAAACTCTAATCTTAAAGGTTTTGGCCCAAAATTGGGCCAACGGGCTAACCCGTTGGACCGGACCCATATTGGGACCAAGTCCAATATATATAGTCCTCATTAATGAGCTTTCAGCTCATTTCGTTCAAAGAAAGAGAGAGATCTCGGATTGTGAAGAAGGGGAAAAAGGGTTTTGGTGGCACTATTCACATCCAACTTCAAACCACTGTAACTTGAGCTACGGAGCTCCAATCGACGAGCCATTTGTGGTCACGCATCGCTCTTCTCGCCCTCTTCGATTCTATCTAGGTGTTGTGGTGAGTTTCTCTATGACCTCTGCCTAGTTTTTATTTTCCCCTTTGAAGATTTTGGTTGTGGATTTCAAGTAATTTTGTGGTTTTGGTTGTTTAATGATTTACTAGCCTTGATTACCTTGTGAGTATTGCTCAAGGATCTGTGGTTTGAGATAAGGAATAACTAACCCTTGTGATTTACTAGATTACATGAATCCTAGGTTGATTTTTAGTGAGAAAATTGGTTATGTTAGAGTATTGGGGATTTTGGTGCACAATGGGGAGATTCAATTTGCTTGTGAAACTTTGATGCGGTGGTTTAAGCTTGGGAGCCTTGGTGAAAAGAATTCAAGTTTGGGTGTGAACTGCCGTCATTAAGGTACGGTTTAAGTTTCATTTAAGTACCGTGTGATATGATGTGAATTCCTAGGTTAGGTGCCCCTAGGATTAAGCTTGAACAGTATGATTGATTGGCATTATATGCGTAGTGGATGACATTAGATAAGGATTGTGGAATTGTGCATTGTTGTTGTCTTGATTGAAATCGGTAGTGCATAGTGAACTCTATGGTGATGAGTTTATGTATATTGATTTGATGAAATATTGGGCTGGAGGCCGTGGATTCGGGCCGGAGGCCCAAAAGAGGTAAGGACAGTAAGTATATGGTTGATGATTGGTGATTGAATGAATGATGGTAATGTATATAGTGCTTGAACATGAGGTTTTGTTGATTATTGAGCTTGAAAGATTGGATGTTGTTTTAATTGAATTGTTGATTTGAGATTCATGAAAATGGTAGATTGATTTGTTGTGGATTGAATAAAGAGGTTGGAATGTGGTAAATACTGAATTGGCTAAGGTTTGAGTTGGTTTTAAAGGGTTTAGAAAGAGTATGTTTTGAAAATTGAGGTTTGTTTGTTTTTGTGAAAATTGTGATTTTTCGCCTACTCTGGACCTCCGATTTGTGTCAAACTCATTTGGAAATAAAATTTGGTCCGAGATGTTTATGCCATTTTAATAACGGAGGAAAAATGTTTTAAAATGAGGAAGTTATGCTCGATCAAAGTTTGGTGTGTAAGCTAAAAATTCTGGACTTAGCAGTTTTTTTGAGCTTCTCCATTGTATGCGTACGCATACATTCCCATACGCATACATGCACCTCGGGCTGGCCCATATGCGTACGCAAAAAGGGAAGTGCATACGCGAAATGGGCCAACATGCATGCCCACGCGTACGTGATGAGCGGATAATTTATACCCTTTTTGGCATTGTTTTTAGATAGTTTTTAGTATGTTTTAGTTATTTTTTATTATATTTTTATTAGTTTTTATTCAAAAATCACATTTTTGGACTTTACTGTGAGTTTGTGTATTTTTCTGTGATTTCAGATATTTTCTGGCTGAAATTGAGGGACCTGAGCAAAAATCTGATTCAGAGGCTGAAAAAGGACTGCAGATGTTGTTGGATTCTGACTCTCTTGCACTCGAAGTGGATTTTCTGGAACTACAGAAGTCCAATTGGCGCACTCTGAATTTCTTTGGAAAGTAGACATCCTGGGCTTTCCATAAATATATAATAGTCCATACTTTGCCCGAGATCTGATGGCCCAAATTGGCGTTCAAAGCCAGCCTAAAACTTTCTGGCGTAAAACACCAGAACTGGCACCAGAATTGGAGTTAAACGCCCAAACTGGCACCCAAGCTGGCTTTTAACTCCAAGAACAGCCTATGCACGTGAAAGCTTCAATGCTCAGCCCAAGCACACACCAAGTGGGCCCCGGAAGTGGATTTCTGCACTATCTGCACTTAGTTACTCATTTTCTGTAAACCCTAGTAACTAGTTTAGTATAAAAACTACTTTTAGAGATTTATTTTATAAATTTTATCTTATATAAATTTGACACTTTGGAACCTCCATTGGAGGCTAGCTTCACGGCCATGCCTAGACCTTTTTCACTTATGTATTTTCTACGGTGGAGTTTCTACACCACATAGATTAAGGTGTGAAGCTCTGTTGTTCTTAATAAATTAATGCAAGTACTATTGTTTTTCCTTCAATTCACGCCTACTTCTTCTCCAAGATATACTCTTGTACTTAATTCAGTTAAGTCAGAATGAAGGGGTGACCTGTGACAATCACCCACTATCTTCGTTACTCGCTTAGCCAAGATCTGCGTGCCTGACAACCACAAGCGGTCTACATGATGTTCAACGTAGTTATTGGACGACAGCCGGAGTATATTCTCTTGGGTATCTAATACACGGACCGAGTCCGTGAGATTAGTATCATCTTGGTATAGGCTAGAACCATTAGCAACATTCCTGAGATCCGAAAAGTTTAAACCTTGTCTGTGGTATTCCGAGTAGGATCTGGGAAGGGATGACTGTGACGAGCTTCAAACCTGCGAATGTTGGGCGCAGTGACAGTGTGCAAAAGGATAAGGGTCCTATTCTGACGCTAGTGGGAACCGACAGATGATTAGCTGTGCGGTAGCTGTACCTGGTATTTTTCATCCGAGACGAGAAAGCCAACAGTTGGTTAGCCGTGCAGAGATCGTACCTGGTATTTTTCATCCGAGAGGATCATACAGCTTGCCATGGAAGGGAGCACGCATGATTGGAAGAAGGCAATAGAAAACCAGAGGTTTAGAAGCAACAAAGCATCTCCAAACGCTTATCCAAAATTCCCACCAGTGAATTACATAAGTATCTCTATCTTATTTTATGTGTTATTTATCTTTTAATTATCAAAACCTCATAACCATTTGAATCCTCCTGACTAAGATTTACAAGATGACCATAGCTTGCTTCAAGCCGACAGTCTCCATGGGATCGACCCTTACTCACGTAAGGTATTACTTGGACGACCCAGTGCACTTGCTGGTTAGTTGTTCGGAGTTGTGAAAAGTGTGAATCACAATTTTGTCCACCAAGTTTTTGGCGCCATTGCCGGGAATTGTTCGAGTTTGGACAACTGACGGTTTATCTTTTTGCTTAGATTGGGTAATTTTATTTTATGTTTAAGCTTTTTATATTTTTTATTTTCAAAAAAAAAATTAAAAAAAATATATATTTAGTTTTCGAAAAATTCATCAAAATATTTAAGAATGAATTCCATCTTCGAGCTTCATGATGGTATGTTAAAGCTTGGCTAGCTATGAAGCCATGTCTAATCTTTTGGACCGAAACTTTAATTTATCATGTTCATTAGACTGTTGTATGTATTTGTTATGCTAAAGCTTGGCTGGCCATCTGGCCATGTCTAACTCTGTTGGACCGAAGCTTTAGAATAACATTGCATCAGCTTTGGGATTCTCATTTATAATTCTATGCTAAAGCTTGGCTGGCCATTGGCCATGTCTAATTCTTTTGGACTGGAGCTTTAGACTAACATTACATGAATCCTGGAATTCTGATTAAAAATTTTGAACTTCTTTATTTTCTATTTCCAAAATAATTTTGAAAAATACAAAAAAATCAATAAAACCATAAAAACCAAAAAATTTGTGTTTCTTGTTTGAGTTTAGTGTCAAATTTTAAGTCTGGTGTCAATTGCATATTTTAATCTTTCTTAAATTTTCAAAAATATATGCATTGTGTTCTTCATTGATCTTCAAGTTGTTCTTGATGATTTTCTTTATTTGATCTTTAAATTTTCTTGTTTTGTGTCTCTTCTTTTTTTTCATATGCATTTTTGAATTATTAGTGTCTAAAGTTTAAAATTTCTAAGTTTGGTGTCTTGCATGTGTTTCTTTTCTTAAAAATTTTCAAAAATATGTTCTTGGTGTTCATCTTGACATTCAAAGTGTTTTTGCATGCATTATTAGTTTTGATCTTAAATTTTTATGTCTTGAGTCATTTAGTTGTTTTTCTCTCTCCTCATTAAAAATTCAAAAATAAAAAAATATGTTTTCCTTTTATGTCTCATAAATTTCAAAATTTTGGATTGACTTAGTCAAAAATTTTAAAAATTTAGTTGTTTCTTATTAGTCAAGTCAAAATTTCAATTTAAAAATTCTATCTTTTCAAATCTTTTTCAAAAATCAAATCTTTTTCATTTTTTTCTTAACATTTTCGAAATTTCAAAATTGATTTTTAAAATCTTGTTCTTATTTTTATTTCGTATTTTCGAAATTATTGCTAACATTTAATATTTTGAGTCAAAAAAAATTTCAAGTTGTTGCTTGCCTATTAAGAAAGGTTCAATCTTTAAATTCTAAGAATCATATCTTTTAGTTTCTTGTTAGTCAAGTCATCAACATTAATTTCAAAAATCAAATCTTTTTAATTTCTTTTTCAAATCTTTTTCAAAATAAATTTTAATCATATCTTTTTCAAAATTCAATTTCAAAATCTTTTCTAACTTCTTATCTTTTAAAAATTGATTTTCAAATCTTTTTCAATTAACCACTTGATTTTTTTTGTTTTTGTTTGATTTTAAAAAAATTACTATTTCTCTCTCTAATTTTTGAAAATAATTAACATCTTTTTCAAAAATCTTTTTAATCAATTAATTGTTTTAAATTTTATTTTATTTCTTTTAATAAATTCGAATTTTAACCAATAATTAAAATAAAAACAAAAATATTTTTCTTCTCCTTCTTTTTAAATTCAAACTCTCTCCCTCTCATCTCTTTCTATTTATTTTATTTAATTACTAACACTTCTCTTATTCTTAAAATTCGAACCCTCTCCCTCTCTCTGTGTTCGAATTCTTCTTATTCTCTCTCTACCTCATTCTTTTATTCTTCTACTCACATAAAGGAATCTCTATACTGTGACATAGAGGATTCCTCTTCTTTTCTGTTCTCTTCTTTTTCATATGAGCAGGAACAAGGATAAGAACATTCTTATTGAAGCTGATCCTGAACCTGAAACGACTCTGAAGAGGAACCTAAGAGAAGCTAAAGCACAACACTCTGGAGATGACCTAACAGAAATTTTCGAAAAAGAAGTAAACATGGCAGCCGAAAACAACAATAATGGTGGAGATGCAAGGAAGATGCTTGGTGACTTTACTGCACCATCTTCTGACTTCTATGGAAGAAGCATCTCAATTCCTACAATTGGAGCAAACAAAATTGAGCTTAAGCCTCAATTAGTTTCTCTAATGCAGCAGAATTGCAAGTTTCATGGACTTCCATTGGAAGATCCTCATCAGTTCTTAGCTGAATTCTTGCAAATCTGTGACACTGTTAAGACCAATGAGGTTAATCTTGAGGTCTACAAACTTATGCTTTCCCCTTGGCTGTAAGAGATAGAGCTAGGACATGGTTGGACTCACAACCTAAAGAAAGCCTGAACTCTTGGGAAAAGTTGGTCAATGCCTTCTTGGCCAAATTCTTTCCACCTCAAAAGATGAGCAAGCTTAGAGTGGAAGTCCAAACTTTCAGACAGAAGGAAGGTGAATCCCTCTATGAAGCTTGGAAAAGATACAAGCAATTGATCAGAAGGTGTCCTTTTGACATGCTTTTAGAATGGAGCATCCTATGTATATTCTATGATGGTCTGTCTGAATTGTCCAAGATGTCATTGGACCACTCTGCTGGTGGATCTCTTCATCTGAAGAAGACGCCTGCAAAAGCCCAGGAACTCATTGAGATGGTTACAAATAACAAGTTCATGTACACTTCTGAACGAAATCCTGTGAATAATGGGATGACTCAGAAGAAAGGATTTCTTGAGAATGATACTTTGAATGCCATATTGACTCAGAATAAAATATTGACTCAGCAAGTCAATATGATTTCTCAGAGTTTGACTGAAATGCAAGCTGCATCCGGCAGTACTAAAGAAGCTTCCTCTGAAGAAGAAGCTTATGATCCTGAGAATCCTGGAATGGAAGAAGTGAATTACATGGGAGAATCCTATGGAAACACTTACAATCCTTCATGGAGGAATCATCCCAATCTCTCTTGGAAGGATCAACAGAAGCCTAATCAAGGCTTCAATAACAATAATGGTGGGAGAAATAGGTTTGGTAATAGCAAGCCTTTTCCATCATCTACTCAGCAATAGACAGAGAATTCTAAGCAGAGCCTCTCTGACTTAGCAACCATAGTCTCTGATCTATCTAAGACCACTCTCAGTTTCATGATTGAAACAAGGTCCTCCATTAGAAATTTGGAGGCACAAGTGGGTCAGCTGAGTAAAAGAGTTACTGAAATCCCTCCTAGTACTCTCCCAAGCAATATAGAAGAGAATCCAAAGAGAGAGTGCAAGGCCATCAATATACCCAACATGGCCGAACCTATAGAGGAGGAAGAGGCAGTGATTTCCAGTGAGAAAGACCTCAATGGACATCCATTGACCACTAAAAAGTTCCCTAATGAGGAACCAAAGGAATCTGAGGCTCATACAGAGACCATAGAGATTCCACTGAACTTACTGTTGCCATTCATGAGCTCTGATGAGTATTCTTCCTCTGAAGCACGTGGTGGCTAGCCACTGCTTTCACCCAGGGAAACTCGTATCTCAGATAGTCATTTTATATCCATTCATAAACATTCCGTAATCATTCATCATGGCCATATCATCATTTATACATCATATAATTGCACTTTTTATACATAACTCATCATAACGCGGAGCAAGTGGGACGAAACCACAAACCCTTGCGTCTACCTGGGGAGTCTCTATACTAACCAACCTGGAGCAAGTGGGGGGCAAAACCACAACCCTTGCGTCTACCCAGGAGGTATGTTCTCATATATCTAGGAGGAACTAAGGAGGGGATCCTAACCTCCCACCATCTCACTGGAGGCGATTTTACAATACCAGTAGGAATAAGGAAGGGGATCCTCACCTTCCATCATCTCTCTGGGGTCACACTTTCGAGAAAGAGGACTAAAGATAAAGCAATCAACCAAATTCATATATTCATTATCAGCCATAAATCAATATTATCATAGCTATCCGGCTCATAACATAATCCATAACTAGCCATAAATCATTATCAAATACAGCCTTTCGGCTCACGGCATACACCATACTTCCACCATCACCTTGAGCAACTTATACAATCATCATTAATCATAATTCATCATTAACTCTCCCCTTACTTCATCCTCAAGCTACCACCCTTTCCTAGCTTCTTTTTATTACTAGGCAAACTATAAGGATTTAGGACTTATAGGATGAAAATGGGGGCTTAGAAGTTTGAAATTCGGTTTTAAAAATATAAATATCATATTTGCTGAAAACAGGGTCACGCGTACATGTGAGCGTGCGTCTGGACCATGTCACGTACGCATTTCCATGCATGCGTACGCATTCGCACGAACCCGAAATGACTGGCCGCGTATGAGGATTTTCACGTATGAAAAAATCCCAGGTCACGCGTACGCGTGGGCCACACGTACGCGTGAGTTTGTATCTTGGCCCATTTCGCGTACGCATTGCCATTTTCATGTATGCATATGGGCCAGCCAGAGGCGCATGTATGCGTATGGGAATGTATACGTACGCATACAATGCAGCAGCTCCAAAAAGCTGCTAAGTCCAGAATTTTTAGCTTGTACACCAAACTTTGATTGAGCATAACTTCCTCATTTTAAAATATTTTTCCTCCGTTCATTAAACGGCATAAACATCTCGTACCAAATTTTATTTCTAAATAAGTTTGACACAAATCGGAGATTCGGAGACCAAGTTATGCTCCATCATAGTTGGGCCGAAATCACTATTTTCACAAAACTTGCAAACCTCCAATTTGAAAACACAATTTTCAAAAACCCTTTTAAACCAACCCAAGCCATTACCATTTCAGCATTTTTCATGACTCTCAACTCAATATTCCAATTTCAATAATATACCATCACATTCATCATCTTACCAATCCTCCATTTTCGTAAATTTCACGTCGGATGTTTCAATTTCAAACATCATACCATATAAACATTATTCCCTACCTCAATTCCACAATAATCAATTTGACCAACCACTATACATACAAGTCAACTTCATTTTCACCATCAACATGGTACCACCCACCATTCCATCTCACTAACCATCAAACATACACCAAGGCATACATATCTTGCATACAAAATCTCATCAATACCTCCAAAGTCTCTAACCACATGCATAATAACACAATCTATCTCAACCATTCCATACATCAATAATTCAATCCCTATCCTAGGGTCACTAGCCTATGTTTTCACATTACATCATATTTTAGATACAGAAAACCGAGACCATACCTTGCCGTTTCCTCGCTCAACCCGGAACACTTCCAATTCAACTTTTCCTCAACTTTCAAGATTCCAAAACCTTCAAAAATCATATTTCTAGCTTGCAATTACTTCAAGCTCCCAAAATCTCTATCAACCTTCAATCCACTCACATACACATATTGCCTAATACACATAACATAGACCCACACATACAAACTCAATATCTATTCACAATAACTCAAGTATTTGACTTAGGGTTGAGAAACTTACCATACCTAATGATCAAAGAGGTAAGACTAAGCTTTTCCTTCAAGCTAATTGGATCCTATAAGATCAAAAAACTCAAAATCTCAACATTTTTGCTCAAGATTTTCGAATTCAAGGGATGGAAAAACTGAAATGAAATCGTAGCTTACCTCTTGAACGATATTATGGGCTTTGTAGAGTTTGACGCCACGGTCACGTGGCCGCAAACAGTGCGGCGATCGGAGCTCCGAATCAAAAGTTATGGCACTTTGAATCAAACCAAGGGTTTATGATTTTTTTTTTGTGATTGTTCTCCCCCTTTGCTGCACTTGCAGCGTGCTTTGCATAAGATGAGGTAGAGAATGAGTTGTGGCTCATTTAACCATGTGTAGTGGGTTGGGCCTTGGGCCCAATATGGGCCTGGTTCACCTGGTTCGATTCGTTTTGCCCAATCTTGGGCCAAATTCTTTAAAATTGGTGTCGAAATTCTTGTTTTAATTTTCTCTATCATATTAAACTATAAAATTTCATTTTCTAATTTTTTAGAATAAATTTTAATTTTGTGGGCTAATTATTTATTGAATAACCGGGTTCTACAACAACCCCTGTATTTTTTTTTTCAATTCTATCCTATTCAAGAGGAATAACCCAATAAATATCTAATTTTTTCTTCCTCATTCTTTTTACTATTTCAACTTTTAGAATTTACAATTAATTTTTATTCTTCTGTAATTACTTATTGACTATCCTAATATTTATACTTATCTTCATATAATATTTTATGTACATATTGATTCACATAAGATTTTTGAATTTTTTTTAGTTGTTTTTAAAGTGTTATTCACTTTTAAGTGTAACTAAAATTAATAATAATATAAATTGACAAATTCTTTTACTTTATTAATTAAAATTATGATGTGATTTTTATCATTTCTCCATTCAACTAATTATAATAATACAAAAAATTTTTATTTTTTGAAATTTTAGAAAATATGAATGCAATAATCTTTGAATTACATGGTTTAGGATTTAAAGATGATTTTTTAAATGCATTTTGATTTGAACTAAAAAAATTTTGTAAAAATATTGCATGAATAATAAAAAATATGTTGATCATATACATGCTAATTTAAATAGCCAAAATAAAATAAAATAAGTAACAAAAAAAGATATAAAATTTTACTTTTGTTTTGTGGTACAAAAATAATATATAATAATATAATAAATCGTAATGCTTTGATATAAAAAAAATATGAAACTTTTAAGATAAAATGAAAAGATATGATATTTTATGCATTAGATAATCTAAAAAATACTTATTATAGAGGAAGTTAAAAATATTCTGACCTAAAAAAACTATTTAATAAAATTAAGAGAGAGAAAGAGAGGGAGAGAGGGTGTTAAAATTTTTTAACTAACAAAAAGAATCACCACCATCAACCTATTAAATTTGAGTAATATCAAGTGAGAATTAAGAAATAAACTAAAATGATAAATTCAAAAGTTTTCTATTTATATAGTGTTTTGCTTTACGTAATTATTTTTTATGGATAGTATTTAAATGACAAATAAAATAGTAAAAAGTTTTCCATTAATTATAAAACCAATGTCATCTTTATAGTACGATCGCATTATTTCAAAACATATAAAATAAAATAATAAAGTATAGTTTAATTAATGTGCACAATAAAGCAAACGTGAAACTTATATAATAACAGTCAAATATGAAAAGTAATAACCACCTTATGTTCTAAGGTATTATATTAAATTGTAACTTAAATTTATAATTATTAGTTAAAAAATTACAATAATATACAATTTTTATTATATTAGTTAAAATTAATATATTTTGATATTAGTTTTTAGGATTACTTACATTAAATTTTTATAATTTGAACAAAATTTTTTAATGCTTTATGCCTTAAATTTTTTATTAATAGAACAATAAAATTACTTAACACACACGTCAATAAAAAAACTATTATTTTTATACATCTAGATATTTAAAAGAGACGACAAAAACAAATTCTTTTAATAACACTTTAACAATTCATAAAAATTAATATAATGGATGGTTATAGATCAAAGTGGTAGATCAGATTGAAAATTGTGATAATTAATTACAATCGGGTGAAGAAAAGATGGGAGGAGAAACAAAAAATAGAAATGAGAACAAGGCAATATTGTAACACCCTACCACACAGAGTCTTATGCTTAAGTCATAAAACAGAGGTAGCAAGGTATTACGACCTCTAAAAATAAAATTTAGTATATATAGTAGTGTAAAAAATGTTTATAACTAGGAGCCTTTAAAGAAAAAGGGATAAAACAAAATCGTTAATTTGAAAAGCGCCACACTCCGATCCATAACATAAACAAAGCAGATAAAGTAAGCTGACATGAATATATGGACAATAAAGTGCCAAGATACAGATAGCAAAGCTCAGGCCTCGGTTTGTGAAGGAAACCGGTTCGAGCGCATAGTTATACATATATAAATATATAAGAAAATTGGTGCACGAAATTGTGATCTCAACGGCGCCAAAAACTTGGTACGCACGATTGTAATCTCAACTCCTTTTCACAACTCCGCACAACTAACCAGCAAGTGCACTGGGTCATCCAAGTAATAAACCTTACGTGAGTAAGGTCGATCACACGGAGATTATCGGCTTGAACCAAGCTATGGTCATCTTGTAAATCTCAGTCAGGCAGATTCAAATGGTTATGAGGTTTTCATAATTAAAAGATAAATAAAATATAAAATAAAGATAGAAATACTTATGTAATTCATTAGTGGGATTTCAGATAAGCGTATGGAGACGCTTTGTTCCTTTTGAATCTCTGCTTTCCTACTGTCTTCATTCAATCATTCATACTCCTTTTCATGGCAAGCTGTATGTTGGGGGATCACCGTTGTCAATGGCTACCGTCCGTCCTCTCAGTGAAAATGGTCCAAATGCACTGTCATCGCACGGCTAATCATCTGTCGGTTCTCGATCATGTTGGAATAGGATCCATTGATCCTTTTGCGTCTGTCACTGCGCCCAACACTCGCGAGTTTGAAGCTCGTCACAGTCATCCCATCCCAGATCCTACTCGGAATACCACAGACAAGGTTTAGACTTTCTGGATCTCAAGAATGCTGCCAATTAATTCTAGTTTATACCACGAAGACTCCAATCTTTCGGAATGGAGGCTAAGAGATATGCATTCTAGCTTGTTTTCATGTAGAATGGAAGTGTTTGTCAGGCACGCGTTCATAAGTGAGAATGGTGATGAGTGTCACTTGATCATCACATTCATCATGTTCTTGGGTGCGAATGAATATCTTAGAATAAGAATAAGCTTGAATTGAATAGAAAAACAATAGTACTTTGCATTGATTCATGAGGAACAGTAGAGCTCCATACCTTAATCTATGGGGTGTAGAAACTCAACCATTGAAAATACATAAGTGATAATAGTGTTCATTAGCTTCATCCCCCAGAGAGGGAACCAGAATGACCAAGACCTAAAGATGGTCAAAAGACTCTGAATACAATAGTAAAAAGTCCTATTTATACTAAACTAGTTACTAGGGTTTACAGAGATAAGTAAATGATGCAGAAATCCACTTCCGGGGCCCACTTGGTGTGTGCTTGATCTGAGAATTGAGCTTTACACGTGTAGAGAATTCTCTTGGAGTTAAATACCAGGTTGCAGCCTGTTTGTGGCGTTTAACTCTGGTTTGTAACTTGTTTCTAGCGTTTAACTTCAGAATAGGGCAGGAAGTTGGCATTTGAACGCCAGTTTGTGTCATCAAAACTCGAACAAAGTATGGACTATTATATATTTCTGGAAAGCCCTAGATGTCTACTTTCTAACGCAATTGAGAGTGCGCCAATTGGGTTTCTGTAGCTCCTGAAAATCCATTTTGAGTGCAGGGAGATCAGAATCCAACAGCATCTGCAGTACTTTTTCAGCCTCTGAATTAGATTTTTGCTCAGGTCCCTCAATTTCAGCCAGAAAATATCTGAAATCACAGAAAAACACACAAACTCATAGTAAAGTCCAGAAATGTGAATTTCGCACTAATAAAAACATAGTAAAAACTAACTATATTATACTAAAAACTACCTAAAAATAATGCCAAAAAGTGTATAAATTATCCGCTCATCACAACACCAAACTTAAATTGTTGCTTGTCCCCAAGAAACTAAAAATTAAATAGGACAAAAAGAAGAGAATATACTATAAATTCCAAATTATCAATGAAACTTAGCTACAATTAAATGAGCGGGGGTAGTAGCTTTTTGCCTCTGAACAGTTTTGGCATCTCACTTTATCCTTTGAAGTTCAGAATGATTGGCATCTATAGGAATTCAGAATTCAGATAGTGTTATTGATTCTCCTAGTTCAGTATGTTGATTCTTGAACACAACTACTTTATGAGTCTTGGCCGTGGCCCTAGGCACTTTGTTTTCCAGTATTACCACCGGATACATAAATGCCACAAACACATAACTGGGTGAACCTTTTCAGATTGTGACTCAGCTTTGCTAGAGTCCCCAATTAGAGGTGTCCAGGGTTTTTAAGCACACTCTTTTTTTTTTTTGCTTTGGATCACGACTTTAACCGCTCAGTCTCAAGCTTTTCACTTGACACCTTCACGCCACAAGCATATGGTTAGGGATAGCTTGGTTTAGCCGCTTAGGCCAGGATTTTATTCCTTTGGGCCCTCCTATCCATTATTGCTCAAAGCCTTGGATCCTTTTACCCTTGCCTTTTGGTTTAAATGGCTATTGGCTTTTTGCTCTTGCCTTTTGGTTTAAAGAGCTTTTGGCTTTTTCTGCTTGCTTTTTCTTTTTCTTTCTTTTTTTTTTATTTTCGCCATTTTTTTTGCAAGCTTTGTTCTTCACTGCTTTTTCTTGCTTCAAGAATCAATTTTATGATTTTTCAGATTATCAATAACATTTCTCCTTTTTCATTATTCTTTCAAGATCCAACAATTTTAACATTCATAAACAACAAATTCAAAAGACATATGCATTGTTCAAGCATTCATTCACAAAACAAAAAGTATTGTCACCACATTAAAATAATTAAACTAATTTCAAGGATGAATTCGAAATCATGTACTTCTTGTTCTTTTGTGATTAAAAATATTTTTCATTTAAAAAAGGTGATGGATTCATAGGACATTCATAGCTTTTAAGAAACAAATACTAGACACTAATGATCATGTAGTAAAGACACAAAACATAGATAAACATAAAGCATAGCAAGCGAAAACAGAAAAAAATAGACAAGAAAATTAAGGAACGAGTCCACTTTAGTGAGGGTGGCGTCTTCTTCCTCTTGAAGAACCAATGGTGCTCTTCAGCTCCTCTATGTCTCTTCTTTGCCTTTGTTGCTCCTCCCTCATAGCTCTTTGATCTTCTCTAATCTCATGGAGAATGATGGAGTGCTCTTGGTGCTCCACCCTTAGTTGTCCCATGTTGGAACTTAAGTCTCCTAGGGAGGTGTTAATTTGCTCCCAATAGTTTTGTGGAGGAAAGTGCATCCCTTGAGGCATCTCAGGGATTTCATCATGAGGAATTTCCACATGCTCTTGTTGAGGTCCATGAGTGGGCTCTCTTGTTTGCTCCATCCTCTTTTTCTAATCTCATGTCGGATCTCCGGATACTCACTCCTTTTGAGCTTGAAAGGGACCTCAGGGATCACCTTCTTCTTGGCCACAACTTCATAGAAGTGGTCTTGATGGACCTTTGAGATGAATCTCTCCATCTTCCATGACTCGGAGGTGGAAGCTTTTGCCTTCCCTTTCCTCTTTCTAGAGGTTTCTCCGGCCTTAGGTGCCATAAATGGTTATCAAAAAACAAAAAGCAATGCTTTTACCACACCAAACATAAAATGTTTGCTCGTCCACGAGCAAAAGAAGGAAGAAAAGAGAGAAGAAGAAGAATTAGAGGAGATGGAGGTATGTGGTGGGTTCGGCCAAAGGTAGGGGAAGTGTGTATGAAAATGTGTGAAAAGGAGAGAAGAAGAGGTATGGTAGGTGAGGATCCTGTGGGGTCCATAGATCTTGAGGGGTCAAGGACTTAGTATCCTTGCTCAATTTAGGCATGCAAAACGCCCTTAGAGTGTAATCTTGGCGTTTAACGCCAGACTGCTGCTTGTTTCTGGCGTTAAACGCCAGCTTTTCTCCCTTTCTTGGCGTTAAACACCAACTTGATGCTCTGTTCTGGCGTTAAACACTAGCCTGGTGGCTGTTTCTGGTGTTAAACGCCAGCTTGATGCTTCTTTCTGGCGTTAAATGCCAGTCTGATGCTTCTTACTGGCGTTTAAACGCCAGTAAGATCTTCCTCCAGGGTGAGCTATTTTTCATTCTGTTTTTGATTTTTCAGTTGTTTTTGTGACTTCACATGATCATCCACCTAAAGAAAATATAAAATAATAATGGAAAATAAATAGATATAATTAAATAACATTGGGTTGCCTCCCAATAAGCGCTTCTTTAATGTCAATAGCTTGATAGTGAGCTCTCATGGAGTCTCACAAATAATCAGAGTAAGGTTGGAGCCTCTCAACACCAAACTTAGAGTTTGGTTGTAGCCTCCCAACACTAAACTTAGAGTTTGAATGTGGGGGTTTTGTTTGACTCTGTATTGAGAGAAGCTTTTCATGCTTCCTCTCCATGGTTACAGAAGGAGAACCTTGAGTCTTGAATACAAGGTAGTTCTCATTCAACTGAAGGACCAACTCTCCTCTGTCAACATCAATCATAGCTTTTGCTATGGCTAGGAAGGGTTTGCCAAGGATGATGGATTCATCCTCATCCTTTCCAGTGTCTAGGATTATGAAATCAGCAGGGATGCAAAGGCCTTCAACCTTCACTAGCAGGTCCTCTACTAGTCCATAAGCCTGTTTTATTGATTTGTCTGCCATCTCTAGTGAGATTCTTGCAGCTTGCACCTCAAAGATTCCCAGTTTCTCCATTACAGAGAGTGGCATGAGGTTTATCCCTGACCCCAGGTCACACAGAGCCTTCTCAAAGGTCATAGTGCCTATGGTACAAGGTGTGAAGAATTTCCTGGGATCCGGTTTCTTCTGAGGTAATGTCTGCCTCATTAATACACTCAGTTCATTGGTGAGTAAGGGGGGTTCATCCTCCCAAGTCTTATTACCAAATAACTTGGCATTCAGCTTCATGATTGCTCCTAGATACTTAGCAACTTGCTCTTCAGTGATGTCTTCATCCTCTTCAGAGGAAGAATATTCATCAGAGCTCAAGAATGGCAGAAGGAAGTTCAATGGAATCTCTATGGTCTCTGTATGAGCCTCAGATTCCGTTGGTTCCTCAAAAGGAAACTCCTTTCTGTCCAGAGGATGTCCCATGAGGCTTTTCTCACTGGGACTCACGTCCTCTTCACTCTCTCCAGGTTCGGCCATGTTGATGGTTATGGCCTTGCACTCTCTCTTGGATTTTCTTTTGTGTTGCTTGGGAGAGTACTGGGAGGAGTTTCAGTAATCTTCTTACTCAGCTGACCCACATGTGCCTCCAAATTTCTAATGGAGGACCTTGTTTTATTCATGAAACTTAGTGTGGTCTTGGATAGATCAGAGACTATGGTTGCCAAGCCAGAATGGCTCTGTTCAGAATTCTCTGTCTGTTGCTGAGAAGATGATGGAAAAGGCTTGCTATTGCTAAACCTATTTCTTCCACCATTATTGTTGAAGCCTTGTTGAGGCTTCTGTTGGTCCTTCCATGAGAAATTTGGATGATTTCTCAATGAAGGATTATAGGTGTTTTCATAGGGTTCTCCAATGTAATTCACCACTGCTATTGCAGAGTTCTCAGGATCATAAGCTTCTTCCTCAGAAGATGCTTCTTTAGTACTGTTGGATGCAGCTTGCAATCCATTCAGACTCTGAGAAATCATATTGACTTGCTGAGTTAATATTTTGTTCTGAGCCAATATGGCATTCAGAGTATCAATTTCAAGAACTCCCTTTTTCTGAGGCGTCCCATTGTTCACAGGATTCCTCTCAGAGGTGTACATGAACTGGTTATTTACAACCATTTCAATGAGTTCCTGAGCTTCTGCAGGGGTTTTCAGATGAAGAGATCCTCCTGCAGAATGGTCCAATGACATTTTTGACAACTCAGACAGACCATCATAGAATATACATATGATGCTCCATTCTGGAAGCATGTCTGTAGGACACCTTTTGATCAGTTGCTCATATCTTTCCCAAGCTTCATAGAGGGACTCTCCTTCCTTCTGTCTGAAGGTTTGGATTTCCACTCTAAGCTTGCTCATCTTTTGAGGTGGAAAGAATTTGGCCAGGAAAGCACTGACCAGTTTATCCCAAGAGTTCAGGCTTTCCTTAGGTTGTGAATCCAACCATGTTCTAGCTCTGTCTCTTACAGTAAAAGGGAAAAGCATAAGCCTGTAGACCTCGGGATCAATTCCATTGGTCTTGACAGTGTCACAAATTTGCAAGAATTCAGCTAAAAACTTATGAGGATCTTCCATTGGAAGTCCATAAACTTGCAATTCTGTTGCATCAGAGAAACTAATTGAGGCTTAAGCTCAAAGTTATTTGCTCCAATGGCAGGAATTGAGATGCTTCTTCCACAGAAGTTAGAAAAGGGTGCAATAAAGTCACCAAGCATCTTCCTTGCATCTCCATCATTGTTATTGGGTTTGGCCATGTCTCCTTCTTTTTCAAAAATTTCTGTCAGGTCCTCTCCAGAGGGTTGTGCTTTAGCTTCTCTTAGTTTCCTCTTAAGAGTCCTTTCAGGTTCAGGATTAGCTTTAATAAAAATGTCTTTATCCCTGTTCCTGCTGATATGAAAAAGAAGAGAACAGAAAAGAAGAGGAATCCTCTATGTCACAGTATAGAGATTCCTTTATTTGAGTAGAAGAATAAAAGAGTAGAATGAAGAAGAGAGAAGATGAAGAATTCGAATTTTAAATTAAAATAAAAGGAAAATATTTTTATTTTTATTTTAATTATTGGTTATAATTCGAAATTTAAGATTTTAGATAAAATAAAATTTGAAAACTGAATAAATTACTTAAATAAAAAAGATTTTTGAAAAAGTGTTAGTGATTTTCGAAAATTAGAAAGAGAAAAGTAGTTAGGTGGTTTTGAAAAAGATATAATTGAAATAGAAAACTTTTAAAATCAAACAAAAAGTCAAGTAGTTAATTGAAAAGATTTGAAAATCAAATTTGAAAAGATAAGAGGTTAGAAAAGATTTTGAAATCAAATTTTAAAGAGATATGATTTGAAAATTTATTTTGAAAAAGATTTGAAAAGGAAATTTAAAAAGATTTGATTTTGAAAATTAAAGTTGATTACTTGACTAACAAGAAACTAAAAGATATGATTTTAAAATTAAAGATTGAACCTTTCTTAATAGGCAAGTAACAACTTGAGATTTTTGAATCAATCACATTAATTGTTAGCATTAATTACGAAAATATGAAATAAAAATAAGAAAAGATTTTGAAAGTCAATTTTTAAAAGTTTTCGAAAATAAAGTAAAAATGAAAAAGATTTGATTTTTGAAAAATATTTTGAAAAGATAGAATTTTTAAATTGAAAATTTGACTTGACTAATAAGAAACAACTAAATTTTAAAAAAATTTTGACTAAGTCAATCCAAATTTTCGAAATTTATGAGAAGAATAAGGGAAAGATATTTTTTTATTTTTGAATTTTTAATGAGGAGAGAGAAAAATAACAAAAATGATGTAAAACATGAAAATGATGAATCAAAACAAGAAAAATATGCAAGAACACTTTGAATGTCAAGATGAACACCAAGAACACTTTGAATGTCAAGATGAACACCAAGAACTTATTTTTGAAAAATTATTAAGAAAAGACACACATGCAAGACACAAAGCTTAGAAATTTTCAATGTTCAGACACTAACAAATTGAAATTGCATATGAAAAACAAGAAAAGACACAAAACATGAAAATGCAAAGATCAAACAAAGAAAATCATCAAGAACAACTTGAAGATTATGAAGAACATCATGCGTGGGTTTTCGAAAATTTTAATGAAAATAAAAAATATACAATTGACACCAAACTTAAAAATTGACACTAAACTCAAACAAGAAACACAAATTTTTTTTTTTTGGTTTTTATGATTTTATTAATTTTTTTGGATTTTTCAAAAATTATTTTTTAAAAAGAAAAATAAGGATTTCAAAATTTTTAATAAGAATTCCAGGAATCATGCAATGTTAGTCTAAAGCTTCAGTCTAAAAAGATTAGACATGGCTAGCCAAGCTTCAGCAGGACATTACATACAACAGCCAAATTGGTTGGAATCAATTAGCTCTTGTGATGATAAAAGCATCATCTGAAACTCTAGAATTCATTCTTAAAAATTCTGAAGAACATAGAATAAGTTATTTTTTTTGAAAATTTTTTTTCAAAAATAAAAAGCTTTAAAAATAAAATAAAATTACCTAATCTGAGCAACAAGATGAACCCTCAGTTGTCCAAACTCGAACAATCCCCGGCAACGGCGCCAAAACTTGGTGCACGAAATTGTGATCTCAATGGCGCCAAAACTTGGTACGCACGATTGTAATCTCAACTCCTTTTCACAACTCCGCACAACTAACCAGCAAGTGCACTGGGTCGTCCAAGTAATAAACCTTACGTGAGTAAGGGTCGATCCCACGGAGATTGTCGGCTTGAACCAAGCTATGGTCATCTTGTAAATCTCAGTCAGGCAGATTCAAATGGTTATGAGGTTTTCATAATTAAAAGATAAATAAAATATAAAATAAAGATAGAAATACTTATGTAATTCATTGGTGGGATTTCAGATAAGCGTATGGAGACGCTTTGTTCCTTCTGAATCTCTGCTTTCCTACTGTCTTTATTCAATCATTCGTACTCCTTTCCATGGCAAGCTGTATGTTGAGGGATCACCGTTGTCAACGGCTACCATCCGTCCTCTCAGTGAAAATGGTCCAAATGCGCTGTCACCGCACGGCTAATCATCTGTCGGTTCTCGATCATGTTGGAATAGGATCCATTGATCCTTTTGCGTCTGTCACTACGCTCAACACTCGCAAGTTTAAAGCTCGTCACAGTCATCCCATCCCAGATCCTACTCGGAATAGCACAGATAAGGTTTAGACTTTCCGGATCTCAAGAATGCTGCCAATTGATTCTAGCTTATACCACGAAGACTTCAATCTTTCGGAATGGAGGCTAAGAGATATGCATTCTAGCTTGTTTTCATGTAGAATGGAAGTGTTTGTCAGGCACGCGTTCATAAGTGAGAATGGTGATGAGTGTCACTTGATCATCACATTCATCATGTTCTTGGGTGCGAATGAATATCTTAGAATAAGAATAAGCTTGAATTGAATAGAAAAACAATAGTACTTTGCATTGATTCATGAGGAACAGTAGAGCTCCACACCTTCATCTATGGGGTGTAGAAACTCAACCATTGAAAATACATAAGTGATAATGGTGTTCATTGGTTTCAGCCCCCAGAGAGGGAACCAGAATGACCAAGACCTAAAAGTGGTCAAAAGACTCTGAATACAATAGTAAAAAGTCCTATTTATACTAAACTAGTTACTAGGGTTTACAGAGATAAGTAAATGATGCAGAAATCCACTTCCGAGGCCCACTTGGTGTGTGCTTGGTGTAACAACCCTAGTTTTTGAAAATCAAATAATTAGTTATTTGTGATTTATTTTCTTTGTTGATAGTCTTATTTTAAGAAAATTATTTTACTAAAGGTAATTAAATAGAATTTCATGATAATTGGAGTTTAAATTAATTGGAATTTTTATATAATCTTTATTAGATATTTGGTATAATTGAAATTATAATTTTGGTAATTGAAAAATAAGAAAGAATTGTATAATTTAATTTAAATAAATTCTATTTTGAATGAATTATGTTATTAATTTGAACTCTTAGGAACTAATTTACTAGAAATGATTAGATTAATTTTTATAAATACTTTAAGTTTAAGTCAATTAATATTTATGTATAATTTTTATTATAATTAGTTATTTTATAAATTGAAATTAAAGTTTCGGTGATAGAAAAATAATAGAAAGTTATATCATTCAATTTGAATAATTAATATTGAGTTTCAACTATATTTTATAAAAATGTGATTAATGTGTTCATTTTATATTTTAAATTAGAAATAATTGATTGAGCTTAGAAATATGTTGATAAATAATGTTCCTAAATATTTTTAATAGAGCATATTTGATTTTAAAATTACTCTACCCTCCAACTTTATCAAAATATTTATTTATATCTATCCATATTCTTTTATAAAATCCTAATTTCTAACTCTAATTCCCAAATTGAATCAGAAACCTAATTCCCAAATTAATTGAGAAACCCTAACCCTTCACCCAATACACACGCACACTGAACACAGAGGGAGACAGAAGAGAGTGCGGGAAGAGAAGAGAGGGAGGAAAAAGGAGACGGCGCTGGCTAGGGGGCCTCGACGCCGTCGCTGTCGAGCTGAAGGAAAGAGAGGGAGCTTCACCGCGCCGTCATCCAACCGGTCGTGTCTGCTGCCTCACTGCCGCTGCTCCATCACGCGCTACTGCCGGCCTGGAACCGCCGCCACCGCACCTTGCTGTCGACCTAACCACGTTGCCGTCAACCCGTGACGCTGCCTCTAGAACCACGCGAAGGACAGAGGGAGAAGAGGGAGAGAGTTCGCGTCGGAGGAGAGAAGGAGCTCGTGCCTCACCGCCGTCACCCATGGAGCCACGAGCTGCGCCGGTTGCCACCGCGTCGCGTCGGAGAGGAAGCCTGAGACTGAGCGCCACTGGGAGAGAGGAAGACGCGGGCTGCAGGAGCTGCATCCAGTCACCACTGTCATGCCACTGACCGCCGCCGTTCCGCCGTCGCCGTCAAAGGGGTTCTGCCAGGAGAGAGAAGACCGGCGTGCGTGAAGAAGAAGGGGAGAGGTCCGAGGCTGAGATGGTTCCCGTCACTGCCGTTCTGATTCTGCCACAGTTTGTCCAGGGTTCCTGCTCGTCCCTATTCTCTGTTCAGCCTTTGCCAGAGCGCTGTCATCAGATAAACACTACTAAAACTAGGTCAGAGTCACCGGTAATGTTACTTATTGCGGTTGCTACCGTTATGATTTCTGTGGGTTTCAACATTGAGGTAGGGGATTTAATATTTTTAATTTAGAATGCCTACAAAGTTATTTGGATAAGTGCAAATGGTTAACAATGGTTAAGAATTTCTTAATTGACATGAATGATTTGAAATGCATTTGAAATTAGTTAGTTGTTGTGATTATTCTGAGCTGTGATTGAATTTAGATGCTGTTATGAATAATGATTAATTTAGTATAGTTTATTAAATTGAAATATGCCGAGTTAATTATTGAAAAGCTGTGGTATGGATAACTGATGAATTGAGTTTGGATTGTTGCTGTGAATGTAATTGGTTTTGTTGTTATAAGAGACTAATTGATAGAAATAAGCTTGGTTTGAGGTTGTGAAACTTGGATTAAGTTTGATGATGTTTTAGTGTTTCAATAGGAGTATTGAATTCAGGTTATGGCTATGAATGTTCTTGGGCATTGTTGTGAGTACTTAAAGCTATAATTGATATTCGTTTTTCTGATTTTGATGGAATTGTTGAAAAGTTCTGATTCTATGTGATTATATTGAATTAGTTGAGTTGTGTGGCTATATTTTGGTTATTGAGAACAAGCGTTTGCTGTAGATTTTAGTAATTTGATATGTCAAAATGGCTGTGAAATTGACTTGTGACTGGTTGGAATTGGTTTTGATGCTTGTTAATGTTGGTTCGTGATTAATTAGAGTTATGCTTGAGAACTGTTAAAAGATTGAAGTTTGATTCCCGAATTATTCTCTTGAAATATGATTAGAATTATGAAAGGCTGATTTTTGGGATTACTGGTTGATTGAGTTAATTTGAAAGGATTCTATGACCTATGAATTTAGTTATGAATTGTGAGATGAAAATTGGATCATTGGATTATGTGAGAGTTGCAAATTGTGGATTTTCTGATTGATTGGGAATCTCCTGTTGTGATAATTGTTGAGAAAGGTTTGATGAGATGTTGAAAAGAGGGAACCCGTAAGGGTGGCTAGGTTCGAATTTTAGGGGAGGTGCTGTCAAAATTTTATAAAATCTGAGGTTCTGTCTGAAATGTTCTTTTAAAAGAGTAAGATTTGGAAAATTATATTATTTGGTTTTAATTTACTGAGAAAAGAAATGAATTATGTTTTTTTTTTCAGTTTTATTCATTGAGAAAAAATATTATGTTTAAGCTGGATTTATTACGAAAAGGATTCCGTTTTGAGTTGATTTATTAAGAATAGAAAGAAATATGTTTTGAGTTTGATTTAATATGAAAAGAGTTGTGTTTTGGGTTTGAAATAAAGGATTATCTTTTTAGAAATTTGGTGAAATAATAATATTTGAATTTGAATAGTAAGAGGGATGATTTTTGAATCTTTATGAAGTTAGTGAACTTGAGAAAGAGTTCTATTTGATTATTTCCAAAGAGAGGTTATGTTTTGAAAAGTGTTTAATGAATTTAAAATAAATGATTTTTCTTGAGTCTTTCGATAGAAAACCAAACTGAAAAATAGTTTTAAAGTTGGCTTGAGTCAAGATTGCTAAAGTAGCGATTATGACTGGCTTGATGGTTAAGATTTTTATGGATAAATGCCTGAGAAAGTTAAGAAAGGTTTAAAGAAAAATGTTAAGAACTTAAAGGGGAAAAGAGAATGACGAATTGATATGTGGATTGTTGCGTTTTAGAAAGGATAGTGAAAAGTGATAAAAGGCGGAAAAACCCCACGAACTGTTGGTTGTTTAACTACGGGGAAAAGCTCACGAATTGATAATTGGTTAAAATCGGGAAGTACTCACGAACTGAATGATCGTTGATCTCGGGGAAACCTATAAATTGTTATTTTTTTTATATGCGGGAAAAACCCACGGACTGATAATCATTGATTACGGGAATAACCCATGAATTGTTGTATGTTGATCTCGGGTATAACCCACGAACTGAAGATCATTGTTTGCTGTGTATTGATCTCGGGTATAACCCACAAACTGAAGACCACTATCTTATTGTGTATTGCTCTCGGGGAATAACTGATGAGTATTTTGGAGGAAAAATAAATCTCTCCCAAAACACACAAATCCAACCGGCAAGTGTACCGGGTCGTATCAAGTAATAAAAACTCACGGGAGTGAGGTCGATCCCACAGGGATTGAAGGATTGAGCAATTTTAGCTTAGTGGTTGATTTAGTGAAGCGAATCAAGATTTGGTTGATGAATTTATGACTTGCAAAATTAAATTGCATTGAAGTAAAGAGAACAAGAAATAAATTGCTAAAACGTAAAGGACAAGAAATTAAATAGCAGAAACTTAAAGTGCAAGAAATGTAAATTACGGAATCTTAAAGTGCAAGAAATGTAAACAGCTGGAATTGTAAAGGGAATTGGGGAATGGATTTGCAGAATTTAAACAAGGAAAAGTTGAATTGCATTAAACAGAAGAGGGAAAGGGAATTGAGATTGAACCGGATATGAAGCAGAAAAGTAAATGAACATAGAAAGGAAAGAAACAGAATGTAAATTGGGGATTTGGATCTCAGGACCCAGAGACTAGAAAACCAAGTCTAGATCTCAATGCCTTCCTAGATCCAACAAGAACAATTGCAAGGGAATTGTAAATTGCAAAGAGAATAGATGAAGAGCAGTTAACCGGAAATGAAATTCAATTAACAGTAAAGAAACAGAGAGATCCAAGATTGAGATTGAAACAGAATTTCTTCAATTCTCCAATCCAAGATCCAAGACAAATGTAAAATAAAATTGAAAGCAATGGAAACAAAGAAATTAAAGTTCACTCAATAACAAAAGCTCTCCGAAAACTATTATGAAAATTTCAAAAGGAAAGCCCCCTGAAGAACTTGAATTCTATCCTATTTATACACTTTCTTCAAATGATCTTCAAGCCTTGAGTTGGGCCTTTGCTCTTGGTGGAATTGGGTTGAAAGAGGCCTTGGTTGATTGCTCTTGAAGTTTGAAGAAGAACCAAAGTGAACCAATTGAACCGGGTTTGAGTTTTGCAAAAGTTGGACCAAAAGTTGGAGCTAAAGTTAGGGGTCTAACTTTGGCTCCAACTTTTCATAGCAGCCCACACAATCTGCTGGTATGAACGTTGGTGCCAACGTTAGGGGTCTAACTTTGACCCTAACGTTGGCCTTGCCTAGTGTGCTTGTGGCGCCAACGTTAGCCACCAAGTTAGGGGGCTAACGTTGGCGCAAACTTTTGCTCCTTCCCCATTGAATTTTCATGTGCCAACGTTAGCCTCCAAGTTAGGGGGCTAACGTTGGTGCAAACGTTGGATGGCCAGGGAGGAATTCATGTGCCAACGTTAGCCTCCAAGTTAGGGGGCTAACGTTGGCGCAAACGTTGGATGGCCAGGGAGGAATTCATGTGCCAACGTTAGCCTCCAAGTTAGGGGGCTAACGTTGGCGCAAACGTTGGATGGCCAGGGAGGAATTCATGTGCCAACGTTAGCCTCCAAGTTAGGGGGCTAACGTTGGCGCAAACTTTTGGAGCCCAGGGGAGAATTTTCAAGTTCCAACGTTAGCCTCCAAGTTAGGGGGCTAACGTTGGGGCTAACTTTTCAACCAAAAGTTTGTGCAAAAGTTTGATGCTAACTTTAGGTCCAGCTTCTTGCTTCCTGGTTCAATTTCACTTATTCCATTGTCCTCTCTTCACTCCTAGCCATTCCTTCTTGCTTCAACCTTTCTCCAAGCTTTCTTCTCCTATCATTAATCAACCAAACTCATCAAAGCTATGCTCAAAATCATGAGATATTCATTCTTTCATAATATGCAACAAATATAGCATAAAACCTCATGAAATGGCATGAATTCATATATGGTTGGTTCAATCAAGGGAAACATGAAAATCTACTCAATTAGCTTGCTTGTAGCTCAAGAAAGTGCATAATTCTAATGAAAACAAAAGAAAAAGACTAGCTAAAATAGGCTAGGATGACTTGTCATCACAACACCAAACTTAAAGCTTGCTTGTCCCCAAGCAAGAAAAGATTTATTGAGAAGAAAGAATGAAATAGAAGATGATGTTCATGCTAGCAGAGTATTATTGATAGTTCATGGGGTTTTGTGTGGATATGCCAATACTCACTTCTTATTGACTCCTAGGCCTAGAAAGTCTCCTTCAAGCTTCAAGTGACATACTACTATGACCTCTCATTATTCCTTTATCCTTGGCTATTACTTTGTTCATAAGCTTTATTTGAGTGTCATGTGTAGCAAGTTCATTTTCTTTTCTTTATACTTGACACATTATTCACCATAGACACTTGGCTCACATTCCTTCTTAAAACATTGATGCCCAGCACCTCTTTGGGTTACTAAATGCCTTGTAGTTAGGTTGCTCTTGATAGTGGACTTTCAGCTGATGATCCCGGATTAGTTAACCCAAGTCACCGAGTGTTGAGGCACTCCTAAGAGCTTACTAATCCAAGCAGATCCTAGTACAAAGACATCACAGGCATATATTTCAAAGTTCAAGCTATTGGTGTCCAGCTTTGTTTCTTTTTGTTTTTCTTTTGTTTTGCCACTTTTTGGATATCTTTTTTTTTTCTTCTTTTTGTTTTTCTTTCTAACCAAGGAATTTAATTCAATTGAGATTCATAGACAGTAGGCCACTCTTTACTTAGAAGGAGATATCCTAGCTCTTTATCCACTAAAAGTGAGCTATTATACAATCACACACATACCACCACTTACTTTTATTCCACTTCTATCTAACAGAAACCATTTTACTTCACATTCAAACTGTTCTTTTATTGAATTTAAAGATGCAGGGGACAACACATGCTTCTTGTCAAGTGAAAATAAACACACAAGCACACACATAAACTAGCCTACTTATTTTAAAAGAAACAAACATAATGCAAAGACTTTTAAATGACTACTTAAAAATGCAAAGACAACTTAGAACAGGTAGATTTTGTAGTGATGAATAAGGAGCAAGTCCACCTTTCATTTGTCATGCCTTTTCTTTCTCCTTTCATACACTTGGCTGCTAGTGTTCCCACCATCCTTGTTTGGTGCCTGTTGATCTTGCCAAAAGCCAGCCTTATTCATAGCCTCCTCCACTCTATCTTCAAGTCTCATAGCCCTGCTTACTTCTACCTCACTTCTCATTTTGAAGAATTCATCAAAAGTTGGGAACGCTGGATCCATGTTGTGCAAATGTTCTCCAATATAGTTTAGTTTGATTTGGCTATTGACGTTGTAATCGGCTTGTACTTCATACCTTGCATCTTGGAGTGTTGTGAACTCCTTGAAAGCCTTCAAACTTTCAGCTTGCATTTGTTCCAACTTCCCAAAAGATTCATGAGATTGAAAGGCATGTTCTTCTTGCATCACAAGGAATCTTGACTCGAATTCACTTTGTTTGCTCATTATTCTTAGCTCTCTTTCTTCTTGTGCTTGTTGGTTCTTCATGTACAGAGAATGGTATTCCTCTTGCCTTTCTTGGATTCTCGTGTACTGTTGAGACAATCTTCCTATTGCTTCTTGCATTTGAGTCATATCCATATTACCATGTGGGAAAAAGTGTGGCTGTTCCTCCTCCTCTTGTGGCTCTTCTTCTATGTGTGGCTCATCTTCTTCCATTGGCTCTTCTCTTTCCCTTCCTCCATGTGGTCTTCGGCCTTGATGTGCTTCAAGGGGCATCATCATTCGTTCAATGGTTATGGGCATGCCTTGGCTTAACCACATTGGATTCTCCTCTTCCAATGGAACTTTAGCCTTTGCACACAACCTCCAAATGGTACTTGGATAGTACAACCAAGATCCGGCCGAATTCTTTTCAGCTAGCTTTTGAATGTCTCTTGCAAGGATATCATGAACTCTTATCTCTCCACCCACCATGATACAATGCAGCATCACGGCTCTCTCCCTGTTAACTTCCGAGGTGTTTACTGTGCCCAGAATTGATCTTTTCATCAACTCATACCATCCTTTTGCTTCCGGAGTGAGGTTACATCTCTTCAGGAACTTGTATCTGTTCTTGTTATCTCCTTCCCACTCTGAGTTCTCAAAACAAATGTCTCTCGCAATCTCTTCATAATCCTGATCCTCATTCAATCTTTGTTGGTATCCCGGTCATCAAAGCGGACTGTCTTTAGTTTCAAGACTTTTTTGATTGCATCCGGGCTAAAGTCTACTTCCACCCCCCGCACGTAGCTCTTGTACGTTGGGGGCTCACGCATGTCAAGCCTTGGGACATTTGCATAGAACTCTCTTATGATATTGGTATTAATTCGGGTGGCTGGTGATGTAAGTTCCTCCCATCTCCTCTTCCGGATTTTGTTCTTTATTTCTTGACATCCATCATCCGGCAACATGAATGGAATTTCAGGATAGATTCTTTTCTCGTTCATCCATTGAATTTGCATTTGATGAAACCAAGACTTGAACCTCCGTTGGTCATATTCATGTGTTTCTTCCTCCACTATTGGATCTTTTCCTTTTCGTTGTTTGGTTCTTGAGGAGGATGCCATGATCACTTGGTTGGTTGAGAGGGAATGTGAAGAATGTTGGAGAGTTTGATGTATGTTTGGAGGAGAAAGAAATTAGGACCGGACTTGCTATGACAAGAAATTAAGAAGAGAAGTTTAAGTGGTTGGAGTTTAAAGTAAGAGAAAGGTTGCACAAAGCTTGTTATGTTGAGAAGTGATTCGGTCATGTGCATGGCTTGAAGGTGGTATGCTTTTAAATGAGCAATGAAGGGCTAGGATGCAATTAGACACTATGGGGATCAAAGGTGTGCATGTATGGATGAATGAAGACAAAATTTGCTCCTTCCCTTGCCTTTGCCGTGATCATTTTCAAGGAGTGGCAGATTTCTTTCTTGAAGCATGTGATGGGATTTTGTCCTTATGCTATGCTTTCCTTTGTCTTGTCTTTTTCTTTGAAGATTCTTTGACCTCCTAGTCACCACAACAAGACAACATACATTAGTCTTATCCAACCGTAGCAAGGGTGTGCTTTTTATTAAAACTTTGTGAACCATCAATTCTTATCTCATTTGAACCGTGACACTCTCTTTGGAGGACACCAAACTTAATGTTTGGTAATGTATAAAGAAATGAGTCTCTTCCTCCAACTAGTGAAGTTCAAATGTTACATGTTCATAAGAATTGTTTCCATTACACTTTCTTTTTCTTTTTTTTTTTTTCATGAAGGATTAATTGTATCCTTGAATCGGTGCATCAAGGTTTGATGAACACCAAACTTGTTTCTTGTCAAAGGGTACATCACAATTAATGCCTTCATCACTGAATAAGAATTTTTTCTATTTATAAGGTTTTGGAAAATAACAAATGTATGATTATTGATGCATGAGTTTCAAATTTTCATGAAGCTATGTAGACACCAAACTTAGTGTTCGGCCATATGCTCTATCAAAATATTTTAAGCATGTGAAACGAAATTCTTTGTAACATTGGTTTAGTGTGCTTGGAGGCACACTAAACTTAGTATATGTTTCATAACAGTGCATGCAGTCAATGGACATGTTCATGAAAAGAGAAACGAATTCATGCTCAAATGATCATAACTTATTGAATTTAAAATGACATGAATCTTAAAGCATGGGTTGCCTCCCATGGAGCGCTCTTTTATTGTCACTAGCTTGACATTGAGACTTTCTTTTATGGTGGTTGGTGCTTGTAGGGCCTCAATTTGTCTCCTCTGACCGTGATCCTCTTCTTTGTTTTCTGGTGTTCTATTTCAGCATGCTCTAATGATAGTATGTTGCTGACAGTGTAGTAATCCTCGGTTTGTTCATTTGCCCCCAGCTGTTGATATATCAGTTGCACTTTGTCACCTTTGGAAAGCCCCTCTATTGGAATCTTTCTATTCTTCCAGCCCCTTTTTGCTTTGTTTCTGCGTTTCATCTTTCCTTTTGTTGATCTTTCTTTTCTGGCCATAGGCTTTCCTTGGGGGCCTCTCTTTTCAGTGGCTAATACTCTAATACCCTCTTGGGCTTTTTCATCAGTCTGCACAATCCTTAGCATTGGGATGTTGCTGTGACTTTCCTGGTCATTTTTTATATAGTCTTTCTTCTCCCTGCTAAATTGTGCCTCTGGTAAAACCTTCAGAGTAACACTCTGGTCATGCATCCTTAGAGTTAATTCCCCTTCCTCTACGTCTATGATAGCTCTAGCAGTGGCCAAGAATGGCCTTCCCAGTATAACAGAGTCACCATCATCATCGTTTGATTCTAGAACCACAAAATCAGCAGGGTAAATAAAACTGTCCACCTTGACCAAAAGATTTTCAATTACACCCCTGGGGTATACCATTGACTTGTCTACCAGCTCCAAAGACATTTGTACTGGTTTGACCTCCTCTATATTCAGCTTTTTCACCAAGGAGGATGGTATTAAGTTAATACTTGCTCCGAGATCGCACATTGCTTTAGTGATGGTCAATTCCCCAATGGTGCAAGGCAACAGGAAGCTCCCTGGGTCCTCAAGCTTGGGAGGAAGCCCCTTTTGAATCAAGGCCCTGCATTCCTCAGTAATCATTATGGTTTCTTTCTCATCCCAGCTTTTTTTCTTGTTGATGAGATCCTTCAGAAACTTGGAGTATAGAGGCATTTGCTCAAGTGCTTCAGCAAAGGGGATATTAATTTCTAGCTTCTTAAAGATCTCAAGGAATTTGTGAAAATGATGGTCTTTAACCTCTTTGTTGAACCTCTGGGGATATGGCAGTGGAGGTGTGATGCTTTTTCCTATTTGCTGCTGCCCCTGAGCTACTTCTTTTGAGCTATGTGGCTGGTTGTCCTTCTCTTTGAGTTTCTCAGTGTCTTTGTTTGGCATCACAACTTGCTCCTTAGCCTCATCTGCCTTTGTTTGCTTCTCATCCTCCGTTGGTTCTTTGATGTTCTCTGCTTGCTTCCTTGTAGTGTCATTGTTGCTTATCAATGTTCTCCCACTCCTTAATTGTATTGCCTTGCATTCTTCCTTGGGATTTGGAATTGTGTCACTGGGCAATGAGTTTGAAGGTCTCTCAATAGATACTTGCTTGGAGAGTTGCCCCATCTGTCTCTCTAGGCTCTTCAGGGAGGCTTCCTGATTCTTGGCTACCATTTCCTGGTGTTTCAGCATTTTGTCTATCATGGCCTCCAAGTGAGTGATTCTTTGGGCTTCAGGTGATATTTGAGGTGGGTTATGAGATGTGGGTGGTGGATGGTAGGCATTTTGGTTGGTTCGTTGGTTATTAGATTGGTATTGGTTGATGTTGGGGTAGTTGTTTTGAGGTTTTCTGTAGGGGTTTTGGTTAGTCTGCTGCTGGTTGTGATTTTGGTTGCTTCTTGGGTTGTGTTGGTTTGAGTTCCTCTGCCATGGTTGTTGGTTTTGGGCATGGTTATCTCCCCATCTGAGGTTTGGGTGGTTCTTCCAGGATGGATTGTATGTATCACCATACACTTCATTTGGTCCTTGGTTGTGCATATACTGTACTTGCTCTTGTTGTTGTTCTTCTTGAGTTTCTTCACTCTGTCCCCATGTGGTTGATGATTGGCTAGTGTTGACTGCTACAACTTGGAGACTATCAATTCTCTTGGCCATTTGCTCAAATTGTTGCTGAATTTGCTGCTGCATCATCTTGTTTTGAGCTAGGATTGAATCCACTCCTTCTAGCTCCATTACTCCTCTCCTTTGTGATGGTTGGCGGCCTCTTTGATGAGCAAAGAAATATTGGTTGTTGGACACCATATCAATGAGTTCTTGAGCCTCTTCTGCAGTTTTCATGAGTTGCAAGGAACCTCCAGCTGAATGATCCAAAGCTTCCTGAGATTTCAGTGTTAAGCCTTCATAGAAGTTTTGAAGCTTCTCCCACTCATTAAACATAGCAGGGGGACATTTCCTGATCAGAGCCTTGTACCTCTCCCATGCCTCATAGATGGGTTCGGCCTTCATTTGTGTAAATGTTTGTACCTCAGCCTTTAACCTTATAATCCTCTGAGGTGGATAAAATTTGGCAAGGAATTTAGTTACCAAATCATCCCAGTTGTTGATGCTGTCCCTTGGAAACGATTCCAACCATTGAGTGGCCTTGTCCCTGAGAGAAAATGGGAACAGCATCAGTTTGTAACTGTCAGGGGGCACTCCATTAGTTTTGACAGTGTTGCATATCCTCAAGAAAGTGGACAAATGTTGGTGTGGGTCCTCAAGTGGTCCTCCACCAAAAGAGCAGTTGTTCTGAACCAACGTGATGAGTTGTGGCTTGAGTTCAAAATTGTTAGCATTGACATTTGGAGCCAAGATGCTGCTCCCACAATGTCTAGGATTTGCAAAGGTATAGGAAGCCAAAACTCTCCTCTGGGGTGGGTTGCCATTGTTGTTGTCTTCTCCACCTGGTGGATTGGTTAAATGTTCCTCCATCTTTTGGAATTCTTCGTCTGATTCCTCTTCTCCAACAATATTTTTCCCTCTTTCAGCTCTTCTTAACCTTCTGAGAGTTCTTTCGTCTTGTTCATGAAAATTGGGTATGGTTCTTCTTGTACCTGACATACAAGCAGAGCATGAGAAATGCACAAAACCAGTGACACTTCAATTTACTGCCAGATTGAAGTGTTAGTTAGTTTAAGCAAAAAATCAAACAGTTAGTGGGTTAATCAAAATTAAAGGAAAAGTGCTTGATCTAGATCACCACCTCACTTAATCATTGTCAATCTAATCAATCCCCGGCAACGGCGCCAAAAACTTGATGAGTATTTTGGAGGAAAAATAAATCTCTCCCAAAACACACAAATCCAACCGGTAAGTGTACCGGGTCGTATCAAGTAATAAAAACTCACGGGAGTGAGGTCGATCCCATAGGGATTGAAGGATTGAGCAATTTTAGCTTAGTGGTTGATTTAGTCAAGCGAATCAAGATTTGGTTGATGATTTTGTGACTTGCAGAATTAAATTGCATTGAAGTAAAGAGAACAAGAAATAAATTGCTGAAACGTAAAGGACAAGAAATTAAATAGCAGAAACTTAAAGTGAAAGAAATGTAAATTACGGAATCTTAAAGTGCAAGAAATGTAAACAGCTGGAATTGTAAAGGGAATTAGGGAATGGATTTGCAGAATTTAAACAAGGAAAAGTTGAATTGCATTAAACAGAAGAGGGAAAGGGAATTGAGATTGAACCGGATATGAAGCAGAAAAGTAAATGAACATAGAAAGGAAAGAAACAGAATGTAAATTGGGGATTTGGATCTCAGGACCCAGAGACTAGAAAACCAAGTCTAGATCTCAATGCCTTCCTAGATCCAACAAGAACAATTGCAAGGGAATTGTAAATTGCAAAGAGAATAGATGAAGAGCAGTTAACCGGAAATGAAATTCAATTAACAGTAAAGAAACAGAGAGATCCAAGATTGAGATTGAAACAGAATTTCTTCAATTCTCCAATCCAAGATCCAAGACAAATGTAAAATAAAATTGAAAGCAATGGAAACAAAGAAATTAAAGTTCACTCAATAACAAAAGCTCTCCGAAAACTATTATGAAAATTTCAAAAGGAAAGCCCCCTGAAGAACTTGAATTCTATCCTATTTATACACTTTCTTCAAATGATCTTCAAGCCTTGAGTTGGGCCTTTGCTCTTGGTGGAATTGGGTTGAAAGAGGCCTTGGTTGATTGCTCTTGAAGTTTGAAGAAGAACCAAAGTGAACCAATTGAACCGGGTTTGAGTTTTGCAAAAGTTGGACCAAAAGTTGGAGCTAAAGTTAGGGGTCTAACTTTGGCTCCAACTTTTCATAGCAGCCCACACAATCTGCTGGTATGAACGTTGGTGCCAACGTTAGGGGTCTAACTTTGACCCTAACGTTGGCCTTGCCTAGTGTGCTTGTGGCGCCAACGTTAGCCACCAAGTTAGGGGGCTAACGTTGGCGCAAACTTTTGCTCCTTCCCCATTGAATTTTCATGTGCCAACGTTAGCCTCCAAGTTAGGGGGCTAACGTTGGTGCAAACGTTGGATGGCCAGGGAGGAATTCATGTGCCAACGTTAGCCTCCAAGTTAGGGGGCTAACGTTGGCGCAAACGTTGGATGGCCAGGGAGGAATTCATGTGCCAACGTTAGCCTCCAAGTTAGGGGGCTAACGTTGGCGCAAACTTTTGGAGCCCAGGGGAGAATTTTCAAGTTCCAACGTTAGCCTCCAAGTTAGGGGGCTAACGTTGGGGCTAACTTTTCAACCAAAAGTTTGTGCAAAAGTTTGATGCTAACTTTAGGTCCAGCTTCTTGCTTCCTGGTTCAATTTCACTTATTCCATTGTCCTCTCTTCACTCCTAGCCATTCCTTCTTGCTTCAACCTTTCTCCAAGCTTTCTTCTCCTATCATTAATCAACCAAACTCATCAAAGCTATGCTCAAAATCATGAGATATTCATTCTTTCATAATATGCAACAAATATAGCATAAAACCTCATGAAATGGCATGAATTCATATATGGTTGGTTCAATCAAGGGAAACATGAAAATCTACACAATTAGCTTGCTTGTAGCTCAAGAAAGTGCATAATTCTAATGAAAACAAAAGAAAAAGACTAGCTAAAATAGGCTAGGATGACTTGTCATCAATAACCCACGAACTGAAGATATTTTTTTTTGTTTGTGAATTGATCTCGGGGACGCCCACGAACTGAGGATCACTGTTTTCCCTTGTCCGTATATTATGGGGTCGGGCTTTGCGCCGACTGCCGGTAGTCACGAAGGAGTGGTATTCTTACCACCGACACATATGCACTAAGGACACAACGGGAAACCATATATGGGACTTGTTCCTAGGTAATGTCGGGCTGCAGGGTGTAAACCGACACGTGTGCTCATGGCCTGCTTAGACAGACATGCATCATATTGTTTGTGTATTTGCATTTGACTGTGTTTGCTTGTATTGCTTCTCTGTGGTTGCGTTGTTTGTCTTGTTGTGACTTGCTGGTATGTTAAACTAAATTTCTTGTTTGTACTATTAGTTTGTGAATGTATTAAATTAATTAAGAATTGACGTTTTGATTGAGAATTAATTATGTGACTGAGAGATGGTTAATGTGACCAGTTTTATATTTAGAATTTGTTGAGTTTAGAGATTTTGAAAGAGGTAATTAATTAGCTAAAGTAAAACCAAGAGTATTTTTAAAAAGGTTTGATAAATATATGGTTTCCTTGAGTATGTTAATTATTTGCATGTTAATCATTACTTTTACGGCATTCCCATTCCCTATTGAGAATGCGTGGTTTGTTCTCACCCCAAAATCTTCCACCCTTTCAGTGACACAGGTTTGAAGACTCAGTTTGAAGCTGCGGACGATTGTTGGACTATATTTATGAGTTAAGTGTATGAGTTAATTTGCTTTCATAGAGTTCCCTCGCCCTTATTGCTTAAGATTTTTATTTTATATAGAGGGATATGATTTGTATCTGAGTTGAAATCTTTTGTATGACAAATATTATTATTAATAATTATGTGATTATTATTACTTGGTGATATTTGCTATATGATTTTAAATAATAAAAACAAAATTTTTCTAGAATTTTCTATAAAACTAAATCGCGATATCGAACTAAAGGCTCAATAGTAAATAGTTAATAGAGGAAAGCATGTTGGTAACGCCTTACTTTCGGTACGATCATGACGTTCTGGAAGTTGGGTCGTTACAAATGGTATCAGAGCAGTTCGTTCCTGTTAGAGCCTTGGGAATGGACTGACTATGCTTCACTGCATACTTTGAGTGTCTGTCATGCTTTGTGACTTGTTCTGATAACAAGAGTTTGAGTTTTATATGCATGGCTGTCTGATGATTAACGCCGTTAGTTTACCATTGCATACCTCACGGTATTAGGTCTGGCCAACTTAATACTAATAATTTATGTATATGGGAACACTAATGGGTTATCATGGATGAAATAGAAGAATAAGTAATGCAATTTACGGGGTTTGGGAGCGTTAGAAGTTATAAATTTAGCTTCGTTTTGACGTGTAATCTTTATTCGTGCCATGCAAAGTCGTGCCATCTTTTTCTTCGTTGCTTTCATTTGAATTCTCAGTTTGAATTTCCTCCTTAGATTGTGATTTGATTGTTCCCACCCATACTTTGTCATTCTTGTATACCTTTGCTTGCTTAAGAATCTGACTCTTTGAATATTCATTCTTGACAATGCCTATGCTTCTGTTCATATATTCTGTTTTCTTTGATTTAAGTTTGAATTTATTTTTTCTAACAATTTTTGAGAGCGAAAATTTTTCTAAGGTGGGTAGAATGTAACAATCCTAGTTTTTGAAAATCAAATAATTAGTTATTTGTGATTTATTTTATTTGTTGATAGTTTTATTTTAAGAAAATTATTTTACTAAAGGTAATTAAATAGAATTTCATGATAATTGGAGTTTAAATTAATTAGAATTTTTATATAATCTTTATTAGATATTTGGTATAATTGAAATTATAATTTTGGTAATTGAAAAATAAGAAAGAATTGTATAATTTAATTTAAATAAATTCTATTTTGAATGAATTATGTTATTAATTTGAACTCTTAGGAATTAATTTACTAGAAATGATTAGATTAATTTTTATAAATACTTTAAGTTTAAGTCAATTAATATTTATGTATAATTTTTATTATAATTAGTTATTTTATAAATTGAAATTAAAGTTTCGGTGATAGAAAAATAATAGAAAGTTATATCATTCAATTTGAATAATTAATATTGAGTTTCAACTATATTTTATAAAAATGTGATTAATATGTTCATTTTATATTTTAAATTAGAAATAATTGATTGAGCTTAGAAATATGTTGATAAATAATGTTCCTAAATATTTTTAATAGAGCATATTTGATTTTAAAATTACTCTACCCTCCAATTTTATCAAAATATCTATTCATATCTATCCATATTCTTTTATAAAATCCTAATTTCTAACCCTAATTCCCAAATTAAATCAGAAACCCTAATTCCCAAATTAATTAAGAAACCCAAACCCTTCACCCAATACACACGCACATTGAACACAGAGGGAGACAGAGGAGAGTGCGGGAAGAGAAGAGAGGGAGGAGAAAGGAGACGGCACTGGCTGGAGGGGGCCTCGCCGCCGTCGTCGTCAAGCTGAGGGAAAGAGAGGGAGCTTCATCGCGTCGTCATCCAACCGGTCGCGTCTGCTGCCTCACCGTTGCCTCCTCCATCGCGCGCTACTGCCGGCTTGGAACCGCCGCCACGGCGCCTTGCTGTCGACCTAACCACGTTGCCGCCAACCCGTGACGCTGCCTCTAGAACCGCACGAAGGACAGAGAGAGGAGAGGGAGAGAGTTCGCGTCGGAGGAGATAAGGAGCTCATGCCTCACCGCTGTCACCCATGGAGCCACGAGCTGCACCGGTCGCCACCGCGTCGCGTCGGAGAGGAAGCCTGAGACTGAGCACCGCTGGGAGAGAGGAAGACGCGGGCTAGAGGAGCTGCATCCAGTCGCCGCTGTCGTGCCACTGACCACCGCTGTTCTGCCGTCGCTGTCAATCGGGTTCTGCCAGGAGAGAGAAGACCGGCGTGCGTGAAGAAGAAGGGAGAGGTCCGAGGCTGAGATGGTTCCCGTAACTGCCGTTCTGATTCTGCCACAGCTTGTCTAGGGTTCCTGCTCGTCCCTGTTCTCTATTCAGCCTTTGCCAGAGCGTTGTCATCGGATAAACACTACTAAAACCGAGTCAGATTCACCGGTAATGCTACTTATTGCGGTTGCTGCCGTTCTGATTTCTGTGGGTTTCAACATTGAGGTAGGGGATTTAATGTTTTTAATTTAGAATGCCTACAAAGTTATTTGGATAAGTGCAAATGGTTAACAATGGTTAAGAATTTCTTAATTGACATGAATGATTTGAAATGCATTTGAAATTAGTTAGTTGTTGTGATTATTCTGAGCTGTGATTGAATTTAGATGCTGTTGTGAATAATGATTAATTTAGTATAGTTTATTAAATTGAAATATGCCGAGTTAATTATTGAAAAGCTGTGGTATGGATAACTGATGAATTGAGTTTGGATTGTTGCTGTGAATGTAATTGATTTTGTTGTTATAAGAGACTAATTGATAGAAATAAGCTTGGTTTGAGGTTGTGAAACTTGGATTAAGTTTGATGATGTTTTACTGTTTCAATAGGAGTATTGAATTCAGGTTATGGCTGTGAATGTTCTTGGGCATTGTTGTGAGTACTTAAAGCTGTAATTGATATTGGTTTTTCTGATTTTGATGGAATTGTTGAAAAGTTCTGATTCTATGTGATTATATTGAATTAGTTGAGTTGTGTGGCTATATTTTGGTTATTGAGAACAAGCGTTTGCTGTAGATTTTAGTAATTTGATATGTCAAAATGGCTGTGAAATTGACTTGTGACTGGTTGGAATTGGTTTTGATGCTTGTTAATGTTGGTTCATGATTAATTAGAGTTATGCTTGAGAACTGTTAAAAGATTGAAGTTTGATTCCCGAATTAATCTCTTGAAATATGATTAGAATTATGAAAGGCTGATTTTTGGGATTACTGGTTGATTGAGTTAATTTGAAAGGATTCTATGACCTATGAATTTAGTTATGAATTGATGAGATGAAAATTGGATCATTGGATTATGTGAGAGTTGCGAATTGTGGATTTTCTGATTGATTGGGAATCTCTTGTTGTGATAATTGTTGAGAAAGGTTTGATGAGATGTTGAAAAGAGGGAACCCGTAAGGGTGGCTAGGTTCGAATTTTAAGGGAGGTGCTGTCAAAATTTTATAAAATCTGAGGTTCTGTCTGAAATGTTCTTTTAAAAGAGTAAGATTTGGAAAATTATTTTATTTGGTTTTAATTTACTGAGAAAAGAAATGAATTATGTCTTTTTTTTCAGTTTTATTCATTGAGAAAAAAATATTATGTTTAAGCTGGATTTATTACGAAAAGGATTCCGTTTTGAGTTGATTTATTAAGAATAGAAAGAAATATGTTTTGAGTTTGATTTAATATGAAAAGAGTTGTGTTTTGGGTTTGAAATAAAGGATTATCATTTTAGAAATTTGGTGAAATAATAATATTTGAATTTGAATAGTAAGAGGGATGATTTTTGAATCTTTGTGAAGTTAGTGAACTTGAGAAAGAGTTCTATTTGATTATTTCCAAAGAGAGGTAATGTTTCGAAAAGTGTTTAATGAATTTAAAATAAATGATTTTTCGTGAGTCTTTCGATAGAAAACCAAACTGAAAAATAGTTTTAAAGTTGGCTTGAGTCAAGATTGCTAAAGTAGAGATTATCACTGGCTTGATGGTTAAGATTTTTATGGATAAATGCCTGAGAAAGTTAAGAAAGGTTTAAAGAAAAATGTTAAGAACTCAAAGGGGAAAAGAGAATGACGAATTGATATGTGGATTGTTGCGTTTTAGAAAGGATAGTGAAAAGTGATAAAAGGCGGAAAAACCCCACGAACTGTTGGTTGTTTAACTACGGGGAAAAGCTCACGAATTGATAATTGGTTAAAATTGGGAAGTACCCACGAACTGAATGATCATTGATCTCGGGGAACCTATAAATTGTTATTTGTTTTATATGCGGGAAAAACCCACGGACTGATAATCATTGATTACGGGAATAACCCATGAATTGTTGTATGTTGATCTCGGGTATAACCCACGAACTGAAGATCATTGTTTGCTGTGTATTTATCTCGGGAATAACCCACGAACTGAAGAGCACTATGTTATTGTGTATTGATCTCGATGAATAACCCATGAACTGAAGATCTCTGTTTTGTTTGTGAATTAATCACGGGGACGCCCACGAACTGAGGATCGCTGTTTCCCCTTGTGCGTATATTATGGGGTCGGGCTTTGCGCCGACTGCCGGTAGTCACGAAGGAGTGGTATTCTTACCACCGACACATATGCACTAAGGACACAACGGGAAACCATATCTGGGACTTGTTCCTAGGTAATGTCGGGCTGCAGGGTGTAAACCGACACGTGAGCTCATGGCCTGCTTAGAACAGACATGCATCATATTGTTTGTGTATTTGCATTTGACTGTGTTTGCTTGTATTGCTTCTCTGTGGTTGCGTTGTTTGTCTTGTTGTGACTTGCTGGTATGTTAAACTAAATTTCTTGTTTGTACTATTAGTTTGTGAATGTATTAAATTGATTAAGAATTGACGTTTTGATTGAGAATTAATTATGTGACTGAGAGATGGTTAATGTGACCAGTTTTATATTTTGAATTTGTTGAGTTTAGAGATTTTGAAAGAGGTAATTAATTAGCTAAGGTAAATCCAAGAGTATTTTTAAAAAGGTTTGATAAATATATGGTTTCCTTGAGTATGTTAATCATTTGCATGTTAATCATTACTTTTTCGGCATTCCTATTCCCTACTGAGAACGTGTGGTTTGTTCTAACCCCAAAATCTTCCACCCTTTCAGTGACACAGGTTCGAAGACTCAGTTTGAAGCTGCGGACGATTATTGGACTATATTTATGAGTTAAGTGTATGAGTTAATTTGCTTTCATAGAGTTCGCTCGCCCTTATTGCTTAAGATTTTTATTTTATACAGAGGGATAGGATTTGTATCTGAGTTTTATTTGAAATCTTTTGTATGATTTTAAATAATAAAAACAATTTTTTTTTTGGAATTTTCTATAAAACTAAATCGCGATATCGAACTAAAGGCTCAATAGTAAATAGTTAATAAAGGAAAGCAGGTTGGTAACGCCTTACTTTCGGTACGATCATGACGTTCTGGAAGTTGGGTCATTACAATTGGGCTGAGCATTGAGCTTTACACATGTAGAGACTTCTCTTGGAGTTAAACGCCAGGTTGTAGCCTGTTTGTGGCGTTTAACTCTGGTTTGTAACTTGTTTCTGGCGTTTAACTTCAGAATAGGGCAGGAAGTTGGCGTTTGAACGCCAGTTTGCGTCGTCAAAACTCGGGCAAAGTATGGACTATTATATATTGCTGGAAAGTCCTGGATGTCTACTTTCTAACGCAATTGAGAGTGCGCCAATTGGGTTTTTGTAGCTCCCAAAAATTTATTTCGAGTGTAGGGAGTTCAGAATCCAACAGCATCTGCAGTCCTTTTTCAGCCTTTGAATCAGATTATTGCTCAGGTCCCTCAATTTCAGCCAGAAAATACCTGAAATCACAGAAAAACATACAAACTCATAGTAAAATCCATAAATGTGAATTTTGCATAAAAACTAATAAAAACATAGTAAAAACTAACTAACTTATACTAAAAACTACCTAAAAATAATGCCAAAAAGTGTATAAATTATCCGCTCATCAAAAACCCAAAAGAAAACCCAAAATACAGAGTTACAAAACCTGAGTCTCTAAAATAACCTCTAAGAGGAGTCAATATAGTATATAGAAACAGTGGAGATAATAGGTATCTAAGTAAGTACAGACAATCGAAATAGAGTCCCGAGAGCTAAGGATCTTCGCTAAATCAGAAGTCTCCAGCATGCTAGTGCACGAAACTGGCTCCGCACATTTCGCACAGATAGACCGGCAAGTATACTGGGTTGTCCAAGTAATACCTCAGGTGAGTGAGGGTCGATCCCATGGATATTGTTGGTTTGAGCAAGCAATGGTTACCTTGCAGATCTTAGTTAGTCGGAAAGAAAATATGGTTGTGGAAAAACGCATAAACAAAATAAATAAATAAAACGTTACTAGATAGGTGTGAATTCAATGGTATGAGAACGGTTGAGGCTTCGGAGATGCTTTGTCTTTCCGGATTAACTTTTCTTACTATCTTCTTCAATAACTCTCTGATTCCTTCAATGGCAACCGTAAGTGATTAACTCATGTCCTCTCATCAAGTTAACCTTCTCTACTGCAGCAACCCTCCATGTTAAAGTGACTCATGTCCTCTCATCAAGCTACCTTTAGGTTTTTCACTGTAGCAGAAGATGAAGCTCCAAGCAATCCGCTCCCTTTCACGATCCTACTCAAGGTGCCACAGATAAGGCAGATCTTCCGGATCAGAAAGTGCTGCTTCTCTGACTCTAGCCTCAACGTCACAGAGACCTCACTTACCCACAGTCAACAGGATTTCATGTCACGTATCTAAAGTTGCCCAGGTACTCTATTGGAATCCGCAATGCAATCTCTAGCTTTTTTTCTATGCTATCCAGGTCAAGACTCGCACGGAACCCATGTAGAACAAGGGTGATTGTCAGGGGTCACCTTCAATTCATAAGATGAAGAACGAGGTTGCATAAGAGAATATAATTAGACATATTGGATTAGTGCAGTAATATTATTAATCCATGAAACTCAGCGGAGCTCCTAACCTTAACCTTAGGAGGTTAGTGACTCATATTGTACAAAAGTAATGAAAAACGTGTAAAGTGGGCAATGATCCCTAACAAGGGTGATCTTTGTTGTATATATACCAATCTGCTAACTAAGAATTACAGAAATCAAATAAAATAGTCTTGTAGTGCGAAAATCCACTTCAGGGGCCCACTTGGTGAGTATTGGGCTGAGCTTTGAGTGTCTCCACGAGCTAGTACCTCTTAGGGGCATTGAACGCTGGCTAGGGACTCCCTTTTGGGCGTTGGACGCCAGTTGCTCCCCTGGGGCTGGTGGCCAGCATTGAATGCCATTTTTGGGCCTTCATTTCTGAAGCAAAGTATAGACAATTATATATTTATGGAAAGCCCTTGATATTAGCTTTTCATAGCTGTTGAGAGCGTGCCATTTGGACTTCTGTATCTCTAAAAAAGCTCCTTCGAGTGCACAGAGGTCAGATCCTGACAACATCTGCAGTGCTTTCTCTGTCTCTAAATCAGACTTTTGCTCAAGCTCCTCAATTTCAGTAAGAAAATACCTGAAATCACCATAAAACACAAACTCAAAGTAGAATCCAAAAATGTGAATTTAGCACTAAAACCTATGAAAACATAATAAAACATAAAGAAAACATAATGAAAACTATATGAAAATGATGCCAAAAAGTGTATAAAATATCCGCTCATCATATGCCTCAGCGAGGAGCCTCACATCCTGCATATGAAAACCACAATCCGCATGGGTGGGAACCGAAGGTTCTTAGCATGGTAATAGTGCCCACATATCTAACATATAATGTCCTGAAAAAGCTGAAGGCAATCCTAGATCTCCCAATTCATAATTAAAGCATATAACATAACTAAACCATGAGAAATAAAAATAGGCAACTAACTAAGGATCTTCAGTCTAACTAAAACTCCCTTTTCCTACTCCTCCGAACCTCCCAACCACCAATGGAACCAAAATGTCACAAACACAATTATTACAAGCAAGGAAAACCACAAATAGGATTCAAATATAACAATTAATCAAGTAGCAATTAGTTATGCAAACAATTAGGCAATCTAAATAAAACACACCAAACAAGCATATAGATTCATATGATGCATGCCTGTCCTAGTGGCTGATAAGTCTCATCTGTCGGTTATAAAGCCAACCCGACAAGTCCTGGTAGCTAACCATTGGACTGTCCCTCTGTCGCGCATCCCCAACCCGAGTTATCCACAATGATAATTATCATTATACATATATACAACACCCACACTGGTGTTTATTCACGGGGGCGAGCTCATCTGGAACTTTCACAATGTTCGGCCACACTTACGACATAGGGTCAGCAGAGTATCGAGTCTCAACCTGGAGCACATGGTGGCTAGCCACTGATTTCACCCAGGAAAACTCATATCTCAGATAGGTGGAAGTAAAGCAATCACAATATCAATATTTATCTCAGCTATCCGGCTTATAATCATAATTCATAACCAGCCATAATCCGTCATCACTTACATCTATTCGGCTCATATCATAAACAATACTCCACCATCCTCCTCAGCAAGTCATGCTATAATCAATCATGATTCATCATAAATTTCCCTTTACTTCTTTCACAAGTTACCTTTCTCACAGCTCTCACTAAGTTTCATAACCCAAGAACCAACCATTACGCTTTAAACAAGAGAAAATAGGGTTTTGAATGCTGGATGAATGCATTAAAAATCAGAAAGCATAGTTGCTGAGGAACAGGGGCTTGCGTACGCGACCTTGTGTTCGCGTACGTGAGGAGCATAGTGATGTGTATTTTTGGAAGACGAATTCCAAACACACAAATCTAACCGGCAAGTGTACCGGGTCGCATCAAGTAATAATAACTCACATGAGTGAGGTCGATCCCACAGGGATTGAAGGATTGAGCAATTTTAGTTTAGTGGTTGATTTAGTCAAGCGAATCAAGTATTAGTTGAGTGGTTTGTAATTTGCAGAAACTAAATTGCATGAATTGTAAAGGGGAAGGGGAAATTGCAGTAAATTAAAGAGAAAAGCAAATAAAAGTGCTGAATCTTAAAGAGCAAGAAATTAAATGGTAGAGACTTAGAACGCAAGAAATGTAAATTGCAGAATCTTAGAGTGCAAGAAATGTAAATGGCTTGAATTGTAAATGGGTCAGGGATGTGGGATTGCAAGAATTAAACAAAAGAACAATAAATCTCAACACATAGAAGAGTAGATGACTTGAATTGAACCAGATCTAAAATAGAAATGTAAATGAACTTGAAAAGCATTCAACAGAGAAAAATAAAATGATAACTCCATATCTCAGGACCCAAGAGACTAGATAACCAAGTCTAGATCTCAATGCTTTCCTAGATCCAAATTTAGAATTCAATTACAAGAAAAGTAAATATCAAGCAGTAGAAGAAAGGAATTCAAATATTGATTTCTCAAAAAGTGCAGTAAATCAAACAGAGAGATCTCAGGGTGAGATTGAAACAGAATTTCTTCAATTCTCCAAACCCCCAAGATTTAAACAAAGTGTGTAGAAAAGAAAGCAAAAACAACCCAGGGAAGAAAATTTAATTCTCCTTCCCAGGAATTCTCAAATTCTAAAAGCAACAACTCCAAAAATCTAAAGATGAGCTCTCCACTGTAAGTAAGAATTCTAAAAAGGGAAGCTCCCCGAAAAACTTAAATTCTTAGCTATTTATACACTCTCTTCTAATGATCTTCAAGCCTTCAATTGGGCCTTTGGTCTCGATGGAATTGGGTTGATAATAGCCTCTGTTGATTGCTCTTGGTGTTGGGAAGAAACCCACTTGTGAACCGGGCCATGAACCATTCACGTTTGAGTCAACGTTTGAGGCAAACGTTTACTCAAACGTCTTCGTACTAAACATCATGCAGAACCCCATTTGCTGCCATCCACGTTTGGCTCAATGTTTGAGGTCAAACGTGAGCTCAAACGTGGCTCCTCCCATGTATTTCTTTTGGCCAACGTTTAAGGCAAACGTTGGCACAAACGTTGGCTTTTCCAAGGCATTAAACAGAGTGCTCTACCTTGCTAATATGGCGCCAACGTTTGACCTCAAGTTTGAGGCAAACATTGGCGCAAACGTTGCCAAGCTCCAGGGGTGGTTTTGCTTGTTCTTGTGGCGCCAACGTTTGACCCCACGTTTGAGGCAAATGTTGGCGCAAACTTGGTGTGCCTCTAGGGTGTGGTTGCTCTCTTCCTCATGTTTGAGTCCAAGTTTAAGGCAAACTTGAGCTCAAACGTGAGTGCTTCTTCTTGCCCCTTGCTATCCCCTTTTCTTCAACCTTCTTCCAAACCTCTTTCCACCTATCATCAATCAACAATTGCATCAAAGCTATGCTATAATCATGAGAGTTCTTCTTCTTCTTGAAATTCAAGTGATTATGATACAAAAATAATTATTATTGAAATGTTTATATCTTTTGTTAAGCTCTTTCTATATATACGAATTTTTCTCATGAAAATGCATCAATTTATCCATGGTTGATTGAATCTAAAGAAACATGAAATTTCACCCAAATGGCTTACTTATGGCTCAAGAAAGTGCATAAAACTTATTGAAAACAAAGAAAAAGACTAGTGAAATTAGGTTAAGATGACCTGTCATCACAACACCAAACTTAAAGCTTGCTTGTCCCCAAGCAAGAAAAGAATTATGCTCAAAGGTTCTTTCAATCCGACTGGATTTAAAGAATAACATGTGCTATCCTGTGAGTGAAGTGATTAAGTGACAGTGGAGTGAACTCTAAATTATATGCTCGTGCAAGGGCTTCAGTGCTTACTAGTCCCTACATCTTGGAAGTCTTAGGTCTTAGGACTTTCATCCAAATGATATCATGGAGATCTCTCTATAGGTAATCACCTTGAAGCAGCTTATAGTTTCTGTGCTTTGGCCTTGACTCTAAGTGTCATGTCTCAAAGCGGCTCTTTAGGTAAGCTTTCAATCAATACTCCTAAACCAGTTGGTTTTAAGGTATTAGGTGTTGAAGCACCTCTTAGTATTTACTTGCTCAAGCCTCTCTCTTTGACACAATTCGACCACAAGCATTTACTAGGATAATAACTCTTTGAGTTCTTGTTTCTTTCTTCTTTGCTGTCTAGTAATTGATGCTCAGAGCCTTGGGCCATGTTCTTTTTGTTTTTATATTTTCTTTATTTTCTTTTGTTTGCTGCTTCTTGGATCAATAAATGTTTGAAAATCTCCATAATACTTCTTTGAACTCTATGTCCTGCCTATGAGCTCCCATGCAAGTTTTCATAAGCATGCAACCTCAATGCATAATCATACAACTAGAACCACCACTTCTCCTAATCTTTTGCTTGCCTCAAAATTGTTTAATTCCTCAATCCTTCTTTTCAAAGAACTTTCATGTGATGCATTTTTGAAATATTGAGTGCAAAAAAGTTTGGAGAGTATAGGGTTGTAAATGATCAAGCATCTTGATTATTGAACTACAGAAAAACTATACTAAACAGAAGGACAGATAGGGGTATAATATTACTTTCAATCATAGCAGTGATGCAAACTAATCACTTAACAATACAACCTTTTGAAGTTTGCTTGCTTTACTCCTCATCATCATCATTGCTGGTATTTATATTCCTTTTTCCTCTTTTTGGTTAACGATGCTTAATTCTTCCAAAAGCTTGTATGATCCCCTGCAATGATATTGAAAGTTGCTTGTTCCCAAGCATTTGAAAAATGGTTAGCATGAATGAGTTATTTGCGGGCTTTTGAACTTACTTTGGTGTGGGAACACCAAACTTAATACCTTGCCAATGGTCCTTGTGTATCAAATTAACCAGATGTGAAACTCTTTTTCTTTGCTAAAAGTAATAAAACTAAAAACTAGGAAACAGCAAAATAGTTAACTAGTTTATTTAAATGCAAGAAGCTAGCATTATGCAGATGGTGAGAATATATTTTATGATGGGATTTTGGTGGAACACCAAACTTAGAATCCTTCATTCTCCCATAGATTGTTTTGGTGTGCGACACCAAACTTAGCTTCTTGCAATATAAATAAAACTAATTAACCTTTTTATTGAAATAGATATGAAAAGAAAGTTACCTCCAGTTGGGTTGCCTCCCAACAAGCGCTCTTTTATTGTCACTAGCTTGACATCCTCTGTGCTTGTTTAGTTCAGATTCTGAACTTCTTTTTCCTTGTCCCATTGTCCTCCTAAGTAAGGCTTTGCTCTGTGATGCTCATCCTGGATGAGTGATTCTTTTCCCATAGCCATCTTCTCACCTATTTCTGTAAGGTGCTTAGCCAGTTGTTGCATTTGCTTCTCAATTCTTCTAATTGAGGCTTCCTGGTTCTTCATTGTCTCTTCTTGGTGCTTCATCATTCTCTCTATTAAGATCTCCAAGTTGGTGATCCTTTGAGAGTCTTGTGAGATTGGTTGGTTGTGGGGTGTTGTGGGTTGGAAGGGTGAGTATTGTGATGGTATGTAATGATTGTTGTGGGTATGGTGATGTTTTTGTTGGTTTGTGAAGTTGGGATTGTTGTAATTGAGACCCCTTTGTCCTTGATTTTGATGCTCGCTCCTCCTCTAGTTGGAATGAGTTTTCCAGTGTGGGTTGTACACATCACCTTGACACTTGTGTTGGAACATACTTGCGGTATTGTTTGGATAGTGTAATCGCTCATAACTTTGTTGCTCATGGTCAATTGCTCCAAAACTTTGTTCAGATTGATTCCAACCGTGTGAGTTTTGAGTTAGGTTGTATGCATGTACTACAGCAGTTTGCAGCTCATTGATTTTTCTGACCATCATCTCTAGTTGTTGCAGAGTCTGCTGATGCATCTGCTTGTTTTGGTTCATGACTGCATTGACACCTTCAATTTCCACCACTCCCTTCTCTTGTGTGAATGGTTGCATTTCTGCCTCTGGTTTACCAATTCCCTGAGGTAGTTTCAACTTGGCCAGGAGTTCACTCATTAATTCTTCCCATCCGATGATGCTTCCTTGTAGGAAAGCTTCAAACCATTGAACCACATTGTTCATAGTGATGAGTGGGTGCTTCAAATCATGGGTTGCATTGTCATCTAAGGTGGGGACATTACTCCCATAATTACTGGAATTCGTTGAGTTCCCCTCCATGATCTACACAATCACAAACGGTCCAAATGAAGATAGAGTATATTCATGCCAGAATATGGTTGGAGGATTAGTTGACACAATGTGTCAAACAGTTGATAAACTTGAAAGATTAATAGAAGAAAATTGCTTCTCTCGTATATTCAATAAGCACAAGCATGAGAATCACACAAAGCCAGAGAATACCAAGAAAACTTCACTCTATTGCTAAAGCGAAATTTCAGTTAGCTCAGGCAAAAATTCAAACAGTTAGTGGGTTAGTCAAAAATTAAAGCAACAGAAAATAAAAAGTGCTTGATCTAGATCTTCACTTCACTTAATCATTGTCAATCTAATTCAATCCCCGGCAACGGCACCAAAAACTTGATGTGTATTTTTGGAAGACGAATTACAAACACACAAATCTAACCGGCAAGTGTACCGGGTCGCATCAAGTAATAATAACTCACATGAGTGAGGTCGATCCCACAGGGATTGAAGGATTGAGCAATTTTAGTTTAGTGGTTGATTTAGTCAAGCGAATCAAGTATTGGTTGAGTGGTTTGTAATTTGCAGAAACTAAATTGCATGAATTGTAAAGGGGAAGGGGAAATTGCAATAAATTAAAGAGAAAAGCAAATAAAAGTGCTGAATCTTAAAGAGCAAGAAATTAAATGGCAGAGACTTAGAACGCAAGAAATGTAAATTGCAGAATCTTAGAGTGCAAGAAATGTAAATGGCTTAAATTGTAAATGGGTCAGGGATGTGGGATTGCAAGAATTAAACAAAAGAACAATAAATCTCAACACATAGAAGAGTAGAAGATGACTTGAATTGAACCGGATCTAAAATAGAAATGTAAATGAACTTGAAAAGCATTCAACAGAGAAAAATAAAATGATAACTCCAGATCTCGGGACCTAAGAGACTAGATAACCAAGTCTAGATCTCAATGCCTTCCTAGATCCAAATTTAGAATTCAATTACAAGAAAAGTAAATATCAAGCAGCAGAAGAAAGGAATTCAAATATTGATTTCTCAAAAAGTGCAGTAAATCAAACAGAGAGATCTCAGAGTGAGATTGAAACAGAATTTCTTTAATTCTCCAAACCCCCAAGATTTAAACAAAGTGTGTAGAAAAGAAAGCAAAAACAACCCAGGGGAAAAAAATTTAATTCTCCTTCCTAGGAATTCTCAAATTCTAAAAGCAACAACTCCAAAAATCTAAAGATGAGCTCTCCACTGTAAGTAAGAATTCTAAAAAGGGAAGCTCCCCGAAAAACTTAAATTCTTAGCTATTTATACACTCTCTTCTAATGATCTTCAAGCCTTCAATTGGGCCTTTGGTCTCGATGGAATTGGGTTGATAATAGCCTCTGTTCATTGCTCTTGGTGTTGGGAAGAAACCCACTTGTGAACCGGGCCATGAACCATTCACGTTTGAGTCAACGTTTGAGGTAAATGTTGACTCAAACGTCTTCGTACTAAACATCATGCAGAACCCCATTTGCTGCCATCCACGTTTGGCTCAACGTTTGAGGTCAAACGTGAGCTCAAATGTGGCTCCTCCCATGCATTTCTTTTGGCCAACATTTGGCCCAACGTTTAAGGCAAACGTTGGCTTTTCCAAGGCATTAAACAGAGTACTCTTCCTTGGTAATATGGCGCCAACGTTTGACCTCAAGTTTGAGGCAAACGTTGGCGCAAACGTTGCCAAGCTCCAGGGGTGCTTTTACTTGTTCTTGTGGCGCCAACGTTCGACCCCACGTTTGAGGCAAACGTTGGCGCAAACTTGGTGTGCCTCCAGGGTGTGGTTGCTCTCTTCCTCACGTTTGAGTCCAAGTTTAAGGCAAACTTGAGCTCAAAAGTGAGTGCTTCTTCTTGCCCCTTGCTATCCCCTTTTCTTCAACCATCTTCCAAACCTCTTTCCACCTATCATCAATCAACAATTGCATCAAAGCTATGCTATAATCATGAGAGTTCTTCTTCTTCTTGAAATTCAAGTGATTATAATACAAAAACTCATGAAAATGCATCAATTTATCCATGGTTGATTGAATCTAAAGAAACATGAAATTTCACCCAAATGGCTTACTTATGGCTCAAGAAAGTGCATAAAACTTATTGAAAACAAAGGAAAAGACTAGTGAAACTAGGTTAAGATGACCTGTCATCACATAGGCAGTAGCATATGCTCACATCGCGTGTTCCTTCTCGCGTACTCACCCTGGCAAAAATTGGACCTCTCGCGTATGCATTACTGGTTCGCGTACGCGAGTTCCTCAACCCGAATTGGTTGCTCGTGTCACGTGCGATGTGGTCGCGAACGCAACCTAGAAAATGCAACTCTTGCGTACGTGACCCACACTCTGCGTACACAAAACCTCAAGGCAGTAGCCATTGGTCACGTTGCGTATGTCACTCACGTACGCATACATAGCAGAACTTTGAAAAAGCTGCTATGTCCAGATTTCACGGTTTTTCACACCAACATTGATTAAGCATAACTTCCTCATTTTAAAATATTTTTACTCCGTTCTTCGAACGGCATAAACATCTCGAACCCAATTTTATTTCTAAACAAGTTTGACACAAATTAGGGGTCCAGAGACCAAGTTATGCTCCTTCAAAGTTGGGCCAAAATTCACAATTTACACAAAATTCACAAACCTCAAATTTTCAAAACGTACACTTCCAAATCCTTTTTAAAACCAACCCAAACATACCAATTCAGCATTGATGAGCGGATATTTTATACGCTTTTTGGGGATAATTTCATATAGTTTAGAGTATGTTTTAGTTAGTTTTTAGTCTATTTTTATTAGTTTTTAGGAAAAATTCATATTTCTGGACTTTACTATGAGTTGTGTATTTTTCTGTAATTTCAGGTATTTTTCAGGCTGAAATTGAAGGAGTTGAGCAAAAATCTGATTCAGGCTGAAAAAGGACTGCTGATGCTGTTGGATTCTGACCTCCCTGCACTCAAAGTAGATTTTCTGGAGCTACAGAATTCGAAATGGCGTGCTTCCAACTGCGTTGGAAAGTAGACATCCAGGGCTTTCCAGCAATATATAATAGTCCATACTTTGCACAAGGATAGACGATGTAAACTGGCATTCAACGCCAGTCCTCTGCCCAATTCTGGCGTCCAGCGCCAGAAAAGGATCAAAAGCTGGAGTTGAACGCCCAAACTGGCATAAAAACTGGCGTTCAACTCCACAAATGGCCTCTGCACGTGAATTGCTTAAGTCTCAGCCCCAGCACACACCAAGTGGGCCCCAGCACACACCAAGTGGGCCCCAGAAGTGGATCTCTGCATCATCCATCATAGTTTATCCAATTTTTGTAAACCTAGGCTACTAGTTTAGTATTTAAACAACTTTTAGAGACTTATTTTGTATCTCATGACATTTCAGATCTTAACTTTGTATTCTCTGATGGCATGAGTCTCTAAACCCCATTGTTGGGGGTGAGGAGCTCTGCTGTGTCTCGATGAATTAATGCAAGTATTTCTGTTTTCTATTCAAACACGTTTGTTCCTATCTAAGATGTTCATTCGCGCTTAACTGTGATGAAGGTGATGATCAGTGACATTCATCACCTTCCTCAAACCATGAACGTGTGCCTGACAACCACCTCCATTCTATATCTGATTGAATGAGTATCTCTGAGATCTCTTAATCAGAATCTCCGTGGTATAAGCTAGAACTGATGGCAGCATTCATGAGAATCCGGAAAGTCTAAACCTTGTCTGTGGTATTCCGAGTAGGATTCAAGGATTCAATGACTGTGACGAGCTTCAAACTCCTGAAGGCTGGACGTTAGTGACAGATGCAAAAGGATAATAAATCCTATTCCAACCGGATCGAGAACCAACCGGTGATTAGCCGTGCTGTGACAGAGCGCGTGAGCGTAGTTTTCACTGGAAGGATGGAAGGTAGCCATTGACAACGGTGATCCACCAACACATAGCTTGCCATAGGAGGACGTGCGTGCGTGAACAAGAAGACAGAGGAAAGCAGAGATTCAGAAGACAAAGCATCTCCAAAAACTCCAACATATTCTCCATTACTGCATAACAAGTAACCTTTAATCCATGCTCTATTGTTTATTCGCAATTCAACTGATAAACATAATTGACTTCCTGACTAAGATTTACAAGATAACCATAGATTGCTTCAAACCAACAATCTCCGTGGGATTCGACCCTTACTCACGTGAGGTATTACTTGGACGACCCAGTGCACTTGCTGGTTAGTGGTACGCGTTGTGAAAAGTGTGATTCACAATTCGTGCACCAAGTTTTTGGCGCCGTTGCCGGGGATTGTTCGTGTTTGAACAACTGACGGTTTATTTTGTTGCTTAGATTAGGAAAAAAATTTCTCTTTTTTTTGGTTTAGAGTCTTTTATTATTTATCCCTTGTTAAAACACTTTAAATTTATAGCTCAGTTAATTAGAACGTGGTGTTTATGTTCATGGTAATTGGCTATCATATTTTTTAAAACCTTTTTCAAAAATAATTTTTCTATTAAATCCTGTGCCAAACTTTAAGTTTGGTGTTTTCTTGTTGATTTTTCTTAAAATTTTCGAAAATTTCCATAACTCATTTTGCTAGAGCGTTAATCTGTATTCTTGGTAATTGGGTTAGAGTCTTTTATATTCTTTTCAAAACCTTCTTTTTCATAAATAATATTTTCTCTATTAAATTTTGTGCCAAACTTTAAGTTTGGTGTTTTCTTGTTGATTTCCCTTTGATTTTTGAAAATTTTGGTGGTTTTCTAAAAATTTTAAGTTTGGTGTTCTTTGGTGTTTTTCCTCCAAAATTTTCAAAAACAAGGAGCATTAGATCTATTCAAAAAAAAAAATTTTTTTTAAATCTTTTCCAAATCATATCTTTTTCAAAACTTTCTAACCACTTTTTCTCTCCTCACTTTTTCGAAAATCATAATTTTTGTTATTTTTATTTTTGGTTAAGTTGTCCTCTTTCCATAAAATAAAATAATTAAAAAGGTAAATCAGTCCAAGTTATATCCATATATCCATCATGGACATAAATGGAGATGAACAGTCCAGGAGGACTCTGGGGTCATATTCTAACCCCTCTACTGCTTCATATGGGAGTAGTATCTGCATACCCTCCATTGGAGTCAGTAGCTTTGAGTTGAATCCTCAGCTCATTATCATGGTGCAGCAAAGTTGCCAGTATTCCGGTCTTCCACAGGAAGAACCTACAGAGTTTCTGGCACAGTTTTTACAAATTGCTGACACAGTACATGATAAAGAAATAGATCAGGATGTCTACAGACTATTACTGTTTCCATTTGCTGTAAAAGATCAAGCTAAGAGGTGGTTGAATAACCAACCTAAGGCCAGCATAAGGACGTGGAAACAGCTGACAGAAAAATTCCTGAATCAATATTTCCCTCCAAAAAGGATGACACAGCTAAGGCTGGACATCCAAGGCTTCAAGCAAGGAGATAATGAATCTCTTTATGATGCCTGGGAGAGATACAGAGAGATGCTACGAAAATGCCCCTCTGAAATGTTTTCAGAGTGGGTTCAGTTAGACATCTTCTACTATGGGCTTGCGGAAGGAGCTCAGATGTCTCTAGATTACTCAGCTGGTGGATCTATCCATATGAGAAAGACAATTGAAGAGGCTCAAGAGCTCATTGATACAGTTGCCAGGAATCAGCATCTGTATCTAAGCAGCAACCCTTCCATGAATGAAGAGGTTAAAACAGTAACTGCTGAATTCAGTACTGTAAAACAAGCTGCTGAATTCAATCAGCAATTGGATTTTCTAACAAAGCAGCTAGCTGAATTCAAAGACAGGCTACAGGAGACAAGGATAGCTAATATACATATGGACGAACAGTTTAAGCAAACAAAGCAGCAGCTATCAAGGCAAATAGCAGAAGAATGCCAAGCAGTTCAATTAAGAAGTGGGAAAAAATTAAATACCCCACCTCAAGGCATCAAAAATTCAAGAAATGAGCGACCCACCAAAGATTCACCTGAGGACAGTAAGAGCCCAGGGAAAAATAATTCTGGCACTAAAACGCCAGAAAATGGGTGGAAGGCTGGCGCTGAACGCCCAGACCATGCCCAAAACTGGCGTTCAGCGCCAGAAACAAGGCAGGATTGGCGTTCAACGCCAGAAATGGGCAAGAATCTGGCGTTGAACGCCCAATTGGGGTAGAATCCAGCGTTGAACGCCCAAAAGGGGCACATTTCTGGCGTTCAGGCGCCAGGAACAAACAGTGAGCTGGCGTCTAACGTCACTCCAGCTTCTGACTCTGGCACTCAATTGCCAGTGAGGGATCAGACACACACAAGTGCTGACAACAAACCCTCTAAAAAGGCTTCTTTAACCACTAAGGTTGAGGAATATAAAGCCAAGATACCTTATCCTCAAAAACTCCAGAAAGAGGAGCAGGATAAGCAATTTGCTCGCTTTGCAGATTATCTAAGGACTTTTGAAATAAAGATTCCATTTGCAGAGGCACTTGAGCAAATACCTTCTTATGCCAAGTTCATGAAAGAGATCTTGAGTCATAAAAAGCAGTGGAGAGAAACAGAAAGAGTTCTCCTCACTGAAGAATGCAGTGCAGTCATTCTGAAAAGCTTTCCTGAAAAGCTTAAAAACCCTGGGAGTTTTCTGATACCATGCATATTAGAAGGTGATTGCACCAAGACAGCTTTGTGCGATCTTGGGGCAAGCATCAACCTGATACCTGCATCTACTATCAGGAAACTTGGCTTAACTGAAGAAGTTAAACCAACCCGGATATGTCTCCAACTTGCTGATGGTTCCACTAAATACCCATCAGGCGTGATTGAAGACATGATTGTCAGAGTTGGGCCATTCGCTTTTCCCACTGACTTTGTTGTGCTGGAAATTGAGGAGCACAAGAGTGCTACTCTCATTCTAGGAAGACCCTTCCTAGCAACTGGACGATCCCTCATTGACGTCCAACAGGGGGAAATAACCCTGAGAGTCAATGATGATGAGTTTAAGTTGAACGCTGTCAAAGCCATGCAGCATCCAGACACATCAACAGACTGCATGAAAGTTGATCTCATTGGCTCTTTGGTAGAAGAGATCAACATGGCTGAAAGTCTCGAATCAGAGTTGGAAGACATCTTTAAAGATGTTCAGCCTGATTTGGAGGATTCAAAGGACATGAAAGAGCCTCTGAACTTTCTTCTGAAAGAGGAAAAACCTCCTAAACCCGAGCTCAAGCCACTACCACCATCCTTGAAATATGCATTTCTGGGAGAAGGTGACACTTTTTCAGTGATCATAAGCTCTGCTTTAAGTTCACAGGAAGAGGAAGCACTTATTCAAGTGCTAAGAACACACAAGACAGCTCTTGGGTGGTCTATAGGTGACCTTAAAGGCATAAGCCCAGCTAGATGCATGCACAAAATCCTATTGGAGGATAATGCCAAACCAGTGGTTCAACCACAGAGGCGGCTAAATCCAGCCATGAAGGAAGTGGTGCAGAAAGAGGTCACCAAATTACTAGAGGCTGGGATTATTTATCCCATTTCTGATAGCCCCTGGGTGAGCCCTGTTCAAGTCGTCCCAAAAAAGGGAGGCATGACAGTGATTCATAATGAAAAAAATGAACTGGTTCCTACAAGAACAGTTACAGGGTGGCGCATGTGTATTGACTACAGAAGGCTCAATACAGCCACCAGAAAGGATCATTTTCCTTTACCATTCATAGACCAGATGCTAGAGAGACTAGCAGGTCATGATTATTACTGCTTTTTGGATGGCTACTCAGGCTATAACCAGATTGCAGTAGATCCCCAGGAGCAAGAGAAAACAGCATTCACATGTCTATCTGGAGTGTTTGCTTATAGAAGGATGCCATTTGGGCTATGTAATGCGCCTGCAACCTTCCAGAGATGCATGCTCTCTATTTTCTCTGACATGGTGGAAAAATTTCTGGAAGTCTTCATGGATGACTTCTCAGTATATGGAGACTCATTCAGCTCCTGTCTTGATCACTTGAAACTTGTTCTGAAAAGATGCCAAGAGACTAACCTAGTTTTAAACTGGAAAAAGTGTCACTTCATGGTGACTGAAGGAATTGTTCTTGGGCATAAAATCTCAAACAAGGGAATAGAGGTGGATCAAGAAAAAATAGAGGTAATTGAAAAATTACCACCACCTGCCAATGTTAAGGCAATCAGAAGCTTTCTAGGACATGCAGGATTCTATAGGAGGTTTATAAAGGATTTTTCAAAAATCACAAAACCTCTAAGCAATCTGCTAGCTGCTGACACGCCATTTGTGTTTGACACAGCATGCCTGCAGGCGTTTGAAACACTGAAAGCTAAGCTGGTCACAGCACCAGTTATTTCTGCACCAGACTGGACATTACCATTTGAGCTAATGTGTGATGCCAGTGATAATGCCATTGGTGCAGTATTGGGACAGAGGCATGACAAGCTTCTGCATGTCATTTATTATGCTAGTCGCATTTTAAATGATGCCCAGAAAAATTACACAACCACAGAAAAGGAATTACTTGCAGTGGTTTACGCCATTGACAAGTTCAGATCCTACTTAGTAGGATCAAAGGTGATTGTGTACACTGACCATGCTGCTCTTAAGTATCTACTCACAAAGCAGGATTCAAAACCCAGGCTCATCAGATGGGTATTGCTTCTGCAAGAGTTTGATATAGAAATAAGAGACAGAAAAGGGACAGAGAACCAAGTGGCTGATCATCTGTCCCGGATAGAGCCAGTGGAAGGGACGCCCCTCCCTTCTCTTGAGATCTCTGAGACGTTTCCTGATGAGCATTTATTCGCCATTCAGGAAGCACCATGGTTTGCCGATATTGCAAACTATAAAGCTGCAAGGTTCATACCCAAGGAGTACAACAGGATACAAAAGAAGAAATTAATTACTGATGCAAAGTACTACTTGTGGGATGAACCTTATCTCTTTAAGAGATGTGCAGACGGAATTATCCGTAGGTGTGTGCCTAGAGAAGAAGCACAGAGGATCCTGTGGCATTGCCATGGATCTCAATATGGAGGCCATTTCGGAGGTGAGTGAACAGCCACCAAGGTCCTCCAATGTGGCTTCTATTGGCCCACACTCTATAAAGATTCCCGAGAGTTTGTACGTAATTGTGATAGTTGCCAAAGAGCTGGCAATCTGTCTCATGGTTACGCCATGCCTCAACAAGAAATCTTGGAAATTGAGTTGTTTGACGTATGGGGAATTGACTTCATGGGACCTTTTCCACCATCATATTCAAACACTTATATTCTAGTGGCAGTTGACTATGTATCAAAATGGGTTGAGGCTATTGCCACACCCACCAATGATACTAAAACAGTGCTGAAGTTCCTCCAGAAACATATCTTTAGCAGATTTGGTGTTCCTAGAGTATTAATCAGTGATGGGGGCACTCACTTCTGCAATAAACAGCTTTACTCTGCCATGGTTCGGTATGGAATTCACCACAAGGTGGCCACTCCATATCACCCACAAACCAATGGGCAAGCTGAAGTCTCTAACAGAGAATTAAAGAGAATCCTGGAACGGACAGTAAATACCCGTATAAAGGATTGGGCACGAAGCTTGGATGATGCTCTGTGGGCTTACAGAACAGCATTCAAGACCCCTATAGGGACCTCTCCATACCAACTCGTGTATGGTAAGGCATGCCACCTGCCCGTGGAACTGGAACATAAGGCCTACTGGGCAACCAGATTCCTAAACTTTGATGCCAAATCAGCAGGAGAAAAATGATTGCTCCAGCTAAATAAGCTAGAGGAATTCAGATTCACAGCTTTCGAAAATGCCAAGCTTTATAAAGAAAAATAAAAAAAATGGCATGACAGAAAGCTGTCATCTAGAATCTTTGAACCAGGACAAAAGGTCCTGTTGTTTAACTCTAGACTCAGGCTATTCCCCGGGAAACTGAAATCCCGGTGGAGGGGACCATACGTGATTACAAGTGTGTCACCATATGGCTTTGTGGAGCTCCAAGATATTGATTCTGATAAGAAGTTCATTGTCAATGGACAGAGAATCAAGCATTATCTTGAAGGCAACATCGAGCAAGAATGCTCAAGGCTGAAGCTAGATTAAAAGCTCAGCAAGGTCCAGCTAATGACAATAAAGAAGCGCTCACTGGGAGGCAACCCAGCCATGGGGCAACAATCCTCTAAGCATTTTGCCCTATTTCTATTTTTATTTTTATTTGTTTATATAGAGTTCATTGACAACAAGGTAAATAATCATTTACAGAAGACCTCGGCACACAAAACAGAGTAAAAGAGCTCAATGGCAAGAAAACGCCAGTAAAGGGTCATTTTGGGCGTTCAGCGCCCAAAATGGGCATCCACTGGGCGCTGAACGCCAGTAATGGTAGCAATCTGGGCGTTCAACGCCAGAAATGGCCACCTACTGGGCGTTGAACGCCAGTAATGGCAGCAACTGGGCGCTGAACGCCCAGGAGATCAGCATTTGGGCGCTGAACGCCCAAAACAAGTAGTGTTTGGGCGTTTAAACGCCAGGAAGACAGGGAGGAGCCAAATCCATTTATCCCACACGTATTTCCATTCTAATTTCAAATTTTATGCTTCAATGCATGATTTTTACATGAACATATTAAGAACCCTGATTTCTAAAATCCTTAATTTCTAAAAATCCATCTTTCCAAATTCAATCCAACTCTTTTCAAAATCTTTTCTGAAAACAAATCTATCTTTTTCACTCAAAAATCTTTTCAACTAATCCATATCTTTTTCAAATATCCATATGATCTTTTTCAAAATTCAGAGTTATCTTTTTCAAAAAAATCTATCATATCCTTTCAAAATTAAACTCTATCTTCTATCTTATCTTTTTCAACTCAATCTTTTTATCTTATCTCCTCCAATTTTTCGAAAACCCACCCCCCACCCCTTTAAAATTGGGTTCGGCCTCCCCCCTCCTCCATCAACAAGTGCACCTCGATCTCCTTCTATCCCTCTCCTTTCTTTTCTTTTGCTTGAGGAAAAGCAAACCTCTAAGTTTGGTGTGTTTATCCGAGATCACTAAGATCATGGCCCCCAAAGGAAAACAATCCACTCCAAGAGGCAAGAAAGAGAGCGTTCCAAAACCACTTTGGAATCAAGGGAAGTTCTTATCTAAAGAACATTCAGACCATTATCTTAAAGTAATGGGTCTGAGATCAGTGATCCCGGAAGTTAGATTCGATCTGAAAGAAGACGAATATCCGGAGATCCAGGAGCAAATTCGAATCAGGAACTGGGAAGTCCTAGCTAATCCTGAAACGAAAGTAGGAAGGAACATGGTCCAGGAGTTCTATGCTAATATGTGGCAGACTGACAAGCAAAGACTATCTGGAACTGCCTGCTACGAATTTCGGACCATGGTTAGGGGAAAGATTGTTCATACCACCCCTGACAAGATCAGAGAGATATTAAAGCTACCTCAGCTAAAGGATGATCCAGACTCCTTCAACAGGAGGATGATGAGAGCAGACATTGGCCTGGATAAGATTCTAGAGGACATATGTATCCCTGGAGCCAGGTGGACCACCAACACAAAGGGCGTCCCAAATCAACTCAAGAGAGAGGATCTCAAACCAGTTGCCAGAGGATGGCTGGACTTCATTGGGCGTTCTTTGTTGCCCACTAGCAACCGTTTTGAAGTCACAGTTAAAAGAGCAATGATGATTCATTGCATCATGACGGGGAAGGAAGTGGAGGTTCATCAGCTGATTTCCACTGAACTCTACAAGATTGCTAATAAAAATTCAAAAGAGGCCAGGTTGGCTTATCCAAGCGTGATTTCTCTACTCTGCAAGGACGTTGGAGTAAGGATGGGAATAACTGAATATATCCTAATTGAAAAGTCAATCACCAAAGCATCAATGGAGAGACAACAAGCACAGGAGGATCTTATCAAGAAGAGAGCACAGGAATTCCTCCCAGAGATTCCTCAAGCGGAATATTGGGAATATCTTGAGATGTCTGTCACCAAGATACAGGAAGCTATGGAGCAAATAATAAAATAACAGAAGGAACACAGTCAAATGCTGACCCATATGTTTAAAGAACAAGAGGAGCAGGGACGTGACTTAAGGGAACTGAAGCGCCAAAAGTCTTCTCTTGTAATACCAAGCATCCCAAGGATCAGAGGAACCCCCGTGCCCCCAGAATAAAGGTTGTTAATTTCCAATTTCTGCCTTAACTCTGTGACAGTGTCCTTATAAAAAGTTTACCTTAGAAGTCATATAATAGTAATTAGTATCTATTTGATTTTATCTCCAATTAAGCTATAGTTTATTTTTCTCATCATCATTAAACATGAATAAAATAGTAGATCTTTTGAATAAGAAGCAATAAAATTTCGAGTTTAATAAAAGAAATTCTAATTGGTTAAATGTGGTGGCAATGCTTTCTGTCTTCTGAATGAATGCTTGAAAAGTGCATATGTCTTTTGAATTTGTTGTTTAAGACTGTTAAATATGTTGGCTCTTGAAAGAATGATGAACATGAGACATGTTATTGATAATCTGAAAATCATAAAAATGATTCTTGAAGCAAGAAAAAGCAGCAAAGAACAAAGCTTGCAAAAAAAAAAAAAAAAAGCAAGCAGAAAAAGCCAAAAGCTCTTAAAACCAAAAGGTAAGGGCAAATAAAAAGGATCCCAAGGCTTTGAGCATCAGTGGATAGGAGGGCCTAAAGGACTAAAATCCTGGTCTAAGCGGCTAAAACAAGCTGTCCCTAACCATGTGCTTGTGGCGTGCAGGTGTCAAGTGAAAACTTGAGACTGAGCGGTTAAAGTCAAGGTCCAAAGCAAAAAGAAGAGTGTGCTTAAGAAATCTGGACACCTCTAATTGGGGACTTTAGCAAAGCTGAGTCACAATCTGAAAAGGTTCACCCAGTTATGTTTCTGTGGCATTTATGTATCCGGTAGTAATACTGGAAAACAAAGTGCTTAGGGCCACGGCCAAGACTCATAAAGAAGCTGTGTTCAAGAATCATCACATTGAACTAAGAGAATCAATAACACTATCTGAATTCTGAGTTCCTATAGATGCCAATCACTCTGAGCTTCAATGGATAAAGTGAGATGCCAAAACTGTTCAGAAGCAAAAAGCTACTAGTCCCGCTCATCTAATTAGGATCCGAGCTTCAATAAAAAAAAAACTCTGAGATATTATTGCTTCTCAACCTATTAGTCTTCTATTTTATTTGTCTAGTTTCTTGAGGACAAGCAACAGTTTAAGTTTGGTGTTGTGATGAGCGGATATTTTATACGCTTTTTGGGGATAATTTCATATAGTTTAGAGTATGTTTTAGTTAGTTTTTAGTCTATTTTTATTAGTTTTTAGGAAAAATTCATATTTCTGGACTTTACTATGAGTTGTGTGTTTTTCTGTAATTTCAGGTATTTTTCTGGCTGAAATTGAAGGAGTTGAGCAAAAATCTGATTCAGGCTGAAAAAGGACTGCTGATGCTGTTGGATTCTGACCTCCCTGCACTCAAAGTGGATTTTCTAGAGCTACAGAACTCGAAATGGCGTGCTTCCAATTGCGTTGGAAAGTAGACATCCAGGGCTTTCCAGAAATATATAATAGTCTATACTTTGCACAAGGATAGACGACGTAAACTGGCATTCAACGCCAGTCCTCTGCCCAATTCTAGCGTCCAGCGCCAGAAAAGGATCAAAAGCTGGAGTTGAACGCCCAAACTGGCATAAAAACTGGCGTTCAACTCCACAAATGGCCTCTGCACATGAATTGCTTAAGTCTCAGCCCCAGCACACACCAAGTGGGCCCCAGCACACACCAAGTGGGCCCCAGAAGTGGATCTCTGCATCATCCATCATAGTTTATCCAATTTTTGTAAACCTAGGCTACTAGTTTAGTATTTAAACAACTTTTAGAGACTTATTTTGTATCTCATGACATTTCAGATCTTAACTTTGTATTCTCTGACGGCATGAGTCTCTAAACCACATTGTTGGGGGTGAGGAGCTCTGCTGTGTCTCGATGAATTAATGCAAATATTTCTGTTTTCTATTCAAACACGCTTGTTCCTATCTAAGATGTTCATTCGCGCTTAACTGTGATGAAGGTGATGATCAGTGACATTCATCACCTTCCTCAAACCATGAACGTGTGCCTGACAACCACCTCCATTCTATATCCGATTGAATGAGTATCTCTGAGATCTCTTAATCAGAATCTCCGTGGTATAAGCTAGAACTGATGGCGGCATTCATGAGAATCCGGAAAGTCTAAACCTTGTCTGTGGTATTCCGAGTAGGATTCAAGGATTGAATGACTGTGACGAGCTTCAAACTCCTGAAGGCTGGGCGTTAGTGACAGATGCAAAAGGATAATAAATCCTATTCCAACCGGATCGAGAACCAACCGGTGATTAGCCGTGCTGTGACAGAGCGCGTGAGCGTAGTTTTCACTGGAAGGATGGAAGGTAGCCATTGACAACGGTGATCCACCAACACATAGCTTGCCATAGGAGGACGTGCATGCGTGAACAAGAAGACAGAGGAAAGCAGAGATTCAGAAGACAAAGCATCTCCAAAAACTCCAACATATTCTCCATTACTGCATAACAAGTAACCTTTAATCCATGCTCTATTGTTTATTCGCAATTCAACTGATAAACATAATTGACTTCCTGACTAAGATTTACAAGATAACCATAGATTGCTTCAAACCAACAATCTCCGTGGGATTCGACCCTTACTCACGTGAGGTATTACTTGGACGACCCAGTGCACTTGCTGGTTAGTGGTACGCGTTGTGAAAAGTGTGATTCACAATTCGTGCACCAAGCATCAACCATATTCCAACTTCCTAATCCAATCCACAACCTACCGATTCTCATCTTTTATCAATCACAACTCAATAATTCAATCTCAACACACATTCAACATTCCAAATTCAACAACATACAAAACACGTCATCAATTTCTCATGACAATTTCCTCATCAATTTCACCATCAACATGGTACCAACAACAATTTAATCTCACTAACTAGGTCACCCATATCATACATACAAGTTTCCATCTCAACCTCCAAAAATCACCAACCACATACATAATAATACAATCCATTTTAACCAACCATCAACATTAACAATTCAAATCCTATCTTAGGGTCAATAGCCTAAGTTTTCACATTACATTATATTTTAGATACAAGAAACCGAAACCATACCTTGGCCAATACACCACTCAACCCGAAAACACTTCCAATTTCACTTTTTTCTCAACTTTCAAGATTTCAACACCCTTCAAACAGATTTTTCTGCATTAAAGGCCCATTCCAAGCTCTCCAAGACCTCAATCAAGCTCCAATGTACACACATACATTGCCTAATACACATAATATACACCCACACATACAACTCAATCACTAAATCACAAAATTTCAAGTATTTGACTTAGGGTTGAGATTCTTACCATACTCAAGGATCAAGGAGGCAAGACTAAGCTATTCTTTCAAGATAATTAGATCCTACAACATGAAAGAACCCAAAATCTCAATATTTTTACCCAAGAATTTTGAAATCAAGGGCTGAGCAAACTGAAATGAAATCGTGGCTTACCTCTCAAATCAAGTTGTGGGATTTGTAGAGCTCGACGCTGCGGTCACGTGGCCGCAAACGGTGCGGCGATCGGAGCTCCGGATCAAAGTTATGATTAAATGAAGCTTGACTTAAATGAGGGCAAGGGTTTCATGCTCCCCCTTTCCCTTTCAACGTGTTTTGCATATGTGGGGAAGAAGAGGGTGCTGAACCCTTTTGTTTAATGAGGCTTGGCTGGGCCTTGGGCCCAATACGGGCCCGTTTGGCCCGTTTGGCCCAATCTTGGGCCAAATTCTTTAAAATTAGTGTCGAAATTCTCGTTTTAATTTTCTCTATCATATTAAACCATAAAATTCACATTTTTAATTTTCTAGAATAAATTTTAAGTTTTGGGTTAATTACTCATTAATTAACTAGGTTTTACAAATATAACAGTTGCATTGAGACAACGACAAATATGTGTATAGAGAATAATAGTAAGAGAAATAATATTGTGTGATACATTGAAGGAATATAATAAAAGTATAAATTAATAATTTGAAAAAAGTAATAAAATTAAAGATAATTTAATAAATTGAATATAAAAATATAAATTATTCATGTTTTATCTTAGCTTCATAACTCAAATGACATAGTCTCCCTATGCTCACCTAGTGTAACACCCTACCACACAGAGCTTTACACCTAGGATGTAAAACAGAGGTGGCGAGGTGCTACGACCTCTATAAATAAAATATAAATATGTATAATAGTCAAATGAAGGTAGTATACAAGGAGCCTTGAAAAATAAGTAAAGCAAAATCGCAAAAGAAAAAAACGCAATGCTCCGGAATTGAGATTACTTGGGTGCTAAGAAAACCAAGGTTCATAAGTCTAACTAAACTGAAAGCAAGATTAGAAGGTCAAAAATACAAGATATCAAGTGTAAAATCCTGGATTTTAAAAAATTATTAATAAATTATTTATGATGTATAATATTTATTTAAGAGTATATTTTTAGAGAATTGTATATAAAAGTTGAGTAAATCCTTATTTATTATTTAGAGTTCTCATAATTGAAAAATAGTGGATATTTTATATGCATTAATCTTAAATATTTAGATTTTTAACCTTATTTTATAAATAAAGAAGAATTAATTTACTTATCTTTGATTTTATTAAATTAGCCTTTAATTAACAATAATTTACAAATTGGTAATTAAAAAGTATTTTAAGGATGAATACTTTAAATTTAATTTGATTTTTAATTATTATTCAATCTTTTTATTTATTTTATAAAATTACACTCTATCCCTATTATTAATAAAAATACCTAAACTAACCCAACCACCCCAAACCCTAACACTACACTCATCTCTCACCCACCCACACACTCAGCACACACACAAACTAAACACACGCATCCACACTCACTGAAGTAAGAAAGAAAGAAAAGAAAGAAGAAAGGGAAATGGGGGAAAGGGATCGCGAAGAAGAAGGGAAGAGGGAAGAAGGAGCTCGCCGGCCAGCCGCTCCCTGCCACCGCACCATCTCCTCGCCGCCGTGCTGCATTGCCGTCTAAGGGAGGAGGAAGGCCGCCGCTGCTGTCCATAAAGCCATCGCCATCGCGGGTTAGATCTATGGATAGAAAGAGGACCGCAATGGAGGAAGGAACCGCGCCGCCCAATCGCCGTCCGTGGGGAGTCGTCGTCGGTCTGCATGCCACCAACGTCACCGGCGTTGTCGCTAGAAAGAGAGAGCTGCATAGGAGGAGAAGAGCCATCGCGGAGCTGCCTTTGCCGCTGTGCCCAACCACTGTCACAAGCCTCGTCGCCGTGCTGGAGTTGTGCCACCAAGCTCCAGCCGCTGGAGAATGCCACGCCGCCTCTGCTACTCAAAACCCCGCCCCCGTCGCCGGAAAACACTGTCGGTAAGGTTTTGAGTATTGGATTTTGTTTCTTTTGAGTTTCAAAAACATTACAATCACTCCATGTTGGATTCAGTTGCCGTCGCCAGAGTTTGGCCGCCGCTACCGCTTGAGATGGCTGTCGGGGCTGCCGTCAAGTCGGTTCAGAGACCGCTGCTGTTTCATTTTATTGTTACAATGAGTATTTATGTTTTGAAAACCCTCTTGTTAGTGTTCTATTATATTTGGTTATAAACTCTAAGGATTGGTAACGTAGGTTCGAGTTCTGATTGTTGCATGTCGCTTAAATGTTGAGGTGGCTACTATGCCGTTCTTTTTATTCCAGTAAGTGTCTCTATCTCGGAATCCTCGCCATTAAGTTTTTTGTTATGCGTTTTAATATTTTTGCGATATTAATGTTATTTTTAAGAATTAGAAACCGAGTTTGCATGTTGCGATTGAGGTTGTTTTTGCTATTGAGAAAGCAAGTGGAGCTGAGGTTTCAGTTGCCGTTGATTTCGAGTCTAGAGGAAAGGAATTTCTTGACGCGTTTGGGTTATGGTTTCTCTTATCGAGGTAGGGGCATTTTTATTAAATTTATTTTACCTTCAAGAGTTGTTATAAATTGATATTAAAGTGAAAAATATATTAATTCTATGATTATGTAAATATTATGGATTTAATTGAAATATTTTGTATAATGAAATTGTTTGCTTGATTAAACTATTAACTGATTGAGGTGGCTGGAGATTGTGGATCTTAATTGAGTATATAAAAGTTTGTTAAATTGTAATTCAGTGGGTTGATGGTTTAAATTTTTGGATTTCGTTGATTCCATTAAGTTGAGTTTGGTGTGTTTGTGATAATAATTTATTAAAAACGATTGGAATTGGTTTTTCTGATTTATCGGAAATGATTTGACTTTGGAAGCAATTTGACATTGCAAATGCATTGATAGTTGGAAACCTAAATTTTATGTTTATTTGAAAAAAATGATTTGGTTTTGAGCTTGTTGGAAAGGAATTGAAAAAATGGTTTGGATGGGACCCGAAAAGGGTGGCAAAGTCCAAATTTTAGGGGAGGTGCTGCCGAAATTTCTATAAAATCTTAGGCCTTGTTTGAAATGTTATTTAAAAAATTATGAATTTAAGTATCATGTAATTTTACTTGAATTATTTAAGAAAATAACGAGTTATGTTTTGAGTTTTGAATTATTAAGAAAAACTTTATGTTTTGATTTTGTTTACAGAACTACATTTTAAGGAATTATGTTGCCAGGAGTTAATAATTTTAAAGAAAGAGATTGGTTGTTGTCCTCCCTAAAGTCTTGAGACTTTTCCGAGCAGTTTAGTTAATAAATGATTTGCTTAGTCTTTTGAAAGAGGTTTAAATATGAAATGGTTTGAAGTTGATTTGGAGGAAAATCTTAGCTAAGTAAGAACTGGTTTTGTGTGAAAGGAGAACTTGTTTTAAGTAAAGTGGTTTTGGAGGTTTTGGAAAAGGTTATAAGGAGTGGTGTCGGTTTTAAATAAAAATGAAAAATGAGCAGAACGTGATATGTATATGAAGATATTGATGTGTTGGATGCGGGGAAGGCGGTAAGGCGCTAATCCCTTGATCTTTTTTCCCCGCATTCCTCGTGATTGTGTTTTGTGAGATGTGGGGAAGGTGGTAGGGCGCTACTCCCTCGATTCATTCTCCTGCATTTATTGTGATTGTATTTTGTGGGATGTGAGGAAGGTGGTAGGGCACTAATCCCCGACGTATTCCCTCACATTCTTTCTCTCTCGGTCTGCAAGCTGGTAGGACACTAATCCCCCGACCAGTATGGCACGGCCTCACTAGGGGAAGGTGGTAGGGCACTAATCCCCTGATATATTTTCCCCTAGTGTATGCCTCCAAGAGAAGGTGGTAGGGCACTAATCCCCCAATTTTATACCTGCTGGAGTTGCACAGTTGAGAGACGGTATCCGGGTTAGCTACCGGGTGCGTTGGGTTCTGGCAGTTAACCGACGCGTGAGCTCACGGCCAGTAGGACAGGCATGCATCATACTGCATTTGTTTGCCATTATTTGGGTGTGCTTAAATTATTTTGGTTTGCCTATCTGATAAGTTCTGCTTAACTGGTAACTGTGATATTTGCTGTAACTATTTTTTAAGTGTGTTTGCCTTGTATTTGTTTGTGCTTGTGACTGATTTCCATTTTAAGTATTGGTGGTGGGTTGATGATATCGGTGATGAGTTTTGTTGGGTCAGAGGCCGAGATTTGATTGTATATTGGGCCGGAGGCCGTGATTGGTGAGTTTGGGTTGATTGATCCCTTGGTATTTATATTGAAGATTATGTTATTTATAAAGAATGGAATTTTTGCGAAATTAAGATATGGGTGTTGGAATTTTGGATTTAATTATTTGTCGATATTGAATAGATTCACAAGACAACGATAACTACAGAACTTAAAAACAATTTTTGTTAAAAATATCTTCTTATAACAATTCTCAAAACCCTCTACTGAGAACCCTTACGAGGATGATGTTCTCACCCCCCTACAGATTTTCCTTTTCAGGATATGGGCGCAGAATTCATGAAGAGTTTACCTAGTTGTTGTAGTCGCGATGTTTTGTATTGCTTTAGTTATTTTTTTCCTCGCCTTTATCTTTACAAATCTTGTTAGACGGATAGGGCTTGAAAGTTATTACTGTATATATACATATATTCTTTATAAGTACTATATTTGATTTGTATTATAAAATGTTTGTAAGTTAATATTATGTAAATGTATGTATATGGTTGTAAGTATGAATTTATGTTTTGTTATAAACGGTCTTTCGAAAAATATACGGTTTAAGTTTTAAACAGGCTCATATTTTAGTATTAAATATTTTAAGAGTCGTCGTAATACCCGAGCTATCAGAGTGGCGCAGCCAGAAGCGTTACAATTTGATAGCTATGGTGTTACATCAAGCTCCTAACTCAGCCTACGAAGCTAAGGCTGGCCGGAGAATATTTACATACACAATATACAATCTTTAGCCCAAAAGAACATGTTTTAAAAGCCCTAGTTCTCCATAAAACCTCTAAGAGGTACAAAAGCAAAGTATTTATATACACATGAGGAGAATCTAGTACACATATATATCAAAATATCAAAAGTAGGGTCCCAAAAATAATCCGCTTCAACGCAGAACTCCAGACACCTAGCGAGGTGCCGCTCGACCTGCATTTGAAAAATAACAACATAGTATGGGATGAGAACCGGAGGTTCTCAGCATGGTAAAGATGCCACGCACATAAGATATAAGGTCCTGGGAATGCCAGAGGCAATCCTACAATGCCGACACTCAGATTATAAAGCATAAAGAGCTAAAATAGAAACCATAAAGTATGGTGGTTTTCTAAGGATTTCTAGGCTAACTGATTCCTTAAATCTAACTAAAACTTAGCTAGAGGCCTAACTCTCTCTATCTTTCCTCCGTTCCTCCATCTCTGGTGAAGTTGCAAAGACAAACAAGCAGCCAATGACAAACACATGTAGGAAACAAGTACTACAAATAGCAAATATAACAATTAGCATAGTATAGTCAATTCGGCATTCCCAAGTAATGCATAGCAAACAAATCAAACAATATGCACATGATGTATGCCTGTCCTATGGCTGATGAGGCTCATCTGTCAGTTATCAAGTCAACCCGACAAGTCCGGCTGCTAAACCATGGATTGTCACCCGACACGCATCCCCAAGAGTCTATGCATAGCTCTTTCTCATATATATAAAATTACTCAACGGGGTCAACATCCCCGGGAATTTATAGGTGCCCGGTCACACTTACATCGTAGGGTGAACAGAGTATCGAGTCTCAACCAGGAACACGTGGTGGCAAGCCATGGTACTTTACACAGGGAAACTCGTATCTCAGATAATCATTTCACATTCATTTATTAACATCTCATAATCATTCATTATAGTTGTAAAGTCACTTTATACATCATATGTTTTCATCTTTATACATAGTTTATCATAACCCGGAGCAAGTGAGGTGAAACTACAACCCTTGCGTCTACCCCGGGAGCCTTTATACTAACCAACCTGGAGCAAGTGGGCGAAACCAAAACCCTTGCGTTTACCCAGGAGGTATGTTCTCATATGTCCAGGAGAAACAAAGGAGGGGATCCTAACCTCCCACCATCTCGCTAGGGGCGATTTTACAATACCAGGAGGAACAAGGAATGGGATCCTCACCTTCCACCATCTCCTGGGGTCGCACTTTCAAGAAAGAGTGCTCAGATACAACATTTATTCCTTTCATTAGCCAATTTCATAATATATATATATATATATATATATATATATATATAAGCACCCTACCTTTTCGTACCTAAATCATCACTTCTCAAACTTTCTTCATCCCCAAGTTACCACCTAATCCTAGCTTCATCTCATTACTAGGCTTACTAACAAGATCTATGACCAAAGGAATGAAAATAGAGGTTTAGAGGTTTAAAATCATGTTTTAAACACAAATCTCATTTGCTAAAAACAGTGGCCACGCGTACGTATGGGCCATGCGTACGCGTGGGAGTGCATTTCTAAAACGCCATGCGTACGTGTGGGCGTACAATTTTCTATGCTCGCGTACGCAAGCACCCTGCTCACGTACGCAAGATACCCAACCCGAATAGGTTGATCGCATCGCGTGCAGGTTTCGGGTACGCAAGTTATGCAGATTCGGCAAAAATGATGAATGCTGTAGAATTTTCAGCTTTGCACTCCAAACTTCCGACGCGCATAACTTTTTTGTTTTAAAACATTTTTCATCCATTCTTCAAACGGCGTAAACTTCACAGACCCAATTTTTATTTGAAAGAAGTTTGAAATAATTTGGGGGTATGAAAGCCAAGTTATGGCTCGCCAAAGTTTAGCCAAAAAATCCACTTTTTAACAAACAAGCTCAAACCTCCATTTTCATTAAACCAAACTAAGTCCCTATTGCCTATACATGTATTTAGGAAAAATAGCATGTCATAACATACCAAAAAAGCACTATTATCCACCCATAATTATACAACCACTCATGGTTCAATTTTACCCACTTCCGCATCTTAAGTTTCTCACCTCTAATCAATAAAATCTTCAACATTTCATCATATATATATATATATATATATATATATATATATATGTATGTATACATCACTGGTGCATGAAATTGTGATCACACTTTTCATAACTCCACACAACTAACCAGCAAGTGCACTGGGTCGTCCAAGTAATACTTTATGTGAGTAAGGGTCGATCCCACGGAGATTGTCGACTTGAAGCAAGCTATGGTCATCCTATAAAACTTAGTCAGGCGGATTCAAATGGTTATGAGGTTTTGATAATTAAAATATAAATAAAATATAAAATAAGATAAAGATACTTATGTAATTCATTGGTGGGAATTTTAGATAAGCGTTTGGAGATGCATTATTGCTTCTGAACCTCTGCTTTCCTATTGCCTTCTTCCAATCATGCGTGCTCCCTTCCATGGCAAGCTGTATGATCCTCTCGGATGAAAAATACGAGGTACGATCTCTTCACGGCTAATCAACTATTGGATTTCTCGTCTTAGATGAAAAATATCAGGTACAGCTACCTGATGAGCGGATAATTTATACGCTTTTTGGCATTGTTTTTACATAGTTTTTAGTATGATTTAGTTAGTTTTTAATATAATTTTATTAGTTTTTAAATAAAAATCACATTTCTAGACTTTAATAGGAGTTTGTGTGTTTTTCTGTGATTTTAGGTAATTTCTGGTTGAAATTGAGGGACTTGAGCAAAAATCTGATTCAGAGGCTGAAGAAGGACTACAGATGCTGTTGGATTCTGACCTCCCTGCACTCGAAGTGGATTTTCTGGAGCTACAAAAACCTTATTGGCGCGCTCTCAATTGCTTTGTAAAGTAGACAACCAGGACTTTCCAGCAATATATAATAATCTATACTTTTCCCAAGTTTAGATGACGCAAACTGGCTATTAACGCCAGCTTTCTGCCCTATTCTGGCGTTAAACACCAGAAACAAGTTGCAAAGCAGAGTTAAAAGCCAGAAACAAGTTAGAAACTGGCGTTTAACTCCAAGGAAGACCTCTACACGTGAAAGCTTCAATGCTCAGCCCAAACACACATCAAGTGGGCCCGGAAGTGGATTTCTGCATCATTTACTTATCTCTGTAAACCCTAGTAACTAGTTTAGTATAAATAGGACTTTTTACTATTGTATTTACATATTTGGATCTATCTTTTGACCATCTTTAGATCGTTGTATGCGTTTAGGAGGCTGGCCTCATGGCCATGCCTGAACCTTCATCACTTATGTATTTTCAACGGTAGAGTTTCTACACACCATAGATTAAGGTGTGGAGCTCTGCTGTTCCTCATGAATTAATGCAAAGTACTATTGTATTTCTATTCAACTCAAGCTTATTTCTTCTCTAAGATATTCATTCGCACACAAGAACATGATGAATGTGATGATTATGTGACGCTCATCACCATTCTCACTTATGAACGCGTGCCTGACAAACACTTCCGTTCTACCTGAAAGCAAGCTTGAATGCATATCTCTTAGCCTCCCGATTTACGATCAGAGTCTTCGTGGTATAGGCTAAAATTATTGGCGAACATTCTTGAGATCCGAAAAATCTAAACCTTGTCTGTGGTATTTCGAGTAGGATCTGGGAAGGGATGGCTGTGACGAGCTTCAAACTCGCGAGTGCTAGGCGTAGTGACAGACGCAAAAGGATTACTGGATCCTATTCCAGCATGATCGAGAACCGACAGATGATTAGCCATGCGGTGATAGCGTATTTGGACCATTTTCACTGAGAGGGCGGAATGTAGCCATTGACAATGGTGATGCCCAACATACAGTTTGCCATGGAAAGGAGTATGAATGATTGGATGAAAGCAGTAGGAAAACAGAGGGTCAGAAGGAACAAAAGCAACTCCATACGCTTATCTGAAATTCTCACCCACAAATTACATAAGTATTTCCATCCTATTTTATATATAAATTATATTTTAATTATCAAATCTCCATAACCATTTGAATCCGCCTGACTGAGATTTGCAAGATGACCATAGCTTACTTCAAGTCGACAATCTCCGTGGGATCGACCCTTACTCACGTAAGGTTTATTACTTGGACGACCCAGTGCACTTGCTGGTTAGTTGTGCGAAGTTGTGAAAAAGAACTAAGATTATGAACGTACGTATTAAGTTTTTGGAGCCGTTACCAAGGAATGAACAATCACGATTTCGTGCACCAAATTTTTGGCGCCGTTGCCGGGGATATTTCGAGTTTGGACAACTGACGGTTCATCTTGTTGCTCAGATTAGGTAATTTTATTTTAATTGTAAGCTTCTTGTTTTTATTATTTTTATTTTTATTTTCGAAAAAATTTTCAAAAAGAATAAATAAATAAATAATAATAATAATAAAAATATTTCATAAAAATAATAAATTATTATGTGTTCTTCAGAATTTTTGAGAATGAATTCTAGAGTTTCATGAGATATGTTGAATTCTGGCTAGCTGTTAAGCCATGTCTAGTCTTTTGGACCGAGGTTTCAACTATCTTGAGAAGAGCTTCTTTGTCTTTCTCAGCAAATTAGCTGTTGTATGTAATGTTCTGCTAAAGCTTGGCTGGCCATTGGCCATGTCTAGTGTTTTGGACCGGAGCTTTCACTGAAAGCTTGGCTGGCTAGTAAGCCATGTCTAATTCCTGGACCGGAGTTTTAGACTAACATTGCATGATTCCTAGAATTCTTATTAAAAATTTTGAAATCCTTATTTTTCTTTTTCAAAATTATTTTCGAAAAATCCAAAAAATTTTATAAAATCATAAAACCAAAAATAATTTTGTATTTCTTGTTTGAGTCTAGTGTCAAATTGTAAGTTTGGTGTCAATTGAATGCTTTTAATTTTTCTTTAAAATTTCGAAAACTCATGCATGTGTTCTTCATGATCTTCAAGTTGTTCTTGATGATCTTCTTTGTTTGATCTTTGCAATTTTATGTTTTATGTCTTTTCTTGTTTTTCATATGCATTTTCAATTTGTTAGTGTCTAAACATTGAAAATTTCTAAGTTTGGTGTCTTGCATTTCTTTCTTTTCTTAAAAATATTTTCGAAAACATGTTCTTGATGTTCATCTTGACATTCAAGGTGTTCTTGGTGTTCAGCTTGACATTCAAAGTGTTCTTGCATGCATTGTGTGTTTTGATTCATAATTTTCATGTTTTGAATCTTTTTTCTATTTTTCTCTTTCTTCATTAAAAATTCAAAAATAAAAAAATATCTTTCCCTTTTTCTTCTCATAAATTTTCGAAAATTTGAGTTGACTTTTTCAAAAAATTTTCAAAATTTAGTTGTTTCTTATGAGTCAAATCAAATTTTCAATTTAAAAATTCAATCTTTTTCAAAATCTTTTTCTTAATTTCATTTCATAATTTCAAAATCTTTACTAACAATTAATGTGATTGATTCAAAAATTTTAAGGATTGTTACTTGCCTATTAAGGAAGGTTCAATCTTTAAATTTTAAAATCATATCTTTTAGTTTCTTGTTAGTCAAGTAATCAACTTTAATTTTCAAAATCAAATCTTTTTAATTTCCTTTTTAAATCTTTTTCAAATTAAATTTTCAATCATATCTTTCAATCATATCTTTTTCAAAACTTAATTTCAAAATCTTTTTCTAACTTCTTATCTTTTCAAAATTTGATTTTCAAATCTTTTTCAATTAACCACTTGACTTTTTGTTTAATTTTAAAATTCTTATCTTCTTCAAAACCACCTAACTACTTCTCTCTCTCCAATTTTCAAAAATCACTAACCATTTTTAAAAAAAATCTTTTTAATTAAGTAGTTTATTTGATTTTCAAAATTTATTTTGTTTCTCTTTTTGATTTTCGAATTCTAACTACATTTTAAAATAAAAATAAAAATATTTTCCTTTTATTTTATTTAATTTTCGAATTCTTCTCTCTCTCATCTCCTTCTATTTATTTACTTATTTACTAACACTCTTCTCCCAGTCAAAAATTCGAACCCCATCTTCTTCTCTGTGTTCGAATTTTCCTCTTCCCCTTCTTCTATTCTTCTCTTCTTCTACTTACAAAAGGGAATCTCTATACTGTGACATAAAGGATTCCTATTCTTTTTTGTTCTCTTCTTTTTTATATGAGCAGGAGCAAGGATAAGAACATTCTTGTTGAAGCTGACCCTGAACCTGAAAGGACTCTAAAGAGAAAGCTAAGGGAAGCTAAGGCACAACCCTCTGGAGAGGACCTGACAGAAATTTTCGAAAAAGAAGGAGACATGGCCGAAAATAATAACAATGGAGGAGATGCAAGGAAGATGCTTGGTGACTTTATTGCACCTTCTTCTAACTTCTATGGAAGAAGCATCTCACTTCCTGCAATTGGAGCAAACAACTTTGTGCTTAAGCCTCAATTAGTTTCTCTAATGCAGCAGAATTGTAAGTTTCATGGACTTCCAATGGAAGATCCTCATCAGTTTTTAGCTGAATTCTTGCAAATCAGTGACACTGTCAAGACCAATAGAGTTGATCCCGAGGTCTACAGGCTTATGCTTTTCCCTTTTGCTGTAAGAGACAGAGCTAGAACATGGTTGGATTCACAACCTAAGGATAGCCTGAACTCTTGGGATAAGCTGGTCAGTGCTTTCCTGGCCAAATTCTTTCCACCTCAAAAGATGAGCAAGCTTAGAGTGGAAATCCAAACCTTTAGACAGAAGGAATGAGAATCCCTCTATAAAGCTTGGGAAAGATATAAGCAACTGATCAAAAGGTGTCCTACTGACATGCTTCCAGAATGGAGCATCATAAGTATATTCTATGATGGTCTGTCTGAGTTGTCAAAAATGTCATTGGACCATTCTGCAGGAGGATCTCTTCACGTGAAAACCCCTGCAAAAGCTCAGGAAGTCATTGAAATGGTTGTAAATAACCAGTTCATGTACACCTCTGAGAGGAATCCTGTGAACAATGGGACACCTCAGAAGAAGGGAGTTCTTGAAATTGATACTCTGAATGCCATATTGGCTCAGAACAAAATATTGACTCAGCAAGTCAATATGATTTCTCAGAGTCTGAATGGATTGCAAGCTGCATCCAATAGTACTAAAGAGGCATCTTCTGAAGAAGAAGCTTATGATCCTGAGAACCCTGCAATAGCAGAGGTGAATTACATGGGAGAATCCTATGGAAACACCTATAATCCTTCATGGAGAAATCATCCTAATCTCTCATGGAAGGATTAACAGAAGCTAATGAGCAGATAATTTATACGCTTTTTGGCATTGTTTTTAGTAGGATCTAGTTACTTTTAGGGATGTTTTCATTAGTTTTTATGTTAAATTCACATTTCTGGACTTTACTATGAGTTTGTGTGTTTTTTTGTGATTTCAGGTATTTTCTGGCTGAAATTGAGGGACTTGAGCAGAAATCAGATTCAGAGGTTGAAGAAGGACTGCTGATGCTATTGGATTCTAACCTCCCTGCACTCAAAGTGGATTTTCTGGAGCTACAGAACTCAAAATGGCGCGCTTCCAATTGCGTTGGAAAGTAGACATCCAGGGCTTTCCATCAATATATAATAGTCTATACTTTGGCCAAGAATAGACGACGTAAACTGGCGTTCAACGCCAGCTTTCTACCCAAACCTGGCGTCCAGCGCCAGAAAAGGAGCCAAAACCAGAGTTGAATGCCCAAACTGGCACAAAAGCTGGCGTTCAACTCCAAGAAGGACCTCTACACGTACAACACTCAAGCTCAGCCCAAACACACACCAAGTGGGCCCAGGAAGTGGATTTATGCATCAATTACTTACTCATGTAAACCCTAGTAGCTAGTTTATTATAAATAGGACCTTTTACTATTGTATTAGGCATCTTTGATTAGTGTAAACCATCTTTGGATGTTTGGTTCTTAGATCAGAGGGCTGGCCTCTCGGCCATGCCTGGACTTTCACTTATGTATTTTTAACGGTAGAGTTTCTACACTCCATAGATTAAGGTGTGGAGCTCTGCTGTTCCTCAAAGATTAATGCAAAGTACTACTATTTTCTATTCAATTCATCTTATTTCGCTTCTAAGATATCCATTTGCACCCAAGAACGTGATGAAGGTGATGATTATGTGTGACGCTCATCACCATTCTCCCCTATGAACACGTGCCTGACAAACACTTCCGTTCTACATGAAATAAGCTAGAATGAATATCTCTTAGATCTCCTAACCAGAATCTTCGTGGCGTAAGCTAGAATGACGACGGCATTCAAGAGAATCCGGAAAGTCTAAACCTTGTCTGTGGTATTCCGAGTAGGATTCAATGATTGAATGACTGTGACGAGCTTCAAACTCGCGAGTGCTGGGCGTTAGTGACAGACGCAAAAGGAGGGTGAATCCTATTCCAGCATGATCGGGAACCGACAGATGAATAGCCGTGCCGTGACAGGGTGCGTGAGCATATTATTCACTGAGAGGAGGGGATGTAGCCACTGACAACGGTGATGCCCTTGCATAAAGCCAGCCATGGAAAGGAGTAAGACTGATTGGATGAAGATAGCAGGAAAGCAGAGGTTCAGAGGAACGAAAGCATCTCCATACGCTTATCTGAAACTCTCACCAATGATTTACATAAGTATCTCTATCCCTATTCTATTATTTAGTATTTAAAAACATCATTATCAATTTATATCTGCCTAACTGAGATTTGCAAGGTGACCATAGCTTGCTTCATACCAACAATCTCCGTGGCATTCGACCCTTACTCACGTAAGGTATTACTTGGACGACCCAGTGCACTTGCTGGTTAGTTGTATCGAAGTTGTGAACCATGGTATTGGCACCATGTTCTTGGCGCCATCGCCAGGGAAAGAAAGAGCCGTGAATTTTACATTATTAAAGTGTAATCATGATTACGCGTACCAAGTTGCTCACGTTGCCAGGGATTGTTTGAGCCTGGACATCACAATTTCGTGCACCAGAAGCCTCAACAAGGCTTCAATAATAATGGTGGAAGAAATAGGTTTAGCAATAGCAAGCCTTTTCCATCATCTTCTCAGCAACAGACAGAGAATTCTGAACAGAGCCATTCTGGCCTGGCAACCATAGTCTCTGATCTATCCAAGACCACACTAAGTTTCATGAATGAAACAAGGTCCTCCATTAGAAATTTGGAGGCACAGGTGGGTCAGCTGAGTAAGAAGATTACTGAAACTCCTCTCAGTACTCCTCCCAAGAGAGAGTGCAAGGCCATAACCTTACTTGGTGTGGCCGAATGCCCAAAGAAGGAGGAGGACGTGAATCCCAGTGAGGAAGACCTCTTGGGATGTCCTCTGGACAGAAGGGAGTTCCCTTTTGAGGAACCAAAGGAATCTGAGGCTCATACAAAGACCCTAGAGATTCCATTGGACCTCCTTCTGCCATTCATGAGCTCTGATGAATACTCTTCCTCTGAAGAGGATGAAGACACCATTGCAGAGCAAGTTGCTAAGTATCTAGGAGCAATCATGAAGTTGAATGCCAATTTATTTGGTAATGAGACTTGGGAGGATGAACCCCCCTTGCTCACCAATGAACTGAGTGCACTAATGAGAAAGACATTGCTTCAGAAGAAACCGGATCCCGGAAAGTTCTTCATACCTTGTACCATAGGCACCATGACCTTTGAGAAAGCTCTGTGTGACCTTGGGTCAAGGATGAACCTCATGCCACTCTCTGTAATGGAGAAACTGGGAATCTTTGAGGTACAAGCTGCAAGAATCTCATTAGAGATGACAGACAAATCAATAAAACAAGCTTATGAACTAGTAGAGGATGTGTTAGTAAAGGTTGAAGGCCTTTACATCCCTGCTGATTTCATAATCCTAGACACTGGGAAGGATGAGGATGAATCCATCATCCTTGGCAGACCCTTCCTAGCCATAGCAAAAGCTGTGATTGATGTTGACAGAGGAGAGTTGATCCTTCAGTTGAATGAGGGCTACCTTGTATTTAAGACTCAAGGTTCTCCTTCTGTAACCATGGAGAGGAAGCATGAAAAGCTTCTCTCAATACAGAGTCAAACAAAACCCCCACATTTAAACTCTAAGTTTGGTGTTGGGAAGCCACAACCAAACTCTAAGTTTGATGTTAAGAGGCCCCAACATTGCTCTGATTTTCTGTGAGGCTCCATGAGAGCTCACTGTCAAGCTATTGACATTAAAGAAGCGCTTGTTAGGAGGCAACCCAATGTTATTTAATTATATCTATTTATTTTCCATTGCTATTTTATGTTTTCTTTAGGTTGATGATCATGTGAAGTCACAAAAACTACTGAAAAATCAAAAATAGAATGAAAAACAGTATTAAAAATAGCTCACCCTGGAGGAAGAGCTTACTGGCGTTTAAACGCCAGTAAGAAGCATCAAACTGGCGTTTAACGCTAGAAAGAAGCATCAAGCTGGCTTTAAACGCCAGAAACAAGCACCAGACTGGCGTTTAACGCCAGAACAGAGCATGGAATTGGAGTTAAATGCCAGAAACAAGCAGCAAGCTGGCGTTTAACGCTAGACATGCATTCTAAGGTCGTTTTGCACGCCTACTTGGAGCAGGGATGCTAAGTCCTTGACCCCTCAGGATCTGTGGACCACACAGGATCCCCACCTACCACACCTCTTCTTCTCTCCTCTTCACACCTTCTCATAACACTCTTTCCCAAATACCCTTCACCAATCACCTTATTACCTCTTTCCCAAATACCCTTCACCAATCACCTTATTACCTCTTCCCCATAAACCCCACCTACCTCCAAATTCAAATTCCTTTCCCTCCCCAACCTAACCCTAATGGCCGAAACCTAACCTTCCCCCCACCCCTATATAAACCCTTTAACACTACTCCATTTTCACACATCACAACCACTACTTCTCCCCCTTGGCCGAATACACTCTCTCACTTCATCTCCTCCATTTTCTTCTTCTTCTACTACTTTCTTTCTTCTTTTGCTCGAGGACGAGCAAACCTTTTAAGTTTGGTGTGGTAAAAGCATTGCTTTTTGTTTTTTTATAACCATCAATGGCACCTAAGGCAAAGAAACCTCAAGAAAGAGGAAAGGGAAGGCAATTGCTTCCACCTCTGAGTCATGGGAGATGGAGAGATTCATCTCAAAGGTCCATCAAGACCACTTCTATGAAGTTGTGGCCAAGAAGAAGGTGATCCCTGAGGTCCCTTTTAAGCTCAAAAAGAGCGAGTATCTGGAGATCCGACAAGAGATTAGAAGAAGAGGATGGGAAGTTCTCTCTAATCCTATTCAACAAGTCAGAATCTTAATGGTTCAAGAGTTCTATACAAACGCATGGATCACTAGGAACCATGATCAAAGTATGAACCCAAACCCAAAGAATTGGCTTACAATGGTTCGGGGGAAATACTTAGATTTCAGTCCGGAAAATGTAAGGTTGGCGTTCAACTTGCCAATGATGCAAGAAAACGCACGCCCCTACACTAGAAGGGTCAACTTTGATCAAAGGTTGGACCAAGTCCTCATGGACATATGTATGGAAGGAGCTCAATGGAAAGTTGACTCAAGAAGCAAGCCGGTTCAATTGAGAAGACCAGACCTTAAGCCTGTAGCTAGAGGATGGTTGGAGTTTATCCAACGCTCAATTATTCCTACTAGCAACCGGTCTGAAGTTACTGTAGACTGGGCCATCATGATCCATAGTATCATGATTGGGGAGGAAGTTGAAGTTCATAAGATTATACCTCAAGAACTCTACAAGGTGGCTGACAAGTCCTCCACTTTGGCAAGGTTAGCCTTTCTCCACCTTATTTGCCACCTCTGTAATTTGGCTGGAATTGACATAGAGGGAGACATCCTCATTGATGAGGACAAGCCCATCACTAAAAAAAGAATGGAGCAAACAAGAGAACATGGACCTCAACAAGAGCATGAGAAAATTCCTCACCATAAAATCCCTGAGATGCCTCAAGGGATGCACTTCCCTCCACAAAACTATTGGGAGCAAATCAACACCCCCTAGGAGAATTAAGTTCCAACATGGGACAACTAAGGATGGAACACCAAGAGCACTCCATCATTCTCCATGAGATTAGAGAAGATCAAATAGCTATGAGGGAGGAGCAACAAAGACAAGGAAGAGACATAGAGGAGCTCAAGAGCACCATTGGTTCTTCAAGAAGAAGAAGACGCCACCCTCACTAAGCTGGACCCGTTCCTTAATCTCCTTGTTCTTATTTTTCTGTTTTTTGGTTCTTGAGCCTTATGTTTTATTTATGTTTGTGTCTTTACCATATGATCATTAGTGTTTAAGTGTCTATGTCTTAAAGCTATGAATGTCCTATGAATCCATCACCTCTCTTAAAAAAATGCTTTTAATCACAAAAGAACAAGAAGTACATGATTTTGAATTCATCCTTGAAACTAGTTTAATTATTTTGATGTGGTGACAATACTTTTTGTTTTCTGAATGAATGCTTGAACAGTGCATATGTCTTTTGAATTTGTTGTTTATGAATGTTAAAATTGTTGGCTCTTGAAAGAATGATGAAAAAGGAAAAATGTTATTTGATGATCTAAAAAATCATAAAAATGATTCTTGAAGCAAGAAAAAGCAGTGAATAGAGAAAAGCTTGCAAAAAAAAAAAGGCAAAAAAAAGAAAGAAAAAGAAAAAAGCAAGCAGAAAAAGCCAATAGCCCTTAAAACCAAAAGGCAAGGGTAAAAAGGATCCAAGGCTTTGAGTATCAGTGGATAGGATGGCCCAAAGGAATAAAATCCTGGCCTAAGCGGCTAAACCAAGCTGTCCCTAACCATGTGCTTGTGGCGTGAAGGTGTCAAGTGAAAAGCTTGAGACTGAGCAGTTAAAGTCAAGGTCCAAAGCAAAAACAGAGTGTGCTTAAGAACCCTGGACACCTCTAATTGGGGACTTTAGCAAAGCTGAGTCACAATCTGAAAAGGTTCACCCAATTATGTGTCTGTGGCATTTATGTATCCGGTGGTAATACTGGAAAACAAAGTGCTTAGGGCCACGGCCAAGACTCATAAAGTAGCTGTGTTCAAGAATCAACATACTGAACTAGGAGAATCAATAACACTATCTGAATTCTGAGTTCCTATAGATGCCAATCATTCTGAACTTCAAAGGATAAAGTGAGATGCCAAAACTGTTCAGAGGCAAAAAGCTACTAGTCGCGCACATCTGATTGGAGCTATGTTTCATTGATATTTTGGGATTTATAGTATATTCTCTTCTTTTTATCCTATTTGATTTATAGTATATCCTATTTATTTCAGTATGTAAAATAACCTAAACTAAACTAAACTACTGGCCCAATTGGCACGCTCTCAATTGCGTTAGAAAGTAGACATCTTGGACTTTCCAAAAATATATAATAGTCCATACTTTGCCCGAGATTTGATGGCCCAAACTGGCGTAAAACGCCAGCCAGAGACCCTTTTCTGGAGTAAAATGCCAGAACTGGCACCAAAACTAGAGTTAAACGCCAAAACTGGCACCCAAGCTGGTGTTTAACTCCAAGAATAGCCTATGCATGTGAAAGCTTCAATGCTCAGTCCAAGCACACACCAAGTGGGCCCCAGAAGTGAATTTCTGCACTATCTGCACTTAGTTACTTATTTTCTGTAAACCTAAGTTACTAGTTTAGTATAAATAGCACTTTTTACTATTGCTTTCATATACTTGGAGACTTTGAACACTTTTATTCAATCCTTCACCCACTTTGAACACTTTTTACTATTTTCTACGGTGGAGTTTCTACACCTCATAGATTAAGGTACGAAGCTCTGCTGTTCTTCATGAATTAATGCAAGTACTATTGTTTCTCTTTCAATTCATGCTTACTTCTTCTCCAAGATATACTCTCGTACTTAATTTAGTTAAGTCAGAATGAAGGGGTGACCCGTGACAATCACCCACTATCTTCATTACTCGCTTAGCAAGATCCGCGTGCCTGACAACCACAAGCGGTCTACATAATGTTCAACGTAGTCATTGGACGACAGCCGGAGTATAATCTCTTGGGTCTCTAATCCACGATTTGCATCATCTTTCCTGACAATAGAGCATCCGAATCCGTGAGATTAAAACCTTCGTGGTATAGGCTAGAACCAATTGGCAGCATTCCTGAGATCCAAAAAGTCTAAACCTTATCTGTGGTATTTCGAGTAGGATCTGGGAAGGGATGACTTGACGAGCTTTAAAATTGCGAATGTTGGGCACAGTGACAATGTGAAAAAGGATAGAGAGATCCTATTTCAACGCTAGTGAGAACCGACAGATGATTAGTCGTGCGGTAGTGGTGCACGAAATCGTGATTGTTCATTCCTTGGTAACGGCGCCAAAAACTTAATACACACGTTCATAATCTTAGTTCTTTTTCACAACTTCGCACAACTAACCAGCAAGTGCACTGGGTCGTCCAAGTAATAAACCTTACGTGAGTAAGGGTCGATCCCACGGAGATTGTCGGCTTGAAGCAAGCTATGGTCATCTTGCAAATCTCAGTCAGGCAGATTCAAATGGTTAGGGAGATTTGATAATTAAAATATAATTAATATATAAAATAGGATGTAAATACTTATGTAATTCATTGGTGAGAATTTCAGATAAGCATATGGAGTTGCTTTTGTTCCTTCTGACCCTCTACTTTCCTACTGCTTTTATCCAATCATTCATACTCCTTTCCATGGCAAACTGTATGTTGGGCATCACCGTTGTCAATGGCTACATCCCATCCTCTCAGTGAAAATAGTCCAAATGCGCTGTCACCGCATGGCTAATCATCTGTCGGTTCTCGATCATGCTGGAATAGGATCCAGTAATCCTTTTGCGTCTGTCACTACGCCCAGCACTCGCGAGTTTGAAGCTCGTCACAGCCATCCCTTCCCAGATCCTACTTGGTATACCACAGACAAGGTTTAGACTTTCCGGATCTCAAGAATGGCCATCAATAATTCTAGCCTATACCACGAAGACTCTGATCATAAATCAGGAGGCTAAGAGATATGCATTCAAGCTTGCTTTCATGTAGAACGGAAGTGTTTGTCAGGCACACATTCATAAGTGAGAATGGTGATGAGCGTCACATAATCATCACATTCATCATGTTCTTGTGTGAAAATGAATATCTTAGAGAAGAAATAAGCTTGAGTTGAATAGAAAAACAATAGTACTTTGCATTAATTCATGAGGAATAGCAAAACTCCACACCTTAATCTATGGTGTGTAGAAACTCTACCGTTGAAAATACATAAGTGATGAAGGTTCAGGCATGGCCATGAGGCCAGCCTCCTAAACGCATACAACGATCTAAAGATGGTCAAAAGATAGATCCAAAGATGTAAATACAATAGTAAAAAGTCCTATTTATACTTTTGTGTTCATGCACTTTTGTTTCTTCTATTTTCATTTCAATGCAATTTATGTTTTCATGTTCCTTTATTGTTCATTTGATTTGTTGTTGTTTAATTTCTTGCAATTGAGTAGTGTAGATTTACTTTCCTTGCACTTTTTACTATGCTTTTCTTTTATGCCTTCCAAGTGTTTGATAAAATGCTTGGTTGGATTTTAGAGTGGATTTTAGTGCCCTTGGCTTTGGTAGAGTAATTAGTGACACTTGAGTTATCTAATTCCTTTGTTGATTGATAATTAGAAGTTGCTAATTAATTTGGATACCACTAAAGCTAGTCTTTCCCTTGGGAGTTGGCTAGGACTTGTGGAATCAAGTTAATTCATCCACTTGACTTTCCTCCATGGTTAGAGGTTAACTAAGTGGTAGCAATGGACAATTTGTGGTCACAATTGAGGAGGATAACTAGGATAGGACTTCTAGTTCTCATACCTTGCCAAGAGTTTTGTTAGTTGCTAGTTTATTTTCATTGCATTTTACATTTCTTGTCTCCTATCTCAAAAATCCCAATATACGACCCATAACCAATAACAAGAACACTCTATTGTAATTTCTAGGGAGAACGACCCGAGGTTCAATACTTCGGTTTATAAATTTAGGAGTTTGTTACTTGTGACAACCAAATTTTTGTATGAAAGGACTATTGTTGGTTTAGAAACTATACTTGCAACGAGCTTTCATTTGTGAATTCTAAACCACACAAAAGTTCGTTAATCAAAATGGCGCCGTTGCCGGGGATTTGCAATGGTGTTATATTATTGGTTATTGTATATATTTGAATATTGTGAATAGCTTGATTTTTTTGGATTGCTTGTTAGTTTTTGCTAGTTTTAGGATTTTATTTCATTATTTCTTATTACCTTTTGTTTCTTATTTTCTCTTTTCATTATGAATTCTCACTTTGGCTATGAGTTTAGTTCTCACTATGTTGTAGGAAATGAGGACTATAATGAGGATGTGTATCAAGGATGGGACAATCAAAGGTGGGAGGAGCCATATGCATATGATCAATCCTCTTGGCAACAACCCCCACCAATGCACTATGAAGAAGAACCATTCTATGATGCATACCAATCCAATGGCTATGGTGAATCTCCTTGTGACTTTCAAGAACCACCACCATATGCCTATGAGTCATATCCTCAACATGAACCCCAACCACACTCACAAGCCTATTTTCATCAAACACCTCCATATGACCTTGATCTATATCCACCACACCAACCACCTTTTGAACCATATGAGCCATATATGGAACCACCATTCCAAGATCACTACTCCCAAGAACCACCTCAATACATACTACCACATCCTTACTAAGAAGAACCACCTTCCTATCATGAATCCTTTCTCTAAGACATTGAACCCTCTTATCCACCCCAATCCTCAATAGATGAAACCCTTAGCCTTATACTTCAAGGGCAAGGAGAAATGCAAAAGGAGACAATAGAATTTGTGGCTACCTTAACCAAGGTAGTAAGCATTTTAGTCTCCCAATATTTGAGCACTCAAAGCACTCCCATGGTCACATGTGGAGAATCAATTGAAAAGCATAGCATGAAGGAGAGATTGGAAACTTCAGTGGAAAATGAGGAGTGTTATTTTGTATTAGAGCAATTGGAGGAGCCTATGATCATTGAAGAAGAGGAAGAAGTGGTTGAAGACCTAGGAGATGCGGAACCTCCATGGGAAGCTAAAATCATAGAAAATCCATCCAAGAAGATTGAATTTGATGTTGAGGAGGAAAGTGCACAACCTCCAAAACAATTTTTTAGTGAAGACTTGGAGGGAATGAAGCAAGAATTGAGTTCCCGGGGTAATGAAGACCATACATCCAATCTTCTTGGTGGTGAATCCTTTGAATTTGAAGAACTTTCTCCCAATGAGATGGAAAGCAATGTGGAGGTAGATTTTTCTCTTCCTCCCATTTATGATTTGAGTGATGGAGAAGAGCTAGATGAAATTGATGAACAAAGGATTGATGTTGAAGAAGTTTGTGAAGAGGTGGAAGTGGTCAAGGAAGAATATAAGGGAGTAAAGCTTGCTAGCACATTGGAGATACCTCTTCCCAAGCCACCACCATCCATTCTTTCATTCAAGTGGGTAAATTCCTTATACTTAAGCTTTATAATTCCCCTTGAATATGGTTTGCTTGAGACGGATGGTCAACTTAGACATATTTGTGGCTCTAAGAGTAAAAAGGGAGATGGCTAGTGGTTGGAAACATTATTCTAGGTTCATTATGGTTGCATGTTCAAAGTTTTATTGCAAGGTTTGGTGTAGAGCTAGATTGTTTGGGTCTAGGAGAATGTTTGGCCACTTTATTGAGAATTCTAAGGTCATGCCACCCAATTGGAATCATGATGATCAATTTGAAGATGGGTGTCAAAACAAAGTGTGGGATCCCGGATCCCACAAGGAAAATCAAATTTGGGAGCCCATGGTTTGTGAAGAACTCCATCCAAGCTTGAAGATATTAAAATTGAAGAATGGAGCTTATTGGAGATTCAAGCATTGGTGGATGTTCAAGGATAGTTTCAAGCACAAGCCACCTTGAGAGGAGCTCCCCATAAGTCCAACTTAAGGACAATAAACAAAAGTGCTAGGTGGGAGACACCCCACCATGGTAACTTCTTTTCATTTTCTCTTTTTGTACATATTGGTAATTAGTTTAAATTCATGTTTTGTTTTGATTTGTTGAGTTTAATTGGTAGTTTAGCATGTTAAATAAGGTTTTATGGTGTTTTGGTAGCTGTTTGGAGGTTTGGAATGCTTGGATTGGTGCAAAAACATAGAAATTTTTTTTTTGAAAAAAACAGAGCACCATCCACGCGTACGCACACCGCACGCGTACGCGTGCATCAAGTATTTTCGCCAAACCGCGCACATGCACCATGTGCGCGTACGTGTGGCTCCCAAAATTTCATTGCTCTATACATTGACCCGAGAGTTGTGCGAGCGTTGAGCACGCATTGTGCCTTTGGCACAAGACCACTTGCGCGTACACGCACATGACGCGTACGTGTCACTCTCGAAATAAGCCATCGACGCGCACGCACCATGTCCGCGTACGTGTCGCGTCTATTGCACCACCATCCGCACGCGCGTACCATGCGCGCGTACGCGCGGATATCCTTCCTTCAACACATCTCTTTTCTTCTCCTCTTTCCATTTCTTTCCTTCTCCTTTCTTCTTCCCTTCTCCTACCAGTCATCCAACACTCCCAAACACCATTGATAACAATGTATTTTAGCTAACTAATTAGTTAGTTAGTTAGTCAATTAGATAGTTAGTTTAGTTTTCATTTCTTTTTCTCTTTTACATTATAAGTGTTGGATTGTTAGTCTTGTTTACCATATATTGCTGCTTATTGTTGAGGTTATCCTTTGCCACTTGGTTTTGAGTTCTTCATGCTTACCTTTTGAGAATACCAAGTGATGAGAATCGCCTTCGAGCCTGTAACTCTTCTTGAATTGCATGATTTGGCCAACATGTAATTTCAATCCTTCCCTCGATTAGGCAATTCCTTAATGATTGATGTTATGCATTTATCTTAATGCATTGTGTTTTATGATCGTATGCATCCATATGCTTATAGCTTGAATGCCTTCATGCTTCTTTAATGCTTGTTTTACCTCACAAGTTCACTTAAAGCATCTCAAGCACACTAGGATAAGTGAAGTACATGCTTCTTTTGTGACATCGCTTTTTATGCTAGTGTGTTCTAAAAGGCGCCTAATTTAGAACTCACACCCTTATTTTCCTAATGTCACACTAATTCACTCACTTATTCCTAGTGATTTACCTCATTCCAACAATGATTGCTTCCTTGCTTTTGTTTTCTCATCTTATGGTGTTATATTTTTGTTTTTCATGAATGATACACCATAAACAATAACGGAAGTGGATGAAAGAACACGCAGCAACCGGTTGACCTACCAGCTGAAGGTAGCAATCTGGAAAGTCACTGTACCCCCTTGCTCATCTTTGAGTGCACCGAGGACAGTGCAAACTTTTAAGTGTGGGGAGGTCGTCCGACCGATCGGCGGTTTTGGGTGACAAATTCTAATCCCAACACTTTTCATTTCATTTTTAGGTTTCTAGGATTTTTTAGTTTCATTTTCTTATTTTTACATATATATACACAATAAGCTTAGTCAAAATAATGGAATTTTTCAAGAAAATTATCTATAGGGCACCTCAATTGATTTGAGTGAAAACTTTTCATTAAACTTGCTTGAATTATATATATTGTGGAACATGTTTTGAGCTAAGAACACAAGCTTGTGAGATTTGAGCCTAATAGGTGTGGTTACATCTTATAACCACTTATTTTCCCTTCTTGTGTGCAATTTTTCTCTTTCTATGATTGTAATCTTTGATTTGTTTGATTCTCTATGTCCATTATTTTGTGTATTCATGCATTTATATGATTGAGGCTATCATTTCATTTAACTCACTTGCCCAAATAGCCTTACCTTTTATCTTCCATTGTTAGCCAATTCGAGCCTACGATTAACCCGCTTGTTCTTAATTTAGCACATTACAAGCCTTGAAGCAAAAAACAATAAAAGTCCTTAATTTGGATCTTTGATTAGCTTAGGCTAGTGTGTACACCATTCAAGTGTGGGAACCTTGGGACATTGGGTGAATAAAAGGGTGGTTTTATATTTTTGTTGTAAATATTGGGAATTGGGTACATGCTCATGTAGTGATTAAATATATAGACCTTATGCATTGATGATCTTGTATATAGCTTGAAAGAAAAGAAAAATGAGAAAAAGAAAAGAAAAAGAAAAAAAATAATATGGAAAAAAAATAGAAAAAGAAAGAAACAAAGAAAAATAAAGAAATAAAAGGGGACAAAATGCCCCAAAGTGAAGCTCAATAAAAATCAATGCATAAGAGTTGTGAAATGAAAAAAAACTGCATGAGTATGTTAAAAAGTGAAAAATGGGTAGTTAGGATAGTTTTGAATTGTATAAGATGTCATAGGTTAGGTGGGAAGTCTAAGCTTATCAAAGATTCAAATTTCAAGCTCACTTGACCAAATATGCATCCTACCTTGACCCTAGCCCCATTACAACTGATGAAAATACCTCATGATATGTGTATGCATGTATGAAATAAATGTCGATTGTTAGAAGAAAAACAAATCTTGGAAAACATGATTAGGGGAGAATTGAGTGAATCAACCCTAAACACTTGAGCGAATAGAGTGCAAACACATCCGGTGAGGGTTTGATGTTCAATTACATGTAAAAATATTTAATAGCTCAATTCAATTGTGGTTTGGCATGGTTGTTAATATCCTTAGCCCTTGTGTATATATGTATTCTTGGGAATTGATTTATTTTGACCAAGCAATTGCATTCATATAGATAGATGCATATAGTTTAAGTGCATTTAGTTAGATCTCATTGAATAAATGTTGATACCCTTTACTTTCTCTTGGTTTAAGCATGAGGACATGCTTGGTTTAAGTATGGGGAGGTTGATAAACCCCATATTTAGGGTTTATCTTGTGTTGGAATTAGAGGGTTTTGTCAACCTTTCTCCCATTTATCCAATGAAATAGCATGGTTTTGTAAATTCTCCTTTAATTGTGCTTAAGAGTGAAAAAATACTTTTTAGGTCCTTAATTGTTTAATCTTGATTTACCTTTGATTCCATTAGATGCCTTGATATGTTTGTTAAGTAATTTCAGATTTAGGAGGCAAAGATTGGATCAAGGGAATGAAGGAAAAGCATGTAAAAATGGAGAACTCATGAAGAAATGAAGGAATCGCAGAAGCTGTCAAGCCGACCTCTTCGCACTTAAACGACCATAACTTGAGATACAGAGGTCCAAATGACGCAATTTTAATTGCGTTAAAAAGCTAACATCCGGGGCTTCAAAAAAATATAAGATTTGCCATATTTGCTACATATATGGTGACACGTAGACCCACTGCACACGCATGCGTCGTTGCTGCCATATGACCCACTTAAAGCAATACGTGGCCAGCAAATTCTAAAGCCTTGTGGGCCCAACCAACTCATTTCTGATGCTATTTAAGCCAAGGATTGAAGGGGAATCAACATACTTTTACATACTTTACATACTTTCACACATTAGTTTAGTTTAGGTTAGTTTTAGAGAGAGAAGCTCTCACTTCTCTCTAGGATTAGAATTAGGTTAGATCTAGATTAGGAATTCTTAGATCTATGTTTAATTCATGCTTTGATTTACTTTTCCTTTACAATTTCTAGTTCATCTTCTTCTCCTCTCTCTAATTTTGTATTTCATTCTTGTGATTCTCTACTTTTATGTTCATGAACTTTTGTTTCTTCTATTTTCATTTCAATGCAATTTATGTTTTTATGTTCCTTTATTGTTCATTTGATTTGTTGTTGTTTAATTTCTTGCAATTGAGTAGTGTAGATTTACTTTTCTTGAACTTTTTACTATGCTTTTCTTTTATGCCTTCCAAGTGTTTGATAAAATGCTTGGTTGGATTTTAGAGTAGATTTTAGTGCCCTTGGCTTTGGTAGAGTAATTAGTGACACTTGAGTTATCTAATTCCTTTGTTGATTGATAATTAGAAGTTGCTAATTGATTTGGATACCACTAAAGCTAGTCTTTCCCTTGGGAGTTGGCTAGGACTTGTGGAATCAAGTTAATTCATCCACTTGACTTTCCTCCATGGTTAGAGGTTAACTAAGTGATAGCAATGGACAATTTGTGGTCACAATTGAGGATGATAACTAGGATAGGACTTCTAGTTCTCATACCTTGCCAAGAGTTTTGTTAGTTGCTAGTTTATTTTCATTGCATTTTACATTTCTTGTCTCCTATCTCAAAAACCCCAATATACGACCCATAACCAATAACAAGAACACTCTATTATAATTCCTAGGGAGAACGACCCGAGGTTCAATACTTCGGTTTATAAATTTAGGGGTTTGTTACTTATGACAACCAAATTTTTGTATGAAAGGACTATTGTTGGTTTAGAAACTATACTTGCAACGAGCTTTCATTTGTGAATTCTAAACCACACAAAAGTTCGTTCATCAGTCCCCAAGAAACTAAAAACAAAATAGGATAAAAAGAAGAGAATATACAATAAATTTCAAAAATATCAATGAAGATTAGTTTCAATTAGATGAGCGGGACTAGTAGCTTTTTGATTCTGAACATTTTTGGCATCTCACTTTATCTTTTGAAGTTCAGACTGATTAGCATCTGTAGGAACTCAGAATTCAGATAGTGTTATTGATTCTCCTAGTTCAGTGTTATTGGCATTCTTATTCCTTTTTGATTCCCTGGCTAGTAAATTGCATTATTGATGATTTCATTTTAATTTTCGCTACTTTCGTATATATCTGAATTATCATCAATAACCTGCTATCCTTGCTTGAATATGAGTTGACTGTTCTTTAAAATTGTGAATTTCTTGTTACCTAGGAAACCGATTATCATGCCACTCACTTTAACTTTCTTTTACTAACTCACGACTCTCACTTTCTAACCCCCTTTTCACCTATTAACCACTTTTAACATTCTAACTTCTCTTTTTGCTTTTAACCTAACTACTTCACCTTTCTAACTCAGGGCATGATCATTGTTTTTCCTTTATAACTTGAATTCCGCTTATCCTATATTTTGGATTGCATTTTTTTTTCTTTTCAGACCTTTTCACTCGCATACAATCCAAATTGTACATATATTCAACTCTTTTCATGCTTCTCTTTCTCTTTTGCCACTCTGTGCTCATATTGCTCTTATTCTATTCGCCTACTTGTTTTCCTGCTTTTGTTCTTCAAGTATATCCTGGAATTTCTGCTTTTCAGGATGTCTGACCCTCAGCGCAAAGGAAAAGACAAAGCAACCAATGGCAAGAGGAAAAGAGGCGAATCTCTATGACCATCCTCGACATCTTGCATGATGATTCCTGGCAGGAAAATAACTTTACCGCGCAGAAAAGGCTAACCAGTTGGTACCTACAGCTGACCCAGTAAAATTTGCAAACAAATACTGTGAGCTGAAGTACCCAGTGTTTGCCACTTCCAGGAACCTGTACCTGGAGAAAACTCTAAAAATTCCAGAAGAACTACAGCAGTACACCTCCGAACAGATAAAACAGAGAGGCTGGTTCTTTTTGGAACGAAACTTGACAGAGGTTCCTGAGTCAGAGAGTTTTACTGTAACTATTTCAAGACTTTCCTGGATGCAGTGCACCTTATAGGGAAACAGATTTTGGTCACTGAGGAAGCTATTGAGGACATCCTCCAACTTCAGCCTAAGTCAGATTAGCCTGACGGTTACCAAAAGGCTGAAGAGGATATGCGATTTATGAGATTTGACTGGGATGCTGTCAAGTAGAGAATAGCCCTTGATCCTACTATCCCATGGGTCATGGGAAAGAATACATAAATGCCTAAGGGAATCAAGCTGATTTACCTGAATGATGAGGCTCGGCTCTGGCACCAGATTCTGAGCAATATGTGATGCCAAGCACTCATGAGACAGAGCTGTCCACTGCTATGATCACCCTCATCTGGTGTGTGATGGAGGGTAAGGACCTGTATCTTCCACGTTTCAACAGGCATTACATGGCCAGGGTCCATGTTAGAGGCACTCTCCCTTTCCCTTATCTGATCACCCAGCTACGCCGCCGAGCTGACGTGCCTTGGGAGCTGGCTGATGCGAAGCCGACTGCTACAGACTGCAACAAGATCATTCCTCACAGCAGAAAGTTTCAGACTTTAGGCTACAGACCCCATTCCTCACCGCTTCTGGTGAGGCAGCCACATCTTCAGCTGCCCTATCTGCCTCCACTGCTGCACCAGCCTCATCCACTGCACATCCACCTGCTCCTGAGCCCATTTATCATCTAGTGCATCGACTCTTTGCCCGCCTGGATCATATGGAGCGTCGCAACAAGCGGCGCTATGAGCACCTTAAGTTGATGATCCGATCCGACAGCGACATCCCCTCCGAGCCTGACACCCCTTCCGATATATCTGAGGCGGAGGCGAGCGACCATGAGGCGGAGACACATGCCCAGGTTGAGCAGGCAGGACCAGAGCAGGCTATGCCACAGTATGAGGAGCCACACCAGATCCAGGTCACAGACCCGAAGATTCCTCTACAGTCAGAGCCTCCACTGCAGCAGACCGATCCTCCTACACTTATCCAGCCTGCAGATATTTAGCCTACCACAGAGACACCAGCAGCACATCCTTTCGGTGATGACGCTTCTTCACACCCAGCTTGAGTGAGCATCGAGGACGATGCTATATTTTAAGTGTGGGGAGGTCGCCATCTCTGGCAAATCTTTTTGGTGAACCACTTTTCAGACTCTTTTTATCCTATTTTGTTTATTTTTATGTATTTTTATTTTTATTTTTTTAGCACTTGCACATTGTTCTTTTGCTGTATTTTTACTTTATTTCTGTATTTTGCACTTTAGTTTATATCTTAGACACTTAGTTTAGTTTGCAATTCTAAACTTATTAGTTATAGAATATGTGGATTAATTAGTATAGTTTATCCTTTTAGCATATAATAGCTTGGTTTAATTGAAAATAAAAGGAGTAAACTAGAAACTTTAGTAAACTAAAACAATCCACACACCTTGTATATACAGCATTACATGTTAGTTAGTTAAGAACATTTCTTCAAGGAGGAACACTAAGATTTTAAGGGCCACCCTAAGATTTACATTGAGTTGAATGGAAACTCTTGATTTTTACTTGCATGACATACATAACTCATATATGATTTCTAAGCTAGAGAACACACAGCCTGTGAGTTTTGAGCTTAATTGTATGGTTACATTCAAACCATAAATTTCATTCCTGTGTGTTTTGCCCTTCTTTTTCATTTTGATGTTCTTTTCTTTGTTTTAATCTATATATCCAATATAGAATATAGATACATACCAAGAGATGATTGAGGCCATCATTTGAATTTTTCCTTACTTATCCCAATTTAGCCTACCTTTTACATCACCCTTGTTAGTCCCCTTGAGCTTTTTAATCCCCTCTTGTTCTATAACCACATTACTAGCCTTAAGCAGAAAAACAAAATAAAAATTCCAAGTTGAATCCTTGGTTAGCTTAAGATAGATATTGTGTACAATTTAACTGTGGGGAATTTTATGGGAACATGGGATGATAGAAACAAAGTAGGAAATTAAAATGAATAAGTTATTTCAGAAATTTGGGAAGCATGCTCATGAGAAATCAAAATAACTAAATTACCATGTGCATAGATTAATAATAATAATAATAATAATAATAATAATAATAATAATAATAATAATAATAATAATAATAATAATAATAATAATAATAATAATAATTTTATATTTTCAGTACTTAAATAAGGGGATACAAAAATTCTCCAAGTGCAAAATAAAAAAAAAGAATCAATGCACATGGGACAAAATTTCAAAATTAAATTTAATGCATGAGCTTGTAATACAAAGTGGGAAAATTTGGGTAAATAAGTAAAGGAACTTTAAATTATATAAAGTATGTATGTTAGGTGAGATCTTAGACTAATCAAGGATTCACTTTGTTAGCTCACTTAGCCTTATACATATACCCTTACCTTTACCTTGGCCCCATTACAACCTCGAAAAAGACCTCATGATTTTTGTATGTTTGTATTCCATATCTGTTGATTAGTTAGATGAAGAACAAAGTTTTAGAAAGCAAGGATAGAAAGAAGAATAGAGTGATTAACCCAATAAACACTGAGTGACTAGAGAATAAACACAAAATCCAGTGAGGGTTCAATAGCTCATCACCATATATCTCTGCTTAATTGTTAATTGTCTTGCAAGTTTGTGAAATACTTTTACCCATCTCAACTGTAAAAGTGCTTTAACATTATCTAGGGTTTGGCTATGCATATTGTAACGGCCTAGCCCCGAAGAAACGGCGCTTTTTCGGGATCAAACGGAATTTTTACAAAATTTTTAGGAATTTCTATGCATATAAGCACCTCCACTGCACAGGTGCTGCGTCATCAAGCTGCTGAGTCAGCAGCTTGATTGCACAGGACACCTCTCCTAATCTAAGTAGGCACGTCGCGAAGAGTTGCGTTTTTGAGCCACTTCGGGCCCGAATTTCAAAATTCTGATTTCCGTGGTTAGTCTCTATGTGACGAGCCGGTCACGAATTTCGAGAGAAAAATTATATTAATATAATATTTATATATTATTATTTTATTCAGAATATTATATTATTATCTTCTCTACTGTGATTAATGTTGATCTATGTTTAGTAATATAATAACTGAGCTTGAAATCTACCGGTAACGGATAATACCGGCATTCTTAGATGAACTTAGCACTGCTAATGCTTCATCATATATCTTTTATTCTTATGATTATCCAGTTACTAGTGTCATTTACACTAAGTAACTTAATGTTTATCCATTAGTAGTGTAATTACTTAAGTTCTAATACATCTAGCTTTAGTAATTATCCTTTTCTGAGATATTTTGACAAGTAACTTTTGAATAATCATCATCCAAAAGCCACGGCCTCCCTAGGACAGCTTGGCTATCATTTTTGTTCTTGGAAAAGCTTAGAACACCATGAAAGAAAACCATGAAGCTTCCATGAACACCTGAGCTACTTTCTCCGTTCTTTCTCAAACCGGAACCCCTATCAAAAATCTAATCTTACCAAAGTGTTCACCTCTTCCTCCTTTTCATTTCTATGTCACTTTTCATGGAGTAACTCAAGGTATGAAGGCTGCTCCTCCTCCTTGAAGATTCGGCCATGGTGGTTCCTTAAGTTAATGATGTTTTCTTCATGTTCTTTCTTAGGATCTCTTATTCAATCACCAAAAGCTCCAAGAAAACGTGATTTCTAGTTACCTTAAGGTGAGGAAAACCTTCTTTTCATCATCATGAAGCTTCAGCCTTCATGGTTCTTAAGATTCTAAAGTTGTTTTTGATGTTAAAATAGGCGTAAAAGTGCTTCTGGAAGCTTGTTTTTGGTGCAATCTCGGACAGCAGCAAAGGAGGTAAGGTTTGGTAAATTAATCAATTATTGGCTGTGTTCTTGAAGTGTTAAACCATATCTTGTTGCTTGAGATTTGATTTTGGGTGTATGTGTAAGGGTTTGATCATGGAAACTTGTTGTTTAATGCTTGAAAATCATGTTTATGATGGTTTTGAAGTGGTTGTTGGTGCTGCTGAAAAATGTGACATTCCAGCCATGAAAATCATGATTATTGATTCTTATTTGATGTGTATTTGATGGCTGAAAAGTTTCTCTTTGGTTTGATAAAAATCGGGTTCAAATCGGTTTCCGAAAAGATTGAAAAACTAGCTGAAAATCAAGCAGAAATCTGATGAACTTTTGGAAAAAAAAAGTTTTTGGTTTTTGGAAGAACATGAAAACGTGTATTCAAGGAGTTTTGGGGTCAAAATGCAATTATTAAAAAGTTTGGGGTTGAAAATTAATTAATCAAAAGTTGAGGGGCTAAAGTGCATATATTAAAAGTTATAGGGGTCAAAGTGCAATTTCCAAGAAGTCCGGGGGTCAAAATGCAATTTTTGAAAGTTAAATAAAATATTATTATTTTATTAATAATAATAAAATACTGATAAAAAGACAGTTTTCCCTAAAAGCCTCAGGAAGGCAGATTTGAGTCCAGAATTCTCTAATTTCCTTTACTAAACACCTAAGAAGAGGTATAAGAGAAGATATAGAGGTATATGAGGTAAAGAAATAAGATTTGAAATTTGTGTTTAAGTTAAAAAGAAAAGGAGTTAAAAGTGATATAGCTGTGTACCTGACCTTACAGAGTAAACAGAGAATTGTAAAATGAGCTTTCTGTGATGTTCTATACACATATCTGTCGTTGTCTCAATGCAACTGTTATATTTGTAAAACCTAGTTAATTAATGAGTAATTAACCCAAAACTTAAAATTTATTCTAGAAAATTAAAAATGTGAATTTTATGGTTTAATATGATAGAGAAAATTAAAACGAGAATTTCGACACTAATTTTAAAGAATTTGGCCCAAGATTGGGCCAAACGGGCCAAATGGGCCCGTATTGGGCCCAAGGCCCAGCCAAGCCTCATTAAACAAAAGGGTTCAGCACCCTCTTCTTCCCCACATATGCAAAACACGTTGAAAGGGGAAGGGGGAGCATGAAACCCTTGCCCTCATTTAAGTCAAGCTTCATTTAATCATAACTTTGATCCAGAGCTCCGATCGCCGCACCGTTTGCGGCCACGTGACCGCAGCGTCGAGCTCTACAAATCCCACAACTTGATTTGAGAGGTAAGCCACGATTTCATTTCAGTTTCCTCAGCCCTTGATTTCAAAATTCTTGGGTAAAAATATTGAGATTTTGGGTTCTTTCATGTTGTAGGATCTAATTATCTTGAAAGAATAGCTTAGTCTTGCCTCCTTGATCCTTGAGTATGGTAAGAATCTCAACCCTAAGTCAAATACTTGAAATTTTGTGATTTAGTGATTGAGTTGTATGTGTGGGTGTATATTATGTGTATTAGGCAATGTATGTGTGTACATTGGAGCTTGATTGAGGTCTTGGAGAGCTTGGAATGGGCCTTTGATGCTGAAAAATCTGTTTGAAGGGTGTTGAAATCTTGAAAGTTGAGAAAAAAGTGAAATTGGAAGTGTTTTCGGGTTGAGTGGTGAATTGGCCAAGGTATGGTTTCGGTTTCTTGTATCTAAAATATAATGTAATGTGAAAACTTAGGCTATTGACCCTAAGATAGGATTTGAATTGTTAATGTTGATGGTTGGTTAAAATGGATTGTATTATTATGTATGTGGTTGGTGATTTTTGGAGGTTGAGATGGAAACTTGTATGTATGATATGGGTGACCTAGTTAGTGAGATTAAATTGTTGTTGGTACCATGTTGATGGTGAAATTGATGAGGAAATTGTCATGAGAAATTGATGACATGTTTTGTATGTTGTTGAATTTGGAATGTTGAATGTGTATTGAGATTGAATTATTGAGCTGTGATTGATAAAAGATGAGAATCGGTAGGTTGTGGATTGGATTAGGAAGTTGGAATATGGTTGATGCTTGGTGCACGAATTGTGAATCACACTTTTCACAATGCGTACCACTAACCAGCAAGTGCACTGGGTCGTCCAAGTAATACCTCACGTGAGTAAGGGTCGAATCCCACGGAGATTGTTGGTTTGAAGCAATCTATGGTTATCTTGTAAATCTTAGTCAGAAAGTCAATTATGTTTATCAGTTGAATTGCGAATAAACAATAGAGCATGGATTAAAGGTTACTTGTTATGCAGTAATGGAGAATATGTTGGAGTTTTTGGAGATGCTTTGTCTTCTGAATCTCTGCTTTCCTCTGTCTTCTTGTTCACGCACGCACGTCCTCCTATGGCAAGCTATGTGTTGGTGGATCACCGTTGTCAATGGCTACCTTCCATCCTTCCAATGAAAACTACGCTCACGCACTCTGTCACAGCACGGCTAATCACCGGTTGGTTCTCGATCCGGTTGGAATAGGATTTATTATCCTTTTGCATCTGTCACTAACGCCCAGCCTTCAGGAGTTTGAAGCTCGTCACAGTCATTCAATCCTTGAATCCTACTCGGAATACCACAGACAAGGTTTAGACTTTCCGGATTCTCATGAATGCCGCCATCAGTTCTAGCTTATACCACGGAGATTCTGATTAAGAGATCTCAGAGATACTCATTCAATCGGATATAGAACGGAGGTGGTTGTCAGGCACACGTTCATGGTTTGAGGAAGGTGATGAATGTCACTGATCATCACCTTCATCACAGTTAAGCGCGAATGAACATCTTAGATAGGAACAAGCGTGTTTGAATAGAAAACAGAAATACTTGCATTAATTCATCGAGACACAGCAGAGCTCCTCACCCCCAACAATGGGGTTTAGAGACTCATGCCGTCAGAGAATACAAAGTTAAGATCTGAAATGTCATGAGATACAAAATAAGTCTCTAAAAGTTGTTTAAATACTAAACTAGTAGCCTAGGTTTACAAAAATTGGATAAACTATGATGGATGATGCAGAGATCCACTTCTGGGGCCCACTTGGTGTGTGCTGGGGCCCACTTGGTGTGTGCTCGGGCTGAAACTTAAGCAATTCACGTGCAGAGGCCATTTGTGGAGTTGAACGCCAGTTTTTATGCCAGTTTGGGCGTTCAACTCCAGCTTTTGATCCTTTTCTGGCGCTGGACGCCAGAGTTGGGCAGAGGACTGGCGTTGAACGTCAGTTTACGTCGTCTATCCTTGTGCAAAGTATGGACTATTATATATTGCTGGAAAGCCCTGGATGTCTACTTTCCAACGCAATTGGAAGCACGCCATTTCGAGTTCTATAGCTTCAGAAAATCCACTTTGAGTGCAGGGAGGTCAGAATCCAACAGCATCAGCAGTCCTTTTTCAGCCTGAATCAGATTTTTGCTCAACTCCTTCAATTTTAGCCAGAAAAATACCTGAAATTACAGAAAAACACACAACTCATAGTAAAGTCCAGAAATATGAATTTTTCCTAAAAACTAATAAAAATAGACTAAAAACTAACTAAAACATACTCTAAACTATATGAAATTATCCCCAAAAAGCGTATAAAATATCCGCTCATCACAACACCAAACTTAAACTGTTGCTTGTCCTCAAGCAACTAGACAAATAAAATAGAAGACTAATAGGTTGAGAAGCAATAATATCTCAGAGTTTTTTTTTTATTGAAGCTCGGATCCTAATTAGATGAGCGGGACTAGTAGCTTTTTGCTTCTGAACAGTTTTGGCATCTCACTTTATCCATTGAAGCTCAGAGTGATTGGCATCTATAGGAACTCAGAATTCAGATAGTGTTATTGATTCTCTTATTTCAGTGTGATGATTCTTGAACACAGCTTCTTTATGAGTCTTGGCCGTGGCCCTAAGCACTTTGTTTTCCAGTATTACTACCGGATACATAAATGCCACAGACACATAACTGGGTGAACCTTTTCAGATTGTGACTCAGCTTTGCTAAAGTCCCCAATTAGAGGTGTCCAGAGTTCTTAAGCACACTCTTCTTTTTGCTTTGGACCTTGACTTTAACCGCTCAGTCTCAAGTTTTCACTTGACACCTGCACGCCACAAGCACATGGTTAGGGACAGCTTGGTTTAGCCGCTTAGACCAAGATTTTAGTCCTTTAGGCCCTCCTATCCACTGATGCTCAAAGCCTTGGGATCCTTTTTATTTGCCCTTGCCTTTTGGTTTTAAGAGCTTTTGGCTTTTTCTGCTTGCTTTTTTTTTTTTTTTTTTTGCAAGCTTTGTTCTTTGTTGCTTTTTCTTGCTTCAAGAATCATTTTTATGATTTTGAAATTATCAATAACATGTCTCATGTTCATCATTCTTTCAAGAGCCAACATATTTAACAGTCTTAAACAACAAATTCAAAAGACATATGCACTTTTCAAGCATTCATTCAGAAGACAGAAAGCATTGCCACCACATTTAACCAATTAGAATTTCTTTTATTAAACTCGAAATTTTATTGCTTCTTATTCAAAAGATCTACTATTTTATTCATGTTTAATGATGATGAGAAAAATAAACTATAGCTTAATTGGAGATAAAATCAAATAGATACTAATTACTATTATATGACTTCTAAGGTAAACTTTTTATAAGGACACTGTCACAGAGTTAAGGCAGAAATTGGAAATTAACAACCTTTATTCTGGGGGCACGGGGGTTCCTCTGATCCTTGGGATGCTTGGTATTACAAGAGAAGACTTTTGGCACTTCAGTTCCCTTAAGTCACGTCCCTGCTCCTCTTGTTCTTTAAACATATGGGTCAGCATTTGACTGTGTTCCTTCTGTTGTTTTATTATTTGCTCCATAGCTTCCTGTATCTTGGTGACAGACGTCTCAAGATATTCCCAATATTCCGCTTGAGGAATCTCTGGGAGGAATTCCTGTGCTCTCTTCTTGATAAGATCCTCCTGTACTTGTTGTCTCTCCATTGATGCTCTGGTGATTGACTTTTCAATTAGGATATATTCAGTTATTCCCATCCTTACTCCAGCGTCCTTGCAGAGCAGAGAAATCACGCTTGGATAAGCCAACCTGGCCTCTTTTGAATTTTTATTAGCAATCTTGTAGAGTTTAGTGGAAATCAGCTGATGAACCTCCACTTCCTTCCCCGTCATGATGCAATGAATCATCACTGCTCTTTTAACTGTGACTTCAGAACGGTTGCTAGTGGGCAACAAAGAACGCCCAATGAAGTCCAGCCATCCTCTGGCAACTGGTTTGAGATCCTCTCTCTTGAGTTGATTTGGGACGCCCTTTGTGTTGGTGGTCCACCTGGCTCCAGGGATACATATGTCCTCTAGAATCTTATCCAGGCCAATGTCTGCTCTCATCATCCTCCTGTTGAAGGAGTCTGGATCATCCTTTAGCTGAGGTAGCTTTAATATCTCTCTGATCTTGTCAGGGGTGGTATGAACAATCTTTCCCCTGACCATGGTCCGAAATTCGTAGCAGGCAGTTCCAGATAGTCTTTGCTTGTCAGTCTGCCACATATTAGCATAGAACTCCTGGACCATGTTCCTTCCTACTTTCGTTTCAGGATTAGCTAGGACTTCCCAGTTCCTGATTCGAATTTGCTCTTGGATCTCCGGATATTCGTCTTCTTTCAGATCGAATCTAACTTCCGGGATCACTGATCTCAGACCCATTACTTTAAGATAATGGTCTGAATGTTCTTTAGATAAGAACTTCCCTTGATTCCAAAGTGGTTTTGGAACGCTCTCTTTCTTGCCTCTTGGAGTGGATTGTTTTCCTTTGGGGGCCATGATCTTAGTGATCTCGGATAAACACACCAAACTTAGAGGTTTACTTGTCCTCAAGCAAAAGAAAAGAAAGGAGAGGGATAGAAGGAGATCGAGGTGCACTTGTTGATGGAGGAGGGGGGAGGCCGAACCCAATTTTAAAGGGGTGGGGGGTGGGTTTTCGAAAAATTGGAGGAGATAAGATAAAAAGATTGAGTTGAAAAAGATAAGATAGAAGATAGAGTTTAATTTTGAAAGGATATGATAGATTTTTTTGAAAAAGATAACTCTGAATTTTGAAAAAGATCATATGGATATTTGAAAAAGATATGGATTAGTTGAAAAGATTTTTGAGTGAAAAAGATAGATTTGTTTTCAGAAAAGATTTTGAAAAGAGTTGGATTGAATTTGGAAAGATGGATTTTTAGAAATTAAGGATTTTAGAAATCAGGGTTCTTAATATGTTCATGTAAAAATCATGCATTGAAGCATAAAATTTGAAATTAGAATGGAAATACGTGTGGGATAAATGGATTTGGCTCCTCCCTGTCTTCCTGGCGTTTGAACGCCTAAACACTGCTTGTTTTGGGCGTTCAGCGCCCAAATGCTGATCTCCTGGGCGTTCAGCGCCCAGTTGCTACCATTACTGGCATTCAACGCCCAGTAGGTGGCCATTTCTGGCGTTGAACGCCCAGATTGCTACCATTACTGGCGTTCAGCGCCCAGTGGATGCCCATTTTGGGCGCTGAACGCCCAAAATGCCCCTTTACTGGCGTTTTCTTGCCATTGAGCTCTTTTACTCTGTTTTGTGTGCCGAGGTCTTCTGTAAATGATTATTTACCTTGTTGTCAATGAACTCTATATAAACAAATAAAAATAAAAATAGAAATAGGGCAAAATGCTTAGAGGATTGTTGCCCCATGGCTGGGTTGCCTCCCAGCGAGCGCTTCTTTATTGTCATTAGCTGGACCTTGCTGAGCTTTTAATCTAGCTTCAGCCTTGAGCATTCTTGCTCGATGTTGCCTTCAATATAATGCTTGATTCTCTGTCCATTGACAATGAACTTCTTATCAGAATCAATATCTTGGAGCTCCACATAGCCATATGGTGACACACTTGTAATCACGTATGGTCCCCTCCACCGGGATTTCAGTTTCCCGGGGAATAGCCTGAGTCTAGAGTTAAACAACAGGACCTTTTGTCCTGGTTCAAAGATTCTAGATGACAGCTTTCTATCATGCCATTTTTTTTATTTTTCTTTATAAAGCTTGGCATTTTCGAAAGCTGTGAATCTGAATTCCTCTAGCTCATTTAGCTGGAGCAATCATTTTTCTCCTGCTGATTTGGCATCAAAGTTTAGGAATCTGGTTGCCCAGTAGGCCTTATGTTGCAGTTCCACAGGCAGGTGGCATGCCTTACCATACACGAGTTGGTATGGAGAGGTCCCTATAGGGGTCTTGAATGCTGTTCTGTAAGCCCACAGAGCATCATCCAAGCTTCGTGCCCAATCCTTTCTACGGGTATTTACTGTCCGTTCCAGGATTCTCTTTAATTCTCTGTTAGAGACTTCAGCTTGCCCATTGGTTTGTGGGTGATATGGAGTGGCCACCTTGTGGCGAATTCCATACCGAACCATGGCAGAGTAAAGCTGTTTATTGCAGAAGTGAGTGCCCCCATCACTGATTAATACTCTAGGAACACCAAATCTGCTAAAGATATGTTTCTGGAGGAACTTCAGCACTGTTTTAGTATCATTGGTGGGTGTGGCAATAGCCTCAACCCATTTTGATACATAGTCAACTGCCACTAGAATATAAGTGTTTGAATATGATAGTGGAAAAGGTCCCATGAAGTCAATTCCCCATACGTCAAACAACTCAATTTCCAAGATTCCTTGTTGAGGCATGGCGTAACCATGAGGTAGATTGCCAGCTCTTTGGCAACTGTCACAATTACGTACAAACTCTCGGGAATCTTTATAGAGTGTGGGCCAATAGAAGCCACATTGGAGGACCTTGGTGGCTGTTCGCTCACCTCCGAAATGGCCTCCATATTGAGATCCGTGGCAATGCCACAGGATCCTCTGTGCTTCTTCTCTAGGCACACACCTACGGATAATTCCGTCTGCACATCTCTTAAAGAGATAAGGTTCATCCCACAAGTAGTACTTTGCATCAGTAATTAATTTCTTCTTTTGTATCCTGTTGTACTCCTTGGGTATGAACCTTGCAGCTTTATAGTTTGCAATATCGGCAAACCATGGTGCTTCTTGAATGGCGAATAAATGCTCATCAGGAAACGTCTCAGAGATCTCAAGAGAAGGGAGGGGCGTCCCTTCCACTGGCTCTATCCGGGACAGATGATCAGCCACTTGGTTCTCTGTCCCTTTTCTGTCTCTTATTTCTATATCAAACTCTTGCAGAAGCAATACCCATCTGATGAGCCTGGGTTTTGAATCCTGCTTTGTGAGTAGATACTTAAGAGCAGCATGGTCAGTGTACACAATCACCTTTGATCCTACTAAGTAGGATCTGAACTTGTCAATGGCGTAAACCATTGCAAGTAATTCCTTTTCTGTGGTTGTGTAATTTTTCTGGGCATCATCTAAAACGCGACTAGCATAATAAATGACATGCAGAAGCTTGTCATGCCTCTGTCCCAATACTGCACCAATGGCATGATCACTGGCATCACACATTAGCTCAAATGGTAATGTCCAGTCTGGTGCAGAAATAACTGGTGTTGTGACCAGCTTAGCTTTCAGTGTTTCAAACGCCTGCAGGCATGCTGTGTCAAACACAAATGGCGTGTCAGCAGCTAGCAGATTGCTTAGAGGTTTTGCGATTTTTGAAAAATCCTTTATAAACCTCCTATAGAATCCTGCATGTCCTAGAAAGCTTCTGATTGCCTTAACATTGGCAGGTGGTGGTAATTTTTCAATTACCTCTATTTTTGCTTGATCCACCTCTATTCCCTTGTTTGAGATTTTATGCCCAAGAACAATTCCTTCAGTCACCATGAAGTGACACTTTTTCCAGTTTAAAACTAGGTTGGTCTCTTGGCATCTTTTCAGAACAAGTTTCAAGTGATCAAGACAGGAGCTGAATGAGTCTCCATATACTGAGAAGTCATCCATGAAGACTTCCAGAAATTTTTCCACCATGTCAGAGAAAATAGAGAGCATGCATCTCTGGAAGGTTGCAGGCGCATTACATAGCCCAAATGGCATCCTTCTATAAGCAAACACTCCAGATGGACATGTGAATGCTGTTTTCTCTTGATCCTGGGGATCTACTGCAATCTGGTTATAGCCTGAGTAGCCATCCAAAAAGCAGTAATAATCATGACCTGCTAGTCTCTCTAGCATCTGGTCTATGAATGGTAAAGGAAAATGATCCTTTCTGGTGGCTGTATTGAGCCTTCTGTAGTCAATACACATGCGCCACCCTGTAACTGTTCTTGTAGGAACCAGTTCATTTTTTTCATTATGAATCACTGTCATGCTTCCCTTTTTTGGGACGACTTGAATAGGGCTCACCCAGGGGCTATCAGAAATGGGATAAATAATCCCAGCCTCTAGTAATTTGGTGACCTCTTTCTGCACCACTTCCTTCATGGCTGGATTTAGCCGCCTTTGTGGTTGAACCACTGGTTTGGCATTATCCTCCAATAGGATTTTGTGCATGCATCTAGCTGGGCTTATGCCCTTAAGGTCACCTATAGACCACCCAAGAGCTGTCTTGTGTGTTCTTAGCACTTGAATAAGTGCTTCCTCTTCCTGTGAACTTAAAGCAGAGCTTATGATCACTGGAAAAGTGTCACCTTCTCCCAGAAATGCATATTTCAAGGATGGTGGTAGTGGCTTGAGCTCGGGTTTAGGAGGTTTTTCCTCTTTCAGAAGAAAGTTCAGAGGCTCTTTCATGTCCTTTGAATCCTCCAAATCAGGCTGAACATCTTTAAAGATGTCTTCCAACTCTGATTCGAGACTTTCAGCCATGTTGATCTCTTCTACCAAAGAGTCAATGAGATCAACTTTCATGCAGTCTGTTGATGTGTCTGGATGCTGCATGGCTTTGACAGCGTTCAACTTAAACTCATCATCATTGACTCTCAGGGTTATTTCCCCCTGTTGGACGTCAATGAGGGATCGTCCAGTTGCTAGGAAGGGTCTTCCTAGAATGAGAGTAGCACTCTTGTGCTCCTCCATTTCTAGCACAACAAAGTCAGTGGGAAAGGCGAATGGCCCAACTCTGACAATCATGTCTTCAATCACGCCTGATGGGTATTTAGTGGAACCATCAGCAAGTTGGAGACATATCCGGGTTGGTTTAACTTCTTCAGTTAAGCCAAGTTTCCTGATAGTAGATGCAGGTATCAGGTTGATGCTTGCCCCAAGATCGCACAAAGCTGTCTTGGTGCAATCACCTTCTAATATGCATGGTATCAGAAAACTCCCAGGGTCTTTAAGCTTTTCAGGAAAGCTTTTCAGAATGACTGCACTGCATTCTTCAGTGAGGAGAACTCTTTCTGTTTCTCTCCACTCCTTTTTATGACTCAAGATCTCTTTCATGAACTTGGCATAAGAAGGTATTTGCTCAAGTGCCTCTGCAAATGGAATCTTTATTTCAAGAGTCCTTAGATAATCTGCAAAGCGAGCAAATTGCTTATCCTGCTCCTCTTTCCGGAGTTTTTGAGGATAAGGTATCTTGGCTTTATATTCCTCAACCTTAGTGGTTAAAGAAGCCTTTTTAGAGGGGTTGTTGTCAGCACTTGTGTGTGTCTGATCCCTCACTGGCAATTGAGTGCCAGAGTCAGAAGCTGGAGTGACGTTAGACGCCAGCTCACTGTCTGTTCCTGGCGCCTGAACACCAGAAATGTGCCCCTTTTGGGCGTTCAACGCTGGATTCTGCCCCAATTGGGCGTTCAACGCCAGATTCTTGCCCATTTCTGGCGTTGAACGCCAATCCTGCCTTGTTTCTGGCGCTGAACGCCAGTTTTGGGCATGGTCTGGGCGTTCAGCGCCAGCCTTCCACCCATTTTCTGGCGTTTTAGTGCCAGAATTATTTTTCCCTGGGCTCTTACTGTCCTCAGGTGAATCTTTGGTGGGTCGCTCATTTCTTGAATTTTTGATGCCTTGAAGTGGGGTATTTAATTTTTTCCCACTTCTTAATTGAACTGCTTGGCATTCTTCTGCTATTTGCCTTGATAGCTGCTGCTTTGTTTGCTTAAACTGTTCGTCCATATGTATATTAGCTATCCTTGTCTCCTGTAGCCTGTCTTTGAATTCAACTAGCTGCTTTGTTAGAAAATCCAATTGCTGATTGAATTCAGCAGCTTGTTTTACAGTACTGAATTCAGCAGTTACTGTTTTAACCTCTTCATTCATAGAAGGGTTGCTGCTTAGATACAGATGCTGATTCCTGGCAACTGTATCAATGAGCTCTTGAGCCTCTTCAATTGTCTTTCTCATATGGATAGATCCACCAGCTGAGTAATCTAGAGATATCTGAGCTCCTTCCGCAAGCCCATAGTAGAAGATGTCTAACTGAACCCACTCTGAAAACATTTCAGAGGGGCATTTTCGTAGCATCTCTCTGTATCTCTCCCAGGCATCATAAAGAGATTCATTATCTCCTTGCTTGAAGCCTTGGATGTCCAGCCTTATCTGTGTCATCCTTTTTGGAGGAAAATATTGATTTAGGAATTTTTCTGTCAGCTGTTTCCACGTTCTTATGCTGGCCTTAGGTTGGTTATTCAACCACCTCTTAGCTTGATCTTTTACAGCAAATGGAAACAGTAATAGTCTGTAGACATCCTGATCTATTTCTTTATCATGTACTGTGTCAGCAATTTGTAAAAACTGTGCCAGAAACTCTGTAGGTTCTTCCTGTGGAAGACCGGAATACTGGCAACTTTGCTGCACCATGATAATGAGCTGAGGATTCAACTCAAAGCTACTGACTCCAATGGAGGGTATGCAGAAACTACTCCCATATGAAGCAGTAGAGGGGTTAGAATATGACCCCAGAGTCCTCCTGGACTGTTCATCTCCATTTATGTCCATGATGGATATATGGATATAACTTGGACTGATTTACCTTTTTAATTATTTTATTTTATGGAAAGAGGACAACTTAACGAAAAATAAAAATAACAAAAATTATGATTTTCGAAAAAGTGAGGAGAGAAAAAGTGGTTAGAAAGTTTCGAAAAAGATATGATTTGGAAAAGATTTAAAAAAAATTTTTTTTTTTGAATAGATCTAATGCTCCTTGTTTTTGAAAATTTTGGAGGGAAAACACCAAAGAACACCAAACTTAAAATTTTTAGAAAACCACCAAAATTTTCGAAAATCAAAGGGAAATCAACAAGAAAACACCAAACTTAAAGTTTGGCACAAAATTTAATAGAGAAAATATTATTTATGAAAAAGAAGGTTTTGAAAAGAATATAAAAGACTCTAACCCAATTACCAAGAACACAGATTAACGCTCTAGCCAAATGAGTTATGGAAATTTTCAAAAATTTTAAAAAAAATCAACAAGAAAACACCAAACTTAAAGTTTGGCACAGGATTTAATAGAAAAATTATTTTTGAAAAAGGTTTTAAAAAATATGATAGCCAATTACCATGAACATAAACACCACGTTCTAATTAACTGAGCTATAAATTTAAAGTGTTTTAACAAGGGATAAATAATAAAAGACTCTAAACCAAAAAAAAGAGAAATTTTTTTCTTAATCTAAGCAACAAAATAAACTGTCAGTTGTTCAAACACGAACAATCCCCGGCAACGGCGCCAAAAACTTGGTGCACGAATTGTGAATCACACTTTTCACAACGCGTACCACTAACCAGCAAGTGCACTGGGTCGTCCAAGTAATACCTCACGTGAGTAAGGGTCGAATCCCACGGAGATTGTTGGTTTGAAGCAATCTATGGTTATCTTGTAAATCTTAGTCAGGAAGTCAATTATGTTTATCAGTTGAATTGCGAATAAACAATAGAGCATGGATTAAAGGTTACTTGTTATGCAGTAATGGAGAATATGTTGGAGTTTTTGGAGATGCTTTGTCTTCTGAATCTCTGCTTTCCTCTGTCTTCTTGTTCACGCACGCACGTCCTCCTATGGCAAGCTATGTGTTGGTGGATCACCGTTGTCAATGGCTACCTTCCATCCTTCCAGTGAAAACTACGCTCACGCGCTCTGTCACAGCACGGCTAATCACCGGTTGGTTCTCGATCCGGTTGGAATAGGATTTATTATCCTTTTGCATCTGGCACTAACGCCCAGCCTTCAGGAGTTTGAAGCTCGTCACAGTCATTCAATCCTTGAATCCTACTCGGAATACCACAGACAAGGTTTAGACTTTCCGGATTCTCATGAATGCCGCCATCAGTTCTAGCTTATACCACGGAGATTCTGATTAAGAGATCTCAGAGATACTCATTCAATCGGATATAGAACGGAGGTGGTTGTCAGGCACACGTTCATGGTTTGAGGAAGGTGATGAATGTCACTGATCATCACCTTCATCACAGTTAAGCGCGAATGAACATCTTAGATAGGAACAAGCGTGTTTGAATAGAAAACAGAAATACTTGCATTAATTCATCGAGACACAGCAGAGCTCCTCACCCCCAACAATGGGGTTTAGAGACTCATGCCGTCAGAGAATACAAAGTTAAGATCTGAAATGTCATGAGATACAAAATAAGTCTCTAAAAGTTGTTTAAATACTAAACTAGTAGCCTAGGTTTACAAAAATTGGATAAACTATGATGGATGATGCAGAGATCCACTTCTGGGGCCCACTTGGTGTGTGCTGGGGCCCACTTGGTGTGTGCTGGGGCTGAGACTTAAGCAATTCACGTGCAGAGGCCATTTGTGGAGTTGAACACCAGTTTTTATGCCAGTTTGGGCGTTCAACTCCAGCTTTTGATCCTTTTCTGGCGCTGGACACCAGAATTGGGCAGAGGACTGGCGTTGAACGCCAGTTTACGTCGTCTATCCTTGTGCAAAGTATGGACTATTATATATTGCTGGAAAGCCCTGGATGTCTACTTTCCAACGCAATTGGAAGCACGCCATTTCGAGTTGTGTAGCTCCAGAAAATCCACTTTGAGTGCAGGGAGGTCAGAATCCAACAGCATCAGCAGTCCTTTTTCAGCCTGAATCAGATTTTTGCTCAACTCCTTCAATTTCAGCCAGAAAAATACCTGAAATTACAGAAAAACACACAACTCATAGTAAAGTCCAGAAATATGAATTTTTCCTAAAAACTAATAAAAATAGACTAAAAACTAACTAAAACATACTCTAAACTATATGAAATTATCCCCAAAAAGCGTATAAAATATCCGCTCATCACCCGTATTGTGATGTTGCTTCCCAGACAGGCTGTGGTAGAGTAGTACCAGCCCTGCAAGCTGAATGCTTAGTAGAGGCCTGACTCGCATACCTGCGGTATATTGAGACCTGAGCAAATACCAGCCTTGCAAGTTGAGAGAACTTGGTAGAGGGTATGCGGTACTTAATCTGGGATTAAGTTATGGGAAGGCCTTATCTGACCTGGAGGGTCGGATTGCGTCGGGTGCGGGTCGAAACTGACAAATGAGCTCATTACCTGCAGTAGGGACAGACATGCATCATACTTGTTTGTGCATTATTTATTGTTAATCTTCTTGTGTTCTTGTCCTTGTTTGTTTGAGCATAACTGTGTGATTGCATGTTAATGTGTGAATGTGCATTTATTTTCTATTTTCTCTCTTGTTCATGTGTTAGTTTATGTTGCTGTTATGTACATATTACTCTACATTTATTTATACTTCTATGACCACGGACATTATAAATGAACTTAACTGTAAACCCCGACCTTACTAAGAACTCCCCAGTTCTTACCCCTTACACCTCTACAGATGGACACGGGAGTCCTATTTTACGAGATTGATCCACCGTACATCCACGAGGACCCGGTGCGTGGCGAGTATTACATCTACTGTGCGGTACCTCGTATCTGTAATTATGTAGTTTGTGGTAGACCTTTCCAGTACCCTATTAGGACAGCATACTTTAATCCTGATGCACCCTATGACTTTCCTTTATCTTGGTTACACCCCGGCAGACCTGGGATACCTCATCCTGAGGAGCAGATGCCACCTCCACCTGACCATCCTCCTCCACCTGAGCCTCCCCTACCTGATGAGCCTATACCTATCCAGCTTATCCATGAGGCACCTCCTGCACCTTTTATCCTTGATGAGTGGGGTGTTCCTGTGTTGCCACCCGAGCTTGATCCTTTACCTGAGCCGATCGAGCCTCCTGTCTTTGATGAGCAGCAGGGACATGAGTATGATCAGATCATGGAGGCGCCACTTCCTTCTCCAGACTGTATTTTGTTTGGTAGCTATCCTTTTATGGTTCCTGTGGCCAGCAGTGGTTCCTCTGCTATCACTCCAGCAGAAGAAGAGGACGAGGAAGAAGAAGATCCAGAGGAAGATCCTAACTTCATAGTTATCTCCTCTGACAGCGATGACGATGAGCCAGGCGAGCACCACCATTCGCCCGGTGATTTTTCGTGAGGTACTCTGGACCAGGATTGAGGAGACTTTTTGAGACGCCTAGTCTAACTTCAGTACATTAGAGTGTCTCCCTCACTTTTGTTAGCATGATTAGAGGGAATAGGCATATCATAGAGTTAGGCTAGCCTGGGTGCCAACTTAAGGGCTTTTGGTCAGGCCAGGGGCATCTTATGTACATATAATTATATACTATATGAGTCACTGACTTAGGGGTGCTGTACTATAGCTCTATGCTTATATAACTGAGCCACTTCTGTAACATGATGTATATTATAGTGTGTTATTCCATATTCTGTTATCTTTTGTCTTATGTATGTGAACGTTTAATTATCCCTTAATATATGGAAGCTATGCGACTTTAAATTATTCTTGTTAAAAAAAATTTACTTGTAAAATTCGCGGGGTTTTAACAACGTACAGGCTTATATTTATTAATTAATAATACAAAAAGGAGAAAACAAGTTGGTAACATTCGATTTCTAGTATGATCTAGACATGCTAGAAGTTGGGTCGTTACAATTTGGTATCAGAGCGGTTCTTCCTGTTAGAGCCTGGAGAATGGACTGAATCATGCTTTATTGGATGCTCTGTGGTGTGTCTCATGCTTATAGGGTATCTATGTGATATGTGTTGCATGAATGTCTTTGTGCTTTCATTCTGATAATGTTCACGCCCAACTTGAGGTATTAAGACTGATCACCTTGGTATTGATTGTTTGGTATGAACAGAATCAGGATGCCTCCACGGAGACGTAGCGATCGGGAAGGGTCTACTGTTAACAATCCGCCACGAAACGATGATAATCTGTTTGCTGCGATTCACGCTATGGCTGAGGCTGTGCGTGAAACGGCAACTGCTACTACCCGAGCAGTTAACCGTCTGGGGGAACGTAATGGAGAGCGTAACAATGACCGTAATGGTGAGAATGGTGGGAACGGTGATGGAGATAACATGAATCATGATAGGCCTATGACATTAGCTACTTTCTTGAAAGTTCATCCACCGAAGTTCAAGGGTACGACTGTAGCAACTGAAGCTGATAATTGGTTCCGAGGCATAGAAAGGTCCTTGAGGGCACAGCATGTCCCGGAAGAATAGTATATAGAATTTGCTACTTATATGTTGGAAGGGGATGCTCAGCACTGGTGGCAGGGCATTCAACGTTTATTGCAGCAAGATGAGGGTAACATTTTGTGGGATGTTTTTAAAGAAGAGTTCTATAAGAAGTACTTTCCTAGAGCTACTCGTGAGGCAAAGGAGATGGAGTTGATGCAGTTAAAACAGGGAAGTATCTCTGTTGCTGAGTATACAAGGAAGTTTGAAGATTTATGTCGTTTTTCCAAGGTTTGTCAAGGGAATCCAGCAGATTTCGAAGAGTGGAAATGTTTGAAATTTGAAGGGGGACTCCGTGAAGATTTGTTGAACTCAGTGGTTCCATTGGAAATACGGAATTTTGCGGAGTTGGTTAATAAGAGTCAGCTAGTAGAGGACTGTGCTAAGAAGATAGCTGCAGCTCGGATGAATCACCCAGGATCTTCTTTTCAGAATTATAATCGGTATACAGCTCCTCAGGGAAGGAATTTTAAGCAGGGAGCAATGCCTTCACGAAGGTACAATCAGAATAGAAATGTTCATGCACGTCCTACAGGAGGGAATGGAGGAAGAATGAGACAGGATATGGGTAAGCGACCTCAGCAGGCGCAGATGCGACCAGCATGTAGGCAGTGCGGAAAGGAGCATGGAGGTAGACCTTATCAGCTTACAGGCGTTATCTGTTTTTCTTGTGGTAAGCCTGGACATATGGCTAAGGACTGTCCGAAGAAGCCAGTACAAGGAATAGATAGGCCGCGACAGCAAGGACGTGTGTTTGCTATGACTGCTGATGACGCAATGAAATTAGACTCCCTAATTCAAGGTCAGTGTTATGTCAAATCTCAACTCTTAACTGTACTGTATGACTCTGGTGCATCACATTCATTTATTTCTGAGACTGTTGCGCATGAGTTGGGATTAGATTTCACCATGTTAGATTATAATCTAATTGTTCGTACACCCACATCTCAAAATGCCTTGACTAGTCAAGTATGTCAACAGGTGCCTTTTGTTATTGAGGCTAGGACTTTTATACATGACCTGGTTTGTTTGCCTTTGTGTGGTTTAGATATTATTTTAGGTCTAGATTGGTTGTCCAAGCATCATGTTTTCCTTGATTGTTTTAAACGAATTGCTACATTTCCATCATCTGAAATGCACACTGAACCAGTTGAGTCTTGTACTTTCTATTTGAATTCCCTAAGAGTTATTTCTAGTAATAGTGGGTTAGAGGGTTACGTTCTACTATCGGCTAGCTCAGAAACTAATGAACAAGACTTGGAGCAAATCCGAGTGGTGAAGGAGTTTTCTGATGTTTTTCCGGATGATATACCTGAGTTTCCACCTCAGAGAGAGATAGAGTTTAGTATTGATCTGGTTCCTGGAGCCGGACCAATTTCTATAGCACCGTATCGGATGTCACCGTTGGAACTAGCAGAGTTAAAGAAGCAGTTGAATGAATTGCTGGGGAAGAAGTTTATTCGTCCGAGTGTATCACCATGGGGAGCTCCAGTGTTACTAGTAAAGAAGAAGGATGGTGGAATGAGGTTATGTGTGGATTATCGGCAATTGAACAAGATCACAATCAAGAACAAGTATCTACTCCCAAGGATAGATGATCTGATGGACCAGCTGAGAGGTGCGACAGTATTCTCAAAGATTGATTTACGGTCAGGTTACCATCAAATCCGGGTGAAGGAATCAGATATACCTAAGACTGCCTTTCGAACTAGGTACGGTCACTATGAGTATATGGTTATGTCCTTTGGACTGACTAATGCTCCTGCTGTATTCATAGATTATATGAATCGCATTTTTCGTCCGTATCTAGATCAGTTTGTGGTAGTCTTTATAGATGATATCCTCATCTATTCCAAGACAGAAGAAGAACATGGAGAGCATTTGAGGATTGTGTTACAAATATTAAGAGCACGGAAGCTATATGCGAAGTTGTCGAAATGTGAGTTTTGGGCGACAGAAGTGGCATTCTTGGGACATGTGATCACACGAGATGGAATAACTGTAGATCCTTTAAAGATCGAGGCCGTAGTATAATGGAAGCAACCCAAGACAGTTACAGAAGTTCGTAGTTTCTTGGGGTTAGCAGGATACTCTCGGCGATTTATCAAGGGTTTTTCACAGATAGCTTTACCTTTGACTCGCCTTACTAGGAAGGAAGTTCCGTTTGAGTGGACAGAGAAGTGTGAAGAAAGCTTTGAAACTTTAAAGGAAAAGTTGACGACGGCGCCAGTTTTGGTGTTACCAAACCCACAGGAACCTTTTGAGGTGTATTGTGATGCTTCTTCTAAGGGACTTGGATGTGTATTGATGCAGCATAGGAATGTGGAAGCTTATGCTTCGAGACAACTAAGACCTCACGAAAGGAACTATCCGACACATGATTTGGAATTAGCAACAGTGGTCTTTGCACTTAAGATTTGGAGGCACTATTTGTACGGAGCCCAATTTGAAGTCTTCTCTGATCATAAGAGTTTGAAGTATATCTTTGATCAGAAAGACCTTAATATGAGGCAGAGGCGATGGATGGAATTCTTAAAAGATTATGATTTTAAGTTGAGCTATCATCCTGGGAAGGCAAATGTAGTCACAGATGCTTTGAGTCGGAAGAGTTTGGGCATATCCTGGATGATGATCAAGGAAGAAGAAATGATCTCAGCCTTTGAAAACTTAAAATTAGGAATGAGAGAGACATCAAGAGGAGTTGTTATGGCGCGACTACAATTAACATATGACTTTAAGATAGCTATTCAGCAAGCTCAAGCCCAGAATTCAGGAATGCTGGCATTGTTAACACGGATGAAGGCAGATCAGCCGGAAGAGGTACGCCAAGATAAAGAGGGAATATGGAAATATAGGAACAGAATTTGTGTACCTGCTCAGGATGACTTGAGAAAGAACATTCTGACCGAAGCTCATGAAAGCAGATTTTCTATCCATCCCGGAACGACTAAAATGTACCAAGATCTGAAGAAGATGTTCTGGTGGCCGGGAATGAAGAAAGATATAGCAACGTATGTATCAAAGTGTCTCACTTGCCAGAAGATTAAGGTGGAACATCAAAAACCACCTGGACCCTGCAACCATTGGAGATACCACAATGGAAATGGGAAGAGATTACGATGGATTTTGTTACTGGGTTACCAAGAACCTCTGCCGGGCATGATGCAATTTAGGTAATTGTAGATCGATTGACAAAATCAGCGCATTTTCTACCAATTCAAATTGGTCACAACTTAGAGAAACTCGCCCGGTTATACATTCAGGAGATAATACGATTGCATGGAATACCTTCATCAATTGTGTGAGACAGAGATCCAAGGTTTACTTCTAGATTTTGGGGAGCTCTACAGAAAGCTTTTGGGACGAAGTTGCACTTAAGTAAGCATATCACCCACAAACTGATGGACAGACAGAACGAACAATTCGTACCTTGGAAGATATGTTGAGATCTTGCGTAATGGACCAACAGGGTAACTGGGACAAATACTTGCCATTGTTTGAGTTTGCTTACAACAACAGTTATCAACAGAGTATCGGAATGGCACCATATGAGGCCCTCTACGGAAGAAAGTGTCAATCACCATTATGCTGATATGACAAGGAGGAAGGCAGGATTTTGGGGCCAGACTTGGTACAAGAAACTACCGAACGGATTAAGCACATTCGAGAGAAGATTCAAACTGCCCAAAGTCGACAAAAGAGCTATGCAGATATTAGGCGTAGGCCCTTAGAATTTAACGAAGGTGACCATATCTTCTTAAGAGTGACACCTACGACTGGAATAGGTAGAGCTCTTAGGACTAAGAAATTGAATCCACGATATTTAGGTCCTTTTCAAATTCTTAAAAGAGTCGGTCCTGTAGCATACCAAGTAGCTCTCCCTCCTTATTTGTCAAACCTTCATGATGTTTTTCATGTATCACAACTCAAAAAGTATAATCCCGACGAAAGCCACGTTTTACAACCAGAGACAGTACAGCTGCGAGCCGACTTGACATATCAAACCCTACCAGTCAAGATTGTGGAACGAAGTGACAAACAGCTTAGAGACAAGACAGTATCATTGGTTAAGGTAGCATGGGGACAAACTGGAACTGAAGAGTACACATGGGAGCTGGAAGACAAGATGAGAACAGACTACCCATTTCTCTTTTCAGGTAATTGAAATTTTGAGGACAAAATTTTCTTTTAGGAGGGTAGAATGTAACGGCCTAGCCCCGAAGAAACGGCGCTTTTTCGGGATCAAACAGAATTTTTACAGAATTTTTAGAAATTTCTATGCATATAAGCACCTCCACTGCACAGGTGCTGCGTCATCAAGCTGCTGAGTCAGCAGCTTGATTGCACAGGACACCTCTCCTAATCTAAGTAGGCACGTCGCGAAGAGTTGCGTTTTTGAGCCACTTCGGGCCCGAATTTCAAAATTCTGATTTCCGTGGTTAGTCTCTATGTGATGAGCCGGTCACGAATTTTGAGAGAAAAATTATATTAATATAATATTCATATATTATTATTTTATTTAGAATATTATATTATTATCTTATCTACTGTGATTAATGTTGATCTATGTTTAGTAATATAATAACTGAGCTTGAAATCTACCGGTAACGGATAATACCGGCATTCTTAGATGAACTTAGCACTGCTAATGCTTCATCATATATCTTTTATTCTTATGATTATCCAGTTACTAGTGTCATTTACACTAAGTAACTTAATGTTTATCCATTAGTAGTGTAATTACTTAAGTTCTAATACATCTAGCTTTAGTAATTATCCTTTTCTGAGATATTTTGACAAGTAACTTTTGAATAATCATCATCCAAAAGCCACGGCCTCCCTAGGACAGCTTGGCTATCATTTTTGTTCTTGGAAAAGCTTAGAACACCATGAAAGAAAACCATGAAGCTTCCATGAACACCTGAGCTACTTTCTCCGTTCTTTCTCAAACCGGAACCCCTATCAAAAATCTAATCTTACCAAAGTGTTCACCTCTTCCTCTTCTTCATTTCTATGTCACTTTTCATGGAGTAACTCAAGGTATGAAGGCTGCTCCTCCTCCTTGAAGATTCGGCCATGGTGGTTCCTTAAGTTAATGATGTTTTCTTCATGTTCTTTCTTAGGATCTCTTATTCAATCACCAAAAGCTCCAAAAAAACGTGATTTCTAGTTACCTTAAGGTGAGGAAAACCTTCTTTTCATCATCATGAAGCTTCAGCCTTCATGGTTCATAAGATTCTAAAGTTGTTTTTGATGTTAAAATAGGCGTAAAAGTGCTTCTGGAAGCTTGTTTTTGGTGCAATCTCGGACAGCAGCAAAGGAGGTAAGGTTTGGAAAATTAATCAATGATTGGCTGTGTTCTTGAAGTGTTAAACCAGATCTTGTTGCTTGAGATTTGATTTTGGGTGTATGTGTGAGGGTTTGATCATGGAAACTTGTTGTTAATGCTTGAAAATCATGTTTATGATGGTTTTGAAGTGGCTGTTGGTGCTGCTGGAAAATGTGACATTCCAGACATGAAAATCATGATTATTGATGCTTATTTGATGTGTATTTGATGGCTGAAAAGTTTCTCTTTGGTTTGATAAAAATCGGGTTCAAATCGGTTTCCGAAAAGATTGAAAAACTAGCTGAAAATCAAGCAGAAATCTGATGAACTTTTGGAAAAAAAATGTTTTTGGTTTTTGGAAGAACATGAAAACGTGTATTCAAGGAGTTTTGGGGTCAAAATGCAATTATTAAAAAGTTTGGGGTTGAAAATTAATTAATCAAAAGTTGAGGGGCTAAAGTGCAAATATTAAAAGTTATAGGGGTCAAAGTGCAATTTCCAAGAAGTCCGGGGGTCAAAATGCAATTTTTGAAAGTTAAATAAAATATTATTATTTTAATAATAAAATATTAATATATTATTTTATTAATAATATTATTTTAATAATAATATTATTTTATTAATAATAATAAAATACTGATAAAAAGACAGTTTTCCCTGAAAGCCTCAAGAAGGCAGATTTGAGTCCAGAATTCTCTAATTTCCTTTACTAAACACCTAAGAAGAGGTATAAGAGAAGATATAGAGGTATATGAGGTAAAGAAATAAGATTTGAAACCTGTGCTTAAGTTAAAAAGAAAAGGAGTTAAAAGTGATATAGCTGTGTACCTGACCTTATAGAGTAAACAGAAAATTGTAAAATGAGCTTTCTGTGATGTTCTAATGCTTGATTTATGATGATTGCTAAGTGATGGAGAGTATGGTTATATGTGAATTATGAGCCTTCAGGCAAAGCTTGTGAATGTTGTGCGGGGACGCCCGTATTGTGATGTTGCTTCCCAGACAGGCTGCGGTAGAGTAGTACCAGCCCTGCAAGCTGAATGCTTGGTAGAGGCCTGACTCGCATACCTGCGGTATATTGAGACCTGAGCAAATACCAGCCCTGCAAGTCGAGAGCACTTGGTAGAGGGTATGCGGTACTTAATCTGGGATTAAGTTCTGGGAAGGCCTTATCTGACCTGGAGGGTCGGATTGCGTCGGGTGCGGGTTGAAACCGACAAATGAGCTCATTACCTGCAGTAGGGACAGACATGCATCATACTTGTTTGTGCATTACTTATTGCTAATCTTCTTGTGTTTTGTTTGTTTGAGCATAACTGTGTGATTGCATGTTAATGTGTGAATGTGCATTTATTTCCTATTTTCTCTCTTGTTCATGTGTTAGTTTATGTTGCTGTTATGTACATATTACTCTACATTTATTTATACTTTTATGACCACGGACATTATAAATGAACTTAACTGTAAACCCCGACCTTACTAAGAACTCCCCAGTTCTTACCCCTTACACCTCTATAGATGGACACGGGAGTCCTATTTTACGAGATTGATCCACCGTACATCCACGAGGACCCGGTACATGGCGAGTATTACATCTACTGTGCGGTACCTCGTATCCGTAATTATGTAGTTCGTGGTAGACCTTTCCAGTACCCTATTAGGACAGCATACTTTAATCTTGATGCACCCTATGACTTTCCTTTATCTTGATTACACCCCGGCGGACCTGGGATACCTCATCCTGAGGAGCAGATGCCACCTCCACCTGACCATCCTCCTCCACCTGAGCCTCCCCTACCTGATGAGCCTATACCTATCCAGCTTATCCATGAGGCACCTCCTGCACCTTTTATCCTTGATGAGTGGGGTGTTCCTGTGTTGCCACCCGAGCTTGATCCTTTACCTGAGCCGATCGAGCCTCCTGTCTTTGATGAGCAGCAGGGACATGAGTATGATCAGATCATGGAGGCGCCACCTCCTTCTCCAGACTGTATTTTGTTTGGTAGCTATCCTTTTATGGTTCCTGTGGCCAGCAGTGGTTCCTCTGCTATCACTCCAGCAGAAGAAGAGGACGAGGAAGAAGAAGATCCAGAGGAAGATCCTAACTTCATAGTTATCTCCTCTGACAGCGATGACGATGAGCCAGGCGAGGCGCCAGCAGGCGAGCACCACCATTCGCCCGGTGATTTTCCGTGAGGTACTCTGGACCAGGATTGAGGAGACTTTTTGAGACGCCTAGTCTAACTTCAGTACATTAGAGTGTCTCCCTCACTTTTGTTAGCATGATTAGAGGGAATAGGCATATCATAGAGTTAGGCTAGCCTGGGTGCCAAGTTAGGGGCTTTTGGTCAGGCCAGGCCCTGGGGCGTCTTATGTACATATATGTATATACTATATGAGTCACTGACTTAGGGGTGCTGTACTATAGCTCTATGCTTATATAACTGAGCCACTTCTGTAACATGATGTATATTATAGTGTATTGTTCCATATTCTGTTATCTTTTGTCTTATGTATGTGAACGTTTAATTATCCCTTGATATATTGAAGGTATGCGACTTTAAATTATTCTTGTTAAAAAAAATTTACTTGTAAAATTTGCGGGGTTTTAACAACGTACAGGCTTATATTTATTAATTAATAATACAAAAAGGAGAAAACAAGTTGGTAACATTCGATTTCTAGTATGATCTAGACATGCTAGAAGTTGGGTCGTTACAATTAGGTATCAGAGCGGTTCTTCCTGTTAGAGCCTGGGGAATGGACTGAATCATGCTTTATTGCATGCTCTGTGGTGTATCTCATGCTTATAGGGTATCTATGTGATATGTGTTGCATGAATGTCTTTGTGCTTTCATTCTGATAATGTTCACGCCCAACTTGAGGTATTAAGACTGATCACCTTGGTATTGATTATTTGGTATGAACAGAATCAGGATGCCTCCACGGAGACGTAGCGATCGGGAAGGGTCTACTGTTAACAATCCGCCACGAAACGATGATAATCTGTTTGCTGTGATTCACGCTATGGCTGAGGCTGTGCGTGAAACGGTGACTGCTACTACCCGAGCAGTTAACCGTCTGGGGGAACGTAATGGAGAGTGTAACAATGACCGTAATGGTGAGAATGGTGGGAACGGTGATGGAGATAACATGAATCATGATAGGCCTATGACATTAGCTGCTTTCTTGAAAGTTAATCCACCGAAGTTCAAGCGTACGACTGTAGCAACTGAAGCTGATAATTGGTTCTGAGGCATAGAAAGGTCCTTGAGGGCACAGCATGTCCCGGAAGAACAGTATGTAGAATAGAATGAGATTCCACCATTCTAACTTTACCCTTTCTCTTGGATTTAGCATGAGGACATGCTATTGTTTAAGTGTGGGGAGGTTGATAAACCCATATTTTATGATGTATTTTGTGCCCAATTCAAGTGATTTATTCAATCCCTCACCCACTTATTCATGTAAATTGCATGGTTTTACTTTCCTTTCCTTATTATGTGATATATGTGAAAAACATGTTTCCTATGCTTTAAAAATATTAATTTTAATTACCCTTTATCACCATTCGATGCCGTGATTTATGTGTTAAGTATTTTCATATCTCCTAAGGCAGGAATGGCTTAGAGGACAGAAAGGAAACATACAAAAATGGAAGGAAAGCAGAAAAATGGAGTCTTGAAGAAAAAGGCAGCGACGCGAACGCATGGACGACGCAGCCGCGTGCCTAGCGCGAAAAGGCAGCGACACGAACGCGTGACTGACGCAGACGCGTGCCTTGAGCAGAATACAAATGATGCGTACGCGTAACCGATGCGACCGCGTGGAAGAGCAGAACTCCAGATGACGCGACCGCGTGACCTACGCGGACGTGTGACAGACGCCACGTGCAGAATCTGCAGAAAATGCCCCCAGCGATTTGTGAAACCCTTTTTGGCCCAGATCCAAGTCCAGATAACACAGATTAGAGGTTATAAAGTGGGGGAATGCATCCATTCAAAAAAAGAGGCTTCCATTATTTACTTTTCATAATTTAGATGTAGTTTTTAGAGAGAGAGGTTCTCTCCTCTCTCTTAGGTTTTAGGATTAGGATTCCTCTTAAAGGATTTAGGATTTCAACTTCTTCTTAGGTTCAATATTCCTTTTATATTTTTATTTATTCTAATGCTTTTATTTGTATCTGACTTATGTTACTAATTTGCCTCATGAACTCTTTATGTTTAGATTGATTTTCTTTTATTAATGCAATTGAGGTATTTAAGATTTATCTTTAGCTTTTTTATATTCTTGGCTTTAATTGATTAATTGGAGACTCTTGAGTTATCAAACTCATCGTGATTGATAATTATTATTTTTTCTAATTGAATTGAATTCCAATAACTCTAGTCTTTCCTTAGGAGTTGGCTAGGACTTAAGGATCAAAATAATTAGTCCACTTGACTTTCCTTTGCTCTAGTAAAGGTTAACTAAGTGGGATTAAAACTCAATTCTCATCACCATCAATAAGGATAACTAGGATATGACTTCCAAATTTTCACACCTTGCCAAAAGTTTTATTAGTTATTAATTTATTAATTCCTGCAATTTATTTCCCTTGTTCAAACCTTTTGAAACCCAAAAACACCATTTTTCATAACCAATAATAATTCATACTTCCCTGCAATTCCTTAAGAGGACGACCCGAGGTTTGAATACTTCGGTTTATAAATTTTATTGGTTTTATTACTTGTGACAACCAAAACGTTTGTAAGCTTGTTTATGGAACCTACGGATAAGGATGGTGGTTTGATCCCGCTTATCCGAGCCGGGTCTGGCAACATAACCGACGCGTGAGCTCATGGCTAGTAGGACAGGCATCCATTATTTGCATCTATGTGACATTGATTGGGTGTGTTTATTGTATATGTCATTTGCCTTTGTGATCATTATTGTTTAACTGCTATCTGTTATAATTGCTGTAATTAAATCCGATTGTACTTGAACTTCATTACTCGTGTTTGCTGTGACTGTTCTATTATGAGACCTTGTATATATGGAGGCTAAGATCAAATAGGGAGAACTTGAGACTGAAAGAAACATGATAAGTAAAATGTGAGAGAACTAATAAGAGATAGTTTGAGAAGGACTTGAGGTTTATTGGAGAGAGAAATATCGAAGAAAAATTAATGGTGCATGACTGCAGTTAGTTAGTTTAACATACCTTACTATTTTTCTGGTTTAGTATATTGCTAGGCTTAGATTTTCGTTTGTTGAAGTGTTAGGATTTCCTAGAGGATTCGTGTAGTTTTTACATAGTCTCTACTTTGGAACTATTACCCCTGCTAAAAACCCCGAAAGGGATGATGTTCTCACCAGTTTTAGGAATTTCCATCTTACAGGTACTGGACGTGATGCACTCGTTGAGGATGCTTGTTTCTCTCCGTGAAGTGAAGATTGTCTTTTGGGGATTTTACTTTTTTTCTAGATATTATATATATATATATATATATATATATATATATATATATATATATATATATATATATAATTAAGAGAGATTGAAAACGATATAAAGATGATTGAATTTGTAATTTTGTAGAGAAAGTTATGAATGTTGGAAGTTATGGTCAAAAGTCTGATTTTTGTGATGTTGCAGAAAATTTGAAAATCTGTCATGTGTGCCCATGCACAGCTCTGTGCGTACACACAGAATAGAGCGGGTGTTTCAAGTTGTGCGTACGCACACAACCTGTGCGTATGCACAAACCCTGTTTTTCAATAAAAACTCTATTTTTACATATTTTATCTTCCTGTCAACTTGTAAACTTTAGTGACACTTGTTTAAAACATTTTTTCTAATATTTAGACTTTGAATCAAGAGAGAACTCAATAAGTGAATTAAAAAGGGGTATTTTGGTTATGAGTTTAAAGCCGGTGACCTAGGCTTTGGAAATTTTGTGGATGGGTTAACGTATATAAATATGGTGGAGTGTTATGCTGGTGATGAATGAGAAGGGAATATAAATTGAGAAATGAATGAGATTGAGAAATGTCTTATTGAAAGGGTTTATGTGGTTGAAAGAACTTGAGGATGAGAGTGACTATGATGAGGTTAAAAGTGAGCCAGGCACTATATCCCAGGGACTTGGTTTATTGAAAGAGTTTTGTCCCGGTAAGGATGGTGGTTTGATCCCGCTTGTCGTGGTTATTGTGCATATGCAGGGATGGTGGTTTTATCCCGCCTACAGTGAGAACGAAGGTTCTATTCTGCTCACGTACGAGGGAATTGTTTAGCAAGGACAGTGGTGTGCCACTTGCATATTGTTTTGTGTTGGGCAAGGACGGTGGTTTAATCCCGCTTGCGTGTTTCAAGCAAGGATGGTGGTTTAATCCAGCTTGTTTATGGAACCTACGGATAAGGATGGTAGTTTAATCTCGCTTATCGGAGTCTGGTTTGGCAACATAATCGACGCGTGAGTTCATGGCTAGTAGGGCATGCATGCATCATTTGCATCTATGTGACATTGATTGGATGTGTTTATTGTATATGTCGTTTGCCTATGTGATCATTATTGTTTAACTGCTATCTGTTATAATTGCTGTAATTGAATCCGATTGTACTTGAACTTCATTACTCGTGTTTGCTGTGACTGTTCTATTATGAGACCTTGTATATATGGAGGCTGAGATGAAATGGGGAAAAGTTGAGACTGAAAGAAACATGATAAGTGAAATGTGAGAGAACTAATAAGAGATAGTTTGAGAAGGACTTGAGGTTTATTGGAGAGAGAAATATCGAAGGAAAATTAATGGTGCATGACTGCAGTTAGTTAGTTTAATAGACCTTATTATTTTTCTGGTTTAGTATATTGCTAGCCTTGGATTTCTATTTGTTGAAGTGTTAGGATTTCCTAGAGGATTCGTGTAGTTTTTACATCGTCTCTGCTTTGGAATTGTTACCCCTGCTGAGAACCCTGAAAGGGATGATGTTCTCACCCGTTTCGGTAATTTCCATCTTACAGGTACTGGACGTGATGCACTCGTTGAGGATGCCAGTTTCTCTCTGCGAAGTGAAGATTGTCTTTTGGGGATTTTACTTTTTTTCTAGATATTTTATATATATATTCTCCACTGCTGTATTTTATACTTCTATATCCCTCTTAGAGGTTGATTCTGGAGAAACAGGATTTATGTTTATATTTATACTCTTGGGTTCTATTATATTAACTTGTCGGCCTTATCTTCGCAGGTCAAGACTAGTATTGTATATATATATATATATATATAAAGATAATTAAGAGAGCTTTAAAACGATATAAAGATTATTGAATTTGGAATTTTGTAGAGAAAGTTATGAATGTTGGAATTTATCGTCAAAAGTCTGATTTTTGTGATGTTGCAGAAAATTTGAAAATCTGTCATGTGTGCCCATGCACACCTCTGTGCGTATGCATAGAACAGAGCGGGTGTTTCAAGTTGTGCATATGCACAACATCATGCGTACGCACAGGCCGGGAAAGCCTTCTGGTGCCTGCATACGCACACAACCTCTGCGTATGTACAAACCCTGTTTTTCTATAAAAACTCTATTTTTACTTGTTTTATCTTCCCAGCAAGCTTGTAAACTTTCGTGACACTTGTTTAAAATATTTTTTCTAATATTTAGACTTTGAATCAAGGGAGAACTCAATAAGTGAATTAAAAAAAGGGTATTTCGGTTATGAGTGATGACATGTCATCATGTCATATTTTTTTATGCTTTTTCATACAAGAAATTGATGATTAGTGCTTAAATATTGCATTCTTTTGTGCTTAAATGGTATATTTCTTTGATCTTGTGATTTTATAAATCTTGTAAAAAATAAGTGGAAAAAGAAGCAAAAAAGCACAAATTAAGCTCAAAAAGAGGCCCATGACCAAGGAGCCGTGGCATTTAGTGATGCCCTATGCATGCATTATTAATAATTAAAGCATGCATGCATGAAAGTTTCATTACTAATGCCAATTGGCAAATCAAGTTACAATTAATACATTACTAACTAATATAATAAAGTAAATATAAACAAGTATGCATGAAATTTACTTAGTGATGCCCAATTGGCCTAGCGTTCATTAATGCAAAGGAAAGCAAGGCCAAGCATAGCGCTCACAAAATGGAGCAACTAAGGCTCGAAAGGGGAGCAAGGCACTACAAGACTAGCGCTCGAAAATCCCAACAGAGCGCTCAACAAAGGCAACACTCATCAAGGCCAGCCTTCAAATGAATGAGCGCTACGTTCAATAGTTTGAACATTTTTGGGCCCTCATGCAAGGAAAGCCAAGCGCGCAAGGAAAGCATGTGAATGCTACGTTCACATCTCTTAACTGAGCACTACACCAAAATGAAACTCACAAAGGGGAGCAACCAAGGCTTGAGGAGGGAACGAAGCGCCCAAGGAATAGCGCTCAGTAAGGGAGCACGACGTTCACTAAGTGAATGCTGGAGGAGGCCACATGCACACAAAGAGCAAGGGTAGCATTTACTACACCAAACGGAACGCTCCCCTGGGAGCTGACCCATGCCTCCAACTAAATTGAACCAAGCAACCCTGACCCATGCCACTTGAACCAATCCATCCGGATCCACTTTTCTTCAAATCTAAAGCAAGCAAAGCCCATTATCATCACTCAAAGGCACAAGAGATAGTTAGAATAGGAATTTAATTTAAATTGTAATTTGTTTTCAATTTTAATTTCATTTTCATTTTGTAAAGCCTATATAAAGGCATCAATTCCATTTCATTAAGGGGGGCTGGCTCTAATAGAGAGCAGTACGAGTAGGAGTAGAATAGAAAGCTCTTGTAAACACTTTTATTTTTCTGCACTGAATTCAATTTCTCTTATGCACTTTCAATCTCTATAATTCTCTTCTGCAATTTCTTTTTCTGCACTTTTACAATTTTCTTGAGCTGAGTTTGCTTTATGTGCAATTTAAATTCTCTGCCTCCTTGCTAATTTTCTTTCTAAAATTTTACATGAGTTTGCTGTGAGCTTGATTTACATTTCTAAGCAATTTAAATTTCCCTACACCTCAATTCCCTTTTCTGTTGATGCAATTTACTTTCCTTTGTCATTTAAGATTCTGTCACTTGTTCCAAGCTTAGATTAACTGCCTCTTTAATTTCCAGTGCCCAATCCCCTTTACATTTACTGCAATTTACATTTCTTGTCATTTAAGCTTCTGTTCAATTTTCATTCTGCCATTTACAATTTTCAGTCAATTTACTTTCTGTTCCTTCAATTTCATTCAATTCATTACTGTTAGCTTGACTATACATATCACCCACTAAAATTGCTTGATCCATCAATCCCTGTGGGATCGACCTCACTCTTATGAGTTATTACTACTTGATGCGACCCGGTTCACTTGCCGTTGAGTTTTGTGTGGAAATCATCTTTCCACCCATCAATGAGTTTAGAGCCGGTGACCTAGGCTTTGGAAATTTTGTGGATGGGTTAACGTATATAAATATAGTGGAGTGTTATGTTGGTGATGAATGAGAAGTGAATATAAATTGAGAAATAAATAAGATTGAGAAATGTCTTAGTGAAAGGGTTTATGTGCTTGAAAGAATTTGAGGATGAGAGTGACTATGATGAGGTTAAAAGTGAGCCAGGCACTATATCCCAGGGACTTGGTTTATTGAAAGAGTTTTGTCCTGGGAAGGACGGTGGTTTGATCCCGCTTGTCATGGTTATTGTGCATATGCAGGGATGGTGGTTTTATCCCGCCTACAGTGAGGACGGAGGTTCTATTCCGCTCACGTACGGGTGAATTGTTTAGCAAGGACAGTGGTGTGATCCCACTTGCATATTATTTTGTGTTGGGCAAGTACGGTGGTTTAATCCCGCTTGCGTGTTTTGAGCAAGGATGGTGGTTTATTCCAGCTTGTTTATGGAACTTACGGATAAGGATGGTGGTTTAATCCCACTTATCCGAGTCTGGTCTGGCAACATAACCAACACGTGAGCTCATGGCTAGTAGGACAGGTATGCATCATTTGCATCTATGTGACATTGATTTGGTGTGTTTATTGTATATGTCGTTTGTCTATGTGATCATTCTTGTTTAACTGCTATCTGTTACAATTGCTGTAATTGAATCCGATTGTACTTGAACTTCATTACTCATGTTTGCTGTGATTGTTCTATTATGAGACCTTGTATATATGGAGGCTGAGATGAAATAGGGAGAACTTGAGACTGAAAGAAACATGATATGTGAAATGTGAGAGAACTAATAAGAGATAGTTTGAGAAGGACTTGAGGTTTATTGGAGAGAGAAATTGCGAAGGAAAATTAATGGTGCATGACTGCAGTTAGTTAGTTTAACATACCTTACTATTTTTCTGGTTTAGTATATTTCTAGGCTTAGATTTCTGTTTGTTGAAGTGTTAGGATTGCCTAGAGGATTCGTGTAGTCTTTACATTGTCTCTGCTTTGGAACTGTTACCCCTATTGAGAACTCCGAAAGGGATGATGCTCTCACCCGTTTCGGGAATTTCCATCTTATAGGTACTGGACCTGATGCAATATATATATATATATATATATATATATATATATATATATATATACACTCTTCTATCGTTCTACTTACGTATATTACCGATAGTAACACGAATCCCTATACTTTCGTACTGTTGTACCAGCAAGTGCACTAGGCCGTCCAAGTAATACCTGAGCGAGTCAGGGTCGATCCTATAGAGATTGTGGTTTGAAGCAAGCTATGGTTATCGTGAAGATCTTAGTCAGGTAGATGAAAGAGTAGGAGATGTTGGTATGTTATTTTTAATTGCATAAACGTAAAGGGAATAAATAAACAGGGTAATTAGAACTCAGAAGTCGTGTAAACTATGAAAAGAGAATAGTTAAGGTTTGGAGTTGCTTAGCTTTTCTGAATTAACTCTGGTATTACTGTCTTCCTTGCTTGTGAGTGATCTCTTCTATGACAGGCTCGATATGATCAATGCCATGGGCCGTGGTCATTGATCTCCTCTGCTACATATTGAACACCATTGGTCGTGATCATCCAATCTGACAAAGTGTAAAGCGCTTAGCAAGTCATTCTCCTAGCGATCCTACTCAAAGCGCCACAGACAAGGTCGAATCTTCCGCATCAGAGAATGCTGCTTCTATGGATTCTAGCCTATAGTACGAAGTCCCCAACAAAGTCGTGGATTAACCGTCTGAGAGATGTATAAACATAGTTGTTGGATCGTGCTTTCCAGTCACGCATTCACACGAACCCAAGTAGACATGGGTGTTTGTCAGGCACGTTTGTCTTAATGTGATGAACAGAGCTAATTTTTCAGATCATCCTATTCAGCACGATGAAGATCGGATATACATCTTAGAGATTGATCAAACACGGATCGAAGAAGAAATAATAATACTTTTATTAATTCATAGGACTCAGCAGGGCTCCTCCCCTCAACCTAGGAGGTTTAAAAACTCATATTGAGAAGAAAATACAATGGTAAATGTGTATGATGGTAAATATGATGTAAGAGTGTTCGAATAACATGAATTAAATCCCTTAAATATTAAACTAATGACTAGTAAGGGTAAAACAGTCTTTTTAGTGCTAAAATCCACTTCTGGGGCCTACTTGGTGAGTTTTTGGGCTGAGCTTTTATGAGATCCATGTGATATGAGGTCTTTCGGGTGTGGAACGCCAGCTAGAGAGTCCTCTCTGGGCGTTTGAACATTGGGCTCTGCTCCTTGGGCGCTGGATGCCAAAAAGGGGGCAGGAAGCTAGCGTTGGATGCTAGTTTTGGGCCTTCAAATTCGAAACAACATATAAACTATTATACATTGTTGGGAAGCTCTGGAAATCAGCTTTCCATAGCCATTAAGAACGCTCCATTTGGACTTCTATAGCTCTAGAAAATCTCTTCCACTGTGCAAGGAGGTCAGATCTGGACAGCATCTGCAGTGCTTTCTCTGTCTCTGAATCAGACTTTTGCTCCAGCTCCTCAATTTCAGCTAGAAAATGCCTAAAATGGTACAAAAACACACAAACTCAAAGTAGAATCCAAAAATGTGAATTTAACACTAAAACCTGTAAAAAATTAATAAAAGCTGTTGCTTGTCCGCTCATCACAACACCAAACTTAAACTGTTACTTTTCCCCAAGCAACTAAAAATAAAATAGGATGAAAAGAAGATTAGGATGCAATAAATTTTTGAGCTTCCAATGAAGCTCAGTTTGAATTAGATGAGTGGGACTTAATAGCTTTTTGCTTCTGAATAGTCTTGGCATCTCACTATCCATTGAAAATCAAAATGGTTGGCATTTTTAGAAACTTAGGATCCAGATGATATTATTGATTCTCCTAGTTCAGCTCTTTTTGATTCTTGAACAAAACTTTTAGAGTCTTGGCCGTGACCCTAAGCACCTTATTTTTCCAGTATTACCACCGGATACAATAATGCCACAAACACTTTAACTAGGTGAATCTTTTCAGATTGTGACACAGCTTTGCTAGAGTTCCCAGATAGAAGTGTCCAAAGTTCTTAAGCACACTATTTTTGCTTTGGGCTACGACTTTAACCGCTCAGTGTCATGCTTTTCACTTGACACCTTCATTCCACAAGCACACGGTTAGGGACAGCTTGGTTAAGCTGCTTAGGCCAGGATTTTATTCCTTTAGGCCCTCCTATCCACTGATGCTCAAAGACTTGAGACCCTTTTATACCCTTGCCTTTTGGTTTAATGGGTTATTGGCTTTTTCAATCTACCCTCTTTTTCCTGCATTTTTGGGCAGTAATGGATTTTTCTACTTTTTATTATTTTTTTCTTTTTTTCACCATTTTCTTTCTTTTTTGCATGCAAATAATTTTTTTCTTTTGCAACATCCTTTTTATTTTTCTTTTTGCTGCTTTTTCTTACTTTAAGAATCAATTTTCAGATTTTTCAGATTATCAATAATATTTTCTCTTTTTCCTTATTCTTTCAAGAGCCAGCATCATAAAATTCAACTTGAAATATGCACTGTTTATTCTTTCATTCAGAAAACTAAAGCAATGCCACCACATCAAAATAATTAACTATTATTTATTGGAAAAATTGAAAATTTATGCATCTTTATTTCTTCTAAAAAAATCTACTATTTTATTCATGTTTAATGATGATAAGAGGAATAATTTATAGCTAAATAGAAAAATTAAAAATTACTTAATTACTACTAATGCTTATGTATCCTAAAAATTAAAAGACATAAAATAAAATAAAAATAAAGACTTAATTACTACTAGTGATCATGCAACTCTAAATTAGGATGGAAATACGTGAGACAGAAAAATAGGAATTAGAATAGCTACAGAGTTGAAACTCAACAACCTTCAGCTTGGGGATGCTGGTTTCTTCAGGCTGTGGGGCGCATGGCTTTTCAACTTGAGGGGTACTGGGCTCTTCAGGGGAAAGCTTCTGGCGCTTCAGCTCCTCCAGCTCACGCCATTGCTTCACCTGCTCCTTAATAAATCTGTAAATCATGCTAGTCTGATCTTTTTGTTCTTCTCTGAGCTGATCCAATGTGCTCTATAAGTGAATTATAGACGCCTTTAGCTGTTCCCAGTACTCTATTGGAGGGATCTTTTGGGGAGGCTCAGGTGCCTTCCTTTTGAGGTCATCGTCTTCTATCTTGGAGCTCTCCATCACCTGCTTGGTGATTGGTTTTTCCACTGAAATAAAGTTTTCCACTTGGATCATAACCTTAGCCTCTTGGCATAAGCAAAAGATGAGATTTGGATAAGCTAGCATGGCCCTAGTGAAATCTCTTTTTGATAGCTTGTAAATCTCACGGGGAATTATTTGGTGGACTTCCTCCTCATTCCCCATCATGATGCAGTGAATCATCACTGCTCTTGCAATATTGACTTCAGAGCAGTTACTTGTGGGGAGTACAGAATGCCCAATGAAGTCTAGCCATCCTCTAGCAACAAGCTTGAGGTTGGCCCTTTTTAGCTGGCATGGCTCCCCTTTTGTATTCTCAACCTAATGAGTTATGGGTAGGCATATGTCCTCTAGGACATGATCCAACTTTTGGTTGGCTACAAACCTTCTGTTGTATGACTCACGGTCATCTTGTTACAGAGGCAATTTGAAGACCTCTCACCCCCTGTCCAGGCGGAAATACATGATCTTCCCTCTGACCATGGTGTGAAAGGTATGGAGGGTTGTTCCATCTTTCTTTTGCTTATCTGTCATCCACAGATTTGCATAGAATTCCCAGATCATGTTGCATCCAATATTTTCTCTCTCATTATCACCTGTGCAGGGCTAATGTTTTTACAAGAAATCTCTAGCCAACCTTCCTGTAAAAGATCTTTTCTTAACATCAAGTTTGTTGGTACTGGATAAAAAGCATAACTCCAACAATATCTTTGTCCTCAATGCCACTTAATTTCCGAGAATTAGTCATCTCAACACCCTTCGATGGTTATACGGGTATCCAAAAATACGAACGAGATGGATGTTTGTTGTCCCAACCATTCTTGTTAGTTTCGATCCCAAAAAGAAAGGAAGAATTTTTTTACAAAGTTTTCGTGTTGTCGATTCCTAATCATAGTGCTTTTTCCCCCATGCTGCCTATTGCTACTAGTGGAGTAAGGTTAATCTAACTCCATAGTATAGGTATAACCTTTCGCTTAATACTAAAAATGTAAGAACCGCAACTAATCAACCGGTTAATTAAGTGATAAATTGCCCTAATTAGATTGCAAAAAGTTAGAGTGAGAATTTGAGGATTTATGGTGATTTTTGGACTCAGAGGGTCTTTCTGAGTCAGAAAATATGCTTTTTGCGAAAAACCATGAAAAGTCACGAACCGGTAGTTGAACCGGTTCAACCAGTTCAAGTCTACCCGGTATTGCATGAGAAAAAGTGAAAACCGTAAAAAACCTTAGAAAAATGTTAGAAATAGAAAATCGGATGTTAATTTTAAAGGTTTGGCCCGAAGTTGGGCCAAACGGGCTAAAAATGCTAACGAGTTGGACCGGGCCCAAGTTTGACCCAAGGCCAACATATAAAAGGGTTCATAAGTGAACCCATTTCAACATAACACATAATCAAACACACTCACACAGCTGAGAAATAGAAGAAGAGAGAAACCCCATGAGCACTATTCACCCCTCTTCTTCCAAAGCTCATATCTTGAGCTAGAGAGCTCCGATCGCCGCACCGTTTGTGACTACGCGTTCCTCGTGAAGAGCTCTACAAAACCCATAAAAGAAACTGGAAAGTTAACCACGAAATTCCTTCTATTATTCTATCAAAAGTTTTGGTTCCTAGGGCTTTGGGGTTAAATGAGTTTTTGAGATTTTGGATGTTTAGGTTTGCTTTAAGTCTTGCTTAGCCTTGGGTTTTGACATCCAAATCTGTTGGAAGAGTTTGATCATTATGGCTTTGGGAGCTTTTGGAACCTAATTGTGCTTAGTGGAGTGGAAGTGAAAGCTTGGATTTGGTTGGAAGCTCTTTGGTGATCAATTTTAGATGTTGGTGCATAAAGGGGATCGGCCAAGGTATGGTTTCGGTTTCCTCTATATAGTATATAATGTTCATGGACACATAGGCTAGTGACCAATAAGATAGCTTGAACTAAAATGATGGTTGGTGTGTTAAATGTTGATGAATTGATGAATGATTGGTTTGATTTATGATGAATTATAGTGATGGAATGATGTTGAATGATTGTATGGATTGGAAGTTGGTTCCTTATGATAATTGTAGCGTTGTGATATATGAAATGGTGATTTTGATCGTAAGTGTTATATAGTTAATGTTGGAATTGAGAGTAATGATATGAGAAAGAAAATGTGGTAAGGTTGGTGTATTATGATATAACAGGTACCTTTTGATGAATATGGAGTTTTGGATGGTTTGGTATGATTTGGTATGGGTATGGTAAGATATGGCGGTAATTGTAAAATTTGGTAAAATTGGGTTTTTGGTAAACTTTGTATGATCATAACTTTTGCCTCGATTTTTGAAATTGATTGAAATTTGTTTAGAATTAAAGATCTTTGAAAACCCTTTAAATCGATATAAAGTTTGTAAAAATTGGAATTTCATAGGGGAAGTTATGATCATTCAAAGTGGGTGTTAAAAATCTGAAATTCTGCAAAGTTGCAGAATTTCATGATTTCTGATATGTGCGGGCGCACACTCTCGTGTAGACGCACACCCTGCAAGAATTTCAACATGTGCGTATGCACACACACCTATGTGCACACACAGCCAGGGAAGTGCGTTCTATTCGCAGCGCTAACACAGCTTGTGCGCGAACATATCCCAGGAAAAACTTCAACCTGTGCGGACGCACACGTAGGGAAGGTCAGGCTGTTGGGGGCGCTGGCACAGGTCGTGTGAGTGAACAGACCAATTTGAGTTTTGACACCAGTGTGTACGCACACCCCTGTGCGTATGCACACTCTTAAAAATTTCCTGGACCTGCGCACGCACACACCTCTGTGCGGCCACACACATCCTGTTCCTCAAATTTTGCTTATTTTTCAACTATTCTACCTTTCCAACAAGATTGTGAGCTCCTAAAATACCGTTTTAAGATTTTTGGGCTTAGTTCTGAGTATTAGAACATGGGATGTAACTTAAGGGTTCTAGTACATGGTTTTATGATAAATTAGAAAATGAAGGCCTAGGTTTCTGGTGTGCTGATAAGGGGTTTGACGTTAGGTGAAGGATGAATGATATATGAGATGAGTAATGATGAACTGTTGATATTTGGGATATTGAGTTATGAATGGACAGTGGTTGAGATGAGTCGCGGACTCTGAATGAGATGATGGATCCGTGTATACTGAAAATGTTTTCTAAAAACTACTGAAATATTGTTTTTACTGAGAATATGAGACGATATATGCCCGGCAGGGACGGTGGTTAATCCCGCCTGTCGAGGTAGCGGCGGCGGTGTAAGGGTAGTTGTTCATCCCGCTTGCGTTGAGATGTGAGGTCTGTGGCAAAAGTATCCCGCTTGCATCCCTTCGGATCTATAGGCGAGCAGGCGCCGATACCTGGACAGTGATCCGGGCACTATATCTCGGGGGTTCCCATATGAGAAATCCGAAGGGCGACATCTCCATGGAGATGTGTCGGGTTGGTAGTTGAACCGACAATGTGATATCACATCCAGTAGGGCAGGCATTCATCATATGCATTTTCTACCAGTTTTTATGCTTTGTTTACTTGTAATTGTAACAACCCTGATTTTCGAGTACGCGAGATCTTTTCTAAATGCACGGATTTCTCCGGAAGATCAGTAAAGGGAACACCTCTTCTATATCAACAAGTATCTCGATCCTTATTGTCATTATGTCATCTTTAAGCTAGAACCTCTTTTGAGGCAAGCTCGATAACGCAATCGCGAAGAACCTAGTTTTTGAGCCGTATTGGTTAGGAGTTTTGATTCTAGTTTTCGTAAATAGTCTCTGTTTGAGAAACCAGGCTCGATTCATGAGAGAAGAGAGATAATAGTATAATATTATCATTACATTAGTATTAGAAGATGCTTGAATGATATTATAAGGTTACTTGGTCTGTTTTAGTTAAAAACAGGAAATCGGTTTAACTGGGTTCACAGTTTACTGGTGCAGCTTAGCACCAGCACTCTCTGATGACTTTAGCAATGCTAAGGCCTAATCATACATGTTCTATTCTCATATTAAATATATTACTAGTGTCATTTATGCTAGTAGCTCAGAAAATAATTTTTGGAGATGTTTTTATAAGTGTTCCGATACACCTAGTTTTAGTAGTTGTACACCAGAGATATTTTAATATTATTTTAATCCACCTTCAAGCCAACCAATCACAACTCACCTTACACCCCCAAGACACTCCAAGGCTGGTCATTTACTCCTTTTGGACCAAAATAACAAGAGAGAAAAGAGAGAAACTTTCATGAACACTTAATCTTCAAAGCTTGATTTCTTCTAAACTAAAACTCAAATCAAAACTCCGATTTCACCAAAATGATCCTCTCTTCTTTCTCTACATAACCATATAACATATCAAGACTGGAAATAAGGTGAGATGGCTGTCTCCCTCCCTTTTCAATTCGATTTTCAAGGAAACATGCTTAAACATGTGTTTTCTTGATGTTCATCCTTAGATCTCTTGCTTAGCTTGACTTGTGGGCCAAAGATCTTTGATTTTCTGCACGTTTAAGGTGAGGATAACCTTCCTAATATGCTTCTGAAGTTCGTTTAGTTGATGGTTTAGAGTTTTAAAGTTGTTCTTGATGTGTTTTAGGAGGAAAAAGTGCTTTAAGAACACTTCAAAGAGTAACCGGATTTGGAGCAGCAAATCAAGGTAGGGTGTGACGAATTTAATCTTGATTGATTGTGTTTGAGATGTGTGATTATGATATGGTTTGGTTATGCTTAAAATTGATTGCTTATATGAGTTATTCTTGGTGAAAGTTTGCTGAAATTTTGATGAAATTTGATGATATTTAAGCTATGAATGTTGTTCTTGAGGGCTGCTGGAAAAACGAACCCTAGAGCTTAAATTGGGGTTCAATTTGTGTTGAAATAATGTGGAAAATATGGGGTTTTGGTGGCTGCTAATTTATTATGAATTATAGTAAAAATCGGTTGCTGAAAAGACTGAAAAATGGGTAAAAATAGACAAAGAATCTGAAGAATTTACGAAGAACATGAAGAACACTTTGAGTGTGATGAAGAACATTTAATAACATCTTTTAGATCTTATAAAGGGCAAGGAAGTAAATATTTTGGTGTTTGAGGGGTTATTTTGTAATTTCTGAAAGTTAGGATGGTTAAAGTAGAAATATTAAAAGTTACGGGTGGTAAAAAGTGATTTTATAAAGTAAAAGGTTAAAGGAAGGTAATTTTTGAAAATATATTAATAAAATATTAAATAATAATATTTAATTAAAAATAATATTTTAATAAAAATAATAAAATAATGCGAAAAAGGCAGTTTTCTGTAAAAGCCTTAGAATGACAACTTTAAGCGCAGAATCTCATAATTACCTTCATAAAACACTTAGGGAGTGGTAAGAACATATTAGTGAGGCAAAGATAAAGGAAAGATAAGAAGTTAAAGAAAAGATAAAAACCAAAGAAAAGTCTATAAAGTTTTGATAACAGAAAAACAGACAAAAATTAGTGAACGAACTAGAACAACATAGTTAGTCCTTGAGTTGTGACTAGGGTTAGGTATTATATGAAAAGTTAAACTATTTCAGTATAGACTTAATGAACCTATACCTGGGACAGGCTAACTATTCATTCCGAAATTTACATAAGCTTTAAATATATACGTTAAACAGAAAAATCAGAGCAAAGTAGAGAAATATAGAGAACAGAGTAATCAGAGTAGAGAAAAGAGATAAAGAGAATAAGAGTAACATAGATATAAAGGAAAGAGTAATCAGAGAAAAGTAAAGAGATACAGAGAACAGAATAAACAGAGCAGAGTAAAGAGATACAGAAAAAAGAATAATCAGAGCAGAATAAAAAGACAAAGAGAAAAGAGTAATATGATAAAGAGGATAGAGAATAAGCAGAAGGCCTATTGAAAGGTCATTTGTTGCATTAAGGCAACTCCAAAGACATTTGTATGTTTATCTGCTGCATTGAGGCATTCAGATAGATGGTGGTACAACCACTGAGAGTCCTTTCCTGGGATATCTTGCCATAATGCTTTGCTGTAAGACAGAGGTTGCTTACAGAGGTATCGAGATCAGTGTGCTCCTGTAAGACGGAGGTTGCTTACAGTAAGTGTGCTGTTGCTCCTGTAAGACAGAGGTTGCTTACAGTGAATATGTTGTACTCATGTAAGACAGAGGTTGCTTACAGTGAGTGTGTTGTGCTCCTGTAAAACAGAGGTTACTTACAGTGAGTGTGTTGGGCGTATATTGGCTAATAAGTGCCGCCCTGCAAGACAAAGGTTGCTTGCAGTGGATACCCTGCAAGACAAAAGTTGCTTGCAGTGGGTATTGCCAACAGGAAAGCCTTATCCAGACAGAGGTTGCTGGGTAATGTCGGGAGCGGGTATGTAACCGACAAATGAGCTCATTACCTGCACTAAGGCTAGACATGCATCATATTTGGTTGCGCATTTCCTCTGTTATGATTGTTGTTTTAATGTATGCTTTCTTTGTTTGTATTCTATTCACTGTGTCTATGTTTGATTTTCTTGTATTCTTTTGTTTGTGTTTTGCTTTCTGTTTTCTCTATTTTCTCTATTTATCTATTTTTTCTGTTTACTACTTCTTTGTATTCTGCTATTCGTCTGCAAAACAACATATAATTAATGAATGTAACTAATAACCCCGGCCCTACTAAGAACTCCCCAGTTCTTACCCCTTCTCTCTCTCTTCCCCCTTCAGATGGAAGCAGGAGTACCCTTCTGTAACCTACTGCTGACTGTTTCGCAAAGAGGATTCCGCTCTACATAGTCTTTTGAGTCTAGAGTGAATCTTGTTCTCTATTTATATGTATATACTATGAGACCAGCCAACGTCTGTACCCCATTTGTACGTGAACCTTAACCTAAGTCCTGTGTATGAGACTCTTGCTATGTGGCTACTTGATGAGGTACCAGAAAGACATCATATGGCAATGACTAATCGTGCAGAGGAGTAGTATATGATGTTCCACCTTTTGATGACATTCGACCCGACTTGAGATTTGAAAACTTAGAACGTACTTTCCCTCGCTTTAGTAGTTTAGAGGGACTAGGTGAGTATAGAGTCTAGGCTAGCCTGGGTGCCAGCTTAGGGACCTCTTGAACAGGTCAGGACCTGGGATGTTGTATGTATATATATGTATATAGTTGTTATCTAGCTATATCTAGGGGTAATCTAACTAAAGATCTTTACTCTAATAAAGGCTGGATAACCGAATGTTATTAACTGTTGAGATGTATATAAATGTGGTTGTTTATAACTGTTTTATCTTTTATTATTTGTGAATTGATTATGAGTCATTCAGTTTACTAACCCAAATAATTTTAAAAAAAATTACCTCGCAAAATAACTATGCTTTTAACAACGAATCAGGCTCATATAATAAATAATAGATAATAATTAGGAAGACAAGTTGGTAGCGCTCAGTTTCTAGTATGATCATGACGTACCAGAAATTGGGTCATTACAGTAATGGTTTGCCTAATTGAATATCATGCCTAATTGCTATCTGAATTATTCGCCTTATATGCTTCTACTTTTGAGTTACTTGCATTGTATATTACTTGTGCTTTCTACGGGATTGAGGAGGTTCAGAAGGCGGTGGCGATGGGATCACATGGAGGATCGGTTGGTGAAGGCTGTGGGACAGCGGTGTTTAGTTAGAGTAGACATCCCTAAGATAGATTACCTTATTTATTAAGTTAAGGTGGATATATTTATGCTCAATTGTGTTAGTATGCTTTAAGTTGAATCTTGTGATGGATATGGAGCTTAGGATTGTCTTTGGCATCCCGGGGTCTGATATCCTACATCACTGGGAACTATTACCATATTGAGAACCTCCGGTTCTCATACCATATTTCTGTTGTATTTTTCAGATGCAGGTCGCAACCCACCTCGGTGAGTTGTTTTGGATGGTGACAGAAGCGGAGGATCTTGGATTCTCTTGGAGTCTTTTTGTTTTACTTTGTTTATGCATCTCTCTTTTGTATTTTGTTTAGCCTAGAGGCTTGTATTTGAGAGAACAAACTTGTATAAGCTGTTTTTAAACTATTAGGATTCTGTATGGTTCTGTATACCGGTATATGGCTTGTCGGCTTAAACTCCGTGAGTCGAGGCTAGTTTCCTATGATATTACATACTTATCTTTTGTTATATCTGATCTGTTTCTTGTGCCTTAAGATAGTAGCTTCGTTAGTACGTTTTGAGCTTTTGAAATCCTATTTTTGAATTATATCTTTCATCGAGCTTCTAGATTATATTATTTCTTCTATATATTATACGTATGAGCTTTAGAACTGTCGTAATCTCTGATTAACCTTTGCTTTACGGCGCGAGGTAAGGCTTAGGGTAATTAGGGTATTACATTTAATGGTATCAGAGCAGTTCGTCCTCGTGAGCCTGAGGGATGGACCGAATTTGCTTCATTGCATACTCTGTATGTCTTTTCTTTGATGCTATTAGGTTATCTACTTGATATATGCATAGCATGCTTGTTTGTGAGTGCCTGTTTAGGATAATTGAAGCACTATACTTTTGATATTGAGACTGATCACCTTGATATCGATTGTTTGGTGTATACAGGAACCATACATGGCCACTCGCGGGCGAGGTTGAACATGTACCCGAGAGAGTAGAAATGAGCAACCAGCTGACAATCATGCCGAATTCATGGCGGCAATGGCGAATCTCGCTAATACCATGGAAGCTAATGCTGCTGCAACTCTGCAAACGGTATAGAGATTGGGCCAACCGGCCAAAAATGGAAATGGCAATGGGAATGCCGAAGGGAATGCCAATGATAATGCTGAAGGTAACGGTGATAACACGGGTGGAGTTCCGATGACCTTGGCGACATTTCTCAAAGTTCATCTGCCAACTTTTTGAGGATCCACAAATCCTATTGAAGCGCACAACTGGTTCCAGGCAATTGAGCGTGCTTTACAGGTGCAGCATGTTTCCCTCAATCAATATGTAGAGTTTACCGCTTATCAACTAGCGGGAGAGGCTCAGCCCTGGTGGCAAGCTGAGTGTCGTTTGCTACAGCTTCAGAACGCTGACATTCCGTGGGAGGTGTTCCAAACGGCTTTCTAAATTACTTCCCTGAGTCTACAAGGGAAGCAAAGGAGATGGAGCTAATGCAGCTGAAGCAAGGTTCCATGTCTGTGGCAGAGTACACTAACAAGTTCGAAGAGCTATGTAGGTTTTCTCGGGTGTGTCAGGGTGACCCAGAGACTTACGAGAGCTGGAGATGCGTTAAGTACCAGAGGGGTTTGAAGGACAACATTATGACTACTGTGGCTCCTATGGAGATCCGTGTCTTCTCCGACTTGGTGAGTAAGGCTAGAGTAGTGGAGGAGTATGCCAAGACCGTGGTGGCATCTAAGGACACTCATGGAGGGAGCTCTAGTCGTGGGCGTGGCAAGTATTTTCATCCGAGAAGACAAAGCTTCAAGAGAGGAGGATATGCACCCCAAGGCCAAGAGGGCTTCAGAAAGAACAATCAGAATCAGTTTCAGTATGCTAAGGGAAGAGGAAATCAGATTAAGAGTTTTCCGAATTTCGCTTGTGATCGTTGTGGATGTTTTCACCCTTATGACTCATGTAAGATTGGTTTAGATGGTTGCTACAAGTGTGGGTTGCCTGGCCACATTGTGAGAGATTACCCTCGTGGGAGGAATCAGAATGCAGGCCAGAGCTAGCATCAAGGTCGAATCTTAGCTGCGAATGCCAAGGATGCTTCTAAGGCGGATCCGTTGATGAGAGGTATATGTCTAATTGGTGATAAATCCTTATTTGCATTATATGATACTGGAGCTTCGCATTCAATTATTTTATTTGCTAAAGTTGAGGAGTTAGGTTTGAAAGTGTCATAATTACCTTTTGATCTGCATGTACATACTCCGCATCAGACAGTTATGACTAGGTCAGGTTGTAGACAAGTAGGTTTCAAGCTTGAGGGTAGAGATTTTGTGCATGATTTGATCTGTTTACCAATGGTGGGGCTAGAAATGATTTTGGGATTTGATTGGTTGTCGAAGAATTGGGTTTTGTTGGATTGCTTTGAACGGACAATTCAGTTTATGCTGGAAGGAGAGAATGGAGCAGTGGTAGCTACGCGATATTACCTGAACTCTATAATGGTGCATTGTAGTGGAGAAAAGTGTCAGGGTTATATTCTGTTGGCTACTAATGTGTTAGGTGATGCCCAGCACTTGGATCAGATACCGGTAGTTAAAGATTTTCCTGAGGTATTTCCGAAGGATATCCCTGAATTCCCACCTCAAAGGGAAATTGAGTTTACAATTGAATTGGTACCGGGAGCCGGACCAGTATCGATTGCGCCATATAGAATGGCTCCGATAGAGCTGGAAGAGTTAAGGACTCAGTTGGAAGAGCTTCTGAACAAGAGGTTCATTCGACCGAATGTTTCACCGTGGGGAGCGCCAGTTTTATTGGTGAAGAAGAAAGATGGAGGAATGTGTTTGTGTGTGGATTACCGACAGTTAAATAGAGTAACAGTGAAGAATAAGTACCCGCTGCCAAGGATAGATGACTTGATGGATCAATTGCAAGGAGCTGGAGTGTTTTCCAAGATTGATTTGAGATCCGGTTACCATCAGATAAGAGTGAAGGAAGATGATATCCCTAAGACTGCGTTTAGAACACGATATGGACACTACGAGTTTGCAGTAATATCCTTTGGGTTAACGAATGCACCTGCTGTTTTCATGGATTACATGAATAGAGTGTTTCGTCCCTTTTTGGACAAATTCATGGTGGTTTTCATAGATGACATCTTGGTTTACTCTAAGATGGCAAGAGAGCATGACGAACACTTGAGGATTGTGTTGAAAATCTTGAAGGAGCGGAAGTTGTACGCTAAGTTGTCAAAGTGCGAGTTATGGAAGAAGGAAGTAAAGTTCTTAGGCCACGTGGTGAGTAAAGGAGGAATAGCTGTAGATCCTTGCAAAGTAAAAGCGGTGATGGAATGGGAAAGACCAACGACTGTGACGGAAGTCAGAAGCTTCTTGGGTTTAGCTGGATATTATAGGAGGTTTATCGAATGATTTTCTCGGCTTGCCTTACTAATGACAAAATTGACAAGAAAAGAAGTGCCATTCGTGTGGACATCAGAGTGCGAAGAAAGTTTTCAAACTTTCAAGCAGAAGTTAACTTCAGCGCCAGTTTTGATCTTGCCGGAACCGCATGAACCGTTTGAAGTACATTGTGATGCTTCCTTGAAGGGTTTGGGTTGCGTGTTGATGCAACACCGGAATGTGGTGGCTTACACATTGCATCAGCTGAGACCGCATGAGGTGAATTACCCCACTCATGACTTGGAATTAGCGGCGATTGTGTTTGCATTGAAGATTTGGAGACACCACTTGTATGGAGTGAGGTTTAGCGTCTTCTCTGATCATAAGAGTCTCAAGTACATCTTTGATCAGAAGGAGCTAAATATATGTCAGAGGAGGTGGATGGAGTTGCTGAAAGATTATGATTTTGAGCTGAGTTATCATCCTGGAAAGGCGAATGTAGTAGCAGACGCTTTGAGTCAGAAATCCTTAACGATAGCTTGGACGAGGATTAAGGAAGAAGAGCTAGTAGATAAGTTTGTTAACCTTAAGCTGGATATTGGTGAAGTTGCCGGAAGATCTTGTTTGAACCAGTTACAAATCTCAAGCACGTTTAAAACAGAGATAAAAAGGGCTCAGCAAGATGAGCAGAAGCTTCAGCAATTGTTTCAACCAGTTGGTGATAAGAGGCGCGAAGAATTCACTAAGGATGATAAAGGGTTATGGAGATACAAGGGAAGGATTTGCATACCGGATGTTGGGAGTTTAAGACGAGACTTGCTATCGGAGGCTCACAACAATGGGTTTTTTATTCATCCCAGAAGCACAAAGATGTATTATGACTTGAAGAAGATGTTCTGGTGGCTTGGGATGAAAGGTGATGTAGCTACTGTGGTATCCAAGTGTTTGACTTGTCAGAAAGTGAAGATAGAGCATCAGAAACCGTCAGGAATGTTACAGCCACTTGAGATTCCTCAGTGGAAGTGGGAAGGAATTACGATGGATTTTGTTACCGGTTTACCGAGGACTAGGTCAGGATTTGATGTGATTTGGGTGATCGTGGATCGCTTAACCAAATCTGCTCATTTTCTGCCTATCCGAGTAAACTGTTCTATGGATGAGTTGGCAAGATTGTACATCAAGGAGATAGTAAGATTGCATGGTGTACCATCGAGCATAGTGTCAGACCGTGATCCCCGATTCACTTCAAGGTTTTGGGAAGCTTTTCAAAAAACTTTCGGTATAAAGCTATGTCTCAGTACCGCGTATCATCCGCAAACCGATGGACAGTCGGAAAGGACTATTCAAACCTTGGAGGATATGCTGAGAGCATGTGTTTTAGATCAACCCGGAAGTTGGGACCGTTACATGCCATTGGTGGAGTTTGCATATAACAACAGTTTTCATGCGAGCATTGGGATGGCTCCGTATGAGGCTTTGTATGGACGAAAGTGCCAGTCTCCACTTTATTGGTATGAATCTAGTGAAGCAAGTGTTTTGGGTCCTGAGGTGATAGCAGAGACTACTGAGAACATTAAGAAGATTCGTGCAAGGATTCCAACTGCTCAGAGTCGACAGAAGAGGTACGTGGACCAGAGAAGGAAACCATTAGAGCTTGAAGTGGGAGAAAACGTATTCCTTAGGGTTACGCTGATAACTGGGATTGGAAGAGAAATCAAGACCAAGAAGTTGAACCCAAGATATATAGGATTGTTTGAAGTTTTAAAGATATTCGGACCGGTGGCGTATCAAGTAGCTTTGCCACCTCATCTGTCTAACTTACATGACGTATTCCACGTGTCATAACTCCGTAAGTACATGTCAGATGCGGCTCATGTGTTGGAGCCTAAATCAATTGAGTTGAAGGAGAACTTGACCTTCCAAGTGACACCAGTAAGGATCGATGACACCAGTGTGAAGAAGCTGCGAGGAAACGATGTCTCATTGGTTAAAGTTGCTTGGGAGCGAGCAGGAGTAGAAGAGCACACTTGGAAATTGGAGTCTGAGATGAGAAAGGATTATCCCAAGCTTTTCTCAGGTAATTCAAATTTTGAGAGCAAAATTTTTTATTTGGTGGGGAGAATGTAATAACCACAACTAATCAACATGTTAATTAAGTGATTAATTGCCCTAATTAGACTGCGAAAAGTTAGAGTCAGAATTTGAGGATTTAAAGGTGATTTTTGGACTCAGTGGGTCTTTCAGAGTCAGAAAATATGCTTTTTGCGAAAAACCGTGAAAAGTCGCGAACTGGCAGTTGAACCGGTTCAACCGGTTCAAGTCTGCCTGGCATTGCATGAGAAAAAGTGAAAAATGTCAAAAACCTTAGAAAAATGTTAGAAATGGAAAATCGGGCATTAAATTTAAAGGTTTGGCCCGAAGTTGGACCAAACAGGCTAAAAACGCTAAAGGGTTGGACTGGGCCCAAGTTGGGCCCAAGCCCAACATATAAAAGGGTTCATAAGTGAACCCATTTCAGCATAACCCATAATCAAACACACTCACACAGCTGAGAAATAGAAGAAGAGAGAAACCCCATGAGCACTATTCACCCCTCTTCTTCCAAAGCTCATATCTTGAGCTAGTGAGCTCCGATTGCCATACCGTTTGTGGCTACGCGTTCTTCGTGAGAAGCTCTACAAAACCCATACAAGAAACTGGGAAGGTAACCACGAAATCCCTTCTATTCTTCTCTCAAAATTTTTGGTTCCTAGGACTTTGGGGTTAAATGAGTTTTTGTGATTTTGGATATTTAGGTTTGCTCTAAGCCGTGATTAGCCTTGGGTTTTGACATCCAAATCTGTTGGAAGAGTTTGATCATTGTGGGTTTGGGAGCTTTTGGAACCTAATTGTGCTTAGTGGAGTGCAAGTGAAAGCTTGGATTTGGTTGGAAGCTCTTTGGTGATCAATTTTGGATTTTGGTGCATAAAGGGGATTAGCTAAGGTATGGTTTCGGTTTCCTCTATGTAGTATATAATATTCATGGACACATAGCCTAGTGACCAATAAGATTGGTTGAACTAAAATGATGGTTGGTGTGTTAAATGTTGATGAATTGATGAATGATTGGTTTGATTTATGATGAATTATAATGATGGAATGATGTTGAGTGATTGTATGGATTGGAAGTTGGTTCCTTATGATAATTGTAGTATTGTGATATATGAAATGGTGATTTTGATCATAAGTGTTATATAGTTGATGTTGGAATTGAGAGTAATGATATGAGAAGGAAAATGTGGTAAGGTTGGTGTATTATGATATAACAAGTACCTTTTGATGAATATGGAGTTTTGGATGGTTTGGTATGATTTGGTATAGGTATGGTAAGATATGGTGGTAATTGTAAAATTTGGTAAAATTGGATTTTTGGTGAACTTTGTACGATCATAACTTTTGCCTCGGTTTTCGAAATTGATAGAAATTTGTTTAGAATTAAAAATCTTTGAAAACCCTTTAAATTGATATAAAGTTTGTAAAAATTGGAATTTCATAGGGTAAGTTATGATCATTCAAAGTTGGTGTTAAAAATCTGAAATTTTGCAAAGTTGCAGAATTTCATGATTTCTGATATGTGCGAGCGTACACTCTCGTGCGGACGCACACCCTGCAAGAATTTCAACCAGTGCGGACGCACACACACCTGTGCGCACGCACAGGCAGCGAAGTGCATTCTGTTCGCAACGCTAGCACATCTTGTGCGCGCACATATCCAAGGAAAAACTTCAACCTGTGCGGACGCACAGGTCTGTGCGGACGCACACATCGAGAAGGTCAGGCTGTTGGGGGCGCTGGCACAGGTCGTGCGAGTGAACAGACCAATTTGAGTTTTGACACCTATGCGTTCGCACACCCCTGTGCGTACGCACACTCTTAAAATTTTCCTGGACGTGCGCACGCACACACCCCTGTGCAGCCGCACACGTCCTGTTCCTCAAATTTTGCTTATTTTTCAACTATTCTACCTTCTCCAACAAGGTTTTGAGCTCCTAAAACACCATTTTAAAATTTTTGGGCTTAGTTCTGAGTATTAGAACATGGGATGTAACTTAAGGGTTCTAGTACATGGTTTTATGATAAATTAGAAAACGGAGGCCTAGGTTTCTGGTGTGTTGATAAGGGGTTTGACGTTACGTGAAGGATGAATGATATATGAGATGAGGAATGATGAACTGTTGATATTTGGGATACTGAGTTATGAATGGACAGTGGTTGAGATGAGTCGCGGACTCTGAATGAGATGATGGATCCATGTATACTGAAAATGTTTTCTGAAAACCACTGAAATATTGTTTTTACTGAGAATATGCGACGTTATGCGCCCGGCAGGGACGGTGGTTAATCCCGCCTGTCGAGGTAGCGGCGGTAGTGTAAGGGCGGTTGTTCGTCCCACTTGCGTTGAGATGTGAGGTCTGTGGAAAAAGAATCCCGCTTGCATCCCTTCGGATCTATAGGCGAGTAGGCACCGGTACCTGGACAGTGATCCAGGCACTATATCTCGGGGGTTTCCAAATGAGAAATCCGAAGGGCGACGTCTCCATGGGGATGTGTCGGGTTGGCAGTTGAACTGACAATGTAATATCACAGCTAGTAGGGCAGGCATTCATCATATGCATTTTTTACCAGTTTGTATGCTTTGTTTACTTGTAATGGTTTGCCTAATTGAATATCATGCCTAATTGCTATCTGAATTATTCACCTTATATGCTTCTACTTTTGAGTTACTTGCATTGTATATTACTTGTGCTTTCTACGAGATTGAGGAGGTTTGGATGGCGGTGGTGATGAGATCGCATGGAGGATCGGTTGGTGAAGGCTGTGGGACAGCGGTGTTTGGTTAGAGTAGACATCCCTAAGATAGATTCCCTTATTTATTAAGTTAAGGTGGATATATTTATGCTCAATTGTGTTAGTATACTTTAAGTTGAATCTTGTGATGGATATGGAGCTTAGGATTGCCTTTGGCGTCCCAGGGTCTTATATCCTACATCACTGGAAACTGTTACCATACTGAGAACCTCCGGTTCTCATACCATATTTCTGTTGTGTTTTTCAGATGCAGGTCGGAACCCACCTCGGTAAGTTGTTTTGGATGGTGACAGAAGCGGAGGATCTTGGATTCTTTTGGAGTCTTTTTTTTTACTTTGTTTATTCATCTTTTTTTGTATTTTGTTTAGCCTAGAGGCTTGTATTTGAGAGAACAAACTTGTATAAGCTGTTTTTAAACTATCAGGATTCTGTATGGTTCTGTATACCGGTATATGGCTAGTCGGCTTAAACTCTGCGAGTCGAGGCTAGTTTCCTATGATATTACATACTTATCTTTTGTTATATCTCATCTGTTTCTTGTGCCTTAAGATAGTAGCTTTGTTAGTACGTTTTGAGCTTTTGATATCCTGTTTTTGAATTATATCTTTCATCGGGCTTCTAGATTATATTATTTCTTCTATATATTATACGTATGAGCTTTAGAACTGTCGTAATCTCTGATTAACCTTTGCTTTACGGCACGAGGTAAGGCTTAGGGTAATTAGGGTGTTACAAAAAATCTATAATTGAAGCATATGAGGCTGCATTAATCAGGGATACACGACAGAAGGAATTTCTTTTTTATTTGTAAACTTCACCTTCAACAAGCGTCGATTTTTTTCCATTTTTTTACGAATAAAATAATGTGTCTTTCTCATAAGACTGAAATCAGTAAAAAAAATAATCAAATCACACCATCTCTGTAATAAGTAAATGCCTCCTTTTCTCCCGAGGTTTTTGAAATTATTCGTAATAAGATATTGGCTACAATAGAAAAGGTCTTGTCAATAAAATTTCCCTTTACCCGGGATTACTTAGAATCTTCCAGCCTCTCCTTCGAACCTGCTCTTGGATCTCTGGGTATTCTTCTTCTCCAAGATTGAATCCCACTTCAAGGATTACTGGCCTTTTGCTTATTATCTTATGATAAAGTTCCATATGTTGCTTGGTGAAGAATCGTACAGCTTTGAAAACAACTGTTGAGTTGTCTTTTTTCTTGTTCTTTGGGGCGGTCTTGCCACTTCTTGGAGCCGTGGGATTGAATTCTTGATGAGAGAACAGGGCTCCTGCCACACCAAACTTAAAAATTTTCTCATCCTTGAGCAAAAAGTAAGAAAGGTAGAACAAGAAAAGATAATAGAAGAAGAAAAACAAGAGAGAATTCGAATGAAAAATGCTAAGTGAGGGAGAGAGGCACGGACATGCAAATATATTGGGAGGGGGGAGGACTTTTCGAAAATAATCATGGATAAAAGATAAAGATTTTTTAAAAAGATAAAATAAAATAAAAAAAAGATAAGTTGTTAAATTTAAAAGATAAGATAAGATTTTTAAGAAGATAGAAAAGGCATTAAAGACAAGATATGAAAGGGATTTGAAAAATATATGAACAGCATAAAAAAGATTTTGAAACATTTTAAAAACAAGTTGTAAAAGATATGAAATTTTGAAAAGGATTTGAAAAATTTTGAAAAAAAACGTTTTAATTTTGAAATTAAATTGAAATTGAGGTATTTGAACAAGATTTGATATAAAAATTAAAGAATTTTTTAAATTAAATTGGATGAAGATGAGTTGAATCAAGATAAGATTGAAAAATTGAAGTTACATCCATACTGCCATGGTGGCATTTAAACGCCCAGAATGCTAGCATTCTGGCATTTAACGCCAGAGTAGTCCCCCCTGTGGGGTCTTAAACGCCCAGCCAGGGCCTCCCGGCTGGCGTTTAACGCCAGGCAGATGCTCCCTCTTGGGTGTTAAACGCCCGGCCAAGGCCTCCTGGCTGGCGTTTAAACGCCAAGCTTGTGCTCCCTTCAAGGCGTTAAACACCTAGCCAGAGCCTCCTAGCTGGCGTTTAATGCCAGGCCTGATGCCTCCATGGGCGTTTGAACTCCCAATTTCCTACCCTTTCTGGCATTTAAACGCAAGGAAGCTCTTTACTCCAGGGTATTCTGTTTGTTGTTCTGCATCATTCTGTCTCTGTTTAAGCACTGTACAAGATTACTAACATTAGAAATAACTTAAAACATAATCAAAAACTAATTAAAAAGAAAATTAAAGCAGAAGTAATTAGAGAATTAATAACATATAAGGAATCATTGGGTTGCCTTCCAATAAGCGCTTCTTTAATGTCCTTAGCTGGACTTTACTATACTTAACTTAGTAACAGTGTTGAGCCTCCTGGCTCTATATCTCCCTCAAAGTAATGTTTGACCCTCTATCTATTGATAGTGAACCTTTTTTCTTTACCTTAAAGCTCTATGTGCCCGTAAGGTGATACTCTAGTAATCACAAACGGTCCTGTCCAACGGGATTTGAGTTTTCCAGGGAACAGTTTGAGTCTTGAGTTGAAGTGCAGGACTTTCTGTCCTGGTTCAAAGACTCTGGAAGCCAACTTCCTGTCATGCCACCTCTTTGCCTTTTCCTTATAGATCTTTACATTTTCAAATGCATCTAAGCGGAATTCATCCAACTCATTCAATTGGAGCAGCTATTTCTCTCCTGCTGCCTTAGCATCAAGGTTGAGGAATCTAGTATCCCTGTAGGCTTTGTGTTCTAGTTCCACTGGAAAATGACAAGACTTCCCATATACTAACTGATATGCTGAAGTTCCAATGGGGGTTTTGAAAGCTGTTCTGTATGCCTACAGAGCATCATTAAGCTTTCTAGCCCAATCCTTTTTGGAGGCACTTACTGTCCTCTCTAGGATTTGCTTTAGTTTTCTATTTGAGACTTCAGCTTACCCATTTATTTAGGGATGATACGTGTTGCTACTTTATCACAAACTCCGTAACGGCTTAAGGCAGAATTTAGCTGTCTGATGCAGAAATGAGTACCTCCATCACTGATTAGTGTGCTAGGGATACCAAATCTACTGAAGATGTTCTTCTAAAGGAACTTCATTACTACTCTTTTGTCATTAGTGGTTGTTGCTATTGCTTCAATCCATTTAGACACATAATCTATTGCCACAAAAATGTAGATGTTTGAGTATGAAGGCGGGAATGGTCCCATGAAATCTATGCCCTATACGTCAAACAACTCAATCTCTAGGATCCCTTACTGAGGCATGTTGTGACCATGAGGAAGATTGCCAACCCTCTGGCAACTATCACAGTTACGGATGAACTCTCTAGAATCCTTAAAGAGAGTAGGCCAGTAAAAGCCATTTTGGAGTACCTTAGTGGCTATCCGCTCACCTCCAAAGTGTCCTCCAAAGTGTAGTTTTTCTGCGCATCATTTAATATGCGACTAGTATAATAAATGACATGTAGAAGCTTTTCATGTCTCTGACCTAGGACTGTGCCAATTGCATGATCACTGGCATCACACATTAGCTTAAAGTGCAAGTCCCAGTTGGGTGCAGAGATTATAGGAGCAGTGACAAGCTTGGCTTTCAGAGTTTCAAAAGAATGCAAGTATTCTTGGTCAAAGATGAATGGAACATCAGTGGCTAGGAGATTACACTTCTATCCCCTTATTTGAGATCTGATGCCCAAGAACAATGCCTTCAGTTACTATGAAGTGGCATTTCTCCCAGTTTAGAACTAAGTTTGTTTCTTGGCATCTTTTCAGGACCAGTGTCAGATGATCAAGACAGGAGTCAAATGAGTCTCCATAGATAGAGAAGTCATCCATGAATACTTCAAGAAACTTCTCTACCATGTCAGAGAAGATGGATAACATGCATCTCTGAAAAGTGGCAGGTGCATTGTGATAAACCCCAATTTTGTGGTTTATCTTGTGCGTAATTTAGGAGATTTTATCAACTTTTCTCACATTTATTCAATGAAATAGCATGGTTTTGTAACTCTCCCTAATTTTGTGCTTAAGTGTGAAAACATGATTTTTAGGCCTTTAATTTGCCAATTTTAATCACTTTAATTCCATTCGATGCCTTGATGTGTTTGTTGAGTGATTTCATGTTCATAAGGCAAGTAGTGGATGGAAGAAGCGAAGAGAAAAGCATGCAAAGTGGAGAATTCATGGAAAAACAAGGATTTGAAGTGCATTCATCGATGCGCACGCGTGACTGACGTGCACGCGTGGAGATGAGGTCGCCAGGCGACGCGTACGCGGGACATGACGCGTACGCGTGAGAAGTAAAACGCCAAGTGACGCGTACGCGTGACCCATGCGTACACGTCGCAGCTCGCACGTGATCTCATTAAAGTGAAAACGCTGGGGGCAATTTCTGAGCTTCCTAGGCCCAAATCCAACTGATTCAAGAGACTATTTCATGCAGAATTCAAGATGGGTCAAAGGGGGGAGCACTTAGATTAGTTATGATGAGCCTTTAGTTTGTTTTCAAGAGAGAGAAGCTCCCTCTTCTCTCTAGAATTAGATTAGGATTAGGTTAAATTCTCTTAGATCTAGTGTTAATTTCTTGTCTTCATCTTGTTTTCTTTACAATTTCTTATTGTAGTGTCTTGATTTTCCTATGTCTTCTTGTTGACTTCTCATTTTGGCCATTTTTATGTTGTGAACACTCTTGTTAATTTAAATTTCCTTTACTGCAATTTGAGATATTTCATGTTAATTTTGCTTTCTTTAGTTGTTGTTGTTGATTTCTTGTATTGGGTAGAAGTAGATTTCATTAATTCTTGCAATTTATAATGCTTTCTATTTATGCCTTCCAAGTGTTTGACAAAATTCTTGGTTGGATGTTAGAGTAGCTTTTTTTAGCATTTTTGGCTTGGAAGGAGAGAAATTAGGCAATCTTGAGTCATTAATACCCAATTTAGATTGGTGATCTAGGGTTGTTAGTTAATATTGTTTCCATTGACTCTAATCTCTTGCTAATTCAATTAGTAGGTTGATTAGGTCTTTTGGATTGAGATTAACTAGTCTTATTTGACTTTCTCTCATGTGAAGATAATTTTGTACCTTCTTCCATTGTTAGAGATGACTAAATAAGATAAGCTCTTGATAAATATTGTATGATCATTAATGACTAGGATAGAAAGCTTAACTCTCAACCCTTGCCATGAATTTCTCTCTTTAGTAATTGTTTTTTTAATTGTTTGATTTACATTTCTTGCACTTTTACCACCCCACCCCTTTTGATACCATAACCAATAATACGCATACCTCACTGCAACTCCTTGAGAAGACGACCCAAGGTTTAAATACTTCGGTTACTTTTATATTGGGGTTGGACTTGTGACAACCAAAATACACACTAAAACTTTGAGGTAAGGATCGATTGTCGGTTTGGACTATGCTCACAACGAAATTAATTGGTTAAATTCCGAACCGGTATAAATCCGCACTATCACATTGCACAGGCCAAATAGCATTCGTCCATAGGCAAACATGCCCGATGGACATGTGAATGCCGTCTTCTCTTGATCTTGTGGATCTACTGCTATTTGATTATACCCGAAATATCCATCCAGGAAACAATAAAAAGCATGACCTGCTAGTCTTTCTAGCATTTAGTCAACGAAGGGTAAAGGATAGTGATCTTTCCTGGTGGCTGAAAAGAAGTAAAAAATTGTCGTGTCGGTATAGAATTTCTTAATTGAAATCTCGTTGCAAGTATAGTTCTAAACCAACAAACAATCCTCCTGAATTAAAAATTTGGTTGTCACAAGTACAAACCCCAATGAAAATTAACCGAAGTATTTAAACCTCGGGTCGTCTCACAAGGAATTGCAATGAAGTGGTCAATTATTGGCTATGAATGGATAAGGGGTTTGATTGATAAAAGGGGCAAGAAAATAAATGGGAAGAACGTAAATCAAGTAACTAAAGAAAGCAAGTAATAAAAAGAGATATTCATGGCAAGAGTTGAGAATATAGGCTTTCTATCCTAGTCACTAATAACAATAATTAACAAGAATTTATCCTATCTCATCATCTCTAAGAATTGAAGAAGGTACAATATTATCTTCACACAAGAGAAAGTCAAATAAGACTAGCTAATCTCAATCCAAAAGTCCTAATCAAATTACTAATTGAGTTAGCAAAAGATTAGTGTTAATGGAAACAATATTAGCTAACAACTCTAGATCACTAACATGAGTTGGGTATTCATGACTCAAGATTGCCTAATTCCTCTTTTCAAGCCAAGAATGCTCAAAAATCTACTCTAACAACTAACCAAGCATTTTGTCAAACACTTAGAAGGCATAAAAGAAAAGCATGGTAAATTGCAAGGAAAGATAAATTCTACAACTACCCACTGCAAGAAAAGTAAGATCAACAACTCATTTCAACAATAAAAGGAACATAAAACATCAATTGTATTAACGGAAACCAAATCCAACAAGATTTCATCAATAAACTTAAAGGGGCATAAAAAAGGGAAATTAACAATGCAACTAAGAGAATTAAGATGTAGGAACAAGAAATTACAAGAAAAACTAAAGCAAAGCAAGAATTGAACCCTAGATCTAGGATGCAAATACCCTAAGAACAGTAATTCTAGAGAGAAGAGGGAGCTTCTCTCTCTAGAAAACTAAACTACATGATGCTAAGCTACAACTAATTGCTCTCCTTTTGCCCAATCTTGAATTCTGCATGAAATAGCCTCAGAAACGAGTTAGATCTGGGCCTGGAAAGCTCAGAAATCGCCCCCAGCAAATTCACTTTAAGTGAGTCACGTGTCGAGCATCACGCGTGCGCGTGGACGACACGTGCGCGTGGATGGCCAAAACTCCTACTCACGCGTACGCATGGGTGACGCATGCGCGTGGAATGAAAATCTTCAACTCACGCGTACATGTGGACGACGCGTGCACGTGGCCCTTGATTCTCCAAATGCTCATTTCTTCATGAATTCTCCACTTTGCATGCTTTTCTATTCACTTCTTCCATCAAATACTTGCCTTATGAATCTGAAATCGCTCAACAAACACATCAAGGCATCAAATGGAATTAAAGTGAATTAAATTTAGCTATTTTAACGCCTAAAAAGCATGTTTTTACACTTAATCACAAATTAAGGGAGAATTACAAAACCATGCTATTTCATTGAATAAATGTGAGAAAAGGTGATAAAATCTCCTAAATTAAGCAAAGATAAACCACAAAATTGGGGTTTATCAAACCTTCTCACACTTAAACCAAGCATGTCCTCATGCTAAACTCAAGAAAGAAACAAAGGGTTTCAACATTTATTCAATGCAAACTACCTACATGCAATATATCCAAATGAATGCAATTACTTGGTCAAAATAAATCAATTCCCAAGAATACATATACGAGTACAAGGGCTAAAGCAATAGCAGTTAAAGCAAACCACAATTGAATTGAGTTATTAAAAAGAATGTACCAACTTGCAAGAGAATAGATAATCATGGGTGAAACATGTAATTGAGCGATCGAACCCTCACCGGATGTGTATCCCACTCTAGTCACTCGAGTGTATGGGGTTGATTCACTCAATTCTCCTCTAATCATGCTTTCCAAGATTTGTTTTTCATCTAACAATCAACAATTATTTCATGCATGCATACAAATATCATGAGGACTTATCCATAGGTTGTAATGGGGCTAGGTCAAAGTAAGGATGCATATGGTTAAGTGGACTAGAATTTGAATCTTTGATTAACTTAAACTTCCCGCCTAACCTATATAGCAACCTATACAATTTAAATGCTAACCTAACTACCCATTCTTCACTTTTTCACACACTCATGCATTCTCTTTTTTATCACCACACATATGTATTGATTTTTATTGAACTTTACTTTGGGGCATTTTGTCCCCTTTTTATTGTTTTTCTTTTTCTTTCTTTTTCTATTTTTTTCTTTATATATATATATATATATATATATATATATATATATATATATATCTTTCTTTATTTTGTTTTTTCTCTTTTTTTTCAAACTAAAATATATACAACAGCATCAATGCATATTGTTTAACATTCAATGCATGAGTATGTACCCAATTCCCAAAATTTTCAACAAAAATATAAAAATACACTTTTATCTCTACCCAATGTTCCCAACTCTCCCATACTTGAATGATAAACACTCTCACTAACCTAAGCTAATCAAAGATCCAAATTAAGTATATTTATTATTTTTCACTTTAGGCTTGTAATGTGCTAAAATTAAGAACAAATGGGTTTAGCAAAGGCTCAAAGTTAGTTAACAATGGAAGATAAAAGGTAAGGCTATTTGGGTAAGTGAGATATTTGAAACAATGGCCTCAATCATATAAATGTATTTATACACAAAATAATGGACATAAAGAATCAAACAAATCAAAGATTACAATCATTGGAAGAGAATAATGCACACAAGAATGAAAATAAGTGGTTGTATGATGTAACCACACAATTAGGCTCAAGTCTCACATGCTTGTGTTCTTAGCTCAAAAATCATGTTCCACAATATATGTAATTCAAGCAAGTTCTAAAATTTTTTTTCAATCAATTAGGGTGCCATATAGATAAATTTCTTGGAAAATTTTGTTATTTTGACTAAGCTTATTATACATATATATGCAAACTAAGAAAATGCAACTAAAAATCCTAAAAGACCCAAAAATAGAATGCAAAAATATTGGGATTAGAAACTCGTCACCCAAAAGCGCCGACTGGTCAGACGACCTCCCCACACTTAAAAGTTTGCACCGTCCTCGGTGCACTCAAAGATGAGCAAGGGAGTACGGTGACTTTCTGAGTTGCCACCTTCAGCTGGTGGATCAACCGGTTGCTGCGTATTCTTTCTTTCGCTTCCATTTTTGCTTATGGTGCATTACTCATAAAAAATAGAAAATAACACCATAAGATGAGAAAATAAAAAGCAAAAAAGCGTAAGTTATTGGAATGAGGTAAATCACTAGAATGGAGTGAGTGAGTTTGTGTGATATTGATGAAAAATAGGTGTGTGGGTTCTAAGATTATGCGCGGTTCAGAACACACACACTATCATAGAGAGCTATATCATAATTACACACAAGAAATATGAACTTCACTCATTCTAGTGTGCTTGAGATGCTTTAAAAGACTTGTAGGTTAAGACAACCAAACAAGTAATGAAGAAGCATACAAGCATTCAAGCAAAAATCAAACAAATATGAACTGGATAATGAATGGACATTGATTTATGTGTAAGTAAACTTATTGAACCAAATGAAATATAAAGCTTACACATCAAACAATGACACATATTGAAGTTGTTGCAACACCTAGGTGACATAGAAGTGGAACACATGGATGCTATGGAACTTAGAACAAGGAAGATAAAGTTGAAAAGCAATCACATAGCAAGCATGATCCACAAAGCTTAGAAAGCTCAAAAATATGTCACTAGGTAAGCTTACGATCCAATTCCACAATCTCACAATCTCAATGCATGAAATAGGTGGTGTCAATAAAGGTCAATCATAAACAAGCATCACCTAAAAAAATGCATTGATAATGTACAATTATCTAACAATAGATGATGAATGCATGGTGGCCAAAACATGCAATTCAAAAGAGTAAAGATGCTTGAAGGCAGTGTAACATGTACTTGGTATTCAAAAATGTAAACCATGAAGAACTCAAAACTAAGTAACTAAATATAACCTCAACAATGAATCCAACAATGAGTATAAACAACAATGATGTTAAGATAACATCCTATCGGTAATTAGCAGCAATAAACAGCAAACAATATTAATAATCCAACACTTGTAATGAAAATAGAAAAATAAACATGAAACAAACTAACTAAACAACTAACTAATTAACTAAAAGAAATGGTGATAAATGGTGTTTGGCAGTGTTGGGTGATGATTGAAAAAGGGAAAGAGAAGAGGAAAGGGGAAAAGAAGGAAAGAAATGGAAAGAAGAGAAGAAAAGAAGGTGGGTGAAACAGGGTAATCCACGCGTACGCGTATAGTGATGCGTGCGCGTGGTGAGGTGAAAGGGGATCGACGCGTACGCATGGGTCATGCGTACACGTGATAGGTTATTTAGAGAGGCGACGCGTACGCGTGGGGTGACGTGTACGCGTGGGTTGGATTTTGTGCTAAAGGCACAAATCCAACACACTTCACGCACAACTCTCGGATTTTTGTATGGGAGGTGAAAATTTTGGATACACGCGTATGCGTGGTCAACGCGTGTGCGTGGATGGTTGAAATTCTTGGTGTCACACGTACACGTAAGTGACGCGTACGCGTGGGTTGGTGCTTTATTTTTCAAAATTTTTCTAAGTTCTTGCACCAAACCAAGCATTCCAAACCTCCAAACAGCTACCAAAACACCATAAAATCTTGTTTAACCTATTAGACTCCAAATTAAACTCAACAAACCAAACAAACACATGAAATTAAACTTATTTTTACCAATATTCACAAAAAGGAAAAGGGAAAGATGTTTACCATGGTGGGGTGTCTCCCACCTAGCACTTTTGTTTATTGTCCTTAAGTTGGACTTATGGGGAGCTCTCCATTAAGGTGGCTTGTGCTCGAACCCATCCTTGAACATCCACCCATGCTTGGAATTCCAATAAGCTCCATCATTCAAGGTCAACATCTTCAAGATTTGATGGAGTTTTTCACAAACCATGAGCTCCCAAAATTGATCCTCCTTTAGTAATTCGGGATCCCATACTTTGTTTCCACACCCGTCTTGAAATTGATCATGGTAGTCTGATAAACCACTATTTTATGGTTTATATTGTGTTTAATTGTGTGGTTTTATCATGATCTTTACCTACTTATTCGTTAAATAAGCATGCATTTATAATTCCTTCCTAAAGTTATTGCATGATTGAAAACTTGCTTCCTAGAGACTTTTAATTATGTATTTTATTTCTCTTTTATTCCATTCGATGCCGTGATCTGTGTGTTAAGTGTTTCAGGCTTTATAGGGCATGAATAAGTTGGAAATTGGAAAGGAAGCTTGCAAAAATGGAAGGAACACAAGAAATTGAGGAGATGACCAGCGAGAAGCGACGCGGCCGCAAGGATCACGCAACCGCGCGGCATGGAATAGCACGAGTGACGCGGCCGCATGGATGACGTGACCGCGTGGCAAAACAGAAAGCCGAATGACGCGGCCGCATGGATGACGCGACCACGTGACATGCGCGATCTGCATAATCTGCAGAATCGCTGGGGGCAATTTCGGGCCCTATTTTGACCCAGTTTTCGGCCCAGAAAAGCAGACTAGAGCCAGAGAACATGCAGAAACCAACAACAACATTCATTCTGCGTAGTTTTAGTTTTTTAGATCTAGTTTTCCTCTCCTCTAGGTTTTTCTCTCTACACATTTATAGTTTTTAGGATTTGTTATGTTCATTGTTTTTGCATTGGGATATTGAGAAGAGTTATTGCCTCATCAAGACTTCGACACTCTAGTTCGTTTTCTTTACTTGTCTCTTACTCTTCCATGTTCCTTAATTTACTTAATTTTACTATTGGATTATTTTAGCATTTATTAAATACAAGAATTACTTTTTATTTTCAATTAATCATTTGATCATTATTTATCATGTCTTTCTTTAATTCCCTTTCTTATGTTATGAATTTTTCATTTACAATGAGCGAGTAGTTCCCTAACTTGATGGGGAGTTGATTGAAAGAAACCCTTGAGTTGGGATGCTCAAGAGAAAGATTGTAATTGGATTTATTGTTGGATTGCTCTCTAGTCACTAACACCAATCCTCCCAAGAGCGGATTGGAACTTGTGGATAGAACAGCATTCCAACTTGTTTAACTTTTCCTTACTTAGTAAGGGACAACTAAACATAATAACCCCCAATTATCAATTAATCTTGAGAGTACTGCAACAAGAATAGGGCTTTCAGCTAATCAACTCCCAGTCAAGGCTTTTATTTAAATTTATATAAATTCTTTAATTTAATTTTCTGCCATTCAACTCAAACCTTTTTGAAAACATCTGATTAATAAAATAGCACACTTTTCTGCAACTCGTTGGGAGACGACCTGGGATTCATACTCCCAGTATTTTGATTTTAATTTCTGTGACACCCTTCTAAATTGATAAGCGGATTTCTGGTTGGTTGAGAACTATACTTGCAACGCATATTTTATAATCATTCTTAACTCGCCAATTTCCGCTCGCATCAATTTTTTGCGCTGTTGCCGGGGAGTTGCAATAGAGTTCTAATGTTATTAATTGGAATTTATTTATTTGCATTTTATTTTATTTTACTACTATGAGCTGCTTGTTTCTTTCGTTAGATGACACGTTCGCTTCCTGATCCAAGCTTGCTAATATTCGATCCTGAGATTGAAAGAACTATTTCAGGAATAAGGCAAGCTCGGCATCGGTTAGTCCTCTCTGAGGGCGGATCTGAAACGTCATTTGAGAAAGAAACCAGCCCCCGTTCTACTGATTTGGTTGTTTCACGTGCAGGTAACATGGCAGCAGCCAGGAGAGTTACTATCTAGGAGGCTGGAGCCCCTGATTTTACAATGCAACCATTTCAAGCGCATCACCCAGCGGTAGCTACAGATTTTGAAATAAAGATAGCATTGCTCAATTTGATGCCCAAGTTTCATGGCTTAGCTGCTCAAGAGCCTATCAAGCACCTGAGAGATTTTTAGGCAGCCTGTTCTACTGTCAAGCGTGAGGGTGCAGATGAAACTTCAATTTTGCTGAAAGCTTTCCCATTTTCTCTTGAGGGAAAGGCAAGAGAGTGGTACTACACTCAACCAGCAGTAATTGTATCCAACTGGGATACACTGAGAAGAGAATTCTTGGAAAAGTTCTTTCCAGCTGAAGTTACTGATAAACTGAGGAAAGATATTTCCATGATTGTTCAGGATGAATCCGAGACGCTTTATGAATACTGGGAGCACTTCAATAACCTTCTGGAAGCTTGCCCCCACCATATGATTGACAAGATATTGTTACTCGGTTATGTCACACAGGGAATGAGGCCCCAAGATAAGACCACATTGGAAAGTGCTAGCAATGGATCTATGAAAAAGTACGAGACCACTGATGAGGCATGGCAATTGATCAGCGACTTAGCTGAATCTACTAGGAATCACAGGTAGAAACAAGGCCGTTCAAAAGCTGTGGCAGAAGTATCCTCTAGCAGAGAGACTGCTGCTTTAACTCAGAGTATCTGTGAAATGACCAACTTGCTGAAGCAGATGCAATTGAACCAACAACAAGTTCAGCAAGCTCAACCTTCTCCAGCACAGCAGAACCAACAGTTAGTCCCACGAAGAGTTTGCAGAATCTGTGCTGATTATAGCCACTATACTGATGAATGTCCGCAACTCCAGCAGGAAGACAACACTGTGGCAGCCACACATAACTTCTATGACCGCCCCAACCAAGGGTACAATCAAGGTGGCAATTACAAACACGGATGGCAAGACAATTCTAACCAGAATTGGAGGGACAGCAACAACAGAGGAGGTAGAGATAATCAGGGAAATCAGAGGTGGAATAACAACAACAACAGGCAGCAAAATCAGAATCAGCCTTACAGAGTACCTCACCTAAGGCAATCCCAAGGACCACAGAATACCCAACAGCAGACCTCTCAATTTACCTATCCTTCTGCATCTACCAATGATGACTTACTACAATCTATTGATCGGAGACAGCAGATCATGGAAAACAACATTAATGCCACTCTAAATTGTCTGACCGCTACTTTGCAGGCTCTTGTCTTCCAGATAGGATCAATGAATAACTCCAATAATCAACCTTTGAGCTCCAGTGGGATTCCCTCTCAACCATTACCCAATCCCAAGGATGGTATTAATGCCATCACCCTGAGGTCCGGAACCACCCTGCAAGAGAGGAACCAGGAGGAGCCAAACCCACCAGAACATGCCTCAGCTAAAGAGGTAGTGGAAATAGAAGATGTTGAAGAAGAAGAGGACATACAGGACGTGGCTGAAGAAGAAGAAGTTCAACCACAGGAGGAAGAACTAAAAGGCACAGACACTACAGAAAATGCCACTCCCATCCCATTTTCACAACTTGCAAGGAAGCCCAGGAAGCAGCTGGAACCTGATCCAAAAATGGTAGAGATATTCAAAAAGGTTGAGGTAACTGTTCCTCTATTTGATGTTATTCAACAGGTACCTAAATATGCAAAGTTTCTAAAAGATTTATGTATACATAAAGACAAAATTAATGAATTAGAAACTATTCCTTTAGGAAGTTCCATATCTGCTTTAATGGGAGGTTTACCTGAAAAGTGTAGTGACCCAGGTCCTTGTATAGTTAATTGTACTATTGGTGGTGTGATAATTTCTGAATGCATGTGTGATTTAGGAGCATGTGTGAGTATAATGCCTTTGTCTATATATGATATTTTGAGGCTCCCTCCCTTAAAAAGGTCGGCAGCTCATTTTGTGTTAGCAGATAAAAGCATTATTACAGTGGTTGGAGTTGCTGAAGATGTACTAGTAGGCATTAAGGGACTCACGTTCCCCACTGATTTTTATATCCTGGAAATACCCCAAAATGACTCAGACAAGCCATCATCAATCCTACTCGGAAGACCATTCCAGAAGACCTCAAAGTTTAAATTAGATGCTTTTTCAGGAACATACTCTTTTGAAATAGATGGCTGAGTAGTGATCTTCAATCTGAATGGAGTTATGAAGCATCCCCCAGAGGATCACTCTATCCTCAAGTGTGACATTATAGATGAAACCGTGGCTGAAGTCCATCAGGAGGAATTTGAAGAGAAGCACACAGGACAAGGTCCAAGTGTGGGGACATTCTCAGAGGACAATGACAGTGCCTTACCACTGTTACCAGCTCCAGACAACCCAGAGCCTGAACATGATCAGAAGTTAGAATTAAAACCCCTTCCTCCACACCTCAAATATGCTTACCTTAAAGACGGGCAGAAGTTTCCGGTTATCATTGCAAGGGAACTCACTTCTCAACAGGAAGAGCAGCTACTTGGTGTGCTAAGGAGGCACAAGAAGGCAATTGGTTGGAGTTTGGCAGACATAGTATGCATCAACCCTCAAGTCTGTGAGCATAGAATATTTTTAGAAGAGGGAGCAAGACCTGTCTGTCAACCCCAGAGAAGACTGAACCCCACTATACTAGAGGTTGTCAAAAAGGAAGTGACCAGACTACTAGAGGCAGACATCATCTATCCCATCTCAGACAGTGAATGGGTAAGCCCAGTACAAGTGGTGCCAAAGAAGTCTGGAGTCACTGCAGTGAAGAATGAGCATGGAGAGCTCCTGATAACCAGAGTTCAGAACGCCTGGAGGGTCTGCATTGATTACAGACGCCTCAACCAAGCAACCCGTAAGGATCACTATCCTCTTCCATTCATTGATCAAATGCTGGATCGCCTGTCAGGTAAATCGCATTATTGTTTTCTAGATGTTTACACAGGTTAGTTCCAGATTCATATAGCTCCTGAGGATCAGGAAAAGACCACTTTTACATGTCCTTTTGGGACTTATGCTTACAAGAGAATGCCCTTTGGCTTGTGCAATGCACCAGCTACTTTCCATAGGTGCATGATGAGTCTTTTCTCTGATCTTATTGAGGACTGTATGGCGGTTTTTATGGATGATTTTAGTGTTTATGGCGATTCCTTTAGCCTTTGCTTAGATGGATTATCTAGAGTGTTAGATAGATGTGTCAGTACAAACCTGGTCTTAAATTTTGAAAAATGTCACTTTATGGTTAAACAAGGGATTGTACTAGGACATGTTGTATCTAATACTGGCATTTCTGTAGACCCAGCAAAGGTGGATGTTATTTCTAATTTACCTTACCCCTCTTCTGTGAGGGAGGTCCGTTCTTTCCTTGGCCATGCAGGTTTTTACAGGAGGTTCATTAAGGACTTCAGTAAGGTAGCACTTCCCTTATCCAGGCTACTGCAGAAAGATATTGAGTTCGAGTTTAGTGAAAATTGCAAACAAGCATTTGATAAGCTGAAGACCGCACTGACTCAAGCTCCAATTGTAAGAGGACCAGACTGGAGCCAACCATTTGAGATAATGTGTGATGCTTCCAACCATGCAGTAGGAGCAGCACTGGCTCAGCATGAAGGTAAGGATCCTTTTGTTATTGCTTACATGTCTAAAACTTTAGATGCCGCTCAGTCGAATTACACTACTACTGAGAAATAGCTTCTTGCTATTGTTTTTGCTCTGGATAAATTCCAAACCTATTTACTTGGTACTAAAGTGGTAGTGTGTTCAGACCACGCAGCTCTAAAGTATTTATTATCTAAAAAGGAGTCCAAACCAAGGCTTATACGTTGGATACTGCTATTACAAGAATTTGATTTAGAAATTAAGGACAGGAGTGGTAACCAGAATTTAGTGGCAGACCACTTGAGTCGCCTTGAACATATTACAGATGACTCCACTCCTAAAGCCGATAATTTCCCATTTGATAACCTGCAAGCAGTATCTGAGATAGTCCCTTGGTATGCACCTATTGCTAATTATCTAGTTAGCCGCACCTTTCCTCCAAACTTTTCTAAGCATCAAAGGGACAAGCTGAAAAGCGAGTCTAAATATTATATATGGGATGCCCCATATTTATGGAGATGTGGCGCTGATCAGGTAATAAGACAGTGTGTGCCTCAATCAGAATTCCAGTCCATCTTAGAGGTCTGTTACTCATCTGAGAGTGGAGGACATTTTGGCCCTCAAAGAACTGCTAGAAAAATCTTAGACTGTGGATTCTGGTGGCCTACTCTTTTAGGGACGCCGCTGAATTTTGTAGATCTTGTTTCCCATGCCAGAAATTTGGTAATATATCCAGGAGGGATGAGATGCCTCAACAGATTATGCTTTTCTATGAAATTTTTTATGTTTGGGGCATTAACTTCATGGGTCCATTTCCAAATTCTAATGGTTATTTCTATATATTGTTAGCTGTGGATTATGTTTCCAAATGGGTAGAAGCAATTCCTACCCGCAATGATGATGCTAACACTGTTGTTTCCTTTGTGAGAAACCATATTGTTTGTCATTTTGGATCACCGTGAGCAATCGTGAGCGATCAAGGCACCTATTTTTGTAACAGGAGACTAACAGGACTAATGAAGAAACATGGGATAATTCATAAAGTTGCAACAGCCTACTATCCTCAGACTAATGGGCAAGCCGAGGTGTCAAATAGAGAGATAAAGCGTATCTTGATAAGCTATGTTATTTTTATGTTTCTATGTTTATAAAAAAAATCCAAAAATACTCAATAAATAAATAAGGGGACAAAATTACCCCAATGCTAAGTCAAGCATTCAAAGATCAATGCATGTATGATAAAATCAAAATAAAAGGTTGATACATGAGTATGGATGTGAAAGGGATTTTTGGGTAGCTAGGTATGAATTCTAAAGTTATATAGAATATATATATAGGTTATGTTAAAGCTTAGGTTAATTAAAGATTCAATTTATAAGCTTACTTAGCCATATATATATCCTCACCCTTACATTGGCCCCATTACAACCTTGAAAAGACCTCATGATGTTTGCATTGGTATATTAAATGTTGTTGATTGATTAGGAGAAGAACAAAAATTAGAGAGCATGATTAGAGAAGGATAGAGTGATGACCCTATACACTAGAGAGACTAGAGTGTACATACATCATCAGTGAGGGTTCCATGCTTGAATTTCTATGTTCTCTGCTTTCATGAGCTATCTTCTTGTAGTTTTATCTGCTCTTACTGTATAAGAATTGAGTTAGTGGAATTTGATTTGTAATTGTTTCGAAGAGCTTACTTACTTTTGATCAAGTGGACAAAAAAAATCATATAGTTGCATTCATATATATAGGTTGCATTGCATTTCATAGGTTTTACATGTTCTTACTCATTCATTTTATCTCCTTCAACTAACCAGAGGACATGCTAATGTTTAAGTGTGGGGAGGTTGATAAACCACTATTTTATGGTTTACATTGTGTTTAATTGTGTGGTTTTATCATGATCTTTACCTACTTATTCGTTAAATAAGCATGCATTTATAATTCCTTCCTAAAGTTATTGCATGATTGAAAACTTGCTTCCTAGAGACTTTTAATTATGTATTTTATTTCTCTTTTATTCCATTCGATGCCGTGATCTGTGTGTTAAGTGTTTCAGGCTTTATAGGGCATGAATGAGTTGGAGATTGGAAAGGAAGCTTGCAAAAATGGAAGGAACACAAGAAATTGAGGAGATGACCAGCGAGAAGCGACGCGGCCGCATGGATCACGCGACCGCGCGAAGAAGAGGAAATCGCAGTGATGCGGCCGCATGGATGACGCGACCGCGCGGCATGGAATAGCACAAGTGATGCGGCCGCATGGATGACGCGACAGCGTGGCAAAACAGAAAGCCGAATGACACGGCCACATGGATGACGCGACCGCGTGACATGCGCAATCTGCATAATTTGCAGAATCGCTGGGGGCAATTTTGGGCCCTATTTTGTCCCAGTTTTCGGCCCAGAAAAGCAGACTAGAGCCAAAGAACATGCAGAAACCAACAACAACATTCATTCCGCGTAGTTTTAGCTTTTTAGATCTAGTTTTCCTCTCGTCTAGGTTTTTCTCTCTACACATTCATAGTTTTTAGGATTTGTTATGTTCATTGTTTTGCATTGGGATATTGAGAAGAGTTATTGCCTCATCAAGACTTTGACACTCTAGTTCGTTTTCTTTACTTGTCTCTTACTCTTCCATGTTCCTTAATTTACTTAATTTTACTATTGGATTATTTTAGCATTTATTAAATACAAGAATTACTTTTTATTTTCAATTAATCCTTTGATCATTATTTATCATGTCTTTCTTTAATTCCCTTTCTTATGTTATGAATTCTTCATTTACAATGAGCGAGTAGTTCCCTAACTTGATGGGGAGTTGATTGAAAGAAACCCTTGAGTTGGGATGCTCAAGAGAAAGATTGTAATTGGATTTATTATTGGATTACTCTCTAGTCACTAACATCAATCCTCCCAAGAGCTGATTGGAACTTGTGGATAGAACAGCATTCCAACTTGTTTAACTTTCCCTTATTTAGTAAGGGGCAACTAAACATAATAACCCCCAATTATCAATTAATCTTGAGAGTACTGCAACAAGAATAAGGCTTCCAGCTAATCAACTCCCAGTCAAGGCTTTTATTTAAATTTATATAAATTCTTTAATTTAATTTTCTGCCATTCAACTCAAACCTTTTTGAAAATATCTGATTAATAAAATAGCACACTTTTCTGGACTTTACTATGAGTTTATGTGTTTTTCTATAATTTTAGGTATTTTTTGGCTGAAATTGAGGGAGCTAAGCAAAAATCTGATTCAGGCTGAAAAAGGACTGTTGATGCTGTTGGATTCTGACCTCCCTGCACTCGAAATGGATTTTCTGGAGCTACAGAACTCCAAATGGTGCGCTCTCAATTGCGTTGGAAAGTAGACATCCAGTGCTTTCCAGTAATATATAATAGTTCATACTTTGCTCAAGGATAGATGACGTAAACTGGCGTTCAACGCCAGTTCCATGTTGCAGTCTGGCGTCAAACGCCAGAAACAGGTTACAAATGGGAGTTGAACGCCAGAAACAGGTTACAACCTGACGTTCAACTGCAGAAACAGCCTAGGCACGTGAGAAGCTTAAGTCTCAGTCCCAGCACACACCAAGTGGGCCCCAGAAGTGGATTTCTGCACCATCTATCATAGTTTAGTCATTTTCTGTAAACCTAGGTTACTAGTTTAGTATTTAAACAACTTTTAGAGGTCTATTTCGCACCTTATGACATTTTAGATCTGAACTTTATACTCTTTGATGGCATGAGTCTCTGAACTCCATTGTTGGGGGTGAGGAGCTCTGTTGTGTTTCGATGAATTAATGCAACTATTTCTATTTTCTATTCAAATACGCTTGTTTCTATCTAAGATGTTTATTCGCACTTTAATATGATGGATGTGATGATCCGTGACACTCATCATCATCCTCAACCTATTAACGCGTGCCTGACAACCACCTCTGTTCTACCTTCGATTGAAGGAATATCTCTTGGATTCCTTAATCAGAATCTTCGTTGTATAAGCTAGAATCCATTGGCAGCATTCTTGAGAATCCGGAAAGTCTAAACCTTGTCTGTGGTATTCCGAGTAGGATTCAGGGATTGAATGACTGTGACGAGCTTCAAACTCACAAGGGTTGGGCATAGTGGCAGACGCAAAAGGATCAATGGATCCTATTCCAGCATGAGTGGGAACCGACAGATGATTAGCCGTGCGGTGACAGCGCACCTGGACCTTTTTCACTGAGAGGACGGATGGTAGCCATTGACAACGGTGATCCACCAACACACAACTTTCCATAGGAGGAACCTTGCGTGCGTGAAGAAGACAGGGAGAAATCAGAGATTCAGAAGACAAAACATCTCCAAAACTCCAACATATTCTCCATTACTGCAGAACAAGTATTTAATCCATACTCTTTTATTCTTCGCAATTCATACAGATAATTATAATTGATTTCCTGACTAAGATTTACAAGATAACCATGGATTGCCTCAAACTAACAATCTCCGTAGGATCGACCCTTACTCACGTAAGGTATTACTTGGACGACCCAGTGCACTTGCTGGTTAGTGGTACGAGTTGTGAAAAGTGTGATTCACAATTCGTGCACCATGTTTTTGGCGCCGTTGCCGGGGATTGTTCGAGTTTGAACAACTAACGGTTCATCCTGTTGCTTAGATTAGGAAGATTTTGTCTTTTGGGTCAGAGTCTTTTATTATTATTCTTGTTAAAATTTTAGAATCCTTATTTTCTTTTTCAAAAAAATTTTTTTCGAAACTTTATTTTTTATTTTATTTTATTTTATTTTTATCTTTACTAATAATTGAGTTTTTCTGTTTGAGTTTAGTTTTATATTTTAAGTTTGGTGTCAATTGCATGTTTTTATTTTCTTTTAAATTTTCGAAACTGTGTTCATTGTTCTTTCTTAATCTTCAAGTTGTTCTTGTTTATTTTCCTTGTTTGATCTTTAGTTTTTCTTGTTTTGTGATTTTTCTTGTTTTTCTTGTGCATTTTCGAATTATTAGTATCTAAAAAAAATTTTATTTATTAAATACCTTGTTAAAACACTTTAAATTTATAGCTCAATTGGCTAGAGCGTGATGCTTATGTTCTTGGTAATTGGCTATCTTCTTTTTTAAAACTTTTTCAAAATTAATTTTTCTTTGAATAAATCTTGTGTCAAACTTTAAGTTTGGTGTTTTCTTGTTGATTTTTCTTTAATTTTCGAAAATTTTGTTTTGGTTTTCTAAAAATTTTAAGTTTGGTGTTCTATCTTCATGTTCTTGTTGTTCTTGTGAGTCTTCAAAGTGTTCTTGAGTCTTCCTTGTATTTTGATCTTAAAATTTTTAAGTTTGGTGTTTCTTGCTGTTTTCCTCCAAAATTTTCGAAAATAAGGAGCATTAGATCTAAAAATTTTAAGTTTTGTGTCTTTTTATTATTTTTCTCTTTCCTCATTGAATTCAAAAATATCTTTTTCCTTTATTTTAATTGATTTTTTGAATTTTACTTTTAAAAATTCAGATTTTATTTTAAAATTTTTTATTTTATCTTATCTTAGTTTTAAAATTTCAAAATTCAAATCTTTATCAAAAAATCATATCCAAAATTTTTCAAATCTTCTTAATTAAGTAATTATTTTAGTCTTAAATTTATTGTTCCTAATTTTTGAATTCTATATTTAATTTCAAACTATTTTATTCTCTTTTCTTTTATTATTTATTCGTTCCCTTTTTACAAAAAAAATAAAAATAAAAATATATTCTATTTGCTATTCTTATCAATTCCCTTTTCTCCATCATGGATCTAAGTGGAATTAAACAGTCCAGAAAGACTCTGGGGTCATATGCCAACCCCACTACTGCTTCATATGGGAGTAGTATCTGTATACCCTCCATTGGAGTCAGTAGCTTTGAGTTGAATCCTCAACTCATTATCATGGTGCAGCAAAGCTGCCAGTATTCCAGTCTTCCTTAGGAAGAACCTACAGAGTTTCTAGCACAGTTTTTATAGATTGCTGACACAGTACATGATAAGGAAGTAGATCAGGATGTCTACAGATTATTACTGTTTCCATTTGCTGTAAAAGACCAAGCTAAGAGGTGGTTAAATAACCAACCTAAGGCTAGCATAAGGACATTGATGCGCATAAACTTGTTATGCTACGATTTAGGAAATTGCACGATCGGCAAAATTCCTTCCGGCAAGTGCACCGGTTATCGTCAAGTAAAAACTCACAATAGAGTGAGGTCGAATCCCACAAGGATTGGTTGAGTGAGCAATTCGGATTAGAAGTATGTTCTAGTTGAGCGGAATCAAGATTTAGATGAGAATTGCGGAATGTAAAATTGCATGAATTAAAGAGCAAGAAGCTAAATTGCTGAAATTAAAAGGGATGGGGGTGATTGCATGAATTTAATTGCAAAATGTAAAGAGAAAGTGGTAGATCAGAAATGGGGAATTCATTGGGTGTTAGGGGATATTGAGATCTCCGAATCAAAACATTTTTATTCCTTCCTCAACCAATGCATTCATTGAATTTTGCTTGGCAATCTTATATGATTGGATTCCAATTCCTTGGCTCACCAATGCTCTCTAAAAACAAACAAATTCCCAATCTCTTGGTTTAAATGTTCATAAGAAGAGATGATGCTTGATCACTGATTATACCACACAATTTCATGAACCACAATTTGGTAGGATTACATGTCACAATATCCATCCAAACCCCAATCCAATCCACTGTGAGAAAGCTTCTCTAGCATGAATCCTCCATTCCTTTCCCAAGGCTCCGAAGGATTCCAAGTATGAGTAGTTTCTTTCCCAAGACAACTACTCAATGGAATTAGATCGAGAAGCTTTCTAGCAAAATTCAAGAGAAAAGATTGAAGAAGAAGATAAACTATTATTGATTCATTGAATTACAATAGAGCTCCCTAACCCAATGAAAGGGGGTTTAGTGAGTCATAGCTCTGAATTCAATTACAAAGAAAAGGAAAACTAGCTAAAAGTGAAAGTAAAGGTAAAAGTCCCCATCAGGGGCTGGATTCCCCTTCAATCCCCCCTGTCTAAATGCAGAAACTAAGGCCTTTAAATAGGCTCCCTAAATTACAAAATGAAAATGAAATTCAAAGTAAATTACAATCAAATGAAAATAAACTATTCTAGATGATTCTTGTGGCCTTGATTTGGTGTTGTTGATGGGCCTTGCTTGCTTGAAGGGCTGAGTGACATAATTGATCCAAAAAGGATAATGATCCATTAAACTACACTCAAATGTTGCACCCCCTTTCTTGAGTCGTCACTTTGTTCTCTTCTCAACCTTGCCAATTTGATGCCAAATATAGACTATTATACCTCGTTGGAAAGCTATGGATGTCAGCTTTCTAACGCAACTGGAAGCACCTCAATTGGATCTCTACAACTCGAGTTATACTCCATGGAAGGTGAAGAGGTCAGCTGGCCTGATTGCATGTTGGTACTATGCTCTTCTATGCACATTACGGGGCTGTTTTCTCCCTCAATTTTTAGTATCCACCATGCATGCCATATATGCTTGGAAAGCTCTAGATGTCTTCTTTCCAATGCATTTTGAATCACCTCATTTGGAGTTTTGTAGCTCAAGTTATTTATGTTTGAAGAAGGCATGGTCAAGCTGTTCCATATAACACGTTTAAGCTTCAGTTTAAGGTTAAACTGAAGCTTAAACGTGGATAAAGGAAGGGCAGCCCTGGAGGTCGAACACGTTTAACCTCCAGTTTGAGGTCAAACTGGAGGTTAAACGTGGAAGCTTAGAATGGTAGCCCTGGAGGTGTCGAACACGTTTAACCTCCAGTTTGAGGTCAAACTGGAGGTTAAACGTGGAACTCCTTCCTGAGTGGCATTGTCATTCTGGCGTTTAACCTCCAGTTTGAGGTCAAACTGGAGGTTAAACGTGGAATGCTCCTTAAGTGAGGCTTTTCATTCTGGTGTTTAACCTCCAGTTTGAGGTCAAACTGGAGGTTAAACTTCAATCCCAGCATTTCTTATCCTTCATGATTTTGGCGTTTAAGCTCCAGTTTAGGCTTAAACTGGAACTTAAACTCCACATGTGATATTCAAGCTTCCTTTATTGATTTTGTTGCTTCCTTGCCTAGCCTCTTCTTCCCTGAAATCATCCAAACAATTGCATCAAAGTCTTGCAAAATTTCATGAGAAATCTTCCATTCATAGCATTTAAGTAATATAACTAAAACTCATGGAATTTGCATCAAAATCATATTGTTTGGATGGTTCATTACTTTGTTCTTCATTTAACCATTTTTGGTTACTTTAAGCTCAAGAAAATGCATAAAACAACTAAAACTAACAGAAAAATGCTAGTGAAACTAGCCTATGATGCCTTGGCATCACAACACCAAACTTAATACTTGCTTGTCCCTAAGCAAGTCCTGAGTTATTTGAGAAGAAAGTATGAAACAGAAAGCAATTACATTGGCTATATTAGCAAGCATTTGAAGTTCATCAGAAGGGTTTTATGCAGAAAGTTGCAGCATCACTTTTTCATACTTATCAGGTAGGATTATCACTTTTTCATTGCATCCATCAAACATTGCTATGGCCTCTTGTTATTCTTATGTCTTTGGCACTTTTCTCTTCTTTGTTTTTCTTTTCTTTTTCTTAGAGCTTCTTTTGCTCCTTGTTTGCTTAGTGTCATGTGTTGCACAAGCCTTTGGCATTTTCTTTTTCTTATCAGTGCACTACACATATCCACTTTAGGCATTTTAGTTCACATTTCTTCTTGAGACATTGGTGCCCAGCACCTCTTTGTGTGACTAAATGTTTTGTATTTAGGTTGCTCTTGATAATGGACTTTTGGTTGATAATCCCGGGTTAGTTAACCCAAGTTACCAAGTGTTGAAACACTCCTCCGAACCTATTCATCCAAGCATATCCTTAATACATAAACACCACAGGCATTTGTCTCAGAAGTTCAAACCATTGGTACCTAGCTTATTTTCTCAATTTTTTTTTTTGCTTTTTGGTTGCCTTTTTCCGTGGCTTTTTCTTTTTCTTTTTCTTTCTTTTTCATGGCCAAAGACATTTATTCATCAAGATCCATAGACAATTTTCACTTTCTACATAAAAAATGATAATTCTACACTCTAATTTTAGTGATCTGACTAAACAATCAAGCATGCATACCACCACTTAATTCTACTTGATTTGTCACTAATTTAGCCAAGTTACTTTTGTTCAAACTTTTCTTTTATTTTATGGAAACAGAACAAGCATGGCAAGCATTTGTTTAAGAAGATGAAGTTATCCAGACACTTAGACTATCACTTATTTGAAAATTAAACAAACAGACAAACAAAAACTGCAACGACTCAAACTTAAAGCAGGGGTGCATGCAAACTTCAAATATCAGCAATTCAAAGTACAAGCAATTAAGTGACAATACAACCTTTTAGCATCTTCTTTGTTGTTCATCATCCTTCCTAGCCTTGGTGTTATCTTTGATGATGATGTATATTCCTTCCATGAGATTGATTGTCTTCCTGCAAAGCTATTAGAAGTTGCTTGTTCCCCAAGCACTTTGAGAATTGGTTAGCATGCATGTATGTTTGTAGGCCTCTGAACTTAGATTGGTGTGTGAACACCAAACTTAGTTCCTTGCCATATGCAGCAATTTGGATCATATGCAGAAAACCTCATGTGCTTTTATTAAGAAAATAATTATGAACTAGAAAAAGAAACTATGAACTAGAAATTAAACTATTGGTTAAGTAGTTTCCCTGATTGGTTGGAGCTAGTGACTAGTCATGCTGAGGTAGAAATGTGCTTTTAATGAAGTTTTTGGTGGAACACCAAACTTAGAATCTCACATTCACCCTTGAATTGTTTTGGTGTGCAACACCAAACTTAGCTCCTTGCAATACAGATAAATCTACTTAACTCTTTTATTGAAATAACTAGAAAAGAAAAACTACCTTTGGTTGGGTTGCCTCCCAACAAGCGCTTCTTTAACGTCATTAGCTTGACATGCTGTTCCTGACTTTCTTCCTCTTCCTCCAGTTTGTTAAGAGGAATGACTTCAAGTGGATAAAGGAGCTAGTTAGTGCCCCTTGTTGTGAATGCTTCTTTCCAGCAAGCTTTCCCTTGTGATTGGCTTGAGTGAACTTGCTTGTTGGCTCAGGAGTTGGATTGTTCTTCGACCTTCTCTTCTTCATGGATATGGTCCTTTGTTTCTCGGTCACAATCCTCATTTTGGTGCTTGTTTCTATTGCCTTCACATCCTTGATCTCAGAACTTGGTTGTTGTTGGACAGTTGGAGTATCCTGTTCATCAAAATCTTCCTGAATTTGTGGTTCAATGAACCCTTCCTCTTTGCAACTCTCTGTTTCATTGGAGTGTGATCTCCCTTGATTAACCTTCTCCATTTCTTGTTCTTCTGATTCCTCCCTTGGGTTTGCCATGGTCTCACTAGAAGAATTGTGGGTAGGGATTTGCTTTGATAGATATCCAATTTGTGCTTCTAGCTTTTGAATGGCAGCACCTTGATTTTGTAAGTTGGATATCAATTCTTCCTTAAAGCCTTTCAAATCGGTTATGTCTTGACTCATGGTTGCAAGCATTCCTTCTATCCTGTTTAATTGATCTTGAAATTGTTGGTTCGGATTAGGTTGATGAGGTTGATTATCTTGGCTGTGATATGGTGGCTGGGAGTATGTGTTTTGTGTGGGTTGATAGAGTCTTTGGTTGGCGTGTTGGTAGTGGTATGACTCTTGTGTGTAGTGGAATGAGTCTTGTGGATAGTGAAATGAATTGTATGAATTTGAGAAGGAATTTTGTGCTGAGAAATGCTCAAGTGATGAAGAATTTGGATATGTAAAACTAGGAGGTGAGGTTGGATAATTCAGAGGTGATGACTCTTGATGAATGGGGTGTGAATAAGTGAAATCTCTTTGGTTTTGATCTTCCCAGCCACAACTTGAGTAGTGATCAAATTCACCAAAACATGGACCATTTTGTGGCTCTGGGAAGTACCCCGTTTCCTGTTCCTGATACTCCCACCCACCATGAGCATAATAACATGAATCATTCTGTGGTGGTGGAGAGTTTCTCATGGATTTTGATTGACCAAAAGATGATGGATACTCCTTTCTTTTTTGCAATGTGCTTAGTCTCAAACAATACTCATCCAAAGATAGTGGAAATCCCATAGTGAGGCAATATCACAAACAGCTAGTGGTTAGTATGCTAACAAGTGAATAAGCAAAGAAAACAAATTAAAATCTGCAGAAATTAGCAGTAATAAACTGAAACAAAAACTATTAACAAAAGAAAAGAAAAATTGCTCAATCTAGTTAACTTCCAATTTGAGAATTGTCAATCGAAAACCAATCCCCGGCAACGGCGCCATAAACTTGATGCGCATAAACTTGTTATGCTACGATTTAGGAAATTGCACGATCGGCAAAATTCCTTCCGGCAAGTGCACCGGTTATCGTCAAGTAAAAACTCACAATAGAGTGAGGTCGAATCCCACAAGGATTGGTTGAGTGAGCAATTCGGATTAGAAGTATGTTCTAGTTGAGCGGAATCAAGATTTAGATGAGAATTGCGGAATGTAAAATTGCATGAATTAAAGAGCAAGAAGCTAAATTGCTGAAATTAAAAGGGATGGGGGTGATTGCATGAATTTAATTGCAAAATGTAAAGAGAAAGTGGTAGATCAGAAATGGGGAATTCATTGGGTGTTAGGGGATATTGAGATCTCCGAATCAAAACATTTTTATTCCTTCCTCAACCAATGCATTCATTGAATTTTGCTTGGCAATCTTATATGATTGGATTCCAATTCCTTGGCTCACCAATGCTCTCTAAAAACAAACAAATTCCCAATCCCTTGGTTTAAATGTTCATAAGAAGAGATGATGCTTGATCACTGATTATACCACACAATTTCATGAACCACAATTTGGTAGGATTACATGTCACAATATCCATCCAAACCCCAATCCAATCCACTGTGAGAAAGCTTCTCTAGCATGAATCCTCCATTCCTTTCCCAAGGCTCCGAAGGATTCCAAGTATGAGTAGTTTCTTTCCCAAGACAACTACTCAATGGAATTAGATCGAGAAGCTTTCTAGCAAAATTCAAGAGAAAAGATTGAAGAAGAAGATAAACTATTATTGATTCATTGAATTACAATAGAGCTCCCTAACCCAATGAAAGGGGGTTTAGTGAGTCATAGCTCTGAATTCAATTACAAAGAAAAGGAAAACTAGCTAAAAGTGAAAGTAAAGGTAAAAGTCCCCATCAGGGGCTGGATTCCCCTTCAATCCCCCCTGTCTAAATGCAGAAACTAAGGCCTTTAAATAGGCTCCCTAAATTACAAAATGAAAATGAAATTCAAAGTAAATTACAATCAAATGAAAATAAACTATTCTAGATGATTCTTGTGGCCTTGATTTGGTGTTGTTGATGGGCCTTGCTTGCTTGAAGGGCTGAGTGACATAATTGATCCAAAAAGGATAATGATCCATTAAACTACACTCAAATGTTGCACCCCCTTTCTTGAGTCGTCACTTTGTTCTCTTCTCAACCTTGCCAATTTGATGCCAAATATAGACTATTATACCTCGTTGGAAAGCTATGGATGTCAGCTTTCTAACGCAACTGGAAGCACCTCAATTGGATCTCTACAACTCGAGTTATACTCCATGGAAGGTGAAGAGGTCAGCTGGCCTGATTGCATGTTGGTACTATGCTCTTCTATGCACATTACGGGGCTGTTTTCTCCCTCAATTTTTAGTATCCACCATGCATGCCATATATGCTTGGAAAGCTCTAGATGTCTTCTTTCCAATGCATTTTGAATCACCTCATTTGGAGTTTTGTAGCTCAAGTTATTTATGTTTGAAGAAGGCATGGTCAAGCTGTTCCATATAACACGTTTAAGCTTCAGTTTAAGGTTAAACTGAAGCTTAAACGTGGATAAAGGAAGGGCAGCCCTGGAGGTCGAACACGTTTAACCTCCAGTTTGAGGTCAAACTGGAGGTTAAACGTGGAAGCTTAGAATGGTAGCCCTGGAGGTGTCGAACACGTTTAACCTCCAGTTTGAGGTCAAACTGGAGGTTAAACGTGGAACTCCTTCCTGAGTGGCATTGTCATTCTGGCGTTTAACCTCCAGTTTGAGGTCAAACTGGAGGTTAAACGTGGAATGCTCCTTAAGTGAGGCTTTTCATTCTGGTGTTTAACCTCCAGTTTGAGGTCAAACTGGAGGTTAAACTTCAATCCCAGCATTTCTTATCCTTCATGATTTTGGCGTTTAAGCTCCAGTTTAGGCTTAAACTGGAACTTAAACTCCACATGTGATATTCAAGCTTCCTTTATTGATTTTGTTGCTTCCTTGCCTAGCCTCTTCTTCCCTGAAATCATCCAAACAATTGCATCAAAGTCTTGCAAAATTTCATGAGAAATCTTCCATTCATAGCATTTAAGTAATATAACTAAAACTCATGGAATTTGCATCAAAATCATATTGTTTGGATGGTTCATTACTTTGTTCTTCATTTAACCATTTTTGGTTACTTTAAGCTCAAGAAAATGCATAAAACAACTAAAACTAACAGAAAAATGCTAGTGAAACTAGCCTATGATGCCTTGGCATCACAACACCAAACTTAATACTTGCTTGTCCCTAAGCAAGTCCTGAGTTATTTGAGAAGAAAGTATGAAACAGAAAGCAATTACATTGGCTATATTAGCAAGCATTTGAAGTTCATCAGAAGGGTTTTATGCAGAAAGTTGCAGCATCACTTTTTCATACTTATCAGGTAGGATTATCACTTTTTCATTGCATCCATCAAACATTGCTATGGCCTCTTGTTATTCTTATGTCTTTGGCACTTTTCTCTTCTTTGTTTTTCTTTTCTTTTTCTTAGAGCTTCTTTTGCTCCTTGTTTGCTTAGTGTCATGTGTTGCACAAGCCTTTGGCATTTTCTTTTTCTTATCAGTGCACTACACATATCCACTTTAGGCATTTTAGTTCACATTTCTTCTTGAGACATTGGTGCCCAGCACCTCTTTGTGTGACTAAATGTTTTGTATTTAGGTTGCTCTTGATAATGGACTTTTGGTTGATAATCCCGGGTTAGTTAACCCAAGTTACCAAGTGTTGAAACACTCCTCCGAACCTATTCATCCAAGCATATCCTTAATACATAAACACCACAGGCATTTGTCTCAGAAGTTCAAACCATTGGTACCTAGCTTATTTTCTCAATTTTTTTTTTTGCTTTTTGGTTGCCTTTTTCCGTGGCTTTTTCTTTTTCTTTTTCTTTCTTTTTCATGGCCAAAGACATTTATTCATCAAGATCCATAGACAATTTTCACTTTCTACATAAAAAATGATAATTCTACACTCTAATTTTAGTGATCTGACTAAACAATCAAGCATGCATACCACCACTTAATTCTACTTGATTTGTCACTAATTTAGCCAAGTTACTTTTGTTCAAACTTTTCTTTTATTTTATGGAAACAGAACAAGCATGGCAAGCATTTGTTTAAGAAGATGAAGTTATCCAGACACTTAGACTATCACTTATTTGAAAATTAAACAAACAGACAAACAAAAACTGCAACGACTCAAACTTAAAGCAGGGGTGCATGCAAACTTCAAATATCAGCAATTCAAAGTACAAGCAATTAAGTGACAATACAACCTTTTAGCATCTTCTTTGTTGTTCATCATCCTTCCTAGCCTTGGTGTTATCTTTGATGATGATGTATATTCCTTCCATGAGATTGATTGTCTTCCTGCAAAGCTATTAGAAGTTGCTTGTTCCCCAAGCACTTTGAGAATTGGTTAGCATGCATGTATGTTTGTAGGCCTCTGAACTTAGATTGGTGTGTGAACACCAAACTTAGTTCCTTGCCATATGCAGCAATTTGGATCATATGCAGAAAACCTCATGTGCTTTTATTAAGAAAATAATTATGAACTAGAAAAAGAAACTATGAACTAGAAATTAAACTATTGGTTAAGTAGTTTCCCTGATTGGTTGGAGCTAGTGACTAGTCATGCTGAGGTAGAAATGTGCTTTTAATGAAGTTTTTGGTGGAACACCAAACTTAGAATCTCACATTCACCCTTGAATTGTTTTGGTGTGCAACACCAAACTTAGCTCCTTGCAATACAGATAAATCTACTTAACTCTTTTATTGAAATAACTAGAAAAGAAAAACTACCTTTGGTTGGGTTGCCTCCCAACAAGCGCTTCTTTAACGTCATTAGCTTGACATGCTGTTCCTGACTTTCTTCCTCTTCCTCCAGTTTGTTAAGAGGAATGACTTCAAGTGGATAAAGGAGCTAGTTAGTGCCCCTTGTTGTGAATGCTTCTTTCCAGCAAGCTTTCCCTTGTGATTGGCTTGAGTGAACTTGCTTGTTGGCTCAGGAGTTGGATTGTTCTTCGACCTTCTCTTCTTCATGGATATGGTCCTTTGTTTCTCGGTCACAATCCTCATTTTGGTGCTTGTTTCTATTGCCTTCACATCCTTGATCTCAGAACTTGGTTGTTGTTGGACAGTTGGAGTATCCTGTTCATCAAAATCTTCCTGAATTTGTGGTTCAATGAACCCTTCCTCTTTGCAACTCTCTGTTTCATTGGAGTGTGATCTCCCTTGATTAACCTTCTCCATTTCTTGTTCTTCTGATTCCTCCCTTGGGTTTGCCATGGTCTCACTAGAAGAATTGTGGGTAGGGATTTGCTTTGATAGATATCCAATTTGTGCTTCTAGCTTTTGAATGGCAGCACCTTGATTTTGTAAGTTGGATATCAATTCTTCCTTAAAGCCTTTCAAATCGGTTATGTCTTGACTCATGGTTGCAAGCATTCCTTCTATCCTGTTTAATTGATCTTGAAATTGTTGGTTCGGATTAGGTTGATGAGGTTGATTATCTTGGCTGTGATATGGTGGCTGGGAGTATGTGTTTTGTGTGGGTTGATAGAGTCTTTGGTTGGCGTGTTGGTAGTGGTATGACTCTTGTGTGTAGTGGAATGAGTCTTGTGGATAGTGAAATGAATTGTATGAATTTGAGAAGGAATTTTGTGCTGAGAAATGCTCAAGTGATGAAGAATTTGGATATGTAAAACTAGGAGGTGAGGTTGGATAATTCAGAGGTGATGACTCTTGATGAATGGGGTGTGAATAAGTGAAATCTCTTTGGTTTTGATCTTCCCAGCCACAACTTGAGTAGTGATCAAATTCACCAAAACATGGACCATTTTGTGGCTCTGGGAAGTACCCCGTTTCCTGTTCCTGATACTCCCACCCACCATGAGCATAATAACATGAATCATTCTGTGGTGGTGGAGAGTTTCTCATGGATTTTGATTGACCAAAAGATGATGGATACTCCTTTCTTTTTTGCAATGTGCTTAGTCTCAAACAATACTCATCCAAAGATAGTGGAAATCCCATAGTGAGGCAATATCACAAACAGCTAGTGGTTAGTATGCTAACAAGTGAATAAGCAAAGAAAACAAATTAAAATCTGCAGAAATTAGCAGTAATAAACTGAAACAAAAACTATTAACAAAAGAAAAGAAAAATTGCTCAATCTAGTTAACTTCCAATTTGAGAATTGTCAATCGAAAACCAATCCCCGGCAACGGCGCCATAAACTTGATGCGCATAAACTTGTTATGCTACGATTTAGGAAATTGCACGATCGGCAAAATTCCTTCCGGCAAGTGCACCGGTTATCGTCAAGTAAAAACTCACAATAGAGTGAGGTCGAATCCCACAAGGATTGGTTGAGTGAGCAATTCGGATTAGAAGTATGTTCTAGTTGAGCGAAATCAAGATTTAGATGAGAATTGCGGAATGTAAAATTGCATGAATTAAAGAGCAAGAAGCTAAATTGCTGAAATTAAAAGGGATGGGGGTGATTGCATGAATTTAATTGCAAAATGTAAAGAGAAAGTGGTAGATCAGAAATGGGGAATTCATTGGGTGTTAGGGGATATTGAGATCTCCGAATCAAAACATTTTTATTCCTTCCTCAACCAATGCATTCATTGAATTTTGCTTGGCAATCTTATATGATTGGATTCCAATTCCTTGGCTCACCAATGCTCTCTAAAAACAAACAAATTCCCAATCCCTTGGTTTAAATGTTCATAAGAAGAGATGATGCTTGATCACTGATTATACCACACAATTTCATGAACCACAATTTGGTAGGATTACATGTCACAATATCCATCCAAACCCCAATCCAATCCACTGTGAGAAAGCTTCTCTAGCATGAATCCTCCATTCCTTTCCCAAGGCTCCGAAGGATTCCAAGTATGAGTAGTTTCTTTCCCAAGACAACTACTCAATGGAATTAGATCGAGAAGCTTTCTAGCAAAATTCAAGAGAAAAGATTGAAGAAGAAGATAAACTATTATTGATTCATTGAATTACAATAGAGCTCCCTAACCCAATGAAAGGGGGTTTAGTGAGTCATAGCTCTGAATTCAATTACAAAGAAAAGGAAAACTAGCTAAAAGTGAAAGTAAAGGTAAAAGTCCCCATCAGGGGCTGGATTCCCCTTCAATCCCCCCTGTCTAAATGCAGAAACTAAGGCCTTTAAATAGGCTCCCTAAATTACAAAATGAAAATGAAATTCAAAGTAAATTACAATCAAATGAAAATAAACTATTCTAGATGATTCTTGTGGCCTTGATTTGGTGTTGTTGATGGGCCTTGCTTGCTTGAAGGGCTGAGTGACATAATTGATCCAAAAAGGATAATGATCCATTAAACTACACTCAAATGTTGCACCCCCTTTCTTGAGTCGTCACTTTGTTCTCTTCTCAACCTTGCCAATTTGATGCCAAATATAGACTATTATACCTCGTTGGAAAGCTATGGATTTCAGCTTTCTAACGCAACTGGAAGCACCTCAATTGGATCTCTACAACTCGAGTTATACTCCATGGAAGGTGAAGAGGTCAGCTGGCCTGATTGCATGTTGGTACTATGCTCTTCTATGCACATTACGGGGCTGTTTTCTCCCTCAATTTTTAGTATCCACCATGCATGCCATATATGCTTGGAAAGCTCTAGATGTCTTCTTTCCAATGCATTTTGAATCACCTCATTTGGAGTTTTGTAGCTCAAGTTATTTATGTTTGAAGAAGGCATGGTCAAGCTGTTCCATATAACACGTTTAAGCTTCAGTTTAAGGTTAAACTGAAGCTTAAACGTGGATAAAGGAAGGGCAGCCCTGGAGGTCGAACACGTTTAACCTCCAGTTTGAGGTCAAACTGGAGGTTAAACGTGGAAGCTTAGAATGGTAGCCCTGGAGGTGTCGAACACGTTTAACCTCCAGTTTGAGGTCAAACTGGAGGTTAAACGTGGAACTCCTTCCTGAGTGGCATTGTCATTCTGGCGTTTAACCTCCAGTTTGAGGTCAAACTGGAGGTTAAACGTGGAATGCTCCTTAAGTGAGGCTTTTCATTCTGGTGTTTAACCTCCAGTTTGAGGTCAAACTGGAGGTTAAACTTCAATCCCAGCATTTCTTATCCTTCATGATTTTGGCGTTTAAGCTCCAGTTTAGGCTTAAACTGGAACTTAAACTCCACATGTGATATTCAAGCTTCCTTTATTGATTTTGTTGCTTCCTTGCCTAGCCTCTTCTTCCCTGAAATCATCCAAACAATTGCATCAAAGTCTTGCAAAATTTCATGAGAAATCTTCCATTCATAGCATTTAAGTAATATAACTAAAACTCATGGAATTTGCATCAAAATCATATTGTTTGGATGGTTCATTACTTTGTTCTTCATTTAACCATTTTTGGTTACTTTAAGCTCAAGAAAATGCATAAAACAACTAAAACTAACAGAAAAATGCTAGTGAAACTAGCCTATGATGCCTTGGCATCACAACACCAAACTTAATACTTGCTTGTCCCTAAGCAAGTCCTGAGTTATTTGAGAAGAAAGTATGAAACAGAAAGCAATTACATTGGCTATATTAGCAAGCATTTGAAGTTCATCAGAAGGGTTTTATGCAGAAAGTTGCAGCATCACTTTTTCATACTTATCAGGTAGGATTATCACTTTTTCATTGCATCCATCAAACATTGCTATGGCCTCTTGTTATTCTTATGTCTTTGGCACTTTTCTCTTCTTTGTTTTTCTTTTCTTTTTCTTAGAGCTTCTTTTGCTCCTTGTTTGCTTAGTGTCATGTGTTGCACAAGCCTTTGGCATTTTCTTTTTCTTATCAGTGCACTACACATATCCACTTTAGGCATTTTAGTTCACATTTCTTCTTGAGACATTGGTGCCCAGCACCTCTTTGTGTGACTAAATGTTTTGTATTTAGGTTGCTCTTGATAATGGACTTTTGGTTGATAATCCCGGGTTAGTTAACCCAAGTTACCAAGTGTTGAAACACTCCTCCGAACCTATTCATCCAAGCATATCCTTAATACATAAACACCACAGGCATTTGTCTCAGAAGTTCAAACCATTGGTACCTAGCTTATTTTCTCAATTTTTTTTTTGCTTTTTGGTTGCCTTTTTCCGTGGCTTTTTCTTTTTCTTTTTCTTTCTTTTTCATGGCCAAAGACATTTATTCATCAAGATCCATAGACAATTTTCACTTTCTACATAAAAAATGATAATTCTACACTCTAATTTTAGTGATCTGACTAAACAATCAAGCATGCATACCACCACTTAATTCTACTTGATTTGTCACTAATTTAGCCAAGTTACTTTTGTTCAAACTTTTCTTTTATTTTATGGAAACAGAACAAGCATGGCAAGCATTTGTTTAAGAAGATGAAGTTATCCAGACACTTAGACTATCACTTATTTGAAAATTAAACAAACAGACAAACAAAAACTGCAACGACTCAAACTTAAAGCAGGGGTGCATGCAAACTTCAAATATCAGCAATTCAAAGTACAAGCAATTAAGTGACAATACAACCTTTTAGCATCTTCTTTGTTGTTCATCATCCTTCCTAGCCTTGGTGTTATCTTTGATGATGATGTATATTCCTTCCATGAGATTGATTGTCTTCCTGCAAAGCTATTAGAAGTTGCTTGTTCCCCAAGCACTTTGAGAATTGGTTAGCATGCATGTATGTTTGTAGGCCTCTGAACTTAGATTGGTGTGTGAACACCAAACTTAGTTCCTTGCCATATGCAGCAATTTGGATCATATGCAGAAAACCTCATGTGCTTTTATTAAGAAAATAATTATGAACTAGAAAAAGAAACTATGAACTAGAAATTAAACTATTGGTTAAGTAGTTTCCCTGATTGGTTGGAGCTAGTGACTAGTCATGCTGAGGTAGAAATGTGCTTTTAATGAAGTTTTTGGTGGAACACCAAACTTAGAATCTCACATTCACCCTTGAATTGTTTTGGTGTGCAACACCAAACTTAGCTCCTTGCAATACAGATAAATCTACTTAACTCTTTTATTGAAATAACTAGAAAAGAAAAACTACCTTTGGTTGGGTTGCCTCCCAACAAGCGCTTCTTTAACGTCATTAGCTTGACATGCTGTTCCTGACTTTCTTCCTCTTCCTCCAGTTTGTTAAGAGGAATGACTTCAAGTGGATAAAGGAGCTAGTTAGTGCCCCTTGTTGTGAATGCTTCTTTCCAGCAAGCTTTCCCTTGTGATTGGCTTGAGTGAACTTGCTTGTTGGCTCAGGAGTTGGATTGTTCTTCGACCTTCTCTTCTTCATGGATATGGTCCTTTGTTTCTCGGTCACAATCCTCATTTTGGTGCTTGTTTCTATTGCCTTCACATCCTTGATCTCAGAACTTGGTTGTTGTTGGACAGTTGGAGTATCCTGTTCATCAAAATCTTCCTGAATTTGTGGTTCAATGAACCCTTCCTCTTTGCAACTCTCTGTTTCATTGGAGTGTGATCTCCCTTGATTAACCTTCTCCATTTCTTGTTCTTCTGATTCCTCCCTTGGGTTTGCCATGGTCTCACTAGAAGAATTGTGGGTAGGGATTTGCTTTGATAGATATCCAATTTGTGCTTCTAGCTTTTGAATGGCAGCACCTTGATTTTGTAAGTTGGATATCAATTCTTCCTTAAAGCCTTTCAAATCGGTTATGTCTTGACTCATGGTTGCAAGCATTCCTTCTATCCTGTTTAATTGATCTTGAAATTGTTGGTTCGGATTAGGTTGATGAGGTTGATTATCTTGGCTGTGATATGGTGGCTGGGAGTATGTGTTTTGTGTGGGTTGATAGAGTCTTTGGTTGGCGTGTTGGTAGTGGTATGACTCTTGTGTGTAGTGGAATGAGTCTTGTGGATAGTGAAATGAATTGTATGAATTTGAGAAGGAATTTTGTGCTGAGAAATGCTCAAGTGATGAAGAATTTGGATATGTAAAACTAGGAGGTGAGGTTGGATAATTCAGAGGTGATGACTCTTGATGAATGGGGTGTGAATAAGTGAAATCTCTTTGGTTTTGATCTTCCCAGCCACAACTTGAGTAGTGATCAAATTCACCAAAACATGGACCATTTTGTGGCTCTGGGAAGTACCCCGTTTCCTGTTCCTGATACTCCCACCCACCATGAGCATAATAACATGAATCATTCTGTGGTGGTGGAGAGTTTCTCATGGATTTTGATTGACCAAAAGATGATGGATACTCCTTTCTTTTTTGCAATGTGCTTAGTCTCAAACAATACTCATCCAAAGATAGTGGAAATCCCATAGTGAGGCAATATCACAAACAGCTAGTGGTTAGTATGCTAACAAGTGAATAAGCAAAGAAAACAAATTAAAATCTGCAGAAATTAGCAGTAATAAACTGAAACAAAAACTATTAACAAAAGAAAAGAAAAATTGCTCAATCTAGTTAACTTCCAATTTGAGAATTGTCAATCGAAAACCAATCCCCGGCAACGGCGCCATAAACTTGATGCGCATAAACTTGTTATGCTACGATTTAGGAAATTGCACGATCGGCAAAATTCCTTCCGGCAAGTGCACCGGTTATCGTCAAGTAAAAACTCACAATAGAGTGAGGTCGAATCCCACAAGGATTGGTTGAGTGAGCAATTCGGATTAGAAGTATGTTCTAGTTGAGCGGAATCAAGATTTAGATGAGAATTGCGGAATGTAAAATTGCATGAATTAAAGAGCAAGAAGCTAAATTGCTGAAATTAAAAGGGATGGGGGTGATTGCATGAATTTAATTGCAAAATGTAAAGAGAAAGTGGTAGATCAGAAATGGGGAATTCATTGGGTGTTAGGGGATATTGAGATCTCCGAATCAAAACATTTTTATTCCTTCCTCAACCAATGCATTCATTGAATTTTGCTTGGCAATCTTATATGATTGGATTCCAATTCCTTGGCTCACCAATGCTCTCTAAAAACAAACAAATTCCCAATCCCTTGGTTTAAATGTTCATAAGAAGAGATGATGCTTGATCACTGATTATACCACACAATTTCATGAACCACAATTTGGTAGGATTACATGTCACAATATCCATCCAAACCCCAATCCAATCCACTGTGAGAAAGCTTCTCTAGCATGAATCCTCCATTCCTTTCCCAAGGCTCCGAAGGATTCCAAGTATGAGTAGTTTCTTTCCCAAGACAACTACTCAATGGAATTAGATCGAGAAGCTTTCTAGCAAAATTCAAGAGAAAAGATTGAAGAAGAAGATAAACTATTATTGATTCATTGAATTACAATAGAGCTCCCTAACCCAATGAAAGGGGGTTTAGTGAGTCATAGCTCTGAATTCAATTACAAAGAAAAGGAAAACTAGCTAAAAGTGAAAGTAAAGGTAAAAGTCCCCATCAGGGGCTGGATTCCCCTTCAATCCCCCCTGTCTAAATGCAGAAACTAAGGCCTTTAAATAGGCTCCCTAAATTACAAAATGAAAATGAAATTCAAAGTAAATTACAATCAAATGAAAATAAACTATTCTAGATGATTCTTGTGGCCTTGATTTGGTGTTGTTGATGGGCCTTGCTTGCTTGAAGGGCTGAGTGACATAATTGATCCAAAAAGGATAATGATCCATTAAACTACACTCAAATGTTGCACCCCCTTTCTTGAGTCGTCACTTTGTTCTCTTCTCAACCTTGCCAATTTGATGCCAAATATAGACTATTATACCTCGTTGGAAAGCTATGGATGTCAGCTTTCTAACGCAACTGGAAGCACCTCAATTGGATCTCTACAACTCGAGTTATACTCCATGGAAGGTGAAGAGGTCAGCTGGCCTGATTGCATGTTGGTACTATGCTCTTCTATGCACATTACGGGGCTGTTTTCTCCCTCAATTTTTAGTATCCACCATGCATGCCATATATGCTTGGAAAGCTCTAGATGTCTTCTTTCCAATGCATTTTGAATCACCTCATTTGGAGTTTTGTAGCTCAAGTTATTTATGTTTGAAGAAGGCATGGTCAAGCTGTTCCATATAACACGTTTAAGCTTCAGTTTAAGGTTAAACTGAAGCTTAAACGTGGATAAAGGAAGGGCAGCCCTGGAGGTCGAACACGTTTAACCTCCAGTTTGAGGTCAAACTGGAGGTTAAACGTGGAAGCTTAGAATGGTAGCCCTGGAGGTGTCGAACACGTTTAACCTCCAGTTTGAGGTCAAACTGGAGGTTAAACGTGGAACTCCTTCCTGAGTGGCATTGTCATTCTGGCGTTTAACCTCCAGTTTGAGGTCAAACTGGAGGTTAAACGTGGAATGTTCCTTAAGTGAGGCTTTTCATTCTGGCGTTTAACCTCCAGTTTGAGGTCAAACTGGAGGTTAAACTTCAATCCCAGCATTTCTTATCCTTCATGATTTTGGCGTTTAAGCTCCAGTTTAGGCTTAAACTGGAACTTAAACTCCACATGTGATATTCAAGCTTCCTTTATTGATTTTGTTGCTTCCTTGCCTAGCCTCTTCTTCCCTGAAATCATCCAAACAATTGCATCAAAGTCTTGCAAAATTTCATGAGAAATCTTCCATTCATAGCATTTAAGTAATATAACTAAAACTCATGGAATTTGCATCAAAATCATATTGTTTGGATGGTTCATTACTTTGTTCTTCATTTAACCATTTTTGGTTACTTTAAGCTCAAGAAAATGCATAAAACAACTAAAACTAACAGAAAAATGCTAGTGAAACTAGCCTATGATGCCTTGGCATCAGACATGGAAACAGCTGTCAGAAAAATTCCTGAATCAATACTTCCCTCTAAAACGGATGACACAGCTAAGGCTGGACATCCAAGGCTTTAAACAAGGAGATAATGAATCTCTTTATGATGCCTGGGAGAGATACAGAGAGATGCTAAGAAAATGCCCATCTAAAATATTTTCAGAATGGGTGCAGTTAGACATCTTCTATTATGGGCTTACAGAAAAAGCTCAAATTTCTCTAGATCACTCAACTAGTGGATCTATACACATGAGAAAGACAATTGAAGAGACTCAAGAGCTTATTGATATAGTTGCCAGAAATCAGCATCTGTACCTAAATAGTGAATTTTCCATGAAAGAAGAGGCTAAAACAGTAACTGTTGAACTCAGTCCTGCAAAATAAATTACTGAATTCAATCAGCAATTAGATTTTCTAACAAAACAGCTGGCCAAATTCAAGGAGATATTACAAGATACAAGAAGGGCTAATATACACATGGAAGTACAGTTGAAGCAAATAGAACAGCAGTTATCAAAATAAATAACAGAAGAATGCTAAGCAGTTCAATTAAGAAGTGGAAAAACATTAAATACCTCACTTCAAGGCAGCAGGAAGCCAAGAAATGAACAAACTGCTATTCACGATCCCTCTGAGGACAGTAAGAGCCCAGAGAGGAATAACTTTGGCGTTCAAACGCCAGAAACAAGTAAGGAGTTGGTGCCCAACGCCACTCCAGCTTCTGACTCTGGCAATCAAATGCTAGTGAGGGATCAGACACACACAAGTGCTGATAACAACCCCTCTAAAAAGGCTTCTCCAACCACCTCTGTAGGAAGTAAACCTGCAGGAACTAAGGTTGAGGAATACAAAGCCAAGATGCCTTATCCTCAAAAACTCCATAAGGAGGAGCAGGATAAGCAATTTGCTCGCTTTGTAGACTATCTTCGAACTCTTGAAATAAAGATTTCGTTTGCAGAGGCACTTGAGCAAATACCTTCTTATGCCAATTTCATGAAAGAGATCTTGAGTCATAAGAAGGATTGGAGAGAAATTGAAAGAGTTCTCCTCACTGAAGAATGTAGTGCAGTCATTCTGAAAAGCTTCCCAAAAAAGCTTAAGGATCCCGGGAGCTTTCTAATACCATGCACACTAGAGGGTAATTGTACCAAGACAGCTTTATGTGATCTTGGAGCAAGCATCAGTCTAATACCTGCATCCACTATCAGAAAGCTTGGTTTAACTGAAGAAGTCAAACCAACCCGGATATGTCTCCAACTTGCTGATGGCTCCATTAAATACCCATCAGGCGTGATTGAAGACATGATTGTCAGGATTGGGCCATTCACCTTTCCCACTGACTTTGTGGTGCTGGAAATGGAAGAGCACAAGAGTGCTACTCTCATTCTAGGAAGACCTTTCCTAGCAACTGGACGAACTCTCATTGATGTCCAAAAGGGGGAAGTAACCCTGAGGGTCAATAAGGATGAGTTCAAGTTAAATGCTGTCAAAGCCATGCAGCATCCAGACACACCCAAAGACTGCATGAAAGTTGATCTTATTGACTCTTTTGTAGAGGAGATCAACATGGCTGAGAGTCTCGAGTCAGAGCTGAAAGACATCTTTAAAGATGTTCAGCCTGATTTGGAGGATTCAGAGGAATCGAAAGAACCTCTGAAACTTCCTCAGGAAGAAGAGAAACCTCCTAAATCCGAGCTCAAGCCATTACCACCATCCCTGAAATATGTATTTCTAGGAGAAGGTGACACTTTTCCAGTGATCATAAGCTCTGCTTTAAATCCACTAGAAGAGGAAGCACTACTTCAAGTGCTAAGGACACACAAGACAGCTCTTGGGTGGTCCATAAGTGACCTTAAGGGCATAAGCCCAGCTAGATGCATGCACAAAATCCTATTGGAGGATAATGTTAAGCCAGTGGTTCAACCACAGAGGCGGCTAAATCCAGCCATGAAGGAAGTGGTGCAAAAAGAGGTCACCAAATTACTAGAGGCTGGGATTATTTATCCTATTTCTGATAGCCCCTGGGTGAGCCCTGTTCAAGTTGTCCCCAAAAAGGGAGGTATGACAGTGGTTCATAATGAAAAGAATGAACTGGTTCCTACAAGAACAGTTACAGGGTAGCGCATGTGTATTGACTACAGAAGGCTCAATACAGCCACCAGAAAAGATCATTTTCCTTTACCATTCATAGACCAGATGCTAGAGAGACTAGCAGGTCATGAATACTACTGCTTTTTGGATGGCTATTCAGGTTATAACCAAATTATAGTAGATCCTCAGGACCAAGAGAAAACAGCATTTACATGTCCTTCTGGAGTGTTTGCTTATAGAAGGATGCCTTTTGGTCTGTGTAATACACCTGCAACCTTTCAGAGGTGCATGCTCTCTATCTTCTCTGATATGGTAGAGAAATTTCTGGAAGTCTTCATGGATGACTTTTCAGTATTTGGAGACTCATTCAGCTCCTGCCTTAACCATTTAGCACTTGTTCTGAAAAGATGACAAGAGACTAACCTAGTTTTAAACTGGGAAAAATGTCACTTTATGGTAACTGAAGGAATTGTCCTTGGGCATAAAATTTCAAATAAGGGAATAGAGGTGGATCAAGCTAAAGTAGAGGTAATTGAAAATCTACCACCACCTGCTAATGTTAAGGCAATCAGAAGCTTTCTGGGGCATGCAGGATTCTACAGGAGGTTTATAAAGGATTTTTCAAAAATTGCAAAACCCCTGAGCAATCTGCTAGCTGCTGACACGCCATTTGTGTTCATAGAGTGTCTGCAGGCATTTGAGACGCTTAAAGCTAAGCTAGTCACAGCACCAGTTATTTCTGCACCAGACTGGACATTACTATTTGAAATAATGTGTGATGTCAGTGACCACGCCATTGGTGCAGTACTGGGACAGAGGCATGACAAGCTTCTGCATGTCATTTATTATGCTAGCCGTGTTTTAAATGATGCCCAGAAAAATTACACAACCACAGAAAAAGAATTACTTGCAGTGGTTTATGCCATTGACAATTTTAGATCATACTTGGTAGGATCAAAAGTGATTGTGTACACTGACCATGCTGCTCTTAAATATCTACTCACAAAGCAGGATTTAAAACCCAGGCTTATAAGATGGGTGTTGCTTCTGCAAGAGTTTGATATAGAAATAAGAGACAGAAAAGGGACAGAGAACCAAGTGGCTGATCATCTGTCCCGAATAGAGCCAATAGAAGGGGCGTCTCCCCCTTTTGAGATCTCTGAAGCCTTTCCAGATGAGCATTTATTCGCCATTCAGGAAACACCATGGTTTGCAGACATTGCAAACTATAAAGCTGCAAGGTTCATACCCAAGGAGTACAGCAGACAACAAAAGAAAAAATTAATTACTGATGCAAAGTACTACTTGTGGGATGAACCCTATCTCTTTAAGAGATGTGCAGACGGAATAATTCGTAGGTGTGTGCCTAGAGAAGAAGCACAGAAGATCTTATGGCATTGCCATGGATCACAATATGGAGGCCATTTCGAAGGTGAGCGAACAGCCACCAAGGTCCTCCAATGTGGCTTCTACTGGCCTACCCTATATAAAGATTCCCGAGAGCTTATACGTAACTGTGACAGCTGCCAAAGAGCTGGTAATCTGCCTCATGGTTATGCCATGCCTCAACAAGGGATCTTGGAGATTGAGTTATTTGATGTATGGGGAATTGACTTCATGGGACCCTTCCCACCATCATACTCAAACACTTATATTCTGGTGGCAGTCAATTATGTATAAAAATGGGTAGAGGCCATTGCCACACCCACTAATGATACTAAGACAGTGCTGAAGTTCCTCCAGAAACATATCTTCAGCAGATTTGGTGTCCCTAGAGTACTAATCAGTGATGGGGCACTCACTTCTGCAACAAACAGCTTTACTCTGCCATGGTCTGGTATGGGATTAGCCACAAGGTGGCCACTCTATATCACCCACAGACAAATGGGCAAGCTGAAGTCTCTAATAGAGAACTAAAGAGAATCCTAGAATGGACTGTAAGTGCCCGTAGAAAGGATTGGGCAAGAAACTTGGATGATGCTCTGTGGGCTTACAGAACAACATTCAAGACTCCTATAGGGAATCTCCATACCAGCTTGTGTATGGTAAGGCCTATCATCTGCCCGTGGAACTGGAACATAAGGCCTACTGGGCAACCAGATTCCTGAACTTTGATGCCAAATTAGCGGGAGAAAAAAGATTACTCCAGCTAAATGAGCTAGAGGAATTTAGACTCACTGCTTTCGAAAATTCCAAGCATTATAAGGAGAAATCAAAAAGGTGGCATGGCAGAAAGCTGTCATCAAGAATCTTTGAACCAGGACAAAAGGTTCTGTTGTTTAACTCTAGGCTCAGGCTATTCCCTGGGAAACTGAAATCCCGGTGGAGGGGACCATATGTGATTACAAGTGTATCACCATATGGTTATGTGGAGCTTCAAGACATTGATTCTGATAAGAAGTTCATTGTTAATGGACAGAGAAATAAACACTATCTTAAAGGTAATGTTGAGCAAGAGTGCTCAAGGCTGAGGCTAGATTAAAAAAATCAGCAAGGTCCAGCTAAAGACAATAAAGAAGCACTTGCTGGGAGGCAACCCATCCATTGGGAAAACTTTTTCTGTTATTTTGCCCTATTCTTGATTTTATTTTTTTATATAAAGTTCACCGTTCATAAGGTAAAGAGTCAATTGCAGAGGTTCACAGGGTTACAGAAGGATTCAGCACACAAAACAGAGAAAAAGAGCTCACTGGCAAGAAAACACCAGTAAGAGGCACAACTGGGCGTTAAACGCCCAAAAGGAGCATCTACTGGGTGTTTAACGCCAGTAATGATAGCCATCTGGGTGTTAAACGCCAGAAAGAAGCAGCTTCTGGGTGTTTAACGCCAGATTGACAGCATCCTGGGAGTTCAGAAAAACGCCCAGTGACAAAGGGGTTTCTGGCGTTTAACGCCAGCTAGAAGCAACAGCTGGGCGTTAAACGCCCAGACCAAGCACTAACTGGGCATTAAACGCCCAAAACATGCAGCAGTTAGGCATTTAACGCCAAGAATGTGGGGAGTAGGCAATTTCGTTTTCAATTCAAATTTTTTTCCATTTTTTATGTTTGAATTCATAATTTCTTGCACAAACATGTCACAAACCCTAATTTCAAAAAAATCAAATGTATCTTAATTCATAAGCCCTTTTTCAAATCCATTTAAAAATAAAGCTATCTCTTTTCACTCTAAAATCTTTTCAAATCATCAATATCTTTTTCAAATCTTCACATCATCTTTTTCAAAATTCAGATTTATCTTTTTCAAATATCTTTCATATCTTTTCAATTTTAAATCATATCTTTTTCCTATTATACTTATCTTTTACAAATCATATCTTCTATCATATCTCCTTCTAAATTTTTGAACCCACCCTCCCTTTTCCCTTTAAATCCTCATTCGGCCTCTTCCTCTCCTCCACAAGTTGCGCTTGGCTCTCCCTCTCTCCCTCTCCTTTCTTTTCTTTTGCTTGAGGACAAGCAAACCTCTAAGTTTGGTGTGTTTATTCGTGATCACTAAGCCAATACCCACTAAGATCATGGCTCCCAAGGGAAAACAAACCGACTCAAGAGGTAAGAAGGAGAATATTCCAAAACCACTTTGGAATCAAGGGAAGTTCATAACCAAAGAACATTCAGACCCTTTTTACAAAATAATGAGTCTAAGATCGGTGATCCCAGAAGTTAAATTCGATCTGAAAGAAGATGAATATCCGGAGATCCAAGAGCAAATTCAAAACAGGAGCTGGGAAGTCCTAGCTAATCCTGAAACAAAGGTGGGAAGAAACATGGTTTAGGAATTCTATGCTAATCTATGGCAGACGGACAGGCAGAGAATTGCTGGAACCGCATTCTATGACTATAGAACTCTGGTCAGAGGGAAAATTGTTCACGCCCACCCTGACAAAATAAGGGAAATCTTCAAGCTGCCTCAATTGCAAGATGACCCAGATTCCTTCAATAGGAGAATGATGAGATCAAACCTGGGATTGGACAAAATCCTAGAGGACATACGCCTCCCTGGAGCCAAGTGGACAACCAACACAAAGGGTGTCCCGAACCAACTCAAGAGAGGAGATCTCAAACCAGTTGCCAGAGGCTGGCTGGACTTCATTGGGCGCTCTATACTGCCCACCAGCAACCGCTCTGAGGTCACCATCAGAAGAGCAGTGATGATTCATTGCATTATGCTAGAAAAAGAAGTGGAAGTTCATCAGCTGATTGCTTGTGAGCTCTACAAAATTGCAAACAAGAACTCCAAAGATGCCAAATTGGCTTATCCAAGCTTAGTCTCTCTGCTATGTAAAGATGCTGGAATGAAAATGGGAGTAGATAAGTATATCTCAGTTGAACAACCAATCACCAAAAAGTCTATGGAAGGACTACAAGTGCAGGACGACCCCATCAAGAGAAAAGCAGACGAGCTCCTCCCGAAAATCCCTCAAATTGAATACTGGGAGCGCCTAGAAGCATCTGTCACTAAGTTGCAAGAAGCTATGAATCAACTGAAGGAAGAACAGCAAAATCAAAATAGCATGCTATGCAAACTGCTTAAAGAACAAGAAGAGCAGGGGCATGACATAAAGGAACTGAAGCGCCAGAAGCTGTCTCTTGAAGGGCCAAGCACTCCACAGGCTAAAGAGGCATCTACCTCCCAAAATAAAGGTTGTTGAGTCCTAACTCTGAGATAACCTTTTATCTATGTTAAGAGTATATGAGTATTAGAGTTAGAGTCATTTATTTTTATGTCTTTAATTTCCTGTCTTTTATTATTAAGTGTCTTCTTTTATGCCTAATTTATATTATCTTTATTAAATAATAAATAAACATTAGAGTCTATGCCTTAAAGTCATGAATATCCTATGAATCCATCACCGTTCTTAAATAAAAAAATGTTTTAATTACAAAAGAACAAGAAGTACATGGTTTCAAATTCATCCTTGAAACTAGTTTAATTATTTTGATGTGATGACAATACTTTTTGTTTTCTGAATGAATGCTTGAACAGTACATATGTCTTTTGAAGTTGATGTTCATGAATGTTAAATATGTTGGCTCTTGAAGAATAAGGAAAAAGGAGACATGTTATTTGATGATCTGAAAAATCATAAAAATGATTCTTGAAGCAAGAAAAAGCAGTGAATACAAAAGCTTGCGAAAAAAAAAAGAAAAAGAAGAAAAAGCAAGCAGAAAAAGCCAAAAGCTCTTTAAACCAAAAGGCAAGACCAAAAAGCCAATAGCCCTTAAAACCAAAAGGCAAGGGTAAATAAAAAGGATCAAAGACTTTGAGCATCAGTGGATAGAAGGGCCTAAAGGAATAAAATTCTGGCCTAAGCGGCTAAACCAAGCTGTCCCTAACCATGTGCTTGTGGCGTGAAGGTGTCAAGTGAAAACTTGAGACTAAGCGGTTAAAGTCAAGGTCCAAAGCAAAAGAAGAGTGTGCTTAAGAACCCTGGACACCTCTAATTGGGGGCTTTAGCAAAGCTGAGTCACAATCTGAAAGGGTTCACCCAGTTATGTGTATGTGGCATTTATGTATCTGGTGGTAATACTGGAAAACAAAGTGCTTAGGGCCACGGCCAAGACTCATAAAGTAGCTGTGTTCAAGAATCAACATAATAAACTAGGAGAATCAATAACACTATCTGAATTCTGAGTTCCTATAGATGCCAATCATTCTGAACCTCAATGGATAAAGCGAGATGCCAAAACTATTCAAGAGGCAAAAAGCTACAAGTCCCGCTCATCTGATTGGAGCTAAGTTTCATTGATATTTTGGAATTTATAGTATATTCTCTTCTTTTTATCCTATTTGATTTTCATTTGCTTGGGGACAAGCAACAATTTAAGTTTGGTGTTGTGATGAGCAGATAATTTATACGCTTTTTAGCAACGTTTTTAGTATGTTTTCAATGTAATTTAGTTAGTTTTTATTATATTTCTATTAGTTTTTAAATAAAAATCACAATTCTGGACTTTACTATGAGTTTTTGTGTTTTTCTATAATTTCAGGTATTTTCTGGCTGAAATTGAGGGAGCTGAGCAAAAATTTGATTCAGGCTGAAAAAGGACTGCTGATGTTGTTGGATTCTGACCTCCCTACACTTGAAATAGATTTTCTGGAGCTACAAAACTCCAAATGGCGCGCTCTCAATTGCGTTGGAAAGTAGACATCCAGGGCTTTCCAGAAACATATAATAGTCCATACTTTGCTCAAGGATAAATGACGTAAACTGGCGTTCAACGCCAGTTCCATGTTGCAGTCTGGCGTCAAACGCCAGAAACAGGTTACAAATGGGAGTTGAACGCCAGAAACAGGTTACAACCTGGCGTTCAACTCCAGAAACAGCGTAGGCACGTGAGAAGCTTAAGTCTCAGCCCCAGCACACACCAAGTGGGCCCCAGAAGTGGATTTCTGCACCATCTATCATAGTTTAGTCATTTTCTGTAAACCTAGGTTACTAGTTTAGTATTTAAACAACTTTTAGAGGTCTATTTCGCACCTCATGACATTTTAGATCTGAACTTTATACTCTTTGACGGAATGAGTCTCTGAACTCCATTGTTGGGGGTGAGGAGCTCTGTTGTGTTTCGATGAATTAATGCAACTATTTTTGTTTTCTATTCAAACACGCTTGTTTCTATCTAAGATGTTTATTCGCACTTCAATATGATGGATGTGATGATCCGTGACACTCATCATCATCCTCAACCTATGAATGTGTGCCTGACAACCACCTCCGTTCTACCTTCGATTGAATGAATATCTCTTGGATTCCTTAATCAGAATCTTCGTGGTATAAGCTAGAATCCATTGGCAGCATTCTTGAGAATCCGGAAAGTCTAAACCTTGTCTGTGGTTTTCCGAGTAGGATTCGGGGATTGAATGACTATGACAAGCTTCAAACTCACAAGGGCTGGGCGTAGTGACAGACGCAAAAGGATCAATGGATCCTATTTCAGCATGAGTGGGAACCGACAGATGATTAGTCGTGCGGTGACAACGCACCTGGACCTTTTTCACTGAGAGGACGGATGGTAGCCATTGACAACGGTGATCCACCAACACACAGCTTGCCATAGGAGGAACCTTGCGTGCGTGAAGAAGAAGACAGGGAGAAAGCAGAGATTCAGAAGATAAAGCATCTCCAAAACTCCAACATATTCTCCATTACTGCAGAACAAGTATTTAATCCATACTCTTTTATTCTTCGCAATTCATACTGATAATTATAATTGATTTCCTGACTAAGATTTACAAGATAACCATAGATTGCCTCAAACCAACAATCTCCATGGGATCGACCCTTACACGTAAGGTATTACTTGGACGACCCAGTGCACTTGCTGGTTAGTGGTACGAGTTATGAAAAGTGTGATTCACAATTCGTGTACCACTCCTCCCACCTTTGATTGTCCCATCCTTGATGCATGTTGTCATTGTAATTTCCATCTCCTACAACATAGTTGTAACCATACTCAAAGCCAAAGTGATGAGAATTCATGGTGACAAGCGAAAACAAAAACAAAAACTAACAAGAAACAAAGAAAGCAAAGTCCTACAACTAGCAACAACTAACAAAGAAACAAAAGGCAAACATATTCACATATATACAATAGCCAATAACATAACACCATTGCAATTCCCCGGCAATGGCGCCATTTTGATAAGAAGTAAAAAATTATCGTGTCGGTATAGAATTTCTTAATTGAAATCTCGTTGCAAGTATAGTTCTAAACCAACAAACAATCTTCCTCAATCAAAAATTTGGTTGTCACAAGTACAAACCCCAATGAAAATTAACCGAAGTATTTAAATCTCAGGTCGTCTCACAAGGATTTACAATGAAGTGGTCAATTATTGGCTATGAAGGGACAAGGGGTTTGATTGATAAAAGGGGCAAGAAAATAAATGGCAAGAACGTAAATCAAGTAACTAAAGAAAGCAAGTAATACAGAGAGACATTCATGGCAAGAATTGAGAATATAGGCTTTCTATCCTAGTCACTAATAACAATAATGAACAAGAATTTATCCTATCTCATCATCTCTAACAATGGAAGAAGGTACAATATTATCTTCACACGAGAGAAAGTCAAATAAGACTAGCTAATCTCAATCCAAAAGTCCTAATCAACTTACTAATTGAGTTAGCAAAAGATTACCGTTAATGAAAATAATATTAGCTAACAACTCTAGATCACCAACATGATTTAGGTATTCATGACTCAAGATTTTCTAATTCCTCTTTCCAAGCCAAGAATGCTCAAAAATCTACTCTAACAATCAACCAAGCATTTTGTCAAACACTTGGAAGGCATAAAAGAAAAGCATGGTAAATTGCAAGAAAAGATAAATTCTACAACTACCCACTGGAAAAAAAAGTAAGATCAACAACTCAATTCAACAATAAAAGGAACATAAAACATCAATTGCATTAAAGAAAACCAAATCCAACAAGAGTTCATCAATAAACTTTAAGGGGCATAAAAAGGGAAATTAACAATGCAACTAAGAGAATTAAGATGTAGGAACAAGAAATTACAAGGAAAACTAAAGGAAAACAAGAATTGAACCCTTGATCTAGGATGTAAATACCTTAAGAACCCTAATTCTAGAGAGAAGAAGGAGCTTCTCTCTCTAGAAAACTAAACTACATGATGCTAAGCTACAACTAACTGCTCCCGCTTTGCCCAAGCTTGAATTCTGCATGAAATAGCCTTAGAAACGAGTTGGATCTGGGCCTGGGAAGCTCAGAAATCGCCCCCAGCGAATTCACTTTAAGTGAGTCACGTGCCGAGCGTCACGCGTGCGGGTGGACGACACGTACGCGTCGATGGCCAAAACTCCTACTCACGCGTATGCGTGGATGACCGTGCGTGTGGCCCTTGATTCTCCAAATGCTTATTTCTTCATGAATTCTCACTTTGCATGCTTTTCTCTTCACTTCTTCCATCCAATAGTTGCCTTATGAATCTGAAATCACTCAACAAACAAATCAAGGCATCAATGATATCATCTAGCCCTTCCTTGAGGCTTTCAGCCATGTTGACCTCTTCCACCAAGGAATCAATGAGGTCAATGCTCATGCATTCCTCAGGAATGTCTGGATGCTGCATAGCCTTGACAGCATTTAATACAAACTTTTCCTTATTGAATCTCAGGGTTACTTCCCCTTTGTCAACATCAATGAGGGTCTGTCCTGTAATTAGAAAGGGTCTCCCTAGAATAAGGGATGCACTCTTGTGCCCTTCCATGTCCAATACCACAAAGTCAGTGGGGAAGGCAAAGGGTCCCATCCTGATAATCCTGTCTTCAATTACTCCTGATGGTATCTTAATAGACCCGTCAACAAGTTGAAGGCATATGCGGTTGGTTTGACTTCATTAGTTAAACAGAGCTTCTTTATTAAAGAAGCTGGTATTAGGTTGATGCTTGCCCCAAGGTCACATAGAGCTGTCCTTGTACAAGCACCACCTAGAGTGCATGGTATCATAAAGCTTCCAAGGTCTTTAAGCTTCTCTGGTAAGCTATTCTGAATGATTGCACTGCACTCCTCAGTGAGGAGGACTGTTTATGAATCTTCAATCCTTCTTATGACTTAGAGTGTCCTTCATGAACTTTGCATAAGAAGGTATTTGTTCAAGAGCTTCTGCAAAAGGGATCTTGATCTCTAATGTTCTGAAATACTCTACAAAGCAGGCAAACTGTTTATCCCTTTTCTCTTGACAGAGTTTCTGAGGAAACGGCATCTTAGCCTTATAATCATCAACTTTGGTTGATGGAGGCCTAATGCCATGTGTGTTGGAAGGGGGGTTACTACCTTGCTTAGCAGGGTTGTTGTCAATAAGTGGCTGACTTCCTTTGCTTGGGCGTTCAACGCCCAAGCTGCTGCCCACTTAGGTGTTTGAACGCCCAGTCTCTGCCCTTTCCTGGTGTTCAACGCCAAGAGGGATACCTCTTTAGGCGTTTGAATGCCCAGAGTCACCGTGTGCAGAGACCTGGTTATCTTCTGTGAGCTTTTCGTTCTTATTGTACTGAGGTTGGGTGCTTAAGGTTTTTTCACTCCTCAGTTGAATAGCCTGGCATTCATCTCTTATCTTCTTAGATAAGTGTTGCCTTATTTGACTCAACTGGGCTTCTACATTCTTGTTAGAAGTTTGAGTTTTTCGTAGAGCCTCTTGCAGTTCCAACAGTTGTTGGGTAAGGGCTTGCAGTTGCTAAGTCAATGGGCCATCCTGCTCTGGAGGGTTAGGTTCAGCAACTACTGCCTTAACCTCTCCTTTTATAGAGGCCTCAGGAGATGAGTACAGATGCTTATTAGTGGCAACTGTCTCAATAAGCTCTTGAGCCTCTCCAATAGTCTTTCTCATGTGTATGGAACCACCAGCAGAGTGGTCCAAAGACATTCTAGCCATGTCTGAAAGCCTATAGTAGGAGATGTCTAATTGTACCCAATCTGAAAACATTTCAGTGGGACATTTTCTTAGCATCCTCATTTACCTCTCCCAGGCATCATAAAGGGATTCACTATCTCCTTATTTGAAGCCTTGGATGTCCAGCCTCAGCTGGGTCATCTTTCTTGGGGTAAAGTATTGGTTTAAAAACTTGTCTACTAACTGTTTTCAAGTTTTTAAACTAGCTTTAGGTTGGTTATCTAACCACCTCTTTGCTTGATCCTTTACAGCAAAAGAAAAAAGTAATAATCTGTAGACATCTTGGTCTACTCCCTCACTGTGTACTGTGTCAGCAATCTTTAAGAAATTTACCAGGAATTCTGTAGGTTCCTCCTGAGGAAGCCCAGAATACTGGCAGTTTTGCTGCACTAGAGTAATAAATTGAGGGTTGAGTTCAAAGCTACTAGCTTTGATGTGAGGTATGTTGATACTTCTTCCATAGAAGTTAGCAGTGGGACTTGTATAAGATTCCAGAGTTCTTCTGAACTCTTCATTTCCATTTGGGTTCATGATTAAGAAAGGTAGAAGATGAAGAAGGAAGAAGATAGAAGGATAGAAGGGGTAGAAGAAGAAAGAAAAGTAGAAGAGATAAAAAAGAATTAAAATAATTTTTTTATTTTTATTTTATTTATTTAATAAAACCAAAATTAAAAATTAATTAATTAAAAAGAATTTAATTCGAAAAAGTAACAGAGAGAAGAAGAAAAGAATTTTTGAAAAATAGAGAGAGAATAGTTAGTTAGCTAATTTTGAAAAAGAGGAAAGGGAAGATAAGATGTTAATTAAGAAAAGATTTGAATTTGAGGTTTGAAATTTGAAAATTAAAATTAAAATTTTCAATTTTGAAATTAAAAATTGGATTTTAGAATTTAAATTTTAAATTTTTTTAAATTTTTGAAATCTTAAATTCTGAATTTTTGAAAAAGTTAATAAGATAAGATTTGAAATTTGATTTTTGAAAAAGATATGATTTTGAAAATTGAAATTTGAAAAAGATAAGATTTTTAATTTTGAAATTTGAAATTTGAATTCTTAAAATATGAAAATTACAAAAAATAAGATAAGATTTTTTGAAAAAGATAAGAAAAAGATAAGATTTTTGAAAAAGATGAGATTTTTAATTTTGAAAAGATTTGATTTTTAAAAACTTGACAACTAAGATAAGATAAGATAAAAATTTAAAATCAAAATCTGAATTATTTTTTTTCGAAAATTATGGTTAAAATGAAAATAGAAAAGATATTTTTTATTTTTGAATTTTATGATGAAAGAGAAAAATAAGTAAGAGACACAAGACTTAAAATTTTTAGATCTAGCACCCTTAATTTTCGGAAATTTTTGGAGGGAAACATAAAGGGATACCAAACTTAAAAATTTTAAGATCAAAACATAAAAAAAAGACTCAAGAACACTTTGAAGACTCACAAGAACACAAAGAACAAAATTCAAAGACTCAAAGAACACAAGAACATAAAAATAACACCAAACTTAAAATTTTTTAGAAAACTAAATACAAATTTTCGAAAAATATAAAGAAAAATAAAAAGAAAACACCAAACTTAAAGACTTGACACAAGATTTAAACAAAGAAAATATTTTTGAAAATCTTTAGAAAGAAAGATTCAAAAGGGACGAAAATTTAAACAAGAACGAAAATAAAAGACTTGAACACCAAACTTAAAATTGGAAAGAGGACTCAAATAAAAGAAAAAGGTGACAAAAAAATAAAGGTTATTGGTAAAGTTTTAAAATTTTTGTAATTGAAAAACAGGAACATGCAAGATTCAATACCAAGAACAAAAATCAAACAAAGAAAAGAAAACTATTTTTGAAAAATTTTTAAATTTTTTTTCGAAAAATAAGAGAAAAAGAAAATAAAAATAAAAGACTCAAATCAAAAAAAGAAAGTTATACTCTTGCAAAAATCAAAGACAATACCTGATCTAGGGAGCAAGACAATCCGTCAGTTTGTCCAAACTCAACAATCCCCGGCAACGGCGGCAAAAACTTGGTAGCACGAATCCCCATACCTTTGTACTGTTGTACAAGCAAGTGCACTGGGTCGTCTAAGTAATACCTGAGCGAGTCAGGGTCGATCCCACGGAGATTGTGGTTTGAAGCAAGCTATGGTTATCCTGCAGATCTTAGTCAAGCAGATGAAAGTGTAGGAGATGTTGGTATGTTATTTTTAATTGCATAAAAGTAAAGGGAATAAATAAACAGGGTAATTAGAACTCAGAAGTCGTGTAAACTATGAAAAGAGAATAGTTAAGGTTTGGAGTTGCTTAGCCTTTCTGAATCAACTCTGGTATTACTGTCTTTCTTGCTTGTGAGTGATCTCTTCTTTGGCAGGCCATATGTGATCAACACCATGGGCTGTGGTCATTGATCTCCTCTGCTACAGATTGAACACCATTGGCCGTGGTCATCCAATCTGCCGAAGGGTGAAGTGCTTAGCAAGTCATTATCCTGGCGATCATATTCAAAGCACTACAGACAAGGTCGAATCTTCCAGATCAGAGAACGATGCTTCTATAGATTCTAGCCTATACCACGAAGACCCTAATCTCCCCAGAAATCAGCTGAACTGGTGTCTCGAAAGTCCCCAACGAAGTCGTGGATTAACCATTTGAGAGATGTATAAACATAGTTGTTGGCTCGTGCTTTCCAGTCACGTATTCACACGAACCCAAGTAGACACGGGTGTTTGTCAGGCACGTTTGTCTTAATGTGATGAACAGAGCTAATTTGTCTGATCATCATATTCACCACGATGAAGATTGGATATGCATCTTAGAGATAGATCAAACACGGATCGAAGAAGAAATAGTAATACTTTTATTAATTCATAGGACTCAGCAGGTCTCCTCCCTTCAACCTAGGAGGTTTAGAAACTCATACTGAGAAGAAAATACAATGGTAAACGTGTATGATGGTTAAGATGATGTAAAAGTGTTCAAATAACATGAATTAAATCCCTCAAATATTAAACTAATGACTAGTAAGGGTAAAACAGTTTTTTTAGTGCTAAAATCCACTTTTGGGGCCCACTTGGTGAGTGTTTGGGCTGAGCTTTAATGAGATCCACGTTCTATGAGGTCATTTGGGCGTGGAATGCCAGCTAGGGTGTCCTCTCTGGGCGTTTGGACATTGGGCTCTGCTCCTTGGGCGCTGGATGCTAGAAAGGGAGCAGGAAGCTGGCGTTGGGCAGCAGTTTTGGGCCTTCTAATCCGAAACAATGTATAAACTATTATACATTGCTGGAAAGCTCTGGAAGTCAGCTTTCCGTAGCCATTGAGAAAGCTCCATTTGGACTTCTGTAGCTTCGGAAAATCTCTTTCGAGTGCAAAGAGGTCAGATCTGGACAACATCTGCAGTGCATTCTCTGTCTCTGAATCAGACTTTTGCTCCAGCTCCTCAATTTCAGCCAAAAAATACCTGAAATGGTAAAAAAACACATAAACTCAAAGTAGAATCTAAAAATGTGAATTTAACACTAAAACCTGTAAAAACTTAATAAAAACTAGATAAAACCTATTAAAAATTACACGAAAACTATGCCAAAAAGCGTATAAAATATCCGCTCATCAACCGGTTTCTGAGTATGATGCAATTTTTCTTATGTCTTTTCTTCACAGGCTCCTAGTATATCATATTTCTTCCATTATATATGCATGCATTTTGTTTTTAGAAGTCGTGATACCTCACCATCATTGATTTACGACCTAGGCGTAAGGCTCTGTGTGGTAGGGTGTTACAATGATTTTGTTTATGATTGAGAATTATTCGAGTTGGGGATGCATGACAGAGGGACAATCCAATGGTTAGCTACCAGGACTTGTTGGGTTGGCTTTATAACCGGCAAATGAGACTCATCAGCCACTAGGACAGGCATGCATCATATGCATCTATATGTTTGTTTGGTGTAATTTGTTTGGATTGCCTAAGTGACTGCATAAACTATTTGCTACCTATTTTAATTGCTGTATATGCTTTCTCTTTGTGATTTCCTTGCTTGAAATAATTGTTTTTGTGGCATTTTGGTTCCGTTGGTGGTTGGGAGGTTTGGAGGAGTTGGAAAGGGGAGTTTTAGATAGCTCTGAAGACCCTTAGCTAGTTGCCTATTTTATCTTTATGGTTTAGTTATATTTATAAGCTTTAATTATATGTCGGAAGTTCTAGGATTGCCTTCGCCTTTCCCAAGACATTATATGTTAGATATGTGGGAACTATTACCATGCGGGAAACCTCCGGTTCTCACCCCATGCAGATTTTTTGGTTTTCAGATGCAGGACGTGAGGCCCCTCGCTGAGGCAGGTTGGAAGCTTCTGACTTGAGAAGATCCTTATCTTTTGGGTTTTATTTTGGTTATATGTACTTATCTAGATACTTATTATCTACACTAATTATACATATACTGTATTAACTTCTCTTAGATGTCATTTTGGATAAACAGGTTCTGTAACTTTGTATTTTGGGTGTATTTCGGGTTCTCTAATATATATAATTATGTATATACACTTATTCGCTCGGGCAGGTTTATCTTCACGAGTCGAGTCTTGAGTTTTGTTACATGTGTTTTGGAACTCTTAGTATATAATCTCGTTAGCTTGCTCTATCTTGCTTACGTTATCATATACGGAGTGTTGCGCTTTTCGATTTAATATTTTTTGTTTTCTTCTTTTCTTCAAAGGCTCCTAGTTATAAATTTTTTTCACTATATTATATATGTAATTTTACTTTTAGCGGTCGTAGCACCTCGCCACCTCTGTTTTACATCCTAGTGTAAAGCTCTGTGTTGAAGGGTGTTACAGTTGTAATTTAAAAATATATGTAAAGACAAAATTAGAACATAATTTGAATACTAAATTGATAGTTTTTGAAGAGAATCTTCGAATAAATAAATAAATAAATATATTAAATAATTAAATAAAAATTAAAGAGATAAAATGCAAGTAAGTTGTAACACCCCGTTACCCTAAGCCTTACCTCTAGCCATAAAGCAAAGGATAACAAAGGTTACGATAATCCTAAGGCTTATACATAAATATATATGGAAGGAAATAATAATTCTAGAAGCCCGATGAAGAAATAAGCTAAAAAACAAAGTTACAGAAGTGCGAAACATTCACACGAAGCTAAAGCATAAGATACAAGGTATATATGCAAAAGAATAGAACATATATAGATATAAGAGTATAATAATCATAAGGAACTAGCCGCAGGTCGCGGAGTTTAAGCCGACTAGTATATATAGACATCCAGAGTTTTGAAAGTAAATCAGCTTATACAAAGTACCTTTCTCAAAGTAAGCCTCTAAGGTAATATAAACACATAAGTGAGAGAACTAGTCAAAGTAGCCAAAATGACAACAAAATGGAATAAGGTCCTCCGCTCTGTCACCATCAAACAACTCACCGAGGTGGGTTGCGACCTGCATCTGGAAAACAACAACAAAGTATGGAATGAGAACCAGAGGTTCTCAGTATGGTAACAGTGCCCAATAATGTAAGATGTAAGATTCCTAGATGCCAAAGGCAATCCTAGAACTTCACATCCAAAATGGATATCCAAGCTTAGCAAAATAAATAACTTATACTATAAACATTAAACAGGGTTATCTAAACTTAGGGGATTTCTAACAAAAACTAGTCACCGCTGTCCCACAGCCTTCATCAACCTACCCTCCATACGATCCCATCGCCACCGCCTACCTAACCTCCTCAGCACCAGACAAATCACAGATAATGCAAGAAAGTAATACACAGGTAGTAATCATATATAACAGGTAATTCAAGAAGCAAGTAGGCATATTACACAATTAGGCAAACTCAAGTAATCAAAGCAAACAAGCACATAAGAAATGCATATGATGAATGCATATCCTATTGGCTCGTGATATCACTTGTCGGTCCGTAAATGCCAACCCGAGACATCCTTCCGGATGTAGCCTTTTCTGCCACCCCAGAGATGTAGTGCCCTGCACACTCATGCAGCAACGAATCTGCTACGCCAGAGATATAGCGCTCTGCACACTCATGAAGTAGGGAGTCTACTACGCCAGGAATATAGGCCCCACACACTTCATGCAGCAGAGAAGGAAAAAACAACAACTACTCATGTAGTAGAGAAATCTACCACGCCGGAGATATAGGCTCCACACACTCTCAACAACAACTACTCATGCAGCAGAAAAACCTGCTACGCCGGAGATATAGGTTCCACACACTCTCATGTAATTCAATATTTTCATTATTCCTTTCTGACTTCTCAACTCATCATAGCCATCCCATCACCGGTTTCCAACTTTTCAAATTCATCATAAGCGTTCCCATTCCTCATGAATCTCTTCAACCATACACTTCACAGCTCAACATTCACCAATTCAAGCTAGAAAACTACACAAACCTTCCAAACCTAGGTCACCGGCTCTAAACTCATAACTAAAATACCCTTTTTATTCCCTTATCATTTCTCCCTTAATTCAAGAACCTAAAACTGGAAAAAAAGGTTTTAAACAAGTATTACGGCAGTTTGCAAGCTTGCCGGAAAGGTGAAACATTTAAAAACAAGATTTTTATTGAAATGCAGGGCAGTGTGCGTACGCACAAGGTGTGCGTGTGCACGCCCAGGAGGAGTTTCAAGATGTGTGCATACGCATAGAGATGTGCCTACGCACAGGTGTAAAATTACCAACTCCGCTCATTCGCACAATGCGTGTGAACGTCCTCAACAGAGTGCACCTTCCAACGTGTGTGTGCGCACAGCTTGCAAAACTTCATTGGTTGTGTGCGCGCACAGAGCGTGCTAGCGCTCCCAACAGTAGTCATATCCCCGTGTGTGCGTACACACAATAGTGTGTGTGCGCACAGTTTCGAAAATACACAGGGTGTGCGTACGCACACAAACCAGAAATCACAAATTCTGCAACATTCACAAAATTCATATTTCAACACCAAACTTTGAATGATCATAACTTCCCTTACAAAAATCCATTCTCTACAAACTTTATATCAATTTAAAGCTCTCAAAGCCATCTTCAATTTAAAACAAGTTTCATGCAAGTTTAAGCTTTGAGGCTCAAGTTATAATCCATCAAAGTTCACCAAAAATCTATTTTTACCAAAACCTTGAAAATTCAACTTACCACAACTCTCAACTTAAAACCAAATCAAAATCTACTCAACACAATACCAAATTCACTCATGAATCCATACCAAACATTTCTCAACCATATCAACTATTCAATCATCCAAACCATTTAATACCCACCTCAACTAATGCTAAATTCAACCTAATATTCACATCAAAACTTATAAATTTATCATTATTCAACTATACCACATCCAATATTTAATATCTCAATTTATCAACTCCTTCAACACTCATCAATCTAAACATCAATTTATCATCATCCTAACTTCATAATCCACCTCATTTATCAACAATCTCAACACTCACCTTCAAATTACCAACAACATCAATATTCATCATCAATCATCAACTATATCAACAAACCCTCATCAACAACAATAAATCACAACATTCATCATCAACCTTCATAATTATTAAATACCAACAATCATTATCACAGTCATATATTCCTCATCCCAAAACTTCATATCATCATCACCATCATACAATTTATCTTCAAACATCAAAATCACATACTATTAAACATACACCCAAAACATTCAATCCTATCTTAAGGTCAACTAGGCTAAGGTTCACGAAACATTACATATTACATAAAGGATACCGAAACCATATCTTGGCCGATTCCCAATATGCGTAAAACACCAAAAGCTTGATTCCAACAAGATCAACAAGCCTTAAGCACCAACACCACCTCCAAGACTCACCAACTATCAAGTCATACACATATAACATACCAACATCAAGCTTAGGATTCAGAAAACAACTAAACACAAGGGTTTAGTAAAACCTTACCTTACTCAACAATATTAGGGATAAAATCTAATAATTACCCGCTACTAGAGATCACCTAAACAAGCAAAACCATAAAATCTACTCAAAAATCAAATCCAAAAATGCAGAAACTCTAGGGCTGAAAACTGGAGCACGAGTTGAGAGATCTTACCAACATAACCAAGATAGAAATGAAGAGCTCGTCGAGAGCTTCACGTGGCCACAAACAGCTCGTCAATCGAAGCTCCGTAGCTCAAGTTATGGCTCCCGGAAGGTGAGGATGAATAGTGACATTACCCTCTTCTCCTCTCATCTCAAATCTGCGCCCCTCTCTCTCAAGTTAGGTCAAAATGAGCTGAATGCTCATTAATGGGCCTTATATATGTTGGGCCATGGGCTCGGTTTGGGTCCGGTCCAACCCGTTAGCGTTTTTAGTACGTTTGGCCCACTTTGGGCCAAAACCTTTAAGATTAGTGCCCGGTTTATAATTCTAAATTATTTTTATCCTTTCAAAACAATAAATCAATTTTCAAAGTCTTATTTTCCAAAATACGCGGTACTGGACAGAATAGAGCCGGTCTTCCAACTTAAGCGCCAGTACGAATTTTTACAAAAACTTTTCGAAAAAGATACATTTTCCAACTCAGAAAAATTTATTGAAATCAAATTTCACCTTTATATTTTCAAATTAAAACTTCTAAATTTTGAATCTACTCCAGAAACTTAAAAATTATCATTTTATTAAAACGGTTATGCCGGTTCTTACATAAGTAATCAAAAATCATTTTTTAAAATTAAAGTTATTTATTCATAAGTATGTTATGTCACCGAGAAGAAATAAATTATTACCCTCAAACATATGCTGAAGTATAGACATAATAATAAAGTTGTAATTTGAATATGTAAAGAACCTAAAATAAAAATAATTTTACACTTGAATAATATGATTTGTTATTTTAAATTTAAAAAATAACACATTAAGTATTGATAGAAAAATCTCAAAATAATTCTAGTAAAACAATCAAATGTTACAATATCTTGATTTACAACTTACATATAACAAATTAACAATTATTTTTTTAAAATAAATATAAATATATCTGCATGATTTCACCTTATAAATGTTGTGATTTGGTTGTATTTCAAAAAAAAAGGTAAAAGTAGGTTACAAAGAAAAAAATACAAGGAGAAGTAAACTCTCAGTTGAATTCTTAGACTTAGTTACTCATTTAAAAAGTTTAAATTACATTTTCACAGTTTTTAACTGTTATTTATACAAGAAAAAAAAAAGGCATATCAGAAAAAACAAAATTTTGATTGAAATTACAACTTAATCTTTGATATTGGATTTTTTTACTACAACTCATTCCCTTCTTCTCCTCGCTACATTTTTATTTTCAAACATTAGTACCATAATCCTAGTTAACCCAAAAATCAAATGCATATAAGAATTTTTAAAAATATAATAACAATACTTTAGAATAAATAAATAAATCAAATTTGATTAAAAATAAACTAAATAAAAATTATAAATTAAAATAGAATTAAGATTCTAAACTAAGATTTAAAACAAAACTAAGAAATAGCTAATTTGTGCTCAAATAATAGAATCAAGAAGAATCATTTAAAATAGAATGTGACCTAATAAAATAAAAGATGTTATGAATAAAAAATTAGTTCATTAAAATAAAAAATATATAGTATAATTAGTACTAAATGTTAACTAATTAATATTGTATGGAACAATTTTAATTTACCTTTAAATATATGATATATGAAAACCAACTATAAAACTAATTTATTTATCTAAAAAAAGTTACAAAATAAATGACTAATGATATATATCAATTAAATAATATTATAAATAACAAATTTAATTTATTATTTCATAATATCATTTTTTAAAAAATACATGTATGCATATAATGAATTCTCTATTTATGTTTGTTAAAAGTTGAAACGAATTGCAAGTCAGAGTACAGTCTATCACAAAGTACGTAGTGAGTACTAAACTATATAAATTAAGACTATTTTTTTCCTTGCCTTCATCCCTTCTAAAGTATACTTTTTTTTTCTTAAAAATCGCTTCATTCTTAATTTTTTATGTAAACCATATGAATGCAAAAGATATATACTATATCTACTCTCAATCTTTCTTTCACTGTGCCTTAATCCAGTATAAATAAACTTCTTTCATACTACCACAAATTGTTAAAAGCTTATAATCACTTTTCTTATAGTTATCATAAAAATGGAGGAGTTTTTGGCATGGTTAATTATGAGCCTTTTTTTTTTCTTTTGTAATTTTGTAGAGACCAAAAAAATAAAAGTAATACATAATTAATTTAAGTAGTGGCTCAACAGTTCAGCCGCTTTTTTATTATTTTTTAAGAAATTAATTTTATCTTTTTATTAATATAATATTCACCTTTTAAATTTATTATTTATGTATTTTTTCATTATTTCAAATTTAATGTAGTATTATTTATATGATAGTTTAGTTGAAATTAAAGTTACTATAAAAAAAACACTTAAATTGCCGACAAAAATATTATCCTAATTTAAAAAGAGTATATATAAACCAAAATGAAGTTTACTTGTTTCAAAAGGTTAATTATGCGTAAATATCATAGATATTCATGTTTGTCTTCATCCTTTTTAAGTGGTAGGCCAAAATATAGATCGAACGAGGCCTTCATTTTCCTACAAATAGTAGAAGGACAAAAGAAATTAATATGCTTTTTTTTTATTTTTAAATGCCAAACTATAAGATAATTAATAAAAAGAAAGGAGAATATAAAAGATGGTGTACTAAAAAAAATCTTTCGTATAGTTATCAATACATCTCTTTTTTAAGTTAACTAATATTATTATAATTTTTCTTATAGTTATCATACATCTCTTTATCAATAACTTCTTGTGTCTTGAAAAACTGTTAAATTTTTTTTACCATAAAAATAATTATATAAATATTTCAGGTATATTCAATTAAGTTGATTCTTTATTATAGAGACAAACTATTAGTTATCATAATATTAGTTAACTTTAATTGCGTGAAACAAAATATCAGTAACTTTAATTATTTTAGAATTGATCTATATTTCTTTATTATAATACAAATAATTTTTTATATGCTTTTATTATATTTTTTATAATATTTTTTTTCAAAGGTTTAAATCTCGTTCATTAATGTTTGAGATATTTTAATTTATTTTTTTAATTTGTTACTATAAATTGATGATATGATGAGTATTTTATCAATTAAGACAATTAAAAATACAAAAACATATTTAAAAAATAGTTTATATGTTATATTGTGATGTATTCTTGTTTTCTTGTGTTTACATTGATATTTCTCATGTTATTAAATTTTGATTTAATATGATTTTTTTATCATCAAAGATTTCTTATCTACTTAATATTATTAAATTAAAATATATTATTTAGTAGAAAATAATGTTAGGTGTTTCATGATTATTGTTATGGGCTAATATAGTAGCATTTTTAATAGTTGGTTATGAAATTAGTTATTTGATAAATGTCTTTAGTTCGAGAATTTGGAATTTGTAATATTTAATATAGTAATTAGATTTTTTTTTAAATTACGCTATATTTTACCGTTACTAAATTTTATCACTGGTTAATTTTTTAATTGGACAAAAATTTTATAATAAAAGGAGTTAATCTTTATTTATGTGGTGCTTTTTGAAATACAGGGGATTAAAAATGAATATCTTTTGTACTATTTTTAATTGTTGTGTTTGTATGTAAGATATATCCTAATTTTATTTTTAATTTTATAAAAAATATATATCATTACCAAAGCTCTAAAATATGAGAACATAAAGAATTTTAAAAAATTAAATTAAAGTATTGTTAAAAAATTTAATGTTACATTAATTTATTACTTTAATATATAAATTTTATTTTGATTATAAAATTATTATGATCAACTTTAATATAAGAGTACTATTTAATATCTTATGAAATTTTGTGTGTTGTGCTAGATCAATGAATTGAATTGGAAGTGGTTGAGAGGTTTTAAAAGTTATCTTATATAAAATAATATTTATATATGAAGGAATTTCATTTATTTTTTAACATAAGAATGCAAAGGCATATTCTTTTGTTTTTAATTCTTTAACGCATACATCTATGGAATTGAAATATGAATACAATTTTTTGTAATAAATTTATAATAAATAGAAGCATGAGTTGAAGAGTACCCATTAGTTTTTTTTTTTTATAAGTTATAGTAATAAATTCATTTTTATTTTACAGTTTTTATTTTGTAAGATATATCTATCCACTCAAATTAAAAAATATACACAAAAAGAAATTAGAGATGTATGTTTTGCACTCTTATTCTATTTGTTATTATTAGTCATATGAAAATATTTTTTATTTTTTTAAAATATTTATAATTGAATCTATAATCGTATTTGTTAAATAAATATAAACATATAAATATTATATATTACATCATTTTGATGTCTGTAACACCCTAACTTTTAGCATCTCATAATCGTACTAAAAGCTCAGGCGTCACTTACCTTTAAACCTTTATATTTTATATTATCTTTATTTAATATTGAACATTCGAAAGTACGAACCAAAATTTTAAACAAGAAATCGAAATGAGACTTTATCTTAAATCACTTAACCCCAGAAGTATAAATATTCACATAGCTTTATATACATAGACATATTCAAAGATTGTCAAATACAAGTCCTGCTCCTCTAAAAATCAAAACAACCGACGGCGAAGGGAAAATAAAATCTATGACTAAACCAAATACAGAAAGTAGGAATACATGTATATGTTAAGCTTCGTAGTTCGGTCGCGGCCTCGCGCCAAGGATTTCTGAACCTGTCACTGAACAAAAGAAATCTGTAGGGGGTGAGAACATCATCCTCGCAGGTTCTCAATAGGGAAAGAGAATGCCGTGAAAGTAAAGAATTAAGTTGCAAATAATCGCTTTTCAACTTTAAAAAAATTACCTTTAGAACTCTTTAAAACTCACCTTAAAGACTTTGATTAGTTCTCAGTAAGTTAAATCATTTAAGAAAATCCCAGTCAGTAGTAAGAACCGAAACCCGCAACAAACATACTAACTAAAGCACATAAAGAGAAACAAACACAACACATAAAGAGAAACAAACAACACATACACAATCATAATAAAATACAACAAGCAAACACGACCAAGAACAAATGCGCAAACAATATGATGTATGTCTATCCCTAGCACAGATAATGAGCTCATTCGTCGGTTTCGACCCGCACCCGACGCAATCCGACTCGCAAGTTAGATAAGGCATTCCAGCGGCATAACCTCTGCAAGTTTTTACTTCTTGCAGGCACTGATTCTCCAACTGTAGCATGTGCCCCTTTCTTCTAGAAGTCATTCCATACATACGGTCGTCCCCGCACAATCATTCACATATAAAGCCCACGGCGTAACATTTTCCCATCGGCACCATAACCATTTACTTTCCATCACCCTCTCGTGACCTTTTAAACATTTCATAATCACACGTGCCATGTTCTCTTTTCTCATTCTTTCTTTTTCTTAACAAACCGAATTCATATCATAACTTAAAACAAAATCTCTTCTCAAAAGAGTGAATTTGAAAGATTATACTTTTCTTAATAAATCAGATTGAAAATAAAGACTTTCCATATAATTCAAAATCAAACAATATTCATAAATCAGATTGACTTTTAAATAATGCCTTAAACAAAGTCTTGCAGTTTTATAAAAATTTCGGCAGTATTTCCTCTAAAATTCGGACTATGCCACCCTTCCAGAGTCCCTGTCCAACCATTTTCAATTTTCAAAAATCATTGAAAAATCCAACAAACCATATCCATTATCAAAACATTTGTAAATCTGAAAGCAGGTTCAATATCAAAATCATTTTTAACTCTTCATTCGTTACCAATAAATCAAGCTAACATTTTCTCAAAATAAGCTTATGAGCCAGATTTTCAATTCAAAATCACTTTTTTGTATGTTATACAAAAACTCAGACAGAACCTCCCTTTTAACATTCGACTTCACCACCCTTACGAGCTCCTTCATTTTCTCAACAATCCACTAGTCTGATTCTACAATCATCAATACAGCATGATTCTCAATAATCAACCCACTTTAACTCGGTTTAATAACCAACAATTCACTTCCACAATCAATACAGCAATATCCGAATTGAATTAGCATATTCAACAAACAACAATTCCTAAACCATTGCAACAGTGCTCACTCTTATTAAATAAATCTCAATCAACAACCAAACCAAGAAGGTAACATGACTAGAAATTCAGCAACAATCCAAACTCAATCCATTTTTCAATATAACAAACAGCACCAATTAAACATCATTCACAATCACAATTCAACCAATCCTTATTAAATAGTAATACCACACACTTATAAATTACTTGCAATTATTCAATAAGCCTTTCGGGCATTCTTAAATTAAAACTTTAATTTTAAAACGAACCTCCTACCTCAACTCATCGAAACTCACAAAACCCAAATGCATTAAAATCCCTTTTTTCCTTGCGTCCTGCAACAGCCACAACGTCAGACCATTTCTAAAGCAACAACAGCGACTTCAAACACAACATGCAAGCACCGACATCTAATCCTATGACAAATAACGCCGCAAAACCTTAGCCACATATAACAGAAACTGATATATCTAGGGTTCCGAAAAGAAATTACCTACTGGACTCAGAAAGTAATAGAGAAACAGAATGGCAGCGGCTCCAGTGACAACTCCATCAGCAGCCTTTTCGACCACCGCGATCCAAACAACGACGGCGGCAGCTCAAGGGAGCACCCACGCGGCCCATGACAGCGGCGGTAGGGGACGGCAGCTCCGGGTTGATTTGCGGTGCACCACAGCTCGTCAGCGGTGCAGATACGGCGAGGATAAGCTCCACCTCCTCCTCGCATGCAACAGCGCTGATGGAAGACGCGGCAGTGGCGATGGCGACATGCAAACAGCGGCGGCAGTCTTCCAGCACCCTTTAGCTCATGCATCTCCTCTCTCCCGCGATGGCAAGGTGACCCGACGGTGACAATGACCAGCGAGATGAGGATGGCGGCGATGGCGACGCTCCTCACTCGTGCGAGCTCCCCCTTCTCCGCGACACTCTCTCCTCGGTCCTCCATCATCAGCGACGACGACGGCGCGGCGAGCGGCAGCGACTCCTGCCGGCGCGATCTCCCCCTTCTCCTCTCTTCTCTGGTTTGCACCCTCTCCTCTCTTTTCTTTCTCTTTTGATTTCTGCTGCTGTTGGGTTTGATAAGGAAGGGAACATTGGCGGTTAGGTTAGAAGGGATTAGAGTTTTGTGTATAAAATTGAGGATTTTGGGTAGTTTAGTAATTTTAATAAAATTAGGGTAATAGAATAATTGAAAACTAATTTTAATCTAATACAAATATTTATAAAAAAAATTATTTAATTATTAACTTAATTTATTTTTAAATAAAGACTTTAATTTAATAATTAGAGTTAATCAAATTAATTTCTTTTAAAATCATAAAATAAAGTTCAAAATCTAATTATTCAAATTAAACCATATATCTAAAATCCTCATTATTTTCAATTACTCAAGCTTTCAAATCAATTATAAGAAAATATTCAATTAATATAAAATTTTCTGAAATTAATATCTTGAATAAATAAAATAAGTCGTAATTAATTTATTATTTAATTTCTAAAAATCTAAGATCTTACAATGTCATTGTTACTATTTATCATTTCTTTTTAATATTAATTTTATATTATTTGTCATTAGTCTGATATGACATTATCTTTTTATTCTTTTTAAATATAAATATAAAATATATAAATATTATATATTACATTATTTATGAATATTGTAGGATGAAAATGAAATATTAAAAAATATTATTATTATTATTTTGACCATTAAATTTATTTTTTTTTTAAAATTATTTTCATAAATGAATGATGTCTGAAAAAGTTGGATACCATATTTTTAATGTTAACTTTAAAACTTTGTATATATTATTTGATGTGTTGTTTAATTAAGAAATACACTACAGTATGTAACATCCCTTCTAGCAAAATACCTTGCTTAAGTCAGGGTATTTCTACTAGGAAGAACATTACGTAACCTTCTCTAGTATTAACTACTTAATTATCGAGCCTTTGTATCGAGATCACGTTTCAGTTTTAAGAAAATATTGGAAAATTTTGTTTTTATTCATTAAAGTTATGTTTCAAAGATTTCCAACAAATAATAATCACATAAATATTATTAATAATAATTCTTATACAAAAGAAACCAAACGAAACTCAAATACAATATACCAAACCTACCCCTCTATGTAAAATAAAATCTCAAGGGACAACAGCGAGGAGACTCTGAAAGTAATTAAAACCACAAAGAAAGCATACTAATCGCTTGCAGCTTCAAATTGCGTCTTCAGACCTGTGTCACTGAAAGGGTGGAAAATTTGGGGGTGAAAACCAAACCACAAGTTCTCAGTAGAGGTAGAGAATGTCGTGAAAATAAAGAATAAAGCGCAAATAGTTGATTTCGATCAGAGATATTTAAAAGAAAACTATTTTCATTTGCCTTGAGAATCCTCTTGAAAACCAACGGTTTAACATTCAAAATCCATAACCTTCTTTAAAAGCATCAGTTAATTATCCAAAATCCTAAACCCATATTTTTCTTTATAAAACCCTTAAAAGTTTTTCTAAACCGTATGAATGACTAATTTGTTCCGAGCATAGCTTCATTAAGTCTATGCTGAACCAGCTTAATCTTTCATACTTTACTAAAAATTAAACACAAACCAGTCACGGCCTCAGACCCAAGCAATTCAATCAACATCCAAACAATCAATTACAAACACAAATAATCAGGTTCAAACACAATCAAGAGCAATTAGCAGTTAAACAGAATTATTCACATAGGCAAATCAATTACAATATACACACTCAAACAATGTCACATAGATGCATATGATGAATGACTAGTCCTAGTACAGGCCATGAGCTCATGTGTCGGTTGGCTGCCCGCAATCCCGACATTTATCCGGTCACGAGTAATCCACGATTTCCCGGATATGATTTTTCGTTTCGTAATTAAATGCGCATATAATAATAGCCACTCATTTAAGACAACATCTGCTTTCTGCAAATATATATATATATATATATATATATATATATATATATATATATATATATATATATATATACTCTGCTCTACTCTGGGGAAACGGAAAATGGCTGTAGGTAACTTAGTTTTCCTACAGAAACTCTGGGTTGCTTTAAGCAACTAATATACATACAAATATCTCTTTATTATATTAGCTCTGGGTTAACTCAAGCAACTAATATACATACAAATATCTTTTTATTATATTACTCTTCTCTTTTATCTCTTTACTCTGCTCTGATTTCTCTTTTCTCTGCATCTCTTTACTCTTTTATAATTGTAAATATGCAAGCGGGATAAAACCCACGTCCTTGCCAACAACTTTATAAACCAAATATCTTTTCTCAAAAGAATTATTGAAGTTATTATCATTAAACAAGCCTTAAATATTTATTTTGATTAAGTCCTTATACTTTTATAAAAATTTGGACATAATCTCCTTTAAAAATACGACTTAGCCACCCTTACGGGTCCCAACCAAACAATTTACCAAACTCTTTTCAACCTTTCCAATATCAAATCATTTCAAAATCAAACAATTTTCAATATCGAATCAACCATATAACGTTAAGATTCATCTTTAACTCTATGGGCTCATAACTGTCACTAAGACATCCTTTAAGACATCCTCGACACTCTATCTTCTTTTCTGTTTTTAATATAACAAATAAACTTGGAATTGCACAAACTTTATGTCCAAGCGCTCATCTTGAAATAAAAAGCTTTCTAACAAACCAAAGACCATAATTTTCTGATTTTTCTAGCCTTAGGAATAGAGGAAAAACTATGACTGCTCTGCAATGTGTAAAATCAAAAAAAAAAAAAAAAACAGCAGTAGCATGTGATAATCAAAATTCAATATAAAATCCAAATTAAATCCAATGACCTTAAAATTTAATATAATTCAACTTCACTCATCCAGGTTTCTTTTCCAATTAGTTCTAGGTCAATACCATTTTTAATGAAGGAGTTATATAACTTGGAAGTTGAGTAATTTTCTGCAAAATTCTGTTTTAAAAGTCAATGAACATATCCTCTTCCAAGTCCCATAACTCACTCATTAAAACATGGACAGCCCTGAAATTTAAATTACATATGCTAAACATACTTAATTTTCTCTTCCAATTGGTTGCACCTCAATACCAGTTCAAAATCAACAGTTATAAACTTTCAAAGTTACTGATTTAAGAGAACAGAATCTGGCTTTTACTGCATAACGCGTCATATTTCAAAAATTCATATCTTTAAAACCACAATCCCAACCGTTCTGAAACTTTACGAAGTTAAAATAATAAGACTAAAGTTTTATTTAAAATTGGTTCCATTTCAAAATTCAATTCGAAACATTCACAGCAGAGCCAACAAGTCACCGCTGTTCTAAAAAATCTGCAGTAAAATCAGATTCCTCACCCGTAATTTAAAAATTCACCATAAATCATATATTTAACAAAAAAGTCTCAAATTCTCCAGTTCAATTCCAAATATTCCCAAGTTTAACTCAGACTTGATTCCACACAATTCCGATCATCACAGAATTAGTTACAGCCTTTCGAAGTTACTGTTTTCATTTAAAGATAATGCAGAAAATCAGATTTCACAGCTTAACTTTGAAAAATCATAACTAATTGTATAGTTAATCCGAAACCTTCAAAATTGAATCCTAACAACTACACTTACTAAAGTTTACTCAGCTTTTAATCTCACACCGTTTTGATCACTAGCAAATTACTGGGTCGTCCTCAAAATTACCATTCTATTTTGAAAATCAGATTGTTAATAATAGTTTAGTCTTTTAGGTCCTAATCCTTCAACAATTCTCAATTCAATATCAAATATATCGAATGATTATCTCAGTCTCAACCAATTATACATAATCAGTTAAAACCACAATTCTCAACTAGTCTCGAGTCACTCTCACCGCCATAGCAATATACCAAACAACCATTTCAACAGCCAACAGTCAATAATTCAATCATCTACCACACATAGTTACATTCAATTCAGTCACAACACCAAACACAATCGCAACCACAATCCAATATTCATATAATCAATCAATTACTCACAGCTATTAATCCTATTTGCATTATTCAATAAACCTTGTAGGCATTCTTAAATTAAAACCATTTAAATTAAACCCCCTACCTCAGTTAGTTGAACCCGTCAAATTTAAAGGCGATGATCCCCTCTTTATTAATCTCAGCAACGGCGGCAACTCTAACAGTTCTTTAGTATCATTAATACTATCACCTATGATAGTTCCATCAGCAAACATGGAAGTCATAGCAGTAGTGTTAAACAGAGACATAGGCAGTCACCAAAAAAACAGAGACATAGGTTTTCCTTACTCATAACAGAAAAAGACTAAGAAATAAAATGAAAGCAGAGTAAGGATTAAAGCTTACAGGTTCAAGAATAGGAGAATCAGAACCAGAACAAGAAGGCTGGTGCTGTTTTGGACTCTGATAGCGGTGCACGACTCATCGGCGACCATGGCAACAACGGTAAGGACAGTGGCAGCTCCTCAGGCTCGCACGGCTCTGTCTCCATCTCTCCCTCGCGTCGTTCTCATATCCATCCTGCTCGATGACGACGGCGAGCTCCAGGGTAACGGCGGTGACGGCGTGACAGTGCCACGGCAGCGGCGTCTTCCCTCTGTTCACGGACCTCCAATGGCAGTGACGATGAAGATCTCAAAGGCCGTAATGACGCGGGCTCCGCGAAGGTCACGGTGGTTGGATTGCGTGGCGCTACAGTTGGCAAGGATGACGACGACAATGATGGCGAAGAGGCTTGCGACAGCTTCCTCCAGCGAGCATGAACGACGATGATGGCGGCCTCTCTCCCTCTTGGCGCTACTCTCTGCCTCGGCTCTGGTCTTCCCTCGCGACGGCATTAGCGACGAGACGGCGGCTGCGTGGCAACGGCGTCTCCCTCCTCTCCTTCCCTGGTTCACAATCTGATTTCCTTTCTCTCCTTGTCTGATTTTCCTTTCCGTTTCTGTGTTAGGTTTAGGAAGAAAGGGGGAGGGACTGCATGTTTCAGAGGCCGGGGAAAGGGGTAAATTAGGGTTAGGATTTTTTAATTTGGGAATTAAAGTAAAATTAGGATTTTTATAAAGGAATAAGGATAAATATGAATAGATATTTTTTTTTGTGACTTATGAATATGAATAGATATTTTGATAAAATTGATGGGTAAAATAATTTTAAAATCAAATATATTCTGCCAATGAGTAATAGCTCAAATGGCATAGTCTCTCCATACTCAATTAAGAGGTTGCGGGTTCGAGCCTCATATCTTTGGTAAAAAAAAAAATCAAATATACTCTATAAAAAATATCTAAGAACATTATTTATTAACATATTGCTAAGTTCAATTAATTATTTCTAGTTTAAATTATAAAATAAACATATTAATCACATTTTTGTAAAATGTAGTTTAAACTCAATATTAATTATTCAAATTAAATGATATAATTTTTTATTATTTTTCTATTATCAAAACTTAATTTCAAATTATATAAAATGATCAATTGTAATAAGATTACACAAAAATATTAATTAACTTATACTCAAAGTATTTATAAAAATCAATTTAATCATTCCTAATAAATCAATCTCTAAGAGCTCAAATTAATAAAATAAACTATAATTCATTCATAATAAAAATTATTTAAATTAAATTATATAATACTTCCATTATTAAATTTTATTTTCAAATCATATGAAATAACCAATTATAAAAATAACATAAGAATATTAATTAACTTAAACTCCAAATATTAATAAAACTAATTTAATTACTCTTAATTGATTAATTTATAAAATAAGATATCAAATTAATAAAATAAATCGTAACTTTTTTAGAATAAAAATTACTTAAATTAAATTATACAATTCTTTCTTAATTTTCAATTACTAAAATTTTACAAAATATTTCATTATAATAAAATTACTTAAGAATATTAATTGATTCAAAATTAGTTTATCTCTGAATCTCTTTAATTATTTCTAATAGAATAATTTCTAAAATTATAAAACTTAAACTTAATAAGATAAAATCACAATTTATTTATATTTAGATTTCCAAAAACGCGGGATGTTACACAGTATATGTATAATTTCGTATGTAAAATTAAATAATAATGCTCAGATATATATAAAATAAACCATGTATAGTAATACTAATTTGATTAGTTTTGTTACAGAATATCAATGATGAATACTAACCAATTATGTTATTTTTATTTCTGTTACTTGTGCCAGTTCTATTGTCATGTGCTTCCATTCTTGTATTTTTTTAAAGTAAAATATAATTGTTAAGAACTAATTGAATTCATAACAAAGAAAATTAGTTATCGTGTTACCGGTATCAAATTGATGATGGGTGATAGCTTTTGCCATTTGTCTAATTGTAGTCAATCGGGCCATGTAAGACCCCGAATTTTGAAAATTAAATAAAAAATATTTATGCTTTATTATATTTAATTAAGATTAAAGTTTAAAAATTTTTATATATTTAAGCAATTTCTTATTTATGATTTAAAGCGGTAGTAATTGAATAATAATAAGGATTTTATATGCTCTAATTTAAATAATTAAAGTTTTAACTTTATTCTATAAATTTTAAAGGAAATTAATTTAATTATCTCTAATTATTGAATTAGAGTATTTATTTAAAAATAAACAAATAGTATTTTTATAAATATTAGTGTTGAATTAAAATTAGTTTTCAATTACTCTATTGCCCTAATTTTATTAAAATTACCTAAACTACCCAGAAATTCCTAAATTAAACCCAGTAACCCTAATCTAACTTAGCCACCGCCACTCATCCACCACCACACCTCCTTTCCCCAACTACACACACAAACCACACATGTAGAGAGAGAAGGGAGAAACGGCACAGAGAGGGAGAATTAGAGCTATGGGAGAAGAGAGAAGCAGAGCAAGACAGGGCTGGCGCCGCGGGTCTCGTCACCATCGTTGACGCTGCTGTAGACTACGAAACCGCCGCCGTTTGCACTAACGAAGAGGAGAGATGGGACGCCATTGAGCAAACGGTGCGAGAAAGGGAGCTGCCTTCTGCGCGTCACCATCATCGAGTCCGAGGCGAAGAGGAGGAGCGCGAGCGGGAGGATGAAGTCGTTGTTGCCGTTCGTGAACCAGACATCGTCGCCATCAGAAGCTCTTGCCGCCGCCGAGTATCCCGTCACTGTCAGATCCAACGCATCCCCGTTGGGGCTTCAAAGGGGGAGAAGAAGCTGATTCCGTTACACCCACTGCCGGAGGGAAAACCAGCTGCGTCACCGCGCCTCTATCGTTGGGAAACGCTGCTGTCACTGCTGAGATCTACTGCCATTTTGTTTATACGTTTTCCCTTTGTTACAGTAAGCCTTTCTGTTCTGAAACTCTCACGGCTAGTGTATATGCGTTATGTTATGTGTTTGGTGAAAATTCTGACGTTTTGGTAATGTAGTATTGATTCTTGGTTATTGCATGTCGCGTTTGGGGTTGCCGCTGTTGTTGCGAGGGTGGAATGGACTGTGGTTGTGACTGCTGAGGGTATAGGCCGAGAGAAAACGGAATTTGTCACGTAGTTAAGTCGTGAACGAGGTTGGGGCAATTTCTTAAACTTAATTTACTATAAAAAATTGTTTTAAGTTGATATTGATATGAAAAACATAGTTCTATGATTTCGTAAGTTTTATGTATTGAACTGAGTTTCTTGGAATGAATATAAATGCTAGTTTGAATGGTTTATTGATTGATTGAAGATGCTTAGTTGGATTTTGTACTTGGTTTAAGGTTATTATGATGATGATTGAATTGTGACTGTTTTTTATTATTGAGTCGAAAAGTTGGTTTGATTAAATACTATGTAAAATAATTTTCTTAGTTTGGGGTTAATTGGTTATTGAAAATAACTCGGGATTTGAAAAGATTTGGGATATTAGGAACAAAATTTGTTGATTTATCATAAATGATTCTGAGAATTGGAAATGATTTTAACATTTGAAATTGGTTTGAATTGTTGGTCATGAATTGAGTTTTGGAAGATGATTTCGGATATTGGAATTAGTTTGAGTTATACTGTTTTGGTTGGGACCCTTAAAGCGTAGCAAAAGTCCCAGTTTTAGAGGAAATGCTATCGAAATTTTTATAAAACTCTAAAACTTTATTTAAAGCGTTATTTAAAAGCAAATCTGATTTAGGAATATTATTTGATTTCGATTTATTACGGAAATAGTCTTGTTTTCAATCCGATTTATTAAGAAAAGTATGATGTTTTAAATTCAATCCTTTGAGGAGAGATTTTGTTTTAAGTTATGATTTGAGTTCGGATTGTTAAGAAGAAGAAAGAAGGAGAAAAGAGAACACGGCACGTGTGATTATGAAATGATTAAAAGGTAACGTGAGGGTGACAAAAAGTAAATAGTTAAGATGCTGATGTAAAAATGTTAAACCATGGGTTTTATGTGTGAATGATTGTGCGGAGATACCCGTGTACATGGAATGGCTTCCAGGAGAAAGAGGCACATGCTTCAGCTGGAGAATCAGCACCTGCAAAGGTTTGGAACCTTGCAGAGGTTATGCCGCTGGAATGCCTTATCTGACTTGCGAGTCGGATTACGTCGGGTGCGCGTCGAAACCGACAAATGAGCTCATTACCTGCGTTAGGGATAGGCATGCATCATGTTGCATTTGTGTGCTTTGTTTGAGTGTGCTTAAGTATTTTAGTTTGCTTATTTGATGAATTCTATTTAACTAGTAACTGTGATACTTGCTGTAACTGTTCTGTATATGTGCTTGCCTTGAATTTGTTTGTGTTTGTGATTGAGTTTGTTGAGATTGAGTTTCGATAATGAATTGTTTTAATTTGTGCCAGAAGCCGAGATTTGATTATGTATTGGGTCGGAGGTCGTGATTGGTTATGTTTCGGCCAGAGGCGATGATTGACTGGATTAGAGATAAGTTTTGGATAAAATGTTATTTTACATGGAATTTTTTGTAAGAGAAATACGAATTTTTGATTTGAATAACAAATCGATAATTACTATGTTTTAAAAATAGTTTTTAATTATAATATCTTCTTACCATAATTCTCAAAAAACCTTTTACTGAAAACCCTTACGAGGATGATGTTCTCACCCCCTATAGACTTCTCCTTTCAGGGAACGGACAAAAAAGCACATGAAGAATTTTTGAGTTTAGCTTATGCAATATGGATGTATTAGTTCAGTTATTATTTATTCTTCCCTCGCCATTAATATTATAACTTTGTAAGAGGGATAGGAGTTATATGATCTGTATGTATATAATATGTATAAGTTACTTGATTGAGAAGTTTTGTTTATATATATGCTTGTTTATTTTATTGTAAAAGAAGTTTTTTCAGTTTTTCAAATGAAATAGCAACGCAATTCCGAGTCAAAGGCTCATATTTTATTATTAAGTATATAAAGTCATCGTAATACCTCTTGCTATCGAGTGGCACGGTTGGAAGCGTGACATTCTGATAGTGAGGATGTTATAGGCTACCCCTGTGTTTGCAGTTAATCGGGTATCTCCACCTGTGTTTGGTATTGGAGTTGGAATTAGAGTTGTATCAGTTTATACGGCAACTTGTTTTTCTTGTTGAATCATCTCCCGATAAGTTGCATGTCTTCTAGCTAGGTGTTGCTGTCTTTGTTCTTCGGTCATCTTCTGTCTTCTTTGCCTCGCATATTCTGTCCAAGTGGATCGACGTTGACGTGACTGTTAATTTCGTGAAGTTTCCATTTCTATTTTTCAGAAAGATAGCAATATGCAGAGAAGAAAAACGTTTGTAAAACTAAGATTGAAAGTGAAAGAGTAATTTAATTTTTTTGAGGATTATGTACGACTGAAGGTGGAAGGTGGAACAATTTTTTATTGAAAGTGAGTTGGTTTTTAATTGAGTACGTAGCAGTTTTTTTATTGGAAGTAAATCAGTTTTAAAATATGTCGTGGATTGAAAGTGAATCAGTTTGATACTCTGTCGTGAGATAAATTCTTTTTTTATAAAAAATAATAAAAAAATAGAGGACGTAGTAACAGTTTGTTATATCGAATTCAGTGTTTAACAAAAAAGAAATAGGGGTTAAATAGGAAGAAAAAATTGGATACTAAATTTTCTTATCCCATTATACATTGGTATAGCCCATTATATATTGGTATAGATTTGATTAAGGAGTACTCTTTTATATATAATTCTTTTTTTAAAGATAAACAATAGATATCAGAAATATGTAAACTATGTGTTGTAGATTTAATTATTCCAATGACTTTAGTTAATACTGATTTATTTTTCTTTATAATTTAAATACTATTGTATTCGCAGCTTGAAATAGATATTAATAAATTAATTATATTATATACTATTAGTTATTGTACTATAATTATATATTGATCATGTATATGCTATTGTATTATGGGCTATTATATATGAAAAATACTAATAAAAATAATAAATAATTAATATTTTGTTGACGTTATCTTATTTATATCATTATAGTATAACGTTATTTATATTAATTATTTATATTTTAATAATTTTTAAAAAATATCATGAAAAATTGAAGATAAAAATATAATTAATAAATTTATTATCAAAATATCATGTATCCTGAGTATTCAGTTTTTTTTTTATATTAAAAGAGAATCAATTTTTAAAGAGGGATAAGAAAGGAAGAAAGAATTGGATACCAAACTTCCTTATCCCCATATATATATTTCTAAGCAATCACTAAACTAGGAATATATTTAAATCACTAAACTATTATTATTTAAATATTTTGATAGCTAAATATTTAACTAAACTGTTGTAATATTTAACAAAATTTTAATGGAGTTATGTAATATTTAACTAATCTCCATTTAAATATTTAACAGATATCTTAGAAATTGGAAATAAATATTTAAAAAAGGGCTAAAACTATAATTAAATATCAAATTCACTAATTAGTCTCTCTATTTTTTATTTAATAATAAGAGGTAATATATTTACACCATTTTATTTTTAGAAAATATCTTATAATTGAATATTCTAGAAGTATCATGTTTATTACTTAATTAGCGGCTGCCTGTTCAATCGCTTTTCTATTATTTTTAAGAGATTAAATTTTAATTTATAATTTTGTTTTTAAAATTATAAATTTAATAAAATAATTTAAATATTAAAAAACTAAAAATAAAAATAAAAATTTTATTAAGTTATTTAACTTTTAGAATATATAAAATTTATAAATTTAAATTAAATAAGATATTAAGAAAATTTATTATGTTGTTATTACGTGTAACAAAATCAAAATAAAAATTTAGAAACATTATTAACAACTAACTATTTATAAATGCTATTAACTTTATTTATTTATTTTTAATAGTATTTAATTTGAAGTAGAAATAAAAATTTATATTTAAAATACTCTTTATCTTCATACATAATTCCAATTGAGAAAAAAATATTTTTTCATTTTACATTTAATTTTTAAATTATCTTTAATTTTATTATTTTTTTTAAATTATTAATTTATATTTTTATTCTGTCTCTTCACTATATCAAACACTATTCTTTTTCTTACTATATATTATTCTCTATACACATACCTGTCATTGTCTCATCGCGACTATTATATTACCTTGTTCTCCTTTCTTGCTTTTTTTTTTACCTCTCCTTCTACCTTCTCTTCACCCGATCGTTATTAATTATCACCAAGTATCATTATCGCAACTTTTACTCTTTTCTATTACTTTGATTTATAACTACCTATTCGGTTAATATTTATGAGTTGTTGAAGGTTTGCTAAAAAAATTAAGACATAAAGCGTTTAAAATTTTTGTCCAAATTATCAAAATTTGATGTCAGTAATTCTAAAAAACAATATCAAAATATATTATTTTCAACTAAAATAATAAAAATAGTATATGATTGTAAGTTTTTTAACTAATAATTATAAATTTAAGTTGCAGTTTAATATAGTACCTTGGAACAGAAGGCAACCATTACAATCCACATTTGACTATTATTATATAAGTTTCACATTTATTTTATTATGTATATTAATTAAACTATACTTTATTATTTTATTTTACATTTTTTGAAATAATGCCATCGTATTATAAGGATGAGATTAATTTTTATAATCTAATGCGAACCTTTTTATTATTTTGTTCGTCATTGAATACTATCCATAAAAATTAGTTACTTAAAGTGAAATACTATATAAAGAGAGACAGAAAATTTTTAGATTTATCGTTCTAGTTTACTTCTCAATCCTCACTTAATACACTCAAATTTAATAGTTTTGATGGCGGTGATTGTTTGTAATTAGTTAGAAAGTTTTAACTTTCTCTTTCTGTCTCTGTCTCTCTACGATTTTGAACAAACTCAATTTTATTATTAAATAATTTTTTAAGTTCAGAATATTTTTACTTCTTATATAATAAGTATCTTTTAAATTATTTAATACATAAAAGTTACATCCTTTCATTTATCTTGAAAGTTAAAAATTAAAGTTAAATGATATTAGTTCTTTTATTAAGCACAAAATAAACTATAAGTCTAAATAATATTAGTTCTTTTATTAAGACAGAGAAACTCCATAAAAGAGTAATATTAAGTCTCGTTCTAATATATGAGAACATGTACTGTTTATTATATTATATATTATCTTTGTACCACATCAAAAGGTAAAAATCTATATCTTCCTTTTGTTACATATTTTTTTTCTGTCTGAATTAGCTTGTATATTATCAACTTATTTATATTATTTATACAATATTTTTTCTAGTAGTTATCCATTAATAAATATTGAATTAACAATTCTATTTATTGTATTTCAATGTGTTTATTTCAATTAGACTCAATAAATTATCAAAATTCAAATCTATTCTCTTGAACTACTTCTTAATCATATGGTTGGAATCGTTTAAATGAAATATCTTTAGACTCTAAAATTTTTAAAGTAAAAAAAAAATACAATAAAATAAATTAAAAAATCTGAAGAATAAAATGATTTTTAAAATGAATATATATATATATATATAAGAAAAATAATAAATTAAAACTTGCGTGGCCATGACATAAAAAAATAAAGAGAAAAAAATAATTATAAAAGTTGAAATAATGAAAAATATATAACACAACTCTTATTCTGCCACATTTAAATGTTGTGTCAATCTAATAATCAATAAAAAATAATATTATCTAATGTAAAATAGTTTAAAAATAAAAAAGAGATTAACAAAATCAATTAACAAAATTTTTATCTTAGGTTGTCAGATTATTTAAAAAATCAATTAACAAAGTTCTTATCTTGCTACATTTATTGTGTTATATGTTAATTGTAAAACCCACAAAATTAGTAAATAATTAGCTAATAAATTAATTATTAATCAAAAAAATTAGAAAATGGGATTTTATAGTTTAATGAGATAGAGCTAATTAAAATAATAATTTTGACACTAATTTTAAAGAATTTGGCCCAAAATTGAGCCAAATGGGCTAGACTGGGAAAACCAGGCCCGTAATGGGCCATGGCCCAACCCAACTTAATGAAACAAAAAGAGCTTTAGCTCTCTCTTTCCCCCTTCTCATTATGAAACATGCTGGGGGAGCTAAGGAAAGGGGAGAAACACCAAACCCTCACTCATAATTTTGATTCCTCGTAACTTCTGATTCAGAGCTCCGATTGACGAGCCGTTTGCGGCCACGCGTCCGTAGCAACAAGTTCTACAAAGCTCAGTAATCAATTTGGTAAGGAGGTTTCATTTTCAGTTTTGAATTTTTTGCCCAATTTCAAAAATTCAATATGTAGGTGTAGAGATTTTTGATCCTTTGATGTTATAGCCTTGAACTACCTTGAAGAAATCATTAGATTTTGCTCTATTAATGCTTGAGAATGATAAGAACCCCCAAACCCTTGTGAAATCTGTGATTAAGTGGAATCTATATTGATTTAGTGATGATTATTTGTATTAGATTGAGTTGTGGGTTGTTTTGGGGTATGTTAGTGGTCCTTGATGGTGTTGGAGACTTAACATTGGATTTTGGGGAGCTAGATATCCATTTGGTGTGACTTTGAAAGCTTGGGTCTTTACAGAATAGTGCTAATCGTGGTGTTTTGGGTTTATCAGGGAATCGGCCAAGGTATGGTTTTGATTTCTCGTAATTAAAATATAATGTATCATGAAAACGTAGGCTAGTTGCCTGTAAGATAAGAATTGAATTATTGATATGGTTGGTGATTGAAATTTAGTTAATATTATGTTAGTTAGTAATGTTGAGATTGTGGTTGAGGTTGTGATGTTGTGATGAGTAATGTTGTATATGAAGGTTGGTAAATGATAATAACTATGTTAGTGATATGTTGTTTCGAACTTGTACTATTGGATTAAAAACTTGGTGAAGATGGAAAGTAAGTATGTTGAGAAGTGTTATGATGATTGGTATTATGTTGGTAGAGATAATTGATGATGTATGTAATGATGATAATGATGATGATGTATATATATATATATATATATATATATATATCTGTGTGTGTGTGTGTGTGTGTGTGTGTGTGTGTGTGTGTGTGTGTGTGTGTGTGTGTGTGTGTGTGTGTGTGTGTGTGTGTGTGTGTGTGTGTGTGTGTGTGTGTGTGTGTGTGTGTGTGTGTGTGTGAGTTGTTGATATGGCTTTTGTTGTTGTTAGAAATGAATTATTGTGTGGGAGTGATTATATATGTGAAGTTGGTGTGATGTGGATTGAAAATGTGGTGTGTTGAGGAGTGTTTGGAATTTGTTTGATGTGGTTTGGTAAGATTAAAAAGTGATGGAATTGAAGTGTTGTGAAAAATAAGGTTTAGAAATCTTGTGAAAATTTTGTGAAAATTTGATTTTTGGCCGAACTTTGGTGAGCCATAACTTGGCTTTTGGATCCCCAAATTGTTTCAAACTTATTTCATATAAAAATTGGGTCTGTGAAGTTTACGCTGTTCGAAGAACAGATGAAAAATGTTTTGAAACAAAAACGTTATGCGCTTCAGAAGTTTGGAGTGCAAACTAAAAATTCTGTAGCATTCAGCATTTTTGCTGTTCTGCATTGGTTGCATACGCGACCACCTACACGCGACACGACCAACTTTTTCGGGTTGGGCATCTCACATACGCGAGCAAGGTGCTTGCGTATGCGAGGAAGGAAAAAGTACGCCCACGCTTATGCGTGACCATTTCAGTAATGCACTCCCACGCGTACGCGTGGCCTCTGTTTCAGCAAACATAAATTTTGTGTTTTAAAATATAATTTTTAACCTCTAGACCTCTATTTCCACTCTTTTAGCCCCCTAAACCTTAGTTGTATATTGAGAGGTGAGAAGAAGGTAGGAAAGAGTAGTTACTTGGAGTTGAAGAAAGTTAAAAAAGTGGTGAAGTATGAATGAGAAGTGTGTAAATAGGATAGGTATATAAAGAATATGGCCTTAGTGAATGATTTTGAATGATTATGAAGGGATGTGAAATAATGAGTTATAATGAATTTCAAAAATGGATTTGTTTTGAGCTTGACCTGGTAAGGTTTGTGGTGGTTTACAGCTTGCCCAGTGTCGAGACATTATGTGGGGTTCGTAGTGGTTTACTGCCCACATGTTTTTAAATGAAAATGCTTTGTGGGGTTCGTGGTGGTTTACCGCTCACATGTGCTTGACTTGTCTGTTTTATTTGTCTGTGCATCGGTGTTTCAGAGGGATGGAGGGAAGGCGGTGAACTTAGGGACTTTGGTTAGAACTGTAATAAAAATCAGGAATCCTTAAACTTAGATACCTCTCCTTAATTTATGGTTTTAGATTTTACTTCTAAGTTTAAATCTTTTGTCGGAAGTTCTAGGATTGCCTTTGACTTTCTCGGGACCTCATATGTTAGTTATGTGAGTACTGTTACGATATTGAGAACCTCCGGTTCTCATCCCATACCTATTTTGTGGTTTTCAGATGTAGGACGTGAGGCACCTCGCTAAGGCATACTGGAAGCTTCTGATAGCGGAAATCCTTGTCTTTGAGATTTTATTTTGAATATATGTATATATGTAGATACTTTTATCTCCACTACTTATGCATTTTATGTATTAACTTCCTCTTAGAGGATAGTTTGGAAAAATAGGTTCTGTAACTCTGTATCTTGGGCTTATTTTGGGTTCTCTTATATATATATACTTATGTGCTCAAGCCAGTTGTCTTCGCGAACCGAGTCTTGAGCTTTGATATTTGTACCTTGGAACTCTCTTTCGATTATATCTATATTAGCTTCTCTTATCTTCTTCGTTTATTGCTTACGTAGCGTGAGTGTTGCGCTTTTTGTTTTACCATTTTTTATTTTAACTTTTCCTCAAAGGCTCCTAGTTATAAATCTTTTTACTATACTGTGTATATAAATTTTTACTTTTAGATGTTGTAGTGCCTCGCCACCTCTGTTTTACATCCAAGTTGTAAAGCTCTGTGTGATAACATTATGGTATCAGAGCAGTTCATTCCCATAGAGCCTCAGGGATAGAGTGATTATGCTTTTGAGCATGCTCTGAGTCGTGTTTATGTGCTATTTAGGATATCTAACTGATAAACATAGCATAAGGTTCTTGAGTTTTCATTTGGGACTTTGAAGCATTAGACTTGCGATATTGAGACTGATCACCTTTATATCACTTGTTTTGTGTGAACAGGGACTAGATGGTGACTCGTGGACGCGGTCGCAGGCATGGCAGAGGTAGAATAGGAAATGCAAACCCTGAAACGATAGGAAATGACACAACGGACTTCATGACTACCCTGGAGAACATGGTTGCGACTATGCAGGCCATAGCTGCTGCCATAGGAAATCAAACTAATAATGGAAATGGCAGAAATGGGAATGATGGGTCGATGACCTTAGCCACTTTTCTGAAGGTACATCCCTCGACCTTCAGAGGGACCACAAACCCTACTGAAACTGATAACTAGCTCCGAGCAATGGAGCGGGCTTTGCAAGCTCAGCAGGTGCCCAAGGAACAATGGGTGGAGTTTACGACCTATCAATTACAAGGTGAATCGCAATACTGGTGGCAAGGGACACGACGTATTCTACAACCAGATGGCACTATGATATCTTGGGGTGTGTTTCAGACTGAATTCTACAGGAAGTAATTCCCTAGCTCAGTTAGAAACAGTAAGGAGCTTGAGCTGTTGCAGTTAAAATAAGGTGAAATGTCTGTTGCGGAGTATACAAATAAATTTGAAGAACTGTGCCGATTCTCTCGAATCTATCAAGGTGCTTCGGGAGACTTTGAGGAGTGGAAATGTATCAAATATGAAAGAGGACTCCGGAATGACATTCTAAGCTCAGTTGGGCCTATGGAGATTCGAACTTTCTCTGAATTGGTAAACAAGAGCCGTGTTGCCGAGGATTGTTTGAGAAAGGCGGCTTTGGATAAAGGCGACCATCAAGCCTTTGTTAGGAGAGATCAGGATAGAAATTTTGCACCGAGGGGCCAAGAGTTTAAGAAGAGTGGTAGCCACCGGAAGAATGATAGAGGGAAGTAACTAATTATTCAGAGGATATGAGGTGCCAAAGGTGGGGAAGTTTTCACCCGAATGGGCTGTACCGAAAGGATTTAGGACTGTGTTACAAGTGCGGGATGCCAGGTCATATCTCCAGGGACTGTTCCCACAGGAGAACTCAGGACGCTGATCAGGCGTAATCACCAGGTGAAGGTAATAAGGAAATTGCTAATCTAAATTTAATTTCCTATTATGATATTGTGATGCCACAATTAGTTTTAGTTTATGACGGAGATGAGGACTTCGAGTTAAAGGTGCCAGGCTTTACTGATGACTTGAATGTGCATATATTAATTCCTTAACTTATAATGGCTAAATTTAAAATTTCTTTTTCCGTGCCACTGGATGGTTTGTATGGGCTACCAATGTACCACATATCATTGGATGTTTTCAAATGTTCAAATCAAATTTTTACCACAGGGCTTGTGTTAATAAATCTTTGCGACTCAACCCATTCCTTCTTTAGAATTTGTGCCAGGGTGCTATCTCAGATTTATTCCTAAATAACGATTTGATTATCCTCTGAACTCTACTCCTAACGCACAGGAATCTATCCTTTCCGCGGTGAGCTTGACCTTGTTACGATATGAACAAATGATCTATGAATTTTGAAAAAATTTGTTGAAAGTGTAGTACTCTCTTTCGTAACCTTATTGTGTTTCATGACCCTGCAATACATCCTTCTGCTTTTTAGTAAATACCGTTATGTTGTTTGATCACTTTTAAGCTTAAAATCCTTTTCGAAATCTAGTCAAACTTAGTTAATACCTCGTACAATTCCTTGATATAATCATCTTGGCGCTAGTTCCTTAAAAGTAAGAATTCGGGACATGGGAGATGAGGAGTGTAAGTACGCAACATTATGAGGAGTCTTGGAGCTTTAGTTCTTACCGACCGTATTGCCTGAGATTAAATTGACATGCTAGGATGCACCGTGTATGTAGACACCTGAATACGAAAGAAAGCCTTCGAACCTTAAAAAGAAGATTAACCTTAATGCTAGTCTTCGTGATACTTGAACCTAGTGAACCATTCGAAAATACTACGAAGTATTATCAAAAGAACTCAGGAGGCATGGAGGAAATGTCATTGTGTGGTGATGGACGCTCCTAGCAGAAAGTCTTCGAGTGTTGTATGAAGGACGAATAAGGAAAAGTAAATGTTAAGTAAGTGGTATTCTAAAGTGGAGTGTTGAGGTAATAGTTGGAGTCATTAGATTGGATCGATTACGAGTTTCAAGAAATTGTAAGGCCGAGAGAGTTGGGAAGCACAGTAAGAGGATAAAGAACTATCAAGAATGTTGAAGTCCGTTGACCAAAGGAGTCAAGAAAAGAGCAAGAAGGATAGGGGAAGAGTGTAGAGGGTTAAAGAGAGGACTTATATACCAAGTTTCAGGAGTTTGAGGCAGGGTGCTAATTGCTTCTGTATTAATGTAGATCCGGAGAAATTAATTTTTTTAGATATTGCACTAATAGCCAAAACAACAAAGAGGGACTAAGTGAAATTCGAGTTAAGAGTTCTAAGTGCAAAGCCGTTAGAGAAATTTTGCCGACCAAAGAGGGAACCTAGAGAGTCAAAAGGAGGAAGAGCTGTGTATTCTTGAAAACTATTTCAACAACTGATAACAGATGAGCAATCAACATAAAGAAGTTTAACCTGAAGTATGATGGGTCATTTGATGTATTAGAACAAACTGAACTAGTAGTATCTCAAGTGTTTTTATTACTATACTTTTGAACCTGCGCAACACATTCCTTACCTCGTAGCTCTGGAAATGTATTTCTCCATGTAACTTATGTCTGAGGAGCTTAACTAGTTCAATTCAAAAAGATCTAGAATTTCAAGTGACTCCAATTAGGATTGACAATGTCAACATTAAGAAACTTCGAAGATAGGAGGTCTCATTAGTAAAGGCGATATGAGAATCAAGTCAGAGAGGAGAAGCATACCGGAGGATTTGAAATAGGATGAGAGAGGACTAGCCGTGCTTAGCCGTAAGTAGTTGAATTTTGGGGACAAAAATCTAAATTAGATGGGTAGGATGTAAAACCCGCAAAATTAGTAAATAATTAGCTAATAAATTAATTATTAATCAGTAAAATTAGCAAATGGGATTTTATAGTTTAATGAGGTAGAGCTTATTAAAATAAGAATTTTGACACTGATTTTAAAGAATTTGGGCCAAGATTGAGGCGAACGGGCCAGACCGGGTGAACTGGGACCATAATGGGCCCATGGTCCAACCCAACTTAATGAGACAAAAAGAGCTTCAGCTCTTTCTTTTCCCTTATCATTATGAAACACGTTGGGGGAGCTAAGGAAGGGGGAGAGACACCAAACCCTCACTTATAATTTCGATTCCTCGTAACATCTGATTCGGAGCTCCGATTGACCGCCATTTGCGGCCACACATCTGCAGCGACGAGCTCTACAAAGCCAATAATCAATTTGGTAACGAGGTTTCATTTTCAATTTCAAATTGCCTCCCTCCAATTTCGAAAATTTAATGTGTGGGTGTTGAGATTTTTGATCCTTTGATGTTATAGGCTTGAACAAACTTGAGAAATCATTGGATTTTTCTCCATTGATGCTTGAGAAAGGTAAGGACCCCCAAACCCTTGTGAAATCTGTGATTAAGTGGAATCTATATTGATTTAGTGATGATTATTTGTATTAGATTGAGTTGTGGGTTGTTTTGGAGCATGTTAGTGGTCTTTGGTGGTGTTGGAGACTTGACATTGGATTTTGGTGAGCTAGAGATCCATTTGGTGTGACTTTGAAAGCTTGGATCTTTGCGAAACTATGCTAATCATGGTGTTTCGGGTTTATCAGGGAATCAACCAAGGTATGGTTTCGGTTTCTTGTAATTAAAATATAATGTGTCGTGAAAACATAGGTTAGTTGACTGTAAGATAAGAATTGAATTATTGATGTGGTTAGTGATTGAAATTTAGTTAATATGTATGTTGGTTACTAATGTTGAGATTGTGGTTGAGGTTGTGATGTTGTGATGAGTAATATTATATATGACGGTTGGTAAATGATAATAATTATGTTAGTGATATGTTGTTTTGAATTTGAACTATTGGATTAAAAACTTGGTGAAGATGGAGAGTAAGTATGTTGAGAAGTGTTGAGTTGTTGATATGGCTTTTGTTGTTGTTAGAAATGAATTATTGTGTGGGAGTGATTATATATGTGAAGTTGGTGTGATATGGATTAAAAATGTTGTGTGTTGAGGAGTGTTTGGAATTGGTTTGATGTGGTTTGGTAAGATTAAAAAGGGATGGAATCGAAGTGTTAGGAAAATTGAGGTTTAGAAATCTTGTTAAAATTTTGTGAAAAGTTAATTTTTGGCCAAACTTTGGCGAGCCATAACATGGCTTCCAGATCCCTAAATTGTTTCAAACTTACTTCATATGAAAATTGAATCTGTGAAGTTTACGCCGTTCGAAGAACGGATGAAAAATGTGCTGAAACGAAAAAGTTATGCGCATCGAAAGTTTGGAGTGCAAACTGAAATTTCTACAACATTCAGCATTTTTGCTATTCTGCATTGCTTGCGTACGCGACCACCTACACGCGATGGAACCAACCTTTTTGGGTTGGACATCTCGCGTACGTGAGCATGGTGCTTGCGTACCCGAGGAAGGAAAAAGTACGCCCACGCGTATGCGTGGCCCACGCGTAGGCATGACCCTTCAGTAATGCACTCTCACGCATACATGTGGCACACGCGTATGCGTGTCCCCTGTTTCAGCAAACATAAATTTTATGTTTTAAAATATAATTTTTAACCTCTAGACCTCTATTTTCACTCTTTTAGCCCCCAAAATTTAGTTATATATTGATAGCTGAGAAGAAGGTAGGAAAGAGTGGTAACTTGGAGATGAAGAAAGTTAGAAAAGTGGTGAAGTATGAATGAGAAGTGTGTAAATAGGATATGTATATAAAGAATCTGGCCTTAGTGAATGATTTTGAATGATTATGAAGGGATGTGAATGAATAAGTTATAATGAATTTGAAAAATGGATTTGTTTTGAGCTTGACTTGGCAAGGTTCGTGGTAATTTACCGCTTGCCCAATGTCGAGACGTTATTTGGGATTCGTGGTGGTTTACCACCCACATGTTTTTAAATAAAAATACTTTGTGGGATTCGTGGTGGTTTACCGCCCACATGTGTGTGTCATTTTTTCCAATTAAAGATCTTGCGAGGTTCGTGGTGGTGTACCGCTCACAATAGTGGGGTTCGTTTTAGTGTACTGCCCGCCAGGTTTGGTTACTGGTGGTGTACCGCCCACTGGTTTTTCAAGAGGACGATATCCGGGTTAGCTACCGAATGTATCGGGTTCTAGCAAAATAATCAACACGTGAGCTTACGGCTAGTAGAAAAGGTATGCATCATGTGCATTTGTATGTTTTTGTTTGGGTGTGCATTGTCCTAGCTTGGCTAATTATTCATTCATGTTAACTGCTAATTGCCTACTTGATATGCATGCTCTCTATGTGTGCTTGACTTGTCTGTATTGTTTGTCTGTGAATCGGTGTTTCGGAGGGATGGAGGGAAGGCGGTGAACTTAGGGACTTAGGTTAGAACTATAATAAAAATCAGGAATTCTTAAACTTAGATACCTCTCTTTAATTTATGGTTTTAGATTTTACTTTTAAGTTTAATCTTTTGTCAGGAGTTCTAGGATTGCCTTCGGCTTTCCCGAGACCTTATATGTTAGTTATGTGGGTACTGTTACTATACTGAGAACCTCCGGTTCTCATCCCATACATATTTTGTGGTTTTTAGATGCAGGATGTGAGGTGCCTCGCTGAGGCATACTGGAAGCTTTTGATAGCGGAGATCCTTTTCTTTAGGACTTTATTTTGAATATATGTATATATGTAGATACTTTTATCTCCACTACTTATGTATTTGATGTATTAACTTCCTCTTAGAGGATAGTTTGGAGAAATAGGTTCTGTAATTCTGTATCCTCGGCTTATTTTGGGTTCTCTTATGTATATATATGTTATATACTTATGTGCTCAAGCCGGTTGTCTTCATGAACCGAGTCTTGAGCTTTGATATTTGTACCTTGGAACTCTCTTTCGCTTTTATCTATATTAGCTTCTCTTATCTTCTCAGTGTATCGCTTATGTGTCGTGAGTGTTGCGCTTTTCGTTTTACCATTTTTTATTTTAACTTTTCCTCAAAGGCTCCTAGTTATAAATCTTTTCATTATACTATTTATATAAATTTTTACTTTAGAAATCGTAGCGCCTTGCTACCTCTGTTTTAATTAAATATCAAATTTAGTACTCTACATTATGAGATAAAACCTCCATAGCCCATTCATGAACTGGGCGCAATAATCTTTGCTTTACATAATTACATATAGCAAAATAGCAAAGATTCTCCTTTTACCGGTGCCTGAGAGTGTCTCTGTTACTACCGGAATAATAGAGGCCAATGAGGCTCCTCTCAAACCAATCGAGAGATTCATTAGCAAACTGAGTCTTATTACAGTCAAAAGGGTACAAGACCAGAATTCCTCTTCAGTGATTTATGTGAAATCAAAAGCAACAGGAAACACTTTCTCAAAAAGAGAAAGAGCTTAAAGCAATAAGATTCAAGATGAGAAATGCTAGTAGAAAAAAGATGGGATGAGATGCTAGCCCTAGCGCAGAAGATCCATCATTGAGCCTTAGTCCACTACCGAGCAACAATGGATTTCTCTAAGCGGGGAATTTTTGCAAAAAATCTAGTTTCAAAAGCGGATGAAAGTCCCATTTTTTAATAAGATACACGGCCCAGGAGGTCTTTCATCAAGCAAAAGAGGGACAGTAAATGTAAGAGATCAACTAACAAAGAAAAGGAAAGAACCCCAAGGGATTTCAATCCAAGGCATGGTCCCATTGAAAGCCCAGGGAATCATTCCCAATACAGATAATAAAAAAGATGGAAAGGCCAGGTTGTTGGTAACCCTCACACAGTCGGAGCGTCATAGTGGCGTACGATTGTCCATGTGACGCGGATCTCGGTGAGAGAGGGTTAGCTCTCTCTCTTCTGTCTTCTGGTAGTCGCTTGTCTTATGAGTGAATCTGGTGGGCTCCCCCACTGGCATGAGGAAAGGGTCCATTCCACTAGCTTTTCTTCTTTTTAGAATCAATATAGGGTTTTCCTTTTCATGAGTAGATCTTCCGGCGCCCGTGCCTCCCTTTGCTGAGCTTCCAGCATTGCAATGGTTATCAGTTGAACATAGTGAAACTAATTTGAATAGGTACGTAGTCGCTCGACCATAAGGGAGAGGAATGAATATGGCTATCCGTACTCATTCCTCTTGTTTAGATTTTGTCTTCCTTCGTAGGGAGCCCTCTTTTGTCTTTCTATTTTCGTATAGAAAGAAGTCAGAGCTAGCTACCCGAAACTAGAGCCCTTTTCTATTGATATTAGGGTAAGCATTCCGTACTAGAGATTGAATTAGCACTACGCGGCTTTTAAGGAATAATAGGCAGAAAGTGGGATTAGTCTCATTCCAGATTCCTGATAATAGCCCTTATTGATGAAGTTAGGGGGATCGACTTCTTTTCTTTCCATTTTCTGTCTGGTTTTAGGCCTCCTCCTACCTCCGTTTGCAACGGCTACAGACGCAAAAAAAAAAAAAACATTTTGTAGCCCTCGTGTTCTGGCAAATTTGTCCGAGAGTAATGGTTGCCCTATTAGTGGGGATGCTTCTCGAGAGCTTGTAAAACCTGAAGATAGACGTCGCTTTTTGTTGGATTGTGTAATTCTCCAAGCAGACGTTGGAAGTCTGCTCTTGTCGCGCCTACACCAGCTTCTTTATTTGGACTTTCCAAAACAAGGCACTGCGCTATATCCTCCCATGGTTGGGAGTCCCTTTGTTGGCTTTTCGAGAAAGATGATAGAAGAATAGCACATTTCATTCGTAAATTGTTTACTGTATCGTAAGGTGATTCTGTGGGTAGCTTAGCTATTAGCTAGTTGTAAATCTATTTACTAGTCTGGTGCACACTTGGAAGGCTCTCCTTTATCTTACCAGTCATGCAGTACTATACACGAGTTTAGGTCATATTATTTTCTAACGCTGATAATTGGGCTTATAATGCGTTTCTTTTATGGACCTCGGGAATCTTCCTAATGAATCTCGAAACGTGATTTTGGAAGCAAGAAGAACTTTCTCTACGCTTTATCCCTCTCCTTTCACTCCTCTCGCTTCACTCGACTTACTTCGTACCTTAGCACAAGTACTAAGTAAGCATTCAGCTACCTCTCTCCATCATATAATCTATTAATTATGTTAGCACTTACAGCTATTTCTCTTAAGCAGCAATAGTATAAGTGAGTAGCCCATAGGTAGGAGATACAAACGGTTAAGAGTTCTTGCTTTTCAGTGGTACGTGTAGTCACTCGAAGAGGCAATCTACCGAACCAGTTCCCTCCATACAATCTTGGTTATCTGGCCAAGTGGTCCTTACCTCTTGGAAGTTAAGAAGTAAATCAAGCTACTTGAGCTCAAGAAGTTTTGACTCTTGATGCTAGTCTATATTAGTTATAGCCTTTTGGTTTGGTATGTTATTAATTTTTTATAGTCAGGATAACTTTATTAATCAAATCAGGTAGGCTTTTCTACTATTCGCTACCCGTTGACAACCTTTATCGAGCTTTCCAGGCTCTTGTCTTTCTACAAGACTCCACCCCCTATCTTTCATATCATCTCTTATATCGGCTCAGCTGACTTTGCCTCGATGTTCAGGGTCCGTAAGCATTGGTACGCGGAATCGTGATTACACTTTAATTATGTAAAATTCATTGCTCTTTCTTTCCCTGGAAATGGTGCCAAAAACATGATGCCAAGACCATGGTTCACAACTCCGTGTAACTAACCAGCAAGTGCACTGGGTCATCCAAGTAATACCTTACGTGAGTAAGGGTCAAATCCCACGGAGATTGTTGGTATGAAGCAAGCTATGGTGGTACGCGGAATCGTGATTACACTTTAATTATGTAAAGTTTATTGCTCTTTCTTTCCCTGGAAATGGCTCCAAAAACATGATGCCAAAACCACGGTTCACAACTCCGTGTAACTGACCAGCAAGTGCACTGGGTCGTCCAAGTAATACCTTACATGAGTAAGGGTCGAATCCCACGGAGATTGTTGGTATGAAGCAAGCTATGGTCACCTTGCAAATCTCAGTTAGGCAGATATAAATTGATAATGGTGTTTTCGAATAATAAATAATAGAATAGGGATAGAGGTACTTATGTAAATCATTGGTAGGAATTTCAGATAAGCGAATGGAGATGCTTTTCGTTCCTCTGAACCTCTGCTTTCCTGCTATCTTCATCCAATCAGTCTTACTCCTTTCCATGGCTGGCTTTATGTGATACATCACCACTGTCAATGGCTACTTTCGGTCATCTCTCGGGAAAATGATCCAATGCCCTGTCACGGCACGACTAATCGTCTGGAGGCATCACCCTTGTCAATGGCTTCATCTTATCCTCTCAGTGAATAATATGCTCACGCACCCTGTCACGGCACGGCTATTCATCTGTCGGTTCTCGATCATGCTGGAATAGGATTTACTATCCTTTTGCGTCTGTCACTAACGCCCTGCAATCGCGAGTTTGGAGCTCGTCACAGTCATTCATTCATTGAATCCTACTCGGAATACCACAGACAAGGTTTAGACCTTCCGGATTCTCTTGAATGCCGCCATCATTCTAGCTTACACCACGAAGATTCTGGTTAGGAGATCTAAGAGATATTCATTCTAGCTTATTTCATGTAGAACGGAAGTGTTTGTCAGGCACGTGTTCATAGGGGAGAATGGTGATGAGCGTCACACATAATCATCACCTTCATCACGTTCTTGGGTGCGAATGGATATCTTAGAAGCGAAATAAGATGAATTGAATAGAAAACAGTAGTACTTTGCATTAATTTTTGAGGAACAGCAGAGCTCCACACCTTAATCTATGGAGTGTAGAAACTCTACCGTTGAAAATACATAAGTGAAAGGTCCAGGCATGGCCGAATGGCCAGCCCTCAAATGTGATCTAAGATAGCATACAACTGATCAAAGATGCCTAATACAATAGTAAAAGGTCCTATTTATAATAAACTAGCTATTAGGGTTTACAGAAGTAAGTAATTGATGCATAAATCCACTTCCGGGGCCCACTTGGTGTGTGTTTGGGCTAAGCTTGAGTGTTGCACGTGTAGAGGTCCTTCTTGGAGTTGAACGCCAGTTTTTGTGCTAGTTTGGGCGTTCAACTCTGGTTTTGGCTCCTTTTTTGGCGCTGGACGCCAGATTTAGGCAGAGAGCTGGCGTTGAACGCCAGTTTACGTCATCTATTCTTGGCCAAAGTATGGACTATTATATATTGCTGGAAAGCCCTGGATGTCTAATTTCCAAAGCACTTAGAAGCGCGCCATTTTGAGTTCTGTAGCTTCAGAAAATCCACTTTGAGTGCAGGGAGGTCAGAATCCAACAGCATCAGCAGTCCTTCTTCAACCTCTGAATCTGATTTTTGCTCAAGTCCCTCAATTTCTGCCAGAAAATACCTGAAATCACAGAAAAACACACAAACTCATAGTAAAGTCCAGAAATGTGAATTTAACATAAAAACTAATGAAAACGTCCCTAAAAGTAACTAGATCCTACTAAAAACATACTAAAAACAATGCCAAAAAGCGTATAAATTATCCGCTCATCACAACACCAAACTTAAATTGTTGCTTTTCCCCAAGCAACTGAAAATCAAATAGGATAAAAAGAAGAGAATGTACTATAAATTCCAAACTATCAATGAAACAGAGCTTCAATCATATGAGCGGGACTTATAGCTTTTTGCCTCTTGAATAGTTTTGGCATCTCACTTTATCCATTGAGGTTCAGAATGATTGGCATCTATAGGAACTTCAGATTTCGAATAGTGTTATTGATTCTCTTAGTTTAGTATGATGATTCTTGAACACAGCTTCTTTATGAGTCTTGGCCGTGGCCCTAAGCACTTTGTTTTCCAGTATTACCACCGGATACATAAATGCCACAGACACATAATTGAACCTTTTCAGATTGTGACTCAGCTTTGCTAAAGTCCCCAATTAGAGCTGTCCAGGGTTCTTAAGCACACTCTTCTTTTGCTTTGGACCTTGACTTTAACCGCTCAGTCTCAAGTTTTCACTTGACACCTACACGCCACAAGCACATGGTTAGGAACAGCTTGGTTTAGCCGCTTAGGCCAGGATTTTATTCCTTTAGGCCCTCCTATCCACTGATGCTCAAAGCCTTGGGATCCTTTTTATTTGCCCTTGCTTTTTGGTTTTAAGGGTTATTGGCTTTTTCTGCTTGCTTTTTCTTTTTCTTTCTATTTTTTTTTCGCCTATTTTTTTCTTTGCTGCTTTTTCTTGCTTCAAGAATCATTTTTATGATTTTTTAGATTATCAAATAACATGTCTCCTAGTCATCATTCTTTCAAGAGCCAACATATTTAACATTCTTAAACAACAACTTCAAAAGACATATGCACTATTCAAGCATTCATTCAGAAAACAAGAAGCATTGTCACCACATCAATATAATTAAACTAAGTTCAAGGATAAATCCGAAACTCATGTACTTCTTGTTCTTTTGAATTAAAACATTTTTTCATTTAAGAGAGGTGATGGATTCATATGACATTCATAACTTTAAGACATAGTTACTAACTACTAATGATCATGTAATGAAGACACAAACATAGATAAGCACATAACATAGGAAACGAAAAACAGAAGAAATAAGAACAAGGAATGAATCCACCTTAGTGATGGTGGCGTTTCCTTCTTGAGGAACCAATGATGTCCTTGAGCTCTTCTATGTCTCTTCCTTGTCTTTGTTGCTCCTCCCTCATTGCTTTTTGACCTTCTCTTATTTCAAGAAGCATGATGGAGTGCTCTTGATGTTCCACCCTTAGTTGTCCCATATTGGAACTCAATTCTCCTAGGGAGGTATTGATTTGCTCCCAATAGTTTTGTGGAGGAAAGTGCATTTGAGGCATCTCCGGGATCTCATGGTGATGAGCTTCATATGCCTCTTGAGCTCCATGGATGGGCTCTCTTGCTTGCTCCATCTTTTTCTTAGTGATGGGCTTGTCCTCTTTAATGAGGATATCTCCCTCTATGTCAATCCCAGCTGAATTGCATAGGTGGCAAATGAGGTGAGGAAAGGCTAACCTTGCCATAGTGGAGGACTTGTCAGCCACCTTGTAGAGTTCTTGAGGTATAATATCATGAACTTCCACCTCTTCTCCAATCATGATGCTATGGATCATGATGGCCCGGTCTATAGTAACTTCAGACCGGTTGCTAGTGGGAATGATTGAGCATTGAATGAACTCCAACCATCCTCTAGCTACAGGCTTGAGGTCCAATCTTCTTAGTTGAACCGGCTTGCCTTTGGAGTCAACCTTCCATTGAGCTCCTTCTACACATATGTCCATAAGGATTTGGTCCAACCTTTGATCAAAGTTGACTCTCCTTGTGTAGGGGCGTGCATTCTCTTCCATGTTTGGCAAGTAGAACACCAACCTCACATTTTCCGGACTAAAATCCAAGTATTTCCCCCGAACCATTGTAACATAGTTCTTTGGATCCGGGTTCTTACTTTGATCATGGTTCTTGGTGATCCATGCATTAGCATAGAACTCTTGAACCATTAAGATGCCGACTTGTTGGATGGGATTTGTTAGAACTTCCCAACCTCTTCTTTGAATTTCATGTCGGATCTCCGGATACTCATTTCTTTTGAGTTTGAAAGGGACCTCAGGGATCACCTTCTTCTTGGCCACAACATCATAGAAGTGGTCTTGATGGGCTTTGGAGATGAACTTTTCCATCTCCCATGACTCGGATGTGGAAGCTTTTGTCTTCCCTTTCCCCTTTCTAGAGGATTCTCCGGTCTTAGGTGCCATCAATGGTAATGGAAAAACAAAAAGCTTATGCTTTTACCACACCAAACTTAGAATATTGCTCGCCCTCGAGCAATAAACAAAAGAATAGAAGAAGAAGAAGAAGAAATATGGAGAGGGAGAGGGAGATGTGGTTTCGGCCAAGAGGAGTGTAGAGGGATGTGTTGTGTGAATTTGATGAAGAATGGAGGTCTTTATATAGGGAAGGGAGGGGGGGAAGGTTTCGGCCATATGGGTGGGTTTGGGTGGGAAATTGGTTTTGAATTTTTGAAGGTAGGTGGAGTTTATGAGGTAGGTTTATGGGGAAGAGTGGATGGATGTGAGTGGTGAAGAGGTGATGGGGAAGAGAGTTTGAGGTGATTGGTGAAGGGTTTTTGGGGAAGAGTGTTTATGGGGTTGTGTGAAAGAGAGTGGTGAGAAGAAGTGAGTGGAGGTAGGTAGGGATCCTGTGGGGTCTACAGATCCTGAGTGGGTCCTGTGGGATCCACAGATCCTGAGTGGATCCTGTGGGGTCCACAGATCCTGAGGTGTTCAAGGATTTACATCCCTGCACCCATTAGGCATGTAAAAATGCCTTTGCACACAACTCTGGGCGTTCAGCGCCAGGTTGGTGGCCATTTTGGGCGTTCAACGCCCATTTGTGTGCCATTTCTGGCGTTGAACGCCAGAACCATGCCTGTTCTGGCGTTCAGCGCCCAGAAGCTGCCCATTTTGGGCGTTCAGCGCCAGCACCATGCTCTGTTCTGGCGCTGAACGCCAGATAGATGCTCCTCTAGGGTGTGATTTTTCTTCTGCTGTTTTTGATTCCGTTTTCAATTTTTATATTTATTTTGTGACTCCACATGATGAACCTACAAAGACATATAACTAAGAAAAATATAGTTAGATAAATAAAAATTGGGTTGCCTCCCAACAAGCGCTTCTTTAATGTCAATAGCTTGACAGTGGGTTCTCATGGAGCCTCACAGATGTGCAGAGCTTTGTTGAGACTCTCCAACACCAAACTTAGAGTTTGGATATGGGAGTTCAACACCAAACTTAGAGTTTGGTTGTGGCCTCCCAACACCAAACTTAGAGTTTGACTGTGGGGGCTCTGGTTGACTCTGCTTTGAGAGGAGCTTTTTCTGCTTCCTCTCCATGGTTGCAGAGGGAGATCCTTGAGTTTTAAACACAAGGGAGTCCTCATTCCATTGAAGGACTATTTCACCTCTGTTAACATTAATCACAGCTCTTGCTGTGGCCAGGAAAGGTCTTCCTAGGGTGATGGATTCATCCTCTTCCTTTCCAGTATCCAGGACTATGAAATCAGCAGGGATGTAAAGGCCTTCAACCTTTACTAACACGTCCTCTACTTGTCCATAAGCCTATTTTCTTGAACTGTCTGCCATCTCTAATGAGATTTTAGCAGCTTGCACCCCATAGATTCCCAGTTTCTCTATTACAGAGAGGGGCATGAGGTTTATTCCTGAACCTAGGTCACACAGAGCCTTAAAGATCATGGTGCCTATGGTACAGGGTATTATGAACTTTCCATGATCCTGTCTCTTCTGAGGCAATGTCAGTTGATCCAGATCACTTAGTTCATTGATGAACAAGGGAGGTTCAACTTCCCAAGTATTAATGCCGAATAATTTGGCATTCAGCTTCATGATTGCACCAAGAAACTTGGCAGTTTGCTCTTCAGTAACATCCTCATTCTCTTCAGAAGAGGAATACTCATCGGAGCTCATGAAGGGCATAAGGAGGTTCAATGGAATCTCTATGGTCTCTAGATGAGCCTCAGAGTCCTTTGGTTCCTCAGAGGGAAGCTCCTTATTGATCACTGGACGTCCCAGGAGGTCTTCCTCCTTGGGATTCACGTCCTCTCCTCTCCTCACAGGTTCGGCCATGATGCTTATGTCAATGGCCTTGCACTCTCCTTTTGGGTTCTCTTTTGTATTGCTTAGGAGAGTACTGGGAGGGATTTCAGTGATCCTTTTACTCAGCTGGCCCACTTGTGCTTTCCAAATTTCTAATGGAAGACCTTGTTTCATTCATGAAGCTCGCAGTGGCCTTGGATAGATCAGAGACTAGATTTGCTAAATTAGAAGCATTTTGTTCAGAGTTCTCTGTCTGTTGCTGAGTGGATGATGGAAAAGGTTTATTAGTGTTAAACCTGTTTCTTCCACCGTTATTAAAGCCTTGTTGAGGCTTTTGATCCTTCCATGAGAAATTTGGATGATTTCTCCATGATGAGTTATAGGTGTTTCCATAAGGTTCACCTAAGTAATTCACCTCTGCTATTGCAGGGTTCTCAGGATCATAAGCTTCTTCTTCATAAGAAGCCTCTTGAGTACTGTTGGATGCAACTTGCATTCCATGCAGACTCTGAGAGATCATATTGACTTGCTGAGTCAATATTTTATTCTGAGCCAAAATGGCATTTAGAGTATCAACTTCAAGAACTCCCTTCTTCATAGGCGTCCCATTACTCACAGGATTCCTTTCAGAAGTGTACATGAACTGGTTATTAGCAACCATATCAATGAGTTCTTGAGCTTCTGCAGGCGTTTTCTTTAGGTGAATGGATCCACCTGCAGAAGTGTCCAGTGACATCTTTGATAGCTCAGATAAACCATCATAGAATATATCCAGGATGGTCCATTCTGAAAGCATGTCAGAAGGACACTTTTTGGTCAACTGTTTGTATCTTTCCCAAGCTTCATAGAGGGATTCACCTTCTTTCTGTCTGAAGGTTTGAACATCAGCTCTAAGCTTGCTCAGCTTTTGAGGAGGAAAGTACTTGGCTAAGAAAGTCGTGACCAGCTTATCCCAAGAGTTCAGGCTGTCTTTGGGTTGAGAATCCAACCATAATCTAGCTCTGTCTCTTACAGCAAAGGGGAAAAGCATGAGCCTGTAGACTTCAGGATCTACTCCATTAGTCTTAACAGTATCACATATCTGCAAGAATTCAGTTAAGAACTCAAAAGGATCTTCAGATGGAAGTCCATGAAACTTGCAGTTCTGCTGCATCAGAGAAACTAATTGAGGTTTCAGCTCAAAGTTGTTTGCTCGAATGGCAGGAATGGAGATGCTTCTTCCATGTAAATTAGAATTAGGTGCAGTAAAGTCACCAAGCATCTTCCTTACATTATTATTATTTTCGGCTGCCATATCCTTTTCCTGTTCGAAAATTTCTGAAGGGTTATCTCTAGATTGTTGTAATTTAGCTTCTCTTAATTTTCTCTTCAGAGTCCCTTCAGGTTCTGGATCTGCTTCAACAAGAATGTGTTTATCCTTGCTCCTGCTCATATGACAAAGAAGAGGGCACAGAAAAATAATAATAATAATAATATGGATCCTTTATACCACAATATAGGGATCTCTGTGTGAGTAGAAGAAGAGGGGGAGACCAAGAATGTAATATAATGGAAGAAACACAACTGTGAGGATGGCAGAGATTTGAGATGAGATGTTAGTAGATGAATAAATAAATAGAGTAAGATAGGAGAGAAAGAATTTTCGAAAACAGTTTTTGAAAAAGAGTTAGTGATTTTTGAAAATAGTTTTTGAAAAATGTTAGTAATTTTCGAAAATTAAGATTTAAAAATTAAAATAATTAATAAATTAAAAAGAAATTTTGAAAAAGGGAGAAGATATTTTCAAAAATGAGAGAGAGAGAGTTAGTTAGGTAGTTTTGAAAAAGTTAAGAAACAAACAAAAAGTTAGTTAGTTAGTTGAAACAAATTTGAAAATCAATTTTGAAAAGATAAGAAGTTAGGAAGTTAGAAAAGATATTTTGAAAAAGATAAGATAAGAAGATATTTTTGAAAAGATATGATTGAAATTAGTTTTGAAAAAGATTTGATTTTTAAAATCAAATTAATGACTTGATTCACAAGAAATCATAAGATATGATTCTAGAACTTAAAGTTTGAATCTTTCTTAACAAGTAAGTAACAAACTTGAAATTTTTTTGAATCAAAACATTAATTGATGATGTTATTTTCGAAAATATGATGTAAAATTAAGAAAAAGATTTTTGAAAAATATTTTTGAAATTTTCGAAAATAACTAAGAATTTTTGAAAAAGATTTGATTTTTGAAAAAGATTTTGAAAAAGATAAGATTTTCAAATTGAAAATTTGATTTGACTCATAAGAAAAACTAGATTTTAAAAATTTTTGAAAAAGTCAACTCAAATTTTCGAATTTGATGAGAGAAAAAGGGAAAGATATTTTTTTTTATTTTTGAATTTTTATTATGCAAGAGAAAAACACTAAAAAGATGCAAGGCATGAAATTTTTAGATCAAAACAATGAATGCATGCAAGAATGCTATGAATGTCAAGATGAACATCAAAGACACAATTTTGAAAAACTTTTAATGCAAAGAAAACATGCAAAACACCAAACCTAGAATTCTTTAATGCTTAGACACTAAGAATTCAAGAATGCATATGAAAAACAATAAAAGACACAAAACAAAAAATCATCAAGATCAAACAAGAAGACTTACCAAGAATAACTTGAAGATCATGAAGAACAATATGAATGCATGAAATTTTCGAAAAATGCAGGATGCACATGCAAGTGACACCAAACATATAACATGACTCAAGACTCAAACAAGAAACAGAAAAATATTTTTGATTTTTATGATTTTCTAATTTTTTTTGGATTTTTTTCGAAAATTATATGAAAAAGAAAAAATAAGGATTCCAAAATTTTTAACATGAATTCCAGGAATCTTGCATTCTTAGTCTAAAGCTTCAGTCCAGGAATTAGACATGGCTCACTAGTCAGCCAAGCTTTCAATGAAAGCTCCGGTCCAAAACACTAGACATGGCCAATGACCTGCCAAGCTTCAGCATGTAATTCAGACATGACATGCATGACATACCCTACAGTCGTGTAACAGCTGATGGTTGGAAGCCTCAGTCCAAACGAATTTAGACATGGCTTTACAGCCAACCAGGCTTCACATGCTTCATGAAACACTAGAATTCATTCTTTAAAAATTTTGAATCTAAATTTTTTTTCGAAAACAGATGAGAAATTTTTGAAAGATTTTTGAAAAATTTTTGAAAAGAAAACAAAAAGAAAATTACCTAATCTGAGCAACAGGATGAACCGTCAGTTGTCCATACTCGAACAATCCCCGGCAACGGCGCCAAAAACTTGGTGTTGTTGCCGGATCAAAATTTGGCACTGATGTTACCGGACCAAAAGCTTGCCGAAAACTCGAACAATCCCCGGCAACGGCGCCAAAAACTTGGTACGCGGAATCGTGATTACACTTTAATTATGTAAAGTTTATTGCTCTTTCTTTCCCTGGAAATGGCGCCAAAAATATGATGCCAAAACCACGGTTCACAACTCCGTGTAACTGACCAGCAAGTGCACTGGGTCGTCCAAGTAATACCTTACGTGAGTAAGGGTCGAATCCCACGGAGATTGTTGGTATGAAGCAAGCTATGGTCACCTTGCAAATCTCAGTTAGGCAGATATAAATTGATAATGGTGTTTTCGAATAATAAATAATAGAATAGGGATAGAGGTACTTATGTAAATCATTGGTAGGAATTTCAGATAAGCGAATGGAGATGCTTTTCGTTCCTCTGAACCTCTGCTTTCCTGCTATCTTCATCCAATCAGTCTTACTCCTTTCCATGGCTGGCTTTATGTGATACATCACCACTGTCAACGGCTACTTTCGGTCATCTATCAGGAAAATGATCCAATGCCCTGTCACGGCACGGCTAATCGTCTGGAGGCATCACCCTTGTCAATGGCTTCATCTTATCCTCTCAATGAATAATATGCTCACGCACCCTGTCACGGCACGGCTATTCATCTGTCGGTTCTCGATCATGCTAGAATAGAATTAACTATCCTTTTGCGTCTGTCACTAACGCCCTACAATCGCGAGTTTAGAGCTCGTCACAGTCATTCATTCATTGAATCCTACTCGGAATACCACAGACAAGGTTTAGACCTTCCGGATTCTCTTGAATGCCGCCATCATTCTAGCTTACACCACGAAGATTCTGGTTAGGAGATCTAAGAGATATTCATTCTAGCTTATTTCATGTAGAACGGAAGTGTTTGTCAGGCACGTGTTCATAGGGGAGAATGGTGATGAGCGTCACACATAATCATCACCTTCATCACGTTCTTGGGTGCGAATGGATATCTTAGAAGCGAAATAAGATGAATTGAATAGAAAATAGTAGTACTTTGTATTAATCTTTGAGGAACAGCAGAGCTCCACACCTTAATCTATGGAGTGTAGAAACTCTACCGTTGAAAATACATAAGTGTAAGGTCCAGGCATGGCCGAATGGCCAGCCCTCAAATGTGATCTAAGATAGCATACAACTGATCAAAGATGCCTAATACAATAGTAAAAGGTCCTATTTATAATAAACTAGCTACTAGGGTTTACAGAAGTAAGTAATTGATGCATAAATCCACTTCTGGGGCCCACTTGGTGTGTGTTTGGGCTGAGCTTGAGTGTTGCACGTGTAGAGGTCCTTCTTGGAGTTGAACGCCAGTTTACGTCGTCTATTCTTGGCCAAAGTATGGCCTATTATATATTGCTGGAAAGCCCTGGATGTCTATTTTCCAACGCATCTAAAAGCGCGCCATTTCGAGTTCTGTAGCTCCAGAAAATCCAGTTTGAGTGCAGGGAGGTCAGAATCCAACAGCATCAGCAGTCCTTCTTCAACCTCTGAATCTGATTTTTGCTCAAGTCCCTCAATTTCAGCCAGAAAATACCTGAAATCATAGAAAAACACACAAACTCATAGTAAAGTCCAGAAATGTGAATTTAACATAAAAACTAATGAAAACGTCCCTAAGAGTAACTAGATCCTACTAAAAACATACTAAAAACAATGCCAAAAAGCGTATAAATTATCCGCTCATCATATGGTCACCTTGCAAATCTCAATTAGGCAGATATAAATTGATAATGGTGTTTTCGAATAATAAATAATAGAATAGGGATAGAGGTACTTATGTAAATCATTGGTAGGAATTTCAGATAAGCGAATGGAGATGCTTTTTGTTCCTCTGAACCTCTGCTTTCCTGCTATCTTCATCCAATCAGTCTTACTCCTTTCCATGGCTGGCTTTATGTGATACATCACCACTGTCAACGGCTACTTTCGGTCTTCTCTCAGGAAAATGATCCAATGCCCTGTCACGGCACGGCTAATCGTCTGGAGGCATCACCCTTGTCAATGGCTTCATCTTATCCTCTCAGTGAATAATATGCTCACGCGCCCTGTCACGGCACGGCTATTCATCTGTCGGTTCTCGATCATGCTGGAATAGGATTTACTATCCTTTTGCGTCTGTCACTAACGCCCTGCAATCGCGAGTTTGGAGCTCGTCACAGTCATTCATTCATTGAATCCTTCTCGGAATACCACAGACAAGGTTTAGACCTTCTGGATTCTCTTGAATGCCGCCATCATTCTAGCTTACACCACGAAGATTCTGGTTAGGAGATCTAAGAGATATTCATTCTAGCTTATTTCATGTAGAACGGAAGTGTTTTTCAGGCACGTGTTCATAGGGGAGAATGGTGATGAGTGTCACACATAATCAACACCTTCATCACGTTCTTGGGTGCGAATGGATATCTTAGAAGCGAAATAAGATGAATTTAATAGAAAACAGTAGTACTTTGCATTAATCTTTGAGGAACAGCAGAGCTCCACACCTTAATCTATGGAGTGTAGAAACTCTACCGTTGAAAATACATAAGTGAAAGGTCCAGGCATGGCCGAATGGCCAGCCCCTCTGATCTAAGAACCAGGCGTCCAAAGATGGTCAAAAAGACTAGTAAAATGTCCTATTTATAATAAACTAGCTACTAGGGTTTACATGAGTAAGTAATTGATGCATAAATCCACTTCCGGGGCCCACTTGGTGTGTGCTTGGGCTGAGCTTTAGCTTTCCACGTGCAGAGGCCATTTGTGGAGTTGAACGCCAGTATTTGTGCCAGTTTGGGCGTTCAACTCTGGTTTTGGATCCTTTTCTGGCGCTGGACGCCAGATTTGGGCAGAAAGCTGGTGTTGAACGCCAGTTTACGTCGTCTATTCTTGGCCAAAGTATGGACTATTATATATTTCTGGAAAGCCCTGGATGTCTACTTTCTAACGTAATTAGAAGCGCGCCATGTCGAGTTCTGTAGCTCCAGAAAATCCACTTTGAGTGCAGGGAGGTCAGAATCCAACAGCATCAGCAGTCCTTCTTCAACCTCTGAATCTGATTTCTGCTCAAGTCCCTCAATTTTAGCCAGAAAATACCTGAAATCACAGAAAAACACACAAACTCATAGTAAAGTCCAGAAATGTGAATTTAACATAAAAAGTAATGAAAACATCCCTAAAAGTAACTAGATCCTACTAAAAACATACTAAAAACAATGTCAAAAAGCGTATAAATTATCCGCTCATCACAACACCAAACTTAAATTGTTGCTTGTCCCCAAGCAACTGAAAATCAAATAGGATAAAAAGAAGACAATATACTATAAATTCCAAACTATCAATGAAATATAGCTTCAATCATATGAGCGGGACTTATAGCTTTTTGCCTCTTGAATAGTTTTGGTATCTCACTCTATCCATTGAGGTTCAGAATGATTGGCATCTATAGGAACTAGTGTTATTGATTCTCCTAGTTCAGTATGGTGATTCTTGAACACAGCTTCTTTATGAGTCTTGGCCGTGGCCCTAAGCACTTTGTTTTCCAGTATTACCACCGGATACATAAATGCCACAGACACATAATTGGGTGAACCTTTTCAGATTGTGACTCAGCTTTGCTAAAGTCCCCAATTAGAGGTGTCCAGGGTTCTTAAGCACACTCTTCTTTTGCTTTGGACCTTGACTTTAACCGCTCAGTCTCAAGTTTTCACTTGACACCTACACGCCACAAGCACATGGTTAGGGACAGCTTGGTTTAGCCGCTTAGGCCAGGATTTTATTCCTTTAGGCCCTCCTATCCACTGATGCTCAATGCCTTGGGATCCTTTTTATTTGCCCTTGCCTTTTGGTTTTAAGGGTTATTGGCTTTTTCTGCTTGCTTTTTCTTTTTCCTTTTTTTTTTCTTTTTTTGTTCGCCTATTTTTTTTTCTGCAAGCTTTGTTCTTTGCTGCTTTTTCTTGCTTCAAGAATCATTTTTATGATTTTTCAGATTATCAAATAACATGTCTCCTAGTCATCATTCTTTCAAGAGCCAACATATTTAACATTCTTAAACAACAACTTCAAAAGACATATGCACTGTTCAAGCATACATTCAGAAAACAAGAAGCATTGTCACCACATCAATATAATTAAACTAAGTTCAAGGATAAATTCGAAACTCATGTACTTCTTGTTCTTTTGAATTAAAACATTTTTCATTTAAGAGAGGTGATGGATTCATAGGACATTCATAACTTTAAGACAAAGTTACTAACTACTAATGATCATGTAATGAAGACACAAACATGGACAAACACATAACATAGAAAACGAAAAAACAGAAGAAATAAGAACAAGGAATGAATCCACCTTAGTGATGGTGGCGTTTCCTTCTTGAGGAACCAATGATGTCCTTGAGCTCTTCTATGTCTCTTCCTTGTCTTTGTTGCTCCTCCCTCATTGCTTTTCGATCTTCTCTTATTTCATGAAGCATGATGGAGTGCTCTTGATGTTCCACCCTTAGTTGTCCCATATTGGAACTCAATTCTCCTAGGGAGGTGTTGATTTGCTCCCAATAGTTTTGTGGAGGAAAGTGCATTTGAGGCATCTCCGGGATCTCATGGTGATGAGCTTCATACGCCTCTTGAGCTCCATGAATGGGCTCTCTTGCTTGCTCCATCTTTTTCTTAGTGATGGGCTTGTCCTCTTTAATTAGGATATCTCCCTCTATGTCAATCCCAGCTGAATTGCATAGGTGGCAAATGAGGTGAGGAAAGGCTAACCTTGCCATAGTGGAGGACTTGTCAGCCACCTTGTAAAGTTCTTGAGGTATAATCTCATGAACTTCCAGCTCTTCTCCAATCATGATGCTATGGATCATGATGGCCCGGTCTATAGTAACTTCAGACCGGTTGCTAGTGGGAATGATTGAGCGTTGAATGAACTCCAACCATCCTCTAGCTATAGGCTTGAGGTCCAATCTTCTTAGTTGAACCGGCTTGCCTTTGGAGTCAACCTTCCATTGAGCTCCTTCTACACATATGTCCATGAGGACTTGGTCCAACCTTTGATCAAAGTTGACTCTCCTTGTGTAGGGGCGTGCGTTCTCTTCCATGTTTGGCAAGTTGAACGCCAACCTCACATTTTCCAGACTAAAATCTAAGTATTTCCCCCGAACCATTGTAACATAGTTCTTTGGATCCGGGTTCTTACTTTGATCATGGTTCTTGGTGATCCATGCATTAGCATAGAACTCTTGAACCATTAAGATGCCGACTTGTTGGATGGGATTTGTTAGAACTTCCCAACCTCTTCTTTGAATTTCATGTCGGATCTCCGGATACTCATTTCTTTTGAGTTTGAAAGGGACCTCAGGGATCACCTTCTTCTTGGCCACAACATCATAGAAGTGGTCTTGATGGGCTTTGGAGATGAACCTTTCCATCTCCCATGACTCGGATGTGGAAGCTTTTGTCTTCCCTTTCCCCTTTCTAGAGGATTCTCCGGTCTTAGGTGCCATCAATGGTAATGGAAAAACAAAAAGCTTATGCTTTTACCACACCAAACTTAGAATATTGCTCGCCCTCGAGCAATAAACAAAAGAATAGAAGAAGAAGAAGAAGAAATATGGAGAGGGAGAGGGAGATGTGGTTTCGGCCAAGAGGAGTGTAGAGGGATGTGTTGTGTGAATTTGATGAAGAATGGAGGTCTTTATATAGGGAAGGGAGGGGGGAAGGTTTCGGCCATATGGGTGGGTTTGGGTGGGAAATTGGTTTTGAATTTTTGAAGGTAGGTGGAGTTTATGAGGTAGGTTTATGGGGAAGAGTGGATGGATATGAGTGGTGAAGAGGTGATGGGGAAGAGAGTTTGAGGTGATTGGTGAAGGGTTTTTGGGGAAGAGTGTTTATGGGGTTGTGTGAAAGAGAGTGGTGAGAAGAAGTGAGCGGAGGTAGGTGGGGATCCTGTGGGGTCTACAGATCCTGAGGTGTTCAAGGATTTACATCCATGCACCCATTAGGCATGTAAAAATGCCTTTGCACACAACTCTGGGCGTTCAGCGCCAGGTTGGTGGCCATTTAGGGCGTTCAACGCCCATTTGTGTGCCATTTCTGGCGTTGAACGCCAGAACCATGCCTGTTCTGGCGTTCAGCACCCAGAAGCTGCCCATTTTGGGCATTCAGCGCCAGCACCATGCTCTGTTCTGGCGCTGAACGCCAGACAGATGCTCCTCCAGGGTGTGATTTTTCTTCTGCTGTTTTTGATTCCGTTTTCAATTTTTATATTTATTTTGTGACTCCACATGATCATGAACCTACAAAGACATATAACTAAGGAAAATATAGTTAGATAAATAAAAATTGGGTTGCCTCTCAACAAGCGCTTCTTTAATGTCAATAGCTTGACAGTGGGCTCTCATGGAGCCTCACAGATGTGCAGAGCTTTGTTGAGACTCTCTAACACCAAACTTAGAGTTTGGATATGGGAGTTCAACACCAAACTTAGAGTTTGGTTGTGGCCTCCCAACACCAAACTTAGAGTTTGACTGTGGGGGCTCTGGTTGACTCTGCTTTGAGAGAAGCTTTTTCTGCTTCCTCTCCATGGTTGCAGAGGGAGATCCTTGAGTTTTAAACACAAGGGAGTTCTCATTCCATTGAAGGACTATTTCACCTCTGTCAACATTAATCACAGCTCTTGCTGTGGCCAGGAAAGGTCTTCCTAGGATGATGGATTCATCCTCTTCCTTTCCAGTATCCAGGACTATGAAATCAGCAGGGATGTAAAGGCCTTCAACCTTTACTAACACGTCCTCTACTTGTCCATAAGCCTGTTTTCTTGAACTGTCTGCCATCTCTAATGAGATTTTAGCAGCTTGCACCCCATAGATTCCCAGTTTCTCTATTACAGAGAGGGGCATGAGGTTTATTCCTGAACCAAGGTCACACAGAGCCTTAAAGATCATGGTGCCTATGGTACAGGGTATTATGAACTTTCCAGGATCCTGTCTCTTCTGAGGCAATGTCAGTTGATCCAGATCACTTAGTTCATTGATGAACAAGGGAGGTTCAACTTCCCAAGTATCAATGCCGAATAATTTGGCATTTAGCTTCATGATTGCACCAAGAAACTTGGCCGTTTGCTCTTCAGTAACATCCTCATTCTCTTCAGAAGAGGAATACTCATCGGAGCTCATGAAGGGCATAAGGAGGTTCAATGGAATCTCTATGGTCTCTAGATGAGCCTCAGAGTCCTTTGGTTCCTCAGAGGGAAGCTCCTTATTAATCACTGGACGTCCCAGGAGGTCTTCCTCCTTGGGATTCACGTCCTCTCCTCTCCTCACAGGTTCGGCCATGATGCTTATGTCAATGGCCTTGCACTCTCCTTTTGGGTTCTCTTTTGTATTGCTTGGGAGAGTACTGGGAGGGATTTCAGTGATCCTTTTACTCAGCTGGCCCACTTGTGCTTCAAAATTTCTAATGGATGACCTTGTTTCATTCATGAAGCTCACAGTGGCCTTGGATAGATCAGAGACTAGATTTGCTAAATTAGAAGCATTTTGTTCAGAGTTCTCTGTCTGTTGCTGAGTGGATGATGGAAAAGGTTTATTAGTGTTAAACCTGTTTCTTCCACCATTATTAAAGCCTTGTTGAGGCTTTTGATCCTTCCATGAGAAATTTTGATGATTTCTCCATGATGAGTTATAGGTGTTTCCATAAGGTTCACCTAAGTAATTCACCTCTGCTATTGCAGGGTTCTCAGGATCATAAGCTTCTTCTTCATACGAAGCCTCTTGAGTACTGTTGGATGCAGCTTGCATTCCATGCAGACTCTGAGAGATCATATTGACTTGCTGAGTCAATATTTTATTCTGAGCCAAAATGGCATTCAGAGTATCAACTTCAAGAACTCCCTTCTTTATAGGCGTCACATTACTCACAGGATTCCTTTCAGAAGTGTACATGAACTGGTTCTTAGCAATCATGTCAATGAGTTCTTGAGCTTCTGCAGGCGTTTTCTTTAGGTGAATGGATCCACCTGCAGAGGTATCCAATGACATCTTTGATAACTCAGATAAACCATCATAGAATATATCCAGGATGGTCCATTCTGAAAGCATGTCAGAAGGATACTTTTTGGTCAACTGTTTGTATCTTTCCCAAGCTTCATAGAGGGATTCACCTTCTTTCTGTCTGAAGGTGTGAACATCAGCTCTAAGCTTGCTCAACTTTTGAGGAGGAAAGTACTTGGCTAAGAAAGCCGTGATCAGCTTATCCCAAGAGTTCAGGCTGTCTTTGGGTTGAGAATCCAACCATAATCTAGCTCTGTCTCTTACAGCAAAGGGGAAAAGCATGAGCCTGTAGACTTCAGGATCTACTCCATTAGTCTTAACAGTATCACATATCTGCAAGAATTTAGTTAAGAACTGAAAAGGATCTTCAGATGGAAGTCCATGAAACTTGCAGTTCTGCTGCATCAGAGAAACTAATTGAGGTTTCAGCTCAAAGTTGTTTGCTCCAATGGCAGGAATGGAGATGCTTCTTCCATGTAAATTGGAATTAGGTGCAGTAAAGTCACCAAGCATCTTCCTTACATTATTATTATTTTCGGCTGCCATCTCCTCTTCCTGTTCGAAAATTTCTGAAAGGTTATCTCTGGATTGTTGTATTTTAGCTTCTCTTAATTTTCTCTTCAGAGTCCTTTCAGGTTCTGGATCTGCTTCAACAAGAATATTCTTGTCCTTGCTCCTGCTCATATGACAAAGAAGAGGGCACAGAAATAATAATAATAATAATATGGATCCTTTATACCACAGTATAGAGATCCCTGTGTGAGGAGGGTTGAGATGTGAGATGAGATGTTAGTAGATGAATAAATAAATAGACTAAGATGGGAGAGGGAGAATTTTCGAAAATAATTTTTGAAAAAGGGTTAGTGATTTTCGAAAATAGTTTTTGAGAAAGGTTAGTAATTTTCGAAATTTTTTTTTAAATCAAAAATAAAAATAAGTAGTCAATAAAAAAAATTTTTGAAAAAGAGGGAAGATATTTTCGAAAATTAGAGAGAGAGAGAGTTAGTTAGATAGTTTTGAAAAAGTTAAGAAACAAACAAAAAGTTAGTTAGTTAGTTGAAACAAATTTTGAAAAGATAAGAAGTTAGGAAGTTAGAAAAGATATTTTGAAAATCAAATTTTTGAAAAAGATGAGATAAGAGGATATTTTTGAAAAGATATGATAGAAATTAGTTTTTGAAAAAGATTTGATTTTTAAAATCACAATTAATGACTTGATTCACAAGAAATCACAAGATATGATTCTAGAACTTAAAGTTTGAATCTTTCTTAACAAGCAAGTAACAAACTTGAAATTTTTGAATCAAAACATTAATTGTTATTGTTATTTTCGAAAATTATGTGATAAAAATAAGAAAAAAATTTTTGAAAAAATTTTTTGGATTTTTCGAAAATAACTAAGAAATTTGAAAAAGATTTGATTTTTGAAAAAGATTTTGAAAAAGATGAGATTTTTAAATTGAAAATTTGATTTGACTCATAAAAACAACTAGATTTTTAAAAATTTTTGAAAAAAGTCAAATCTAATTTTCGAAATTTTAAGAGAGAAAAAGGGAAAGATATTTTTTTGATTTTTGAATTTTTATGATGAGAGAGAAAAAATTAAAAACATCATTTTCATGTTTTTCTCTTTTATTTTTGAATCAAAACAAGGAATGCATGCAAGAACACTATGAATGTCAAGATGAACACCAAGAACACTATGAAGATCATGATGAACATCAAGAACACAATTTTGAAAAATTTTTAATGCAAAGAAAACATGCAAGACACCAAACTTAGAATTCTTTAATGCTTAGACACTAAGAATTCAAGAATGCATATGAAAAATAACATACAACACAAAACAAAAAATCATCAAGATCAAACAAGAAGACTCACCAAGAACAACTTGAAGATCATGAAGAACACTATGAATGCATGAATTTTCGAAAAATGCAAGATGAATATGCAGTTGACACCAAACTTATAACATGACACATGACTCAAACAAGAAACACAAAATATTTTTGATTTTTTATGATTTTCTAATTTTTTTTGGATTTTTTTGAAAATTATATGAAAAAGAAAAAATAAGGATTCTAAAATTTTTAACATGAATTCCAGGAATCTTGCATTCTTAGTCTAAAGCTTCAGTCCAGGAATTAGACATGGCTCACTAGCCAGCCAAGCTTTCAATGAAAACTCCGGTCCAAAACACTAGACATGGCCAATGGCCAACCAAGCTTCAGCATGTAAATCAGACATGACATGCCTGACATACCCTACAGTCGTATAACAGCTGATGGTTGGAAGCCTCAGTCCAAATGAATTTAGACATGGCTTTACAGCCAGCCAGGCTTCACATGCTTCATGAAACACTAGAATTCACTCTTAAAAAATTTTGAATAAAAATATATTTTTGAAAACAAATATTTTTTTTTGAAAACATTTTTATTTTTATTTTTTTTAAAACTTTTTTTTAAAATTTTTGAAAAGAAAACAAAAAGAAAATTACCTAGCAACAGGATGAACCGTCAGTTGTCCATACTCGAACAATCCCCGGCAACGGTGCCAAAAACTTGGTACGCGGAATCGTGATTACACTTTAATTATGTAAAATTCATTGCTCTTTCTATCCCTGGAAATGGCGCCAAAAACATGATGCCAAGACCATGGTTCACAACTCCGTGTAACTAACCAGCAAGTGCACTGGGTCGTCCAAGTAATACCTTACGTGAGTAAGGGTCGAATCCTACGGAGATTGTTGGTATGAAGCAAGCTATGGTCACCTTGCAAATCTCAGTTAGGCAGATATAAATTGATAATGGTGTTTTCGAATAATAAATAATAGAATAGGGATAGAGGTACTTATGTAAATCATTGGTAGGAATTTCAGATAAGCGAATGGAGATGCTTTTCGTTCCTCTGAACCTCTGCTTTCCTGCTATCTTCATCCAATCAGTCTTACTCCTTTCCATGGCTGGCTTTATGTGATACATCACCACTGTCAATGGCTACTTTCGGTCATCTCTCGAGAAAATGATCCAATGCCCTGTCACGGCACGGCTAATCGTCTGGAGGCATCACCCTTGTCAATGGCTTCATCTTATCCTCTCAGTGAATAATATGCTCACGCACCCTGTCACGGCACGGCTATTCATCTGTCGGTTCTCGATCATGCTGGAATAGGATTTACTATCCTTTTGCGTCTGTCACTAACGCCCTGCAATCGCGAGTTTGGAGCTCGTCACAGTCATTCATTCATTGAATCCTACTCGGAATACCACAGACAAGGTTTAGACCTTCCGGATTCTCTTGAATGCCGCCATCATTCTAACTTACACCACGAAGATTCTGGTTAGGAGATCTAAGAGATATTCATTCTAGCTTATTTCATGTAGAACGGAAGTGTTTGTCAGGCACGCGTTCATAGGGGAGAATGGTGATGAGCGTCACACATAATCATCACCTTCATCACGTTCTTGGGTGCGAATGGATATCTTAGAAGCGAAATAAGATGAATTGAATAGAAAACAGTAGTACTTTGCATTAATCTTTGAGGAACAGCAGAGCTCCACACCTTAATCTATGGAGTGCAGAAACTTTACCGTTGAAAATACATAAGTGAAAGGTCCAGGCATGGCCAAATGGCCAGCCCCTCTGATCTAAGAACCAGGCGTCCAAAGATGGTCAAAAAGACTAGTAAAATGTCCTATTTATAATAAACTAGCTACTAGGATTTACATGAGTAAGTAATTGATGCATAAATCCACTTCCGGGGCCCACTTGGTGTGTGCTTGTGCTGAGCTTTAGCTTTCCACGTGCAGAGGCCATTTGTGGAGTTGAACGCCAGTATTTGTGCCAGTTTGGGCGTTCAACTCTGGTTTTGGATCCTTTTCTGGCGCTGGACGCCAGATTTGGGCAGAAAGCTGGCGTTGAACGCCAGTTTATGTCATATATTCTTGGCCAAAGTATGGACTATTATATATTGCTGGAAAGCCCTGGATGTCTACTTTTCAACTTAATTGGAAGCGCGCCATTTCGAGTTCTGTAGCTCCAGAAAATCCACTTTGAGTGCAGGGAGGTCAGAATCCAACAGCATCAGCAGTCCTTCTTCAACCTCTGAATCTGATTTCTACTCAAGTCCCTCAATTTCAGCCAGAAAATACCTGAAATCACAGAAAAATACACAAACTCATAGTAAAGTCCAGAAATGTGAATTTAACATAAAAACTAATGAAAACATCCCTAAAAGTAACTAGATCCTACTAAAAACATACTAAAAACAATGTCAAAAAGCGTATAAATTATCCGCTCATCAAGCATACTCTCTCTCTTTATAAGAGCTCTAGATAGCATTCCAATTCGTTTTCAAGATATCATATGGAGATTCGCGTGCATCTGTTTCGGGGTTCTTTTTTGGTCCATTTATATGGGTTATGTGTTTTGTCCGCATTAGTTCGAGGAAGAGAAGCATGTACTATTCTATTCTATGGTGTAATTAAAGATCTCATTCCTATTCAAGTGGTTTGGACCAAGTTAGCTGTGGCCTTTCATTCCTTAGGGAGTGAGAGGGTAAAGGGGGATAAAACCTCAATCTTTTTAACAACCCTTGATAGATGCAAAATTTATTGCGTTCTTTATATATGCCAATCAAATAACTTAGAGTAAATATTTATGTACTCAAATTTCAAATATAATACTCTACATAATCAATAATTTAAAAAATTAAAAAAATATTATTGCAAAACATTAAAAAAATAAGTTAACACAATATTTATAGGACTTCTTTGTTCCATTATTGATAGGTAAAGACGTGTAAATAAAAATAATAACATATATCAGATAAAAAAACTTTCTTTCTACATCAAATTGATAAGAGAAAAAATATAATACTATTTTTTACATGAAAAGTTGAGAATGAATTAAAAGGATAAAGGAATGACTGAAATTATAAATTAGATAGGTAAACTGAAGAGAAGAAAAAAATGTAAGTAAAAATACTGCAAAACTGAAAGAAATTTACAATTGCAGTGGATAAAGACAATGAAAGACGATAGAGGATGTTGAAGAAAAGAGAACGGCGAGAAATACAGAAAAGTGCATAAAGAACAAAAATAGTATATTTTTTTAAGAAATTACAAAAAAAATAATAGAATAATTAGAGTAAAATCAAACTACTGGTGAGAGTACAACGTATTCAAAACAAAAGGATATAAACTAAAACTAATATAGAATTAAACAAAAAATAAAGATGGTGAAAAATATGAAAATATTGATAAAATAAATGATATAAACTAAAATTAACATAGAATTAAATAAAACATGAAGATGGTGAAGAATGTGAAGACATTGATGTTCACATCCATCCATTTTCTAATTTATTAATAATTTGCAGATAGTTTACATTTTTTATTGGGAGATATGTTATCATGGTTATAGGGGTAAGAAAACTGCTTTTATTTCAGTGGGAAGTTATTGAATTTTACAAAAATAAATTTTATGACTATTTTATCCTTATAATTTACTTTATGAAATAGTTTGTTAAAGGGTAAATATAGTCCAAAAGAATTGGATAACAAAATCATGGTCAACTCTTTGTATTGGTTTTATATATTGTTATAGATAATTAAAAAAAATAGAAGAATAAAAAAATTGTGTACTTGAACAAAATTTTCATAATTCATCATCCATATCCTTATTAATAACTTTTTGAGTCTTGAAAAACTGTTAAATTTATTGACTATAAAAATAACTATATGAACGCTTCAAGATTATTCAATTAAATTGATTCCTTAATATAGTAGGGACAAATTCAATTAATTCAATTAATTATAGATTTGATAAAATGATTTAAAAATTAAAAAAATATATTTAAAAATAAATATAGAAATTTTATAAGTTATTTAACTTTTAGGACGTTAAAAAATTATAAATTTAAATTAAATAAGATATTAAAAAATTTATTATGCTGTTATTATATGTAATAAAATCAAGATAAATATTTATAAAATAATTATAAAGTTTATTTATTTATTTTTTTAACAGTATTTAATTTGAAGCAAAGATAAAAATTTATATTCAAAGTATTTTTTTTATCTTTATTCATAATTCTAATAGATAAAAAATATTTTATTTTTTAATTTTATCTATAACAATATATAAAGGGAATAAGAGAGTTCGGCGTCCAATTTTCGCTTCCCATCTTAACCTTATTAGTAAAGAGTAACCGATATATCCTTTTATTTTGAAAAAAGTCAAAAAAAATAAATTATCAATTAACTTTTTTTCATTTATATTGCGGTTACTTTTCCATTCCACGCATAACTTCCAATCACTTCGTCTTTTTTCTTATTCCATTCTCTTCTTTCACGTATTTGTCTACTTTTATTAATTAAATTTAATTTTTAATTAATACTCTACCTAAACTCTAATTCCCAAATCAAAACCCTAAATCCCTAAAATAAAACCTAACCCTAACCTCCCTTAACCCTAGCAACACCCCACCATTTCCCTTTCAAACAAACACACAGAGATGAAAAGAGAGAAAGAGAGATCCGAGAGTGAGGCTACGACGGGGAAGAGAGAATAGAGGAGAGGGAGACCGCATCGCCACTGCGCATCATCACTGCCGTGCCGCATCCAACTCACCGTCGTTGGAAATAGAGCCGTGGAGAGAGGGAGCGCTCGCGAGAAGGAGCCGCTGCCGTGCCATGCAAAGCCGTCGCCGCCGTTTGTTGAAGTCGCCGCCAAACACGGAAGGGAGAGAGCCAGACGCGAGGATCAGAACGCGAGGGAGTGGAGGAGGGCCATGCTACCATCATCGCACTCCTCTGCTACTGCGAGAAACCTCCGCCCTCGCAGTGGTGAAGGCTCGGGGAGATAGAGACGAACCATGAGCAAGTAGGGGAAGAGAACAAAGAGCTCCGTCACTGCCCAAACGTCATTTGTGCTGTGGATTGCATCGCTGAGTCTCTATCGCCAGAAAATGACACGGTGGTTGCTGGGATTCATCACCGGAGCCACTGACGTTTTATTCCTCTATTACTTTCTAAGTACAGTAAGTAATTTCTTTTCGGAACCCTTGATATATCAAATTCTGTTATTGTTGCTGATCATTCTGTGGCGTTATTATGATAGGGTTAGGCTTTGGTTCTTGCATGTGGTGTTTGATGGTTGCCGCTGTTACGGATCGAGAAATAAAGGGGTTTTTAGACGCGTTTTAGGTTTTGTGAGTTTCGACGAATTGACGTAAGGGATTTTTAATTTCAAATTAACTATTTTAATTTATGAATGCCACGGAAGTCTAGTAGGTAATTGCAAATGATTTATGATTGTTTGGAATGTCTGAATGATAAGTTTGAGTTGGATTTGTGACTGAATTTAATGAATATGTGTTTGATTTCTTGATTATTTGGGAATGTTAAAAATTTTGATTATTAGCTAATTGTAATGAAAATTTGTTGAGTTGTGACTAATTGATGAGAGTTGGTTAAAATGTGGCTGTGAATGGTAATTTATTTGATATTACTTATTAAATGGAAATATGATGAGTTAATTATTGAAAATCTAACATTTTGATAATTGAGGAATTGAGTTTGGATTGTGGTTATGATTGTGACTGATTTGCTTGATGGTGTTCTGATTAACCAGAATTGATTTTGAGAACTGTTAAAGGATTATATGATTTGTGGAAATTAGTGATGAATTGATGAGATGGAAGTTGGATTGAAGGATTATGTGTGAATTGCGAATTGTGGATTTTTTGATTGATTGAGAACCTTTTATTTGATACTTGTTCCGAAAAGGTGGACGAATTGTAGAGAAAGAGGGAACCCGTAAGGGTGGTTAAGCCCGAATTTTAGAGGAAATGCTGCCAAATTTTTATAAAATTCTAAGACTTTATTTAAAGTGTTATTTAAAAGCAAATTTGATTTAAGAATATTATTTGATTTTGATTTATTATGAAAAGATTTTTGTTTTCAATTCGATTTATTAAGAAAAGTATAATGTTTTAAACTTAATCTTTTGAGATGGGATTTTGCTTTAAGTTATGTGTTGAGTTCGGTTTGATAAGAAAGAAAAGAAGAAGAACGGAAAGTAAAGGATAGAGAGATAATTAAAGGAATCTTTGCCAGAGGAGAGTAGAGAACAAAGATTAAATGAATATATAAGTAAAGCAATGTCTGCCACAGGAGAGCAGAAGCGACTTTGTTTGGGTCTTAGTGCCAAATGTATAGTGGTAACGCCCACACACTGAGAACTGTTTTCCAGATATAAGCACATTGAAAGTCACACTGTATGCGGCCTAGCCGTAAGACTTATATAAGCACACTGTATGCATCTGAAAAGCCATATCTGGGACTCGTGCCCGGGTAATGTCGGGAACAGGTAGGCAATCGACACATGAGCTCATGGCCTGTATTAGGAATAGACATGCATCATGTTGTTTGCACATTTGCATTTAGTTGTATTTGCTTGTATTACTTCTCTGTGATTGTGCTGTTTGACTTATTTGTATGTTGGTTTGAATCCCTTACTTGTGCTGTTGGTTCACCTATGTATTGAGGTGAGATGTTGTGGTTGAGAAATGATTATGTGGCTGAGAGATGGTTAGTATGACTAATTTTGTGATTAAAATCTGTTCTGAGTTTAGAAATTTAAAGAAAAGTAATTATTTATCTAAAGTAGAAATAAAAATATTTTTAGGGATTTAATAAAAATAGTTTTATTGAGTAAGGCTAAGTATTTGTATTTTATTTCATTACTTTTACGGCATTCCTATTCTGTACTGAGAACGTGTGGTTTGTTCTCACCCCAAAATTGTAAAACCCCAATTTAACAAAAATTAAATAAATAATTAATTAAATATGGGGGGTAATGAGTGAAAATTTTAGAATCATAATTTGACAATTTAAATTTGATATTTGGACTCAGTGGATTTTTCTGAGTCGGAAAACATGGTTTTCAGAAAAAAAAAAAAACGCACACTAAAAATTTGACCGGCAGTACCAGCTGAGATCTGTCTGGTACTATAGCTAAGGAAACTAATTAAAAGTGAATAATATTAAGAATTTAGAATTTATAATTTAAGAAGATAGAAATATTTAAAATACGATGTAAAACTCTAATTTTAAAGGTTTTGGCCCAAAATTGGACCAACGGGCTAAACCAAGTGAATCGGGCCCAAGTGGGCCTAAGCCCATATACATAAACATTCACTTCATAGAATTTCAGCAACTTATCCCCCATAATTGAGAGAGAGCCACGGACTTGAAGAGAGGAGAATGAGGAGCCACCGTTGTTACTATTCATTCCAACATTCAAATTACCATAACTTTTGATTCGGAGCTCCGATTGATGAGCCGTTTGAGCCCACGCATAGCTCTCCTCATCCTCTTCGATTCTAACTAAGCCTTGTGGTAAGAAACTCTTAGTTTTTTGCCTAGTTTTCTGTTTCTTGCAAATTCGCATTTTTGGTTTTTTGGGTTGTTGAATTATTGTGATTTTGGTTATTTAGGAATGTTCTAGCATGGATTTCTAGTGGGTTTCACCCTAATTTCGTGTGGGTTAAGGTAAAAAAGCTTTATCCCTTTTTGATTTGCTAATTTTATAAACCCTAGGTTGAAATTTGTTAAAATTATGAATTTAGATGAATTAGAGCTTGTTAGATTTGATTACGGACGTGAGGTGGAGTTTGCTTGGCAGGTTATTTGATGCGGAGCTCTTGGATTGGTGATTACAAGGCTTCAAGAGTTTGAACCGCTGACATTCAAGGTACGGGTTTGAGTTTTGAGTAGGCATTATGTAAAGTTATATGAATGCCTAGGTTAGTTGACCCTAGGATAGGTGTGGATTGAAATTGGTTGTTGTTGTGGATAGTGAATGGCTATATGTATGTGTGTATTGATTAAGAATTGTTGTGACATTATAAAGTGAATGGTATTTATTTATTTTATTGTTAATTGATTTGGATATTATGCTGGAGGCCGTAATAGGGTGAGGAAATCCCCTATGAGGTAAGTGAAGGTAATTGTTATGAATTATTGAATGAGATGATTGATAACAATTTAGTTGTGATTGATAATTGAGAATTGGATTGTGTTGAGTTTGGGTATGAATTATGATGAGAATATAGTATGTTGAATGAGATGTAGTGAATATGATGTATGTTAATGACGATGAGGATTTATGGATGATTATGGGTGAGTCGTATGTTGGTGTTGGTATGGATTGAGGACAAGGTGATTAGTTGCATGAAAGATTGGATATATGAAGTAGTGATGATTGTTTAAAATTTGAATGGTAATATTGATGTTGATGCAAATTTATGGAACTTGAAGAGCATTCATGTGGTTTGTGTTGGGTTTAGAGTTGTTGGATGAGTTGGAATTACTTGATTAGGTGTGGAAATGGTTAGAAAGTGTAGTGAATTGATGGATATATAATGATTATATTTGGAAAAGATTTTGATATTGTTTTTACTTGAATTTGGATTGAGAAATGGTAAACAATTGAGTTATGCAGAATTTTGGTAAAAAGTGGTTTTTAACCAACTTTGCCGGGCCATAACTTGGCCCTCGAAGTTTAGAATCGAGTGAATTTTAGCTTAAATTAAAGATAATTAAGAGAGCTTTAAAACGATATAAAGATTATTGAATTTAGAATTTTGTAGAGAAAATTACGAATGTTGGAAGTTATGGTCAAAACTCTGATTTTTGTGATGTTGCAGAAAATTTGAAAATCTGTCATGTGTGCCCACGCACACCTCTGTGCGTATGCACAGAACAGAGCGGGTGTTTCAAGTTGTGCGTACGCACAACATCATGCGTACGCACAGGCCGGGAAAGCCTTCTGGTGTGTGCGTACGCACACAACCTGTGCGTATGCACAAACCCTGTTTTTAAATAAAATCTCTGTTTTTACTTGTTTTATCTTCTCGGCAAGCTTGTAAACTTTTATGACACTTGTTTAAAACCTTTTTGCTAATATTTAGACTTTGAATCAAGGTATAACTCAGTAAGTGAATTAAATAGTGGTATTTTGGTTATGAGTTTAGAGCCGGTGACCTAGGCTTGGGAAATTCTGTGGATGGGTTAACATATATAAATATGGTGGAGTGTTATATTGGTGATGAATGAGAAGTGAATATAAATTAAGAAATGAATGAGATTGAGAAATGTCTTATTGAAATGGTTTATGTGCTTGAAGGAACTTGAGGATGAGAGTGACTATGTTGAGGTTAAAAGTGAGCCGGGCACTATATCTAAGGGACTTGGTTTATTGAAAGAGTTTTGTCCCGGCAAGGATAGTGGTTTGATCCCACTTGTCATGGTTATTGTGCATATGCAGGGATGGTGGTTTTATCCTGCCAGCAGTGAGGACGGAGGCTCTATCCCGCTCACGTATTGATGAATTGTTTTGTGTTGAGCAAGGACGGTGGTTTAATCCCGTTTGCAGATTGATTTGTGAATGCAACCCGAGCAAGGATGGTGGTGTAATCCCACTTGTTCGAGGTGCCCAGTAAGGATGGTAGTTTATTCCCGCTTACTGTGGAGGCAAGGACGGTGGTTTAATCCCGCTTTCGTGTTCCGAGCAAGGATGGTGGTTTAATCCCGCTTATTTATGGAACCTACGGATAAAGATGGTGGTTTAATCCCGCTTGTCCGAGTCGGGTTTGGCAACATAACCGACGCGTGAGCTCATGGCCAGTAGGACAGGCATGCATCATTTGCATTTATGTGACATTGATTGGGTGTGTTTATTGTATATGTGGTTTACCTATGTGATCATTATTGTTTAACTGTTATCTGTTATAATTGCTATAATTGAATCTGATTGTGCTTGAACTTCATCACTCGTGTTTGCTGTGACCTTGTATATATGGAGGCTGAGATGAAATGGGGAGTACTTGAGACTGAAAGAAATATGATAAGTGAAAGGTGAGAGAACTAATAAGAGATAGTTTGAGAAGGACTTGAGGTTTATTGGAGAGAGAAATGTCGAAGGAAAATTAATGGTGCATGAGTGCAGTTAGTTGGTTTAACATACCTTACTATTTTTCTGGTTTAGTATATTGCTAGGCTTGGATTTCTGTTTGTTGAAGTGTTAGGATTGCCTAGAGGATTCGTGTAGTCTTTACAACGTCACTGCTTTGGAACTGTTACCCCTGCTGAGAACCCCGAAAGGGATGATGTTCTTACCCGTTTTGGGAATTTCCATCTTACAGGTACTGGATGTGATGCACTCGTTGAGTGTGCCAGTTTCTCTCCGCGAAGTGAAGATTGTCTTTTGGGGATTTTACTTTTTTCTAGATCCACTGCTGTATTTTATACTTGTATATCCCTCTTAGAGGTTGATTCTGGAGAAACAGGATTTATGTTTATATTTATAATCTTGGATTCTATTATATTAACTAGTCGGCCTTATCTTCCGAGGTTAAGATTAGTATTGTTATGTATAACCTTTCAATCATATATATATATATATATATATATATACTCTTCTATCGTTCTGCTTACGTATATTACCGGTTTCTGAGTATGATGTGATTTTGCTTATGTCTTTTCTTCATGGTCTCCTAGTATATCATATTCCTTCCATTATATACGTATGTATTTTGTTTTTAGAAGTGATGATACCTTCCCACCATCGATTTACGACCTAGGCGTAAAGCTCTGTGTGGTAGGGTGTTACAAAAATCTTCCACTTTTTCAGTGACACAGGTTCAGAGACTCAGTTTGAAGTTGTGGGCGATTATTAGACTTATTTATGAGTTAAGTTTATGAGTTGAGTTGCTTTCATTGAATTTCCTCACCTTTGTTATATAAGATTTTATTTCATACAGAGGGATAGGAATTGTATTTGAGTTTTATATTGAATTCTTTTGTATGCCATTTATTATTAGTAATAACTATGCGACTACTATTATTTGGTGATCTTTGATATATGATTTTAATTGATAAAAACAAAATTTTTTGGCATTTTCTATAAAACTAAAACATGATACCAAACTAAAGGCTCAATATTAAATAATTAATAAGGAAAACAGATTAGTAGCTCCTTACTTTTGGTACGATCATGACGTGCTAAAAGTTAGGATTTTACATTAATAATTTGTGGTAGTATGAAAGATGTTTATTTATACTGGATTAAGGCACAGTCAAAGAAAAATTGAGAGTTGATGGAGTATATATTTTTTTGCATTCATATGGTTTACATAAAAAATTAAGAATAAAGCGATTTTTAAGGGAAAAAAGTATACTTTAGAAGGGATGAAGACAAGGAAAAAAATAGTCTTAATTTATACAGTTTAGTACTCACACTGTACTTTGACTTGCAATTCAGTCTCAACTTTTAACAAATATAAATAGAGAATTCATTATCTATAACAATTTATAAAGGGAATAGGGGAGTTTGGTATCCAATTTTCACTTTCCTATTTTAACCATATTAATAAAGAGTAACTGATATATCTTTTTGTTTTGAAAAAGGTCAAAAAGGAAAATTATCAATTAACTTTTTTTCATTTATATTGACGGTTACTTTTTCATTCCACACATAACTTCCAATCACTTAGTCTTCTTTCTTGTTCCATTCTCTTCTTTCATATCTTTGTCTATTTTTATTATTTTTTTTTATCTCTTTGTATCTATTTCCATTTATTAAATTAATTATGTATTATTTTTATTTTTTTTGTCTCTACAAAATTGTAAAAAAAGACCCATAATTAACCATACCAAAAACTCCTCCATTTTTATTTTTATTATAACTATAAAAAAGTGATCATAACCTTTTAACAATTTGTGATAGTATGAAAGATAATTATTTATACTGGATTAAGGCACAGCCAAAGAAAGATTGAGAGTAGACGGAGTATATATTTTTTGCATTCATATGCTTTACATAAAAAAAATTAAGAATGAATCGATTTTTAGGAAAAAAAAAGAATACTTTAGAAGGGATGAAGGCAAGGGAAAAAATAGTCTTAATTTATATGATTTAGTACTCACTACGTACTCTATGATATACTGTACTTTGACTTGTAATTCGGTCTCAACTTTTAACAAACATAAATAGAGAATTCATTATATGCATACATGTATTTTTTTAAAAAAATGATATTATGAAATAATAAATTAAATTTTTTATTTATAATATTATTTAATTGATATATATCGTTAGTCATTTGTTTTGTAACTTTTTTTAGATAAATAAATTAGTTTTATAGCTGATTTTTATATATCATATATTTAAAGATAAATTTAAAGTGTTCCATACAATATTAATTAGTTAACATTTCTATAACAATATATAAAGGGAATAGGGGAGTTTGGTGTCCAATTTCCACTTTCCCATCTTAACCCTATTAATAAAGAATAACTGATATATCATTTTGTTTTAAAAAAGGTAAAAAAAAATTAAATTATCAATTAACTTTTTTCCTTTATATTGCGTTTACTTTTCGATGCCACGCATAACTTCTAATCACTTTCGTCTTCTTTCTTATTCCATTATCTTTTTTCAGTCTTTGTCTGCTTTTGTTAATTTTTTTATCTCTTTGTATCTGTAACACCCTATCACACAGAGTCTTATACTTAAGTCATAAAGCTGAGGTGGCAAGGTATTACGACCTTTAAAAGTAAAAATATATGTATAATGGTATTGAAAAGGAGTAATATACGAGGAGCCTTGAAAGACAGGTAAAACAAAATTGCAAAATAAAAAGCTCAGAAATACAGATTACATGCATGCGAAGAAAACTAAGGTTTAGAAGTACAAAATAAATGAAAAGTTAGAATAGAGAACCAAGGATACAAAATAACTAGCTCCTAACTCAGCCTACGAAGCCAAGACTGGCTAGAGAATATTTATATACATATATACATATTCCAAAAACCCAAAATACGGAGATAAAATCTTAACTCTCCTCAAACCTTTTAGAGGAACAAAATAAACAAGTTTCTTGGAGAGAAAACTAAGTACATAAACATTCAAAACTGTACATCAAAATAAAACCCAGAGACTACTCCGCTTTAGAAGTCCAGATGCCTAGCGAGGAGCCTCTCGACCTGCACCTAAAAACAACAACACAGTATGGGGGTGAGAATCGGAGGTTCTCAACATGGTAAAGGTGTCACACACATAATATATAAGGTCCTGGGAATGCCAGAGGCAATCATAGAATGCTGACACTCAGATTATAAAACTTAAAACTACTGAATAGAAACCATAAAAGGGGTAGGTATCTAGAGAATTCTAAACTCAACTTAAACTTTATCTTAACACCCAACCTGTCCACCTTTCTTCCGTTCCTCCATCTCCGGTGGTTTTACAAATACAAACAAACAGGCAATTGCAAGCACAGGTAGGAAACAAGTAGTGCAAGTAGCAATTATCACAAGTATCATAATATATTCAGTTAGGCAATCCAAAATAAGGCATAGCAAACAAGCAAACAAAATGCATATGATGAATGTCTATGTTAATGGCTGTGAGCTCACGTGTCGATTACTTTGTCAGAACCCAACACATCTGGTAGCTAATCCAGATATTGGTCTCTAGGTTGCGCATCTCCAGAAATGAAGGAGAGTGCCTTTCCACCTTCTCTTGGAGGTTTCACGAAGAAGAGTGCCTTTCCATATCGAAGGAGTGTGCCTTTCCATCTTGAAATCAGAGAAGAATGTGGGGGAAACAATACGAAGGATAGTGCCTTTCCACCTTCTCCACATCCACATCACGACAAGAGAGGGAACTTCCATCCTCAACTTACCATCCGAACACATTTTCAAATTAATACGCAAGCGGGATCACACCCAGACCTTGCCATCTCGACCATTTCGGCCTCATACACATCTCGATCATTCTGGCCACATATAGTTATCCCAAATCTCATCATTTATCATCATCATTTCCTTTCATTCATTCTTTATAGTCATAGCTTAGCCTGATCTCATACATACATCTCATATCATTATAATTTGTACCTAATTCTTCATCTAAGATTATTACTTCACTCTCAAGTTATCACCCTTTTCCTAGCTTCAACTAATTACTAAGATTACTAGTAAGATTTAGGGTTAAAAGTACAGAAAAAGAGGTTTAGAGGTCCAAAACCATGTTTAAATCATAGAAATACAAGTGCTGGAAAAACAGAGTGTGTGCGGACGCACACAAGTGTGCGTGCGCACAATTTATGAAAAGCGGAGCGTGTGCGTGCGCATGAGTGCATGCGTGCGCACCCCAACCAGGAATTACATGGTGTGCGTGTGCCTCACCTATGCGAGCGCCACCAGCAAAAAGCATATCCTGTTGCGTGCGCACGCACAATGGCGTGCATACGCACACTTTCTGAAAAACACCAGGTGTGCGTGTGCACAAAGGCGTGCATATGCACAAGTGAACTTTTTGCTACTGTTGGGTGCGAGCGCACATCAGTGTGCGTAGGCACACACCAGAATATCTGGTTCTGCTGCATTTTAAAAATTTCCAGTTTTTCGCACCAAATATCCGGCATCCATAACTTTCTCAACAGAATTCGATTTTCCGCAAAATATATATCGTTCTCAAGCTTATAAAACCATCTTCAATTTGAAACAAATCTCATTTTCATCCAAAATTTGAGAATCAATTTATGGACTACCGAAGTTCATCAAAAATCAGTTTTTACCCAAATTTACCAAACCCCTATTTTTACCAAATCTCATTCCATACCCAAAATATTTCACAAACAAGGCATACTAATACTCAACTCCACACCTTTCATACATTTTACAACACACCACACCCATTATTCTCAATCATTCAATAACTCCTTACATATTCACATACATCTTCACAATTCCAAATTCAAGACAATAACAATTATACTCATGTTTATATATAGCTCCCTTGTCACACATACTAACGTGTCCATTTAACTCTTTGTATTAAACAATTACCCATAATATATGCTCTACACTACTCTCATGAATAGCTCAACACTTACATCAAGAATTTGCTAATTTTTATCAAATATGCTAAGCCAACTTCCATCAAACTCAATTAAATTCATCATCAAGCACCAACACAACACTTTCAACAAAACCATCAATCACCACTCATTCTCGATATCATTTAATAAATCCATCAAAGTTACTAAACATTAACATAAATACACATTTCAACTTATCCTATAGTTCTCTAGCCTGAGTTTTTATAGGGCATTACATATTAAATACGTGAAACCTAAACCATACCTTGGCCGATTTTCGCGTATTGTCCAAGGCGAAACACCAACCAACACAGCCCTTCAAGCCCCCAAAATCATCAAAGTTCAAGTACCCAACCTCCACAAAGTCCCAATGCTCACAATTCAAGCTCCAACATATACACTTATACACCTAATTTCACATATATCACTATACATACTCAAGATTCACAATTTAACATACTAGAACTGAAATTGGCTAGAGTTGATGAACCTTACCTTGTATGTGCCTCAGTCAAACCAAAGCCCACTAATTCCTCAAGTCAATTTAATCGTATAACATCAATTTAACCAAAATCTTAACACACCAAAACCCTCACATTTCCAAATTGAAGAAGAGAGAATAGGAGCTGAGATTATGATTTTCTCATCTTGAAAGGTACCGGACTTTGTAGAGCTCGTCACTGCGGACGCGTGGTTGCAAACGGTGCGGTGATCGGAGCTTCGGATCAAAAGTTACATGGATTTGAATTAAATCAAGGGTTTGTGAAATTAATACATGTTCTTCCCCCTTTTGAATATTCCCAGCATGTATGCATGCTGAATGGGGAAGATAATGAGCTGAAGCTCATTAAGTATGATGGGTTAGTTGGGCCCACGGGCTCGGTTTGATCGGTTCGGCCTAATTTTGGGCCAAATTCTTTGAAATTAGTGTCAAAATTCTCGTTTTAATGAGTTCTATCCTAATTTAATATTAGTTTTACATTTTTAATTTTCCTGATTAAAATTTAATTTTTTATTTAACTATTCGCTAATTTTGTGGGATTTACAGTATCTATTTCCATTTATTAAATTAATTATGTATTACGATTATTTTTTTGTCTCTACAAAATTGTAAAAAAAAATAACTCATAAATAACCATACCCAAAACTCCTCCATTATTTTTATGATAGCTATAAAAAAATGATTATAACCTTTTAACAATTTATGGTAGTAGAAAAGATGTTTATTTATATTGGATTAAAGCAAAGTCAAAGAAAGATTGAGAGCAGATGGATTATATATTTTTTGCATTCATATGGTTTACATAGAAAATTAAGAATGAAGCAATTTTTAGAGAAAAAAAGTGTACTTTAGAAGGGATGAAGGCAAGGAAAAAAAATAGTCTTAACGTACTCTGTGATATACTGTACTCTAAGTTGCAATTTGGTCTCAAGTTTTAACAAACATAAATAGAGAATTCATTATGTTCATACATGTATTTTTTAAAAAATGATATTATGAAATAATAAATTAAATTTTTTATTTATAATATTATTTAATTGATATATATCATTAGTCATTTGTTTAGTAACTTTTTTTAGATAAATAAATTAGTTTTATAGCTGGTTTTCATATATCATATATTTAAAGATAAATTAAAAGTGTTCCATACAATATTAATTGCTTAACATTTCTATAACAATATATAAAGGGAATATGGGAGTTTGGTGTCCAATTTCCACTTTCCAATCTTAACCCTATTAATAAAGAGTAACTTATATATCCTTCTGTTTTGAAAAAAGTCAAAAAAGTAAATTATCAATTAAATTTTTTTTATTTATATTGCGGTTATTTTTTCATTCCACACATAACTTTCAATCACTTCGTTCTTCTTCCTTATTCCATTCTCTTCTTTCAGGTCTTTGTCTATTTTTATTAATTTTTTTCTCTTTGTATCTATTTCTATTTATCTATACCAATATATAATGGGATACGAAAGTTTGGTATCCAATTCTTTCTTCCTCTTTTACTCCTCTTTAAAAGCTGATTCACTTTTAATTAAAAAAAAAACTGACAGGATACATGATATTTTGAGATTAAATTTATTAATTATATTTTTATCTTTAATTTTTCATGATATTTTTTAAAAATTATTAAGATATAAATAATTAATATAGATAACGTTATACTATAATAATATAAATAAGATAACGTCAACACAACATTAATTATTTATTATTTTTTATTAATATTTTTTATATATAATAGTCCATAATATAATAGTATATACGTGATCAATATATAATTATAGTACAATAAGTAATAATATATAATGTAATTATTTTATTAATAGTTATTTCAATGGGCTGGGAATACAATAGTATTTAAATTATTAAGAAAAATAAATCAGTATTAACTAAAATCATTGGAATAATTAAATTTACAACACATATTTCTAATGTCTATTGTTTATCTTTAAAAAAAATTACATATAAAAGAGTACTCCTTAATCAAATTTATACAAACATATAATGGGCTATACCAATGTATAATGGGGATAAAAAAATTTAGTATTCAATTTCTTCTTCCTATTTTACCCTTGTTTCCTTTTTGTTAAACACTAAATTCAATATAACAAACTGTTATTACGTTATCTATTTTTTTATTTTTTTTATCAAAAAAAGAATTTACCCTACGACAGAGTATCAAACTGATTCACTTTCAACCTATGATATATTTTAAAATAGATTTACTTCCAATAAAACACTGCCATGTACTCAATTTAAAAACTAACTCACTTTCAATAAAAAACTGTTCCACCTTCCATGTCTCAAAAAAATTACTCTGATGAAAAATATAGGTGGAGGTACTGGGTAGTCCGATTGACAACAATTAGACAAATGGCGAGAGCTACCACCCATCGCCAATTTGATACAGGTAACACGATAACTAATTTTCTTTGTTATGAATTCAATTAGTTCTTAATAATTATATTTTACTTTTAAAAAATACAGGAATGGAAGCACATGACAATAGAATGGCCACAAGTAACAGAAATCAAAATAACATAATTGGTTGGTATTCTATCATTGATATTCTGTAACAAAATTAATCAAATTAATATTACCATACATGTTTTATTTTATATATCTGAGCATTATTGTTTAATTTTACATATGAAATTATACATACTAGCGGCTCAACAAGCAATGCGTGCCTATTTAGCCGCTTTTCTATTGAGTTAAAAAAATATTTTTATATTTTTATTTTTAAAATTATAAATTTAATATCAATAATTAAAAAATAAATTATAAAAAATAAAATATTTTAAGTTATTTAATATATATGAAAAGTATAAAATAAATAAATTTAAATTAAAAAGTTAAAAAAAGAATTTTGTTGTTATTATTGTAACAAAGTCAAGATAAAAATTTATTAACATTATTTAAAAATTAGTTATTTATATATTAAATTTATTTATTTTCTCAATACTATTTAATTTAAAATAAATTTAAAAATTTATATTCATATTCAAAATGTAAGACCCAAAACTTTTAAAAAAGTTATTACGAACTAATTTTAAATTATATATTTATTTACAACTTTAATTTCATGAATTATTTTATTTTATTGAAGATAATTAAAGGTAGTTTTGATTAATTAGATTTGAAATAAACTAAGGTTTTTATCCAAACTCTATAATCTTGGATTATTTTCTTATTTATTATTTAACGTCTTAGAAATTCAAAATAATGATGTTTGGATATTTATATTATAATTTTAACTAATTTTACAATTATTGAATTATTTTCTATATTTAAATTATAAAATTAATAGCTGTAAAATAATAAGATTTTTATAGGATAATATTTTTATAAATAAATACTTTAGGTTTTATTAATAAAGAAAATTAGTTATACCGTAATATATTTTCAATTAGAGTATTTGATTGAGAATCAATTAGTATTTTTATACCATAAATAATATTTTAAAGTAATTTTAGAGATTAAATTAGATTTCAAAATAAATACCATATAACCTAAATTGATTTAGGAATTTTCAAACCCTAGTTAACCCAAATCCCTAATTACAATACACAAACCCTAACCCTAACTTTTACCAAAAAGAACCCTAACTTCCCTAACTCAAGAAGCAGCTGCTGCCCCTCTATCCTAGACACACGCACGCAGAAACAAAAGGAAAAGAAAGAAAGAAAGAAACGAAGAAAGGTAGAGGGAAATGGGGAAGGGAGATCCGAAAGGAGGAAGAGCACCGGGGAGGGAGCAGCTCGCCGCCGCCATGGCACCCTGTTGCTCGCATCGCTGCCGTCAAACCCCGTCACCACCGTTTGTGCTCCCATCACCGTCACCATCGCGCCGTTTGCGTCGTCACCATCGTGAGCAGAATCGCGAAGAGAGATGGATCGTGAGTTAGGGGGTCGGGGGCTTGGAGCCGCCGCGCCTTTGTCGCCACTGCGTCCTCACGGCGCCGTCGTCATCGTCCTTACAACGCCACCGTCATCCATGGGAGAAGCCGAAGAGAGAGATGCGCGAAGGAGAGAGAGAGGGATCTGAGGCTGAGCTGAGGTCCAACCACCGCGCCCAGTCGCTGTTCGCGTCACTGGCATCGCTTTCGTCGGAACTGCCGCTGTCGCTGCCAGCTTCCATCTCTGTCGAGGCTGGTTATGGATGAGAGGGGACGGAGCTGCCTCTGCCACTGGAAAATGCTCTGCCAGTAAGGGTTTCGAGTTCGGTTTTCATTTTTTTTGAGATTTCGAAAGCTTTATTGTCGTTGCATGTTGGTTTCAGTCACCGTTGCCGGAGTCGGGTCCCCGCTGCCACTTGAGGTGGCTGTCGGGGCTATCGCCAAACCGGTTCAGAGACCGCCACAGCTTCGCTTTCGTATTACAGTAAGTATTTCTGTTTTGGAGATCCCGCATTAGTGTTCTGTTATGTGTATTAAAGTCTTTGCGATATTAACATTTTTAGGAATTAGAAAATAGAGTTTTGCATGTTACGATTGAGGCTGTTCTGCCATTGAGAAAGCAAGCGGAGTTGAGATTTCGGTTGCGGTTAATTTCGGGCTAAGCAAAAAGAGTTCAGTTGACACGTTTAGGTTATGGTTTCGCTTATCGAGGTAGGAGACTTTTCAGAAAACTACTCTTTATGAATTGGAATTATTATATATATATATATTGATGTAAGAAAATGTATCTTTGAGTGATTGGATAAGTCTTATGTATTGTTGGTTGTCTTGGATGATTATGAATGCTTGTTTGGCTGGGTTATGTAACACCCTACCACATAGAGTCTTATGCTTAAGTCATAAAACTAGGGTGGCAAGGTATTACGATCTCTAAAAATAAAATTTAGTACATATAGTAGTGTGAAAAATGTTTATAACTAGGAGCCTTTAGAGAAAAATGGGTAAATCAAAACCGTTAAATTGAAAAGCGCAACACTCCAATCGATAACGTAACGAAGCAGATAAAGGATAAGCTAACGCGAGTATACATACAAGAGAGTGCCAAAATACAGATATCAAGGCTCAAGACTCGGTTTGCAAAGACAACCGGCCCAAGCATAAAAGTATACATACATATAATTAGTAGGACAACCCAAAAGACAAGTTACATAACCCGTTTCTCCAAAATAACCTCTAAGAGGAGTTAATATAGTATATATATACAATGGAAATAATAAATATCTAAGCAAGTACATAAAAACGAAAATAAAGTCCTGAGAGCTAAGGATCTTCGCTAGAACAGAAGTCTCCAGCATGCCTCAGCGAGGAGCCTCACGTCCTGCATCTGAAAACCACAAAATCCACATGGGTGAGAATCGGATGTTCTCAGCATGGTAACAGTGCCCAAATATCTAACATATAATGTCCTGGAAAAGCCGAAGACAATCCTAGAACTCCCAATTTATAATCAAAGCGTATAAATATAACTAAACCATGAGAAATGAAAATAGGCGACTAACTATGGATCTTTAGTCTAACTAAATATCCCCGTTCCAAATCCTTCGAACCTCCCAACTGTCAATAGTAATTGATATGCAAACACAATTATAACAAACAAAGAAATGCACAAATAGAAAGCAGGTACGGCAGTTAGATAATTAGCAAGTAATTATGCAGTCAAGTAGGCATTCCAAACAAATCACATATAATGCACATGATGTATGCCTATCCTAGTGGCTGATGAGTTTCATCTATTGGTTATAAAGCTAACCCGACAAGTCCTAGTAGCTAACCATTGGCCTGTCCCTCGGTCGCGCATCCCCAACTCGAGTTACTAACAACGTAATCATAATTCTCATACAACACCCTCACTGGTGTTTACTCACGGGGTCGAGCTCATCTGGAACTTTCACAGTGTCCGGCCATACTTATGACATAGGGTCAGCAGAGTATCGAGTCTCCACCTGGAGCCCGTGGTGGCTAGCCACTGCTTTCACCCAGGGAAACTCATATCGCAAATAGGTGGAGTGCAACAATCATAATATCAATAAATCAGCATATATCCATTCATTCTCAGCTATAAATCAACATTCATCTCAGCCCTCTGGCTTAAATTCATAATTCATAATCAGCCATAAATCATCATTACACACAGCCACTCAGCTCATTTCATGCACAGCCATTTGGCTCATGTCCTACACAGCACTTCACCATCCTTCTCACAACTCATGACATCATCTTTAGTCATAACTCCCCATTTTATCCCTTTCCTTCATCCACAAGTTACCCCCTTCCCTTCTTCTTCTCAATCACTAGGCATTTTATATTGACTAGCGGCTCAACAGGCACTAACGTGCCTGTTCAGCCGCTTTTTTATTGTTTTTAAGAAATTAATATTATCTTTTTGTTAATATATTATTCATTTTTTAAATTTATTAGATAAGTATTTTTTTTTATTTTAATGTTGATGTGACTTTATTTATATTATATTTTATTAAAATTAAAATTATTATAAACTAAAATATCATTCAAAAAATAATGATAATAACATTATTCTGATTCAAAAAAGTATATATAAATCAAAATACATGTTAGTTATTTACAAAAGATAATTTTTACTTAAATATCATGGATATTCATATTTGTCTTCATCTTTTTTAAGTAGTAGGCCAAAATATAAATCTAAATACGAAGAGTTTTTTATTTTTTTATAAATAGTGAAAAAATAAAATAAATAAGAATGCTTATTTTTTTCGTTTTAAATATCAAAATATAAGAATAATTAATAAATAAAATAGGAGATTATAAAAATTGTGTATCTGAAAAAAATCCTTCGTAATTCATCATACATCTTCTTATCAATAACTTTTTTAGTCTTAGAAAACTGTCAGATTTATTGAACATAAAAATAAATATATAAATCCTTCAAGATTATTCAATTAAAAATGATGTGTAATAAAATCAAAATAAAAATTTAGAAACATTATTTACAAATTAACTATTTATAAACGTTATTAAGGTTAATTATTTATTTTTAATTCGTATTTAATTTGAAGCCGAAATAAAAATTTATATTCAAAACACTCTTTACCTTCATGCATAATTTCAATTGTTAAAAATATTTTATTTTTTTAATTTTATATTTAATTTTTTTTAATTATCTTTAATTTTATTATTTTTTTAAAATTATTAATTTATATTTTTGTTATATCCCTTACTATATCAAACACTACTCTTTCTCTTACTATTATTTTCTATACACATACCTGTATGTCATTGTCTCATCGTGTTATTATTATTATATTACCTTGTTCTCCTTTCTCGCTTTTTCTTTTTCCTTCCATCTTCTCTTCACCCGACCGTCCGTAATTAATTATCACCAAGTATTATTATCGCAAATTTTAATCTTCTCTTGGTGATGCATGCAGTAGTGAGAATTAAGTAGTAGAATTCTGTAACTGATGGCAGTAACGTGATGTGAGAGAAATTAACGGGAGAAGTTATATTGATGTGAACGTGAATGGAAATGAAGTAGTAGAATGCTGTAACTGGAAGTAAGTTATTAAAAAGGATAAAAATGGAAAAAAATTGGACACCAAAAGTGGGTTTTCCCATTATATATTGTTATAGATTTAGGACATAAAGGATGAAAATAGTGGTTTATAAGCTTGAAACAGGGTCTCGGAAGGTTACAAGCTTGTTGGAAAGGTGAAACACTTAAAAACAAGGCTTTTATAAGAAAACAGGGCAGTGTGCGTATGCACAGGGTTGTGCGTGCGCACGCCCAGAAGAATTTTCAAGATGTGTGCGTACGCATAGAGGTGTGGGTATGCACAGGTGTAAAATTTTCCCATTCTGTCCACTCGCACAAGGCGTGCGAATGCCCTCAACAGAACGTACTTTCTAATGTTTGCGTGCGCACAAGGCTGTGCACACGCACAGCTTGAAAAACTTCATTGGTTGTGTGCGCGCACAAGGCGTGCCAACGCTCCCAGCAGCAGCCATATCCCTGTATGTGCATACGCACAAGGCTGTGCGTGTGCACAGGTTCAGAAAGCCACAGGGTGTGCTTGCGCACACAAACTAGAAATCACAAATTCTGCAGAATTTACAAAATTCAGATTTCAAACCCCAACTTTCAACGATCATATCTCCTTCCGCAAAATTTAGATTTCCACCAAATTTAAACCATTTTAAAGCTTGTGAAATTATCTTTCATTTGATATAAAAATCATCAAAGTTCCAAAAACAATAGCTTAACACGTGATCCGTTGAAATTCATCAAAAATTCATTTTTACCAAAGTTCACAAACTTTCAATTTTCAAGACATACACTTCCAAGTTCATTTTTAACCAACCAAAACTCAACCATTTCCAACCTCTCATTCAATCCTCAACCACCAATTCTTCCATTTTGAACCAAATCTCAATTCAATAAATTCAACTCAAAATCAACATTCCATATCTCAAACTTTCAAACAATCATTCAATTTCACCAACCACTATATATATATATATATATATATCCATATCACATGATAAATCATGCTCACCAACAAGAGCCTCAACCTTACCAACAAGTAAGCATATCAATCCATATTACTTACAACATTACATGCTTTACCAACAATTAGCACCACTCACAATCATTTAACCATTATTCATATATTCAACTCAATCCAGATCATCCAACAACTACATCAACATTTCAAAATCCTATCTTAGGATCTCTAGCCTAAGTTTTCACACCACATTATATTTTAGATACAAAAAATCGAAACTATACCTTGGTCGATTCCCATTCAATCTGGAACACTTCCAATTTCACTTTTTCCTCAACTTTCAATGTGTCCCACACCCTTCAAATAGGTTTCTCACCATAAGAGCCCTTTTTCCAAGCTTTCTAAGGCTTCAATCAAGCTCCAATGTACACACATACATTGCCTAATACACATATTATATACCCACACATACAATTCAATCTCTAAATCACAAAATTCCAACTGTTTGGCTTAGGGATGAGAATCTTACCTTACCCAAAGATCAAAGGGGGGGCAAGATTAAGCCTTTCTCTCAAGCTAATTGGATCCTATAACATCAAAAACATAAAATCCAACACCTTTTACCCAAAATTTTCGAAATTAAGGGATGAAAATACAGAGAAGAAATTGTGGCTTACCTCAAGAATAAAGTGGTGGGATTTGTAGAGTTCAACGCTGTGGTCACGTGGCCGCAAACGTTGCATCAATCGAAGCTCCGGATCAAAAGTTATGATCAATTGAAGTTTGAGTTGATTTGGGACAAGGGTTTCATGTTTTCCCCCTCTTCCTTGCTATTTCAGCGTGTTTGGCTTTGAGGAAGGGAAGAGAGAGTGCTGAGCTCTCTAGTTTAATGGGGCTTGGTTGGGCCTTGGGCTCAATATGGGTCCGGTTGTCCCGGTTTGGCCCGTTCGGCCCAATCTTGGGCCGATTTCTTTTAAATTGGTGTCAAAATTTTCGTTTTAATTTTCTCTATCATATTAAACTATAAAAATCTCATTTCTTATTTTCTAGAATATATTTTAATTTATGGGTTAATTAGTCATTAATTAACTGGATTTTACAGATTATTGTTCGGTTTTGTGAAATAGATTATTCTTGAAATGCTTTTTTAAAGTTATTTTTGCAAAAGCTTTGAAATCGAGTTTAACCTGTTGGAAATTGATTAGAGTTTGAATTGGTTTTCTTGAAATATGAAACTGGTATGCACCTTTGGAATCAGTTAGATTTTGAGCTGATTTGGTTTTGAACCCTTTGAAGAGGGTTGCGGAATGGTTTAGTTGGGACCTGGAGAGGGTGGCATGTTCCAAGTTTTAGGGGAGGTGCTACCGAAATTCCTATGGAATCCAGACTTTATTGAAATATTATTTGGAAAATTATGAGTTAAAGGCTTTTACTATTTTACTTGAATTATTTGAGAAAGTTATGAATTATGTTTTGGAATGACTCATTGAAAAGAGAACTATGATTTAGTGTTACTTCCTAAGAAAGGTTTTATATTTTTGGGTGTAAGATATTTAAATGAAAGTTATGTTTTAAGCCGTTTTGAATGTGTACAGGATTTATGTATCTAAATTTAACTTGTGGATTTCAATTTGGAAGAGACTTTGCTTTAAAGCTATTTTAAAGGTGAAAAAGGTCTATGTAATTGAATTTGATTTAAGGATTTTTACTTAGAGGAGTTTTAGTGACTTTGAAAGAACTTGGATTTCGATTGATAAATCCCATTTTTTGACATTTTAAGAAAGGTTAAAGTATCCTTTAAATTTCTGGTTTAGAAAAACTAAAATGATTTTCGAGCCGTTGGGAACGTTTCAGATTTTAATATGGGGTTGAGAATGGATTTTGGGTTCTAGTAAAAGAAATGGTTTTGAAAATGTGTTTTGAGTAATTGTTTACACCACTCGGTTTGGCTTAGATTCTATTCTTATTACTCACATCAGGAATCAAAGGTTTTAAGGACTTTAGACGAATTTGAGAAAACGAATTATGTTATTCTCCCCTAAAGACTTGAGACTCTGCTGAGAAACTTTTGTTATCAAATCCTGTTTTAGAATTAATGATTTTGAATCTCTCGAAAAAGGCTTTTGATTTGTTGTGGTTTCTGAAATGTTCGGAAAGATGTTGTGGAGAGTGACCTTATTTTAAAAAGGGGAATTTACATTTGAGGAAAAGTAGCTTTTGAGCCTGAAATGATTTGAGGAATGGGATTTTAAAGCCAATGCTGGAAAGAATTAATTTTTTATTTCAAAGTAAAGTGATTTGAGAAAAAGTGATTTATGGCTTGAATGATGATTTTATGAGTTTGATGATGTTGGATGGTGGAAGTGCTATTACGTTATGAGCCGGATGGCTGTATATGATTAATGAATTATGGCTGATTGTGGAATGTGTTATGAGCTGGCTGGCTGAGAATGAATATGGATGATTATTGAGTTGATAAGGTTCTTGTTGCACTTCCAATTATCTGAGATACGAGTTTTCCTGGGTGAAAGCAGTGGCTAGCTACTACGTGCTCCAGGTTGAGACTCAATGCTCTACTGACCCCCATGTCGTAAGTGTGACCAGACATTTTGAAATTTTCGGACAAGCTCGCCCCCATGGATAAACACTAGTGAGGGTGTTATATGTTTATGTTTGAGAATTACTCAAGAAGGGGATGCACGACAGGGGGACAGTCCAATGGTTAGCTACCAGGACTTATCGGGTTGGCTTTATACCCGACAGATGAGACTCATCAGCCACTAGGACAGGCATGCATTATATGCATCTATGTGACATTGGTTGGGTGTGCATATTTTACTTGGTTTGCATATATGATTAATTATGTTTAATTGCTATTTGCTCTACTTGAAGTAACTATTTTTTATGCTTGAACTTTCCTACTTGTGTTTGTGACTAAAGCTCTGTTGGATTGTGGTGGATTGGTTGTTGTTTGGATTGTTTGGGCCTAGGGCCGTGGGTGTTCATGAAGTGGGTGGAAGGCCTTGTTTGGTTTGTGTTTCTGGTTTAGAAAAGTATGAAAAACTAAACTGGTTCAGCATAGACTTAATGAACCTATGCTTGGAACAGGTTGGTCATTCATGCTGTTTAGGAAAAACCTTTTTAAAGGCTTTTGAATTTTGAAGAAATAACAGTTTTCTCCTTCAGAAAAGATTTCAGATTTTAATGGTAAATCTATGGTTTTTAAAAAGATGCATAAGGCAGTTATTAATCACTGTAACGGTTTTATTTTTACGTATCTTATTATAGTAATTCTGCAATCCTATAGTGAGAACTCTTTTGAGAACGATGTTCTCACTCCCCTACAGGTGTTTCTTTTTTAGGATATGGACGAGGAAGTCACAAATAGTTTATCTTATTTTATGTTTATATGATGTATTGTATTGTTTTTTTAGATATTATGTTTTTCATCGCCTTTATCTTTATACATTCTGTAAGAAGGATAGGAATTGTATTAGATAATGCTTGTAAAATTATTAATATGTATCTATATATGTATCCTTTGTAAGTATTGATATTTGTATGGATGTATGTATCTATTAAAAAGTCTTTTGAGCGGTAATACGATTTAAGTTTTAATCATACTCATATTTTAATATTAAATATTATAAGAGTCGTCGTAATACCCGATCTATTAGAGTGGCGCAGCTGGAAGCGTGATATTTTGATGGTTAGGGTGTTACACAAAAACATTCTTTTTTTATACATAATTCTAATAAATAAAAAATTATTTCTTTAATCTTATATTGAACATCTTTAATTATCTTTAATTTTATTATTATGTTAAAATTATTAATTTTTATTTTGATTATATCATCTCATCATATTATACACTATTATTTTCTCTAATTATTTTTTTACGTGTATAACTATTATTGTCTCGCCGTCACTATTATGTTGCCATTGTTTTATTCTCCTTTTTCGTTTTCTTCTTCTATTAACCCCGACCACAATCAATTACTACCATATCATATTACCATTTTCGCAGCTCTCATTCTTGTTTATCACTTTGATCCATACATATCCATTGTGTTAACTTTTGAGTTGTTAAAGATTTGTTAAAAGAATTATTTTTTTGTTTGATTTAGATATCTAGATGTATAACTATTTAAAAAATACCTATTTTTCGTACTTACTTGTTAAGTCATATTTTATCATTTAAAAAAAATAGGATATGAAGCATTAAAAAATTTTGCATAGAATAATTAAATAAAAAATAAAAAAATTTATTAGTTATTTAATTTCTTTAATATATAGAATAATTGAATTTAAATTAATTTAGGTATAATACTAAAATCTTTATGTTGTTACTATGTGTAACAATGAAGATAAAAATTTATAAAATATTTGTAAATTTATTTATTTCTCAATTATATTTAATTTGAAGTAGATATACATATTTATATTTAAATCACTCTTTCTCTCGCATAATTTTAATAGCTAAAAAGTTTTATTTCTTAGAATTTTATATTCAACATTTTAAATTATCTTAGTCTTATTATTTTTTTAGAATTTTTAATCTTTGTTTTCATTATTCTTTTTTCTTATCATTATCTATCTATATATGTGTAAATCACGAATAATTAGTAAATAATTAACTACTAAATTAATTAGTAATCAAGAAAATTAGAAAATAGAATTTTATAGCTTAATAAGATAGAGAAAACTAAAATGAAAATTTTGACACTAATTTTAAAGAATTTGGCCCAAGATTGAGCCGAACCGGGCGAACTGGGCCTGTATTGGGCCCAAGGCCCAACTTTGCCACTTAATAAAGATGGCTTCAGCCATCTCCTCTCTCCTCATGCATGTTGAAACACTGGAACTCAGCAGGGAAAGGGGGAGCACTCACTCAAAATACACAATCCTCACTTCACAATCAAACCAAGATAACCTTTCGCTTCAAGCTCCAATTGTTGCACCGTTTGCGGTCACGCATCCGCAGAGACGAGCTCTATAAATTCCGATACCTTTCAAGGTGAGTTAATCACATTATCAGCTCCTATTCCCTCTTCTTCAGTTCAAAAATGTTAGAGTTTTGGGATATTGAGATTTTGGTTAATTTGATATTTTAGGATCAAATTGACTTGTGGAATTGGTAGGTTTTGGCTTAATTGAAACACATACATGGTAAGGATCTTCAAGCCTAGTGAAACCCTTGATTATGTGAGTTTTGGGTATTGAAATTTGTATATATATATATATGTGTGTGGTAAAGTGTATTAGGTGTGTGTATTTATAAATTGGAGCTTGAATTATGGACACTTGAAACTTGGTAGAGTTTGGGTGTTATTGCTTTGGAAACTTTGGATCCTTGAGGCTGTGTTTAGAGACTTTTGGTGGTGTCTCAGATTATACGTAGAAATCGGCCAAGGTATGGTTTAGATTTCACGTATTAAATATATAATGTTCTATAAAAACTTAGGTTAGATGACCATAGAATAGGTTGGAACATATGAGTGTGTTTGAGGTTTAGTAAAGTTGATTGAAAATTATGATATGGATTTGGTGTTTGTCGAATGAATGTTAAGTTAATTATTATTGACTTGATGACATGAATGTATATGTCTAAGATAGGTGGATTATGATTTTATTGAGGTATTTGAGAGATTGATCCATGATATTGATGAATTGAGATATGGTAAGACATTGTGGTTGATGGTGATTTAGTGAGGATTGGTGAATATGAAATTGTTATTGTTGTTTCATTGATATCTCATGATTGCTTTGGATATGGATTGATGGTTTTGAGTAGTTGAATGATGTGTTGAATGTTGTGGAAAGAATGAGAATGCGGAAAAGGTGAATTGGGTTATGTAATATTGTATAGAACCTTGGATTTATGAAAGAGAATCTTCTTTTGGTAAAACCTTAAAGTTTGAGGTTTGTGAAAAATTAGTTTTTAGCCGCACTTCGGCGAGGCATAACTTGCCTTCTGGATCCCCAAATAATTTCAAACTTGTTTCAAATGAAAAGTGGGTCCGTGAAGTTTATGCCGTTCAAAGAACTGATGAAAAATATTTTAAAACGAAAAAGTTATGCGCGTCGGAAGTTTGGGCTTTAAAATGAGCATTTTGCAGGATTTAGACTTAGCGAAATTTTTGGTAAAACATACGCCCACGCGTACGCGTGGCCCATGCGTACACGTGACATGAGGTTTATGCGTACGCGAGATTTCCCATACGCAACCAATCAATTTTGCCTAGTTTGCATGCGTACGCAGGATGGGGCATGCGTACGCATCTTGGTCCAAGTGCCTACCCACGCGTACGCATGACTCACGTGTACGTGTGGCTCCTGTTTCAGCAAAAATAGATTTTGTGTTTTAAAACTCAAACTCGAACCTCTAGACTTCTATTTTCATTCCTTTAGTCTAAATATTGTTAGTAAGCCTAGTCATAGGATGAAGTTAGGAAATTGTGGTAACTTGGAGGTGAAGAAAGATTCTTTTTAAAGGTAATAAGTTATTAGAGGAGATAGTATTTGATCGATAAAGATGATGAAAATGGTATATGAGGTAATTAAGAGAGTAAAGTGACATTCATAATGATGTGTGAGACACTTAATGATGTTAAATAATTGAGAATGATGAGATGAGATATGAATCACTGTGAGATTGAAAATGGTAAATTGTAAGAAACGATTGAATAACTTGAGCTTGGGGTGCTGTCTTCCCCATGTTAGCTGGGATTTTTCCTGTGGTTATTATTGAGCTCGGGGTGTTGTTTCCCCCATGTCAACTTGGGATTCTTCCCATGGTTAATCTTTGAGCTTGAGGTGTTGTCTCTTCTCCCCATGTTATCTTGGGACTCTTCCCATGGATGTTATTGAGCTTGGAGCGTTCTCTCTCTGATGTCAGCTTGGGGATTCTCCCCATGGTGAGTGTTGAGCTTGAGGACATGTCGGGTTGGCTACGTAACCGACAGTTGATATCAACAGCCATAGAACAGGCATACATCATGTGCATATTGTATGATTTCTTGCTTGTGATTTATAAGGGATTGCCTACATGATTATAATCTGCTATTTTTTATAATTGCTAAGTGTATTATTTGTGAACTACTTGTGTTTGCCTTGTTTTCTTTGTTTGTCTGTGCAATACATAGGAGACAGAAGAATGGAGGAAAGGTGAAAAAGATTAGTATGCAGGTTAAGTTTGGTTAGGTTAAGAACCTTTAGATGACCACCTATTTATGGCTTCTATTTTTAGTTTCTTTAAGCTTTATAATCTGAGTGTCTGTGTTCTAGGATTTCCTCTGGCATTCCTAGGACCTTATATCTTATATGCATAGCACCTTTACCATGCTGAGAACCGGCATACTATGTTGTGTTTTTCAGATGCAGGTCGAGTGGCACCTCGCTAGGCGTCTAGAGCTTCTGAAGCGAAGTGGTTTCTTTTGGGGTTTCTTTCAATATTTTGATATATGTATATATAAATTCTCCTCTTATATACTTGTTTATTCGCTCCTCCTAGAGGTTTATGGAGAACTAGGATTTTATGTGTGTATTTTGGGTTTCGGATTATGTATATAAGTATGTAAATATTCTCTAGCCAGCCCTAGCTTCCCAAGCTGAGTTAGAAGCTTGTTATTTTGTATTTTTGACCCTCTATTCCTACTTTTTGTTTATCATACTTATGATTCTTTGGTTTCTTCGGATGCAAGTTTTCCATTTACGTAAGTGTTACGACTTTTGTTTTAAACTTTTCTTCACAAGCTCCTCGGTATAAATTCCTTTCAACTACTATTGTTATTATATATATAATTTTACTTCTAGACGTCGTAATACCTTGCCACCTCAAATTTATGACTTAAGCATAAGATTCCATGTGGTAGGGTGTTACATTATGGTGTCAGAGCAGTTTGTTCCTGTAGAGCCTGAGGGATGGACTGACTATGCTCTTGTGCATAGTCTGTGTGTGTGTGTCTCTGTGCTACTTAGGATATCTGACTGATATGTGTAGTATACTTGTTCGTGAGCATGCATTTGGGACTCAAAAGCACTGAACTTGAGATATTGAGACTGATCACCTTAATATCAATTGTTTGGTGTGAACAGGGACCAAATGACATCTCACGGATCCGAGTGAGCTATTCAGAGAGAAAATCTCGTGGTAGAACCAATGCAAGGACGTCGAGATGGAAACTCTGGTACCGGTACAAGTAACGTAGGTCAATACTATAGGTCTATGACCCTTACTAACTTCCTCATGAGTGGTCCACCTCTGTTTAATGGAAATGTCAATGCTTTAGAGGCTGATCAGTAGTTTTAAGACATGGAGAGGTTCTTGTACACTCAGCACGTTCCTGAAGTATAGTCAGTGGAGATAGTGACTTATATGTTGGAGGGAGATGCACAAAATTAGTGGCAGGAGTTGTGTCATACCTTGCAGGTAGAGTTGACGGATGTTCCTTGGAATAGGTTCAAGACAGAGTTTTACAGAAAATATTTCTTGCATGCAATCCGCATTGCAAAGAAATTGGAGCTGACACAACTGAAGCAGAAGGATATGTCTATTGCTGAGTATACCCGGGAATTTAATAACTTGTGCCATTTCTCAAAAGCTCGTCAAGGAAATCCAGCTGATTATGAAGAGTGGATGTGTGCTCAGTACGAAAGAGGATTTAAAAGAGATATCCTCGACTACGTATATCCACAAAGGTTAACGAATTTCACTAAGTTGGTTAAGAAGAGCCAGTTTGCAGAAGATTGCTCCATGAAGTAGGCGCTGCTGCAGGAAGGTTGTGGAGAGACTACTCCAGATGAGCCGCATAGGGCCGGACTGGGGATCCATTTTCGATGTGGAGCACCAGGGCACTGTCTAGGGATTGTCCACAAGGAAGAGCCATAGGTGCGGGTTGGCTGCAATAGGATTGAGGTAAGTTGGATTTGTTCTGCTTGGAGCTAGAACCTCGCATTCAATTTCAGAAGTTTTGGACTAGAAGGATTGGACGTAGTATCGAACTTGGTTTTGAACTAGGAGTTAAGGCCAAGGGGAGTACTTCCAACCGTTTTCATCAGTAATAGAAATTTTCGAGGGCAAAAATTTCTCTTAGGGGGGTAGGATGTAAGCCCTGAATAATTAGTAGCTAATTAAGCACTAAATTATTTAGTAATAAAGCAAATTAGAAAACAGAATTTTATAGCTTAATGAGATAGAGAAAACTAAAACGAGAATTTTGACACTAATTTTAAAGAATTTGGCCCAAGATTGGGCCGAACTTGGCCCGTATTGGGCCCAAGGCCCAACTTTGCCACTTAATAAAGATGGCTTCAGCCATCTCCTCTCTCCTCCTGCATGCTAAAACACTGGAACTCAGCAGGGAAAGGGGGAGCACAAACTCAAAATACCCAACCCTCACTTCACAATCAAACCAAGATAACTTTTCGCTTCGAGCTCTGATCGCTGCACCGTTTGCGGCCACGCATCCGCAGAGACGAGCTCTATAAATCCCAGTACCTTTCAAGGTGAGGAAATCACATTCTCAGCTCCTATTCCTTCTTTTTTTAGTTCGAAAATGTTAGGGTTTTAGGATATTGAGATTTTGGTTAATTTGATGTTTTAGGATCAAATTGACTTGAAGAATTGGTAGGTTTTGGCTTAATTGAAGCACATACGCGGTAAGGATCTTTAACCCTAGTCAAACTCTTGATTATGTGAGTTTTGGGTATTGAAATTTGTATATATATGTGGTAATGCATATTAGGTGTGTGTATTTGTAAATTGGAGCTTGAATTGTAGACACTTGAGACTTAGTGGAGTTTGGGTGTTATTGCTTTGGAAACATTGGATCCTTGGGGCTGTGTTTAGAGCCTTTTGGTGGTGTCTCAGATTATACGTGGAAATTGGCCAAGGTATAGTTTAGATTTCACGTATTTAATATATTATGTTCTATGAAAACTTAGGTTAGATGACCATAGGATAGGTTGGAACGTATGAGTGTGTTTGATGTTTTGTTATCTTGATTAAAAATTGTGATATGGATTTGGTGTTTATTGGATGAATGTTGAGTTAATGATTATTGACTTGATGACATGAATGTATATGTCTAAGATTGGTGGATTATGATTTTATTGAGGTATTTGAGAGATTGATGCTTGATATTGATGAATTGAGATATGGTAAGACATTGTGGTTGATGGTGATTTAGTGAGGATTGGTGAATATGAAATTATTGTTGTTTCATTGATATCTCATGATTGCTTTGGATATGGATTGATTAGTTTTGAGTAGTTGAATAATGTGTTGAATGTTGTGGAAAGAATGAGAATGTGGAAAAGGTGAATTGGGTTGTGTAATATTGTGTAGAACCTTGAAGTTATGAAAGAGAATCTTGTTTTGGTAAAAATTTAAGGTTTGAGGTTTGTGAAAAATTGGTTTTTAGCCGAACTTCGGCGCGACATAACCTGGCTTCCGGATCCCCAAATAATTCCAAAATTATTTCAAATGAAAAGTGGGTCTGTGAAGTTTACTCCATTTGAAGAATGGATGAAAAATATTTTAAAATGAAAATGTTATGTGCGTCAGAAGTTTAGGGTTTAAAATGAGCATTCTGTAGGATTCAGACTTAGCAAAATTTTTGGTAAAATGTACGCCCACGCGTACGCGTGAAACGAGGTTTATGCGTACGCGAGATCCATACGCAACTAATCAATTATGCCTGGTTTGCATGCGTACCCGAGGTGGGGCATGCGTACGCATGTTGGTCTAAGCGCGTACCCATGCGTACGCAGTACGCGTAGCCCATGTTTAAGCAAAAATAGATTTTGTGTTTTAAAGCTCAAACTCGAACCTCTAGACTTCTATTTTCATTCCTTTAGCCTAAATATTGTTAGTAAGCCTAGTCATAGGATGAAGTTAGGAAATTGTGGTACTTGGAGGTGAACAAAGATTCTTTTTAAAGATAATAAGTGATTAGAGAAGATGGTATTTGATCGATAAAGATGATGAAAATGGTATATGAGGTAATTAAGAGAGTAAAGTGACATTGATAATGATGTGTGAGACACTTAATGATGTTAAATAATTGAGAATGGTGAGATGAGATATGAATCACTGTGAGATTGAAAATGATAAATTGTAAGAAATGATTGAATAACTTGAGCTTGGGATGCTGCTGTAAAACCCGGTTAATTAATGAGTAATTAACCAACAAATCAAAAATTTATTCTAGAAAATTAGAAATGTGATTTTTATGGCTTAATATGATAGAGAAAATTAAAACGAGAATTTTGACACTGATTTTAAAGAATTTGGCCCAAAATTGGGCCGAACGGGCCAAACCGGGTGAACCGAGCCCGTATTGGGCCCTTGGCCCAACCCAATAGGCAAATTAAATGAAGGCAACAGCCTTCTCCCTCTATCCAAACACACACACACGCTGCAACACATTGGGGTTGTGGAAGAGCATATCACAAGTTCTCCAAACCCTCCCTTGTGATACAAAGTGACATATCTTTTGATTCGGAGCTCTGATCGCCACACCGTTTATGGCCACGCCACCACGGCGTCAAGCTCTACAAAGCCCACAAAGTTGTGTAAGAGGTAAGCCACAATTTCATTTCAGTTTCCTCATCCATTAGTTTTGAAAATTTTGGGTAAAAAGTGTTGAGATTTTGAGTTTTTGATGTTATAGGATCCAATTAGCTTGAAGAAAAAGCTTAGTCTTGTCTCTTTGATCCTTGGGCTTGGTAAGATTCTCAACCCTAAGTGAAATACTTGAAATCTTGTGTTTGGTTATTGAGTTGTTATGTTTGGATGTAATATTGTGAATTAGGTAGTGTGTATGTATATATTGGAGCTTGATTGAGGTTTTGGAAAGCTTTGAAGTGGAGCTATATGCTGAAAATCTATTGGTGAGGTGTTGAGGCCTTGAAAGTTGAGGAAAAGTGAAATTATAAGTGTTCCAGGTTGAGCGGGGAATCGGCCAAGGTATGGTTTTGGTTTTCTGTATCTAAAATATAATGTAATGTGAAAACTTAGGCTAGTGACCCTAGGATAGGGATTGAATTGTTGATGTGCGGAATGGTTGACATGGATTGTGTTATTATGTATGTGTTTAGTGATTTTGGAGGTTTTGATGAGATTTTGTATGCAATATATGTCTTCATTGGTGTATGTTTAATGGTTAGTGAGATGGAGTTGTTGTTGGTACCATGTTGATGGTGGAATTAATGACGTGTTTTGTATGTTGTTAAAACTCGAGATATTGAAGGTTGTTGAAATTAGAAATTGAATGTGTGTTGACATTGAATTATTGAGTTGTGATTGATGAAGGATGAGAATTGGTAGGTTGTAGATTGGATTAGGAAGTTGGATTATGGTTGATGCTAAATTGGTAAGGTTTTGGTTGGGTTTAAAGGGATTTGGAGGTGTATGTTTGAAAATTGAGGCTTGTTGGATTTTGTTGAAAATTGTGATTTTGGCCCAATTTTGGCAGAGTATAAATTAGTCTCCGGATCCTTGATTTGTATCAAATTTATTTAGAAATAAAATTGGGTCAGAGATGTTTATGCCGTTCGAAGAACGGAGGAAAAATGCTTTAAAATGAGGAAGTTATACTCTATTAAAGTTTAGTGCGTAAACTGAAAAAAAATGGGACTTAGCAGCTTTTTGTGTTGCTGCATTACATGCGTACACATGCATCCCATACGCAGGCAAAATCTCATGCCCACGTGTAACAACACTGATTTTCGAGTACATGAGATCTTTTCTGAAAGCACGGGTTTCTCCAGAAGATCAGTAAAGGGAACACCTCTGTTATATCATCAAGCATCTCAATCCTTATTATCATTATGTCATCCTTAAGTTAGAAACTCCTTTGATGCAAGCTCGATAATACAATCGCGAAGAACCTAGTTTTTGAACCGTATCGGTTGGCAGTTTTGATTCTGATTTTCGTAAATAGTCTCTGTTTGACAAACGGGACTCGATTCATGAGAGGAGAGAGATAATAGTATAATATTATCATTATATTAGTATTAGAAAATGCTTGAATGACATTATAAGGTTACCTGGTCAGTTTTAGTTAAAAACAGAAAATCGGTTTAACCGGGTTTACGGTTTACTAGTGCAGCTTAGCACCAGCACTCTCTGATGACTTTAGCAATGCTAAGGCATCATTATACATGTTCTATTCTCATAATAAATATGTTACTAGTGTCATTTATGCTAGTAGCTCAGAAAATAATTTTTAGAGATGTTTTTAAGAGTATTCCGATACACCTAGTTTTAGTAGTTGTACACCAGAGATATTTTAATATTATTTTAATCCACCTCCAAGCCAACCAATCAAAACTCACCTTACACCCCCAAGACCACCAAGACTGTCTCATTTCATCATTTTGGCCGAAAATAACAAGAGAGAAAAGAGAGAAACTTTCATGAACACTTAATCCTCAAAGCTTGATTTCTTCTGAACTAAAACTCAAATCAAAACTCCGATTTCACCAAAATGATCCTCTCTTTTTCCTCTACATAACCATATAACATATCAAGGCTGGAAATAAGATGAGATGGCTGTCTCCCTCCCATTTCAATTCGGTTTTCAAGGAAAACCATGCAAAATATGTGTTTTCTTGATGTTCTTCCTTAGGAATAATGCTTAACTTGACTTGAGGGCCAAGAAATGTGAATTTCCAGCAAGTCTAAGGTGAGATATCTCTTCCTAACATACTGAGTGAGATTTGGTCAGTTGAGAGTTTTTGGATTTAAAGTTGTTCTTGATGTGATTTAGGAGGAAAAAGTGCTTCAGGACCACCTGAAAGTTTAACCGGATTTGGAGCAGCAAATCAAGGTAGGGTGCCACGAAATTAATCTTGATTATTTGTGTTTGAGATGTGTGAATGTTGTATTATTTGGCTGTGCTAAAAATTGGTTGCATATATGATTGATTCTTGGTGAAAATTTGGTGAAATTTTGATGAAATTTGATGAAATTCAAGCTTTAAAGTTCATGTTCTTGGGCAGCTGGAAAAACGAAACCCTAAGCTTAAATTGAGGTTCAATTTGTGTTGAAATCATGTAGAAAAGATGGGGTTTTAGTGGCTTCTAATTTATTATGAATTATAGTAAAAATCGGTTGCTGAAAAGACTGAAAAACGGGTAAAAACAGAGAAAGAATCTGAAGAATTTATGAAGAACATGAAGAATACTTTGAGTGTGGTGAAGAACAATGAAGAACACCTTTTTGATTCATAAAAGGGCAAGGAAGTAAAATTTTTGGTGTTTAAGGGGCTATATGGTAATTTCTGGAAGTTAGGGTGGTAAAAGTAGAAATATTAAAAGTTACGGGTGGTAAAAAGTGAATTTTAAAGGTTAAAGGTTAAAGTAAAGTTAATTTTCGAAAATATATTAATAAAATAATAAATAATAATAAAATATTAAATAATAATATTTAATTAAAAATAATATTTTAATAAAAATAATAAAATAATGCGAAAAAGGCAGTTTTCTGTAAAAGCTTTAGAAAGACAACTTTAAGCGCAGAATCTCATAATTACCCTCATAAAACACTTAGGGAGTGGTAAAAACATATTAGTGAGGCAAAGATAAATAAAAGATAAAAATTTGAAGAAAAGATAAAAATCGAAGAAAAAGTCTGTAAAGTTTTAACAACAGAGAAACAGACAGAGACTAGTGAACGAATTAGGGCAACATAGTTAGTTCTTGATTTGCGAATAGGGTTAGGTATTATATGAAAAGTTAAACTGTTTCAGTATAGACTTAATGAACCTATACTCGGGACAGACTAACTATTCATACCGAAATTTACATAAGCTTTAAATACATACGTTAAACAGAGAAATCAGAGCAGAGTAAAGAAACACAGAGAACAGAGTAACCAGAGCAGAATAAAGGGATACAGAGAAAAGAGTAATCAGAGCAAAGTAAAAAGACAAAGAGGAAAGAGTAATGTGATAATGAGAATGATTATGTGATGATTTGTTGCTTGAGGCAACCCAAGAGATGTGTTTATTCATTTGTTGCGTTAAGGCAACTCCAGATATACTTGTATGATCATCTGCTGCAGTGAGGCAGTCAGATAGATAATGGTGTGATCACTGAGAACGCTTTCCTACGGTACAGATCCATATTTTATTTCTGTAAGGCAGAGGGGTTATTTCCTGCTACAGAAGTACCGTGACCACCTGTTCCATTTCTGTAGTGGCAGAAGGGTTATTTCCTGTATACAGAAGGTGTGTCGGCGTACATCCCTACAGTGGCAGATGTGTTATTTCCTGCGTGCAGTGGACCCTGTGGTGGCAGAGGGGTTATTTCCTGTACACAGGGGTATAGCCAACAGGAAAGCCATATCCGGCTAGTAATGCTGGGTTACGTCGGGAGCGGGTAGAAACCGACAAATGAGCTCATTACCTGCACTAGGGCTAGACATGCATCATACTTGGTTGCACATTTCCTTTGTTATGTTTGTGGTATGAATGTATGCTTTCCTTGTTTGTATTCCATTCTCTGCACTTGTGATATTTTCTTGTGTTCTTATGTTTGTGTTCTGGTATAGGTTTTCTCTATCTTCTCTACTTATCTGTGTTTTCTAATTACTGCTTCCTTGTATTCTGCTAATAGTCTTCTAAACGACATAGAATTAATGAACGTAAATAATAACCCCGACCCTACTAAGAACTCCCCAGTTCTTACCCCTTCTCTCTCCCTTCCCCCTTCAGATGGAAGTAAAGAGTACCTTACCATAGTTCGCTGATGACCGTTCGCAAGAAGAGGATTCTGCTCTAGATAGTCTTCTGAGTCTAGGGTGAATATCGTCCTCTGATTATATGTAAATACTGTGAGACCAGCCAACGACTGCACCCTTTCGCATGCGCACTTTAACCTAAATCCTGTGTACGAGATTCCTATTTTGTGGATACTTCATGAGGTACCAGAGAGACGTCCTGTGGAAAAGTCTGATCGTGCAGAGGAGTAGCAGATGATGTTCTATCTTTTGATGACGTTCCACCTGACTTGAGTTGTGAAGACTTAGAACGTACTTTCCCTCGCTTTAGTAGTTTAGAGGGACTAGGTGAGTATAGAGTCTAGGCTAGCCTAGGTGCCAGCTTAGGGACCTTTGAACAGGTCAGGACCTGGGATGTTGTATGTATGTATATGTATATAGTTATTATCTAGCTATACCTAGGGGTGTTCTAACTAAAGGTCTATACTCTAATAAAGGCTGGATAACTGAATGTTGCTAGCTACTTGTGATGTATTTATGTGTGGTTGCTTATAACTGTTTTATCTGTTATCAGCTGTGAGTTGATTATGAATGATTTCGTCTATTGATCCAAATGTTTTCAAAAAAAAAGTACCTCGCTAACTAACTACGCTTTTAACAACGAATTAGGCTCATATAATAAATAATAGATAATAATTAGGATGACAAATTGGTAGCACTCAGCTTCTGGTATGTCCTAGGCGTACTGAAAATTGGGTCGTTACAATTTGGTATCAGAGCAGTTCGTTCCGAGTAGAGCCTGGGGAGTGGACTGACTATGCTTCATTGCATACTCTGTTGTGTGTCTCATGCGTATAGGATATCCCAGTGATATATGTTGCATGATTGTCTCTGTGTTTTCATTTTGGGAATGTTCACACTTGACTTGAAGTGTTAAGACTGATCACCTTAACAATGATTGTTTGGTGTGAACAAGACTACAATGGGTTCACGGAGACGAAGCGTACGGGAAGGAATTCCTAATGTTAACTACGAGGAGGAATAGGAAACGTTTATGGCTACCATGAACAACGTGGCTGAAGTAGTGCGTGAAGCTGCTGTAGCAGCGGCTAGGGCTGTTGAACGTCTCGGAGTGAGAAATGGGAACGAGAATGAATACGGAGAAGATAATGGGAATGATGAGAACAACTTAGGGCATCCTGAAAGACCTATGACCCTTGCGACATTTCTGAAGGTTAATCCGCCTAAGTTCAAGGGTACACTCATTGCGACTGACGCTGATAACTGGTTTCGAGGTATTAAATGATCACTGAGAGCGCAGCATGTTCCGGAAGGACAACACGTGGAGTTTGCTACTTATATGCTCGAGGGAGAAGCTGAGTACTGGTGGCAAGGGATACAGCGACTGCTACAACGTAATGAAGGTGACATTCCTTGGGATATTTTTAAAGATGATTTCTACAAGAAATATTTCCCAAGAGCAGTGCGTGATGCTAAAGAGATAGAGCTTATGCAGCTGAGGCAAGGGGGTATGACTGTTGCTGAGTATGCCCGTAAGTTCGATGACTTGTGCCGTTTCTCCAAGATTTGTCAAGGGAACCCAGAAGACTTTGAGGAATGGAAACCACCGAGATGTCAGCCTTTTAACTCGCAATAATGGTAGTGACAATAACCGTGACATTGAATAAGGACATGAAAGTCAACCTCACCAAGCTCAAAGTGGTGTAGTATGCCCAACTTGTGGAAAGCATCATGGTAGTAGGCTTTGCCGGTTCAGAACAGGTTTATGTTACTACTGTAATAAGGAAGGACATCGGGCAAGAGACTATCGAAAAAGAATGGTAGATGAGTCCGCTGGCAATACTATTTATCGCTCGAGGTAAAGTAAGGCAAGGCAATGGTAAACGAGCCCGTCAGGCTTACATAAACCCTGCATGTAAGCAATGCGGAAAAGAGCATAGTAACAGGTCTTGCCAGTTTGGATCACCTAACTGCTATGCTTGTGGAGAACTTGGACATATTGCCAAGGATTGTCCGAAGGGATTTACTCAAAATTCAGTTAGAACCCAGCAACAAGGACGAGTGTTTGCTATCACTATTGACGATGTTGTGCAATCGAACGCCCTCATTCAAGGTCAGGTTATGTCAAGAATCAATTTCTAACTGTACTGTATGATTCAGGTGCATCGCATTCTTTATTTCTCTAACTATTGCTCACGAGTTAGGATTATATTTCTTTAAATTGAATTTTTACTTGATTGTCCACACACCTGCATCCCAAAATGCTTTGACCAGTTTAGTGTGCCTGCAAGTACCATTCGTTATTAGGAACAGGACTTTTATACACTATCTAATCTGTTTGCCTCCATATGGTTTAGAAGTTATTTAAGGATTAGATTGGTTATCTAAGTATCATGTTTTCCTTGATTATTTTAAAAGAACTGTTGTTATTCCATCTGATAGTCTATGTACTAAACCATTTCTGTCCCACACCTTATATCTGAATTCTGTAAGGGTTACCTTAGGCGGGAGTGATTGTGAGGGGTACATTCTGTTAGCGGCTAGCTCGAATGATAGTGAATTAAGCTTAGAACGAATCTGAATGATGAAGGAATTTCCTGATGTTTTCTTGGACGACATACCTGAGTCTCCTCCTCAGCGAGAGATAGAATTCAGCATTGATCTAGTACCTGGAGCCGGACCGATTTCCATAGCACTGTACTGGATGTCACTATTGCTTGCAGAGCTGAAGAAGCTGTGAGATAGGATCGTAGTGGCCTATAGAGGTACAAGAACAGAATTTGTGTGCCTAACTCTGGAGAATTGCGACAAAAGATTCTTGCTGAAGCTCACCAAAGTAGATTTTCTATGCATCCTAGAGTGACAAAGATGTATCGAGATTTGAAACAAATGTTCTGGTGGCCGAGCTTAAAGAAAGAAGTAGCTGATTATGTCTCAAAATGTTTAACCTGCCAGAAGATGAAGGCGGAACATCAGAAGCTGTCAGGAACCCTGCAACCCTTAGAAATACCACAATGGAAATGGGAGCAGATTTCTATGGATTTTGTCACAGGATTGCCAAGGACCTCAACAGGACACGATGCTATTTGGGTGATTGTGGACAGGTTAACAGAATCAACACATTTTCTTTCGATTCGAGTTGACTATACTTTAGAAAGGCTAGCACGAATATATATTCAAGAAAACATATGACTACATGGGATACCTTCATAAATTGTCTTAGATCAAGTTTCGAGGTTTACTACTAGATTTTGGGGAGCTTTTCAGAAAGCGTTGGAAACAGAATTGCACACGAGTATAGCATACTATCCTCAGATAGACGGACAATCAGAGCGAACAATCCAGACATTGGAAGACATGTTAAGATCTTGTGTGATGGATAACCAGGGCAGTTGGGATAGGTATTTGCCATTGGTCGAGTTCGTCTACAACAACAGTTACCAACAAAGTATCGGGATGGCACCATATGAAGCTCTCTACGGAAGGAGATGTCAGACACCATTGTGTTGGAATGATGACGGAGAAGCTAATGTCTTAGGTCCAGACTTAGTGGAAGAAACTACTGAGAAGATAAAGGGGATTCGCCAGAAGATCCAGACCACACAGAGCCGTCAAAAGAGCTATGCCGATAATAGACGTAGACCCTTAGAGTTTAGTGACGGAAACCGTGTCTTTCTTAAAGTAACCCCGACTACTGGAATATGTAGAGCCCTTAAGACTAAAAAGCTTAACCCACGATACATAGAACCTTTCCAAATACTTAAAAGAGTCGGTCTAGAAGTTCATCAAATAGTCCTTCCTCCTTATTTATCAAACCTTCATGATGTTTTTCATGTCTCGCAACTTAAAAAAAAATATGTTCCCGATGAGAGTCACGTTTTACAACCAGATACAGTACAGTTACGAAATGATTTGACATATCAAGCATCACCAGTTCAGATAGTAGAAAGAAGTGATAAGCAGCTAAGAGGCAAAGTTGTTCGCTTAGTCAAAGTAGCTTGGGAACTAAGAGGAGAAGAAGAGCACACTTGGGAACTGGAAGATAAGATGAAAGCTAATTACCCACATCTATTCCTAGGTAACTGAAATTTTGAGGGCAAAATTTTCTTTTAGGGGGGTAGAATGTAACAACCCTGATTTTCGAGTACATGAGATCTTTTCTGAAAGTACGGGTTTCTCCAGAAGATCAGTAAAGGGAACACCTCTGTTATATCATCAAGCATCTCAATCCTTATTATCATTATGTCATCCTTATGTTAGAAACTCCTTTGAGGCAAACTCGATAATACAATCGCGAAGAACCTAGTTTTTGAACCGTATCGGTTGGCAGTTTTGATTCTGATTTTCGTAAATAGTCTCTGTTTGACGAACGGGACTCGATTCACGAGAGGAGAGAGATAATAGTATAATATTATCATTATATTAGTATTAGAAAATGCTTGAATGACATTATAAGGTTACCTGGTCAGTTTTAGTTAAAAACAGAAAATCGGTTTAACCGGGTTTACGGTTTACTAGTGCAGCTTAGCACCAGCACTCTCTGATGACTTTAGCAATGCTAAGGCATCATTATACATGTTCTATTCTCATAATAAATATGTTACTAGTGTCATTTATGCTAGTAGCTCAGAAAATAATTTTTAGAGATGTTTTTAAGAGTATTCCGATACACCTAGTTTTAGTAGTTGTACACCAGAGATATTTTAATATTATTTTAATCCACCTCCAAGCCAACCAATCAAAACTCACCTTACACCCCCAAGACCACCAAGACTGTCTCATTTCATCATTTTGGCCGAAAATAACAAGAGAGAAAAGAGAGAAACTTTCATGAACACTTAATCCTCAAAGCTTGATTTCTTCTGAACTAAAACTCAAATCAAAACTCCGATTTCACCAAAATGATCCTCTCTTTTTCCTCTACATAACCATATAACATATCAAGGCTGGAAATAAGATGATATGGCTGTCTCCCTCCCATTTCAATTCGGTTTTCAAGGAAAACCATGCAAAATATGTGTTTTCTTGATGTTCTTCCTTAGGAATAATGCTTAACTTGACTTGAGGGCCAAGAAATGTGAATTTCCAGCAAGTCTAAGGTGAGATATCTCTTCCTAACATACTGAGTGAGATTTGGTCAGTTGAGAGTTTTTGGATTTAAAGTTGTTCTTGATGTGATTTAGGAGGAAAAAGTGCTTCAGGACCACCTGAAAGTTTAACCGGATTTGGAGCAGCAAATCAAGGTAGGGTGCCACGAAATTAATCTTGATTATTTGTGTTTGAGATGTGTGAATGTTGTATTATTTGGCTGTGCTAAAAATTGGTTGCATATATGATTGATTCTTGGTGAAAATTTGGTGAAATTTTGATGAAATTTGATGAAATTCAAGCTTTAAAGTTCATGTTCTTGGGCAGCTGGAAAAACGAAACCCTAAGCTTAAATTGAGGTTCAATTTGTGTTGAAATCATGTAGAAAAGATGGGGTTTTAGTGGCTTCTAATTTATTATGAATTATAGTAAAAATCGGTTGCTGAAAAGACTGAAAAACGGGTAAAAACAGAGAAAGAATCTGAAGAATTTATGAAGAACATGAAGAATACTTTGAGTGTGGTGAAGAACAATGAAGAACACCTTTTTGATTCATAAAAGGGCAAGGAAGTAAAATTTTTGGTGTTTAAGGGGTTATATGGTAATTTCTGGAAGTTAGGGTGGTAAAAGTAGAAATATTAAAAGTTACGGGTGGTAAAAAGTGAATTTTAAAGGTTAAAGGTTAAAGTAAAGTTAATTTTCGAAAATATATTAATAAAATAATAAATAATAATAAAATATTAAATAATAATATTTAATTAAAAATAATATTTTAATAAAAATAATAAAATAATGCGAAAAAGGCAGTTTTCTGTAAAAGCTTTAGAAAGACAACTTTAAGCGCAGAATCTCATAATTACCCTCATAAAACACTTAGGGAGTGGTAAAAACATATTAGTGAGGCAAAGATAAATAAAAGATAAAAATTTGAAGAAAAGATAAAAATCGAAGAAAAAGTCTGTAAAGTTTTAACAACAGAGAAACAGACAGAGACTAGTGAACGAATTAGGGCAACATAGTTAGTTCTTGATTTGCGAATAGGGTTAGGTATTATATGAAAAGTTAAACTGTTTCAGTATAGACTTAATGAACCTATACTCGGGACAGACTAACTATTCATACCGAAATTTACATAAGCTTTAAATACATACGTTAAACAGAGAAATCAGAGCAGAGTAAAGAAACACAGAGAACAGACTAACCAGAGCAGAATAAAGGGATACAGAGAAAAGAGTAATCAGAGCAAAGTAAAAAGACAAAGAGGAAAGAGTAATGTGATAATGAGAATGATTATGTGATGATTTGTTGCTTGAGGCAACCCAAGAGATGTGTTTATTCATTTGTTGCGTTAAGGCAACTCCAGATATACTTGTATGATCATCTGCTGCAGTGAGGCAGTCAGATAGATAATGGTGTGATCACTGAGAACGCTTTCCTACGGTACAGATCCATATTTTATTTCTGTAAGGCAGAGGGGTTATTTCCTGCTACAGAAGTACCGTGACCACCTGTTCCATTTCTGTAGTGGCAGAAGGGTTATTTCCTGTATACAGAAGGTGTGTCGGCGTACATCCCTACAGTGGCAGATGTGTTATTTCCTGCGTGCAGTGGACCCTGTGGTGGCAGAGGGGTTATTTCCTGTACACAGGGGTATAGCCAACAGGAAAGCCATATCCGGCTAGTAATGCTGGGTTACGTTGGGAGCGGGTAGAAACCGACAAATGAGCTCATTACCTGCACTAGGGCTAGACATGCATCATACTTGGTTGCACATTTCCTTTGTTATGTTTGTGGTATGAATGTATGCTTTCCTTGTTTGTATTCCATTCTCTGCACTTGTGATATTTTCTTGTGTTCTTATGTTTGTGTTCTGGTATAGGTTTTCTCTATCTTCTCTACTTATCTGTGTTTTCTAATTACTGCTTCCTTGTATTCTGCTAATAGTCTTCTAAACGACATAGAATTAATGAACGTAAATAATAACCCCGACCCTACTAAGAACTCCCCAGTTCTTACCCCTTCTCTCTCCCTTCCCCCTTCAGATGGAAGTAAAGAGTACCTTACCATAGTTCGCTGATGACCGTTCGCAAGAAGAGGATTCTGCTCTAGATAGTCTTCTGAGTCTAGGGTGAATATCGTCCTCTGATTATATGTAAATACTGTGAGACCAGCCAACGACTGCACCCTTTCGCATGCGCACTTTAACCTAAATCCTGTGTACGAGATTCCTATTTTGTGGATACTTCATGAGGTACCAGAGAGACGTCCTGTGGAAAAGTCTGATCGTGCAGAGGAGTAGCAGATGATGTTCTATCTTTTGATGACGTTCCACCTGACTTGAGTTGTGAAGACTTAGAACGTACTTTCCCTCGCTTTAGTAGTTTAGAGGGACTAGGTGAGTATAGAGTCTAGGCTAGCCTAGGTGCCAGCTTAGGGACCTTTGAACAGGTCAGGACCTGGGATGTTGTATGTATGTATATGTATATAGTTATTATCTAGCTATACCTAGGGGTGTTCTAACTAAAGGTCTATACTCTAATAAAGGCTGGATAACTGAATGTTGCTAGCTACTTGTGATGTATTTATGTGTGGTTGCTTATAACTGTTTTATCTGTTATCAGCTGTGAGTTGATTATGAATGATTTCGTCTATTGATCCAAATGTTTTCAAAAAAAAAAGTACCTCGCTAACTAACTACGCTTTTAACAACGAATTAGGCTCATATAATAAATAATAGATAATAATTAGGATGACAAATTGGTAGCACTCAGTTTCTGGTATGTCCTAGGCGTACTGAAAATTGGGTCGTTACAATTTGGTATCAGAGCAGTTCGTTCCGAGTAGAGCTTGGGGAGTGGACTGACTATGCTTCATTGCATACTCTGTTGTGTGTCTCATGCGTATAGGATATCCCAGTGATATATGTTGCATGATTGTCTCTGTGTTTTCATTTTGGGAATGTTCACACTTGACTTGAAGTGTTAAGACTGATCACCTTAACAATGATTGTTTGGTGTGAACAAGACTACAATGGGTTCACGGAGACGAAGCGTACGGGAAGGAATTCCTAATGTTAACTACGAGGGGGAATAGGAAACGTTTATGGCTACCATGAACAACATGGCTGAAGTAGTGCGTGAAGCTGCTGTAGCAGCGGCTAGGGCTGTTGAACGTCTCGGAGTGAGAAATGGGAACGAGAATGAATACGGAGAAGATAATGGGAATGATGAGAACAACTTAGGGCATCCTGAAAGACCTATGACCCTTGCGACATTTCTGAAGGTTAATCCGCCTAAGTTCAAGGGTACACTCATTGCGACTGACGCTGATAACTGGTTTCGAGGTATTAAATGATCACTGAGAGCGCAGCATGTTCCGGAAGGACAACACGTGGAGTTTGCTACTTATATGCTCGAGGGAGAAGCTGAGTACTGGTGGCAAGGGATACAGCGACTGCTACAACGTAATGAAGGTGACATTCCTTGGGATATTTTTAAAGATGATTTCTACAAGAAATATTTCCCAAGAGCAGTGCGTGATGCTAAAGAGATAGAGCTTATGCAGCTGAGGCAAGGGGGTATGACTGTTGCTGAGTATGCCCGTAAGTTCGATGACTTGTGCCGTTTCTCCAAGATTTGTCAAGGGAACCCAGAAGACTTTGAGGAATGGAAACCACCGAGATGTCAGCCTTTTAACTCGCAATAATGGTAGTGACAATAACCGTGACATTGAATAAGGACATGAAAGTCAACCTCACCAAGCTCAAAGTGGTGTAGTATGCCCAACTTGTGGAAAGCATCATGGTAGTAGGCTTTGCCGGTTCAGAACAGGTTTATGTTACTACTGTAATAAGGAAGGACATCGGGCAAGAGACTATCGAAAAAGAATGGTAGATGAGTCCGCTGGCAATACTATTTATCGCTCGAGGTAAAGTAAGGCAAGGCAATGGTAAACGAGCCCGTCAGGCTTACATAAACCCTGCATGTAAGCAATGCGGAAAAGAGCATAGTAACAGGTCTTGCCAGTTTGGATCACCTAACTGCTATGCTTGTGGAGAACTTGGACATATTGCCAAGGATTGTCCGAAGGGATTTACTCAAAATTCAGTTAGAACCCAGCAACAAGGACGAGTGTTTGCTATCACTATTGACGATGTTGTGCAATCGAACGCCCTCATTCAAGGTCAGGTTATGTCAAGAATCAATTTCTAACTGTACTGTATGATTCAGGTGCATCGCATTCTTTATTTCTCTAACTATTGCTCACGAGTTAGGATTATATTTCTTTAAATTGAATTTTTACTTGATTGTCCACACACCTGCATCCCAAAATGCTTTGACCAGTTTAGTGTGCCTGCAAGTACCATTCGTTATTAGGAACAGGACTTTTATACACTATCTAATCTGTTTGCCTCCATATGGTTTAGAAGTTATTTAAGGATTAGATTGGTTATCTAAGTATCATGTTTTCCTTGATTATTTTAAAAGAACTGTTGTTATTCCATCTGATAGTCTATGTACTAAACCATTTCTGTCCCACACCTTATATCTGAATTCTGTAAGGGTTACCTTAGGCGGGAGTGATTGTGAGGGGTACATTCTGTTAGCGGCTAGCTCGAATGATAGTGAATTAAGCTTAGAACGAATCTGAATGATGAAGGAATTTCCTGATGTTTTCTTGGACGACATACCTGAGTCTCCTCCTCAGCGAGAGATAGAATTCAGCATTGATCTAGTACCTGGAGCCGGACCGATTTCCATAGCACTGTACTGGATGTCACTATTGCTTGCAGAGCTGAAGAAGCTGTGAGATAGGATCGTAGTGGCCTATAGAGGTACAAGAACAGAATTTGTGTGCCTAACTCTGGAGAATTGCGACAAAAGATTCTTGCTGAAGCTCACCAAAGTAGATTTTCTATGCATCCTAGAGTGACAAAGATGTATCGAGATTTGAAACAAATGTTCTGGTGGCCGAGCTTAAAGAAAGAAGTAGCTGATTATGTCTCAAAATGTTTAACCTGCCAGAAGATGAAGGCGGAACATCAGAAGCTGTCAGGAACCCTGCAACCCTTAGAAATACCACAATGGAAATGGGAGCAGATTTCTATGGATTTTGTCACAGGATTGCCAAGGACCTCAACAGGACACGATGCTATTTGGGTGATTGTGGACAGGTTAACAGAATCAACACATTTTCTTTCGATTCGAGTTGACTATACTTTAGAAAGGCTAGCACGAATATATATTCAAGAAAACATATGACTACATGGGATACCTTCATAAATTGTCTTAGATCAAGTTTCGAGGTTTACTACTAGATTTTGGGGAGCTTTTCAGAAAGCGTTGGAAACAGAATTGCACACGAGTATAGCATACTATCCTCAGATAGACGGACAATCAGAGCGAACAATCCAGACATTGGAAGACATGTTAAGATCTTGTGTGATGGATAACCAGGGCAGTTGGGATAGGTATTTGCCATTGGTCGAGTTCGTCTACAACAACAGTTACCAACAAAGTATCGGGATGGCACCATATGAAGCTCTCTACGGAAGGAGATGTCAGACACCATTGTGTTGGAATGATGACGGAGAAGCTAATGTCTTAGGTCCAGACTTAGTGGAAGAAACTACTGAGAAGATAAAGGGGATTCGCCAGAAGATCCAGACCACACAGAGCCGTCAAAAGAGCTATGCCGATAATAGACGTAGACCCTTAGAGTTTAGTGACGGAAACCGTGTCTTTCTTAAAGTAACCCCGACTACTGGAATATGTAGAGCCCTTAAGACTAAAAAGCTTAACCCACGATACATAGAACCTTTCCAAATACTTAAAAGAGTCGGTCTAGAAGTTCATCAAATAGTCCTTCCTCCTTATTTATCAAACCTTCATGATGTTTTTCATGTCTCGCAACTTAAAAAAAAATATGTTCCCGATGAGAGTCACGTTTTACAACCAGATACAGTACAGTTACGAAATGATTTGACATATCAAGCATCACCAGTTCAGATAGTAGAAAGAAGTGATAAGCAGCTAAGAGGCAAAGTTGTTCGCTTAGTCAAAGTAGCTTGGGAACTAAGAGGAGAAGAAGAGCACACTTGGGAACTGGAAGATAAGATGAAAGCTAATTACCCACATCTATTCCTAGGTAACTGAAATTTTGAGGGCAAAATTTTCTTTTAGGGGGGTAGAATGTAACAACCCTGATTTTCGAGTACATGAGATCTTTTCTGAAAGTACGGGTTTCTCCAGAAGATCAGTAAAGGGAACACCTCTGTTATATCATCAAGCATCTCAATCCTTATTATCATTATGTCATCCTTATGTTAGAAACTCCTTTGAGGCAAACTCGATAATACAATCGCGAAGAACCTAGTTTTTGAACCGTATCGGTTGGCAGTTTTGATTCTGATTTTCGTAAATAGTCTCTGTTTGACGAACGGGACTCGATTCATGAGAGGAGAGAGATAATAGTATAATATTATCATTATATTAGTATTAGAAAATGCTTGAATGACATTATAAGGTTACCTGGTCAGTTTTAGTTAAAAACAGAAAATCGGTTTAACCGGGTTTACGGTTTACTAGTGCAGCTTAGCACCAGCACTCTCTGATGACTTTAGCAATGCTAAGGCATCATTATACATGTTCTATTCTCATAATAAATATGTTACTAGTTTCATTTATGCTAGTAGCTCAGAAAATAATTTTTAGAGATGTTTTTAAGAGTATTCCGATACACCTAGTTTTAGTAGTTGTACACCAGAGATATTTTAATATTATTTTAATCAACCTCCAAGCCAACCAATCAAAACTCACCTTACACCCCCAAGACCACCAAGACTGTCTCATTTCATCATTTTGGCCGAAAATAACAAGAGAGAAAAGAGAGAAACTTTCATGAACACTTAATCTTCAAAGCTTGATTTCTTCTGAACTAAAACTCAAATCAAAACTCCGATTTCACCAAAATGATCCTCTCTTTTTCCTCTACATAACCATATAACATATCAAGGCTGGAAATAAGGTGAGATGGCTGTCTCCCTCCCATTTCAATTCGGTTTTCAAGGAAAACCATGCAAAATATGTGTTTTCTTGATGTTCTTCCTTAGGAATCATGCTTAACTTGACTTGAGGGCCAAGAAATGTGAATTTTCAGCAAGTCTAAGGTGAGATATCTCTTCCTAACATACTGAGTGAGATTTGGTCAGTTGAGAGTTTTTGGATTTAAAGTTGTTCTTGATGTGATTTAGGAGGAAAAAGTGCTTCAGGACCACCTGAAAGTTTAACCGGATTTGGAGCAGCAAATCAAGGTAGGGTGCCACGAAATTAATCTTGATTATTTGTGTTTGAGATGTGTGAATGTTCTATTATTTGGCTGTGCTAAAAATTGGTTGCATATATGATTGATTCTTGGTGAAAATTTGGTGAATTTTTGATGAAATTTGATGAAATTCAAGCTTTAAAGTTCATGTTCTTGGGCAGCTGGAAATACAAAACCCTAAGCTTAAATTGAGGTTCAATTTGTGTTGAAATCATGTAGAAAAGATGGGGTTTTAGTGGCTTCTAATTTATTATGAATTATAGTAAAAATCGGTTGCTGAAAAGACTGAAAAACGGGTAAAAACAGAGAAAGAATCTGAAGAATTTATGAAGAACATGAAGAACACTTTGAGTGTGGTGAAGAACAATGAAGAACACCTTTTTGATTCATAAAAGGGCAAGGAAGTAAAATTTTTGGTGTTTAAGGGGTTATATGGTAATTTCTGGAAGTTAGGATGGTAAAAGTAGAAATATTAAAAGTTACGGGTGGTAAAAAGTGAATTTTAAAGGTTAAAGGTTAAAGTAAAGTTAATTTTCGAAAATATATTAATAAAATAATAAATAATAATAAAATATTAAATAATAATATTTAATTAAAAATAATATTTTAATAAAAATAATAAAATAATGCGAAAAAGGCAGTTTTCTGTAAAAGCTTTAGAAAGACAACTTTAAGCGCAGAATCTCATAATTACCCTCATAAAACACTTAGGGAGTGGTAAAAACATATTAGTGAGGCAAAGATAAATAAAAGATAAAAAGTTGAAGAAAAGATAAAAATCGAAGAAAAAGTCTGTAAAGTTTTAACAACAGAGAAACAGACAGAGACTAGTGAACGAATTAGGGCAACATAGTTAGTTCTTGATTTGCGAATAGGGTTAGGTATTATATGAAAAGTTAAACTGTTTCAGTAAAGACTTAATGAACCTATACTCGGGACAGACTAACTATTCATACCGAAATTTACATAAGCTTTAAATACATACGTTAAACAGAGAAATCAGAGCAGAGTAAAGAAACACAGAGAACAGAGTAACCAGAGCAGAATAAAGGGATACAGAGAAAAGAGTAATCAGAGCAAAGTAAAAAGACAAAGAGGAAAGATTAATGTGATAATGAGAATGATTATGTGATGATTTGTTGCTTGAGGCAACCCAAGAGATGTGTTTATTCATTTGTTGCGTTAAGGCAACTCCAGATATACTTGTATGATCATCTGCTGCAGTGAGGCAGTCAGATAGATAATGGTGTGATCACTGAGAACGCTTTCCTACGGTACAGATCCATATTTTATTTCTGTAAGGCAGAGGGGTTATTTCCTGCTACAGAAGTACCGTGACCACCTGTTCCATTTCTGTAGTGGCAGAAGGGTTATTTCCTGTATACAGAAGGTGTGTCGGCGTACATCCCTGCAGTGGCAGATGTGTTATTTCCTGCGTGCAGTGGACCCTGTGGTGGCAGAGGGGTTATTTCCTGTACACAGGGGTATAGCCAACAGGAAAGCCATATCCGGCTAGTAATGCTGGGTTACGTCGGGAGCGGGTAGAAACCGACAAATGAGCTCATTACCTGCACTAGGGCTAGACATGCATCATACTTGGTTACGCATTTCCTTTGTTATGTTTGTGGTATGAATGTATGCTTTCCTTGTTTGTATTCCATTTTCTGCACTTGTGATATTTTCTTGTGTTCTTATGTTTGTGTTCTGGTATAGGTTTTCTCTATCTTCTCTACTTATCTGTGTTTTCTAATTACTGCTTCCTTGTATTCTGCTAATAGTCTTCTAAACGACATAGAATTAATGAACGTAAATAATAACCCCGACCCTACTAAGAACTCCCCAGTTCTTACCCCTTCTCTCTCCCTTCCCCCTTCAGATGGAAGTAAAGAGTACCTTACCATAGTTCGCTGATGACCGTTCGCAAGAAGAGGATTCTGCTCTAGATAGTCTTCTGAGTCTAGGGTGAATATCGTCCTCTGATTATATGTAAATACTGTGAGACCAGCCAACGACTGCACCCTTTCGCATGCGCACTTTAACCTAAATCCTGTGTACGAGATTCCTATTTTGTGGATACTTCATGAGGTACCAGAGAGACGTCCTGTGGAAAAGTCTGATCGTGCAGAGGAGTAGCAGATGATGTTCTATCTTTTGATGACGTTCCACCTGACTTGAGTTGTGAAGACTTAGAACGTACTTTCCCTCGCTTTAGTAGTTTAGAGGGACTAGGTGAGTATAGAGTCTAGGCTAGCCTAGGTGCCAGCTTAGGGACCTTTGAACAGGTCAGGACCTGGGATGTTGTATGTATGTATATGTATATAGTTATTATCTAGCTATACCTAGGGGTGTTCTAACTAAAGGTATATACTCTAATAAAGGCTGGATAACTGAATGTTGCTAGCTACTTGTGATGTATTTATGTGTGGTTGCTTATAACTGTTTTATCTGTTATCAGCTGTGAGTTGATTATGAATGATTTCGTCTATTGATCCAAATGTTTTCAAAAAAAAAAGTACCTCGCTAACTAACTACGCTTTTAACAACGAATTAGGCTCATATAATAAATAATAGATAATAATTAGGATGACAAATTGGTAGCACTCAGTTTCTGGTATGTCCTAGGCGTACTGAAAATTGGGTCGTTACACCACGCGTACGCATGACATGGGGATTTTGCGTACGCAAAACTCTCATACGCGACCAGTCAATTCTGCCTGGTCCATATGCGTATGGGAAATTGAGCAATGCGTACGTGTGACCTACGCGTACGCGTTACCCTATTTTCAGCAAATATGATTTCTGTGTTTTTAAACTTGAATTTCCAAATTCTAAGCCTCCATTTTCATTCTTTAAGATCTAAATCATAATAGAATGCCTAGTAATTAAGAAGATGCTATGAAAGGGGATAACTTGTGGATGAAGAAAAGGAAACTATTGAGGAATTATGACTAATGATGATTGTATGAGTTGTTGAGGATGATAGTGGAAGCGCTGTGTATGATATGAGCTGAACGACTGTATGTGATAATGAATTATCGCTAGTTATGAATTTTGATTATAAGCCGGATGGCTGAGATAATATTGATTTATGGCTGATAATGAATGCATATTGATGCACCACTATTTCGTGGTATATTTTTATGCTGAATTGAGTGGATTTTATCCATTATTCTCACACTTATGCATATAAATTGCATGTTTTATATTTTCCTTCTTAATTCTGTGCTTTGATTAAAAACATGTTTCTTTGGCCTTAAATTACTAATTTTTAATCCTCTCTTATTACCATTCGATGCCATGACATGTATGTTAAGTGTTTTCAGGGTTTACAGGGTAAGAATGGCTTAGGATGGAAAAGAAGTAGGCAAAAGTGGAACGAACACAAGAACATAAAGTTTGGAGAAGCTGGCATCGACGCGTACGCGTGGACGATGCGTGCGCGTGAATTGGCGCATCTTAGAGTGACGCGCATGCGTGACTGATGCGTACGTGTGGATGACGCGTACGCGTAATAAGAGATTTCGTTCAGCGACGCGTACGCGTGGCTGACTCGTACGCTTGAGGAGCATCACGTGCTGCATTAAACAGAAGACGCTGGGGGCGATTTTTGGGCTCCTTTTGGCCCAGTTCCAAGCCCGAAAATACTGCTTAGAGGCTACAGAGTGGAGCTGGAAGGGGGCATTCACTCATTCACACTTCATTCACACATTAGTTAGGTTTAGATGTAGTTTTCTAGAGAGAGAGGATCAATCTTACTTTAATTTAGTTTTCTCTTACCTTTATTTGTTCTAGCACATTAGTTCATCTTCTTCTCTTGTTATTTTCCCTTTTTGCCATTTTTATGTTTTTGAGCTCTTGTTACATTTGATTTCTTTTAATGCAATCTATGTTTTTCCATGTTTATTGCTACTCTCTTTACTTGTTAGTCATTGATGTTTGCAATTGGTTATTTGGATTTAATGTTCCTTGTTAGTTTTCTATGCTTTTATCTTATGCCTTCCAAGTGTTTGATAAAATGCTTGGTTGGATTTTGAATTAGATTTTTGTATTCTTAACTTGGATTGATCAATTAGAGACTCTTGAATTATCAAAGCCTCTTATTGGTTGGTGATTGAGACTTGCTGGTTGGCTTGAGCTTCACTAACTCTATTCTTTAATTAGGACTTGTGAAATCTAGTTGAATTGCTCACTTGACTTACCTTCAATTGTTAGAGGTTAACTAAGTGAGAGCAAAAGGAAATTACCATCACAAGTGACTATGATAATGGGGATAGGAATTCCAATTATCAATCCTTGCTAGGACTTTTCTTAGTTGTTATTTTATTTCCTTGTTATTTACATTCCTTGTTCCTTATTTCAAAAACCCAAAATTATACAATCTCATAACCAATAATAACCATACTTCCCTACAATTCTTTGAGAGACGACCCGATGTTTAAATACTTCAGTTTATTTTTATTGGGTTTGCTTTAATGACAAACAAATTAAAATTTGATTGAGGTTTAATTGTCGGTTTAGACTATACTTGCAACGCGACATTTTTGTGAAAATCTTTACCGATATTTTCCCTCCGTCAAATTTTTGGCGCCGTTGCCGGGGAGTTGCAATTGTGTGCCTTATTATTAGTTATTATGAATAATGTGAATAAATTTGCTTTTTTGCTTCTTTGTTAATTGTTTCTAGTTTTAGGAGTTTATTTTCATTATTTCTTATTAGTTTTTGTTTTTATTTTCACTTGTTATTATGAATTCTCACCCCTTTGGCTATGAGTTTGGTTCCAATTATATTGTAGGGAATGAAACCTACAATGAAAACATGCATCAAGGTTGGGACAATCAAAGGTGGGAGGAGCCTCAAGCTTATGGACAATCCTCTTGGCAACAACCTCCACCAACTTAACATGTGCAAGAACCATTCCAAGGTACGTACCGAGACAATAGATATGGTGGACCCCTTGTAGTTACCAGCAAGTCCCATCATATACCTATGAACCCCCTCCTCAACATAGCTTTGAACCACCATACTCACAAGCTACCTACAACCAAACACTTCCATATGATCCTAACCCTTATCCACCATACCAACTACCTTATGAGCCATATGAACCATACATAGAGCCACCCCAATTCCATCCCAACTACTCCCAAGAACCACCACCTCAATATACACCACCTCCAATGTATGAAAATTATCAACCACAAGATGAATTTTCTTTTTCACCACAACCCTCCATAGGGGAATGTCTATATCCATCAACCTAAGAGCCATATGATCCTAATCATGTTAGCCAAGCGAAACAAGAATCAAGGAATCATCTCAAGAAAACACTGGATCAACTTCAAGCAACCATTCATCAAATGGAGCGAGAGAAAAGCCGAAAAGCACACGAAGATCGGCTAACATATCTCAACTTGAGAACAAAGGATTGAAGTGTGTTGTGCAACAAATGGAAAAGATGGAGAGTGTTGAACCTCTACATCCGTATCATTATGAACCACCCTCTTATCATAAACCTTTCCTCCCAAGTAATGAACCTTCATATCCACCCTAATCTCCAATGGATGACACTCTAAGTGTTCTTCTTTAAGAGCAAAGAGAGATGCAAAGGACAACACTAGAGTTTGTAGCTACCTTGACCGAGGTAGTAGGTAATTTTGCCTCTCTGTGCTTCAACACTCAAAGTACTCCCATGGCTACATATGGAGAATCAATAGAAGAGCGTAGCATGAAGGAGACACTAGAAACTCGGGTGAAAAGTGAGGAATGTGGCTTTGTATTGGAACAATTGAAGAAAGTTGTACTTGTTGAAGAGGAAGAAGTGGTTGAAGACTTAGGAGACTCTGAACCTCCATGGGAATCTAGAATTGTAGAGTATTCCTCCAAGAAGCTTGAAATTGATGTTGAGAAGGCTAGTGCACAATCTCCAAGGTATATTCCCTATGAAGAATTGGACGGAATAGATTAAGAAGCAAGCTCCCTTGGTGATGAAATTGAAGAACCTTCTCCCGATGAAATTGAAAGCAACATTGAGGTAGATTTCTCTCAACCTCATGGTTATGATGTGAGTGACGGAGAAAGAGTTTGATGAACTTGGTGAGAAAGAGCTTGAATGTGAAGAATCTTTTCAAAAGGTAGAAGTCCTTCGGAAAGGTTGGACGGGAGTTGAGTATGCTTTGTCAAGAACGTTGGAGACTTCTCTACCTAGGTTGCCATCTAATCCTTCATTTGAGTGGGTAAAACTTATCTCTATTTGCTTTACTATCCTACTTGAATATGGTATTCTTGAAAGCGATGGCCAACTTAGGAGGCTTTGTGGAATGAAGTGAAAGAGAAGGATGTTTAGTGGTTGGAGTTCCAAATCAAGGCTCATCAAGGTTGAGATTTCAAGAGCTAGATGCAAAGGTTGGACTAGTGATCAATTGGTTAGATCTAAGAGAAGAGTTTGGTACTTCATTGAGAATTTGGCTTGCTTGCCACCCGGTTGGAACAATGATGATCCACTTAAAGACGGGTGTAGAAACAAGATTTGGGACCCTCGCATACAAGAGGATCAACTTTGGGAGCTCAAAGCTTGTGTAGAACGTCATCAAGGCTTGGTTAATTCACTTGGAAATGTTGGAGCTTATTGGAAGTCCAAGCGTTGGTGGAAGTTTCAAGATGAGTTCAAGCACAAGTGATGCCAGGGCATCATAGGCTAGTTTCACTAGCCTTTTTGTTTGTTTTTGATAGGTTTTATGCACTTTCTTGAGTTATAAGTAAGCAATTGGGTTAGGAATTTATGTATGCCTATATTCATTCAACCATGAGTAATTTGATGCAATTTCATGATGATTTATGCCATGATTACTTGTATGCTAAGAATGATAAGAATTCTCATGATTTTAGCAAAGCTTTGATGCCTTCATTAGTTGATGATAGGTGACTGAAAGCATAGAGAAAGGTTGAAGAAGGAGCATGGAAAGGATGAAGAGGAAGCAACGTTGGTGGCCAGTTGGACCACTAACGTTGCCTCAAACGTTGGAAGAAAAACAGAGGACTTTTCTGCATGGTAGCTGATGCTCACGTTTTAGGTAGCGTTGGACACCCAACGTTGTGATAAAAACTTCAATTCTGGAGCTGAATGAATTTTGAGTGGCACGTGCGCGTCTATGATGCGTACGCATAAAAAAAGCAAATTTTGATATCTGCGCAGAAGAGTGCATCACGCGTACGCGTAAATGAGTATTTTTGACCTTTCTGCGCGGAAGCACACGGTACGCGTACGCGTCAAAACCGAACGTTGGAGGTCCAATGTTGCCTCAAATGCATCAATGTACGCGTAAGCATACAGTACGTGTGGTGCACGAAATTGTGATGTCCAGGCTCAAACAATCCCTGGCAACGTGAGCAACTTGGTACGCGTAATCGTGATTACACTTTAATAATGTAAAATTCACGGCTCTTTCTTTCCCTGGCGATGGCGCCAAGAACATGGTGCCAATACCATGGTTCACAACTTCGATACAACTAACCAGCAAGTGCACTGGGTCGTCCAAGTAATACCTTACGTGAGTAAGGGTCGAATCCCACGGAGATTGTTGGTATGAAGCAAGCTATGGTCACCTTGCAAATCTCAGTTAGGCAGATATAAATTGATAATGATGCTTTTGAATACTAAATAATAGAATAGGGATAGAGATACTTATGTAAATCATTGGTGAGAGTTTCAGATAAGCGTATGGAGATGCTTTTGTTCCTCTGAACCTCTGCTTTCTTGCTATCTTCATCCAATCAGTCTTACTCCTTTCCATGGCTGGCTTTATGCAAGGGCATCACCGTTGTCAGTGGCTACATCCCCTCCTCTCAGTGAATAATATGCTCACGCACCCTGTCACGGCACGGCTATTCATCTGTCGGTTCCCGATCATGCTGGAATAGGATTCACCCTCCTTTTGCGTCTGTCACTAACGCCCAGCACTCGCGAGTTTGAAGCTCGTCACAGTCATTCAATCATTGAATCCTACTCGAAATACCACAGACAAGGTTTAGACTTTTTGGATTCTCTTGAATGCCGCCATCATTCTAGCTTATGCCACGAAGATTCTGGTTAGGAGATCTAAGAGATATTCATTCTAGCTTATTTCATGTAGAACGGAAGTGTTTGTCAGGCACGTGTTCATAGGGGAGAATGGTGATGAGCGTCACACATAATCATCACCTTCATCATGTTCTTGGGTGCGAATGGATATCTTAGAAGCGAAATAAGATGAATTGAATAGAAAACAGTAGTACTTTGCATTAATCTTTGAGGAACAGCAGAGCTCCACACCTTAATCTATGGAGTGTAGAAACTCTACCGTTAAAAATACATAAGTGAAAGTCCAGGCATGGCCGAGAGGCCAGCCCTCTGATCTAAGAACCATACATCCAAAGATGGTTTACACTGATCAAAGATGCCTAATACAATAGTAAAAGGTCCTATTTATAATAAACTAGCTACTAGGGTTTACATGAGTAAGTAATTGATGCATAAATCCACTTTCTGGGCCCACTTGGTGTGTGTTTGGGCTGAGCTTGAGTGTTGTACGTGTAGAGGTCCTTCTTGGAGTTGAACGCCAACTTTTGTGCTAGTTTGGGCGTTCAACTCTGGTTTTGGCTCCTTTTCTGGCGCTGGACGCCAGGTTTGGGTAGAAAGCTGGTGTTGAACGCCAGTTTACGTCGTCTATTCTTGGTCAAAGTATGGACTATTATATATTGCTGGAAAGCCCTGGATGTCCACTTTCCAACGCAATTAGAAGCGCGCCATTTTGTGTTCTGTAGCTCCAGAAAATCCACTTTGAGTGCAGGGAGGTCAGAATCCAACAGCATCAACAGTCCTTCTTCAACCTCTGAATCTGATTTCTGCTCAAGTCCCTCAATTTCAGCCAGAAAATATCTGAAATCACAGAAAAACACACAAACTCATAGTAAAGTCCAGAAATGTGAATTTAACATAAAAACTAATGAAAACATCCCTAAAAGTAACTAGATCCTACTAAAAACATACTAAAAACATACTAATCCGGAAGGTCTAAACCTTGTCTGTGGTATTCCGAGTAGGATTCAATGATTGAATGACTGTGACGAGCTCCTAACTCGCGATTGCAGGGCGTTAGTGACAGACGCAAAAGGATAGTAAATCCTATTCCAGCATGATCGAGAACCGACAGATGAATAGTCGTGCCGTGACAGGGTGCGTGAGCATATTATTCACTGAGAGGATAAGATGAAGCCATTGACAAGGGTGATGCCTCCAGACGATTAGCCGTGCCGTGACAGAGCATTGGATCATTTTTCCGAGAGATGACCGAAAGTAGCCATTGACAGTGGTGATGTATCACATAAAGCCAGCCATGGAAAGGAGTAAGACTAACTGGATGAAGATAGCAGGAAAGCAGAGGTTCAGAGGAACGAAAAGCATCTCCATTCGCTTATCTGAAATTCTCACCAATGAATTACATAAGTATTGTAACACCCTACCATACAGAGACTTATGCTTAAGTCATAATTCAGAGATGGCAAGGTATTACGACCTCTAAAACAAAAATTTAGTACGTATAGTAGTATGAATGATTGATTATAACTAGGAGCCTTGTAGAAAAAAAAGGATAAACAAAAACCGCAACTCAAAGCGCAACACTCCGATCACTAACACAACGAGCAAAGGATAAGCTAACGCAAGATCATATATATAAAGAGTATCAAAAATAGGAATATCAAGACTCAAAATCCGGCTGCAAAGATAACCGGTTCGAGCATAGCAATATATACATATAATAAAATAAGGAAAACCCCAAGGAAAACCCAAAGGGACATAAATACCGAAAACCTAATCTCCAAAATCCCCTCTAGAAGGAGTCATCACAGTTTGTATTATTTAATGGAGATAAAAGTATCTAAACAAAATATATAAACCAAAACAGAGTCCCAAGAACAAAGGATCTTCGCTAATCCAGAAGTCTCCAGCATGCCTCAACGAGAAGCCTCGCGTCCTGCATCTGAAAACCACAAAATCCGCATGGGTAAGAACCAGAGGTCCCCAGCACGGTAACAGCTTCCACATATATAATACATAATAATAGAGGAAAGCCAAAGGCAATCCTAGAACTTCCTCCAGATAATATCAAAGCTTATAAACAAGCTAAACCATATAAGGGTATCTGACTAAAGATTCTTCAGTCTAACTAATACTTCCCTTTCCAATTCCTTCAAACCTCCCAACCACCAGCAGGAGTATATAATAGCAAACACAATTATATCAGACAAAGAATATACAAATAGGAGCAGTTAAGACATTTAGACAATTAGCAAGTAATATGCAGTCAAATAGGCAATCTCAAACAATTCACATAGTATGCATATGATGAATGCCTGTCCCTAGTGGCTGATGATATCATCTGTCGGTTATAGAGCCAACCCAACAAGTCCTGGTAGCTAACCATTGGACTGTCCCTCTGTCGCGCATCCCCAACTCGAGTTATACTCGTTATAAACTTGATCATAAACATGATCCATATCCATCACCCTCACTGGTGAATATTTCGGGGGCGAGCTCATCCGGGTCTTTCACAGTGCCCGGCCACACTTACGACATAGGGTCAACAGAGTCTCGAGCCTCCACCTGGAGCACGTGGTGGCTAGCCACTGCTTCCTCCCAGGGATCTCGTGCCTCTGATAGTGGAAGTGCAAATCTCAATTATCAATAATTCAGCATAAGCATGCATAAATTCTCATCCATGGATCAACATCCATATCAGCCATCCGGCTCACGGTTCAGTCCAGAACCAGCCAATATTCATATTATACACAGCCTTTCCGGCTCACGGTTAAATCCATAACCAGCCGTTTCATTAGCAATTACAGCCTTTCGGCCCATGGCTTAACAAGCACTTCCACCACCATCCTCCGCATCTCACATAATCATCTTGATCCTCATTGATCATTCATTTTTCCCTTGCTTCACTCGCAAGTTACCTCATTCACTAGCCCCTTTTTAATAGCTAGGCATGTCATAATGATTTAAGACATAAATGGTGAGATCGGAGGCTTAGAAGTATGAGATTTGGCTTTTAAAACTCAAAAATCAACTTTGGGATGAAAACAGGGCCACGCGTACGCGCACTCCACGCGCACGCGTGGATGGCCTCAAAAACTCATCGACGCGCAAGCGTCATGCACGCTAACGCGTGGATTAAAGATTTGCCAATCGACGCGCACGCGCCAACCACGCGTACGCGCAGGTGTTCTCGTGCCCCAGGCACAACACTAGCACAGTTCTGGCATAACTCTCTGGAAAATGGCTGGGCATTGGGTGCAGCACAATCGGCGCGCCCGCGCACATCACGCGCACGCGTGGATGGTGCTTTCTGGAAGATCGGCGCGTACGCGCCAGGTACGCCCACGCGCAAGGGGTCATTCTGCTAAAAATTTTCTAAGTTAAAAGCTGCAGAATCCACAGATTTAAACCCCAATCTTCCAACGGACATAACTTCCTCATTTTAAATCGTCTTTCACCCGTTCTTTGAACGGCATGGACATCCCGGATCCAATTTCATTTCTAAACAGATTTGGTACAAAACGGAGATCCGTAGTCCAAGTTATGTCCCGCCAAAGTGTGCCCAAAAACCATATTTTCATACAAAACCACAAAGTGCCAATTTCAAAACAAGCCATTTCCAACTCTTTTCAAAACCAATCAAAACATGCCAAGTTCATCCCGTTTCTTTGAAATCAATCAAAATATATCAAATTCAACATCAAGCCTCCTCAACTCACACATTGACACATTACCACAAATTACCAAAATCACTATCTCATCATTTTACCCCACTTCACCCAAGTGGCTCAAACTCAAACACATTGACATATTATATACTATTCCTCATGCCAATTCTCAACAACACCAATTCCAATAAATTATTATTGTACACAATCAACATCATACTCACCATCAACATGGTTCAACCCACAATTCAACCATAACCAGTCATCAAGTATATATATCACAACATGCATATTTCTCATACATCATACCACTAAGGCATTAATAATCATCATCACATATATGACCACATCATATATCTCAATCATTCAACAACATCAACAATTCAATGCCTATCTTAGGGCCTCTAGCCTAAGTATTTCCTACCACATTACATATTAGATACGGGAAACCGAAACCATACCTTAGCCGATTTTCCCAAGCTCCCCCGGAGCACTTCCAAACCACTTATCCACAAGCTCTCAAGGCCTCAACACCTCCAAGAACAGATTTTTCACCACCAAACCCTTTCTAAGCTTTTCAAAGTCACCAATCAAGCTCCAATACCCACACATACACAACCTAAGCCACAACCATCATACTCATACACAACATCTCAAAACCCAAACATCATAGAACAACAAAATCACACTAGGGTTGAGAATCTTACCACACCCAAGGTCCAAAGAGACAAGATTAACCTTCTCCTTCAAGAGAGTTGGGTCCTATAACATCAAAGAACCCAAAATCTCAACATTTTACCCATGAAACTCGAAAATAAGGGCTGGAATTTCGAACAGAAACACGTGGCTTACCTCAAGATTAGTTGTATGGGTTTTGTAGAGCTCTCCGCGGTGAACGCGTGGCCGCAAACGGAGCGGCAATCGGAGCTCTAGATCAAAAGTTATGGTGGTTTGAAGATCAAGTGAGAGATAGAGGTTTGAGAGAGTGTTCTTCCCCCATTTCCTCTCTTTTTCAGCGTGTTTGGTGTTGTGTGAGGAGAGAGAGAGTGCTGAAAACTAGGGTTTTGGTTTAGTTATGTTGGGCCAAGGGCCCACTTTGGGCCCAGTTGGACCGGTTTGGCCCGTTCGGTCCAATCTTGGTCCGATTTCCATAAAATTGGTACCGAAATTCTCGTCTCAATTTCCTCTATCATATTAAGCCATAAAAATATCATTTTAGGCTTTCTAGAATAAATTCTCATTTATGGGTTAATTAGCCCTTAATTAACCGGGCTTTACAAGTATCTCTATCCCTATTTTATTATATAATATTCGAAAACACCATTATCACTTTATATCTGCCTGACTGAGATTTACAAGGTGACCATAGCTTGCTTCATACCAACAATCTCCGTGGGATTCGACCCTTACTCACGTAAGGTATTACTTGGATGACCCAGTGCACTTGCTGGTTAGTTGTATCGAAGTTGTGACAATTATGAATTAAGATCAGAGCACCAAGCTCTGGAGCCATTACCAGGATTTGTTCGAGCCTGGAGATCACAATTTCGTGCATCAAGCTTTTGGCGCCGTTGCCGGGGATTGTTCGAGTTTGGACAACTGACGGTTCATCTTATTGCTCAGATTAGGTAATTTTCTTTTTGTTTTGTTTTCAAAAATTTTTCAAAAAGCTTTCAAAAATTTTTCTTTTGTTTTCGAAAAAAAAAATAAAATAAAATAAAATAATAAAAATAATGTTTTCAAAAATAAATTATTCTATGGCTTCAAGATTTTTAAGAATGAATTCTAGTGTTTCATGAAACATGTTGAATCCTATCTGGCTGTAAAGCCATACCCAAACTGCTTTGGGATTGGTATTCAACTAATCACTCCAGTCCATGTAATTATATGCTAAAGCTTGGCTGGCTATTAAGCCATGCCTGACCCTTTGATTGGAGCTTTAGAGCATAAGATTCCTGGAATTCATATTAAAAATTTTGGAATCCTTATTTTTCTTTTTCAAAATAATTTTTCAAAAAAATATAAAATAAAAATCCAAAAAAAATTTAGAAAATCACAAAAATAAAAAATATTTCATGTTTCTTGTTTGAGTCTTGAGTCATATCATAAGTTTGGTGTCAATTGCATGTGCATCTTGAATTTTTCGAAAATTTCATGCATTCATGGTGTTCTTCATGATCTTCAAGTTGTTCTTGGTAAGTCTTCTTATTTGATCTTGATGATTTTTTGTTTTGTGTCTTTTCATGTTTATCATATGCATTCTTGAATTCTTAGTGCGTAAGCATTAAAGAATTCTAAGTTTGGTATCTTGCATGTTTTCTTTGCATTAAAATTTTTTCAAAATTGTGTCTATGATGTTCATCTTGACATTCATGGTGTTCTTGGTGTTCATCTTGACATTCATAGCATTCTTGCATGCATTCATTGTTTTGATCTAAAAATTTCATGCATTGCATAATTTTCATGATTTCATAAAAATTTCAAAAAAAAAAAAATATCTTTCCCTTTTTCTCTCATCAAATTCAAAAATTTGAGTTGACTTTTTCAAAAGTTTTTAAAATCAAATTGTTTCTTATGAGTCAAATCAAATTTTCAATTTGAAAATCTTATCTTTTTCAAAATCTTTTTCAAAAATCAAATCTTTTTCAAAATTCTTAGTTATTTTCGAAAATTTCAAAAATATTTTTCAAAAATCTTTTTCTTATTTTTATATCAAATTTTCGAAAATAACATAATCAATTAATGTTTTGATTCAAAAATTTGAAGTTTGTTACTTGCTTGTTAAGAAAGATTCAAACTTTAAGTTCTAGAATCATACCTTGTGATTTCTTGTGAATCAAGTCATTAATTGAGATTTTAAAAATCAAATCTTTTTCAAAACTAATTTCTATCATATCTTTTCAAAAATATCTTCTCATCTTATCTTTTTCAAAAATTTGATTTTCAAAATATCTTTTCTAACTTCCTAACTTCTTATCTTTTCAAAATTGATTTTCAAAATTTGTTTCAACTAACTAACTAACTTTTTGTTTATTTCTTAACTTTTTCAAAACTACCTAACTAACTCTCTCTCTCTAATTTTCGAAAATATCTTCCCTCTTTTTCAAAAATTTCTTTTTTATTAACTAATTATTTTTATTTTTTATTTAAAAAAAAAATTTGAAAAAAATACTAACCTTTTTCAAAAACTATTTTCAAAAATCACTAACTCTTTTTCAAAAATTGTTTTCTAAAATTCACTTCCCCCTCTCATCTTCTTCTATTTGTTTATTGATATACTAACATCTTTCCTTCAACTCTCCAAAAATCCGAACCCCCTCTCTCTGAGTTCAGATTTTCTTCCCTTCTTTTCTTCTACTAACACAAGGATCCCTATACTGTGGTATAAAGGATCCATATTATTATTACTATTTTTTCTGTGCCATCTTCTTTGTCATATGAGCAGGAGCAAGGACAAGAACATTCTTGTTAAAGCAGATCCAGAACCTGAAAGGACTCTGAAGAAAAAAATTAAGAGAAGCTAAAATACAACAATCCAGAGATAACCTTTCAGAAATTTTCGAACAGGAAAAGGAGATGGCAGCCGAAAATAATAATAATATAAGGAAGATGCTTGGTGACTTCACTGCACCTAATTCCAATTTACATGGAAGAAGCATCTCCATTCCTACCATTGGAGCAAACAACTTTGAGCTGAAACCTCAATTAGTTTCTCTGATGCAGCAGAACTGCAAGTTTCATGGACTTCCATCTGAAGATCCCTTTCAGTTCTTAACTAAATTCTTGCAGATATGTGATACTATTAAGACTAATGGAGTAGATCCTGAAGTCTACAGGCTCATGCTTTTCCCTTTTGCTGTAAGAGACAGAGCTAGATTATGGTTGGATTCTCAACCCAAAGACAGCCTGAACTCTTGGGATAAGCTAGTCACGGCTTTCTTAGCCAAGTACTTTCCTCCTCAAAAGCTGAGCAAGCTTAGAGCTGATGTTCAAACCTTCAGACAGAAAGAAGGTGAATCCCTCTATGAAGCTTGGGAAAGATACAAACAGTTGATCAAAAAGTGTCCTTCTGACATGCTTTCAGAATGGACCATCCTGGATATATTCTATGATGGTTTATCTGAGCTATCAAAGATGTCACTGGACACTTCTGCAGGTGGATCCATTCACCTAAAGAAAACGCCTGCAGAAGCTCAAGAACTCATTGACATGGTTGCTAATAACCAGTTCATGTACACTTCTGAAAGGAATCCTGTGAGTAATGGGACGCCTATGAAGAAGGGAGTTCTTGAAGTTGATACTCTGAATGCCATATTGGCTCAGAATAAAATATTGACTCAGCAAGTCAATATGATTTCTCAGAGTCTGAATGGAATGCAAGCTGCATCCAACAGTACTCAAGAGGCTTCTCCTGAAGAAGAAGCTTATGATCCTGAGAACCCTGCAATAGCAAAGGTGAACTACTTAGGTGAACCTTATGGAAACACCTATAACTCATCATGGAGAAATCATCCAAATTTCTCATGGAAGGATCAAAAGCCTCAACAAGGCTTTAACAATGGTGGAAGAAACAGGTTTAACAACAGCAAGCCTTTTCCATCATCAACTCAGCAACAGACAGAGAACTCTGAACAAAATGCTTCTAATTTAGCAAATCTAGTCTCTGATCTATCTAAAGCCACTGTAAGTTTCATGAATGAAACAAGGTCTTCCATTAGAAATCTGGAAGCACAAGTGGGCTAGCTGAGTAAAAGGATCACTGAAATCCCTCCTAGTACTCTCCCAAGTAATACAGAAGAGAATCCAAAAGGAGAGTGCAAGGCCATTGACATAAGCGCCATGGCCGAACCTGTGAGGAGAGGAGAGGACGTGAATCCCAAGGAGGAAGACCTCCTGGGACGTCCAGTGGTCAATAAGGAGCTTCCCTCTGAGGAACCAAAGGACTCTGGGGCCCATCTAGAGACCATAGAGATCCCATTGAACCTCCTTATGCCCTTCATGAGCTCTGATGAGTATTCCTCTTCTGAAGAGAATGAGAATGTTACTGAAGAGCAAACTGCCAAGTTTCTTGGTGCAATCATGAAGCTAAATGCCAAATTATTTGGCATTGATACTTGGGAAGTTGAACCTCCCTTGTTCATCAATGAACTAAGTGATCTGGATCAACTGACATTGCCTCAGAAGAGACAGGATCCTGGAAAGTTCATAATACCCTGTACCATAGGCACCATGATCTTTAAGGCTCTGTGTGACCTTGGTTCAGGAATAAACCTCATGCCCCTCTCTGTAATAGAGAAACTGGGAATCTATGGGGTGCAAGCTGCTAAAATCTCATTAGAGATGGCAGACAGCTCTAGAAAACAGGCTTATGGACAAGTAGAGGACGTATTAGTAAAGGTTGAAGGCCTTTACATTCCTGCTGATTTCATAGTCCTGGATACTGGAAAGGAAGAGGATGAATCCATCATCCTAGGAAGACCTTTCCTGGCCACAGCAAGAGCTGTGATTAATGTTGACAGAGGTGAAATAATCCTTCAATGGAATGAGGACTCCCTTGTGTTTAAAACTCAAGGATCTCCCTCTGCAACCATGGAGAGGAAGCAGAAAAAGCTTCTCTCAAGGCAGAGTCAACCAGAGCCCCCACAGTCAAACTCTAAGTTTGGTGTTGGAGAGTCTCAACAAAGCTCTGCACATCTGTGAGGCTCCATGAGAGCCCACTGTCAAGCTATTGACATTAAAGAAGCGCTTGTTGGGAGGCAACCCAATGTTTATCTAATTCTTATTTTTATTATTTTTCATGTTTTCTTAGGTTCATGATCATGTGGAGTCACAAAATAAACAAAAAAATCAAAAACAGGAATCAAAAACAGCAGAAGAAAAATCACACCCTGGAGGAGCATCTGTCTGGCGTTCAAACGCCAGAACAGAGCATAGTTCTGGCGCTGAACGCCCAGAATGGGAGCATCCTGGCACTGAACGCCCAGAACAAGCATGGTTCTGGCGTTCAACGCCAGAAATGGCAGCAAAGGGGCGTTGAACGCCCAAAATGGGCACCAACCTGGCGCTGAATGCCCAGAGTTGTGTGCAAGGGCATTTTGCATGCCTAAATTGGTGCAGGGATGTAAATGCCTTGACACCTCAAGATCTGGGACCTCACAGGATCACCTCAGGATCTGTGGACCCCACAGGATCCCCACCTACCTCCACTCACTCTCTTCTCTCTTCTCAATCATCCTCTATTCCCAATAAACACTCTTCCTTATTAACCCTTTACCACTCACATCCAAACACCACTACCTTCAAAATTCAACATCTCTTTCCGACCCAATCCCACCCATATGGCCGAATACGCACCTCCATCCATCTCCTCCATATCCTCTTCTTCTTCTTCTATTCTTTCTTCTTTTGCTCGAGGGCGAGCAACATTCTAAGTTTGGTGTGGTAAAAGCATAGCTTTTTTGTTTTTTCCATAACCATTGATGGCACCTAAGGCCAGAGAAACCTCTAGAAAGAGGAAAGGGAAGACAAAAGCTTCCATCAAGGGTCTATAGCTCAGTGGTAGAACATTTGATTGCAAATCAAGAGATCCATGAGATACCTCAGGGGATACATTTTCTTCCACACAATTATTGGAAGCAACTAAGGGTGGAACATCAAGAGCACTCCATCATCCTTCATGAAATCAGAGAAGATCTAAAAGCAATGAAGGAGGAGCAGCCAAGGCAAGGAAGAGACATAGAAGAGCTCAAGGACATCACTAAGGTGGACTCATTCCTTGTTCTTACTTTCTCTATTTTTCGTTTTCTATGTTATGTGCTTATCTATGTTTGTGTCTTCATTACATGATCATTAGTAGTTAGTAACTTTGTCTTAAAGTTATGAATGTCCTATGAATCCATCACCTCTCATAAAATAAAAACTGTTTTAATTCAAAAGAACAAGAAGTACATGAGTTTTGAATTTATCCTTGAACTTAGTTTAATTATATTGATGTGGTGATAATGCTTCTTGTTTTCTGAATGTATGCTTGAACAGTGCATATGTCTTTTGAAGTTGTTGTTTAAGAATGTTAAATATGTTGGCTCTTGAAAGAATGATGACTAGGAGACATGTTATTTGATAATCTGAAAAATCATAAAAAATGATTCTTGAAGCAAGAAAAAGCAGCAAAGAACAAAGCTTGCAGAAAAAAAAAAAATAGGCGAAAAAAAAAATAGAAAGAAAAAGCAAGCAGAAAAAGCCAAAAGCTCTTAAAACCAAGAGGCAAGAGCAAAAAGCCAATAACCCTTAAAACCAAAAGGCAAGGGCAAATAAAAAGGATCCCAAGGCTTTGAGCATCAGTGGATAGGAGGGCCTAAAGGAATAAAATCCTGGTCTAAGCGGCTAAACCAAGCTGTCCCTAACCATGTGCTTGTGGCGTGTAGGTGTCAAGTGAAAACTTGAGACTGAGCGGTTAAAGTCAAGGTCCAAAGCAAAAAAAAAGAGTGTGCTTAAGAACCCTGGACACCTCTAATTGGGGACTTTAGCAAAGCTGAGTCACAATCTGAAAAGGTTCACCCAATTATGTGTCTGTGGCATTTATGTATCCGGTGGTAATACTGGAAAACAAAATGCTTAGGGCCACGGCCAAGACTCATAAAGAAGCTGTGTTCAAGAATCATCATACTGAACTAAGAGAGTCAATAACACTATTCGAAATCTGAAGTTCCTATAGATGCCAATCATTCTGAACCTCAATGGATAAAGTGAGATGCCAAAACTATTCAAGAGGCAAAAAGCTATAAGTCCCGCTCATATGATTGAAGCTCTGTTTCATTGATAGTTTGGAATTTATAGTATATTCTATTCTTTTTATCCTATTTTGATTTTCAGTTGCTTGGGGACAAGCAACAATTTAAGTTTGGTGTTGTGATGAGCGGATAATTTATACGCTTTTTGACATTGTTTTTAGTATGTTTTTAGTAGGATCTAGTTACTTTTAGGGATGTTTTTAATAGATTTTGTGTTAAATTCACATTTCTGGACTTTACTATGAGTTTGTGTGTTTTTCTGTGATTTCAGGTATTTTCTGGCTGAAATTGAGGGACTTGAGCAGAAATCAGATTCAGAGGTTGAAAAAGGACTGCTGATGCTGTTGGATTCTGACCTCCCTGCACTCAAAGTGGATTTTCTGGAGCTACAGAATTCGAAATGGCGCGCTTCTAATTGCGTTGGAAAGTAGACATCCAGGGCTTTCCAGCAATATATAATAGTCCATACTTTGGCTAAGAATTGACGACGTAAACTGGCGTTCAACGCCAGCTTTCTACCCAAATCTGGCGTCCAGCGCCAGAAAAGGATCCAAAACCAGAGTTGAACGCCCAAACTGGCACAAAAACTGGCGTTCAACTCCACAAATGGCCTCTGCACGTGCAACACTTAAGCTCAGCCCAAACACACACCAAGTGGGCCCCGGAAGTGGATTTATACATCAAATACTTACTCATGTAAACCCTAGTAGCTAGTTTATTATAAATAGGACCTCTTACTATTGTATTAAGCATCTTTGGATTACCTTATGATCCTTTGATCATGCTTTAGGGGGCTGGCCATCTCGGCCATGCCTGGACCTTCACTTATGTATTTTCATACGGTAGAGTTTCTACACTCCATAGATTAAGGTGTGGAGCTCTGCTGTTCCTCAAAGATTAATGCAAAGTACTACTGTTTTCTATTCAATTCTTCTTATTTCACTTCTAAGATATCCATTCGCACCCAAGAACGTGATGAAGGTGATGATTATGTGTGACGCTCATCATCCTTCTCCCTTATGAACGCGTGCCTGACAAACACTTCTGTTCTACATGAAAGAAGCTAGAATGAATATCTCTTAGATCTCTTAACCGGAATCTTCGTGGCGTAAGCTAGAATGATGGCGGCATTCAAGAGAATCCGGAAGGTCTAAACCTTGTCTGTGGTATTCCAAGTAGGATTCAATGATTGAATGACTGTGACGAGCTCCTAACTCGCGATTGCAGGGCGTTAGTGACAGATGCAAAAGGATAGTAAATCCTATTCCAGCATGATCGAGAACCGACAGATAAATAGCCGTGCCGTGACAGGGTGCGTGAGCATATTATTCACTGAGAGGATAAGATGAAGCCATTGACAAGGGTGATGCCTCGAGACGATTAGCCGTGCCATGACAGGGCATTGGATCATTTTCCCGAGAGATGACCGAAAGTAGCCATTGACAGTGGTGATGTATCACATAAAGCCAGCCATGGAAAGGAGTAAGACTAACTGGATGAAGATAGCAGGAAAGCAGAGGTTCAGAGGAACGAAAAGCATCTCCATTCGCTTATCTGAAATTCTCACCAATGAATTACATAAGTATCTCTATCCCTATTTTATTATATAATATTCGAAAACACCATTATCACTTTATATCTGCCTGACTGAGATTTACAAGGTGACCATAGCTTGCTTCATACCAACAATCTCCGTGGGATTCGACCCTTACTCACGTAAGGTATTACTTGGACGACCCAGTGCACTTGCTGGTTAGTTGTATCAAAGTTGTGACAATTATGAATTAAGATCAGAGCACCAAGCTCTGGAGCCATTACCAGGATTTGTTCGAGCCTGGAGATCACAATTTCGTGCATCAATAAGATTCAAATTGCTGCATAAGGCAAGAAGCTAAGTTTGGTGTTCACACACCAATCTAAGTTCAAAAGCCTACAAACATACATGCATGCTAACAATCTCTCAAGTGCTTGGGGAACAAGAAACTTCCAATAACGTGTAGGAATTTAATCAATATCTTGGGAGGACTACACACCATTAGCCGAGAACAAGAAGAAGACGCCACCAAGAGGTTGTATTGTTACTTAATTCCATCAGCTTTGAATTGCTCTAAATTGGAAGTCTGAATGTGCCCATCTTAATAGTAACTTTTAGTTTTAGTTGTTCTACATCCTGTTATATTTAATCTTTGCAATAAGTATGCTAGCCTAGATGTGTGTGCTCTCACTTTCACTTGTTAAATGCTTGTCTTGTCCCCTGAGTCTTTTCAATTAAATAAAAGAAATGTTTGAACAAGAAGTGGAATAGTTCCTTGTTAGCAAGAAGTGAAATAACAGTAAGTGGTGGTATGTATGTTTGATTGTGTAGTAGCTCACTTATAATGAATAAAAGGATAGATTGTTCTCTTTCTAAGAGAAAACTAGCATGGTGTCTATGAATCTTAGTAAATAAAAGTCCTTGGAGTAAAGAAAAACAAATAGAAAGAAAGAAAAGAAAAGCCAAAAGTGGCAGCAAAAACAAAAGAAAGCAAAGAATAAGGCTAAACACCAATAGCTTGGACCTTAGGACATATGCCTGTGATGCCTTTGTACTAGGATCTGCTTGGATGATTAGGTTCTATGGAGTGCTTTAACACTTGGTAACTTGGGTTAATTAACCTGGGATTATCAACCGAAAGTCCATTATCAAGAGCAACCTAGTCACAAGACATTTAGTAACCCAAAGAGGTGCTGGGCATCAATGTCTTAAGAAGAATTGTGAGCCAAGTGTCTGTAGTGAAAAATGTGTTAAGTACAAATAAGCTAAGAAATTTCTACAACACATGACACTGAGCTAAAGTTTACAGGAAAAGAAAATGAAGAAAAGCAATTACCAAGGATAAGTAAATAATAAGAGGTCATAGCAGTGTGTTAATTGATACTTGAAGGAGACATTCTATGCTTAAAGATCAATAAGATGTTAGCTACTGCATTGTCTGTATAAAACCCCATGAGCTACTAATAATGCTTTCCTGATATGAATACTCCCTCCTGTTTTATTCTTTCTTCTTAAAAATTCAGTACTTGCTTAGGGACAAGCAAGATTTAAGTTTGGTGTTGTGATGCCAGGGCATCATAGGCTAGTTTCACTAGCCTTTTTCTTTGTTTTTGATAGGTTTTATGCACTTTCTTGAGTTATAAGTAAGCAATTGGGTTAGGAATTCATGTATGCTTATATTCATTCAACCATGATTAATTTGATGCAATTTCATGATGATTTATGCTATGATTACTTGTATGCTAAGAATGATAAGAATTCTCATGATTTTAGCAAGGCTTTGATGCATTCATTGGTTGATGATAGGTGAATAAAAGCATGGAGAAAGGTTGAAGAAGGAGCATGGAAAGGATGAAGAGGAAGCAACGTTGGTGGCCAAGTTGGACCACCAACGTTGCCTCAAACGTTGGAAGAGAAACAGAGCACTTCTCTGCATGGTAGCTGATGCCCACGTTTGAGGTAGCATTGGACATCCAATTTTACCCCCAACGTTGTGATAAAAACTTCAATTCTGGAGCTGAATGAATTTTGAGTGGCGCGTATGCGTCTATGACGCGTACGCGTAAAAAAAAGCAAATTTTGATATCCGCGCAGAAGTGTGCATCACGCATACGTGAAAATGAGTATTTTTTACCCTTTTGCGCGGAAGCGCACGGTACGCGTACGCGCCAAAACCGAACGTTGGAGGTCCAACGTTGCCTCAAACGCTGCCTCCAACGTCCGCGATGCCAAGCCCAGAAATTGGAGTTGAGAATTTTGAATCAACGCGTACGCATCAGTGACGCATACGCACAGATGAAAAAAATATCAATGTACGCGTAAGCATACAGTACGCGTACGCATGAAAACGCCAACGTTGGAGGGAACGTTGGAGGTCCAACGCTGAGGCCAAGGTCCCCTGCTTTGTTTTTAATCTGCAAAATGAAAATCTTGCATCCACGCGTAAGCGTACGCGTGGATGAGCATTTTTTACCCTTTTGCGCGGAAGCGCACGGTACGCGTACGCGTGGGTTAGCTGACGTTGGCCCTCCAACGTTGAGTCAAACGCCAATGACAGCAAGCTTTCTGGTTTTGCTGGTTTTGTTCTAAATGGCGTTTGAGTCAACGTTGGCCCTCAAACGTGAAGCATCAGTATTCAAATTTTACACAGATCTCTTTTCTAACACCAAGGGCAACCCATTGGAGCCATTTTCAACCCAATTCCATCAAGGCCAAAAGCCCAATTCAGAGCTTGAAAATCAATGGAAGAAACTGTATATATAGCTTAGAATTTAAGTTAGAAGGAGCTTTTTTCCCAATTTTGGAATTTCTTACAGTTACTGCACTTTTCATTCAGAATGTACCTTATAATCCCAATCTCCATTTTGAGAGCTATGAACTAAACCCCTTTTCATTGGGTTAGGAAGTTCTATTGTAATTCAATGGATCAATAGTAGTTTTCATTTTCTTCTTCTTTCTTTTCTCTTGATTTTTGTTAGAAAGCTTTCGGTCTTAATTCAATTGGATAGTTGTCTTGAGAGAGAATCTATCCATAATTGGAATTCTTCAGAGCCTTGAGAGAGGAATGAAGAACTTATGCTAGAATTGCTTTCTCACATTGGATTAGATTGGGATTTGGATGGATATAGTGACATGTAATCCTACCAACACTTTGATCTATGAATTTGTGTAGTATAGTCAGTGACTGAACTTCAACTCTTCCCATGAGCAATTAAATCAAGACATTGGGCAATTGTTCATGCTTAGAAAGATTGGTGAGCCAAGACATTAGGATCCAATCATCTAAGATTTCCAAGTAATGTCAATGAATGCATTGATTGAGGAAGAGGTGAAAATGATTTAATCCGGAGAATTCAATATCTCTTAAAACCCAATGAATTCCCCATCTCTGATCTACCCATTCAATTTCACTTTATGCATCTTTAATTTCATGCTTAATTCCCCAATCCCATTTAATTTCAACAATTTAGGATTCTGTCATTTAATTTCTAGCCATTTAATTTCTGTTCCTTTAATTTCTTGCAGTTTAAGTTTTCTGTGATTTTACATTCTGCAATCCCAATTTTAATTCTGATATCGCTCAACTAGTATAATTCACCAATTTTAATTGATCGATCTACCAATCCCTGTGGGATTTGACCTCACTCTTTTGTGAGTTTTTACTTGACGACAATCTGGTGCACTTGCCGGAAGGAATTTGTTGAGAGGCAAATTCCAGCGTATCAACAAGCCACCATGACAAGGAGCTCACCCAATGTCTAACTTAAGGACTTTAACTAAAAGTGCTAGGTGGGAGACACCCCACCATGGTAAATTCTTTCTATTTTTCATTTTATTTATATTGGGCATAAGTTGTATTTTTATTTTTAGCTAAGTTTATTTACTTTATGTCGTGGTTTTACATATTTGATCAAGTCTGGCTTTACTTTGGTAGCTTGTTCGTCTATTTAAAAAAAAAAAGGAAGCTCACGCGTGCGCGTTGCCGACGCGCATGCGTCATATGGAATTTTGCTCTCTAGTACAATGAACAGAGAGTTATGCTAGAATTGTGTGGCAGGGGTGCCTCGTGCACAAGCCAACCCCACGTGTGCGCGTCACTGACGTGTATGCGTCACTTGCATATTTCGCCATCCACGCGTAGGCGTGGACGATGCGTACGCGTCGTATGCAATTTTAGCGTAATTTGGTAATTGGACAGAGAGTTGGGCTGGAGGTGTGCTGCAACTGTGTGTCTGGCACGAACAGTTGTCACGTGTACACGTGATCGATGCTTACGCATCATTTGGATTTTCGCCCATCCACGCGTACGCGTCGCAAGCCCATTTCTGTTTTCACTCGTACGCGTGATGCATGCGCGCGCGTCGCTTCTGCTTTCTGTTTTCCATTATTCTTCTTTCTTCTCTCCTTTCTTATTCTTTCTTCTTCCTTTCTCACTTTCTTCTCCTCTTTTCTCATCCTAATTCTCTTTCATTCTCTTTTACTTCTTGCATTCGCATACTTTAATTCATTGTATTTTAATTTTGTGCATACTTTTATTTTTTTCTAAGTTTATTATTTTTCTATTGGTGTTAAATGTTCTTATTCAATCGTTGCATCTTTTCTGGCATTATTTTGGTGCTTCGTGACTTGTTTTGTATTATTGGGTATTACTATTCATAGGTCAATGCTAATTCTTTCTGACACTTGTATTTTATTTGCATTGATATGCACTTACATTGTCTTTCATGACCCACTCTCTCTTCCCCATTGTTGTTACTTTTGCACTATTGATATGCCATTTACTTCTATTATTTTCTCAGTTGCATGTTGTAGCAACCATGTAATTGAGACCCTCATTATTTGGCATTAACCCACCCATACTTTATTTGTTTTCTTATCTTTGTTTCTGGGTTACTTTTCTTCCTTTTTCTCTTCTTTCAGGATGGCCACCGAGACAAAAAAGGAAAAGCTTCTCAGTGGGGCAACAGACAAGTCACTCTGCACAATCTTTGGAGAAAAGCATCAGTTGGAGCAACCCCGTCCACTTGCACATCTTAGCATGCACCGAGGACGGTGCAATCTTTAAGTGTGGGGAGGCCGATACCAACTTTCGTGGGTTAGTTTCTTTCTTTTCAACACCAATGTTTACTTTTTTTTCTGTTAGTTAGTTGTTGCATTTGCATGTTTGATTGCATGTTTGTTTGATTTTGTGCATAGTTTACCACTACTGGTTGAAGTAATGATTTTCTTTTCAAGAAACTATTTTATAACATTTCACTAATTCGAATTAAAAAATTTTGTTAAACTTTTTTGAAGATATTTAACTTGGAACATGGTTTTAGAGCTCGAACACACAAAACCAGTGAGATTTTGAGCCTATTTGATTGGTTGCATTTTATTAACCAATACTTTATTTTGGTGTGTGTTGTTCTCTCTAAAATTGTGATCTTTGTCTTGCTTGATTCTATATTTCCATTGTTTGATGTATGCACACACTTACATGATTGAGGCCTTGTTTTACTATAGCTCACATACCCATATGGCCTTACCCTTTCATTATCCTTTCCAAACCAATGTTGAGCCTTTTAACCCCATTTATTCCTTACTTTGGCACATCATTAACTCTAAGCGTAAAATAATAAATGTCCCTAATTTGAATCCTTGGTTAGCTTAGACTAGTGATGAGAGTGCTCATGATTTAAGTATGGGGAAATTGGGTTTGGAAATATTTGGTTTGAGAATTGGATTTTGTATATTTTTATGAAAATGTGAAAAGCATGTTTAGGACATGATCATGCATTCAATATCTTAATCATATGCATTGAGAAAAACAAAAGAAATAAAAAATAAAAAAAGAGAGAAAAAGAAAAGAAAGAAAAAGAGCAAACAATAAAAAGGGACAAAATGCCCCAAGTAAGTGTTGGTAGCAATGCATGTGAATTGTACTCAAAATTGGGATGCATGAATATGTGGAAAACATAATTAATGGGTAGTTAGATTTTGCATGTGATTATATGGATTGTCTTGAGTTAGGTGGAAAGTTTAGGTTAATTAAGGATTCAGATTTTAGTCCACTTGACCAAATACAATCCTACTTTGACCCTAACCGCATTACAACCCTCAAAATACCTCTTGATATGTGCATTTATGCATTAAATTTTTGTTGATTGGTAGAAAAAGAGCAAGCCTTAGATAGGTTGCATTTCATAAATTTTAACATTCCTCTTCACTGCTTTATAACTTCTCTTGAGCTCAGCATGAGGACATGCTAATGTTTAAGTGTGGGGAGATTTGATGCACCACTATTTCATGGTACATTTTATATTGAATTGAGTGGATTTTATCCATTATTCTCACACTTATGCATATAAATTGCAAGTTTTACATTTTCCTTCTTAATTATGTGCTTTGATTGAAAACATGTTTCTTTGGCCTTAAATTACTAATTTTTAATCCTCTCTTATTACCATTTGATGCCATGATATGTGTGTTAAGTGTTTTTAGGGTTTACAGAGTAGGAATGGCTTAGAGGATGGAGAAGAAGCAGGCAAAAGTGGAAGGAACACAAGAAATTAAAGTTTGGAGAAGCTGGCATTGATGCGCACGCGTGAACGATGCGTGCGCATGAATTGGCGCATCTTAGAGTGACGCGTACACGTGATTGACGCGTACGCGTGATTGGCGCGTACGCGTGACCTTGTGCAGGAGACAAGCGATGCATACGCGTGGATGACACGTACGTGTGACAAGAGATTTCATTCAGCGACGCGTACGCGTGGCTGACGCGTACGCGTGAGGAGCGTCACGTGCTGCATTAAACAGAAGACGCTGGGGGCGATTTCTGGGCTCCTTTTGGCCCAGTTCCAAGCCCGAAAACACTGCTTAGAGGCTGCAGAGTGGAGCTGGAAGGGGGCATTCACTCATTCACACTTCATTCACACATTATTTAGGTTTAGATATAGTTTTCTAGAGAGAGATGCTCTCTCCTCTCTCTAGGTTTAGGATTTCTTCTTTCAATTTCTCTTTAAGTTTAGGTTCAATCTTACTTTAATTTAGTTTTCTCTTACTTTTATTTGTTCTAGCACATTAGTTTATCTTCTTCTCTTGTTATTTTCCCTTTTTGCCATTTTTATATTTTTGAGCTCTTGGTACATTTGATTTCTTTTAATGCAATCTATGTTTTTCCATGTTTATTGCTACTCTCTTTAATTGTTAGTCATTGATGTATGCAATTAGTTATTTGGATTTAATATTCCTTGTTAGTTTTCTATGCTTTTATCGTATGCCTTCCAAGTGTTTGATAAAATGCTTGGTTGGATTTTGAATTAGATTTTTGTATTCTTAACTTGGATTGATCAATTAGAGACTCTTGAATTATCAAAGCCTCTTGTTGGTTGGTGATTGAGACTTGCTGGTTGGCTTGAGCTTCACTAACTCTAGTCTTTGATTAGGAATTGTGAACTCAAGTTGAATTGCTCACTTGACTTACCTTCAATTGTTAGAGGTTAACTAAGTGAGAGCAAAAGGCAATTACCATCACAAGTGACTATGATAATGGGGATAGGAATTCCAATTATCAATCCTTGCTAGGACTTTTCTTAGTTGTTATTTTATTTCCTTGTTATTTACATTCCTTGTTCCTTATTTCAAAAACCCAAAAATATACAATCTCATAACCAATAATAACCATACTTCCCTGCAATTCCTTGAGAGACGACCCGAGGTTTAAATACTTCAGTTTATTTTTATTGGATTTGCTTTAGTGATAAACAAATTAAAATTTGATTGAGGTTTAATTGTCGGTTTAGACTATACTTGCAACGCGACATTTTTGTGAAAATCTTTACCGACATTTTCCCCCCGTCACATATATGCTGGTTGATTTATATTGTGATTGTTGCACTTTCACCTATCTGAGATACGAGTTTTCCTCGGTAAAAGCAGTGGCTAGCCACTACGTGCTCCAAGTTGAGACTCGATACTCTACTGACCTTTTGTCGTAAGTGTCACTGATGATTGGAAAATTGGTTGGTAAAGAATTTCACAAATAAAATCTCGTTGCAAGTATAGTTTCTAAACTAACAAATAATCCTTTCATGCAAAAAATTGTTTGTCACAAGTAACAAACCCCAATAAAAATAACCGAAGTATTCAAACTTTGGGTCGTCTCTCAAAGGAATTGCAGGAAAGTGTTCTTGTTATTGGTTATGGGATGTATATTTTGGGGTTTTGGATACGGGACAAGGAAAGTAAATTGCAAGAAGTAAACTAATAGCTAAGAAAGCTCTTGGCAAGGAATGAGAACTAGAAGTCCTATCCTCATTATCCTCCTCAATTGTGACAAGAATTGTCCATTGCTCCACTTAATCAACCTCTAACTATGAAGAAAAGTCAAGTGGATAAATCAATTTGATTCCTCAAGTCTTAGTCAACTCCTAAGAAAAGACTAGAGTTAGTGGAATTCAAATCAACTAGAAACCTTCAATTTTTAATCAACAAAAGAGTTTGATAACTCAAGAGTCTCCAATTACACAACCAAAGGCAAGAGGAGAAAAATCTACACTAAAACCCAACCAAGAATTTTATCAAACACATGAAAGGCATAAAAGAAAGGGAAGATAGAATTGTAAGAAAAATAGATCTACAACTACTAATTGCAAGGAATTAAACAACAACAATTCAAATCAACAATAAAAGAACATGAAACATAAATTGTATTAAAGAAAATAGAAGAAACAAAAGTGCATCAATAACAAAGTACACAATTACAAGAAGTAAAGTACAAAACTAGAGAGAGGAAAGGTAGAAGAACAAGAAATTACAAAGGAAAAGTATAATCAAGTATGAATTAAACCCAGATCTAAGAAATCATAATCTACATCTAACCTAATTCTAGAGAGAAGAGAGAGCTTCTCTCTCTAGAAACTAACTCTAAACTAAATTATGACTTCCCCCCAAAACTAAAACTAAAAACTAACTATGTGTTCTCTTGATTTCTGCATATAATAGGCTCAGAATGGAGTTGGATTTGGGCCTGGGAAGCCCAGAATTCGCCCCCAGCGCTTTTACTTTAATAAAGTCACGTGCGAGCATCAACGCGTACGCGTGGGTCACTGATGCACCACTATTTTGTGGCATATTTTGTACTTCATTGAGCGAATTTTATCCACTATTCTTACACTTATTCGTAGAAATCGCATGTTTTACATTTTCCTTCCTGATTTTTGGCTATGATTGAAAACATGCTTCTTTGGCCTTAATTTTGCTATGTTTAATCCTCTCTTATTACCATTTGATGCCTTGATATGTGTGTTAAGTGATTTCAGGGTTTATAGGGCAGGAATGGCTTAGAGGATGGAAAGGAAGCATGCAAAAGTGGAAGGAATACAAGAAATTGAAGGAATTGCTGAGCTGTCCAGCCTGACCTCTTCGTACTAAATCGACCATAACTTGAGCTACAGATGTCCAAAGAAGGCGGTTCTAGTTGCATTGGAAAGCTAACATCTGGGGCTTCAAAATGATATATAATTTGTCATAGTTACCATGCTGTTAGGTGACGCGCACGCGGGGATCACGCATATGCGTGACCTGGAGAACGTTCAACCCACGCGTACCCATGGACGACACATACGCGTGACAGAGCGACGTGCTAGACGTATCAAAAATTGCTGGGGGCAATTTTTGGGCTGTTTTTGACCCAATTTTCAGCCCAGAAAACATGGATTAGAGGCTACGGAGTGGGAAAATCCATTCATTAATTCATATAACAATTCATTCACAATTTAGGTTTTAGATGTAGTTTCTAGAGAGAGAGGCTCTCTCCTCTCTCTAGGTTTTAGGATTTCCCTTATTTTTAGGTTTATTTCTTCTCAATTCCAGGTTCAATGTTCCTTTAACTTATTTTCTCTTCTACTTTTATTTGCTCTAACATTCTAGTTTATTTGTTTCCTTTGTTGATTACTTTATGTTGCTATTTGGTTTATGAATTCTCATGTTTAATTTGATTTTCTTTTTAATGCAATTTGAGGTATTTCATATTTATAGTTGCTTTCTTCTATTAATTTTATTGATGCTTTCAATTGGTTGTTTGTATTTTAATATTCCTTGCTAGTTTTCTATGTTTTATTGTTGGGCCTTCCAAGTGTTTGACAATATGCTTGGGAGGATTTTAAGTTAGATTTTTATATTCTTGGCTTTGGTTGAGTAATTGGAGACTCTTGAGTTATCAAACTCCTTTGTTGATTGATAATTGTTATGTTTGCTAGTTGATTTGAATTCCACTAACTCTAGTCTTTCCATAGGAGTTGACTAGGACCTGAGGAATCAAATTGATTTATCTACTTGACTTACCTTCATAGTTAGAGGTTGACTAAGTGGAAGCAATGAACAATTGATGTCACAATTGATAAGGATAACTAGGATAGGACTTCTAACTTTCATACCTTGCCAAGAGTTTCATTAGTTATTAATTTAATTCTCGCAATTTACTTTTCTTGTTCCTTATTCAAAAACCTAAAAATATACTTTTTCCATAACCAATAATAACTACACCTCCCTGCAATTCCTTGAGAGACGACCCGAGGTTTAAATACTTCGATTTATTTTATTGGGTTTGCTTTAGTGACAACCAAATTTTTGTATGAATGGATTGTTGTTAGTTTAGAAACTATACTTGAGCTATTAAAGATTTTACAAACTTGCAAGAAAAATATTGATTCTAGGTGAAAACATGTAATTGAGCAATCGAACCCTCACCAGAAGTGTATCCGCTCTAGTCGCTCAAGTGTATAGGATTGATCACTTGATTCTCTTCTAATCATGCTTTCTAAGATTTGTTTTTCATCTAACAATCAACAATTATTCAATGCATGCATACAGATATCATGAGGTCTTTCCACAAGGTTATAATGGGTCTAGGGTCAAGGTAAAGATGCATAGTGCACTTGCTGGTTAGTGGTACGAGTGTGGAAAGTGTGATTCACAATTCGTGCACCAATAAGCAATTACAAAAGGGTCCTTACCTTCACGCTGAGCCAGCGCTGCTCCTACTGCATGGTTGGAAGCATCGCACATGATCTCAAATGGCTGGCTCCAGTCTGGTCCTCTCACAATTGGAGCTTGAGTCAGGGCAGTCTTCAGCTTATCAAACGCTTGTTTGCAATCCTCGCTGAACTCGAACTCAATATCTTTCTGAAGTAGTCTGAATAAGGGTAGTGCTACCTTACTGAAGTCCTTAATGAATCTCCAGTAAAAACCTGCATGGCCAAGGAACGAACGGACTTTCCTCACAGAGGAGGGGTTAGGTAAACTAGAAATAACATCCACCTTTCCTGGATCTACAGAAATGCCGGTATTAGACACAACATGTCCTAGTACAATCCCTTGTTTTACCATAAAGTGACATTTTTCAAAATTCAATACAAGGTTTGTACTGACACATCTATCTAATACTCTAGATAAACTATCTAAGCAAAGGCTAAATGAATCACCATAAATGCTAAAATCATCCATAAAAACCTCCATACAATTCTCAATAAGGTCAGAGAAAAGACTCATCATGCACCTTTGAAAAGTAGCTGGTGCATTGCACAAGCCAAAGGGCATTCTCTTATAAGCATAAGTGCCAAAAGGACATGTAAAAGTAGTGTTTTCCTGATCTTCAGGAGCTATATGGATTTGAAAATAGAATGTATAATCATCTAAAAAGCAATAATGGGATTTACCTGACAGGCGATCAAGCATCTGATCAATGAATGGTAGGGGGTAATGGTCCTTACGAGTGGCTTGGTTGAATCGCCTATAGTCAATGCAAACTCTCCATGAATTCTGCACTCTAGTTGTCAGAAGCTCTCCATGCTCATTTCTTACTGTTGTGATTCCAGACTTCTTGGGCACCACTTCTACTGGACTGACCCATTCGCTATCTGAGATAGGGTAATGATATCTGCTTCAAGTAGCTTGGTCACTTCTTTCTTGACAACTTCTAAGATGGTAGGATTCAGTCTTCGCTGAGGTTGACGGACAGGCTTTTCTCCCTCTTCTAGGAATATTCTATGCCCATAAACTTGAGGGTTGATGCCTACCATATCGGCTAGGCACCATCCAATTGCTTTCTTGTGTTTCCTCAGCACACTGAGTAGTTGCTCTTCTTGTTGGGAAGTGAGTTCCCTTGCAATAATAACTGAAAACTTCTGCTTGTCCTCGAGGTAAGCATACTTGAGGTATGGAGGAAGGGGCTTTAATTCTAATTTCTTCTCATGGCCAGGCTCTAGATCATCCAGAGCTGGTGATAATGGCAAAGTGCCCTCATTGTCCTTTGAAAGTGTCCCCACACTTGGACCTTGTCCTGTGTACTTCTCTTCTAATTCTTCCTGGTGAACTTCAGCCACGGTTTCATCTATGATATCACACTGGGAGATAGAAAGATCATCTGGAGGGTGCTTCACAGCTCCATTTAAGCTGAACTTCACTATTCTGCCATCTATTTCAAAAGAATAAGTTCCGAAAAATGCGTCCAACTTGAACTTTGAAGTCTTCAGGAATGGTCTTCCAAGCAGGATTGATGATGGCCTTCCTGAGTCATTAGGGGGCATTTCCAGGATATAGAAGTCAATAGGAAATGTGAGCCCTTTAATGCTCACTAATAAATCTTCATCAATTCCAACTACTGTAATAATGCTTTTATCTGCTAACACAAAATGAGCTGCCAACCTTTTTAAGGGAGAGAGCCTCAAAGTATCATATATAGACAAAGGCATTATACTAACACATGATCCTAAATCACACATGCAGTCAGAAAATATCACACCACCAATAGTACAATTAACCATACATGGACCTTGATCACTACACTTTTCAGGTATACCTCCCATTAAAGCAGATATAGAACTACCTAAAGGAATAGTTTCTAATTCATTAATTTTGTCTTTATATATACATAAATCTTTTAGAAACTTTGCGTATTTAGGTACCTGCTGAATAATATCAAAAAGGGGAACAGTTACCTCAACCTTTTTGAATATTTCTACCATTTTGGGATCAAGTTCCATCTGCTTCCTGGGCTTCCTTGCAATTTGTGGAAATGGAAGAGGAAGGACGTTTTCTACAGCGTCTGCATCCTTTGGCGCTTCTTTCTGTGGTTGAGCTTCTTCTTCTTCAACCATGTCTTGTACGTCCTCTTCCTCTTCAGCATCCTCTACTTCCACCACCTCTTCAGTTGAGGCGTGTTCTGTTGGGATTAGCTCCTCCTGATTCCTCTCTTGTAGTGTGGTTCCGGACCTTAGGGTGATGGCATTGATACCACCCTTTGGATTGGGTAAGGGTTGAGAAGGAATTCCACTAGAGCTTGCATGTTGAGTATTTGAAGTATTGGATGATCCCAGCTGAGAGATGAGAGCTTGTGTAGCGGATGTTAGACCGTTAAGTGAACTTTCCATGTTCCTTTGTCCTTGCGCAATGGATTGAAGTGCCTCATCACTCGGAGAGGAATTAGATTGAGTGATCTGCGGAACTTGTTGTTGGTTGTGCTGTGCTCCTTGGGATTGCCTCAGGTGAGGTGCTCTGTAAGGCTGGTTCTGGTTCTGCTGCCTATTATTGTTATTATTCCACCTCTGATTTCCTTGATTGTCTCTGCCTCCTCTGTTATTGTTGTCCCTCCAACTCTGGTTAGAATTATCTCTCCAAACTTGGTTGGAATTGTCCTGCCATCCATGGTTGTAGCTGCCACCTTGATTGTATCCTTGATTGGGGCGGTCATAGAAGTTATGAGTGGCTACCATAGTGTTGTTTTCCTACTGGAGCTGCAGACATTCATCAGTATAATGGCTATAATCAGCACAGATCCCGCACACTCTCTGTGGGACTAACTGTTGGCTCTGCTGCGCTTGTTGTTGACTCAACTGCATCTGCTTCAGTAAGTTGGTCATTTCACATATACTCTAAGTCAGAGCAGTAGTCTCCTTGCTAGAAGATACCTCTGCAACAGCTTTTGACCGGCTTTGTTTCTGCCTATGATTCCGAGTAGATTCAGCTAAGTCACTAATCAATTGCCATGCCTCATCAGTGGTCTTGTACTTTTTCATAGACCCATTGCTAGCACTTTTCAGTGTGGTCTTATCTTGAGGCCTCATGCCCTGTGTGACGTAGCCGAGCAACACTATCTTATCAATCATATGGTGGGGGCATGCTTCCAGAAGGTTGTTGAAGCGCTCCTAGTATTCGTAGAGAGTCTCGGACTCGTCCTGAACAATCATGGAAATGTCTTTCCTCAGTTTATCAATAACTTCAGCTGAAAATAATTTTTCCAAAAATTATCTTCTAAGCGTATCCCAGTCAGCAACAGTTGCTGCGGGTTGAGTGTAGTACCACTCTCTCGCCTTTCCCTCAAGAGAGAATGGGAAGGCTTTTAACAAAATAGAAGTTTCATCTGCACCATCGCACCTGATAGTAGAACAGGCTGCTTGGAAATCCCTAAGGTGCTTGATAGGCTCTTGAGCAGGTAAGCCGTGAAACTTAGGCATCAAGTTGAGTAGTGCAGTCTTTATTTCAAAATCTGTAGCCACCGCTGGGTGATGCGCTTGAAACGGTTGCATTGTAAAATCAGGGGCTCCAGCCTCCTGGATAGTAACTCTCCTAGGTGCTGCCATGTCACCTGCACGTAAATCAACCGAATCAGTAGAAAAGGAGCTTGTTTCTTCCTTACGTGATGTTTTAGATTCACCCTCGGGGAGGACTAACCGACGCCAAGCTTGCCTTATACGTGAAATAGTTCTTTCAATCTCAGGATCAAATACTGGTAAGCATGGATCAGGAAGTGAACGCGTCATTTAATGAAAGAAACATGCAGTTCATAGTAGCAAAAATAAAATAAAATGCAAATAAATAAACTCCAATCAATAATTTAGCACTCTATTGCAACTCCCGGCAACGGCGCCAAAAATTGACGTGGCGAAAATTGGCGGATTAAGAAATTGATGTAAAAGGAACGTTGCAAGTACAGTCCTTAACCAACAAAAATCTGCTTATCAATTTAGAAGGGTTGTCATAAAATTAGAATTAAAATACTGGGAGTATGAATCCCAGGTCGTCTCCCAACGAGTTGCAGAAAGATGTGCTATTTTATTAATCAGATGTTTTGTAAAATGGTTTGAGTTGATAAACAGAAAATTAAATTAGAGAATTTATGTAATTCGAATAAAAACCTTGACCGGGAGTAGATTAGTCGGAAGTCCTATCCTTGTTGGAGTTCTCCCAATATCAATTGATAATTGAGGGTTGTTCTGCTCAGTTATCCCTTACCAGATAAAGGAAAGTTAAGCAAGTTAGAAGTCAGTTTCTATTCATAAGTTCTAATCCTCTCCCTTGGGAAGGACTAGTGTCAGTGACTAGAGCGACCCAACGATAAACCCATTTATAATTTTACTCTTGAGCATTCCAACTCAAGGTCATTATGGAACTACTCGCTCATTATGAATGTAAACTTTTCAAAATAAGAAAGGGAAGTAAAGAAAGACATGATAAATAATAATACTCAAAGAGACCAATTAAAAATAAAAATAGTTCTTGTATTAATAACTTCTAAAAATAATCCAATAGTAATTCTGAACAAATTAAGGTTATGAAAGAGTAAGTGACAAGTAAGGAAACAAACTAGAATGATGAAGTCTTGGTGGAGGTAATAACTCTTCTCAATATCCCAATCCAAAAAGCAATAAAAACAAAATCCTAAGAACTATGAATGTGTAGAGAGAAAACCTAGAGGAGGAGTAAAATCAGATCTAAAACTAAAATTATGTGGAATGAATGTCGTCCCCTGGTCTCTGCATGTTCCCTGGCTCTAATATGCTTTTCTGGGCCGAAAACTGGGTCAAAACAGGGCCCAAAATCGCCCCTAGCGAATTCTGCAGATTCTGCAGATCGCGCACGTCACGCTATCGCGTCATCCACGCGTTCGCGTCATCCAGCGTTTTGCCTTGCCACATGTGCGCGTCGTCCACGCTTTCACGTCAGTTGTGCAGTTTCCAATCCATGCGTTCGCGTCAGGCACGCGAGCGCGTCACTGCAATTTTCTCTATTTCCCGCGGTCGCGTGAGCCATGCGCCCACGTCACTTCTCGCTGGTCATCTCCTTAATTTCTTGTGTTCCTTCCATTTTTGCAAGCCTCCTCTCCAATTTCTAAGTCATTCATGCCCTATAAAGCCTGAAACACTTAACACACGGATCACGGCATTGAATGGAATAAAGGAGAATTAAAATACATAATTAAAAGTCTCTAGGAAGCAAGTTTTCAACCATGGAGTAATTTTGGGAAGGAATTGTAAATACATGCTAATTTAATGAATAAGTGGATAAAGATTTGATAAAACTACACAATTAAATACAATATAAAACATAAAATAATTGTTTATCAACGATCTCTGCACGGCTAATCAACTGTCAGATTTCTCGTCTCGGATGAAAAATACCAGGTACAGCTACCGCACGGCTAATCATCTGTCGGTTCTCACTAGTGTCAGAATAGGATCTCTCTATCCTTTTGCACACTGTCACTGCGCCCAACATTCGCAAGTTTGAAGCTCATCACAGTCATCCCTTCCCAGATCCTACTCGGAAAACCACAGACAAGGTTTAGACTTGCCGGATCTCAGGAATGCTGCTAATTGGTTCTAACCTATACCACGAAGGTTCTAATCACGAATTCGGATGCTCTGTTGTCAGGAGAGATGATGCAAATTGTGAATCAGAGACCCAAGAGAATATACTCTGGCTGTCGTCCAATGACTACGTTGAACATCATGTAGACCGCTTGTGGTTGTCAGGCACGCGGATCTTGGCTAAGCGAGTAACGAAGATAGTGGGTAATTGTCACGGGTCACCCCTTCATTCTGACTTAACTGAATTAAGTATAAGAGTATATCTTGGAGAAGAAGTAGGCGTGAATTGAAAGAAAAACAATAGTACTTGCATTAATTCATGAAGAACAGTAGAGCTCCACACCTTAATCTATGAGGTGTAGAAACTCCACCGTAGAAAATACATAAGAGAAATAGGTCTAGGCATGGACGAATGGCCAGCCTCCAAACGTGAACAATGGCATATGCTAGATGCGAATACAATAGTAAAAAGTGCTTTTTATACTAAACTAGTAACTTAGGTTTACAGAAAATGAGTAACTAAGTGCAGATAATGCAGAAATCCACTTCCAGGGCCCACTTGGTATGTGCCTGGGCTGAGCATTGAAGCTTTCACGTACATAGGCCATTCTTGGAGTTAAACACCAGCTTGGGTGCCAGTTTGGGTGTTTAACTCCAGTTCTGGCGTTTTACGCCACAAAAGGGTCTCTGGTGGGTGTTTGAATGCCAGTTTGGGCAATCAAATCTCGGGCAAAGTATGGACTATTATATATTGCTGGAAAGCCCAAGATGTCTACTTTCCAACACAATAAAGTGCGTGCCAATTGAGCTTCTGTAGCTACAAAAAATATGCTTCGAGTGTAGGAGGGTCAGAATTTAACAGCATCTGTAGTCCTTTCTAAGCCTCTAAATCAGATTTTTGCTCAGGTCCCTCAATTTCAGCCAGAAAATACCTGAAATCACAGAAAAACACACAAACTCACAGTAAAGTCCAGAAATGTGATTAAAAAAACTAATAAAAATATAATATAAAGTAACTAAAACATACTAAAAACTATGTTAAAACAATGCCAAAAAGGGAATAAATTATCCGCTCATCACAACACCAAACTTAAATTGTTGCTTGTCCCCAAGCGAGTAAAAACAAAATAGGATAACAAGAAGAGAATATACAATAAATTTCAAAAATATCAATGAAGATTAGTTTCAATTAGATGAGCGGGACTAGTAGCTTTTTGCTTCTGAACAGTTTTGGCATCTCACTTTATCCTTTGAAGTTCAGAATGATTGGCGTCCATAGGAACTCAGAATTTAGATAGTGTTATTGATTCTCCTAGTTTAGTATGTTGATTCTTGAACACAGCTACTTTATGAGTCTTGGCCGTGACCCTAAGCATCTTGTTTTCCAGTATTACCACCAGATACATAAATGCCACAGACACATAACTGGGTGAACCTTTTCAGATTGTGACTCAGCTTTGCTAGAGTCCCCAGTTAGAGGTGCCCAGAGCTCTTAAGCACACTCTTTTTGCTTTGGACCACGACTTTAACCGCTCAGTCTCAGGCTTTTCACTTGACACCTTCACGCCACAAGCACATGGTTAGGGACAGCTTAATTTAGCCGCTTAGGCCAGGATTTTATTCCTTTGGGACCTCCTATCCATTAATGCTCAAAGCCTTGGATCCTTCTTACCCTTGCCTTTTGGTTTAAAGGGTTATTGGCTTTTTCTGCTTGCTTTTTCTTTTTCTTTCTTTTTCTTTATTTTTTTCGCCATTTTTTTCGCAAGCTTTTGTTTTTCACTGCTTTTTCTTGCTTCAAGAATCAATTTTTTGATTTTTCAAATTATCAATAACATTTCTCCTTTTTCATTATTCTTTCAGGAGCCAACAATTTTAACATTCATAAACTTCACTAAAAAATATGCACTGTTTAAACATTCATTCAGAAAAAAAAGTATTGCCACCACATCAAGAAAATTAAACTAATTTCAAGATAGAATTTGAAATTCATGCACTTCTTTCACTTTTTCAGAAAATATTTTTTTTTTCATTTAAGAAAGGTGAAAGATTCATGGAATCATTCATAGCTTTAAGACATAGACACTAGACACTAATGATCATGTAATAAAGACACAAACATAGATAAAACATAAAGCATAAAAATCGAAAAACCAGAAAATAAGAACAAGGAAATTAAAGAACGGGTCCACTTTAGTGATGGTGGCTTCTTCTTTCTCTTAAAGAACCAATGGAGTTCTTGAACTCCTCTATGTCTCTTACTTGCCTTTGTTGCTCTTCCCTCATGGCTCTTGTTGATGTCCATGAGTGGGCTCTCTTGTTTGCTGCATCATTTTTCTAGTGATGGGCTTTTGAGATGAATCTGTCCATCTCCTATGACTCGGAATTGAAAGCAACTACTTTCCCTTTCCTCTTCCTAGAGGTTTCTCTGGCCTTAGGTGCCATTAATGGTTATGGAAAAACAAAAAGCAAAGCTTTTTCCACACCAAACATAGAAGGTTTGCTCGTCCTCGAGCAAAATAAGATAGAAGGGAGTAGAAGAAGAATGATGCAATTAATTTTGAAAACTTATTAATGTATTCAAGAAAAATTAAAAAGAGTTGAGAAGAATTTGAAAAGATATGTAAGTTTTGAAAACATTTTGGAAGGAATTGAAAAGAATTAAAAGAAAAGACTTAAAAAGAATTAGAAAGATTATTAATATTTGAAAATAGAAACTGAAAGATGGACGTTTAAAATATGTTTGATGCAAAAAATTATGAAGTAAAACATGAAAAATTGAAAGAAACCGAATTGGAAATAAAATTACCTCCCTTGTGTCATCCTGGCATTAAACGCCCAGAATGCTATCCATTCTGGCGTTTAACACCCACTTGTCTGCCTCTTTGGGCATTTAACGCCCAGCCAGATACCCTGGCTGGCGTTAAACGGCAGGAATCCTTCTTTACTGGGTGTTTTTCTGAACGCTCAGAATGCTGCCTGCATGGGCGTTAAACGCCCATTCTACTATCCTTATTGACGTTTAAATGCCAGTAAGCCTGTCTTCCAGGGTGTGCTATTTTTGATGCTGTTTTTGATTTTGCTTTAATTCTGCAGCTGTTTTTATGATTCCACATGATCATCAACCTAAAAAAAATATAACATGGCAATGGAAAACAAATGTCTCTAAAAATAAATATAATTAAATAACATTGGGTTGCCTCCTAATAAGCGCTTCTTTAATGTCAATAGCTTGACACTGAGCTCTTAGAGAGCTTCACAGAGGGTCAGAGCTTAATAGTGGCCTCCCAACACCAAACTTGGAAGTTGAGTGTGGGGGCTCTGTTTGACTCTGTATTGAGAGAAACTTTTCATGATTCCTCTCCATGGTTACAGAAGAGGATCCTTGAGCCTTAAACACAAGGTAGTCCTCATTCAATTGAAGGACTAACTCTCCTCTGTCCACATCAATCACAGCTCTTGCTATAGCTAGGAAGAGTCTTCCAAGGATAATGGATTCATCCTCTTCCTTCCTAGTGTCTAGGATTATGAAATCAGCAGGGATGTACAGGCCTTCAACCTTTACTAAGATATCCTCTACAAGTCCATAAGCCTGTTTCGTTGATTTGTCTGCCATCTCTAGTGAGATTCGTGCAGCTTGTACCTCAAAGATCCCTAGTTTCTCCATTACAGAGAGTGGCATGAGATTTATCCCTGACCCCAGGTCACACAGAGCCTTCTCAAAGGTCATGGTGCCTATGGTACAGGGTATTAAGAACTTTTCGGGATCCGGTTTCTTCTGAGGTAATTTCAGTTGAACCAAGGCATTCAGTTCATTGATAAGCAATGGAGGTTCATCCTCCCAAGTTTCATTACCAAATAACTTGGCATTCAGCTTCATGATTGCTCCTAGATACTGAGCAACTTGCTCTTCAACAATATCTTCATCCTCTTCAGAGGAAGAATACTCATCAGAGCTCTTGAATGGCAACAGTAAGTTCAATGGAATCTCTATGGTCTCTGTATGAGCCTCAGATTCCTTTGGTTTCTCATTACGGAACTCCTTAGTGGTCAGTAGACGTCCATTGAGGTCTTCCTCGCTGGAATTCACTGCCTTTCTATCCTCTACAGGTTCGGCCATTTTGGACATATTGATGGCTGGTGCACGAAATTGTGATCTCAACGGCACCAAAAACTTGGTACGCACGTTCATAATCTTAATTCCTTTTCACAACTCTACACAACTAACCAGCAAGTGCACTGGGTCGTCCAAGTAATAAACCTTACGTGAGTAAGAGTCGATCCCACGGAGATTGTCGGCTTGAAGCAAGATATGGTCATCCTTGTAAATCTCAGTCAGGCAGATTCAAATGGTTATGAGGTTTTGATAATTAAAATATAATTAAAACATAAAATAAGATAGAAATACTTATGTAATTCATTGGTGAGAATTTCAGATAAGCGTATGGAGATGCTTTGCTCCTTCTGAATCTCTGCTTTCCTACTATCTTCATTCAATCAATCATACTCCTTTCCATGGCAAGCTGTATGTTGGGGATCACTGTTGTCAATGGCTACCGTCCGTCCTCTCAGTGAAAATGGTCCAAATGCGCTGTCACCGCATGGCCAATCATCTATCAGTTCTTGATCATGTTGGAATAGGATCCATTGATCCTTTTGCGTCTCTCACTACGCCCAACACTCGCGAGTTTAAAGCTCGTCACAGTCATCCCTTCCCAGATCCTACTCGGAATACCACATACAAGGTTTAGACTTTCTGGATCTCAGGAATGGCCGCCAATTGATTCTAGCTTATACCATGAAGACTCCTATCTTTTGGAATGGAGGCTAAGAGATACACGCTTAAGCTATAGCAGATAGAACGGAAGTGGTTGTCAGGCACGCGATCATAGGTGAGAATGATGATGAGTGTCACAGATCATCACATTCATCAGGTTGAAGTGCGAGTGAATATCTTGGAATAAGAATAAGCTTGAATTGAATAGAAAAATAATAGTACTTCGCATTAATTCATGAGAAACAGCAGAGCTCCATACCTTAATCTATGGGGTGTAGAAACTCCACCGTTGAAAATATATAAGTGATAATGGTCCAGGCATGGCAGAATGGGCAGCCCCCTAAACGTGATCAAGAGATCAAAAGTGATACAAGGATAGTCTCAAGAATGATCAAAAGATGTGAAATAAATCACTAAAAGTAGTTTTTATACAAAACTAGTAACTAGGGTTACAGAAAATAAGTAAATGATGCAGAAATCCACTTCCGGGCCCACTTAGTGTGTGCTTGGGCTGCGCATTGAAGCTTTGCACGTGTAGAGGCTTCTCTTGGAGTTAAACGCCAGGTTGCAGCCTATTTATGGCATTTAACTCTGGTTTGTAACCTGTTTCTAGCGTTTAACTTCAGAATAGGGCAGGAAGTTGGCGTTTGAACGCCAGTTTGCGTCATCAAAACTCGGGCAAAGTATGGACTATTTTATATTTCTGGAAAGCCCTGGATGTCTAATTTTCCAACGCAATAGAGATTGCACCATTTAGGTTTCTATAGCTCCAGAAAATCCGTTTCGAGTGCAGGGAGGTCAGAATCCAACAGCATATGCAGTCCTTTTTCAGCCTCTGAATCAGATTTTTGCTCAGGTCCCTCAATTTCAGCCAGAAAATACCTGAAATTACAAAAAAATACACAAACTCATAGTAAAGTCTAGAAATGTGAATTTTGCTTGAAAACTAATAAAAATATACTAAAAAGTGGCTAGGTCCTACTTAAAACTACCTAAAAACAATCCCAAAAAGCGTATAAATTATCCGCTCATCATAACACCAAACTTAATTGTTGCTTGTCCCCAAGCAAATGAAAATAAAGTAGGATAAAAATAAGAGAATATACTATAAATTCCAAAATATCAATGAAACTTAGCTCTAATTAGATGAGCGGGACTAGTAGCTTTTTGCATCTGAACAGTTTTGGCATCTCACTTTATCCTTTGAAGTTCAGAATGATTGGCATCTATAGGAACTTAGAATTTAGATAGTGTTATTGATTCTCCTAGTTCAGTATGTTGATTCTTGAACACAGCTACTTTATGAATCTTGGCCGTGGCCCTAAGCACTTTGTTTTCCAGTATTACCACCGGATACAAAAATGCCACAGACACATAACTGGGTGAACCTTTTCAGATTGTGACTCAGCTCTGCTAGAGTCCCCAATTAGAGGTGTCCAGGGTTCTTAAGCACACTCTTTTTGCTTTGGATCATGACTTTAACCGCTCAGTCTCAAGCTTTTTACTTGACACCTTCACGCTACAAGCACATGGTTAGGGACAGCTTGGTTTAGCCGCTTAGGCCATGATTTTATTCCTTGGGGCCCTCCTATCCATTAATGCTCAAAGCCTTGGATCCTTTTTACCCTTGACTTTTGGTTTAAAGGGTTACTGGCTTTTTGCTCTTGCCTTTTGGTTTAAAGAGCTCTTGGCTTTTTCTGCTTGCTTTTTCTTTTTCTTTCTTTTATTTTCGCCATTTTTTTTCTGCAAGCTTTATATTCACTGCTTTTTATTGCTTCAAGAATCAATTTTATGATTTTTCAGATTATCAAATAACATTTCTCCTTTTTTATCATTCTTTCAAGAGCCAACAATTTTAACATTCATAAATAACAAATTCAAAAATATACACTGTTCAAGCATTCATTCAGAAAAACAAAAAGTATTGTGACCACATCAAAATAATTAAACTAATTTCAAGGATGAATTCGAAATCATGTACTTCTTGTTCTTTTCTGATTAAAAACATTTTTCATTTAAGAAAGGTGAAGGATTCATAGGACATTAATAGCTTTAAGACATAGACACTTAGACACTAGTGATCATGTAATAAGATACAAACATAAATAAACATAAAGCATAATTTTCGAAAAATAGAAAAATAAGAGCAAGGAAATTAAAGAACGGGTCCACCTTAGTGATGGCGGCTAGTTCTTCCTCTTGAAGATCCAATGGAATGCTTGAGCTCCTCTATGTCTCTTCCTTGCCTTTGTTGCTCCTCCCTCATGGCTTTTTGGTCTTCTCTAATTTCATGAAGGAGGATGGAATGCTCTTGGTGTTCCACCCTTTGTTGTCCCATGTTGGAACTTAATTCTCCTTGGGAGGTGTTAATTTGCTCCCAATAGTTTTGTGGAGGAAAGTGCATCCCTTGAGGTATCTCAGGGATTTCATGATGAGGAATTTCCTCATGCTCTTGTTTAGGTCCATAAGTGGGCTCTCTTGTTTGCTCCATCCTTTTCTTAGTGATGGGCTTGTCCTCTTCAATGAGGGTGTCTTCCTCTATGACAACTCCAGCTGAATTGCATAGGTGACAAATGAGATGAGGGAAGGCTAACCTTGCCAAAGTAAAGGACTTGTCCACCACTTTGTAGAGTTCTAGGGATATAACCTCATGAACTTCTACTTTCTCTCCATTCATGATGCTATGGATCAAGATAGCCCGGTCTATAGTAACTTCAGACCGGTTGCTAGTGGGAATGATTGAGCGTTGTATGAACTCCAACCATCCTCTAGCCACAGGCTTAAGGTCAAGCCTTCTTAGTTGAAATGGCTTGCCTCTTGAGTCAATTTTCCATTGAGCTCCTTCCACACATATGTCCATGAGGACTTGGTCCAACCTTTGATCAAAGTTGACCCTTCTAGTGTAGGGGCATGCGTTTTCTTGCATCATTGGCAAGTTGAACGCCAACCTTACATTTTTTGGACTGAAATCTAAGTATTTTCCCCGAACCATTGTAAGCCAATTCTTTTGATTCGGGTTCACACTTTGATCATGGTTTCTAGTGATCCATGCATTTGCATAGAACTCTTGAACCACTAAGATCCTGACTTGTTGAATAGGATTGGAGAGAACTTCCCATCCTCTTCTTCTAATCTCATGTCGGATCTCCGGATACTCACTCCTTTTGAGCTTGAAAGGGACCTCAGGGATCACCTTCTTCTTGGCCACAACATCATAGAAGTGGTCTTGATGGACCTTTGAGATGAATCTCACCATCTCTCATGACTCGGAGGTGGAAGCAATTGCCTTCCTTTTCCTCTTTCTAGAGGTTTCTCAGGCCTTAGGTGCCATAAATGGTTATGAAAAAACAAAAAGCAATACTTTTACCACACCAAACTTAAAAGGTTTGCTCATCCTCGAGCAAAAGAAGAAGAAAATGGAGGAGATGGAGGGAGATATGTGATTCGGCCTAGGGGTAGAAGTAGTGGTTGTAATGTGTGAAAATGAAGGAGTGGTGAGTGGTTTATATAGGGGTGGGGGGAGGGTTAGGTTTTGTCTATTAGAGTTAGGTTTGGGAGGGAAAGGATTTTGATTTTGGAGGTAGGTAGGTGATAAACCACTATTTTATGGTTTATCTTGTGCTCAATTGAGTGGTTTTTATCAAGTCTTTGCACGCTTATTCATACTAATTGCATGTTTTACATTTTCCTTCCTGATTTTGTGCTATGATTGAAAACATGCTTCTTTGCCTTTAAATTACCAAATATCAATCCTCTCTTATTACCATTAGATGCCTTGATATGTGTGTTAAGTGTTTTCAGAGATTACAGGGCAGGAATGGCTTGGAGGATGGAAAGGAAGCATGCAAAAGTGGAAGGAATACAAGAAGTTGAAGGAACTGCAAAGCTGTCAGCCTGACCCTCTTGCACAAAAACGGTCATAACTTGAGCTACAGAGGTCAAAACGACGCGGTTCTAATTGCGTTGGAAAGCTAACGTCCGGGGCTTCGATTAGATATATAAAATGCCATAGTTTCCTTGACGCTAGACGACGCGAACGCGCACTCCACGCGGACGCGTCGCAGTGACGAAAATCAGCGTGGCAGATTTCTTCTCCAGCGATTTCTGGGCTGTTTTCGACCCAGTTTTTAGCCCAGAAAACACAGATTAAAGGCTATAAAGTGGAGGAATCCATTCATTCATAATCATCAACTCATAATACACAATTTTAGGATTTAGATGTAGTTTTTAGAGAGAGAGGTTCTCTCCTCTCTCTTAGGTTTTAGGATTAGGATTCCTCTTAAAGGAATTAGGATTTCTTATTATTTCAACTTATTATTTCAACTTCCTCTCAGGTTCAATATTCCTTTTACTTTATATTTCTCTTTTACCTTCAGATACTTTAATGCTTTTATTTAATTACTTATGTTGCCAAATTGGCTTATGAACTCTTTATGTTTAAGATTGATTCTCTTTTATTTAATAAATTGAAGTATTTCAGATTTATGATTCTTATTTAGCTTTTTATATTCTTGGCTTTAATTGATTAACTGGAGGCTCTTGAGTTATCAAACTTATCGTGATTGTTAATTGTTATGTTTGCTAATTGAATTGAATTCCACTAACTCTAGTCTTTCCTTAGGAGTTGGCTAGGACTTGGGGATCTAACTAATTAGTCTACTTGACTTTCCCTTACTTTCGTAAAGGTTAACTAAGTGGGATTAAACTCAATTCTCATACGGATAACTAGGATAGGACTTCTGAATTTTCATACCTTGCCAAGAGATTTTATTATTATTAATTTATTTTACTTGTCATTTAAATTACCTGTTCCTTACTTTCAAAACCCCCAATTTACAAGACTCATAACCAATAATAAGAACACCTCCCTGCAATTCCTTGAGAAGACGACTCGAGGTTAAATACTTCAGTTACCAATTTCAAAGGGGTTTGTTACTTGTGACAACCAAACATTTGTAAGAAAGGAATTCTTGTCGGTCTAGAAGCTATATTTACAACGGGAACTTATTTGTGAAAATTCTAGATCGCGCGAGAGTTTTGTTCTTCAAAATGTCACCGTAAAAAGGGTGTATGGCAGTAAGTTATGATGGTGTAGGGCTGGAACCATGCTAGAAGCACAAGCCCTACCACGCGTCTGCGTCATTTTTAAAAGAAAAGCCATTCACACGTGCACGTCACCCACGCGCACGCGTCACCCTGAATTTTGGTAATATGCGTTTGAGACAGAGAGTTGCGCGAACGCGAGGCTGCTCTCGCGCCACTAGCACAAATCAAGTCATGCGTCTGCGTGGTCGACGCATCCACGTCACTTGAAAATATCGCAACTCACGCGTCCGCGTGACCAACGCGTCCGCGTCACATGCGACGCACAGCTTAACTAGATCAGTGCTAATTATCTTATCTTTTCTTCCCCAATCCTAATTTTTCTTCCCTCCTTTCTTACTTACTTCTTCTTCCGTTCTTTCCCTTCTCATTCTTCTTATCTTTCATTTTATTTTACTTAATTTATTTGCATATTTCATTCATTGCATCTTAATTTTGTGCATATTTTTGTTTCTTTTCTAAATTCATTATTTTTCCTTTGGTGTTAAAATTTTCTTATTTAACTGTTGCATCTTCTCTTGAATTATTTTGGGTGCTTAGTGACTTGTGTTATTCTGGTTAGGTAATATTACTTAAATCAATGCCAATCTTTTATACCTGTATTATTTTTGCATTGACATGAATTTATATTATCTTTCCTTACCCACTCTCTTCCCTATTGTTGCAAATTTTTGCACTCTTGATTTGCCATGTACTTCTACTATTCTCTCACTTGCATGTTGTAGCTATCATGTAATTGAGACCCTTATTATCTGGCATTAACACCCATATTTTATTTATTTTCTATCATTATTTTGGGTTACTTTTCTTCTTTTCCCTCTTCTTTCAGGATGGACACCACAAAGGGAGAGGAGAAGCTTCTTAATGGGAAGACAAACAAGTCCACCTGCACAATCTTTGGAGAAAAGTATCAGTTGAAGCAACCCGTCCACTTGTACATCTTAGCATACACCGAGGACGGTGCAATCTTTAAGTGTGGGGAGGTCGATACCGATCTCCATGGGTTAGTTACTCTTCTATCTCAACACCAATGGTTTATTTTCCTTGTTAGTTATTGCATTCACATGTTTGATTGCATGATTATTTGATTTTGTGCATATTTTACCACTTGGTTGAAGTAATATTTTCTTTTTCAAGAAACCTTTTAGAGCATTTCACTAATTTGAATAAAATTTAATGTTAAACTTGTTTGAAGAAATATTATACTGGAACATGGTTTAGAGCTTGAACACACAAAACCTGTGAGATTTTGAGCCTATTTGATTGATTGCATTTTATCAACCAAAATTTTATTTTTGGTGTGTGTTGTTCTCTCTAAAATTGTGATCTTTGTCTTGCTTAATTCTATATTTCCATTATTTGATGTATGCATATACTTACATGATTGAGGCCTTTGTTTCACTGAGCTTACATACCCATATGGCCTTACCCTTTCATTATTCTTTGCAAACCAATGTTGAGCCTATTATACCCCTTTGTTCTTTACTTTAGCACATCATTAACTCTAAGCGGAAAACAATAATGTCCTTAATTTGAATCCTTGGTTAGCTTAGACTAGTGAGAGTGCTCATGAATTGAGTGTGGGGAAGTTGAATTTGGAAACATTTGGTTTGAGAATTGAGTATGTTAGAATTTTTTGAAAATGTGAAAGAAATGTTTAGGACATGATTCATGCATCCAATAATTTAATCATATGCATTGAGAGAAATAAAAGAAAAGAAAAAAAATACATATATATATATATATATATATATATACAAAAAAAAGAGCAATTAAGCAAAAAGGGGACAAAATGCCCCAAAGTAAGTGAAAGCAATGCATATGTACTGTACTTGAAATTAGAATGCATGAATATGTGGAAAATATGGTTAATGGATAGTTAGATGTTGTATTATGATTACATAGATTGTCTAAGTTAGGTGGAAAGTTTAAGTTAATTAAGGATTCAGATTTTAGTCCACTTGGCCAAATACAATCCTACCTTGACCCTAACCCCATTACAATCCTTAAAAGACCTCTTGATATGTGTATTTATGCATTAAATTTTTGTTGACTCGTAGAAGAAAAGCAAGCCTTAGAAAGCAAGGATAGTAGAGAATTGAGAGAGTCGAACCTTAAACACATGAGTGATTAGAGTGTATACACTTCCAGTGAGGGTTCGATGCTCAATTCTTTGTTCCCGGCTTTCATGAGCTATTTTCTTTTGCAAGTTCACTTGTACTATATTTTGTAATTTGAATTAGTGAAATCCAGTTCATATTTATTCTTGGAGAATTTATTTACTTTTAAACCAAGTAGATAAAAACATTTTGCATGTAGTTGCATTCATATAGATAGGTTGCATTTCATACATTTTACCATTCCTCTTCACTCCTTTATAGCTTCTCTTGACCTTAGCATGAGGACATGCTAATGTTTAAGTGTGGGGAGGTTGATAAACCACTATTTTATGGTTTATCTTGTGCTCAATTGAGTGGTTTTTATCAAGTCTTTGCACGCTTATCCATACTAATTGCATGTTTTGCATTTTCCTTCCTGATTTTGTGCTATGATTGAAAACATGCTTCTTTGACTTTAAATTACCAAATATTAATCTTCTCTTATTATCATTAGATACCTTGATATGTGTGTTAAGTATTTTCAGAGATTACAGGGCAGGAATGGCTTGGAGGATGGAAAGAAACCATGCAAAAGTGGAAGGAATACAAGAAGTTGAAGGAACTGCAAAGCTGTCAGCCTGACCCTCTTGCACTAAAACGGTCATAACTTGAGCTACAGAGGTCCAAACGACGCAGTTCCAGTTGCGTTGGAAAGCTAACATCCGGGACTTCGAGTTAATGTATAATATGTCATAGTTTCCCTGACGCTAGGCAATGCGAATGCGAGCTCCATACGGACGCGTCGCAGTGACGAAAATCAGCGTGTCAGATTTTTTCTCCAGCGATTTTTGGGCTGTTTTCGACCCAGTTTTTAGCCCAGAAAACACAGATTAAAGGCTATAAAGTGGGGGAATCCATTTATTCATAATCATCAATTCATAATACACAATTTTAGGATTTAGATGTAGTTTTTAGAGAGAGAGGTTTCTCCTCTCTCTTAGGTTTTAGGATTAGGATTCCTCTTAAAGGAATTAGGATTTCTTATTATTTCAACTTATTATTTCAACTTCCTCTCAGGTTCAATATTCCTTTTACTTTATATTTCTCTTTTACCTTCAGATACTTTAATGCTTTTATTTAATTACTTATGTTGCCAAATTGGCTTATGAACTCTTTATGTTTAAGATTAATTCTCTTTTATTTAATAAATTGAAGTATTTCAGATTTATGATTCTTATTTAGCTTTTTATATTATTGGCTTTAATTGATTAACTGGAGGCTCTTGAGTTATCAAACTTATCGTGATTTTTAATTGTTATGTTTGCTAATTGAATTGAATTCCACTAACTCTAGTCTTTCCTTAGGAGTTGGCTAGGACTTGGGGATCTAACTAATTAGTCCACTTGACTTTCCCTTGCTTTCGTAAAGGTTAACTAAGTGGGATTAAACTCAATTCTCATAAGGATAACTAGGATAGGACTTCCGAATTTTCATACCTTGCCAAGTGATTTTATTATTGTTAATTTATTTTACTTGTCATTTAAATTACCTGTTCCTTACTTTCAAAACCCCCCAATTTACAAGACTTATAACCAATAATAAGAACACCTCCCTGCAATTCTCTGAGAAGATGACCCGAGGTTAAATACTTCGGTTACCAATTTCAAAGGGGTTTGTTACTTGTGACAACCAAACGTTTGTAAGAAAATAATTTTTGTTGGTCTAGAAGCTATACTAACAACAGGAACTTATTTGTGAAAATTCTAGATCGCGCAAGAGTTTCGTTCTTCAGTGAGGATTTTGGGGGAGAGTGAATGAGGTGATTGGTGAAGGGTATTTGGGAAAGAGTGTTATAAAAAGGTGTGAAGAAGAGAGAGAGAGATATGTGGTAGGTGGAGATCCTGTGGGGTCCACAGATCCTGAGGGGTCAAGGACTTAGCATCCCTGCTCCATTTAGGCGTGTAAACGCCCTTAGAGTGCAATCCTGGCATCTAACGCCAGACTGCTGCTTGTTTTTGGCGTTAAATGCCAACTTACAGCCTATTTCTGGCGTTTAACGCCAGCTTGATGCTTCTTTCTGGTGTTAAACGCTAGTCTGATGCTTCTTACTGGCGTTTAAATACCAGTAAGCTTATCCTCCAGGGTGTGCTATTTTTAATGCTATTTTTCATTCTATTTTGATTTTTCAGCTGTTTTTGTGACTTCATATGATCATCAACCTACAGAAAACATAAAATAACAATGGAAAATAAATAGATATAATTAAATAACATTGGGTTGCCTCCCAATAAGCGCTTCTTTAATGTCAATAGCTTGACAGTGAGCTCTCATGAAGCCTCACAGATAATCAGAGCAGGGTTGGGGCCTCTCAACACCAAACTTAGAGTTTGAATGTGGGGGCTTTGTTTGACTCTGTATTGAGAGAAGCTTTTCATGCTTCCTCTCCATGGTTACAGAAGGAGAACCTTGACTCTTGAATACAAGGTAGTCCTCATTCAACTGAAGGACCAACTTTCCTCTGTCAACATCAATCACAGCTTTTGTTGTGGCTAGGAAGGGTCTGCCAAGGATGATGGATTCATCCTCATCCTTCCCAGTGTCTAGGATTATAAAGTCAGTAGGGATGTAAAGGCCTTCAACCTTTACTAGCACGTCCTCTACTAGTCCACAAGCCTGTTTCATTGATTTGTCTGCCATCTCTAGTGAGATTCTTGCAGCTTGTACCTCAAAAATTCCCAGTTTCTCCATTACAGAGAGTGACATGAGGTTTATCCCTGACCCCAGGTCACACAGAGCCTTCTCAAAGGTCATGGTGCCTATGGTACAAGGTATGAAGAACTTTCTGGGATCCGGTTTCTTCTGAGGTAATGTTTGCCTCATTAATGCACTTAGTTCATTGGTGAACAAGGCGAGTTCATCCTCCCAAGTCTCATTACCAAATAACTTGGCATTCAGCTTCATGATTGCTCCTGGATATTTAGCAAGTTGATCTTCAGTGATGTCTTCATCCTCTTCAGAGGAAGAATATTCATCAGAGCTCATGAATGGCAGAAGGAAGTTCAATGGAATCTCTATGGTCTCTGTATGAGCCTCAGATTCCTTTGGTTCCTCAAAGGAAAACTCGTTTCTATACAAAGGACGTCCCATGAGGCTTTTCTCACTAGGACTCACGTCCTCCTCACTCTCTCCAGGTTCTGCCATGTTGGTCATGGTTACGGCATTGCACTCTCTCTTGGGATTTTCTTCTGTATTGCTTGGGAGAGTACTAGAAGGAGTGGTGCACGAAATCGTGATCGTTCATTCCTTGGTAACAGCGCTAAAAACTTAATACGTACATTCATAATCTTAATTCTTTGTCACAACTTCGTACAACTAACCAGCAAGTGCACTGGGTCATCCAAGTAATAAACCTTACGTGAGTAAGGGTCGATCCCACGGAGATTGTCGGCTTGAAGCAAGCTATGGTCACCTTGTAAATCTCAGCCAAGCGGATTCAAATGGTTATAGAGTTTTAATAATTAAAATATAAAATAGGATAGAAATACTTATGTAATTCATTGGTGAGAATTTCAGATAAGTGTATGGAGATGCTTTTGTTCCTTCTGAACCTCTGCTTTCCTACTGTCTTCATCCAATCCTTCATACTCCTTTCCATGGCAAGCTGTATGTTGGGCATCACCGTTGTCAATGGCTACATCCTATCCTCTCAGTGAAAATGGTCCAAAATGAGCTGTCACCGCACGGCTAATCATCAGTCAGTTCTCGATCATGCTAGAATAGGATTCAGTAATCCTTTTGCATCTGTCACTACGTCCAGCACTCGCGAGTTTGAAGCTCGTCACAGCCATCCCTTCCCAGATCCTACTTGGAATACCACAGACAAGGTTTAGACTTTCCGGAACTCAAGAATGGCCGCCAATAATTCTAGCCTATACCACGAAGACTCTGATTGAAGATCAGGAGGCTAAGAGATATGCATTCAAGCTTGTTTACATGTAGAACGGAAGTGTTTGTCAGGCATGCGTTCATAAGTGAGAATGGTGATGAGCGTCACATAATCATCACATTCATCATGTTCTTGTGTGCGAATGAATATCTTAGAGAAGAAATAGGCTTGAATTGAATAGAAAAACAATAGTACTTTGCATTAATTCATGAGGAACAGCAGAGCTCCACACCTTAATCTATGGTGTGTAGAAACTCTACCGTTGAAAATACATAAGTGAAAATAGGGTAGACATGGCCGAGTGGCCAGCCTCCCATGGAGGTCTTAGAGATCTAAAATGATCAAAAGATGATCTCGAAAATGATCCAAAGATATTTAACACAATAGTAAAAAGTTCTATTTATACTAAACTAGTTACTAGGGTTACAGAAATAAGTAAATGATGCAGAAATCCACTTCCGGGCCCACTTGGTGTGTGCTTGGGCTGAGCATTGAAGCTTTCACGTGTAGAGGTCTTCCGTGGAGTTAAACGCCAGTTTGTAACCTATTTCTGGCATTTAACTCTGCTTTGTAACCTGTTTATGGCGTTTAACTCCAGAATAGGGCAGAAAGCTGGCGTTGAACGCCAGTTTGTGTCATCTAAACTCGGGCAAAGTATGGACTACTATATATTTCTGGAAAGCCCTGGATGTCTACTTTCCAACGCATTTGAGAGAGTGCCATTTGGACTTATGTAGCTCCAGAAAATCTACTTTGAGTGAAGGGAGGTCAGAATCCAACAGCATCTGCAGTCCTTCTTTAGCCTCTGAATCTGAATTTTGCTCAAGTCCCTCAATTTCAGCCAGAAAATACCTGAAATCACAGAAAATCACACAAACTCATAGTAAAGTCCAGAAATATGATTTTTATTTAAAAACTAATAAAAATATATTAAAAACAAACTAAATCATACTAAAAACTATGTAAAAATAATGCTAAAAAGCGTATAAATTATCCGCTCATCACAACACCAAACTTAAATTGTTGCTTGTCCCCAAGCAACTGAAAATCAAATAGAATAAAAAGAAGAGAATATACTATAAATTCTAAAATATCAATAAAACTTAGCTCCAATCAGATGAGCAGGACTAGTAGCTTTTTGCCTCTGAACAGTTTTGGCATCTCACTTTATCCCTTGAAGTTCAGAATGATTGGCATCTATAGGAACTCAGAATTCAAATAGTGTTATTGATTCTCCTAGTTCAGTATGTTGATTCTTGAACACAGCTACTTTATGAGTCTTGGCCGTGGCCCTAAGCACTTTGTTTTCCAGTATTACCACCGGATACATAAATGCCACAGACACATAACTGGGTGAACCTCTTCAGATTGTGACTCAGCTTTGCTAGAGTCCCCAGTCAGAGGTGTCCAGGGGTTCTTAAGCACACTCTTTTTTTGCTTTGGACCTTGACTTTAACCGCTCAGTCTCAAGTTTTTGGCTTGACATCTTCACGCCACAAGCACATGGTTAGGGACAGCTTGGTTTAGCCGCTTAGGCCAGGATTTTATTCCTTTGGGCCCTCCTATCCACTGATGCTCAAAACCTTGGATCCTTTTTATTACCCTTGCCTTTTGGTTTAAAGGGTTACTAGCTTTTTGCTATTACATTTTGGTTTAAAGAGTTCTTGGCTTTTTCTGCTTGCTTTTTCTTTTTCTTTCTTTTATTTTTTTTGCCAATTTTCTTTTCTCTTTTTTTTCGCAAGCTTTTGTATTCACTGCTTTTTCTTGCTTCAAGAATCAATTTTATGATTTTTCAGATTATCAAATAATATTTCTCCTTTTTCATCATTCTTCAAGAGCCAACAATTTTAACATTCATAAACAACAAATTCAAAAGACATATGCACTGTTCAAGCATTCATTCAAAAAACAAAAAGTATTGTCACCACATCAAAATAATTAAACTAATTTCAAGGATGAATTCAAAATCATGTACTTCTTGTTCTTTTGTAATTAAAATATTTTTCATTTAAGAGAGGAGATAGATTCATAGGACATTCATAGCTTTAAGACATAGACACTTAAACACTAATGATCATATAGTAAAGACACAAACATAAATAAAACATAAGGCTCAAAAACCGAAAAACAGGAAAATAAGAATAAGGAGATTAAAGAACGGGTCCACCTTAGTGAGGGTGGCGTCTTCCTCTTCTTGAAGAACCAATGGTGCTCTTGAGCTCCTCTATGTCTCTTCCTTGTCTTTGTTGTTCCTCCCTCATAGCTCTTTGATCTTCTCTAATCTCATGGAGAATGATGGAGTGCTCTTGGTGTTCCATCCTTAGTTGTCCCATGTTGGAACTTAATTCTCCTAGGGACGTGTTGATTTGCTCCCAATAGTTTTGTGGAGGGAAGTGCATCCCTTGAGGCATCTCAGGGATTTCATGGTGAGGAATTTCCTCATGCTCTTGTTGAGGTCCATGATCTCTTGTTTGCTCCATTCTTTTCTCAGTGATGGGCTTGTCCTCTTTAATGAGGATGTCTTCCTCTATGTCAATTCCAGCTGAATTGCAGAGGTGACAAATGAGGTGAGGAAATGTTAACCTTGCCAAAGTGGAGGACTTGTCAGCCACCTTGTAGAGTTCTTGAGGTATAATCTCATGAACTTCCACTTCCTCCCCAATCATGATACTATGGATCATGATGGCCCGGTCTATAGTAACTTCAGACCGATTTCTAGTAGGAATAATTGAGCGTTGAATGAACTCCAACCATCATCTAGCTACAGGCTTAAGGTCCGGTCTTCTTAATTGAACCGGCTTGTCTCTTGAGTTAACTTTCCATTGAGCTCCTTCCACACATGTGTCCATGAGGACTTGGTCCAACCTTTGATCAAAGTTGACCCTTCTAGTGTAGGGGCGTGCGTTTTCTTGCATCATTGGCAAGTTGAACGCCAACCTTACATTTTCCAGACTGAAATCTAAGTATTTCCCCCGAACCATTGTAAGCCAATTCTTTGGATTCGGGTTCCTACCTTGATCATGGTTCCTAGTGATCCATGCGTTTGCATAGAACTCTTGAACCATTAAGATCCCGACTTGTTGAATAGGATTAGAGAGAACTTCCCATCCTCTTCTTCTAATCTCTTTTTGGATCTCCGGATATTCGCTCTTTTTGAGCTTAAAAAGGACCTCAGGGATCACCTTTTTCTTGGCCACAACTTCATAGAAGTGGTCTTGATGGACCTTTGAGATGAATCTCTCCATCTTCCATGACTTAGAGGTAGAAGCAATTGCCTTCCCTTTCCTCTTTCTTGAGGTTTCTCTGGCCTTAGGTGCCATTAGTGGTTATGGAAAAACAAAAAACAATGCTTTTACCACACCAAACTTAAAAGGTTTGCTCTTTCTTGAGCAAAAGAAGAAAGAAAGTAGTAGAAGAAGAAGAAAATGGAGGAGATGGAGGGAGAGAGTGTATTCGGTCAAGGGGGAGAAGTGGTGGTTGTAATGTGTGGAAATAGAGTAGTGTTGAGGGGTTTATATAGGGGTAGGGTGGAGGGTAGGTTTCGTCTATTAGGGTTGGGTTTAGGAGGGAAAAGAATTTGAATTTTGGAGGTAGGTGGGGTTTATGGGGAAGAGTGGATGGATGTGAGTGGTTTAGGATATTTAGGGAAGAGGTATGGAGGTGATTTGTGAAGGATATTTAGGGAAGAGAGGTATGAAAAGGTGTGAAGAGGAGAGAAGAAGAGGTGGGGTAGGTGGGGATCTTGTGGGGTTCACAGATCCAGAGGGGTCAAGGACTTAGCATCCTTGCTCCAATTAGGCGTGCAAAACGCCCTTAGAGTGCATGTCTGGCGTTAAACGCCAGCTTGCTGCTTGTTTCTGGCGTTTAACACAAATTCCATGCTCTGTTCTGGCGTTAAACGCCATTCTGGTGCTTGTTTCTGGCGTTTAACGCCAGCTTGATGCTTCTTTCTGGCGTTAAACGCCAGTTTGATGCTTCTTACTGGCGTTTAAACGCCAGTAAGCTCCTCCTCCAGGGTGAGCTATTTTTAATGCTATTTTTCATTCTGTTTTTGATTTTTCAGTAGTTTTTCTGACTTCACATGATCATCAACCTATAGAAAACATAATATAGCAATGGAAAATAAATAGATATAGTTAAATAACATTGGGTTGCCTCCCAACAAGCGCTTCTTTAATGTCAATAGCTTGACAGTGACCTCTCATGGAGCCTCACAGATATTCAGAGCATTGTTGGGACCTCCCAACACCAAACTTAGAGTTTGAATGTGGGGGTTCAACACCAAACTTAGAGTTTGGTTGTGGCCTCCCAATACCAAACTTAGAGTTTGACTGTGGGGGCTTTGGTTGACTCTGCAGTGAGAGAAGCTTTTCATGCTTCCTCTCTATGGTTACAGAAGGAGATCCTTGCATTTTAAACACAAGGTTGTCCTCATTCAGTTGAAGGACTAACTCTCCTCTATCCACATCAAGCATAGCTTTTGCTGTGGCTAGGAAAGGTCTTCCAAGGATGATGGATTCATCCTCATCCTTCCCAGTGTTTAGGATTATGAAATCAGCAGGGATATAAAGGCCTTCAACCTTTACTAACACGTTCTCTACTAGTCCATAAGCCTGTTTTATTGATTTGTCTGCCATCTCTAGTGAGATTCTTGCAGCTTGTACCTCAAAGAATCCCAGTTTCTCTATTACAGAGAATGGCATGAGGTTTATCCCTGACCCAAGGTCACACAGAGCCTTCTCAAAGGTCATAGTGCCTATGGTACAAGGTATGAAGAACTTTTCGGGATTCGGTTTCTTCTGAGGCAATGTCTGCCTTATCAATGCACTCAGTTCATTGGTGAGCAAGGGAGATTCATCTTCCTAAGTCTCATTACCAAATAAACTGGCATTCAACTTCATGATGGCTCCTAGATAATTAGCAACCTGCTCTTCACTAATCTCTTCATTCTCTTCAGGGGAAGAATAGTCATCAGAGCTCATGAATGGTAAAAGGAGGTTCAATGAAATCTCTATGGTCTCTAGATAAGCCTCAGATTCCTTTGGTTCCTCAAAGGAAAACTCCTTATAGGTCAATGGACGTCCCAAGAGGTCTTCCTCACTAGGATTCACGTCCTTCTCCTCCTTTCTGGGTTCAGCCACACGAAGTAAGGTTATGGCCTTGCACTCTCTTTTTGGATTCTTTTGTATTGCTTGGGACAGTACTAGGAGGAGTTTCAGTGACTCTTTTACTCAGCTGGCCCACTTGTGCCTCCAGATTTCTAATGGAGGACCTTGTTTCATTCATGAAACTTAGAGTGGCCTTAGATAGATCAAAGACTATATTTGTTAAGCTAGATAGACTCTGTCAGAATTCTCTGTCTGTTGCTGAGAGGATGATGGAAAAGGCTTGCTATTGCTAAACCTGTTTCTTCCACCATTATTAAAGCCTTGTTGAGGCTTTTGTTGATCCTTCCATGAGATATTTGGATGATTTCTCCATGAGGAATTATAGGTATTTCCGTAGGTTCTCCCATGTAATTCACCTCTGCTATTGCAGGATTCTCATGATCATAAGCTTCTTCTTCAGAAGATGCCTCTTGAGTACTGTTGGATGCAGCTTGCAATCCATTCAGACTCTGAGAAATTATACTAACTTGCTGAGTCAATATTTTATTCTGAGCCAATATGACATTCATAGTATCAATTTCAAGAACTCCCATCCTCTGAGGCGTCCCATTACTCACAGGATTCCTTTCAGAAGTGTACATGAACTGGTTTTGCAACCATGTCAATGAGTTCCTGAGCTTCTGCAGGCGTTTTCTTTAGGTGAATGGATCCACCTGTAGAATGGTCCAATGACATCTTAGCTAATTCAGACAAACCATCATAGAATATATCCAGGATGGTCCATTCTGAAAGCATGTCAGAAGGACACTTTTTGGTCAGTTGCTTGTATCTTTCCCATGCTTCATAGAGGGATTCACCTTCTTTCTGTTTGTAGATTTGAACATCCACTCTAAGTTTGCTAAGCTTTTCAGGAGGAAAGAACTTGGCTAAGAAAGTCGTGACCAGCTTATCCCAAGAGTTCAGGCTATCTTTAGGTTGAGAGTCCAACCATGTTCTAGCTCTATCTCTTACAGTAAATGGGAAAAGCATAAGCCTGTAGACCTCGGGATCAACCCCATTGGTCTTAACAGTATCATAGATCTGCAAGAATTCAATTAAGAACTGAAAAGGATCTTCTGATGGAAGTCCATGAAACTTGCAATTCTGTTGCATCAGAGAAACTAATTGAGACTTTAGCTCAAAATTGTTTACTCCAATGGCAGGGATTGAGATGCTTCTTCCATGTAAGTTGGAATTTGGTGCAGTGAAGTCACCAGGCATCTTCCTTGCATTGTTGTTGGGTTCGGCCATGTCTCCTTCTTTTTAAAAAATTTCTGTCAGATTTTCTCTAGAGAGTTATGCTTTAGCTTCCCTTAGCTTCCTCTTCAGAGTCCTTTCAGGTTCAGGATCAACTTCAACAAGAATGTTCTTATCCTTGTTCCTGCTCATATGAAAAGGAAGATAACAGAAAAGAAAATATGGAATCCTCTATGTCACAGTATAGAGATTCCTTATATGAGTATAAGAAGAGAAGAATAGAAGAAAGAAAAGATAAGAATTCGAACACAGAGGAGAAGAGTTGGTTCGAATTTTTGAGTAGAAGAGAAGTGTTAGTAAATAAATAAATAATTAAGAGATGAGAGAGAGGAAAATTCAAAAATTAAAAATAAAATGAAAAATATTTTTTTTGTTTTTATGTTGACTATTAATTAGAATTCGAAATTTAAGATGGGAAATAAAATTAAATTAAAAATTAAGACAATTAGTTAATTAAAACAAATTTTGAAAAAGGGGTTAGTAATTTTCGAAAACAAGAGAGAGAAAAGTAGTTAGGTGATTTTGAAAAAGATATGATTGAAATAGTAAACTTTTAAAAATAAACCAAAAAGTCAAGTGGTTAATTGAAAAAGATTTAAAAATCAAATTTAAAAGGGTGAGAAGTTAGAAAAGATTTTGAAATTGATTTTGAAAAAGATGTGATTGAAATTTATTTTGAAAAAAGATTTGAAAAAGAAATTTAAAAAGATATGATTTTAGAAATTAAAGTTGATTACTTGCCAAACAAGAAACTAAAAGATATGAATTTAAAATTTAAAGATTGAACCTTTCTTCATAGGCAAGTAACAAACTTTAAAATTTTTGAATCAATCACATTAATTGTTAGTAAAGATTTTGAAATTATAAAACAAAATAAGAAAAAGATTTTTGAAAATCAATTTGAAATTTTCGAAAATATGAAAGAAAAAATGAAAAAGATTTTGTAGAACCTATGCACAATTACTCAAGAGGGGGGTGAATTGAGTATTGCAACAACAATGAATCTTTTTGCGAAAGTTAAAGACAATATACAAAAGTGTTATTGTACTAGTATTTTTCCAAGAGCTTAACTCAATTGCTAAGCATTTATAAGGAGCTTTTACTTTCCAATAGACACCAACTCAAATAAATTGATCAAGCTTTTCACCAATCGGACTTAAGCTATTCCTTAAGTACTTACGAAGCTACTTTTCGATCACAATTTATTTGCTCAAAGGTAAAAGACAATAATATAGAAGAGATGAGTTTGGAGAGATGCAAACGCTATTTAGAGTGGTTCGGCACAATCCTTGTCCTACGTCCACTTTCTTTCTCAATCGCTATTGAGAAGTTCCACTATTGCCAAGCTTCAAGGTGCTCGCGCAAAACCTTTTACAATCCGAGTCCTTAGTTTCTAACACCTCACGGTATATGATCACCACTCGTATACTAACCCACTCCACTTAGAGATTCCTTCTCTAAGATTTGCCTTGAGTACTTAGTATACTTCTTTGGTATCCTCACCGACTATAGTGTTTATAACTCTTGACTCAACCTTGGAGATCACACTCCAATTTACAAAGTGTTACAAGAAAACAATTCTCAAAGAATTGTTGAGATGAAATGAGTACTCTCTAGAAGAGTGTATGATTACAAGTTTAGCACTATTGAACCAATTGATATTGCTCTCTCAAATTGTATATTATAACACCTTAAAAATGTGTAGAATGAAAGAATATGAACAAGATAGTTTGCAAATACTCACATATATGAAATAAGGCTTCAATCCATCTATTTATAGACTCCCCAAACCTTAGAAACGTTGGGGAGTTAATAGGATGGAGCCGTTTTGTTAAAACTAGCCGTTTTTTTATGTTTTTGAATCATTTGCATCGATGCAAATGTGTCTTTGAAGCTGAAATTTGAATTTTCAGCTAGGTTGCATCGATGCAAACATCTTTGCATCGATGCAAAAAGTCGTTGCATGCTTTGCATCGATGCAAGATGAGTGTGCATCGATGCAAACCTTAAAGAATGGCTTAAAATCACTTCAAAATGCTTAGGATTGATCTCAAACTTGTTGGAGTCAATTCCTATGCTTTTGTACCTTTGAAAACAAGTTTTTAAACCATTTGGCTAGCATCGAATTGCAAGATGTGCATCAAAACATTTTGTGAGTGTGTGTTGAGAGATTTAGCAATTGGTTCTTAACAAGAAGTTACCTAAGTCCTAAGACACTATACTTGTCTTCAAATGTTGTGGACTTGAGTTTCTTGTTGTTGTTGTGTTGCTTTCAACTCTTCATTCCTCAACGTTGAATGATGGTTGATCTTTCAACATGCTTGTTCATTCAAGTTGTTTGTTGGTTTGTCTTTCATGTCGTTTGTTGGTTTGTCATTCATCAAAACCTACGAATACAAACTTCGCATACAAGCAACATGATTTACAATTTCCCCCTTTTTGATAATGACAAACCAATTTTGAGGATATGCATTTATAAATGATTTTGAAAGCAACAATAATGCACTTTGTTTTATAGAAAGCTTTGGAGAAGACTTCACAAAAAAAATTTTGCAGGAGTTCCCCCTAAATATGTGCATTTGTTCCCTTAAAGGGCGTTTATCAAAGAAAACGATTTAGATATCAAAGTTTTTGCTTAGCGGAAGTCTTTTTGAAATCATTGTTTCGCAAACTTATTTCTTCTTTTCAAATCCTCAAACTTCTTCTTTTTCAAGAGTTCAAAATTTCAAATATCCTCAAACTTCTCTTCCCCCTTTTGACATTATCAAAAAGAAAGGAGTTTGAAACGTGTCATAGAAGCATGCATAAAACAATGAATTTTTTTTTTTTAAGTTCAATATCTCTATTAATCTCAAGGATGAGATATTCCCCCTTTCAAAAAGAATTTGATTTCCTCTTTTTATATATAACAAGCATGCATAATTCCCCCTAAAGAAGTGAAATATATTAAAGCATGCACATTAACTTAAAATAGGGGTACCAAGCCTATTTTGAGTTATTCACCAAATAAGCATACAAGCATTAATCATTAAACAAAATTATGAAGGAAATATCAAAGTATTTAAACCATAATAGAAATCCTTAGCTTACTAGGAGTTAGTTTAACAATTCATATAATCAAATAAACATAATATAAACTTCAATTTGTTGATCCTCCATTGTTTATAATCTTCAAATTCTTCAATCTACCTCAAGATTAATCACTCATTCATCAACTCATAAACCTACAAAACAATGGCTAATTGGATATCTCCAATGCTTAAGTTAGTAAGAGATACAAAAATAGCAATATAAATGCAATGAATTCAAATAAATCATATTAGATTAGAATCCAAGATACCAAGTTCATTTCGGATGTTAAAAAAACTTTCTTTACATAAAGGTTTAGTGAAGATGTCCACTAGTTGTTTACTAGTTTCGACAAATTCAATAACCACATCACCCTTTTCAACATGGTCTCTTATGAAGTGATGTCTAATCTCAATATGCTTGGTTCTTGAATGTTGAACCGGATTCTTGGTTAAATTTATTGCACTAGTATTATCACATTTGATAGGAATGTGATCAAGCATGAGTCCATAGTCCACAAGTTGTTGTTTCATCCATAAAATTTGGGCACAACAACTACCGGCGGCTACATACTCGGCTTCGGCGGTAGACAAGGCTACACTTACTTGTTTCTTACTATGCCATGAAACAAGAGAGTTTCCTAGCAAGTGACAAGTGCCGCTAGTGCTTTTCCTATCCAATTTGCAACCGGCAAAATCGGAATCGGAATAACCAATCAAATCACAAGTAGAACCTTTCGGATACCACAATCCAACATTTAATGTTCCTATGAGATACTTCATAATCCTTTTCACCGCACTTAAATGAGATTCCTTAGGATTAGCTTGGTATCTCGCACACATGCATACACTAAACATGATATCTGGCCTACTTGCCGTTAGATAAAGTAATGATGCTATCATGCCTCTATACTTCTTTACATCTATGTTTTTACCTTGTTCATCTTTGTCAAGGTAGCAAGTAGTGCTCATTGGTGTGTCCATTGCCTTAGCATTGTCCATTCCAAATATTTTGAGCAATTCCTTGCAATATTTGGTTTGGCTAACGAAAGTTCCTTCTTTTCCTTGTTTGATTTGAAGACCGAGGAAGAAGTTGAGTTCGCCCATCATGGACATTTCAAATTCACTTTGCATGAGGTTTGAGAAAAACTTGCAAAGTGATTCGTTAGTTGAACCAAATATTATGTCATCGACGTAAACTTGTACCAAAAGGATATTTTTGTTTTCAATCATGATAAATAAAGTTGTATCAACCTTCCCTCTTCTAAAACCCTTTTCTATTAAAAACTTGCTCAAACGTTCATACCAAGCTCTTGGAGCTTGTTTAAGACCATAAATAGCTTTCTTGAGTTTAAAAACATGATTAGGATTTTCATAATCCTCAAAACCGGGAGGTTGTTCAACATATACTTCTTCTTGAATGAAACCATTAAGAAAGGCACTCTTAACATCCATTTGATAAAGTTTGAAGTTATAAGAGGATGCAAAAGCAAGTAACATCCTAATAGCTTCTAATCTAGCTACGGGAGCATAAGTTTCGTCATAATCAATGCCTTCCTCTTGATTATAACCTTTAGCTACCAATCTAGCTTTGTTTCTAACAATTGTACCATTTTCATCGAGTTTATTTCTAAAAACCCATTTTGTTCCTACAATTTGTTTGATTACTTGGTTTAGGCACCAATTCCCAAACGTCATTTCGTTTGAATTGGTTAAGCTCCTCTTGCATTGCCATAGCCCAATGTTCATCATCAATTGCGGACTCAATGGTAGATGGTTCAATTTGAGAAACAAAAGCACTATATGCAAATAAATTTCTAAAAGTGGATCGAGTTGTTACCCCTTTCGAAACATCACCAATGACGTTGTCTAGAGGATGATCCTTTGAAGTACGCCAGTCCTTTGGAAGTGCATTTATTTGTGCTTGTGATGGTTCAATTTCTTCAACTTGAACACTGTCCTTTGTTGAGCTTGTAGAGGCTTTATTTAAATCTTTTTCTTTGTCTTCACCATTCAAATTTAGTGAATCAAAGTTTTCTACATTTTCATCAAAATCTTTTCTAGCACAACAACGGTTAGTTTCATCAAAAGCGACATGATACTTTCTTCCATAGTCATGATGCGTTTATTATATACTCTAAAAGCTTTGCTAGTTAAAGAGTAGCCTAAGAAGATTCCTTCATCAGCCTTAGCATCAAATTTGCCTAAGTTATCTTTTCCATTATTTAGAATAAAGCATTTACAGCCAAAGACGTGAAGGTGGAAAATATTTGGCTTTCTTCCTTTGTACAATTCGTACGGTGTTTTCTTAAGAATAGGTCGAATGATAATCCTATTCATAACATAACACGCGGTACTAACCGCATCCGCCCAAAAGTACTTAGGAATATTAGCCTCATTGAGCATAGTTCTCGCCATTTCTTCTAAATGACGATTTTTCCTTTCAACCACACCATTTTGTTGTGGTGTTCTAGGAGAGGAAAAATTATGCTCAATGCCATTTTCTTCACAAAAAGTTTCAAAAAGATTGTTTTCAAATTCTCCACCATGATCACTTCTAATAGATGATATATGCAAATTCTTTTCATTTTGAATAACTTTGGCTAATCTTTTGAATGCTCGAAATGCATCACTCTTGTTTGCTAGGAACAAGGTCCATGTAAATCGAGAGTAATCATCAACAATAACTAAAGCATAGTAATTGCCACCAAAGCTCATAGTCCTAGAAGGACCAAATAAATCCATGTGCAAAAGTTGTAATGGCCTTGTTGTTGAAACAATGTTTTTGGATTTAAAAGAGGCCTTTACTTGTTTTCCCTTTTGACATGCGTCGCAAAGGACGTCTTTTTCAAAACGTAGCTTTGGTAAGCCAATTACTAACTCTTTAGAGACCAACTTGCTAAGATGGTCCATGTTAGCATGAGCTACTCTACGATGCCATAACCAAGTTTCATCATTTTTACTAACAAGGCATTTCACATCATTTGAGGAAACTTCATCTAGATTAATCATGTATACATTGTCAACACGGTGCCCAATTAGCACAATTTCATTAGTGTCTTGCCTTTTTATCAAACAACATTTTGGATCAAAGGTGACTAAGTTTCCTTTGTCACAAAGTTGGCTAACACTAATGAGATTATGTTTGAGACCTTTGACAAGTATAACATTATCTATGGAGGTAGAAGAATTTTTACCAACTTTTCCAACGCCGATTACTTTGCCGGTGTTGTTGTCTCCATAGATCACGTTTCCTCCGTTTGTAGGCTCTATTGCAGTGAACTTTGATTCATCGCCGGTCATGTGTTTGGAGCATCCACTATCAACATACCAATTTGTATCCTTAGCTCCAACACGTACCTACAAAACAATTAAAATTGGGATTTAGGTACCCAAGTGAATTTGGGTCCTTGATGGTTAGTATGAGCATAATGCCCATAAGGTGCCCATCTCGTATCTTGACTACGAAAGTTTATATGTTTAATTCTAGTAAAGCATACGGGTGCTATATGACCTACTTTATTACAATAATGACATATGACATTTGGATTATGCATCCTATGCATGTTTCTAAATGGTTGCCTAGGTTGTTTCCTAAATGCAACATCTTTTGATCTATATGCATTGTGATTATAATTTCTAAATGAAGCATGTTGAGGAGGATGTTTAAAGGCTTCATTCCTTTTAGGCATGCTTGCCTTTTGGGCTTGCGGTTGCCTAATAGGAGTTTTAGTATTTTTAAATTTTCCTTTTTCAAAACCTAAACCTTCCTTATTATGAACATGCTTTTGGTTTTTCAACATTTTATCTAAGTTCTTTAAAGATTCATTGAACTTAGCTAAAGTGTTCTTAAGATTTGTAATTTCATTTTCATGCATTTTACAAGATTTGTATGGATCACTACTTGTGCTACACTTATCTTTTCCAAGATTGATATTCTCGTTTTTCAACATCTCATTTTGTTTTAAAAGATCCATATTCTTTTTCTTTAGGAGAGAATAATCTTGGGTAAGTTTTGTGTACACCTCAAGTAAGGCATCATATTCATCTTGTAAATTAAAAGAAGTGGAGTTGTCATTACTAACCTTTTCTTCGCTTGCCATTAAGCAAAGATTTGCAACCTCGTCGTCATCGGAGTCGGATTCATCCTCGTTCTCCCATGATATGTATGCTTTCTCCTTCTTCTTAAATTTCTTGTTTTTGTCCTCCTTTTGAAGTTTTGGACAATTGGGTTTAATGTGTCCAACTTCTCCACACTCATAGCATTTTGGTACCTTTGTTTTGCTCTTGAAGTTTTTCTTCATTGCAAACTTATTGAATCCTTTTAATAAGAGTGCAAATTCTTCATCTCCTTCTTCTTCATTATCATCACTCTCTTCTTGTAGTGATGTTGTTTTGAGGGCGAGACTTTTCTTCTTGCTTTCTTCACCTTTTTGTCTATTTAGCATAGTCATTTCATAGGTGAGAAGATTACCTCGTAGTTGATCAAATGTAAGTTGATCATAGAGCCTTCCTTCCACAATGGCGTTCACTTTGGAGTTCCATTTTGGTGTAAGGCTTGTAAGCACCTTGGTCACAATTTGTTTATCATTGTATTTTGTGCCAAGCATGCTTAGGTTGTTGAAGATCTTGGAGAGTTTTTCAAGAGCTTCTTCAATGCTCTCTTCATCTTTCATTTTAAAATTTTCCCATTCATGAACCAACATAAATACCTTTGATTCTTTAACGTGGTCGGTTCCTTCGTAAGTGATTTGGAGTTTATCCCAAATCTCTTTAGCGGTTTCACATGTAGAGATCTTCATATAATCATGCTCGTTAAGTGCACAATGAATGAAGTTGATGGCTTTATCATTCATTGCCACTTTCTTCCAATCATCGTCACTATATTCATTTTCTCCTTTCGGTACTTGCTTTAAGACGGAGACTTCTCCTTCTTTAGCGCTTGTTGTCTTTGTTGGAATGTGATTTCCATTCTCAATCACTTTCCAAATTCTCACATCTTGAGAACGGATCCAAATTCTCATCTTATTTTTCCAATAAGAGTAATTTGTTCCGCTAAAAAGAGGAGGTCTAGCGGTTGAGTTACCTTCACTAGTGTTGTTGTTGTTAAAGCTTGTGCTTGCCATGATCTTTTCCCTTAAATGGTTAAGTCTTTCAAAGGGTTAAGCTCTGATGCCACTTGTAGAACCTATGCACAATTACTCAAGAGGGGGGGTGAATTGAGTATTGCAACAACAATGAATCTTTTTGCGAAAGTTAAAGACAATATACAAAAGTGTTATTGTACTAGTATTTTTCCAAGAGCTTAACTCAATTGCTAAGCATTTATAAGGAGCTTTTACTTTCCAATAGACACCAACTCAAATAAATTGATCAAGATTTTCACCAATCGGACTTAAGCTATTCCTTAAGTACTTACGAAGCTACTTTTCGATCACAATTTATTTGCTCAAAGGTAAAAGACAATAATATAGAAGAGATGAGTTTGGAGAGATGCAAACGCTATTTAGAGTGGTTCAGCACAATCCTTGTCCTACGTCCACTTTCTTTCTCAATCGCTATTGAGAAGTTCCACTATTGCCAAGCTTCAAGGTGCTCGCGCAAAACCTTTTACAATCCGAGTCCTTAGTTTCTAACACCTCACGGTATATGATCACCACTCGTATACTAACCCACTCCACTTAGAGATTCCTTCTCTAAGATTTGCCTTGAGTACTTAGTATACTTCTTTGGTATCCTCACCGACTATAGTGTTTATAACTCTTGACTCAACCTTGGAGATCACACTCCAATTTACAAAGTGTTACAAGAAAACAATTCTCAAAGAATTGTTGAGATGAAATGAGTACTTTCTAGAAGAGTGTATGATTACAAGTTTAGCACTATTGAACCAATTGATATTGCTCTCTCAAATTGTATATTATAACACCTTAAAAATGTGTAGAATGAAAGAATATGAACAAGATAGTTTGCAAATACTCACATATATGAAATAAGGCTTCAATCCATCTATTTATAGACTCCCCAAACCTTAGAAACGTTGGGGAGTTAATAGGATGGAGCCGTTTTGTTAAAACTAGCTGTTTTTTTATGTTTTTGAATCATTTGCATCGATGCATAACACTTTGCATCGATGCAAATGTGTCTTTGAAGCTGAAATTTGAATTTTCAGCTAGGTTGCATCGATGCAAGATGAGTGTGCATCGATGCAAACCTTAAAGAATGGCTTAAAATCACTTCAAAATGCTTAGGATTGATCTCAAACTTGTTGGAGTCAATTCCTATGCTTTTGTACCTTTGAAAATAAGTTTTTAAACCATTTGGCTAGCATCGAATTGCAAGATGTGCATCAAAACATTTTGTGAGTGTGTGTTGAGAGATTTAGCAATTGGTTCTTAACAAGAAGTTACCTAAGTCCTAAGACACTATACTTGTCTTCAAATGTTGTGGACTTGAGTTTCTTGTTGTTGTTGTGTTGCTTTCAACTCTTCATTCCTCAACGTTGAATGTTGGTTGATCTTTCAACATGCTTGTTCATTCAAGTTGTTAGTTGGTTTGTCTTTCATGTCGTTTGTTGGTTTGTCATTCATCAAAACCTACGAATACAAACTTCGCATACAAGCAACATGATTTACAGATTTGATTTTTGAAAAAGATTTGAAAAAGATAGAATTTTTAAATTGAAAATTGACTTGACTAATAAGAAACAATTGACTTTTAAAACTTTATGACTAAATCAATTCAAATTTTTGAAAATTATGAGAGAATAAGGGAAAGATATTTTTTTTATTTTTGAATTTTTAATGAAGAAAGAGAAAAACATAAAAATGATGCAAAACATAAAAATTATGAATCAAAACACATGATGCATGCAAGAACACTTTGAATGTCAAGATGAACACCAAGAACTTATTTTTGAAAAATTTTTAAGAAAAGAAAAACATGCAAGACACCAAACTTAGAAATTTTCAAACTTTAGACACTAACAAATTGAAAATGCATATGAAAAACAAGAAAAGACACCAAAAAAGAAAAATTTAAAGATCAAACAAAGAAATTCATCAAGAACAACTTGAAGATCATGAAGAACAAATGCATGAGTTTTCAAAAATTCTAATGATATTAAAAAGATGCAATTGACACCAAACTTAAAAATTGACACAAGACTCAAACAAGAAACATCAAATTTTTTTGGTCTCTATGATTTTGTTAATATATTTTTTTGGATTTTTCGAAAATTAATTGGAAAAAGAAAAATAAGGATTTCAAAATTTTTAATGAAAATTCCAGGAATCACGCAATGTTAGTCTAAAGCTCCGGTCCAGGAATTAGACATGGCTTAATAGCCAGCCAAGCTTTCAGTGAAAGCTCCGGTCCAAAACACTAGACATGGCCAATGGCCAGCCAAGCTTTAGCATACAAATCAGGCATACAACAGCTGATACGATGGGAGTCCAAGGACTCTTTGTGATGATAAGTTGAAACCTCGGTCCAAAAGAATTAGACATGGCTTCACAGCCAGCCAGACTTCAACAAATCATCATGAAACTCTAGAATTCATTCTTAAAAATTCTAAAGGCATAGAATAATTTATTTTTTATTTTTTTTTTGAAAATTTTTTCGAAAATTAAAAATAATAAAAATAAAAGCTTAAAATCAAAATAAAATTACCTAATCTGAGCAACAAGATGAACCGTCAGTTGTCCAAACTCGAACAATCCCCGGCAACGGCACCAAAAACTTGGTGCACAAAATTGTGATCGTTCATTCCTTGGTAACGGCACTAAAAACTTAACACACACGTTCATAATCTTAATTCTTTGTCACAACTTCGCACAACTAACCAGCAAGTGCACTGCGTCGTCCAAGTAATAAACCTTACGTGAGTAAGGGTCGATCCCACGGAGATTGTCGGCTTGAAGCAAGCTATGGTCACCTTGTAAATCTCAGTCAGGCGGATTCAAATGGTTATAGAGTTTTAATAATTAAAATATAATTAAAATATAAAATAGGATAGAAATACTTATGTAATTCATTGGTGAGAATTTCAGATAAGCATATGGAGATGCTTTTGTTCCTTCTGAACCTCTGCTTTCCTACTATCTTCATCCAATCCTTCATACTCCTTTCCATGGCAAGCTGTATGTTGGGCATCACCGTTGTCAATGGCTACATCCCGTCCTCTCAGTGAAAATGGTCCAAAATGCACTGTCACCGCACGGCTAATCATCTGTCAGTTCTCGATCATGCCGAAATAGGATTTAGTAATCCTTTTGCGTCTGTCACTACGCCCAGCACTCGCGAGTTTGAAGCTCGTCACAGCCATCCCTTCCCAGATCCTACTCGGAATACCACAGACAAGGTTTAGACTTTCTGGATCTCAAGAATGGCTACCAATAATTCTAGCCTATAACACGAAGACTCTGATCGTAGATCAGGAGGCCAAGAGATATGCATTCAAGCTTGTTTACATGTAGAACAGAAGTGTTTGTTAGGCACGCGTTCATAAGTGAGAATGGTGATGAGTGTCACATAATCATCACATTCATCATGTTCTTGTGTGAAAATGAATATCTTAGAGAAGAAATAGGCTTGAATTGAATAGAAAAATAATAGTACTTTGCATTAATTCATGAGGAACAACAGATCTTCACACCTTAATCTACGGTGTGTAGAAACTCTACCGTTGAAAATACATAAGTGAAAATAGGGTAGACATGGCCGAGTGGCCAGCCACCCATGGAGGTCTTAGAGATCTAAAATGATCAAAAGATGATCTCGAAAATGATCCAAAGATATTTAACACAATAGTAAAAAGTTCTATTTACACTAAACTAGTTACTAGGGTTACAGAAATAAGTAAATGATGCAGAAATCCACTTCTGGGCCACTTGGTGTGTGCTTGGGCTGAGCATTGAGGCTTTCATGTGTAGAGGTCTTCCTTGGAGTTAAACGCCAGTTTGTAACCTGTTTCTGGCATTTAACTCTGCTTTGCAACCTGTTTCTGGCGTTTAACTCCAGAATAGGGCAGAAAGCTGGCGTTGAACGCCAGTTTGCGTTAGCTAAAATCTGGCAAAGTATGGACTATTATATATTTCTGGAAAGCCCTGGATGTCTACTTTCAAACTCAATTGAGAGCGCACCATTTGGACTCTTGTAGCTCCAGAAAATCCACTTTGAGTGCAGGGAGGTCAGAATCCAACAGCATCTGCAGTCCATCTTCAGCCTCTGAATCTGATTTTTGCTCAAGTCCCTCAATTTTAGCCAGAAAATACCTAAAATGACAGAAAAACACACAAACTCGTAGTAAAGTCCAGAAATATGATTTTTATTTAAAAAATAATTAAAATATATTAAAAACTAACTAAATCATACTAAAAACTATGGAAAAATAATGCCAAAAAGCGTATAAATTATCCGCTCATCAAGGAGTTTCAGTAATCTTCTTACTCAGCTGACCCACCTGTGCCTCCAAATTTCTAATGGAGGACCTAGTTTCATTCATGAAACTTAGTGTGGTCTTGGATAGATCAGAGACTATAGTTGCCAGGCCAGAATGGCTCTGTTCAGAATTCTCTGTCTGTTGCTGAGAAGATGATGGAAAAGGCTTGCTATTGCTAAACATATTTCTTCCACCATTATTATTGAAGCCTTGTTGAGGCTTCTGTTGGTTCTTCCATGAGAAATTTGGATGATTTCTCCATGAAGGATTATAGGTGTTTCCATAGGGTTCTCCCATGTAATTTACCTCTGCCATTACAGGGTTCTCAGGATCATAAGCTTCTTCTTCAGAAGATGCTTCTTTAGTACTGTTGGATGCAGCTTGTAATCCATTCAGACTCTGAGAAATCATATTGACTTACTAAGTCAATATTTTGTTCTGAGCCAATATGGCATTCAGAGTATCAATTTCAAGAACTCCCTTCTTCTGAGGCGTCCCATTGTTCACAGGATTCCTTTCAGAGGTGTACATGAACTGGTTATTTGCAACCATTTCAATGAGTTTCTGAGCTTCTGCAGGGGTTTTCAAATGAAGAGATTCTCCTGCAGAATGGTCCAATGACATTTTTTGACAACTCAGACAGACCATCATAGAATATACATATGATGCTCCATTCTGGAAGCATGTCAGTAGGACACCTTTTGATCAATTGCTTATATCTTTCCCAAGCTTCATAGAAGGACTCACCTTCCTTCTGTCTGAAGGTTTGAATTTCCACTCTAAGCTTGCTCATCTTTTGAGGTGGAAAGAATTTGGCCAGGAAAGTACTGACCAGCTTTTCCCAAGAGTTCAGGCTTTCCTTAGGTTGTGAATCCAACCATGTTCTAGCTTTGTCTCTTACAGCAAAAGGGAAAAGCATAAGCCTGTAGGCCTCGGGATCAACTCCATTGGTCTTGGCAGTGTCACAGATTTGCAAGAATTCAGCTAAGAACTGATGAGGATCTTCCAATGGAAGTCCATGAAACTTGCAATTCTGTTGCATTAGAGAAACTAATTGAGGCTTAAGCTCAAAGTTGTTTGCTCCAATGGCAGGAATTGAGATGCCTCTTCCACAAAAGTCAGAAGAGGGTGCAATGAAGTCACCAAGCATCTTCCTTGCATTATTGGCATTGTTGTTATTTTTGGCTGCCATGTCTTCTTCTTTTTCAAAAATTTCTGTTAGGTCCTCTCCAGAGAGTTGTGCTTTAGCTTCTCTTAGCTTCATCTTCAAGGTCCTTTCAGGTTCAGGATCAGCTTCAACCATAATGCCTTTGTCCTTGTTCTTGCTCATATGAAAAAGAAGATAACAAGAAAGTATGGAATCCTCTACGTCATAGTATAGAGATTCCTTTATGTGAGTAGAAGAAAAGAGGAGAGAATAATTTGAACACAGAGTGGGGGAGAGGGTTTGAATTTTTTTAAGAAGAAAAGAGGTGTTAGAAAATAAATAAATAAATAGAAAGAGATGAGAGAGAGAAGAATTTGAATTTAAATTAAAATAAAAGGGAAAATATTTTTGTTTTTATTTTAGTTATTGGTTAGAATTCGAAAATTAGGAAGAGAAATTAAATTAAATTAAATTAAAATTTAAAACAATTAGTTAATTAAAACAAATTTTGAGAAAGGGATTAGTAATTTTCGAAAATTAGAGAGAGAAAATTAGTTAGGTGGTTTTGAAAAAGATATGATTGAAATAGAAAACTTTTAAAATCAAACCAAAAAGTCAGGTAGTTGATTGAAAAAGATTTGAAAATCAATTTTGAAAAGATAAGAGGTTAGAAAAGATTTTGAAATTGATTTTGAAAAAGATATGATTTGAAATTTAATTTGAAAAAGATTTGAAAAGGAAATTTAAAAAGATTTGATTTTGAAATTAAAATTGATTACTTGACTAACAAGAAACTAAAAGATATGATTTTAGAATTTAAAGTTTGATCCCTTCTTAATAGGCAAGTAACAACTTAAAATTTTTGAATCAAAATATTAATTGTTATCAATTAATTTCGAAAATTATGAAATAAAAATAAGAAAAAGATTTTGAAAATCAAATTTTAAAAGTTTTCGAAAATAAAGTAAAAATGAAAAAGATTTGATTTTTGAAAAAGATTTTGAAAAGATAGAATTTTGAAATTGAAATTTATGAGTAAAACAAGGAAAGATATATTTTTTATTTTTGGATTTTTAGTAAAGAGAGCGAAAAACATAAAATTGATGCAGAACACAAGAAATTATGAATCAAAACAACTAATGCATGCAAGAACACTTTGAATGTCAAGATGAACACCAGGAACACTTTGAAGATTAAGATGAACATCAAGACTTATTGTTGAAAATTTTTAAGAAAAGAAAAACATGCAAGACACCAAACTTAAAAATTTTTAAACTTTAGACACTAATAATTCAAAAATGCATATGAAAAATAAGAAAAAACACAAAACATAAAAATGCAAAGATCAAACAAAGAAGATCATCAAGAACAACTTAAAGATCATGAGGAACACATGCATGAGTTTTCGAAAATTTTAAGAACAATTAAAAGGATGCAATTGACACCAAACATAAAATTTGACACTAGACTTTAACAAGAAACACAAAATATTTTTGGTTTTTATTATTTTGTAAAATTTTTTGGATTTTTCGAAAATTATTTGGAAAAAGAAAAATAAGGATTTCAAAATTTTTAATAAGAATTCCAGGAATCATGCAATGTTAGTCTAAAGCTTCGGTCCAGGAATTAGACATGGCTTACTAGCCAGCCAAGCTTTCAGTGAAAGCTCCAGTCCAAAACACTAGACATGGCCAATGGCCAGCCAAGCTTCAGCAGAACATTACATACAACAGCTAAATTGATGAGAAAGAAAAAGAAACTCTTCTAAGGATAAGTGAAACCTCGGTCGAAAAGATTAGACATGGCTTAACAGCCAGCCAGGATTCAACATATCTCATGAAACTCTAGAATTCGTTCTTAAAAATTCTGAACAACATAGAATAATTTAATTTTTTTTTTTGAAAATTTTTCGAAAATAAAAGCAATAAAAACAAAAAGCTTAAAATTAAAATAAAATTACCTAATCTGAGCAACAAGGAGAACCATCAGTTGTCCAAACTCGAACAATCCTCAGCAACGGCGCCAAAAACTTGGTGCACGAAATTGTGATCTCAACAGCACCAAAAACTTGGTACGCACATTCATAATCTCAATTCCTTTTCACAACTCTGCACAACTAACCAGCAAGTGCACTGGGTCATCCAAGTAATAAACCTTACGTGAGTAAGGGTCGATCCCATGGAGATTGTCAACTTGAAGCAAGCTATGGTCATCCTTGTAAATCTCAGATAGGTAGATTCAAATGGTTATGAGGTTTTGATAATTAAAATATAATTAAAACATAAAATAAGATAGAAATACTTATGTAATTCATTGGTGAGAATTTCAGATAAGCGTATGGAGATGCTTTCCTCCTTCTGAATCTCTGCTTTCCTACTGTCTTCATTTAATCATTCATACTCCTTTCCATGGAGGCTAAGAGATACACGCTCAAGCTATAGCAGATAGAATGGAAGTGGTTGTCAGGCACACGTTCATAGGTGAGAATGATGATGAGTGTCACGGATCATCACATTCATCAGGTTGAAGTGCGAGTGAATATCTTGGAATAAGAATAAGCTTGAATTAAATAGAAAAACAATAGTACTTCACATTAATTCCTGAGAACAGCAGAGCTCTACACCTTAATCTATGAGGTGTAGAAACTCCACTGTTGAAAATACATAAGTGATAATGGTCCAGGCATGGCCGAATGGCCAGCCCCTAAACGTGATCAAGAGATCAAAAGTGATACAAGGATAGTCTCAAGAATGATCAAAAGATGTGAAATAAATCACTAAAAGTAGTTTTTATACTAAACTAGTAACTAGGGTTACAGAAAATAAGTAAATGATGCAGAAATCCACTTCCGGGCCCACTTGGTATGTGCTTGGGCTGAGCATTGAAGCTTTGCACGTGTAGAGGCTTCTCTTGGAGTTAAACGCCATGTTGCAGCCTGTTTGTGGCGTTTAACTCTGGTTTGTAACCTGTTTCTGGCGTTTAACTTCAGAATAGGGCAGGAAGTTGGCGTTTGAATGCCAGTTTGCGTCATCAAAACTCGCGCAAAGTATGGACTATTATATATTTCTGGAAAGCCCTGGATGTCTACTTTCCAACGCAATTGAGAGCGCACCATTTGGATTTCTTTAGCTCTAGAAAATCTATTTCGAGTGCAGGGAGGGCAGAATCCAACAGCATATGCAGTCCTTTTTCAGCCTCTAAATCAGATTTTTGCTCAGGTCCCTCAATTTCAGCCAAAAAATACATGAAATTACAGAAAAACACACAAACTCATAGTAAAGTCCAGAAATGTGAATTTTTCTTGAAAACTAATATAAATATACTAAAAAGTGGCTAGATCTTACTAAAAACTACCTAAAAACAATGCCAAAGAGCGTATAAATTATCCGCTCATCAATGGCCTTGCATTCTCTCTTTGGATTCTCTTCTGTATTACTTGGGAGAGTACTTGGAGGGAGTTTAGTAACTCTTTTAATCAACTGACCCACTTGTGCCTCCAAATTTCTAATGGAGGACCTTGTTTCAGTCATGAAACTAAGAGTGGTCTTAGATAGATCAGAGACTATGGTTGCTAAGTCAGAGAGGCTCTGCTTAGAATTCTTTGTCTGTTGCTGAGAAGATGATGGAAAAGGCTTGCTATTACCAAACCTATTTCTCCCACCATTATTATTATTATTGAATCCTTGATTAGGCTTCTGCTGATCCTTCCATGAGAAATTTGGATGATTTCTCCATGAAGGATTATAGGTGTTTCCATAGGATTCTCGCATGTAATTCACCGCTTTCATTCTAGGATTCTCAGGGTCATAAGCTTCTCCTTCAGAGGAGGCTTCTTTAGTACTGCCGGATGCAGCTTGCATTCCAGTCAGATTCTGAGAAATCATATTAACTTGCTAAGTCAATATTTTATTCTGAGCCAATATGGCATTCAGAGTATCAATCTCAAAAACTCTTTTCTTTTAAGTCATCCCATTATTCATAGGATTTCTTTCCGAAGTGTACATGAACTGGTTATTTGCAGCCATCTCAATGAGTTCCTGGGCTTCTGCAGGATTTTTCTTCAGATGAAGAGATCCACCAGCAGAGTGATCCAATGACATCTTGGACAATTCAGACAGACCATCATAGAATATACATAAGATGCTCCATTCTGAAAGCATGTCAGAAGGACACTTTCTGATCAATTGCTTGTATCTTTCCCAAGCTTTATAGAGGGATTCACCTTCCTTATATCTGAAGGTTTGGACTTCCACTCTAAGTTTGCTCATCTTTTGAGGTGAAAAGAATTTGGCCAAGAAAGCATTGACCAACTTTTCCCAAGAGTTCAAGCTTTCTTTAGGTTGTGAGTGCAACCATGTCCTAGCTCTGTCTCTTACAGCAAAAGGGAAAACCATAAGTCTGTAGACCTCGGGATTAACCCCATTGGTCTTAACAGTGTAACAGATTTGCAAGAATTCATCTAAGAACTGATGAGGATCTTCCAATGGAAGTCCATGAAACTTGCAATTCTGCTACATTAGAGAAACTAATTGAGGCTTAAGCTCAAAGTTGTTTGCTCCAATTGTAGGAATTGAGATGCTTCTTCCATAGAAGCCAAAAGTTGGTGCAGTAAAGTCACCAAGCATCTTCCTTGCATCTCTACCATTGTTGTTGTTTTCGGCTGTCATGTCTTCTTCTTTTTTGAAAATTTCTGTAAGGTCCTCTCCAGAATGTTGTGCTTTAGCTTCTCTTAGCTTCCTCTTCAGAGTCCTTTCAGGTTCAGGATCACCTTCAACAAGAAAGTCTTTATCCCTGTTCTTGCTTATATGAAAAAGAAGAGAACAGAGAGAGAAGAGGAATCCTCTATGTCACAGTATAGAGATTCTTTTATGTGAGTAGAAGAATAGAAGAATAAAATAAAGAGGAAGGAAAAAGAAATTCGAACAGAGAGAGAGAGAGAGAGAGAGAGAGAGAGGGTTCGAATTATGAGTAGAAGAAAAGTGTTAGTAATTAAATAAAATAAATAGAAAAAGAGAGGGAATTCGAATATTAAAAAGAGGGAGAAGAAAAATATTTTTATTTTTATTTAATTAATTAAGTTAGAATTTGAAATTTAAGAAAAGAAATAAAATAAAATTAGAATTTAAAATAATTTGTTAATTAAAAAGAATTTTGAAAAAGTGGTTAGTGATTTTCGAAAATTATAAGTGGAAAAGTAGTTAGGTGGTTTTGAAAAAGATAAGAAATAATAAACTTTTTTAAAATTAAAACAGACAAGTCAAGTGGTTAATGGAAAAAGATTTGAAAATAAATTTTGAAAAGATAAGAAGTTAGAAAAAGATTCTGAAATTAAATTTTGAAAAAGATATGATTGAAATTTATTTTGAAAAAGATTGAAAAGGGAATTAAAAAGATTTGATTTTTTAAAATTAAAGTTGATGACTTGACTAACAAGAAACTAAAAGATATGATTCTAGAATTTAAAGATTGGACCTTTCTTAACAGGAAAGTAACAAACTTGAAATTTTTGAATCAAAACATTAAATACTAGCAAAGATTTCAAAAATTACGAAATAAAATTAAGAAAATGATTTTGAAAATTTGTTTAAAGATTTTCGAAAACATTAAAATAAAAATGAAAAAGATTTTGAAAAATTTTAAGAAAGAATTCGGAAATATTAAAAGAAAATTGAAAAAAGATTTAAAAAGATAGAATTTTAAAATTGAAATTTTGACTTGACTAACAAGAAACAACTAAATTTTAAAACTTTTTGACTAAGTCAACCCAAAATTTTGAAATTTATGAGTAAAATAAGGGAAAGATATTATTTTTGATTTTTTTGAATTAATGAAGAAAGAGAAAAACAACAAAATGACACAAGACATACGAATTTAAGATCAAAACAAGTAATGCATGCAAGAACACTTTGAATGTCAAGATGAACACCTAGAACATTTTGAAGATCATGATGAAGGTCAAGAACATATTTTTGAAAATTTTTAAGAAAAGAAAGACATGCAAGACACCAAACTTAGAAATTTTTAATGTTTAGACACTATGAATTCGAAAATGCATATGAAAAACAACAAAAAACACAAAGCAAGAAAATCACAAGATTAAACAAGGAAAATCATCAAGAACAACTTGATGATCAAGAAAGAACACATGATGAATTTTCAAAAATTAATGAAAAATTAAAACATGTAGTTGACACCAAACATAAAATTTGACACTAATCTCAAACAAGAAACACAATTTTTTTTTTTTGGTTTTTATGGTTTTATTAAATTTTTTTGTATACTTTTCGAAACTATTTTGAAAAAAGAAAATAAAGAAATTCAAAATTTTTAATGAGAATTCTAGGATTCTTATAATGTTAGTCTAAAGCTTCGGTCCAAAATTTTAGACATAGCCAATGGCCAGCCAAGCTTCATCACAGAATTTTAAATGAGAATTTAAAGGCTCATGCAATGTTATTCTAAAGCTTCGGTCCAAAAGAATTAGACATGGCCAAATGGCCAGCCAAGCTTTAGCATAACAAATACAGACATGTCCTTTTTGCAATGGAAAGTGGAAATCTCAGTCCAAAAGATTAGACATCGCTTAACAGCCAGCCAGGTTTCAACATACCTCATGAAGCTCTAGAATTCATTCTTAAAAATTCTGAAGAACACATTTTTTTTCAAAATTAAAAATAAAAAGCTTAAACATAAAATAAAATTACCCAATCTAAGCAACAAGATGAACTGTCAGTTGTCCAAACTCGAACAATCCCCGGCAACGGTGCCAAAAACTTAGTAATACCTTACGTGAGTAAGGGTCGATCCCACGGAGATTGTCGGCTTGAAGCAAGCTATGGTCATCCTGTAAATCTTAGTCAGGCGGATTCAAATGGTTATGAGGTTTTGATAATTAAAAGAGAAATAAAACATAAAATAAAATAGAGATACTTATGTAATTCATTGGTGGGAATTTCAGATAAATGTTTGGAGAGGTTTTGTTGCTTCTGAACCTCTGCTTTCCTATTGTCTTCTTCCAATCATGCGTGCTCCCTTCCATGGCAAGCTGTATGATCCTCTCGGATGAAAAATACCAGGTACGATCTCTGCACAGCTAATCAACTGTCGGATTTCTCGTCTCGAATGAAAAATACTAGGTACAGCTACTGCACGGCTAATCATCTGTCGATTCTCACTAGCGTCGGAATAGGATCTCTCTATCCTTTTGCACACTGTCACTGCGCCCAACATTCGCAAGTTTGATACTCATCACAGTCATCCCTTCCTAGATCCTACTCAGAATACCACAGACAAGGTTTAGACTTTCTGGATCTCAGAAATGCTGCTAATTGGTTCTAGCCTATACCACGAAGGTTCTAATCACGAATTCGGATGCTCTGTTGTCAGGAGAGACGATGCGAATCGTGAATCAGAGACCCAAGAGAATATACTCTGGCTGTCGTCCAATGACTACGTTGAACATCATGTAGACCGCTTGTGGTTGTCAGGCACGCGGATCTTGGCTAAGCGAGTAACGAAGATAGTGGGTGATTATCACGGGTCACCCCTTCATTCTGACTTAACTGAATTAAGTACAAGAGTATATCTTGGAGAAGAAGTAAGAGTGAATTGAAAGAAAAACAATAGTATTTGCATTAATTCATGAAGAACAGCAGAGCTCCACACCTTAATCTATGAGGTGTAGAAACTCCACCGTAGAAAATACATAAGAGAAATAGGTCTAGGAATGGCTGAATGGCCAGCCTCCAAACGTGAACAATGACATAAGCTAGATGTGAATACAATAGTAAGAAGTTCTTTTTATACTAAACTAGTAACTTAGGTTTGCAGAAAATGAGTAACTAAGTGCAGATAGTGCAAAAATCCACTTTCGGGGCCCACTTGGTGTGTGCTTGGGCTGAGCATTGAAGCTTTCACATGCATAGGCCATTCTTGGAGTTAAACGCCAGCTTGGGTGCCAGTTTGGGCGTTTAACTCCAGTTTTGGTGCTAGTTCTGGCGTTTTACGCTAGAAAAGGGTCTCTGGTGGGCGTTTGAACGCCAGTTTGGGCCATCAAATCTCGGGCAAAGTATGGACTATTATATATTTCTGGAAAGCCCAAGATTTCTAATTTCCAACGCAATTAAGAGTGTGCCAATTGAGCTTCTGTAGCTGTAGAAAATCCGCTTCGAGTGCAGGAGGGTCAGAATCCAGCAGCATCTGCAGTCCTTTCTCAGCCTCTAAATCAGATTTTTGCTCAGGTCCCTCAATTTCAGCCAGAAAATACCTGAAATCACAGAAAAAGACACAAACTCATAGTAAATTCTAGAAATGTGATTTTTTCATAAAAACTAATAAAAATATAATAAAAAGTAACTAAAACATACTAAAAACTATGTAAAAACAATGCCAAAAAGGGTATAAATTATCCGCTCATCAGTACGCGTGGGTCACGCGTGCACGTTGCTTGGCAATTTCCTATCCACGTGTATACGTGATGTACGCGTACATGTTGCCATGTAACTTCACTTCCACGCGTGCGCGTCTGCTGCGCGTGCGCGTCCATTGATACACTCCAAATCCTTATTTTCTTCATGCATTCTCCACTTTGTATGCTTTTCTCTTCATTTCTTCCATCCAATACTTGCCTTATGAACCTGATGAACCTGAAATTACTCAAAAAACACATCAAGGCATCGAATGGAATTAAAGTGAATTAAAATCACCAATTTAAGAGCCTAAAAAGCATGTTTTTATACTTAAGTGCAAATTAAGGGAGAATTACAAAACCATACTATTTCATTGAATAAATATGGAAAAAGGTGATAAAATTCCCTAAAATAAGCACAAGATAAACCACAAAATTGGGGTTTATCAATAAGCCACGAATTGATTTCAGTTTCTCAGCCCTTGAATTCGAATTTACTGGGTAAAAAGTATTGAGATTTTAGATTCTTTGATGTTATAGGATCCAATTAGCTTGAAGGGAAGGCCTAGTCTTGCCTCTTTGATCCTTGGGTAGGGTAAGGAATCTCAAACCCTAATGAAATTTCTGAATTTAGGCATTTGGGTATTGAGTTATTGTGTTTGGATGTGATAATTGTGGTTTAGGTAGTGTGTATGTGAATATTGAAGCTTGATTGAGGTATTGAAAAGCTTGGAGTAGGCTTGTGGTGCTGAAAATCTGGCCTTGAAGGGGTTGGAGTCTTGAAAATTGAGGAAAGTGAAATTGGAAATGTTCCGGGTCGAGCAGGAAATCGGCCAAGGTATGGTTTCGATTTCCTGTATCTAAAATGTAATGTGGTTGTGAAAACTTAGGCTAGAGACCCTAAGATAGGATTTGGACTATTGATGTTGTTGATTGGTTGAGATGAACTGTGTTGTTATGTATGTGATTAGTGAATTTTGAAATGTTGATGTGGTGGTTAGATGATATGGATTAAGTTGAATATATGTGAATAATGATTGGTTGGTTGTGAGTGTTGCTAATTGTTGATGAGCATGTAAGGTTATGAGCAATGTGGATTGATATGCTTAATTGTTAGTGAGATTTGAGGCTCTTGTTGGTGAGCATGATTTGGTGTGTGATATTGATGAGTATACTTATGGTTATGGATAAAATTGAATAAATGTTTGGAAAATTGAGCTATGGAATGCGGATTATAAATTGAATTATTGAATTGAGATTTGGTTAAAAGTGGATAATTGGTGGGTTGAGGATTGAATGAGAGGTTGGAAATTGTTGAGGTTGAATGGTTGAGTTTTGGTTGGTTTTGAATGAATTTGGAAGTGTATGTTTTGAAAATTGGAAGTTTATGAACCTTGGTAAAAATAAAATTTTGACGAACTTCAACGGATCATATCTCGAGCTATTGTTTTTGAAACTTGATGCTTTTTATACCAAATGAAAGATAATTTGGTCGAAAACTGAATTTTGTGGAGAGAGATATGATCATTGAAAGTTGGTGTCTGAAATCCGAATTCTGTTAATTCTGTAGAATTTGAGATTTTTGGTTTGTGTGCGCACACACAGCCCTGTGTGCACGCACACCCCGTGAATTCTCGAACCTGTGCGCACGCACAGCCTTGTGCGCACGCACACGTTGGGAGGTACATTCTGTTGATGGCGTTCGCACGTCTTGTGCGTGCACTCAATAATTGAAATTTTGCTTTTTGTGCGTACGTACAACCTATGCGCATGCACGCACACTTTCTAAAAATTCTTCTGGGCGTGCATGACGAGCAGATAATTTATACGCTTTTTGGCATTGTTTTTAGTATGTTTTTAGTAGAATCTAGTTACTTTTAGGGATGTTTTCATTATTTTTTATGTTAAATTCACATTTCTGGACTTTACTATGAGTTTGTGTGTTTTTTTGTAATTTCAGGTATTTTCTGGCTGAAATTGAGGGACTTGAACAAAAATCAGATTCAGAGGTTGAAGAAGGACTGCTGATGCTGTTGGATTCTGACCTCCCTGCACTCAAAGTGGATATTCTGGATCTACAGAACTCAAAATGGCGCGCTTCCAATTGCGTTGGAAAGTAGACATCTAGGGCTTTCCAGCAATGTATAATAGTCCATACTTTGGCCGAGTTTAGACGATGCAAACTGGCGTTCAACGCCAGCTCTCTGCCCAATTCTGGCGTCCAGCGCCAGAAACAAATTGCAAAGTGGAGTTCAACGCCCAAAATGGCACAAAAGCTGGCGTTCAACTCCAAGAATGACCTCTCCACGTGTAGACTTCAAGCTCATCCCAAGCACACACCAAGTGGGCCTCGGAAGTGGATTTATGCATCAATTACTTATTTCTGTAAACCCTAGTAACTAGTTTAGTATAAATAGGAATTTTTACTATTATATTTATCATCTTTGGAATCATCTTTGGAATCATCTTTGGAATCATCTTTGGATTATCCTTTGATCTATTGATCACGTTTGGGGGCTGATGAGCGGATAATTTATACGCTTTTTGACATTGTTTTTAGTATGTTTTTAGTAGGATCCAGTTACTTTTAGGGATGTTTTCATTAGTTTTTATGTTAAATTCACATTTCTGGACTTTACTATGAGTTTGTGTGTTTTTCTGTAATTTCAGGTATTTTCTGGCTGAAATTGAGGGACTTGAGCAAAAATCAAATTCAGAGGTTGAAAAAGGACTGCTGATGCTGTTGGATTCTGACCTCCCTGCACTCAAAGTGGATTTTCTGGAGCTACAGAACTCGAAATGGCGCGCTTCCAATTGCGTTGGAAAGTAGACATCCAGGGCTTTCCAGCAATATATAATAGTCCATACTTTGGCCAAGAATTGACGACGTAAACTGGCGTTCAACGCTAGCCTTCTGCCCAAATCTGGCGTCTAGCGCCAGAAAAGGATCCAAAACCAAAGTTGAACGCCCAAACTGGCACAGAAACTGGCGTTCAACTCCACAAATGGCCTCTGCACGTGCAACACTCAGGCTCAGCCCAAACACACACCAAGTGGGCCCCGAAAGTGGATTTATGCATCAATTACTTACTCATGTAAACCCTAGTAGCTAGTTTATTATAAATAGGACCTTTTACTATTGTATTAGGCATCTTTGGATCACCTTATGATCCTTTGATCACGTTTTAGGGGGCTGGCCATCTCGGCCATGCCTGGACCTTCACTTATGTATTTTCAACGGTAGAGTTTCTACACTCCATAGATTAAGGTGTGGAGCTCTGTTGTTCCTCAAAGATTAATGCATAATACTACTGTTTTCTATTCAATTCTTCTTATTTCGCTTCTAAGATATCTATTCGCACCCAAGAACGTAATGAAGGTGATGATTATGTGTGACGCTCATCATCCTTCTCCCTTATGAACGCGTGCCTGACAAACACTTCCGTTCTACATGAATTAAGCTAGAATGAATATCTCTTAGATCTCCTAACCAGAATCTTCGTGGCGTAAGCTAGAATGATGGTGGCATTCAAGAGAATCCGGAAGGTCTAAACCTTGTATGTGGTATTCCGAGTAGGATTCAATGATTGAATGACTGTGACGAGCTCCTAACTCGCGATTGCAGGGCGTTAGTGACAGACGCAAAAGGATAGTAAATCCTATTCCAGCATGATCGAGAACCGACAGATGAATAGCCGTGCCGTGACAGGGTGCGTGAGCATATTATTCACTGAGAGGATAAGATGAAGCCATTGACAAGGGTGATGCCTCCAGACGATTAGCCGTGCCGTGACAGGGCATTGGATCATTTTCCTGAGAGATGACAGAAAGTAGCCATTGAGAGTGGTAATGTATCACATAAAGCCAGCCATGGAAAGGAGTAAGACTGATTGGATGAAGATAGCAGGAAAGCAGAGGTTCAGAGGAACGAAAAGCATCTCCATTCACTTATCTGAAATTCCTACCAATGAATTACATAAGTATCTCTATCCCTATTTTATTATATAATATTCGAAAACACCATTATCACTTTATATCTGCCTGACTGAGATTTACAAGGTGACCATAGCTTGCTTCATACCAACAATCTCCGTGGGATTCGACCCTTACTCACGTAAGGTATTACTTGGACGACCCAGTGCATTTGCTGGTTAGTTGTATCGAAGTTGTGACAATCATGAATTAAGATCAGAGCACCAAGCTTTGGAGCCATTACCAGGATTTGTTCGAGCCTGGAGATCACAATTTCGTGCACCATGTTTTTGGCGCCGTTGCCGGGGATTGTTTGAGTTTGGACAACTGACGGTTCATCTTGTTGCTCAGATTAGGTAATTTTCTTTTCATTTTGTTTTCTTTTCAAAAATTTTTCAAAAATATTTTCAAAAAAATTTTTCATCTGTTTTCGAAAAAAATAAAAATGTTTTCAAAATTTTATTCAAAATTTTTAAGAATGAATTCTAGTGTTTCATGAAGCATGTGAAGCCTGGCCGGCTGTAAAGCCATTTCTAAATTTATTTGGACTGAGGCTTGCAATTTGTTATCAAGAGCAAGCTAGTTGTTGCTAATCAACCTGCTGGTGATCCTCAATCACCTGCTGAAGCTTGGCTGGCCATTGGCCATGTCTAGTGTTTTGGACCGGAGCTTTCATTGAAAGCTTGGCTGGCTAGTGAGCCATGTCTAATTCCTGGACTGAAGCTTTAGACTAAGAATGCAAGATTCCTAGAATTCATATTAAAAATTTTGGAATCCTTATTTTCCCTTTTCAATAAATTTTCGAAAAAAAAAATCCAAAAAAAAATTAGAAAATCATAAAAATCAAAAATATTTTCTGTTTCTTGTTTGAGTCTTGAGTCACATTATAAGTTTGGTATCACTTGCATATGCATCTTGCATTTTTTTTCGAAAATATCATGCGTTCTTCATGATCTTCAAGTTGTTCTTGGTAAGTCTTCTTGTTTGATCTTGATGATTTTTTGTTTTGTGTCTTTTCATGTTTATCATATGCATTCTTGAATTCTTGGTGTCTAAGCATTAAAGAATTGTAAGTTTGGTGTCTTGCATGTTTTCTTTGCATAAAAAAATTTTTCAAAAATATGTTCTTGATGTTCATCTTGACATTCAAAGTGTTCTTGGTGTTCATCTTGACATTCATATCATTCATACATGCATTCATTGTTTTGATCTAAAAATTTCATGCATTGCATAATTTTCATGTTTTCATAAAAATTCAAAAATAAAAAAAAAATATCTTTCTCTTTTTCTCTCATCAAATTCGAAAATTTGGATTGACTTTTTCAAAAATTTTTAAAATCAAGTTGTTTCTTATGAGTCAAATCAAATTTTCAATTTGAAAATCTTATCTTTTTCAAAATCTTTTTCAAAAATCAAATCTTTTTCAAAATTTTTGGTTATTTTCGAAAATTCCAAAAATATTTTTCAAAAATCTTTTTCTTAATTTTTTCACAAATTTTCGAAAATAACATAATCAATTAATGTTTTGATTCAAAACTTGGAAGTTTGTTACTTGCTTGTTAAGAAAGATTCAAACTTTAAGTTCTAGAATCATATCTTGTGATTTCTTATGAATCAAGTCATTAATTGAGATTTTAAAAATTAAATCTTTTTCAAAACTAATTTCTATCATATCTTTTAAAAAATATCTTCTTATCTTATCTTTTTCAAAAATATCTTTTCAAAATATCTTTTCTAACCTCCTAACTTCTTATCTTTTCAAAATTTGTTTCACCTAACTAACTAACTTTTTGTTTGTTTCTTAACTTTTTCAAAACCACCTAACTAACTCTCTCTCTCAATTTTCGAACATATCTTCTCTCTTTCTCAAAAATTTCTTTTTATTAACTAATTATTCTTATTTTTATTTTTAATTTCAAAAAATTTTCGAAAAAAAAAAATACTAAACATTTTTCAAAAAAAAAACCATTTTCAAAAATCACTAACTCCTTTTCAAAAATAATTTTCGAAAATTCCCTCCTTCTCTCTCATCTTATTCTATTTATTTATTCATCTACTAACATCTCTTCCTCACATCATCACCAAATTCGAACCCCCTCCTCTATCTGTGTTCGAATTTCTTCTACTAACAATAAGGATCCTCTTTACTGTGACATAGAGGATTCCTCTTCTTTTCTTTTTCTCTTCTCTTTCTTATGAGCAGGGACAGAGAAAAAGGCATTCTTGTTGAAGCTGATCTAGAACCTGAAAGGACTCTGAAGAGAAAATTAAGAGAAGCTAAATTACAACAATCCAGAGACAACTTGATTGAAAATTTCGAACAAGTAAAGGAGATGGCAGCCGAACCCAACAACAATGCAAGGAAGATGCTTGGTGACTTTACTGCACCTAATTCCAATTTACATGGAAGAAGCATCTCCATTCCTGCCATTGGAGCAAACAACTTTGAGCTGAAACCTCAATTAGTTTCTCTGATGCAGCAGAACTGCAAGTTTCATGGACTTCCATCTGAAGATCCTTTTCAGTTCTTGACTGAATTCTTGCAGATATGTGATACTGTTAAGACTAATGGAGTAGATCCTGAAGTCTACAGGCTCATGCTTTTCCCTTTTGCTGTAAGAGACAGAGCTAGATTATGGTTGGATTCTCAACCCAAAGACAGCCTGAACTCTTGGGATAAGCTGGTCACGGCTTTCTTAGCCAAGTACTTTCCTCCTCAAAAGCTGAGCAAGCTTAGAGCTGATGTTCAAACCTTCAGACAGAAAGAAGGTGAATCCCTCTATGAAGCTTGGGAAAAATACAAACAGTTGACCAAAAAGTGTCCTTCTGACATGCTTTCAGAATGGACCATCCTGGATATATTCTATGATGGTTTATCTGAGCTATCAAAGATGTCACTGGACACTTCTGCAGGTGGATCCATTCACCTAAAGAAAACGCCTGCAGAAGCTCAAGAACTCATTGACATGGTTGCTAATAACCAGTTCATGTACACTTCTGAAAGGAATCCTATGAGTAATGGGACGCCTATAAAGAAGGGAGTTCTTGAAGTTGATACTCTGAATGCCATATTGGCTCAGAATAAAATATTGACTCAGTAAGTCAATATGATTTCTCAGAGTCTGCATGGAATGCAAGCTGCATCCAACAGTACTCAAGAGGCTTCTCCTGAAGAAGAAGCTTATGATCCTGAGAACCCTGCAATAGCAGAGGTAAATTACTTAGGTGAACCTTATGGAAACACCTATAACTCAACATGGAGAAATCATCCAAATTTCTCATGGAAGGATCAAAAGCCCCAACAAGGCTTTAATAATGGTGGAAGAAATAGGTTTAGCAATAGCAAGCCTTTTCCATCATCAACTCAGCAACAGACAGAGAACTCTGAACAAAATGCTTCTAATTTAGCAAATCTAGTCTCTGATCTATCTAAGGCCATTGTAAGTTTCATGAATGAAACAAGGTCTTCCATTAGAAATCTGGAAGCACAAGTGGACCAGCTGAGTAAAAGGATCACTGAAATCCCTCCTAGTACTCTCCCAAGCAATACAGAAGAGAACCCAAAAGGAGAGTGCAAGGCCATTGACATAAGCGCCATGGCCGAACCTGTGAGGAGAGGAGAGGACGTGAATCCCAAGGAGGAAGACCCCCTGGGACGTCCAGTGGTCAATAAGGAGCTTCCCTCTGAGGAACCAAAGGACTCTGGGGCCCATCTAGAGACCATAGAGATCCCATTGAACCTCCTTATACCCTTCATGAGCTCTGATGAGTATTCCTCTTCTGAAGAGAATGAGGATGTTACTGAAGAGCAAACTGCCAAGTTTCTTGGTGCAATCATGAAGCTAAATGCCAAATTATTTGGCATTGATACTTGGGAAGTTGAACCTCCCTTGTTCATCAATGAACTAAGTGATCTGGATCAACTGACATTGCCTCAGAAGAGACAGGATCCTGGAAAGTTCATAATACCCTGTACCATAGGCACCATGATCTTTAAGGCTCTGTGTGACCTTGGTTCAGGAATAAACCTCATGCCCCTCTCTGTAATAGAGAAACTGGGAATCTATGGGGTGTAAGCTGCTAAAATCTCACTAGAGATGGCAGACAGCTCAAGAAAACAGGCTTATGGACAAGTAGAAGATGTATTAGTAAAGGTTGAGGGCCTTTACATACCTACTGATTTCATAGTCCTGGATACTGGAAAGGAAGAGGATGAATCCATCATCCTAGGAAGACCTTTCCTGGCCACAGCAAAAGCTGTGATTGATGTTGACAGAGGTGAAATATTCCTTCAATGGAATGAGGACTCCCTTGTGTTTAAAACTCAAGGATCTCCCTCTGCAACCATGGAGAGGAAGCAGAAAAAGCTTCTCTCAAAGCAGAGTCAACCAGAGCCCCCACAGTCAAACTCTAAGTTTGGTGTTGGGAGGCCACAACCAAACTCTAAGTTTGGTGTTGGAGAGTCTCAATAAAGCTCTGCACATCTGTGAGGCTCCATGAGAGCCCACTGTCAAGCTATTAACACTAAAGAAGTGCTTGTTGGGAGGCAACCCAATGTTTATCTAATTCTTATTTTTATTGTTTTTCATGTTTTCTTAGGTTCATGATCATGTGGAGTCACAAAATAAATTTAAAAATTGAAAACGGAATCAAAAACAGCAGAAGAAAAATCACACCCTGGAGGAGCATCTGTCTGGCGTTCAGCGCCAGAATAGAGCATGGTTCTGGCGCTGAATGCCCAAAATGGGCAGCTTCTGGGCGCTGAACGCCAGAACAGGCATGGTTCTGGCGTTCAACGCCAGAAATGGCACACAAATGGGCGTTGAACGCCCAAAATGGCCACCAACCTGGCGCTGAACGCCCAGAGTTGGGTACAAAGGCATTTTTACATGCCTAATGGGTGCAGGGATGTAAATCCTTGAACACCTCAGGATCTGTGGACCCCACAGGATCCCCACCTACCTCCACTCACTTCTTCTCACCACTCTCTTTCACACAACCCCATAAACACTCTTCCCTAAAAGCCCTTCACCAATCACCTCAATCTCTCTTCCCCATTAAACCTTCACCACTCACATCCACCCACTCTTCCCAATAAACCTACCTCATAAACTCCACCTACCTTCAAAATTCAAAACCAATTTCCCACCCAAACCCACCCATATGGCCGAAACCTTTCCCCCCTTCCCTTCCCTATATAAAGCCCTCCATTCTTCATCAAATTCACACAACACACCCCTCTACACTCCTCTTGGCCGAAACCACATCTCCCTCTCCCTCTCCATATTTCTTCTTCTTCCTCTTCTATTCTTTTGTTTATTGCTCGAGGGCGAGCAATATTCTAAGTTTGGTGTGGTAAAAGCATAGCTTTTTTGTTTTTCCATTACCATTGATGGCACCTAAGACCGGAGAATCCTCTAGAAGAGGGAAAGGGAAGATAAAAGCTTCCACATCCAGTCATGGGAGATGGAAAGGTTCATCTCTAAAGCCCATCAAGACCACTTCTATGATGTTGTGGCCAAGAAGAAGGTGATCCCTGAGGTCCCTTTTAAACTCAAAAGAAATGAGTATCCAGAGATCCGACATGAAATTCAAAGAAGAGGTTGGGAAGTTCTAACAAATCCCATCCAACAAGTCGGCATCCTAATGGTTCAAGAGTTCTATGCCAATGCATGGATCACCAAGAACCATGATCAAAGTAAGAACCCGGATCCAAAGAACTATGTTACAATGGTTCGGGGGAAATACTTAGATTTTAGTCCGGAGAATGTGAGGTTGGCGTTCAACTTGCCATACATGGAAGAGAACGCACGCCCCTACACAAGGAGAGTCAACTTTGATCAAAGGTTGGACCAAGTCCTTATGGACATATGTGTAGAAGGAGCTCAATGGAAGATTGACTCCAAAGGCAAGCCGGTTCAACTAAGAAGATTGGACCTCAAGCCTATTGCTAGAGGATGGTTGGAGTTTATTCAATGCTCAATCATTCCCACTAGCAACCGGTCTAAAGTTACTATAGACCGGGCCATCATGATCCATAGCATCATGATTGGAGAAGAGGTGGAAGTTCATGAGATTATACCTCAAGAACTCTACAAGGTGGCTGACAAGTCCTCCACTATGGCAAGGTTAGCCTTTCCTCACCTCATTTGCCACCTATGCAATTCAGCTGGGATTGACATACAGGGAGATATCCTCATTAAAGAGGAAAAGCCCATCACTAAGAAAAAGATGGAGCAAGCAAGAGAGCCCAGTCATGGAGCTCAAGAGGCGCAAGAAGCTCATCACCATGAGATTCCGGAAATGCCTCAAATGCACTTTCCTCCACAAAACTATTGGGAGCACATTAACACCTCCCTAGAAGAATTGAGTCCCAATATGGGACAACTAAGGGTGGAACATCAAGAGCACTCCATCATGCTCCATGAAATAAGAGAAGATCAAAAAGCAATGAGGGAGGAGCAACAAAGACAAGGAAGATACATAGAAGAGCTCAAGGACATCATTGGTTCCTCAAGAAGGAAATGCCACCATCACTAAGGTGGATTCATTCCTTGTTCTTATTTCCTCTATTTTTCGTTTTCTATGTTATGTGCTTATCTATGTTTGTGTCTTCATTACATGATCATTAGTAGTTAGTAACTTTGTCTTAAAGTTATGAATGTCCTATGAATCCATCACCTCTCTTAAATGAAAAATGTTTTAATTCGAAAGAACAAGAAGTACATGAGTTTCAAATTTATCCTTGAACTTAGCTTAATTATATTGATGTGGTGACAATGCTTCTTGTTTTCTGAATGTATGCTTGAACAGTGCATATGTCTTTTGAAGTTGTTGTTTAAGAATGTTAAATATGTTGGCTCTTGAAAGAATGATGACTAGGAGACATGTTATTTGATAATCTGAAAAATCATAAAAAGGATTCTTGAAGCAAGAAAAAGCAGCAAAGAACAAAGCTTGCAGAAAAAAAAAAAAGGGGGCGAAAAAAAATAGAAAAAAAAATAATAATAAAGAAAAAGAAAAAGCAAGCAGAAAAAGCCAATAACCCTTAAAACCAAAAGGCAAGGGCAAAAAAAAAAGGGGATCCCAAGGCTTTGAGCATCAGTGGATAGGAGGGCCTAAAGGAATAAAATCCTGGTCTAAGCGGCTAAACCAAGCTGTCCCTATCCATGTGCTTGTGGCGTGTAGGTGTCAAGTGAAAACTTGAGACTGAGTGGTTAAAGTCAAGGTCCAAAGCAAAAGAAGAGTGTGCTTAAGAACCCTGGACACCTCTAATTGGGGACTTTAGCAAAGCTGAGTCACAATCTGAAAAGGTTCACCCAATTATGTGTCTGTGGCATTTATGTATCCGGTGGTAATACTGGAAAACAAAGTGCTTAGGGCCACGGCCAAGACTCATAAAGAAGCTGTGTTCAAGAATCATCATACTGAACTAGGAGAGTCAATAACACTATTCGAAATCTGAGGTTCCTATAGATGCCAATCATTCTGAACCTCAATGGATAAAGTGAGATGCCAAAACTATTCAAGAGGCAAAAAGCTTTAAGTCCCGCTCATATGATTGCAGCTATGTTTCATTGATAGTTTGGAATTTATAGTATATTCTCTTCTTTTTATCCTATTTGATTTTTAGTTGCTTGGGGACAAGCAACAATTTAAGTTTGGTGTTGTGATGAGCGGATAATTTATACGCTTTTTGACATTGTTTTTAGTATGTTTTTAGTAGGATCCAGTTACTTTTAGGGATGTTTTCATTAGTTTTTATGTTAAATTCACATTTCTGGACTTTACTATGAGTTTGTGTGTTTTTCTGTAATTTCATGTATTTTCTGGCTGAAATTGAGGGACTTGAGCAAAAATCAGATTCAGAGGTTGAAAAAGGACTGCTGATGCTGTTGGATTCTGACCTCCCTGCACTCAAAGTGGATTTTCTGGAGCTACAGAACTCGAAATGGCGCGCTTCCAATTGCGTTGGAAAGTAGACAGCCAGGGCTTTCCAGCAATATATAATAGTCCATACTTTGGCCAAGAATTGACGACGTAAACTGGCGTTCAACGCCAGCCTTCTGCCCAAATCTGGCGTCCAGCGCCAGAAAAGGATCCAAAACCAAAGTTAAACGCCCAAACTGGCACAGAAACTGGCGTTCAACTCCACAAATGGCCTCTGCACGTGCAACACTCAGGCTCAGCCCAAACACACACCAAGTGGGCCCCGGAAGTGGATTTATGCATCAATTACTTACTCATGTAAACCCTAGTAGCTAGTTTATTATAAATAGGACCTTTTACTATTGTATTAGGCATCTTTGGATCACCTTATGATCCTTTGATCACGTTTTAGGTGGCTGGCCATCTCGGCCATGCCTGGACCTTCACTTATGTATTTTCAACGGTAGAGTTTCTACACTCCATAGATTAAGGTGTGGAGCTCTGCTGTTCCTCAAAGATTAATGCATAGTACTACTGTTTTCTATTCAATTCTTCTTATTTTGCTTCTAAGATATCTATTCGCACCCAAGAACGTGATGAAGGTGATGATTATGTGTGACGCTCATCATCCTTCTCCCTTATGAACGCGTGCCTGACAAACACTTCCGTTCTACATGAATTAAGCTAGAATGAATATCTCTTAGATCTCCTAACCAGAATCTTCGTGGCGTAAGCTAGAATGATGGCGGCATTCAAGAGAATCCGGAAGGTCTAAACCTTGTCTGTGGTATTCCGAGTAGGATTCAATGATTGAATTACTGTGACGAGCTCCTAACTCGCGATTGCAGGGCGTTAGTGACAGACGTAAAAGGATAGTAAATCCTATTCCAGCATGATCGAGAACCGACAGATGAATAGCCGTGCCGTGACAGGGTGCGTGAGCATATTATTCACTGAGAGGATAAGATGAAGCCATTGACAAGGGTGATGCCTCCAGACGATTAGCCGTGCCGTGACAGGGCATTGGATCATTTTCCCGAGAGATGACCGAAAGTAGCCATTGACAGTGGTGATGTATCACATAAAGCCAGCCATGGAAAGGAGTAAGACTGATTGGATGAAGATAGCAGGAAAGCAGAGGTTCAGAGGAACGAAAAGCATCTCCATTCACTTATCTGAAATTCCTACCAATGAATTACATAAGTATCTCTATCCCTATTTTATTATATAATATTCGAAAACACCATTATCACTTTATATCTGCCTGACTGAGATTTACAAGGTGACCATAGCTTGCTTCATACCAACAATCTCCGTGGGATTCGACCCTTACTCACGTAAGGTATTACTTGGACGACCCAGTGCACTTGCTGGTTAGTTGTATCGAAGTTGTGACAATCATGAATTAAGATCAGAGCACCAAGCTTTGGAGCCATTACCAGGATTTGTTCGAGCCTGGAGATCACAATTTCGTGCACCAGGGGCTGGCCATTCGGCCATGCCTGGACCTTCATTACTTATGTATTTTCAACGGTAGAGTTTCTGCACTCCATAGATTAAGGTGTGGAGCTCTGCTATTCCTCAAAGATTAATGCAAAGTACTACTGTTTTCTATTCAATTCATCTTATTTCGCTTCTAAGATATTCATTCGCACTTCAACCTGAATGTGATGAACGTGACAATCATCATCATTCCCTATGAACGCGTGCCTGACAACCACTTCCGTTCTACATTAGATTGAATGAGTATCTCTTAGATCTCTTAATCAGAATCTTCGTGGTATAAGCTAGATTGATGGCGGCATTCATGAGAGTCTGGAAAGTCTAAACCTTGTCCGTGGTATTCCGAGTAGGACTCTGGGATTGAATGACTGTGACGAACTCCAAACTCGCGAGTGTTGGGCGTAGTGATAGACGCAAAAGGATAGTAAATTCTATTCCAGTATGATCGAGAACCTCCAAGATGATTAGCCATGCAGTGACAGCGCATCGGACCATTTTCACAGAGAGGAATAGGATGCAACCAACGACAAGGGTGATGCCTCCAGACGATTAGCCGTGCTGTGACAGAGCATTTGGACTATTTTCCCGAGAGGATTGAAAGTAGCCATTGGCACCGGTGACATCCTTACACAAAGCCAGCCATAGAAAGGAGTAAGACGGATTGGATGAAGACAGCAGGAAAGCAGAGGTTCAGAGGAATGAATGCATCTCCATACGCTTATCTGAAATTCTCACCAATGATTTACATAAGTATTTCTATCCTTATTTTAGTATTAATTTCGAAAACTCCATAACTATTTTATATCTGCATGACTGAGATTTACAAGGTGACCATAGCTTGCTTCATACCAACAATCTCCGTGGGATCGACCCTTACTCACGTAAGGTTTATTACTTGGACGACCCAGTGCACTTGCTGGTTAGTTATGCGAAGTTGTGAAGATATGTTTAGACCATGGTTCTGTGCATCCGTTTTTGGTGCCATCGCCAGGGAATCAATTTCGAACAGTAATTCACAACCTGAGTAACAATTTCACATACCAAGTTTTTGGCGCCGTTGCCGGGGATTGTTCGAGTTTGGACAACTGACGGTTCATCTTGCTGCAAAGATTAGGTAATTTTCTTTTTGTTTTCTTTTTAAAAATTTTTCAAAAATCTTTCAAAAATTTTCTCATCTGTTTTCGAAAAAAATAAAAAATGTTTTCAAAAATATATTTTTCTTCAGAATTTTTAAGAATGAATTCTAGTGTTTCATGAAGCATGTTGAAGCCTGGCTGGCTGTAAAGCCATGTCTCAATTCTTTTGGACTCAAAAGAAGAGCTTCTTTATCTTTCTTAGCAAATTGGCTGCTGAATGTAAAGTTCTACTAAAGCTTGGCTGGCTATTAAGCCATGTCTGACCCTTTGATTGGAGCTTTAAACTAAAGAGCATAAGATTCCTGGAATTCATATTAAAAATTTTGGAATCCTTATTTTTCTTTTTCAAAATGATTTTCGAAAAAAATTAAAAGAAAATACAAAAAAATCATAAAATCATAAAAATCAAAAAAAATATTTTGTATTTCTTGTTTGAGTCTTGAGTCAGATTTAAAGTTTGGTGTCAATTGCATATTCATCTTGCATTTTTCGAAAAATTCATGCATTCATAGTGTTCTTCATGATCTTCAAGTTGTTCTTGGTAAGTCTTCTTGTTTGATCTTGATGTGTTCATGTTTTGTGTCTTTTCTTGTTTTTCATATGCATTCTTGAATTCTTAGTGCCTAAGCATTAAAGATTTCTATGTTTGGTGTCTTGCATGTTTTCTTTGCATTAAAAATTTTTCAAAAATATGTTCTTGGTGTTCATCTTGACATTCAAAGTGTTCTTGGTGTTCATCTTGACATTCATAACATTCTTGCATGCATTCATTGTTTTGATCCAAAATTTTCATGCATTGCATCATTTTCATGTTTTTTCTCCCTCATCATTAAAAATTCAAAAATCAAAAAAATATCTTTCCCTTTTTCTCTCTCAAAATTTCGAAAATTAGATTTGACTTTTTCAAAAATTTTTAAAAATCTAGTTGTTTTTATGAGTCAAATCAAATTTTCAATTTAAAAATCCTCTCTTTTTCAAAATCTTTTTCAAAAAAATCAAATCTTTTTCATTTTTCTTAGTTATCTTCGAAAATTACAAAAATATTTTTCAAAAATCTTTTTCTTAATTTTATATCATAATTTTCGAAAATAACATCCTCAATTAATGTTTTGATTCAAAAATTTCAAGTTTGTTACTTACTTGTTAAGAAAGATTCAAACTTTGAGTTCTAGAATCATATCTTGTGATTTCTTGTGAATCAAGTCATTAATTGTGATTTTTAAAATCAAATCTTTTTCAAAACTAATTTCAATCATATCTCTTCAAAAATATCTTCTTATCTTATCTTTTTCAAAATTTGATTTTAAAATATCTTTTCTAACTTCTTATCTTCTTATCTTTTCAAAATTGATTTTCAAATTTGTTTCAACTAACTAACTAACTTTTTGTTTGTTTCTTATCTTTTTCAAAACTACCTAACTAACTCTCTCTCTCTCTCTAATTTTCGAAAATATCTTCCATCTTTTTCAAAAATTCTTTTTAATTAACTAATTATTTTAATTTTTTTTATTTTAATTTTCGAAAATTACTAACCTTTTTCAAAAACTATTTTCGAAAATCACTAACTCTTTTTCAAAAATTATTTTCAAAAATTCCCTTTCTCTCTCATCTCCTTCTATTTATTTATTCATCTACTAACACTCCTCTTCATCTCACATCTCTGCTCTCCTCACCCTTGTGTTTCTTTCCTTACATTACATTCTTTGTCCCCTTCCTTTCTTCCACTCACACAGGGACTTCTATACTGTGGTATAAAGGATTCCTATTATTATTATTATTACTATTATTATTATTTTTTCTGTGCCCTCTTCTTTGTCATATGAGCAGGAGCAAGGATAAGAATATTCTTGTTGAAGCAGATCCAGAACCTGAAAGGACTCTGAAGAGGAAACTAAGAGAAGCTAAATTACAACAATCCAGAGATAACCTTTCAGAAATTTTCGAACAGGAAGAGGAGATGGCAGCCAAAAATAATAATAATGCAAGGAGGATTCTTGGTGACTTTACTGCACCTAATTCCAATTTACATGGAAGAAGCATCTCCATTCCTGCCATTGGAGTAAACAACTTTGAGCTGAAACCTCAGCTAGTTTCTCTGATGCAGCAGAACTGCAAGTTTCATGGACTTCCATCTGAAGATCCTTTTCAGTTCTTAACTGAATTCTTGCAGATATGTGATACTGTTAAGACTAATGGAGTAGATCCTGAAGTCTACAGGCTCAAGCTTTTCCCTTTTGCTGTAAGAGACAGAGCTAGAGTGTGGTTGGATTCTCAACCCAGAGATAGCCTGAACTCTTGGGACAAGCTGGTCACGGCTTTCTTAGCCAAGTTCTTTCCTCCTCAAAAGCTGATCAAGCTTAGAGTGGATGTTCAAACCTTCAGACAGAAAGAAGGTGAATCCCTCTATGAAGCTTGGGAAAGATACAAGCAGCTGACCAAAAGGTGTCCTTCTGACATGCTTTCAGAATGGACCATCCTGGATATATTCTATGATGGTCTGTCTGAGTTATCTAAGATGTCATTGGATACTTCTACAGGTGGATCCATTCACCTAAAGAAAACGCCTGCAGAAGCTCAAGAACTCATTGACATGGTTGCTAATAACCAGTTCATGTACACTTCTGAGAGGAATCCTGTGAATAATGGGACGCCTATAAAGAAGGGAGTTCTTGAAATTGATACTCTGAATGCCATATTGGCTCAGAACAAAATATTGACTCAGCAAGTCAATATGATTTCTCAAAGTCTGAATGGAATGCAAGCTGCATCCAACAGTACTCAAGAGGCATCTTCTGAAGAAGAAGCTTATGATCCTGAAAACCCTGCAATAGCAGCGGTAAATTACTTAGGTGAACCTTATGGGAACACCTATAATCCATCATGGAGAAATCATCCAAATTTCTCATGGAAGGATCAAAAGCCTCAACAAGGCTTTAATAATGGTGGAAGAAACATGTTTAGCAATAGCAAGCCTTTTCCATCATCCACTCAGCAACAGACAGAGAATTCTGAGCAGAATCCATCTAGCTTAGCAAATTTAGTCTCTGATCTATCTAAGGCCACTGTGAGTTTCATGAATGAAACAAGGTCTTCCATTAGAAATTTGGAAGCACAAGTGGGCCAGCTGAGTAAAAGGATCACTGAAATCCCTCCTAGTACTCTCCCAAGCAATACAGAAGAGAATCCAAAAGGAGAGTGCAAGGCCATTGAATTAATTACCATGGCCGAACCCACAAGAGAGGAGAAGGACGTGAATCCCAAGGAAGAAGACCTCCTGGGACATCCAGTGATCAATAAGGAGCTTCCCTCTGAGGAACCAAAGGAATCTGAGACTCATCTAGAGACCATAGAGATTCCATTGAACCTCCTTATGCCATTCATGAGCTCTGATGAGTATTCCTCTTTTGAAGAGAATGAGGATGTTACTAAAGAGCAAATTTTTGTTTTTCATGTTTTCTTAGGTTCATGATCATGTGGAGTCACAAAATAAACGAAAAATTTAGAAACAGAATCAAAAACAGCGGAAGAAAAATCACACCCTGGAGGAAGCACCTGTCTGGCGTTCAACGCCAGAACAGAGCATGGTTCTGGCGCTGAACGCCCAAAATGGGCAGTATCTGGGCGCTGAATGCCCAAAATGGGCATCATCTGGGTGCTGAATGCCAGAATTGCACCCTGGAGAGGAGCTGGCGCTGAACGCCCAGAACAAGCATGGTTCTGGCGTTCAACGCCAGAAATGGGCAACAAATGGGCGTTGAACGCCCAAAATGGGCACCAACCTGGCGCTGAACGCCCAGAGTTGTGTGCAAGGGCATTTTACATGCCTAATTTGGTGCAAGGTTGTAAATCCTTGAACACCTCAGGATCTGTGGACCCCACAGGATCCCCACCTACCTCCACTCGCTCTCTTCTCTCTTCTCAATCATCCTCTATTCCCAATAAACACTCTTCCCTATTAACCCTTCACCACTCACATCCACCCACTCCTCCCCATAAACCTACCCAATAAACTCCACCTACCTTCAAAATTCAAATCAATTTCTCACCCAAACCCACCCATATGGCCGAAACTTAAACCTCCCTCCCTTCCCTATATATAGCCCTCCATTCTTCCTCATTTTCACACAACACAACCCTCTCTTCCCTTCTTGGCCGAAACACACCTTCCCCCTCTTCTCCATATTTTCTTCTTCTTCTTCATATTATTCTTTCTTCTCTTGCTCGAGGGCGAGCAATATTCTTAGTTTGGTGTGGTAAAAGCATAAGCTTTTTGTTTTTCCATTACCATTGATGGCACCTAAGACCAGAGAATCCTCTAGAAAAGGGAAAGGGAAGACAAAAACTTCCACCTCCGAGTCATGGGAGATGGAAAGATTCATCTCTAAAGCTCATGAAGACCACTTCTATGATGTTGTGGCCAAGAAGAAGGTGATCCCCGAGGTCCCTTTCAAACTCAAAAGAAATGAGTATCCGGAGATCCGACATGAAATTCAAAGAAGAGGTTGGGAAGTTCTAACAAATCCCATCCAACAAGTCGGCATCCTAATGGTTCAAGAGTTCTATGCCAATGCATGGATCACCAAGAACCATGATCAAAGTAAGAACCCGGATCCAAAGAACTATGTTACAATGGTTCGGGGGAAATACTTGGATTTTAGTCCGGAAAATGTGAGGTTAGCGTTTAACTTGCCTATGATGCAAGGAGATGAACGCCCCTACACTAGAAGGGTCAACTTTAATCAAAGGTTGGACCAAGTCCTCATGGACATATGTGTGGAAGGAGCTCAATGGAAGATTGACTCCAAAGGCAAGCCAGTTCAACTAAGAAAATTGGACCTCAAGCTTGTGGCTAGAGGATGGTTGGAGTTCATCCAACGCTCCATCATCCCCACTAGCAACCGATCTGAAGTTACTGTGGATCGGGCCATCATGATCCATAGCATCATGATTGGAGAAGAAGTAGAGGTTCATGAAGTCATCTCCTTTGAACTCTACAAAATAGCCGAAAAGCCCTCTCCTGGGGCAAGGCTAGCTTTTCCTCATCTTATCTGCCATCTATGTTACTCAGCTAGAGCTTCCATAGAAGGAGACATTCACATTGAGGAAGAGAAGCCCATCACTAAGAAAAAGATGGAGCAAGCAAGAGAGCCCATTCATGGAGATTAAGAGGTGCAGGAAGCTCATCACCATGAGATCCCGGAGATGCCTCATATGCATTTTCCTCCACAAAACTATTGGGAGCAAATCAACACCTCCCTAGGAGAATTAAGTTCCAACATGGGACAACTAAGGGTGGAACATCAAGAGCACTCCATCATCCTTCATGAAATAAGAGAAGATCAAAAAGCAATGAGGGAGGAGCAACAAAGACAAGGAAGAGACATAGAAGAGCTCAAGGACATCATTGGTTCCTCAAGAAGGAAACGCCACCATCACTAAGGTGGACTCATTCCTTGTTCTTACTTTCTCTATTTTTCATTTTCTCTATGTTAAGTGCTTATCTATGTTTGTGTCTTCATTACATGATCATTAGTAGTAGTAACTATGTCTTAAAGTTATGAATGTCCTATGAATCCATCACCTCTCTTAAATGAAAAATGTTTTAATTCAAAAGAACAAGAAGTACATGAGTTTCGAATTTATCCTTGAACTTTGTTTAATTATATTGATGTGGTAACAATGCTTCTTGTTTTCTGAATGAATGCTTGAACAGTGCATATGTCTTTTGAAGTTGTTGTTTAAGAATGTTAAATATGTTGGCTCTTTAAAGAATGATGACAAGGAGACATGTTATTTGATAATCTGAAAAATCATAAAAATGATTCTTGAAGCAAGAAAAAGCAGCAAAGAACGAAGCTTGCAGAAAAAAAAATAAGCGAAAAAAAAAGAAAAAAAATAGAAAGAAAAAGAAAAAGCAAGCAGAAAAAGCCAAAAGCTCTTAAAACCAAAAGGCAAGAGCAAAAAGCCAATAACCCTTAAAACCAAAAGGCAAGGGCAATAAAAAGGATCCCAAGGCTTTGAGCATCAGTGGATAGGAGGGCCCAAAGGAATAAAATCCTAGCCTAAGCGGCTAAACCAAGTTGTCCCTAACCATGTGCTTGTGGCGTGAAGGTGTCAAGTGAAAACTTGAGAATGAGCGGTTAAAGTCAAGGTCCAAAGCAAAAAAAGAGTGTGCTTAAGAACCCTGGACACCTCTAATTGGGGACTTTAGCAAAGCTGAGTCACAATCTGAAAAGGTTCACCCAATTATGTGTCTGTGGCATTTATGTATCCGGTGGTAATACTAGAAAACAAAGTGCTTAGGGCCACGGCCAAGACTCATAAAATAGCTGTGTTCAAGAATCATCATACTGAACTAGGAGAATCAATAACACTATCTGAACTCTGAGTTCCTATAGATGCCAATCATTCTGAACTTCAATGGATAAAGTGAGATGCCAAAACTATTCAAGAGGCAAAAAGCTATAAGTCCCGCTCATTTAATTGGAGCTATGTTTCATTGATAGTTTAGAATTTATAGTATATTCTCTTCTTTTTATCCTATTTGATTTTCAGTTGCTTGGGGACAAGCAACAATTTAAGTTTGGTGTTGTGATGAGCAGATAATTTATACGCTTTTTGGCATTGTATTTAGTATGTTTTTAGTAGAATGTAGTTACTTTTAGGGATGTTTTCATTAGTTTTTATGTTAAATTCACATTTCTGGACTTTACTATGAGTTTTTGTTTTTCTATAATGTCAGATTCAGAGGTTGAAGAAGGACTGCTGATGCTGTTGGATTCTGACCTCCCTGCACTCAAAGTGGATTTTCTGGAAGTCCAAATGGCGCGCTCTCAATTGCGTTGGAAAGCTAATAGTCCATACTTTGGCCGAGTTTAGACGATGCAAACTGGCGTTCAATGCCAGCTCTCTGCCCAATTCTGGCGTCCAGCGCCAGAAACAAGTTGCAAAGTGGAGTTCAACGCCCAAAATGGCACAAAAGCTGGCATTCAACTCCAAGAATGACATCTCCACGTGTAGACTTCAAGCTCAGCCCAAGCATACACCAAGTGGGCCCCGAAAGTGGATTTATGCATCAATTACTTATTTCTGTAAACCCTAGTAACTAGTTTAGTATAAATAGCACTTTTTACTATTATATTTATCATCTTTGGAATCATCTTTGGAATCATCTTTGGATTATCTTTTGATCTGTTGATCACGTTTGGGAGCTGGCCATTCGGCGATGCCTGGACCTTCATTACTTATGTATTTTCAACGGTAGAGTTTCTGCACTCCATAGATTAAGGTGTGGAGCTCGGCTGTTCCTCAAAGATTAATGCAAAGTACTATTGTTTTCTATTCAATTCATCTTATTTCGCTTCTAAGATATTCATTCGCACTTCAACCTGAATGTGATGAACATGACAATCATCATCATTCCCTATGAACGCGTGCCTGTCAACCACTTTCGTTCTACATTAGATTGAATGAGTATCTCTTAGATCTCTTAATCAGAATCTTCGTGGTATAAGCTAGATTGATGGCGGCATTCATGAGAGTCCGGAAAGTCTAAACCTTGTCCGTGGTATTCCGAGTAGGACTCTGGGATTGAATGACTGTGACGAACTCCAAACTCGCGAGTGCTGGGCGTAGTGACAGATGCAAAAGGATAGTAAATTCTATTCCAGTATGATCGAGAACCTCCAAGATGATTAGCCATGCAGTGACAGCGCATCGGACCATTTTCACAGAGAGGAATAGGATTCAACCAACGACAAGGGTGATGCCTCCAGACGATTAGCCGTGCTGTGACATAGCATTTGGACCATTTTCCCGAGAGGATTGAAAGTAGCCATTGGCACCGGTGACATCCTTACACAAAGCCAGCCATAGAAAGGAGTAAGACGGATTGGATGAAGACAGTAGGAAAGCAGAGGTTCAGAGGAATGAATGCATCTCCATACGCTTATCTGAAATTCTCACCAATGATTTACATAAGTATTTCTATCCTTATTTTAGTATTAATTTCGAAAACTCCATAACAATTTTATATCCGCCTGACTGAGATTTACAAGGTGACCATAGCTTGCTTCATACCAACAATCTCCATGGGATCGACCCTTACTCACGTAAGGTTTATTACTTGGACGACCCAGTGCACTTGCTGGTTAGTTATGCGAAGTTGTGAAGATATGTTTAGACCATGGTTCTGTGCATCCGTTTTTGGTGCCATCGCCAGGGAATCAATTTCGAACAGTAATTCACAACCTGAGTAACAATTTCGCATACCAGTGCGCATGCACGCCCCTGTGCATACGCACACGACCCTGCTTTCTTATAAAACCCTTGTTTTCAAGTCTTTCACCTTCCCAACAAGCTTGTAACCTTCTGAGATGCTGTTTCAAGCTTATAAAACCCCATTTTCATCCTTTAAGTCTTAAATCAATATAAAATGCCTAGTGATTGAGAGGAAGCTAGGGAAGGGGGTAACTTCTGGATGAAGAAAGGGGATATAATGAGGAGTTATGGCTAATGATGATGTTATGAGTTGCTAAGCAGGATGGGAGAATGGCTGTATATAATATAAGCCGAATGGTTGTGTATAATATAAGTCGAATTGCTGTGTATGATAAGAGCCGAATGGCTATGTGTAAAGGATGATTATGCATTGGTTATAGATGATTATGAATGAATTATAAAGATGATGAAATCGAAATTGATTGTGATGTGCCTCCGGATAAGATGCAGTGGTATTAACCACTTGCTCCGGGTAACAGGTGAGAATGCCGGGTAAGATGCAGTGGTATTATCCACTTGCTCCGGGTATGAATTGAGAATGAGTGGATGAATGAATGAATGGTAATGATAATGGAAGAGTGTTTCTGTATGTGATTCCGGATAAGATACAGTGGTGTTATCTACTTGCTCCGGGTTAATGTCAATAAGCCGGCTAAAATACAGTGGTGTTATTCACTTGCTCCGTGAAAATTCATGGCTTCGGGTAAGACGCAAGGGCTGTGTTCTGTTGCCGCTTGCTCCGGGCCGAGAAAGTAACACTGCCTGGGTAAGAGGCAAGGTGAAGTTGTTCCCTGCTCCAGGTACGCGGGTAAGATGCAAGGGTTGTGGTGTTGTCCCACTTGCTCCTGTGCTTGGTGTTCTGTCCAATGGTTAGCTACCAGGACATGTCGGGTTGGCTTTGCAACCGACAGATGAGACTCATCAACCACTAGGACAGACATACATCATATGCATCTATATGTCTTTTTTGGATTGCCTAAGTGATTGCATAATTAAATGCTACTTGATTATCTGCTATATTTGAATCCTATTTGTGATTTTCTCTATTTGTAATAATTGTAGTTGTTGTATTTGGTTCTATTGGTGGTTGGGAGGTTCGGAGGAGTTGGAAACGGGAGTTCTAGATAGCTCTGAAGACCCTTAGCTAGTTGCCTATTTGAATTTCCTGGTTTAGTTATGTTTTAAGCTTTAATTATCTGTTGGAAGTTCTAGGAATGCCTTCTGCTTTCCCAAGAAATTATTTGTTAGATATGTGGGTACTGTTACCATGCTAAGAACCTCTGGTTCTCACCCATGCGGGTTTTGTGATTTTCAGATGCAGGATGTAACAACCCCGGTTTTCGAGTACGCGAGATCTTTTTTGAAAGTACGAAGTTCTCCGGAAGATCAGTAAGGGAAAAACCTTTGATATATCATCAAGTATCTCAATCCTCATTATCATTATGTCATCTTTAAGTTAGAACCTTTTCCGAGACAAGCTCGATAACGCGGTCGCGAAGAACCTAGTTTTTGAACCGTATCGGTTAGGAATTTTGATTCGGTTTTTCGTAAATAGTCTCAGTTTGACAAACCGGACCCAATTTATGAGAGAAGAGATATAATAGGATGATATTATAATTATATTAGTATTAGAAGCTTCTTGAATGATATTATAAGGTTACCTGATCAGTTTTAGTTAAAAACAGAATAATCGGTTTAACAGGGTTCACAATTTACTGGTGCAGCTTAGCACCAGCACTCTTTGATGACTTTAGCAATGCTAAGGCCTCATTATTCATGTTTTATTCTCATAATAAATATGTTACTAGTGTCATTTATTCTAGTAGCTCAGAAAATAATTTTTAGAGATGTTTTTGCAAGTGTTCCGATACATCTAGTTTTAGTAGTTATACACATGAGATATTTTAAAATTATTTTAATCCACCTCCAAGCCAACCAATCACAACTCACCCTACACCCCCAAAACCCCCAAGGCTGGCTCATTTTCACTTTGTGGCCGAAAATAGGTAGAGAGAAAAAGAGAGAAAAGATCTTAGTTCCAAATCTTCAAAGCTTGATTTCTGCTGAACTAAAACTCAAATCAAAATTCCAATCCGACCAAAATGATCCTCTCTTCTTTCTCTACATGATCATATGACTTATCAAGGCTGGGATCAAGGTGAGTTGGCTGCACCATCTCTCTTTTGATTCGGTTTCAAGGAAACATTTTTAAATATGTGTTTTCTTGATGTGATTTAGGAGGAAAAAGTGCTTAAGGACCACCTGAAAGTTTGATTGAATTAGGAGCAGCAAAACTAGGTAGGGTGTCACAAAATTAATCTTGATTATTTGTGTTTGAGTTGTGTGAATGTTGTATTATTTGGCTGTGCTAAAAATTGGTTGCATATATGATTGATTCTTGGTGAAAATTTGGTAAAATTTTGATGAAATTTGATGAAATTCAAGCTTTAAAGTTCATGTTCTTGGGCAGCTGGAAAAACGAAACCCTAAGCTTAAATTGAGGTTCAATTTATGTTGAAATCATGTAGAAAAGATGGGGTTTTAGTGGCTGCAATTTTATTTTGAATTATGGTAAAAATCGGTTTCTGAAAAGACTGAAAAACGGGTAAAAACAGAGAAAGAATCTGAAGAACATGAAGAACACTTTGAATGTGATGAAGAACAATGAAGAACAGGCCTTAGATCTTAAAAAGGGAAAGGAAGTAAAATTTTTGGTGTTTTAGGGGTTGTTTGGTAATTTCTGAAAGTTAGGGTGGTAAAAGTAGAAATATTAAAAGTTACAGGTGGTAAAAAGTGAATTTTAAAGGTTAAAAGTAAAAGTAAGTTAATTTTCGAAAATTTAATGATAAAATAATAAAAAATAATAAAATATTAAATAATAATATTTAATTAAAAATAATATTTTAATAAAAATAATAAAATAATGCGGAAAAGGCAGTTTTCTATAAAAGCTTTAGAAAGACAACTTTAAGCGCAGAATCTCATAATTACCTTCATAAAACACTTAGGGAGTGGTAAAAACATATTAGTGAGGCAAAGATAAATAAAAGATAAAGAGTTGAAGAAAGGATAAAAATCGAAGAAAAAGTCTGTAAAGTTTTAATGACAAAAAAACAGATAGAGACTAGTGAACGAACTAGGGCAACGTAGTTAGTCCTTGAATTGCGAATAGGGTTAGGTATTATATGAAAAGTTAAATTGTTTCAGTATAGACTTAATGAACCTATACTTGGGGCAGGCTAACTAATCATACCAAAATTTACATAAGCTTTAAATACATACGTTAAACAGAGAAAGCAGAATAAAGTAAAGAAGCGCATAGAAAAGAACAAACAGAGCAGAATAAAGAAACAAAGTGAAGAGAGTAATATGATAAAGAGCAGAGGACCTATTGAGAGGTCATTTGTTGCATTAAGGCAACCTCAGAGATATCTATATGTTCATCTGCTGGATTGTGGCAGTCAGATAGATAATGGTGCAACCACTGAGAAATGCTTTCCTGCGGTACATATCCATATTTTATTTCTGTAGTGGCAGAGGGGTTATTTCCTGTATACAGGGGTATAGTCAACAGGAAAGCCATATCTGGCTGGTAATGCTGGGTTACGTCGGGAGTGGGTAGAAATCGACAAATGAGCTCATTACCTGCACTAGGACTAGACATGCATCATTCTTGTCTGCGCTTTATTCTCTGTTGTATTCCTACTTGTGTTTGATCTATTTCTTTATGTTTGTTTGCTCGAGTGTTATGTCTGTGCTTTATCTTCTTATTCTTCTGCTTGTGTTTTGTTCTCTATTTTTCTATCTATTTTTAACTTCTGTTTACTACAATACTGTATTCTATTATCCATCTGCTAATCAAAAATGAATAAATGAATGTAACTAACAACCCCGACCCTACTAAGAACTCCCCAGTTCTTACCGCTTCTCTCCCTTCCTCCCCCTCATATGGAGACGGGCGTGATCTTCTATGAGTTCGAGGACCCTTACGTCTACGAGGATCCGGTACATCACAGTTACTTCATCATGGGATTGGAGCCTCGTACTAGACGATATGCGTTACCTAATCGAGCTTTTCAACATCCTCTGTCTAGCCCGCATTTTGACCCTAATGCTCCTTACGACTTTCCCTTATCCTGGTTACATTCTGACGCACCTGGACATACTTTTCCTGATGATCCTGAGCACCCTATACCAGCTCAACCTTTGAATGAGGCGGTACCTGAGCCTATCATTCCTGATGAGCCTGAGTTAGCTGGTGACTATGTACCTGTGATACCACCAGAGTGGGACTTTCCCCCTGAGCCGATCCCTGACTTTCCACAGCCTGATGAGCCGGCACTACCGGACGATGGGGTAGCTCCTATATACGCGAATGGACCTGTGCTCGCGAATGGTTTTGTACATAGTGACATCAGTGTTTCTGGTGGATCTGAGGGTATAGCTGTAGCTACGGATGATGAGGAGGAGGAGGATCCCGAGATAGAGATAGAGCAGGATGAGGAGATGGACGAGCCTCACGGCGATTCTCCGAACGGCCACATGTAGATATAGTTTGACTGCGGAAGGGGGATTCTTTTGATGACACTCTAGTCTGACATTATCTGATAGTTAGTCTCTCACTTGTGTTAGTACACCCGAGAGCTAGGAGCTATATAGTGGTTAGGCTAGCCTGGGCGCCAGCTTAGTGGCTTTTTGTATGGGCCAGGCCCTGGGAGTGTCGTGTAAATATTAGCTACGTAGGATGACGAGGATGTAAACTGACTTGATCTTGTGTAAATGCTACATGTTTTGTTATAGTGTACATGATGTATATTATTAGCTGTACTTCTATGTTTCTTTATGCCGCTTTTCTATTACTCCCAATGTATGCTTGTTTATTTTACCTGAACATCCGCAACAAAAAAAATAGTTACTCGTAAAATTGGCATCTCTCTAACAAGGAACAGGCTCATATATTAAATAAATAATAATAATTAGGAAGGATAAGTACACTTAGCTTCTTGTATGACCATGGCATACTGGAAGTTGGGTCGTTACAATTTGGTATCAGAGCAGTTCGTTCCCAATAGAGCCTGGGGAGTGGACTGACTATGCTTCATTGCATACTCTGTTGTGTGTCTCATGCTTATAGGATATCTATGTGATATGTGTTGCATGATTGTCTCTGTGTTTTCATTCTGGGAGTGTTCACACTTGACTTGAAGTGTTAAGACTGATCACCTTAATAATGATTGTTTGGTGTGAACAGGACCACGATGGGTTCACGGAGACGAGGCGTACGGGAAGGAATTCCTAATATTAACTACGAGAGGGAATAGGAGACGTTTATGACTACCATGAACACTGTGGCTGAGGCAGTGCGTGAGGCTGCAGTAGCAGCGGCTAGGGCTGTTGATCGTCTTGGAGTGAGAAACGAGAATGAGAATGAGCATGGGGAAGATAGTGGAAATGATGAGAATAACTTGGGGCATTTCGAAAGACCTATGACCCTTCTGACTTTTCTAAAGGTTAAACCGCCTAAGTTTAAAGGTACACTCGTTGCGACGGATACTAACAACTGGTTTCGAGCTATTGAACGATCACTGTGAGCGCAGCATGTTCTGGAAGGCCAACACGTGGAGTTTGCTACTTATATGCTGGAAGGAGAAGCTGAGCATTGGTGGCAGGGGATACAGCGACTGTTGCAACAAGATGAAGGCGATATTCCTTGGAATACTTTTAAGGATGAATTTTATAAGAAGTATTTTCCGAGGGCAGCTCGTGACGCTAAGGAGATGGAACTTATGCAGCTGAAACAGGGTAACACAACTGTTGCAGAATATGCCCGTAAGTTTGATGACTTGTGCCGTTTCTCCAAGATCTGCCAAGGGAATCCTGCTGACTTTGAAGAATGGAAGTGTTTGAAGTTCGAAGGGGGCCTTCGTGAGGATCTGATGAGTTCAGTAGTTCCATTGGAGATACGAAATTTTGCTGAGCTGGTTAATAAGTGTAAGTTAGTGGAAGAATGTGCTAAGAAGGTAAGTGCCTCTAAAGCAAGTCGTCAAGGATTTCCACCAAGGAACTACAATAGTTATAATTGGCAACCACGAAGGACAAACTTCAAGACACCTGGTGTGCCACAGCGAAGGAACCCACAAGCTGGTAACGTTCCTGCTCGCCCTACGGGTGGAAACGGAGGTAGACCAAGGCAGGATAATGGTAAACGACCTCAACAGGCACAGGTGAATACTGCATGTAGACAGTGTGGAAAGGATCATGGTACCAGGCCTTGCCAAATCAGAACATTTACTTGTTACAATTGTGGGGAACCGGGACACTTGGCGAGGAGTTGCCCAAAAGGACTTTCTCAAAATCCAATACGAACCCAACAACAAGGTCGAGTGTTTGCCATGACTGCTGATGATGCTATGCAATCAGACGCCCAGATCCAAGGTCAGTGTTATGTCAAGAATCGATTTCTAACTGTACTATATGACTCGGGTGCATCGCATTCCTTTATCTCTTTAACTATTGCTCGTGAGTTGGGACTAGATTTCTCTGAGTTGAACTTTGATCTAATTGTCCATACACCTGCGTCCCAAAATGCTTTGACTAGTTTAGTGTGCCTGCAAGTACCATTCACTATTAGGAACAGAACTTTTATACATGATCTAATCTGTTTGCCTCTATGTGGTTTAGAAGTTATTCTAGGGTTAGATTGGTTATCTAAGTATCATGTTTTCCTTGATTGCTATGAAAGAACTGCTGTTATTCCGTCTGATAGTTTAGATATTAAACCATTTCTGTCTCATACTTTATATCTAAATTCTGTAAGAGTTGCATTAGACGGGAGTGATTGTGAGGGGTAGTTCTGTTAGCGGCTAGCTCGAGTGACAGTGAACTAAGCTTAGAACAAATTCGAGTGGTGAAGGAATTTCCTGATATTTTCTTGGACGATATACCTGAGTTTCCTCCTCAGCGAGAGATAGAATTCAGCATTGAACTTGTACCTGGAACCGGACCGATTTCCATAGCACCGTACCGGATGTCACCACTGGAACTTGCAGAGTTAAAGAAGCAATTGGATGAGCTGCTTGGAAAAAAATTTATTCGTCCCAGCGCATCACCTTGGGGAGCCCCGGTGTTGGTAGTAAAGAAGAAGAATGGTGGAATGCGACTTTGTGTACCGACAGCTAAATAAAGTCACTATCAAGAACAAGTACCCACTTCCACGAATAGATGATTTAATGGATCAGTTAAAAGGTGCAACTGTGTTTTCGAAGATTGATTTGCGATCGGGCTATCACCAGATTCGAGTGAAAGAGTCAGATATACCAAAGACTGCATTTAGAACTCGATATGGTCACTATGAGTATACGGTTATGTCGTTTGGACTAACTAATGGTCCTGCGATTTTCATGGATTACATGAATTGTATTTTCCGGAAGAGCATCTAAGGACTGTATTGCAGATACTAAGGACTCGGAAGTTATATGCTAAACTATCAAAGTGCGAGTTCTAGACAGAGAAGGTGGCATTTTTGGGACATGTTATATCACAGGGAGGAATTGCAGTGGACCCTTCAAAAATTGAAGCAGTAGTGCAATGGGAACCACCTACGACCGTTACAGAAGTTCGGAGTTTTCTTGGACTTGTTGGATATTACCGGAGGTTTATTAAAGGGTTTTCACAGATAGCCTTACCTCTGACTTACCTTACACGAAAGGAAGTTCCGTTCGTTTGGACGGCTGAGTGTGATAGAAGTTTCAAGATGCTTAAGGAGAAGTTAACAACTGCACCTGTATTAGTACTACCCGACCCGCAGAAACTTTTTGAAGTATACTGTGAAGCTTCTCATAAAGGACTTGGATGTGTGCTGATGCAAGACAAAAATGTGGTGGCTTATGCTTCCCGGCAGCTGAGACCTCATGAACGAAATTATCCGACGCATGACTTGGAGTTGGCTGCAGTAGTGTTTGCTCTAAAGATCTGGAGACACTATTTGTATGGGGCTCAACTAGAAGTTTTCTCTGACCACAAAAGTTTAAAGTATATCTTTGATCAGAAGGATCTTAATATGCGACAGCGAAGGTGGATGGAGTTCCTGAAGGACTATGATTTTAAGTTAAGTTATCACCCAGGAAAAGCGAATGTGGTGGCAGACGCTTTGAGCAGGAAGATTTTGAATATCTCTTGGATGATGATAAAGGAAGAAAAGTTACTCGCAGAATTTGAGGACCTTAAGTTGGCTTTGACTGAGACATCAAGTGGAGTCCGTTTGGCCCAATTGCATATAACACCAGATTTTAAGATTAGAATTCAGCAAGCGCAAGCACAGGATTCAGAAATGATGACGATGCTGAGACGGATGAAAGTAGAGGAACCGGAAGCTGTAAGACTAGATCGTAGCAGCCTCTGGAGATACAAGAACAGAATTTGTGTGCCTAGCTCTGGAGATTTGCGGCAAAGGATTCTTGCAGAAGCTCATCAAAGTAGATTTTCTATGCATCCTGGAGTAACAAAGATGTATTAGGATTTGAAACAAATGTTCTGGTGGCCAGGCTTGAAGAAAGAGGTAGCTGATTATGTCTCAAAATGTTTAACCTACCAGAAGGTGAAGGTAGAACACCAGAAACCGTCAGGAACCCTGCAACCCTTAGAAATACCACAATGGAAATGGGAGCAGATCACTATGGATTTTGTCACGGGATTGCCAAGGACCTCAATAGGACACGATGCCATTTGGGTAATTGTGGACAGGTTGACAAAATCAGCGCACTTCCTTCCGATTCGAGTTGACTATACATTAGAAAGGCTGGCACGGATATATATTCAAAAAATCGTACGATTGCATGGAATACCTTCGTCAATTGTTTCAGATCGAGATCCGAGGTTTACTTCCAGATTCTGGGGAGCTTTCCAGAAAGCATTGGGAACAGAATTGCATATGAGTACAGCATACCATCCTCAGACAGACAGACAATCAGAGCGGACAATCCAGACATTGGAAGACATGCTAAGATCTTGTGTGATGGATAACCAAGGCAGTTGGGATAGGTATTTGCCATTGGTCGAGTTCGTCTACAACAACAGTTACCAACAAAGTATCGGGATGGCACCATATGAAGCTCTCTACGGAAGGAGATGTCAGACACCATTGTGTTGGAATGACGACGGAGAAGCTAGTGTCTTAGGTCCAGACTTAGTGCAAGAAACTACTGAGAAGATAAAGGGGATCCGCCAGAAGATCCAGACAGCACAGAGCCGTCAAAAGAGTTATGCCGATAATAGACGTAGACCCCTAGAGTTTAGTGAGGGAGACCATGTCTTTCTTAAAGTAACCCCAACTACTAGAACAGGTAGAGCCCTTAAGACTAAAAAGCTTAACCCTCGATACATAGGACCTTTCCAAATACTTAAAAGAGTCGGTCTAGTAGCTTATCAAGTAGCCCTTCCTCCAAATCTGTCAAACCTTCATGATGTTTTTCATGTCTCGCAACTTAAGAAATATATTCCCGACGAGAGCATATTTTACAACCAGAGACAGTACAGTTACGAAATGATTTGACATATCAAGCATCACCAGTTCAGATCGTAGAAAGAAGTGATAAGTAGCTAAGAGGCAAAATCGTTCGCTTGGTCAAAGTAGCTTAGGGACAAAGAGGAGAAGAAGAACACACTTGGGAACTGGAAGATAAGATGAAAGTTGATTACCCGCATCTATTCTCAGGTAACTGAAATTTTGAGGGCAAAATTTTCTTTTAGGAGGGTAGAATGTAAAAACCCCGGTTTTCGAGTACGCGAGATCTTTTCTGAAAGTACGAATTTCTCCGGAAGATTAGTAAAAGGAATACCTTTGATATATCATCAAGTATCTCAATCCTCATTGTCATTATGTCATCTTTAAGTTATAACCTTTTCCGAGACAAGCTCGATAACGCGGTCGCAAAGAACCTAGTTTTTGAACCGTATCGGTTAGGTGTTTTGATTCGGTTTTTCGTAAATAGTCTCAGTTTGACAAAACGGACCCAATTTATGAGAGAAGAGAGATAATAGGATGATATTATCATTATATTAGTATTAGAAGCTTCTTGAATAATATTATAAGGTTACCTGATTAGTTTAAGTTAAAAACAGAATAATCGGTGTAACTGGGTTCACAATTTATTGGTGCAGCTTAGCACCAGCACTCTTTGATGACTTTAGCAATGCTAAGGCCTCATTATTCATGTTTTATTCTCATAATAAATATGTTACTAGTGTCATTTATGCTAGTAGCTCAGAAAATAATTTTTAGAGATGTTTTTGCAAGTGTTCCGATACATCTAGTTTTAGTAGTTATACACCTGAGATATTTTAATATTATTTTAATCCACCTCCAAGCCAACCAATCACAACTCACCCTACACCCCCAAAACTCCCAAGGATGGCTCATTTTCACTTTGTGGCCGAAAATAGGTAGAGAGAAAAAGAGAGAAAAGTTCTTAGTTCCAAATCTTCAAAGCTTGATTTTTGCTGAACTAAAACTCAAATCAAAATTCCAATCCGACCAAAATGATCCTCTCTTCTTTCTCTACATGATCATATGACTTATCAAGGCTGGGATCAAGTGAGTTGGCTGCACCATCTCTCTTTTGATTCGGTTTCAAGGAAACATGTATAAATATGTGTTTTCTTGATGTGATTTAGGAGGAAAAAGTGCTTAAGGACCACCTGAAAGTTTGATTGAATTAGGAGCAGCAAAACCAGGTAGGGTGTCACGAAATTAATCTTGATTAGTTGTGTTTGAGTTGTGTGAATGTTGTATTATTTGTCTGTGCTAAAAATTGGTTGCATATATGATTGATTCTTGGTGAAAATTTGGTGAAATTTTGATGAAATTTGATGAAATTCAAGCTTTAAAGTTCATGTTCTTGGGCAGCTGGAAAAACGAAATCCTAAGCTTAAATTGAGGTTAAATTTATGTTGAAATCATGTAGAAAAGATGGGGTTTTAGTGGCTGCAATTTTATTTTGAATTATGGTAAAAATTGGTTGCTGAAAAGACTGAAAAACGGGTAAAAACAGAGAAAGAATCTAAAGAACATGAAGAACACTTTGAGTGTGATGAAGAAAAATGAAGAACAGGCCTTAGATCTTAAAAAGGGCAAGGAAGTAAAATTTTTGGTGTTTTAGGGGTTGTTTGGTAATTTCTGAAAGTTAGGGTGGTAAAAGTAGAAATATTAAAAGTTACGGGTGGTAAAAAGTGAATTTTAAAGGTTAAAAGTAAAACTAAGTTAATCTTCGAAAATTTAATGATAAAATAATAAAAAATAATAAAATATTAAATAATAATATTTAATTAAAAATAATATTTTAATAAAAATAATAAAATAATGCAGAAAAGGCAGTTTTCTGTAAAAGCTTTAGAAAGACAACTTTAAGCGCAGAATCTCATAATTACCTTCATAAAACACTTAGGGAGTGGTAAAAACATATTAGTGAGGCAAAGATAAATAAAAGATAAAAAGTTGAAGAAAAGATAAAAATCAAAGAAAAAGTCTGTAAAGTTTTAATGACAGAAAAACAGACAGAGACTAGTGAACGAACTAGGGCAACGTAATTAGTCCTTGAATTGCGAATAGGGTTAGGTATTATATGAAAAGTTAAACTATTTCAGTATAGACTTAATGAACCTATACTTGGGGCAGGCTAACTAATCATACCGAAATTTACATAAGCTTTAAATACATACGTTAAACAGAGAAAGCAAAATAAAGTAAAGAAGCGCAGAGAAAAGAACAAACAGAGCAGAATAAAGAGACAAAGCGAAGAGAGTAATATGATAAAGAGCAGAGGACCTATTGAGAGGTCATTTGTTGCATTGAGGCAACCTCAGAGATATCTATATGTTCATCTGCTGCATTGTGACAGTCAGATAGATAATGGTGCAACCACTGAGAAACGCTTTCCTGCGGTACAAATTCATATTTTATTTCTGTAAGGCAGAGGGTTATTTCCTGCTACAGAGTACCGTGACCACCTGTTCCATTTCTGTAGTGGCAGAGGGGTTATTTCCTGTATACAGAAGGTGTTTCGGCATACATCCCTGCAGTGGCAGATGTGTTATTTCCTACGTGTGGTGGACCCTGTGGTGGCAAAGGGGTTATTTCCTGTACACAGGGGTATAGCCAACAGGAAAGCCATATCTGGCTGGTAATGCTGGGTTACGTCGGGAGCGGGTTGAAACCGACAAATGAGCTCATTACCTGCACTAGGACTAGACATGCATCATTTTTGTCTGCGCATTATTCTCTATTGCATTCCTACTTGTGTTTGATCTATTTCTTTATGTTTGTTTGCTCGAGTGTTATGTCTGTGCTTTATCTTCTTATTCTTCTGCTTGTGTTCTGTTCTTTATTTTTCTATCTATTTTTAACTTCTGTTTACTACAATACTGTATTCTATTATCCATCTGCTAATCGAAAATGAATAAATGAACGTAACTAACAACCCCGACCCTACTAAGAACTACCCAGTTCTTACCCCTTCTCTCCCTTCCTCCCCCTCAGATGGAGACGGGCGTGATCTTCTATGAGTTTGAGGACCCTTACGTCTACGAGGATCCGGTACATCACAGTTACTTCATCATGGGATTGGAGCCTCGTATTAGACGATATGCGTTACCTAATCGAGCTTTTCAACATCCTCTGTCTAGCCCGCATTTTGACCCTGATGCTCCTTACGACTTTCCCTTATCCTGGTTACATCCTGACGCACCTGGACATCCTTTTCCTGATGATCCTGAGCACCCTATACCAGCTCAACCTTTGAATGAGGCGGTACCTGAGCCTATCATTCCTGATGAGCCTTAGTTAGCTGGTGACTACGTACCTGTGATACCACCAGAGTGGGACTTTCCCCCTGAGCCGATCCCTGACTTTCCATAGCCTGATGAGCCGGCACTACCGGATGGTGGGGTAGCTCCTATATACGCGAACGGACCTGTGCTCACGAATGGTTTTGTACATAGTGACAGCAGTGTTTCTGGTGGATCTGAGGGTATAGCTGTAGCTGCGGATGATGAGGAGGAGGAGGATCCCGAGATAGAGATAGAGCAGGATGAGGAGATGGATGAGCCTCACGGCGATTCTCCGAACGGCCATGTGTAGATATAGTTTGACTGCGGAAGGGGCATTCTTTTGATGACACTCTAGTCTGACATTATCTGATAGTTAGTCTCTCACTTGTGTTAGTACACCCGAGAGCTAGGAGCTATATAGTGGTTAGGCTAGCCTGGGCGCTAGCTTAGTGGCTTTTTGTATGGGCCAGGCCCTAGGAGTGTCGTGTAAATATTAGCTACGTAGGATGACGAGGATGTAAACTGACTTGATCTTGTGTAAACGCTACATGTTTTATTATAGTGTACATGATGTATATTATCAGCTGTACTTCTATGTTTCTTTATGCCGCTTTTCTATTACTCCCAATGTATGCTTGTCTATTTTACCTGAACATCCGCAACAAAAAAAATAGTTACTCGTAAAATTGGCATCGCTCTAACAAGGAACAGGCTCATATATTAAATAAATAATAATAATTAGGAAGGATAAGTTAGTAACACTTAGCTTCTTGTATGACCATGGCATACTGGAAGTTGGGTCGTTACACAGGACAGGCGACACCTCACTAAGGCGTGCTGGAAGCTTCTGATGTTGTAAAGATCTTCATCTCTTGGGTTTATTTTGGTTATTTAGTATTTGGTTAGATACTTATTATCTCCACCTATTATATATATACTGTATTAATTCCTCTTAGAGGTGATTTTGGAGACTCAGGTGTTTCTAACTCTGTACGTTGGGTTTTCTTTTGGGTTTTTCCTATATATCTATATATGTATAACTATGTGCTCAGACCAGTCTATCTTCACGATCCGAGTCTTGAGTTTTGTTATATGTATTTTGGAACTCTTGGTATATTATCTCCTTAGCGTGTTCTATCTTGCTTCATCTGCTTTATTGCATCGTGAGCTTTACGCTTTTCGACTTAACGACTTTTGTTTTATTCCTTTCTTCAAAGGTTCCTAGTTATAAACCTTTTCACTATATTATATATTAAATTTTATTTTTAGAGGTCGTAGTGCCTCGCCACCTCTGTTATACATCTTAGGTGTAAAGCTCTGTGTGGTAGGGTGTTACATTATGGTATCGGAGCAGTTCATTCCTGTAGAGCCTGAGGGACGGACTAACTATGCTTCTGGGCATACTCTGGATGTCTGTACATGCTAAATTAGGATATCTAACTGATATATGTGGCATGAATTTTCATGAGCATGGATTTGGGACTTTGAAGCACTAGACTTGCGATATTGAGACTGATCACATTGATATCACTTGTTAAGTATGAACAGGGACCAGATGGCGACTCGTGGACACAATCACAATCGACGGAGAGATAGGGCTAGTAACACAGAACCTGAGAACAATCTCACAAACTTTATAATTGCCCTAGAGAATATGGCTGCTGCTATGCAGGCTACGGCTGCGGCATTAGTGAATCAAGCCTGTAATAGGAATGGCGTTGACGGAGAGAAGGGTCCAATGACCTTAGCAACCTTCCTGAAGGTAAATCCACCAATCTTTAGGGAGACGACGAACCCCACAGTGGCAGAAAAACTAGTTTCACGTGATGGAACGGGCTTTACAAGCATAACAAGTCCCTGAAAATCAATGTGTTGAATTTGCAACTTATCAGTTAACGGGTGAAGCCCAGTATTGGTGGCAGGGTACACGACACCTACTGCAGCAAGACGATGTTGCAATACCTTAGAATACCTTTCAATTGGAATTCTACAAAAAGTACTTCCCCAATTTGGTCAGGACAGCTAAGGAGCTTGGATTTTTGCAATTGAAGCAAGGTCAAATGTCTGTAGCTGAATATACAAACAAGTTTGAGGAATTATGTCAATTTTCCAAGATTTGTCAAGGTGCTTCAGGAGACTTTTAGGAATGGAAGTGCATCAAATATGAAGGAGGACTCCGGAGTGATATACTTTGTTCAGTGGGTCTGATGCAGATCAGAGTTTTTCTCAGACTTGGTAAACAACAGTAGGGTTGCAGAATAGTGTTTAAAGAAAGCTGCTATGGAAAAAAATGATGACTGAGAATTTCACCAAAGGGAACATAGTCAGAACTTCGCACCAAGGGGCCAAGAATTCAAGAGAAAAGGAAAACAGTCAGTGGCTGCTTCAGATGATTCAAGTTGTCGAAAATGCGGAAGCTATCACCCGAATAGGCCGTGTCATTTTGGTTCTTGCTTATGCTATAAGTGCGGTCGTCCTGGGCATATGTCCTGGAACTATCCTGATAAACCCCAATTTTGTGATTTATCTTGTGCTTAATTTGGGGGATTTTATCAACTTATCTCACATTTATTCAATGAAATAGCATGGTTTTGTAATTCTCCCTAAATTTGTGCTTAGGTGTGAAAACATGATTTTTATGCCTTAAAATAGCTAAATTTAATTCACTTTAATTCTATTGGATGCCTTGATGTGTTTGTTGAGTGATTTCAGATTCATAGGACAAGTATTGGATGGAAGAAGTGAAGAGAAAAGCATGCAAAGGGGAGAATTCATGAAGAAATGAGCATTTGGAGAATTAAGGGCCACGCGCACACGTTATCCACGTGTATGCATGAGTTGAAGATTTGCAAGCCACGCGCACGCGTCACCCACGCGTACGCGTGAGGAGGAAATTGGCCATCGACGTGCATGCGTCGTCCACGCGCACGCGTGACGAGCGGTACCTGACTCACTTAAAGTGAATCGCTGGGGGCAATTTCTGAGCTTCCCAGGCCAAGATCCAACTCATTTCTGAGGAAATTTCATGCAAAATTCAAGCTTGGGAAAAGGGGAGAGCACTTAGTTGTAGATTAGCATCATGTAGTTTAGTTTTCTAAAGAGAGAAGCTCTCTCTTCTCTCTAGAATTAGGGTTTTTAGGGTACTTTGTATCTTAGATCTAGGATTTAATTCTTGTTTTCATCTTGTTTTCCTTATAATTTCTTGTTCCTACATCTTAATTCTCTTAGTTTGCATTGTTAATTTTCCTTTTAAGCCTCTTTTATGTTTATGAGCACTCTTGTTAGATTTGGTTTTCCTTTAATGCAATTGATGTTTCATGTTCCTTTTATTGGTGAATTGAGTTGTTGATCTTACTTTTCTTGCATTAGGTAGTTGTTAGATTTTATTCTTCCTTGCAATTTATTATGCTTTCTTTTTATGCCTTTCAAGTGTTTGACAAAATGCTTGGTTGGATGTTAGAGTATATTTTTGAGTATTCTTGGCTTGGAAAGAAAAATTAGGTGATCTTAAGTCATGAATACCCAACTCATGTTGGTGATCTAGAGTTGTTAGCTAATATTGTTTCCATTGATACTAATCTTTTGCTAATTCAATTAGTAAGTTGATTAGGACTTTTGGATTGCAAGCGCAAAACCGTCGGCTAAGAATTTCTTCTCGGTTAGAGGAAATAACTTCGTTGCGAGTATAGTTCCCAACCGACAAGTAATGCTCAATCAAAGTTTAAATATGTTAGTTGTCATAAGTACAAACCCCAATGAAAATTAATCGAAGTATTTGAACCTCGGGTCGTCTCACAAGGAATTACAATGAAGTGATCAATTATTGGCTATGAAGGAACAAGGGGGGTTTGATTTCGTGAAAGGGCAAGAAAAGAAATGGCAAGAATTTAAAGCAAGTAACTAAAGAAAGCAAATAATAAAGAGAGACATTCATGGCAAGGATTGAGAACCTAGGCTTTCTATCTTAGTCACTAATCATAACAATAATTAACAAGAATTTATTCTATTTTGTCATCCCTAAAAATGGAAGAAGGTACAATGTTATCTTCATACTAAAGAAAGTCAAATAAGACTAGCTAATCTCAATCCAAAAGTCCTAATCAACTTACTAATTGAATTAGCAAAAGATTAACGTTAATGGAAACAATATTAACAAACAACTCTAGATCACCAACATGAGTTGGGTATTCATGACTCAAGATCACCTAATTTCTCTTTCCAAGCCAAGAATGCTAAAAAATCTACTCTAACATCCAACCAAGCATTTTGTCAAACATTTGGAAGGCATAAAAAGAAAGCATAATAAATTGCAAGGAAGAATAAAATCTAACAACTACCAATTGCAAGGAATTAACAATAACTACTCAAATCAACAATAAAAGAACATCAAACATCAACTGTATTAAAAGAAACCAAATCCAACAAGAGTTCATCAATAAACTAAAAGAGGCATAAAAAGGGAAATTAACAATGGAAACTAAGAGAATTAAGATGTAGGAATAAGAAATTACAAGGAAAACCAAAGGAAAACAAGAATTGAACCCTAGATCTAAGATACAAAGTACCTTAAAAACCCTAATTCTAAAGAGAAGAGGGAGCTTCCCTCTCTAGAAATCTAAACTACATGATGCTAATATACAACTAAATGCTCCGCCCCTTTGCCCAAGCTTGAATTCTGCATGAAATATCCTCAGAAATGAGTTGGATCTGGGCCTGGGAAGCTCAGAAATCACCCCCAGCGAATTCACTTTAAGTGAGTCATGTGCCGCTGGTCACGCGTGCGCGTGGACGATACGTGCGTGTCGATGGCCAATTCCCTCCTCGCGCGTACGCGTGGGTGACGCGTGCGCGTGGCCCTCGATTCTCCAAATGCTCATTTCTTCATGAATTCTCCACTTTGCATACTTTTCTCTTCACTTCTTCCATCCAATACTTGCCCATGAATCTGAAATCACTGAACAAACACATCAAGGCATCGAATGGAATTAAAGTGAGTTAAATTTAGCTATTTTAAGGCATAAAAAGCATATTTTCACACTTAAGCACAAATTTAGGGAGAATTACAAAACCATGTGATGAGTCCATATTTTTTGATATATTTTAGCTTGATTTGGATGGATTTCATCACGTGAACTCACACTTAAGCACTCAAATAGCATACTTTTGTGTTATCTCCCTAATTTGGACTTAAATATGAAAACATGTGTTTTTGTGCTTAAATTAGTGATTTTAATTCCACTTTCATGCCATTCAATGCCTTGATATGTTTTGTGAGTGATTTTAGGTCATTTTGGCATGATTGGCTAAGCAAAAGCGGTAGAAAGCATGTAGAAGGGAGAACACATGAAGAAAACAAGGAAAAGTACACACAGACAAGTGTGCATGTGCACAAGCTTGCGTGCATACGCACAAGAGGAAATTTTTATGTGTGTGTGCGCACAAGTACCTGTGCGTACGCACAGGAGCCAAAACAGCAAAGTGTGCGTATGCACACATCTGTGCGTATGCACAGGACCCAACATGTGATTTCATTAATGAAACACGTGCGCGATTTTGGGGGCCTTTGGCCCATTTTTGCAAGCTCTAATACTGAATGGAAAGTGCCATATCAAGGGGGATTGAAGCCATATGATAGCATTAGTGTAGAAGGCCACATTTTACATTTTTTAGCATAGTAATAGGAGTAGGAGTAGTGTAGAGCAGAGAGCTCTCCTAGGGTTTATGTAGTTTTCCTTTAGCATTTTATAGCAAGCTTAATTTTGGATTTTGATCATCTTTAATTGTATGTACTCTTAACTTCATCTTTAATTAAAGCACTTTTACTTTCATTTCCTTTGGTTCAAGTTATTTTGTTCATATTGGCAATTTTGATTTTTTTGAAGTTTTGATTGATGAATTTAATGTTTCATGCTTCCTTTATGTTTGATTGCTTGTTTATGTTTGATCTTGTTGATAGTTGGTTATAGTTTTCCATTTTACTTTGCAATTTTCCATGCTTTACTTTTATGCACACAAGGTGTTTGTGAAAATGTAAATTATGGATTTTGAGTAGATTTTCATACCTTGGCTTAGGATTTAAGTTCCTAGGATGCTAGAGTCATAATGTCCGACATTTAGTGGTAATTCTTGGGTAGTTAGTTGACTCTTGTTTCCATTGACGCTAGCTTTTTATCAACTAGTTTGGTAAGTTAGCTAGGACTTATGGATTAAGGTAAATTATGCTTGCTTGACTTACTTCTTGATGGTTGGGGTTAACTAGGCGAGATTGACTCATCATAATTATCATAGTTGTGGTTATGACGATGATAGGATGCCTTGGACTCTCATTCCCAAATCAAGGCTCTTTTTGCATTTATAGCATTTTCACTAGTTTTGATCTTGCTTCTTTTTTTTAATTGCATTAATTACAATTTTGATCTTCTCCTTGTTCCTTTATTTATTAAGTTCCTTTAATCTTTTGTTTTTTTATTCAAAAACCCATTTTGCCCTCACAACCAAAAGAGTGACACTTCGATTGCATCCTAGGGAGAACGACCCGAGGTTGAATTACCCTTGATCTCAATTTATATGTTTTGAATTGAAAATATCAGACTTGGTTTGAGAGGATTGTTTGTTGGTCTAGGCTATACTTGCAACGAACATATTCTATTTTGAGAAATTCTAGACTAGCAATAATCTTCACATCAAGTTTTTGGCACCGTTACCGGGGATGCAATTGAGTGCTATCTTTTGGTTGTTGTAAATATGTTGATAGTGTAAATATCTTACTTTTTTTTGGTTATTTTGTTATTTTTGTTAATATCTAGGTGTTTATTTTTCTTGTTTGTTGATGTCTTTGGCTTTTATTTTCTACTTTCTTTATGAGATATCACCCTTGTTGCTTGGAGCTTGGTTGTGATTGTATTGTAGGGTATGATGAATTCAAGTTGGGATTGTATCAAGGAATGGGAGAAGCGATGGAGGGAGGAGGAATCTTCCCCATACTACAACGAGCCAAATCCTTCCCTAAGCCCTCCCCCCTATGAATATCAAACCCAAGGATATGAAGGATACCCCATACATAACCTCCAACCACCAACCCTTCAAGTACCATATCATACACCTCCATGGAATAAAAATGTCTGCACATCTTGCTACCAACATTATGAACTATCACCCCCTTATACACCACCTCAATATCCCCACCCACATGACACACCTTCCAATTACACAACCTTTCTCCCAACCTTTAAATCTCCTTTTTCACCTTAATATGAGGTTTTACAACCCTTGCCCCAAGAAGAACAAGACCTTCAAGCATTCTTCCAAAAGAAAGAAGTGTTCCAAAGGACACAAGGGGATTTCATGGCTACCATAGCCGAAGCGGTGAACCACTTAGCCTCACTACGTTCAAGCAATCAAGACATTCCCCTTGAGGAATGTGGAGGAGCAACGAAGGAGTGTAGAGAGGAGGAAAACATGGAGCCTCGGGGGAAAGAAGAAGAGCTATGACAAGAATTACAAAAAGAGGAGGAAGGTAGAATTAGTGAACCGAAAGAGGTAAATGGAGAGTTGAAGGAGTTTGATCAAGAATTAGATTGCATCAGCAATTATTTTTTGTCCACCATGGTCAACCCCCTCAATGATCTAGAAGAACCCTTCTCTCTTGAGTATGAGAGAGATAGGGAAGAGCTTGAAAAGAGTGGTGAGGAAGAGGTGATCACTGTAAGAACCATAACTAATCAACCGGTTAATTAAGTGATTAATTACCCAAATTAGACTTCAAAAAGTTAGAGTGAGAATTTGAGGATTTAAAGGTGATTTTTGGACTCAGTAGGTCTTTCTGAGTCAGAAAATGTGCTTCTGCGAAAAACCGTAAAAAACCACGAACTGGAAATTGAACCGATTGAACCGGTTCAAGTCTGCCCTGTACCACATGAGAAAAAGTGAAAACCGGCAAAAACCTTAGAAAAATATTAGAAGTTAAAAACCAGACGTTAATTTTAAAGGTTTGGCCCGAAGTTAGGCCAAACGGGCTAAAAACGCTAACGGGTTGGACCAGGCCCAAGTTGGGCCCAAGCCCAACATATAAAAAGGTTCATAAGTGAACCCCTTTCAGCATAACACACAAACAAACACACTCATACATGCTGAAAAGAGAAGAAGAGAGAAACCCCATAGTTACTATTCATTACCATCTTCATAAGCTCATATCTTGAGCTAGAGAGCTCCGATCGCCGCACCGTTTGTGGCTACGCATTCCTCGTGGAGAGCTCTACAAAACCCATACAAGAAACTGGAGAGGTAACCACAAAATCTTTCTATTCTCCTCTCCAAAATTTCGGTTCTTAGGGTTTGTGATTAAGTGAGTTTTTGTGATTTTGGATGTTTAGGTTTGTTCTAATCCTTGCTTAGGCTTGTGTTTTGACATCCAAATCTATTGGAAGAGGTAAGAGCCATTAAATCCTTGTGAATTTATGTTTAATTGGAACCCTAGGTTGATTTGAGGTAATTTATATGTATATAGTTTGATTATTGTGGCTTTGGGAGCTTTTGGAACTTAATTGTGCTTATTGGAGTGGAAGTGAAAGCTTCGATTTTGGTTGAAAGCTCTTTGGTACCCAATTTTGAGTTTTGAACATATAGGGGATCGGCCAAGGTATGGTTTCGGTTTTCTCTATGTAGTATATAATATTCATGGACACTTAGGCTAGTGACCCATAGGATAGGTTTGAATTTTAATTATTGTTGAGTTGTTAAATGATGATATGTGGTGATTTATAATGAATTAATGATTGATGGGTTTGAGTATGATAATGATGATTGATTGTGTAAGTTGAAAAGGCCTAATGATGATATAAGTGATGTTAAATTTGATGATTTGGCATTATGGTTGTAAAAGTGTGATATATTGGTGTTGATGTTGAAGATGATGAAATGTGAAGGAAAATGTGGTAATATTGGTGAATTAGGGCACAACAGGTTAATTTTGATGAAAGATGGAGTTTTTGAATGGTTTGGTATGATTTGAAATTATGTAAATTGTGAAGTTTGGTAAAATGGGGTTTTTGGTGAAAGTTGTTCGATCATAACTTTTGCCTCGGTTTTCAAAAATTAATGAAACTTGTCTAGAATTAAAGATCATTGAAAACCCTTTAAATTGATATAAAGTTTGTGAAATTTGGAATTTTGTAAAGGAAGTTATGATAATTCAAAGTTGGTGTTAAAAATCTGAAATTCTGCAGTATTGCAGAATTTCATGATTTCTGATATGTGCGGGCGCACACCCTGCGGAAATTTTGATCTATGTGGACGCACACACTTGTGCGCACGCACATGCAGGGAAGTACAATCTGTTTGCAGCGCTAGCATAGCTTGTGCACGCACATATCTAAGGAAAAATTTCAAACTGTGCAGACGCACACGTTGAGAAGACCAGTCTGTTAGGGGCGCTGGCACAGGTTGTGTGAGTAAACAGATTCTGTAAGTTTTGCCACCTGTGCGTACGCACACCCCTGTGCGTACGCACACATTTTAAAATTTCCTGGGTGTGCGCACGCACAGACCCCTGTGCGGCCGCACACGTCCTGTTTCTCAAATTTTACTTGTTTTTCAACTATTCTACCTTTCCAACCAGGTTGTAAGCTTCTATAACACCATTTTAAGACTTTTGGGCCTAGTTTTGAGTATTAGAACATGGGATATAACTTAAGGGTTCTAGTACATGATTTTATGATAAATTAGAAAACGGAGGCCTAGGTTTCTGGCGTGCTGAGAATGGTTTGACGTTAGGTGAAAGATGATTGATATATGAGATGAAGAATGATGAACTTTTGATATTTGGGAACTGAGTTATGAATGGATGATAAACCCCATTTTTAGGGTTTATCATGTATAGATTTTGAGGGTTTTATCAATGATCTTTCACACTTATTCATATAAAAATGCATGATTTTGTGTTCCTCTCCCAATTTTGCCTCATGGATGAAAACATGCTTCTTCTGTATTGAATTAGATATATTTTAATCCTCCTCTGTTACCATTCGATGCCGTGATCCGTGCGTTAAGTGATTTCAGAGCTTATAGGGCTGGGATGGCTTGGAGGAGAGGATGGAAGCATGCATAAAAGGGAAGGAGCATGGAGAAATTAAAGTTTTGGAAGTTGGGCATGGACGCGCACATGCACCGTACGCGTGCGCGTGGATGCGCATCCTCAGAGCCAGCGTGATGGAGCCGAGATGAGAAGCCGGTGCGCTTATATGGCTGGGCCAGAAACCCTTGGGCGTGCGCGCGCACTAGACGCTTGCGCGTAGGTCGCAAAAACTCCATGGACGCGTACGTGTGCTATGCGCGTATGTGCCGATGGCCGCACGTGATTTTTTAAGGAGAAAACGTGATCAGTAATTTCAGGCAGTTGCAGACCCTATTTTGGGGCAGAGATCTGGCGGGAAAAGCATAAGAAGACCAAGGATTAGGGGGATTAGGACAATTAGACATTTTTTTAGATATTTTCCTAGTTAGTTACATTTCTTTTAGAGAGAGAAACTCCAACTTCTTTCTAGGATTTCATTCTCCATTGCAATTCTCCTTTGATTTCTTAGTGAGATCAATTGCTAATTCACTTTTACTTTGATACAAGTTGTAGATCTACTCTTCTCCTACTCTCAATTTGTGTTCTTTTGATTCATTCACTTTGGATCTAGATTTGACTTTGTTACTTTGATTTAAATCAATGAATTGAGGTATTTCATGTCTAATACTTACAATTGTTCAATTGTTGATGATTGTATGATTTAGATATCTTGAATTCAATTCTTTTCTTCAATTCCATAATGTTTTCTATGAATGCTCACCAAATGTTTGATGAAATGACAACCCTACCTATGGAGTAGAATTCCCCTACTTCGCTTAGGGGTTGAGTTATTGGAGACACTTGAGTAGTGAATATCAATTGTTGATTGGAAATTGAGAATTGCTAATTGACTTGGAGTGCACTAAAGCTAGACTTCCCTAGGGTTAGACTAGGACTTGTGACTCAAGTTAGTTACTTTCACTTGACTTCCCTTCATTATTAGGGGGTTAACTAAGTGAAGCAATAATCAATTGTTATCACAATTAAAGGAAACTACAATGATGGAACTTTCAATACTCACCCTTAGCCAAGGCCTTTATCCTAATCAATTGTTGTTTACCTTTGTTAGCTTGAATTCTTGCACCAACTCTCAAAACCACAAAAGACTTCCTAATCAATAATGTGCATTCTAAGGCAATTCATTGGGAGAACGACCCGGGACTAATACTCTCGGTCATAGATTTTAGAATTATTTGATGTGATATTTGTGTGTCGGTTAGACTATACTTATGATTGGATTCCTTACTAATCTCTATACCGGCATAAGAATTTTGTTCATCAATGCACAGTGGTTGAGATGAGTCGGGAACTCGAATTGAGATGATGGATCTCTGTATACTGAAAATGCTTTTTGAAAACCACTGAAATAATGTTTTTATTGAGATTATGAGACACTATGCGCCCGGCAAGGACGGTGGTTAATACCGCCTGTTGAGGTAGCGGTGGCGGCGTAAGGACGGTGGTTAATCCCGCTTACGTTGAGATGTGAGGTCTGAGGCAAGAGTATCCCGCTCGCATCCCTTCGGATCTATAGAGTGTGCAGGCGCCGGTACCTGAACAGTGATCCGAGCACTATATCTCGGGGGTTCCCATATTCAAAGGGCGACGTCTCCATGGAGATGTGTCGGGTTGGCAGTTGAATTGACAATGGGATATCACAGCCAATAAGGCAGGCATTCTTGATATGTATTTTCTATCTGTTTGTATGCTTTGTCTACTTGAGATGGCTTGCCTATTTGTATAACATGCTTAATTGCTATTTGAATTAATTGCCTTATATGCCAATACTTGTGTTTTACTTGCATTGAATATTATCTGTGTTTTCTACTGGGATTGAGGAGGTTCGGAAGGCGGTGGTGATGGGATCGTATGGAGGATCGGTTGGTGTATGCTATGGGACAGCGGTGTTGGTTAGAGTAGAAATTCCCTAAGATAGATTACCCGGTTTATTTAAGCTAAGGTTTATATAATTATGCTTATTTGTTTTAGAATGCTTTAAGTTTGAATCTTGTGATGGATATGGAGCTTAGGATTGCCTTTGGCGTCCCGGGGTCTTATATCTTATATCACTGGGCACTATTACCATACTGAGAACCTCCGGTTTTCATACCATATTTGTGTTGTATTTTTCAGATGCAGGTCGCAACCCACCTCAGTGAGTTGTCTGGTTGGTAATAGAAGCGGAGGATCCGAATATTCTTTTGGAGTCTTTTTGGTTTACTTTGTTTATATGTCTCTCACTTTTGTATTTTGGTTAGCCTAGAGGCTTGTATTTGAGAGAACCAAATTGTATAAGCTATTTTACTGTCGGGTTCTGTATCTGTATTTGGCTAGCCGGCTTAAACTTCGCGAGTCGTGGCTAATTTTTTATAATATTATATTATTATCTTTGTTTATATCACGTCTGTATCTTGTGCTTTAAGTTAGAAGCTTCGTTAGTACATTTTGCACTTTGTAAATCCTGTTTTTGAGCTATATCTTTCATCGGGCTTCTATATATATATATATATATATATATATTATGTATGAGCTTAGAACTGTGGTAATCTCTGATTAACCTTTGCTTTACGACGCGAGGTAAAGTTTAGGCTAATTAGGGTGTTACAATCACCCTAGAAGTGGAATCTTCCATGAGAGGCCTTGATAGGATAACTCCACTCCAAGGACAAATTAAGTGGGTAACAATATCCTCAATGAGCTTCATAGGCTCGCATCAATTTGCTCTCTTGGAAACGGATTATCAACCAAAGGTACTTCTTGGGGTGTTAAATGGTGAAGGAATGGGTGTTGGTTGTCGAAGAAATTCAAGGCATAAATGGTGTAAGGTCCAATTTGGAGGAGTCCAAGATTCAAGTGGGTGCTCCAAAGGTGCTTGGAGAGGTTGTTCACCCAAGGGCATAAGTGAAAGTCAACAAGAGGATGATAGAGAAACCAAAGTGTGGGATCCGGGCATACATCTTTACAACCAACAATTTTGGATCCCAATAGTTTTCTTGAGGTTGCTTGAGAGCTTAATGTACTTCGTTTGGGATCCCGAAGGACTTTTGAAGAGCAAGTATGGTTAGCAACTCAAGGGTGGATGGAAGCACAAGCTTTCTTGATGTGAGCTCCAACCAAAAGTCTAACTTGAGGACTTAAAACCAAACTGTTAGGTGGGAGACACCCCACCGTAGTAATATCCTTTCAACCCTTCTTTGTTTTAGCTTTCGTTAATTGAATTTTGTCTCTTTAATTAGCTTAATTTGATTGCATTCTGGATTTAAATTAGTTGCATTTTATGTTTGATCATGTGTTTTTGATGAATGATATGTTTTGGGATTGAAAAACTTTGATTGATATCATAGTTGGTGCCTTAGAGGCTTTAAAAATATTGCAGAAACAGAGTTCTGTGCGTGCGCACAGCATCGTGTGTATGCACACTTCCCCTATTTTTCACTCTTTGTGCGTGCGCACAGACGTGTGCGCACGCACACCCATTATCGCACGCTCTGTTCGCAGTGCTTGCACCCTTTATGCTTGCGCACCCCACCACATTTTCATTCTGTGCGCATGCACGACCGCCTGTACCCCTGCACACATGGTCATTTTACCCTGAAAAAAAAGTCTTCAGTGCACGCACACGGATCTGTGCGTACGCACAGGTCTTGAGACCCCCTCTGCCAGCAGCGCTCGCACATCTTGTACGTCTAAATGCCCCCAAATTTGTGCTGGTGTGTGTACGCACACATTGTTGTGCGTATGCATGGGTCGCGGTCTGGGCAATAATAAAAAGGGTGCCCTCTTGCATCCTTCCTCAACCCTTCTTCTCCTTCTTCTTTCTTTTATTTCTTCTTCCTTCTTTCTTTTTCTTCTCTCTTTCTTCTCTTCTCCAACGAAGTTCCATCTCCGTGAGCCTCGTAGCGGCTAACACACGTGCCACTGTTACCTATCCCTTTCTTTTCCATTTTTCATCTTTTCAATTTTCTTGTTTTACTTTTGTTCATTTTGTTTATTTACTTGCTTAATTTTCATCCTCTTTATTTAGTTTTGATAATCTAGCTTGTGTTTTGCTTAATTGTTTGTTTGTTGCATTGCAAGTGTTCAAGTTTGACTTATGGGTTGTTCATGCTTGAATTTTTGGCTTAACATTGATGAATATATGCACCGCATACCATGTGTTTGCTTAAATGCCTGAATAATTCATGTGTTGTCATGACCATATGTGTTAGACTATATACTTGTTTGGCATTCTAATTAAGGTACTTGTTTAATGCTTTGAGTTACTAGCACCAAATTGATTTAGAAATTGACTTTTTGTCTTTTATTTGGTGCAATTTTTAACAAGTACATATTGAACTAGTGAATTGAATTGAATTGCTTGTTCATCATGATTTTTAAATCAATATAATCACACCACAAGGTCCTTGTTCCTTGTTAATGTTTTGCATTTGTTTGAGTTGACTTGACTTGATTCTTATAAAGACTTGTCACTTTTTGTAACAAACACCTTAACCATGTGATTATTTGATTATTCCTAAGGATGAATAAGTAATTTTCTTTTCATCATTGCATTGGTTATTGTTTGTTGTGCTATTTTATATCAATTTTGCTCTTTCACTTGCACACCTTTAATATCCAATATCTCCTACATTCAATTCACTCTTCTTGTAATTGCCTAAGCTTGCTTGTCTTTAATTGATGCTCATCTCTTAGTTGCAACCTAGGCCATTTAGTTGAAGAACTCATGCTTATTTTTTGAGTGTGTGGATTCCTTTTTATCCAGCCGTTGTATGTATTCTAATCGCGAGCATAATTGGAATACACACATGGCTCATCTTTTTATTAAACCACACCACTATACAAACTTCCACAATTAAATCCTTATTTGTTTTGTTTTTGCTCCTAGAATACAATGTATTTGCTCCCTCCCTTACCTTTTTGTGCCACTTGCCATATGATTCTTAATTATACTTTATTCATTCTTTTTGAGGATGAGACATGAAGGCAAGGAGCCGGGAGAGGAGAAGGACACCGAGGATGAACATACCGAGCATACATTGGACTTGGCAATTTCCACACAACCCAAGCCCCCGTATCCACCAACCGAAGGTGGAGCTCTTGAGAGACATTCTCCCCGGATTTTGTTTGTGTACGGAGGTCCATGCAACCTTAAGTGTGGGGGAGGATTCATCTTTTTTGTGCCATAAAATTTCTTTTTCGAACACTTTGCACTTTACTTTTGTTGCATTGTATTTTCTTCTAGTATATATATACTTCTTAGCTTATCTGTAGTTATTGCATTTTGCTTTTGCATGGTATATTATTCATAGATGGAAGTTGTGATTGGATGATGTGAATAGCATAATGCCTAGTCAATTTTGTCCTAATTGTTCATGTTAATTTTTCACAGTATTGAAAATTAGGAAAAGAACTAGGAAATTTTGAAAAATTTGCATCCATCACAACATACATACATATAGGAAATAATTTTTGGTGAAGAACAACAAATTTTTCAAGAATTTTGTTTCAAGGGCATTCTATTGAATTGATTGAGAAAATTATTTTCAAACTTGCTTGAATGATTTCTTTATGGAACATAGAAGAGTAAAGAGCAAATACCTTGTGAGTTTTTTAGCTATATTGAGTGGTTACACATTTTAACTGCTAATTTTGTTCATTGTGTGTTATATCTCTTCTATGATTGTGATCTTGGTTTTTCTTGATTCTTTATTTCCAATATTTGATGTTGTGATTGCATTTAGCACAATTGAGGCCATATTTGAACTAAACTCACTCACCCATATAGCCTTACCCTTACATCTACCTTTGTTAACCCCTTTGAGCTTTTTAATCCCCTTTGTTTAAATTATAACCACATCAAAAGCCTAAGCATAAAACCATGGAATGACCTTGAATTGCATCTTTGATTAGCTTAGGTTGAGGAGTGTGTGTCGTTTAAGTGTGGGGGAAATTTTGGGAAACATTGGTAGAGAAAAAAATGTTGTTGTGGGTATTCATTGAAAATTTGGGAAAAATAGGTGCACATTCATGTATCAATTTGCTTTAACCATATGCATTTGTCATAGAAAAAGAAAAAAATGAAATGAAAGAAAAATATACTAATAAGATGGGACAAAAGTTATCCCAAAGAAAAAGAAAAAAAAAGAATAAGAAATGCATATGTGTTTTGAATAGAAACTAAGGCATGAATGTGTGTGAAAAGAAGTAATGGGTGGCTAGAATGCATTTTTGTGGATTGATTGATATAGGTTGAGTTGGATACTTGAGCTAATCAAAGATTCAATCCTTTAGTCTACTTAACCATATACTCATCCTACCCTTACCCCAACCCCATTACAACCTTCTAAAAGACCTCATGATACTTGCATCCATGCATCCATGGTTGTTGATTGTTAGATAAAAAGTAATTCCTTGAAAGCATGACTAGAGGAGATTTGAGTGAATTAACCATAAACACTGAGCATTGAGAGAGTATACACACCTAGTGAGGGTTCAATTGCTCAATTCTATGTCTCCACACTTCTTATCATGCATTCTTGCAAGTTACTTCTTTTTGATGAGTTGAATCAATTCTTTAGATTTTTGATTGTATTGGATTATATAGATAGTTGCATTCAATAAGTTGTTCCGCTTTGATTATTCTCCTTGTTTGGTTTAGCATGAGGACATGCTATTGTTTAAGTGTGGGGGAATTGATGAGTCCATATTTTTCGATATATTTTAGCTTGATTTGGATGGATTTCATCACGTGAACTCACACTTAAGCACTCAAATAGCATACTTTTGTGTTATCTCCCTAATTTGGACTTATTTGTGCTTAAATTGGTGATTTTAATTCCACTTTCATGCCATTCAATGCCTTGATATGTTTTGTGAGTGATTTCAGGTCATTTTGGCAAGATTGGCTAAGCAAAAGTGGAAGAAAGCATGTAGAAGGGAGAACACATGAAAAAACAAGAAAAAGTACACACCCACAAGTGTGCGTGCGCACAAGTACCTATGCGTACGCACAGGAGCCAAAACAGCAAAGTGTGCGTACACACAGACCCAACACGTGATTTCATTAGTGAAACACGTGCTGTGCGATTTTGGGGCCTTTGGCCCAGTTTTGGAAGCTCCAATGCTGAATGGAAAGTGTTATATCAAGGGGGATTGAAGCCATATGATAGCGTTAGAGTAGAAGGTCATATTTTACATTTTTTAGCATAGTAATTAGGAGTAAGAGTAGTGTAGAGTAGAGAGCTCTCCTAGGGTTTATGTAGTTTTCCTGTAGCATTTTATAGCAAGCTTAATTTTAGATTTTGATCGTATTTAATTGTAAGTACTCTTAACTTCATCTTTAATTAAATCACTTTTACTTTCATTTCCTTTGGTTTGTTACTTTGTTCATATTGGAAATTTTGAGTTTCTTGAAGTTTTGATTAATGAATTTAATGTTTCATGCTTCCTTTATGTTTGATTGCTTGTTTATGTTTGGTCTTGTTGATAGTTGGTTATAGTTTTTCATTTTACTTTGCAATTTTCCATGCTTAACTTTTATGCACACAAGGTGTTTGTGAAAATGTCAATTATGGATTTTGAGTAGATTTTCACACCATGGCTTAGGATTTAAGTTCCTAGGATACTAGAGTCATAATGTCCGACATTTAGTGGTAATTCTTGGGTAGTTAGTTAACTCTTGTTTCCATTGACGCTAGCTTTTTATCAACTAGTTTGGTATGTTAGCTAGGACTTATGGATTAAGGTCAATTATGCTTGCTTGACTTACTTCTCAATGGTTGGGGTTAACTAGGCGAGATTGACTCATCATAATTATCATAGTTGTGGTTATGACGATGATAGGATGCCCTGGACTCTTATTCCCAAGTCAAGGCTCTTTTTGCATTTATAGCATTTTCACTAGTTTTGATCTTGCTACTTTTTTTAATTGCATTAATTACAATTTTGATCATCTTTTTGTTCCTTTATTTCTTAAATTCCTTTAATCTTTTGTTCTTTGATTCAAAAACCCTTTTTGATCTCACAACTAAAAGAGTGACACTTCGATTGCATCCTAGGAAGAACGACCCAAGGTTGAATTACTCTTGAACTCAATTTATATGTTTTAAATTGAAAATATCAGACTTTGATTGAGAGGATTGTTGTTGGTCTAGGCTATACTTGCAACGAACATATTCTATTTTGAGAAATTCTAGACTAGCAATAATATTCATATCACCATGCTATTTCATTGACTAAATGTGTGATAAGTTAATAAAATCCCCCAAATTAAGCACAAGATAAACTACAAAATTGGGGTTTACCAGCGGACAGCCAAAGGTTCTCCAAAGTGGCTTCTACTGGCCCACACTCTTCAAGGATTCTAGAGAGTTTCTCCGTAACTGTGACAGTTGTCAGAGAGCTAGTAATCTCCCTCATGGTCACGATATGCCTCAACAGGGAATCCTAGATATTGAGTTATTTGATGTATGGGGTATAGACTTCATGGGACCCTTCCTGCCTTCATACTCAAATACCTACATCCTTGTAGCAGTAGATTATGTGTCTAAATATGTTGAAGCAATATCATCACCCACTAATGACACTAGAGTAGTGATGAATCTCCTCCAAAAGAACATCTTCAGAAAATTTGGTGTCCCTAGGACACTAATTAGTGATGGAGGTACTCATTTCTGCAACAGACAGTTGGATTCTGTCTTTAGCCGTTATGGTATTCACCATAAAGTAGCAACATCGTATCATCCCTAAACAAATGGGCAAGGTGAAGTTTCAAATAGAGAACAAAAGCGAATCCTAGAGAGTACTGATGAGCGGATAATTTATACGCTTTTTGGCATTGTTTTTACATAGTTCTCAGTATAATTTAGTTATTTTTTAGTATATTTTTATTAGTTTTTAATTAAAATTCACATTTTTGGAATTTACTATGAGTTTGTGTGTTTTACTGTGATTTCAGGTATTTTCTGGCTGAAATAGAGGGACTTGAGCAAAAATCAGATTCAGAGGTTGAAGAAGAACTGCAGATGCTGTTGGATTCTGACCTCCCTGCACTCAAAGTGGATTTTCGGGAGCTACAGAACTCCAAATGGCTCGCTCTCAAATGCGTTGAAAAGTAGACATCCAGAGCTTTCCAGAAATATATAATAGTCCATACTTTGATTAAGGATAGATGATGTAAACTGGTGTTGAACGCTAGTTCCATGCTCCATTCTAGAGTCAAACGCCAGAAACAGGTTGCAAAATGGAGTTAAACGCCAGAAACAGGTTACAAACTGGCGTTCAACTCCAAGAGAAGCCTCTACACGTGTAAAGCTCAATGCTCAGCCCAAGCACACACCAGGTGGGCCCCAAAAGTGGATTTCTGCATCAATTACTCATTCTGTAAACCCTAGTAACTAGTTTAGCATAAATAGGACTTTTTACTATTGTATTTACATCTTTGGATCATCTTTGATTAGTTTTATGCTATCTTAGACTTTTGTGAGGGCTGGCCATTCGGCCATGCCTGAACCTTCATCACTTATGTATTTTCAACGGTAGAGTTTCTAGACACCAAAGATTAAGGTGTGGAGCTCTGCTGTTCCTCAAAGATTAATGCAAAGTACTACTATTTTTCTATTCAATTCAACTTATTCCGCTTCTAAGATATTCATTCGCACTTCAATATGATGGATGTGATGATCGTGACAGTCATCATCATTCTCAACTTATGAACGCGTGCCTGACAACCACTTCCGTTCTACCTTAGATTGAATGGATATCTCTTGGATATCTAATACAGGGGACCGAGTCCGAGTTATTAGTGTCTTCGTGGTATAAGTTAGAACCCATGGACGGCCATTCTTGAGAATCCAGAAAGTCTAAACCTTGTCTGTGGTATTCCGAGTAGGATTCAGGGATTGAATGACTGTGACGAGCTTCAAACTCGCGAGTGCTGGGCGTAGTGACAGACGCAAAAGGATAGTAAATCCTATTCCAGTATGATCGAGAACCGACAGATGATTAGCCATGCAGTGACAGCGCATTGGACCATTTTCACTGAGAGGACAGGTGGCCATTGACAACGGTGATGCCTAACATACAGCTTGCCATGGAAAGGAGTAGGAAAGATTGGGTGAAGACAGTAGGAAAGCAGAGGTTCAGAAGGACGAAAGCATCTCTATACGCTTATCTGGATCAATTGAGATTTCCTCACCATGACCTTTGAAAAGGCTCTGTGACCTTGGGTCAGGGATAAACCTCATGCCACTCTCTGTAATGGAGAAACTGGGAATCTTTGAGGTGCAAGCTGCCAGAATCTCATTAGAGATGGCAGACAACTAAAGAAAACAGGCTTATGGACAAGTAGAGGACGTGTTAGTAAAGGTTGAAGGCTTTTACATCCCTGTTGATTTCATAATCCTAGACACTGGGAAGGATGAGGATGAATCCATCATCCTTGGAAGACCCTTCCTAGCCACAGCAAGAGCTGTGATTGATGTGGACAAAGGAGAGTTGGTCCTTCAACTGAATGAGGACTACCTTGTGTTTAAAACTCAAGGATCTCCTTCTGTAACCATGGAGAGGAAGCATGAAAAACTTCTCTCACTGCAGAGTCAACCAAAGCCCGCATAGTCAAACTCTAAGTTTGGTGTTGGGAGGCCACAACTAAACTCTAAGTTTGGTGTTGAACCCCCACAACCAAACTTTAAGTTTGGTGTTGGGAGGTCCCAACCTTGCTCTGATTATCTGTGAGGCTCCATGAGAGCTCACCGTCAAGCTATTGACATTAAAGAAGCGCTTGTTGGGAGGCAACCCAATGTTATTCAATCATTTTTATTTATTTTCTATTGTTATTTTATGTTTTCTTTAGGTTGATGATCATGTGGAGTCACAAAAACTATTGAAAAATCAAAAACAGAATGAAAAATAGCATTGAAAACAGAACACCCTGGAGGAAGGGCTTACTGGCGTTTAAACGCCAGTAAGGAGCATCTGGCTGGCGTTTAATGCCAGAACAGAGCATGAAACTAGCGTTAAACACCAGAAACAAGCAGCAGTCTGGCGTTTAAACGCCAGGATTTCACCCAGAGGAAAACTGGCGTTAAACGCCAGAAACAAGCATCAGACTGGCGTTTAACGCCAGAAACATGTATCATACTGGCGTTCAATGCCAGAAACATGCTATAGACTGGCGTTGAACGCCCAAAACAAGCAAAGAAGTGGCGTTTAACGCTAGAAACATGCTACAGTCTGGCGTTAAATGCCAGGATTGCATATATAGGGCGTTTTACACGTCTAAAAGGTGAAGGGATGAGAAATCCTCAAACACCTCAGGATCTATGGACCCCACAGGATCCCTACCACTTCTTCTCTCATCTTCACACCTTTTTATAACATTCTTCCTCAATTAACCTCCACCAATCACCTCCATTACTCCTCCAAAACCATCATACAACCCACCTACACCCACCCACTTAAATTCAAACCATCACTCCTTCCTTTTAACACATCATAACCACCTAAAACCCCCTTGACCAAACCATTCACACACCTCCATCTCCTCTATTTTCTTCTTCTTCTACTCACTTATTTCTTCTTTTGCTCGAAGACGAGCAAACATTTTAAGTTTGGTGTGGAAAAAGCATTGCTTTTTTGTTTTTCCATAACCACTAATGCCTCAAGGGATGCACTTCCCTCCACAAAACTATTGGGAGCAAATCAACACCTCCCTAGGAGAGTTAAATTTCAACATGGGACAACTAAGGGTGGAGCACCAAGAGCACTCCATCATCCTCCATGAAATTAGAGAAGATTAAAGAGCTATGAGGGAGGAGCAACAAAGACAAGGAAGAGACATAGAGGAGCTCAAGAGCATCATTGGTTCTTCAAGAAGAGGAAGACACCACCCTCACTAAGGTGGACTCATTCCTTAATCTCCTTGTCTATTTATTTTACTGTTTTTCGGTTTTTGAGCCTTATGTGTTATTTATGTTTGTGCCTTTACTACATGATCATTAGTGTCTAAGTGTCTATGCCTTAAAGTTATGAATATGAATCAATCACCTCTCTTGAATGAAAAATGTTTTAATTACAAAAGAACAAGAAGTACATGGTTTCGAACTCATCCTTGAAACTAGTTTAATTAATTTGATGTGGTGACAATACTTTTTATTTTCTGAATGAATGCTTGAACAGTGCATATGTCTTTTGAAGTTGATGTTTATGAATGTTAAATATGTTGGCTTTTGAAGAATAAGGAAAAAGGAGACATGTTATTTGATAATCTGAAAAATCATAAAAATGATTCTTGAAGCAAGAAAAAGCAGTGAATACAAAAGCTTGCAGAAAAAAAATGCAAAAAAAAAGAAAATAGAAAAAGAAAAAGCAAGCAGAAAAAGCCAAAAGCTCTTAAAACCAAAAGGCAAGAGCAAAAAGCCAATAGCCCTTAAAACCAAAAGGCAAGGGTAACAAAAAGGAACCAAGGCTTTGAGCATCAGTGGATAGGAGGGCCTAAAGGAATAAAATCATGGCCTAAGCGGCTAAACCAAGCTGTCCCTAACCATGTGCTTGTGGCGTGAAGGTGTCAAGTGAAAACTTGAGACTGAGCGGTTAAAATCGAGGTCCAAAGCAAAAAGAAGAGTGTGCTTAAGAACCCTGGACGCCTCTAATTGGGGACTTTAGCAAAGCTGAGTCACAATCTGAAAAAGGTTCACCCAGTTATGTGTCTGTGGCATTTATGTATCCGGTGGTAATAATGGAAAACAAAGTGCTTAGGGCCACGGCCAAGACTCATAAAGTAGCTGTGTTCAAGAATCAACATACTGAACTAGGAGAATCAATAACACTATCTGAACTCTGAGTTCCTATAGATGCCAATCATTCTGAACTTCAATGGATAAATTGAGATGCCAAAACTATTCAAGAGGCAAAAAGCTACAAGTCCCGCTTATCTGATTGGAGCTAATTTTCATTGATATTTTGGAATTCATAGTATATTCTCTTCTTTTTATCCCATTTGATTTTCATTTGCTTGGGGACAAGCAACAATTTAAGTTTGGTGTTGTGATGAGCGGATAATTTATACGCTTTTTGGCATTGTTTTTACATAGTTTTCAGTATAATTTAGTTAGTTTTTAGTATATTTTTATTAGTTTTTAATTAAAATTCACATTTCTGGACTTTACTATGACTTTGTGTGTTTTTCTGTGATTTTAGATATTTTCTGGCCGAAATTGAGGGACTTGAGCAAAAATCAGATTCAGAGGTTGAAGAAGGACTGCAGATGCTGTTGGATTCTGACCTCCATGCACTCAAAGTGGATTTTCTGGAGCTACAGAACTCCAAATGGTGCACTTTCAATTGCGTTGGAAAGTAGATATCCAGGGCTTTCCAGAAATATATAATAGTCCATACTTTGATTAAGGATAGACGACGTAAACTGGCGTTGAACGCCAGTTCCATGTTGCATTCTGGAGTCAAACGCCAGAAACAGGTTGCAAAGTGAATTTAAACGCCAGAAACAAGTTACAAACTGGTGTTCAACTCCAAGAGAAGCCTCTACACGTATAAAGCTCTATGCTCAGTCCAAGCACACACCAAGTGGGCCCCAGAAGTGTATTTCTGCATCAATTACTCATTCTGTAAATCCTAGTAACTAGTTTAGCATAAATAGGACTTTTTACTATTGTATTTACATCTTTGGATCATCTTTGATTAGTTTTATGCTATCTTAGACTTTTGTGAGGGCTGGCCATTCGGCCATGCCTGAACCTTCATCACTTATGTATTTTCAACGGTAGAGTTTCTACACACCAAAGATTAAGGTGTGGAGCTCTGCTGTTCCTCAAAGATTAATGCAAAGTACTACTATTTTTCTATTCAATTCAACTTATTCCGCTTCTAAGATATTCATTCGCACTTCAATATGATGGATGTGATGATCGTGACAGTCATCATCATTCTCAACTTATGAACGCGTTCCTGACAACCACTTCCGTTCTACCTTAGATTGAATGGATATCTCTTGGATATCTAATACAGGGGACCGAGTCCGAGTTATTAGTGTCTTCGTGGTATAAGTTAGAACCCATGGACGGCCATTCTTGAGAATCCAGAAAGTCTAAACCTTGTCTGTGGTATTCCGAGTAGGATTCAGGGATTGAATGACTGTGACGAGCTTCAAACTCGCGAGTGCTGGGCGTAGTGACAGACGCAAAAGGATAGTAAATCCTATTCCAGTATGATCGAGAACCGACAGATGATTAGCCATGCAGTGACAACGCATTGGACCATTTTCACTGAGAGGACAGGTGGCCATTGACAACGGTGATGCCTAACGTACAGCTTGCCATGGAAAGGAGTAGGAAGGATTGGATGAAGACAGCAGGAAAGCAGAGGTTCAGAGGGACGAAAGCATCTCTATACGCTTATTTGAAATTCTTACCAATGAATTACATAAGTACCACTATCCTATTTTATATTTTATTTATCTTTTACTTATCAATTCATAAAATCAGTTGAATCCGCCTGACTGAGATTTACAAAGTGACCATAGCTTGCTTCAAGCCGACAATCTCCATGGGATCGACCCTTACTCACGTAAGGTTTATTACTTGGACGACCCAGTGCACTTGCTGGTTAGTTGTACGAAGTTGTGAAACAGAATTAAGAACATGAACAAGCGTATTGAGTTTTTAGTGCCGTTACCAAGGAAGGAATGATCACGATTTTGCACACCAAGTACAGTAAGCGCCTCTAGAAAGGATTGGGCTAAAATGCTTGATGATGCTCTGTGGGCATACAGAACAGCTTTCAAAACCCCCATTGGAACCTTACCATATCAGTTGGTATATGGGAAATCCTGTCATCTGCTAGTGGAACTAGAACACAAGGCCTATTGGGCTACTAGATTCCTTAACCTTGATGATGTATTTGACAACGCAAAGATCTATAAGGAAAAGGAAAAAAGGTGGCATGACAGAAAGATATCTTGCAGAGTTTTTGAACCAGGATAGAAGCTCCTGCTCTTCAACTCAAGACTCAAACTATTCCCTCGGGAACTCAAATCCCGTTAGACGGGACCGTTTGTGATTACTGGTGTATCACCTTACGGGCACATAGAACTTCAAGGTAAAGAAAACAGGTTCACTGTCAACGGACAGAGGGTTAAGCATTACCTTGAAGGAGATATAGAGCCAGGAGGCTCAACACTGGTACTAAGTTAAGTACAGTGAAGTCTAGCTAAAGACATTAAAGAAGTTCTTGTTGGGAGGCAACCCAATGATTATTTGTATATTATTTTTAATCTTTAATCGTTTATTTTCTAATTATTTTTGTTTTAATTAGTTTTTCTTTATAATTTGTTTTTAATTAGGTTGATTTTAATGTTAGTCATCATTAATAGTGCTTAAAAAGGGACAAAATGCTGCAAAACAGCAAACAGAATACCCTTGGGAAAGGATCTTTCTGGCGTTAAACACCAGAAAAGAGTGAGAATTGGGCGTTCAAATGCCCATGGAGGCAGCAAGCCTGGCATTGAACACCAGCCAGGGAGCTGGCTGGGCGATCAACGCCCAATGGGGAATACAAGCCTAGCGTTTAAATGCAAGTCAGGGAACCTGGCTACGCGTTCAAACGCCCAGAAAGAAGGACAGTGTAGCGTTGAACGCCATAATGGGTGTCATTCTGGGCGTTCAACGCCCAGCACGCAGAGGCAGCAGCGTTAAACGCCAGAATGCAGCCATTCTGGGCATTTAAATGCCAACAAGACTGCATGGAAGGTAATTTCCAAAATCTTATCTTTTCTTAATTCAATCTATCTTTTTTTAAATTCAATTTTTAATTTCTTTGATTTTTAAATTAAATATTTTCCAATTATTTCAATTTCAAATTAATTTCAAATTTAAAATAATTTTAAATCTTTTCAGATCTTTTTCAAAATCTCATATCTTTTTCAACTAGTTTTCAAATCCTTTCAAATCTTTTATCTTATCTTTTATATCTTTTATATTTTTTTGAAACCTCTTTAGTTTTCTTTAAAAATTAATTTCGAAAATTCCTCCCCCCTCCTTATATATATGTGTCTGTGGCCCCTCTCCCTCACTCACCACCTCTCATTCGAATTTACTTCTTCTCTTCTCCTCTCCTTCACTTTTTCTTCTTCTTCCTATTCTTTCATAAAAAATTAAAATCTCATGGCTCCAAGAAGTGGCAAGACTGCTCCAAGAAACAAGAAAGAAGATAACCCAACAGTTTTTTTCAAACCTGTTCGATTCCTTACCAAGCAATGTGAAGAACGTTATCACAAGATAATGAGTAAAAGGCCAGTAATCCCTGAGGTGGGATTCAAATTAGGAGAAGAATAATACCCAGAGATTCAAAAGAAAATTTGATAGAAAGGCTGGGAGATTCTAACTAATCCTGAGATCACTGTTGGATATAGTATGATCCATGAATTCTATGCAATTTTATGGATGACAGATAAGCAAAAGAAAGATGGAACAACATTCCATACTTTTCACACTATAGTCAGGGGGAAGATCATCTACTTTCATCTGGATAGGATGAGAGAGATCTTTAAATTACCCTTACAGAGGGATGACCCTGAATCCTATAATAGAAGGGTGGTAGCCAACCCAAAGCTGGATCAAGTCCTAGAGGACATATGCCTGTCTGGAACTCAATGGATTGAGGATACAAAAGGCAAACCAAACCAGCTGAAAAGGATGAACCTCAAGCCAATTGCTAGAGGATGGCTAGATTGTGATGTTAGAGAATGTGGTAGAAGTCCACCAAATAATTCCCCGTGAGATATACAAATTGGCAAACAGGATGTCTACTAATGCCATGCTGGCTTATCTAAATCTCATCTTTCGCCTATGCCAAGAGGCTAAGATTCTGATCCATGTGGATAATTTTATTCCAGTGGAAAGCCCAATCACCAAGCAGGTGATTGAAAGCTCCAAGATACCAGAGGGTCATTCCAAAAGGAAGGCACCTGAGCCTCCCCAAGAGATCCTTCCAATTAAGTATTGGGATCAGCTAAAGGTGTCTGTGATGCACTTGCAAACCACCTTGGATCAACTCAGAGAAGAGCAGAAAGATCAGACTAGCATGATTTGCAAACTGATCAAAGAGCAAGAGAAGTAGGGGCGTGAGATGGAGGAGTTGAAGCGCTAGAAGCTCTCCCCTGAAGAGCCCCACACCCCTCAAAGCTGAAGGTCATTGAGTTTCAATGCTGTGATTATTCCAATTCTTGTTTCACGTATTTCCATCCTAATTTAGAGTTGCATGATCACTAGTAGCATTTAAGTCTTTGTTTTTATTTTATGTCTTTTAATTTTCAGAATTACATAAGCATTAGTAGTAATTAATTTTTATTTTTCAATTAGGTATAAAATATTCCTCTTATCATCATTAAACATGAATAAAATAATGATTTTCTTAGAAGAATTAAAGATGAATAAATTTTCGAGTTCTACAATAAAGAATAATCAATTATTTTGATGTGGTGGCATTGCTTTAATTTTTGAATGTATGGATAATCAATGCATATCTGAAGTTGAAATTAAGGATGCTGGCTCTTGAAAGAATGATGAAAAAGGAAAAGTATTATTGGTGATCTGAAAAATTCAAAAATTGATTCTTGAAGCAAGAAAAAGTAGCAAAAAGAAAAAGAGAAAGCATGTTGCAAAAAAAAATTTATAGGCATGCGAAAAGAAAAGAAAAAGAGCCAGTAACCCTTTAAACCAAAATGCAAGGGTAAAAGGATCTAAGGCTTTGAGTGTCAATGGTTAAGAGGGCCTACAAGGAATAAAATCCTGGCCTAAGCGGCTCAACCAAATTGTCCGTAACCATGTGCTTGTGGTGTTAAGGTGTCAAGTGAAAAGCTTGAGACTAAGCAGTCAAAGTCATGGTCCAAAGCAAAAAGAGTGTGCTTAAGAACTCTGGACACCTCTATCTAGGGATTCTAGCAATGCTGAATCACAATCCTAAGGGTTAAAGTGTCTGTGGCATTTATGTATCCGGTGGTAATACTGGAAAACAAAGTGCTTAGGGTCACGGCCAAGACTCTGAAAGCTATGTTCAAGAATAAAATAGAACTGAACTAGGAGAATCAATAATATCATCTAGATTCTAAGTTCCTAAAGAGACCAACCATTCTGAGTTTCAATGGATAGTGAGATGCCAAAACTATTCAGAAACAAAAAGTTACTAAGTCTTGCTCATTTAATTGAAACTGAGATTTATTGGAAACTCTGAGATTTATTGTATCTTAGTCTTCTTTTTATCCTACTTTGTTTTTAGTTGCTTGGGGACAAGCAACAGTTTAAGTTTGGTGTTGTGCTGAGCGGATATTTTATACGCTTTTTGGCATCATTTTCATATACTTTTTAGCATGTTTTGTTTAATTTTTATTAAGTTTTCATATGGTTTAGTGTAAAATTCACATTTTTGGATTCTACTATGAGTTTGTGTATTTTTGTGTAGTTTCAGGTATTTTCTGGCTAAAATTGAGGAGTTGGAGCGAAAGTCTGATTCAGAGGCAGAGAAAGCACTGCAGATGCTATCCGGATCTGACCTCCTTGCCCTCAGAAGAGCTTTTCTGAAGCTACAGAGGTCCAAATGGAGAGTTCTTAACGGCTATGGAAAGATGACTTCCAGAGTGTTCCAGCAATGTATAATAGTTTATACATTGCTTCAGAATTGAAGGCCCAAAACTGGCATTCAACGCTAGCCTCCTACCCTAGTCCAAGCATCCAGCCCCAAAGGAGGAGTGATGAATCCACATTTCATGGTATTTATTTGCTCTATTTGGGTGGATTTCATTAAATTTTCTTGCACTTATCCATTGAAATAGCATAGTTTCATAAATTCTTCCTAAATTGTGTTTGAAAGTAAAAACATGCTTTTTAGGCCTTTTAATTGCTAAATTTTATTCACCTTAATCCCATTTGATATCTTGATGTGTTTTTTGAGTAATTTCAAGCTTATATGACAAGTATGGATTGAAGAAGTGAGAAAGGAAAGCATACAAAGTGGAAGAATTCAAGAAATGAAGGATTTGGAAAGCTGCCAATCCTGACCTCTTGGTACTAAATTGATCATAACTTGAGCTACAGAAGTCTAAATGAGACGGTTTCAGCGGCATTGGAAAGCTAATGTCCGGGGCTTTAAATTGATATATAATTTGCTATAATGGACATAAGTTAAGTGTGTGTACGCACACAATTTGTGTGTATGCACAAGTTGGGATTCAGCATGTGTGCTTACCCACACACCTATGCGTACGCACAAGTCCTGTTACGTGACCTCATTAATTGCAACTCCCAGGCAGCGATTTCTGGGCCCCCAAAACCCAATGCAACTCATTTCTGAAGTTATTTCAACCCCAATTCAAGTGGAAGCAAGGCGGACAATTAGGTTTAGCTTTTCTATGCTTTTCTCTTAGTTTCTAGAGAGAGAAGCTCCCCCCTCTCTCTAGAATTAGGGTTCTTTATCTTCTTGTTTTCATTTACTTTTCCTTGTCATTTATTGTTATTGCACCTTTATCTTCTTCATCTCTTTTGTTATTTTCTTTATTTTGTCATTTTCATGTTATGAACACTCTTTGTTAATTTTAATTTCAATTAATGCAATTTATGTTTTCATGTCATATTATTGCTTTATTGAGTTGCTATCATTACTTTCCATGTTTGGTAGTTGTAGCATTTATTATTTCTTGTCATTTTATCATGCTTTCTTTTCATGCACACCAAGTGTTTGATAAAATGCTTGGCTTAGTTTTCACTTAGTTTTTCTCCACTCTTGGCATGGAATTGATGACTATGGTGGTACTTGAGGCATTGATGTCCATTCTTATTTGATACATTAGAGTAGTTCATTGATTTGGTCTCCATTGACTCTATGTGACCCTTAGTGTTGACATAGGACTTATGGATTGAAATCAACTATGCCTATTTGACTTATATTCGATGTAAGGTTGACTAAGTAGGATTAACTCTTCGTAATCATCATGTGTTTGTGATCAATGGCTAGGATAGGTAACCTTAGTTCTCAATTACTTGTCAAGAGGTTTCTTGCATTTTAATTTTCCTTGCTTTGACTTTTAATTGTTTTCCTTTTAATTCCTTGCATGCTTGTTTCAATTCTTGCTATTTACATTTCTTTCTCTCTTGCTTTCATTCCCAATTCCCCATGCTATCCCATAGCCAATAATATGACACTCAATTACAACTCCTAGGGAGAACGACCCGATGTTTAATTACTCTCAGTTATTTTGTGTTGGATTTAATATTTGATCTTGAGAATTCATTGTTGGTTTGGACTATGCTACCAACGAATTGATTCTTGTTTTGATTGATTCTAAATCGGCAATAATTCTCATTATCAAATTTGGCGCCGTTGCCGAGGAGTTGCAATGGTGTGATGTTATTGGTTATTGTAAATATGTTAATATGTAAATAGCCTGCTTTTTTATTATCTTTGGTTTTTGTTAATGGTTAGGATTAGGATCCTGGAGGACATTGGACATTCTAGCATTGGTGGGGAAGTTAAACACAAGCCACCATAGCAAAGGCTCTCTAAAATTGTCTAACTTAAAGACATTAAATAAAAGTGCTTGGTAACATTTTTCTAACTCTCCCTTTCTGTGAGCACTTGTTTGTTTAATTTTTGCTTCTTTTAGTTACCTTAGCTTGGTAGAAATTTTGTTTTGATTTTATAGTTTTAGGGTAGAATATGTTTTGGGGTTGAAAATGCTATTTTGGATGTCATGTTTGGTGCCTTAGAGCACTAAAATTTTTTGAGAAAAATAGAGCATGTGCGTGTGCACACACCTGTGCGTACGCATACTACTCCAATTTTTGCATATGTGCGCGTGCACCCTTTCGTGCGTGCGTACACCAGCTTATGCCTCTTCTGTTGGGAGCATTCGCACTCCTTATGCGTCCGCAACCTCCCTCATTTTGCCTCTGTGCGTACGCACAAAAGGCATGAAAGTTGGCCATTTTGACGTTTCATATTTCAAAAAAAAAAAACCCACCTGTGCGTGCGCATAGCTCTGTGCGCACGCACAACCTTTGGAATCCCCTCTGCTCGCAGCATACGCACCCCTTGTGCGTGGGGACACTCCCTCTTTTCCCTTCTGTGCGTCCGCACATGCTTCTGTGCGTGCGCACAGACCCTTATGCCCCTTCTGTTCGCAGCGCCCGCACATTGTTGTGCACGCGTACAAGCGCATTTTCCACCTAGTGTGTGTACGTACACGTATTTGTGCGTACGCACGCCCCTGTTTTCTCACCACTATACTTCTTTTTCTTCTCTTTTCTCTACTTCTTCTCTTCTTTTCTCTTCTCCTCTCTTCTTTCCCTTCTTCAACCACCATTCACCACCCACCATGCTTACCTTTGGTTAGTTAGTTAGTTTGTTAGTTAGTAAGTTATTTGCTTTGTTAGTTAGTTTAATTCTCAGTTTTTGTGCTAAGTGTTGGATGATTGAGTTGATTTATTGATTTTGTTGAGAAATCGCTACTGAATCATTGATATTGTTATTGTTATTAATTGTTGGATGTTTTCATTGAGGTCATACATTGTTACTTGCTATTGAGTTTTGAATGTTGAATTTGGTGCACACCAAGTACTCATAATATTACCTTTGAAAATGCTTGTTAGATTTCTAAATTGCATGTTTGATCACCATGTAATTTGATTTCATTATCTAAGTTAGGCAATTTGTTCTTAGTTGACGCAATTTTTGTTGGGTGATGCTTGTTATGATTGATTTTTCTTTAAGTCACCTATTTGATGCATCAACATTGAGAATTGTGGAATTGGATCATAAGCTTGCCTAATGACACTTTTTGAGCTTTTTAAGCTTTGTGGACTATGCTTGCCATGTTTTCCACTTCATGTTAATTAGGTGTTGCTTCATCATCCAATTCACAATTTCTTAATTCTTGCTTGAATACTTGTATACTACTTTATTGCTTGTTCGTTTATCTTAACCTACAAGTTTTCTTTTTAAAGTATTTCAAGCACACTATACTGAGTGAAGTGCATGCTTCTTTTGTCTAATTGTGACATAGCTTTCCATGCTAGTGTGTGTGTGTTATAAACTGTGCAACTTAGAATACACACACTTATTCCCTTCATGTCACAAACTTATTCACTCACTCATTTTAGTGATTATTGCCTCATTCCAACAATCCATGCTTCCTTGTTTTTCCATTTACTTGTCTTACGGTGTTATTTCTATTTTTCATGAATGATTCATCGCAAGCAACAAAGGGAGCAGGAGAAAGAGCACGCAACAGCTGATTGATCCACCAGCTGAAGGTGGCAATCCAAAGTCACTATACCCCCCGTTGCTCACCTTTAGTTGCACCGTGGACGGTGCAAAAGCTTAAGTGTGGGGAGGTCATCACCGATCAACAACCTTGGGTGACATACACTAATCCTAACACTTTCATCTTCTTTTTTTTTAAATCTTATTGGCATTTTCTCTTCTTAGTTTGTATATATCTTAAACTTGAATTACATTCTCTCTTAGTTTATTGCATGTCTTTACATACATATAATAAGCTTAGTTAATTTAACGAAATTTTCCAAGAAAAACATTCTTGATAGGGCATTGACATCCTAATTGATTTGAGTTGGAACTTTTTGATTAAGACATGCTTGAAATATATTGTGGAACATGTTTTTGAGTATGAACACATAAGCATGTGAGTTTTGAGCCTAATTGTGTGGTTACATCATGTAACCACTATTTTTATTTTTGTGTGTGCTATCCTCTTTTTATGATTGCAATATTTGATTTGTTTGATTCTTTATGTCCATTGTTTGAAGTATACATGCATTTATATGATTGAGGCCATCTTTTCATTAAGCCCATCTGTCTCAAATAGGCTACCCTTTTATCTTCCTTTGTTAACTAACTTTGAGCCTATTTCAATCTCTTTTTGTTTTTAAAAGTTAGCACATCACTACCCTTAAGTAAAAAAGTAATAAATATTCCTTATTTGGATCTTTGATTAGCTTAGGATAGTGAGAGTGTGCATCATATAAGTGTGGGGAAGTTTGGGAGCTTTGGTTGAGATAAAAGTGGATTTTTGTGTTGTTGATTGAAAATCTTGGGAATTGGGTACATACTCATGTATTAAACACTTAAACCATATGCATCTACACTCTTGTATATATGTTCAAAAAAAAGAAGAAAAAAAAGGAAGAGAAAAGAAAATAATAAAAAGGGGACAAAATGCCCCAAAGTTTGAGAAATAAAAATGCATATGAGTTGTGATTAAGAAGAAAATGCATGAGTGTGTGAGAAAAGTGAGAAATGGGTAGTTAGGCTTGTTTTGAGTTGTATAGGTTGTTATGTAGGTTAGGTGAGAGCTTAGGCTAATCAAAAATGCAAATTTAAAGCTCACTTAACCATATATAACCTTACCTTTATCCTAGCCCCATTACAACCATGGAAAAGCCCTCATAATATTTGTATGCATACATTGAATAAGTGTTGATTGTTAGATGAAAGACAAATCTTGAAAAGCTTGATTAAAAGAGAAATGAGTGAATTGACCCTATACACTTGAGTGGCTAGAGCAGATACACATCCGGTGAGGGTTCAAATGCTCAATTACATGTGTCCACTTATTATTATTGTTTATCTTGCAAGTTGTTAATGCTTTTCAATAACTCTAATCAATTACGGATTTGACTTGGTTGAGATTGCTTTAGCCCTTATGATCATATATGCTTTCTTGGAAATTGATTTATTTTGACTAAGTAGTTGCATTCATGTGCATAGATTGCATATAGGTAGTTTACTTGCTTTGAAAAAATGTAATACCCCTTGTTTCCTTCTTGAGTATAACATGAGGACATGCTATTGTTTAAGTGTGGGGATGTGATGAATCCACATTTTATGGTGTTTATTTGCTCTATTTGGGTGGATTTCATCAACGTTTCTTGCACTTATCCATTGAAATAGCATAGTTTCATAAATTCTTCCAAATTATGTTTGAAAGTAACAACATGCTTTTTAGGCATTTTAATTGCTAAATTTTATTCACTTTAATCCCATTTGATGCCTTGATATGTTTGTTGAGTAATTTCAAGTTTATAGGGCAAGTATGGATTGAAGAAGTGAGAAAGGAAAGCATACAAAGTGGAAGAATTCAAGAAATGAAGGATTTGGAAAGCTGTCAATCCTGACCTCTCGGTACTAAATTTATCATAACTTGAGCTACAGAGGTCCAAATGAAGCGGTTCTAGGGGCATTGGAAAGCTAACATCCAGGGGTTCGAATTGATAAATAATTTGCTATAGTGGACATAAGCTTAAGTGTGTGTACCCACACAATTTATGCGGATGCACAAGTCGGGATTCAACATGTGTGTGTACGCACACACCTGTGCGTACGCACAAGTCCTGTTATGTGACTTCATTAATTGTAACTTGCTGGCAGCAATTTCTGAGCCCCCAAAACCCAATCCATGTTTTTCTCTTAGTTTCTAGAGAGAGAAGCTCCCCACTCTCTCTAGAATTAGGGTTCTTTAGTTTAATTTCTTGTAATTTATACTTTTAATTCTTGTTTTCATTTGCTTTTCCTTGTCATTTATTGTTATTGCACCTTTATCATCTTCATCTCTTTTGTAATTTCCTTTATTTTGTCATTTTCATGTTATGAACACTCTTTGTTAATTTTAATTTCAATTAATGCAATTTATGTTTTCATGTCATATTATTGCTTTATTGAGTTGCTATCTTTACTTTCCTTATTTGGTAGTTGTAGCATTTATTATTTCTTATCATTTTATCATGCTTTCTTTTCATGAACACCAAGTGTTTGATAAAATATTTGGCTTAGTTTTCACTTAGTTTTTTTCTGGCTTGGAATTGATGACTATGGTGGTCCTTGAGGTATTGATGTCCATTCTTGTTTGATACATTAGAGTAGTTAGTTGATTTGGTCTCCATTGACTTTATGTGACCCTTAGTGTTGACATAGGACTTATGGATTGAAATCAACTATGCATGTTTGACTTATCTTCGATGTAAGGTTGACTAAGTAGGATTAACTCTTCGTAATCATCATGTGTTTGTGATCAATGGCTAGAATAGGTAACCTTAGTTCTCAATTACTTGTCAAGAGGTTTCTTGCATTTTAATTTTCCTTGCTTTGACTTTTAATTGTTTTCCTTTTTATTCCTTGCCTGCTTGTTTCAATTCTTGCTATTTACATTTCTTGCTCTCTTGCTTTCATTCCCAATTCCCCATGCGCTCCCATAGCCAATAATATGACACTCAATTGTAACTCCTAGGGAGAACGACCCGAGGTTTAATTACTCTCGGTTATTTTGTATTGGATTTAATATTTGATCTTGAGAATTCATTGTTGGTTTGAACTATGCTACCAACGAATTGATTCTTGTTTTGATTGATTCTAAACCAGCAATAATTCTCATTATCAAGGAGACCAGCGTCCAAACGCCCAAAGAGGACCCCCTAGCCAGCGTTCAATGCCTAGAGGCCTCAGAGCACATGGATCTCATCAAAGCTCAGCCCAAACACTCACTAAGTGGTCCCCAGAAGTGAATTTTAGCACTAAAAATATTGTTTTACCCTTCTTATGTAATCCTTAGTCATTAGTTTAGTATTTAAGGGATATTTTACATAATCTATAGAACTCTATGCCATATTTTCATGTATCATTGTGTTTTCTATCAGTATGAGTTTTTAAATCTCCCAGGTTGAAGGGAGGAGCCCTGATGAGTATTATGAATTAATAAAAGTATTACTGTTTCTCTTTGACACACAAGCGCCAAGGGTGTATTGGTAAAGATTCTCCTTAAGAAAACCGCGTTGTAAGTATAGCTCTACCAACAACAATCCTCGGGGGTCAAATTTAGAAGAGGGATTTGGTTGTCACAAGTTCAACCCCAATAGAAATAACCGAAGTATTCAAACCTCGGATCATCTCACAAGGAATGGGCAATCATGTGCTTCGACATTGGTTAGAAATCCGGGGTTGTGAGTTATAAGCATGAAGATAAATGGGAATCTTAACAAACAAGTAATCTTAAAATGCAACAATTAATTCAATCAACTAAGCAAAACATAAGCACCTTAAATGAATAAACAACATTCCACTTAATTCTATTGTAACCCAAACAAGAAACTACAACTAAAGCAATTGGTTGAGAAAGTTGATTTTCAAGTATGAATAATAAAGGTAACTCTTGGCTAGGCTCAGGAATTGGGATCACCATCCTTGTCTAACAACTATACCTTGACAATTATAAGGAACCAAGCTCATTAAGTCTACTCTCAAAGTCTTAAGTACGTGATATCTACTCCTAGACTTGAAGTACGTCAAATGGCCCTGATCACATCAACCCATAAGTCCCAACCTACCTACTAATTAGATTAGTAGTGGGTTGGCATCAATGAGTATCAAATTGACCACCTAGGGCTCCCAAATCATCAAATCCATTAGACCCAATGACTCAAGTTTACCCAATTCCCTTGACCTAGGCCAAGAGTGAAAAAGAACTACTCCATAATCAAAGTAAACAATTTATCAAACACTTGGTAAGCCCTAACAAAAGACATGTTCAAAATAGCAATTAAATTGAGTTCTACAAATACCCACTAACAATTATCAACATGTAATCATCCAGACAACAAAGCTAAGCATAGAAATCATCAATGTAACATCAACAAGTCAAGATTCACAACATTCATGAAATGGGTATAAAATGATAATTGACAAGAATTCATAAACTATCACAAGATATAAGCAAAATTGTAACAAGAAATTCAAATTGAACAATTAAAACTAGTAATTAACAAGATCCAAGTTGCAAATCAACAAGGGAAGATCAAATTAAAACTAGATCTAGAGAGGAACAAGGGTTTCTCCCTCTAGAATAACCAAAGAACCAAAAACTAGCAAAAAATTATGTCCTAGTGTAAAATGAGTGATCTCCCTCTTTCCCCTAGCATCCTTGGGTCTTTTTCCATGCAGAAACAGCTTGAAATTGGGCCTAATGAGCCTCAGAAATCGCCAGGCACGATTTCCCTTAATGAGGTCACGTGAAGCCTTCCACGCGTGCGCGCCATGCGTGCGCGTGTGCGTCAATAAGAATCTCCTGATTCACGCGGATGCGTCCATCCTTGCGCGCCGCTTCCAGCCAATCCCATCCACGCGTGCGCGTGGAGTGCGCGAGCGCACCGATGCTACTTTTCCCAAGATCTTAATTCTTCATGTTCCTCCCTTTTGTACATGCTTTCTCCCTCTCTTCTAAGTCATTTCTACCCTATAATTCCTGAAATTACTCAACAAATACATCACGGCATCGAATGGCAATAGAAGAGGATTAAAATATGGCAATTTTAAGGCAAAATAAGCATGTTTTACATCATAGAGCAATATTGGGAAGTGAACACAAAACCATGCATTTCTTGCGAATAAGTGTGAGAAATATTGATAAAATCCCTCAAAATAAGCACAAGATAAACCACAAAATCAGGGTTTATCAAATCTCCCCACACTTAAACCAAGCATGTCCTCATGCTTAAAATAAAAAGACCAAAGATCATGGTGAGAAAGGGTTTATGAAATGCAAACTACCTAAGTGGATGCATGCAACTAATGTAAAATCATCTATATACTTGGTCAAGAGTAAATCTATCCTTCAAGAATACATGTGAGCATATAGGGTGAAAATAGTATGCAATTCATGAATCCTACCAAATTGAATATCACTAAAGAGTGCATATGATTTGCTGAACGAACGCTTGTGAAAGCCGGGAACAAGCATTGAGCATCGAACCCTCACCGGAAGTGTATCTGCTCTATTCGCTCAAGTGTCTAGGGTTCGTCACTCAATCTCCTCCTAATCATGCTTTCCAAGATTTGTCTTTCATCTAACAATCAACAATTACTTAATGCATGCTTACAAGTATCATGAGGTCTTATTCATGGGTTGTAACGGGGCTAGGGTGAAGGTAAGGATGTATATGGTCAAGTGGGTTTAAAATTTGAGTTGTTGATCAACCTAGGATCCACTAGACACATAGAACAACCTATACAACTACAATATATTCCTAGCTACCCTTGAATTTTACCCTTTTTTGTATACTCATGCATTCTTTTCAATTCACACCCATATGCATTGTTTTTATTACTCTATCTCCTGGTGTCTTTGTCCCTTTCATTGCTTTCTTTCTTCTCTTTTTTTTTTTTAAGCATCCTCCTTTCTTGGGGTTTCTTTGTAAACCCAAGCGTCAATGCATACAATTTAATCATCTGCCACATGAGCATGTTCCCATAATCCTAGAATTTTTCAATTGCACTACAATTATATACCTACATATCTACCCGAATTTCCCAAGTATACCCTCCTAATTGAATGTCACACATCCTAACTTACCTAAGCCAATCAAGGATTCAAATTCAGGGACATTCATGGTTTTTCACTTAGGGTTGTTGATGTGCTCTATTTAAGAACAAAAGGGTTTATCAAAAGCTCAAAATTGGTTAGCAATGGTAGATATAAGGGTTAAGGCTATTTGGGAAAAGTGACTATTGAATTGATGACCTCAATCATGTAAATGTATTCATACACAAAGCAATGAACATATAGAATCAGACAAAGCAAGGATCACACTCATAGAGAGAGAGATATGCACACAAGAATGGAAATAATGGTTAAAAGATGTAACCATGCAATAGGCTCAAAACTTTCATGCTTGTGTCCTTAGCTCAATTACTATGTTCCAAAATACATTCTTAAAGCAAGTTTACTGCAAAAATTTTCAGAATTTTTGGTAGGTCACCCAGAACACAGTTTCTTGGAAAGAAAGTTATTGTTTTGACCAAGTAACTCTATAGAAACTAACTATCATGCAAAGAGTATTTACAAGCAAGACTAACTACTCATGCAATATATAAAAAGAAAAATAAATCCATGGGTATTGAGGGGAAGAGAACGTTACCCATGGAGATCGGTCGGACGATCTCCCCACACTTTAGAAATTAGCACGGTCCTCCGTGCTACGAATGATACGCAAGGGACGGTCGGGACCGGAGCCTTCACTATCCCCTTCATTAGAGCTCCCATCACTCGGGTTTGAGTTGGATGTGAAAATTTTGGGTTCCTCCATGCTAGGGGTAACAAAACCCAGAAGCGTCTTGATGTAAGTATATCGGCGGTGGTTGCGCCGCTCATATCTATCAAGCTTCCGATGAAGATCTTCTATCCTTTGATGTGTGGATCTCAGTGGTGGTGATGATGAGCTAGAAGGAAAAAGAAGTGGCGGGGCCATGTCGAGGCTTGGTTTGTTCATGGGAAGGTGTAGGTATTTTCCGCTTGGGACCACATCGCCCTTAGCCGGAAACATAATATTCTTATCCTTGGCTTCCCAAGAAACACCCGCAGCAGCAACTAAGTCAGACACCAATGCTGGAAATGGCAAATCACCCCAGTCGTGAACTTGACTCATCGCTTGTTTGACAAGAGGCGGAATGTTCACCGGCTTCTCCGTGAGAACACACCAAACAAGCAAGGCAAGGTCCACCGTGATGGACGACTTGTGGGTGCTAGGCAGCACATAGTGGGATAGGATTTGGGCCCAAGCTCTAGCTTCCACAGTGAGGAAGCGAGCGTCAATGCTCTTGGGCCTCATTCGGAGTCGACCATGGATCCAAAATCCTTCTGGTTCAACAATGACTCAGAGAATCGAGTCCCAGTTGAATCCATACTTCTCACACTGACGTAAGACTTCTTGGTAGCCATCCATGTCACTTGGCACTGGTAGGACATTAAGCACTTGCTGAATAGCCTCTTCTGAAACTGAGACTTGCTTCCGGCGCATGTACACTGATTGAAGAGAGGGAAGATGGTAGTTGGTATAAAGTTCTTCCACCCAAGAGAGGTTGATTTCTCTTGGTTTTCACAAAAGAAACTCCCATCCTCGCTGTTCAATGCGGGGCAAAATATAAGGAGCAACCTTGTCCGGCGGAGCGAGTAGATGCTCGGGGTGATAGTTCCTTACCGCTATGGAGGGGAACATAAGTTCACAGAAGCGGTTAGGGAACCTTGAAGAATCTTTCGCCAGTTTGCTCTTGTCATTCGCATCAATAGGAGCGGGTGTCTTTCCTTTCTTAGATGGGGGTTTGGCTCCTATTGAAGAACGCGCCTTAGAATTTGATTTTTGGGGTGCCTCTTTGCGGCCGGTTTCCTTGGAGCTATCTCCTTGCCTTTCTTGGTGGCCATCCTAAAAAGGGAGAGAAAGAAGGAAAACATTAAACCTAAGAATCAATTTGACAAAAGACATGCAAGTGAATTGTAATGCCCGTGATAGATGTAAAAGCAAGGGTCATAACACTTGGCATGGGATGCAAGAGGGAGTAATACATGCAATGGCATAAGAAGAGTAGTCTCAAGCATCCATAATAAAAAGCAAGTCATGTTCAATGATATCTAATTGGCAAGTATCAACTCTAAGCACACAAGTTAGACTCAATGCATTCAAGAGAAAGCAAGTGAATGAGGAAGGAGCACCAAATGGAGAAATATATGGCTAATTTGAGCCAAAATGGTATAAGTGCATTTCCTCGAACACTTAGCGTGCAATAATCAAGCAATGAGCAATTATGAGATACTAAACCAATTCAAAGCCCAAAATGGAACATCAATCATCACATAGACATCACACAATGGTAAAAGTTAGAGAAAGAATGACAAAAGATCTAGTAATGCAAATTAAGCTCAAATTCAACATCCATGGAGAAATAAAGAAAAGAAAAGGAAAATAAGCAAACAAAAAGCAAGAAACATCGTCATGCAAGTAAAAGAGAGACTAAAGTAAAGCAATAAGAAGTAACTAACTAGAAGAAATAAGGTAAGGGAAAACGGAAGTAAAGGAAAGGGAGAAACAAAACCTTGATGAGTATGAAGGAACAAAGTTGAACCTTCTTTTGTGAGGATGAGAGGGAAAATAGGAGAAGTGTAGTGCTACCGGAAAGAGTGGTTGTCACTGGTGAGTGGCCGGAGACAATGGTGGTGGATTGTGGAAGAAGAAGAAGAAGAGAAGGAAAATGATGGATTGAGAAGAGAAAGAAACTAAAGGAGAGAAGGGATTGAGAGAAAGGAAAACAGGGCAAGGCGCGAAGGCCTTAAATTGACTCGCGCAACCGGCGCGCACGCGTGATTAGCGGATAATTTATACGCTTTTTGGCACTATTTTTAGTATGTTTTCAATGTAATTTAGTTAGTTTTTATTATATTTCTATTAGTTTTTAAATAAAAATCACAATTCTGGACTTTACTATGAGTTTCTGTATTTTTCTGTAATTTCAGGTATTTTCTGGCTGAAATTGAGGGAGCTGAGCAAAAATCTGATTCAGGCTGAAAAAGGACTGCTGATGCTGTAGGATTCTGACCTCCCTGCACTCGAAATGGATTTTCTGGAGCTACAGAACTCCAAATGGCGCGCTCTCAATTGCGTTGAAAGTAGACATCCAAGGCTTTCCAGAAATATATAATAGTTCATACTTTGCTCAAGGATAGACGATGTAAACTAGCGTTCAACGCCAGTTCCATGTTGCAGTCTGGCGTCAAACGTCAGAAACAGGTTACAAATGGGAGTTGAACGCCAGAAACAGGTTACAACCTGGCGTTCAACTCCAGAAACAGCCTAGGCACGTGAGAAGCTTAAGTCTCAGCCCAGCACACACCAAGTGGGCCCCAGAAGTGGATTTCTGCACCATCTATCATAGTTTAGTCATTTTCTGTAAACCTAGGTTACTGGTTTAGTATTTAAACAACTTTTAGAGGTCGATTTCACACCTCATGACATTTTAGATCTGAACTTTGTACTCTTTAACGGCATGAGTCTCTGAACTCCATTGTTGGGGGTGAGGAGCTCTGCTGTGTTTCGATGAATTAATGTAACTATTTCTGTTTTCTATTCAAACACGCTTGTTTCTATCTAAGATGTTTATCCGCACTTCAATATGATGGATGTGATGATCCGTGACACTCATCGTCATCCTCAACCTATGAATGCGTGCCTGACAACCACCTCCGTTCTACTTAGTAGGATCAAAAGTGATTGTGTACACTGACCATGCAGCTCTTAAATATCTACTCACAAAGCAGGATTCAAAACCCAGGCTCATAAGATGGGTGTTGCTTCTACAAGAGTTTGATATAGAAATAAGAGACAGAAAAGGGACAGAGAACCAAGTGGCTGATCATCTGTCCCGAATAGAGCCAATAGAAGGGGCGTCCCCCCCTCTTTTGAGATCTCTGAAAACTTTCCGGATGAGCATTTATTCGCCATTCAGGAAATACCATGGTTTGCAGACATTGCAAACTATAAAGCGGCAAGGTTCATACCCAAGGAGTACAGCAGGCAACAAAAGAAAAAATTAATTACTGATGCAAAGTACTACTTGTGGGATGAACCCTATCTCTTTAAGAGCTGTGCAGACAGAATAATCCATAGGTGTGTGCCTAGAGAAGAAGCACAGAAGATCTTATGGCATTGCCATGGATCACAATATGGAGGCCATTTCGGAGGTGAGCGAACAGCCACCAAGGTCCTCCAATGTGGCTTCTACTGGCCTACCCTTTATAGAGATTTCCGAGAGTTTGTACGTAACTGTGACAGCTGCCAAAGAGCTGGTAATCTGCCTCATCGTTACGCCATGCCTCAACAAGGGATCTTGGAGATTGAGTTGTTTGATGTATGGGGGATTGACTTCATGGGACCTTTGCCACCATCATACTCAAACACTTATATTCTGATGGCAGTCGATTATGTATCAAAATGGGTAGAGGCCATTGCCACACCCACTAATGATACTAAGACAGTGCTGAAGTTCCTCCAGAAACATATCTTCAGTAGGTTTGGTGTCCCTAGAGTACTAATCAGTGATGGGGGCACTCACTTCTGCAACAAACAGCTTTACTCTGCCATAGTCTGGTATGGGATTAGCCACAAGGTGGCCACTCCATATCACCCATAGACAAATGGGCAAGCTGAAGTCTCTAATAGAGAACTAAAGAGAATCCTGGAACAGACTGTAAGTGCCCGTAGAAAGGATTGGGCAAGAAACTTGGATGATGCTCTGTGGGCTTACAGAACAGCATTCAAGACTCCTATAGGGACCTCTCCATACCAGCTTTTGTATGGTAAGGCCTGTCATCTGCCCGTGGAACTGGAACATAAGGCCTACTGGGCAACCAGATTCTTGAACTTTGATGCCAAATTAGCCGGAGAAAAAAGATTACTCTAGCTAAATGAGCTAGAGGAATTAAGACTCACTACTTTCGAAAATGCCAAGCTTTATAAGGAGAAATAAAAGAGGTGGCATGACAGAAAGCTGTCATCAAGAATCTTTGAACCAGGACAAAAGGTTCTGTTGTTTAGCTCTAGGCTCAGGCTATTCCTTGGGAAACTGAAATCCCGGTGGAGGGGACCATATGTGATTACAAGTGTATCACCATATGGTTATGTGGAGCTTCAAGACATTGATTCTGATAAGAAGTTCATTGTTAATGAACAGAGAATCAAACACTATCTTGAAGGCAATGTTGAGTAAGAGTGCTCAAGGGTGAGGCTAGATTAAAAAAAAAACTCCGCAAGGTCCAGCTAAAGACAATAAAGAAGCGCTTGCTGGGAGGCAACCCAGCCATTGGGAAAACTTTTTCTGTTATTTTGCCCTATTCTTGATTTTATTTGTTTATATAAAGTTTACTGTTAATAAGGTAAAGAGTCAATTGCAGAGATTCACAGAGTTACAGAAGGATTCAGCACACAAAACAGAGAAAAAGAGCTCACTGGCTAAAAAACGCCAGTAAGAGGCACAACTGGGCATTAAACGCCCAAAAGGAGCATCTACTGGGCGTTTAACGCCAGTAATGATAGCCATCTGGGCATTAAACGCCAGAAAGAAGCAGCTTCTGGGCGTTTAACGCCAGATTGACAGCATCCTGGGCATTCAGAAAAACACCCAGTGACAAAGGGGTTTCGGGCGTTTAACGCCAGCTAGAAGCAACAGCTGGGCGTTAAACGCCCTGACCAAGCACTAACTGGGCGTTAAACGCCCAAAACATGCAGCAGTTGGGCGTTTAACGCCAGGAATGTGGGGAGTAGGCAATTTTGTTTTCAATTCAAATTTTTTTCCATTTTTTATGTTTCAATTCATAATTTCTTGCACAAACATGTCACAAACCCTAATTTCTAAAAACCCTAATTTCAAAAAAATCAAATGTATCTTAATTAATAAATCCTTTCTCAAATCCTTTTCAAAATAAAGCTATCTCTTTTCACTCCAAAATCTTTTCAAATCATCAATATCTTTTTCAAATCTTCACATCATCTTTTTCAAAATTCAGATTTATCTTTTTCAAATATCTTTCATATCTTTAAATCATATCTTTTTCCTATTATACTTATCTTTTACAAATCATATCTTCTATCATATCTCCTTCTAAATTTTCGAACCCACCCACCCTTTTTCCCTTTAAATCCTCATTCGGCCTCCTCTTCTTCTCCACAAGTTGTGCTTGGCTCTCCCTCTTTCCCTCTCCTTTCTTTTCTTTTGCTTGAGGACAAGCAAACCTCTAAGTTTGGTGTGTTTATCCATGATCACTAAGCCAATATCCACTAAGACCATGGCTCCTAAGGAAAAACAAACCCACTCAAGAGGCAAGAAGATGAATATCTGGTGATGAATATCGGTGATCCCAGAAGTTAAATTCGATCTGAAAGAAGATGAATATCCGGAGATCCAAGAGCAAATTCGAAACAGGAGCTGGGAAGTCCTAGCTAATCCTGAAACAAAGGTGGGAAGAAACATGGTTCAGAAATTCTATGCTAATCTATGGCAGACGGACAGGCAGAGAATTGCTGGAACCGCATTCTATGACTATAGAACTCTGGTCAGAGGGAAGGTTGTTCACGCCCACCCTGACAAAATAAGGGAAATCTTCAAGTTGCCTCAACTGCAAGATGACCCAGATTCCTTCAATAGCAGAATGATGAGATCGAACCTGGGATTGGACAAAATCTTAGAGGACATATGCCTCTTTGGAGCCAAGTGGACAACCAACACAAAGGGTGCCCCGAACCAACTCAAGAGAGGAGATCTCAAACCAATTGCCAGAGGCTGGCTGGACTACATTGGGCGCTCTATACTGCCCACCAGCAACCGCTCTGAGGTCACCATCAGAAGAGCAGTGATGATTCATTGCATTATTCTAGGAAAAGAAGTGGAAGTTCATCAGCTGATTGCTTGTGAGCTCTACAAAATTGCAAACAAGAACTCCAAAGATGCCAAATTGGCTTATCCAAGCTTAGTCTCTCTGCTATGTAAAGATGCTGGAATAAAAATGGGAGTAGATAAGTATATCTCAGTTGAACAACCAATCACCAAAAAGTCTATGGAAGGACTACAAGTGCAGGACAACCCCATCAAGAGAAAAGTAGAGGAGCTCCTCCCAGAAATCCCTCAAATTGAATACTGGGAGTGCCTAGAAGCATCTGTCACCAAGTTGCAAGAAGCTGTGGATCAACTGAAGGAAGAACAGCAAAATCAAAACAGCATGCTATGCAAACTGCTTAAAGAACAAGAAGAGCAGGGGCGTGACATAAAGGAACTGAAGCGCCAGAAGCTGTCTCTTGAAGGGCCAAGCACTCCACAGGCTAAAGAGGCATCTACCTCCCAAAATAAAGGTTGTTGAGTCCTAACTCTGAGATAACCGTTTATCTATGTTAAAAGTATATGAGTATTAGAGTTAGAGTCATTTATTTTTATGTCTTTAATTTCCTGTCTTTTATTATTAAGTGTCTTCTTTTATGCCTAATTTATATTATTTTTATTAAATAATAAATGAAAATTAGAGTCTATGCCTTAAAGTCTTGAATATCCTATGAATCCATCACCGTTCTTAAATAAAAAATGTTTTAATTACAAAAGAACAAGAAGTACATGGTTTCAAATTCATCCTTGAAACTAGTTTAATTATTTTGATGTGGTGATAATACTTTTTGTTTTCTGAATCAATGCTTGAACAGTGCATATGTCTTTTGAAGTTGATGTTCATGAATGTTAAATATGTTGGCTCTTGAAGAATAAGGAAAAAGGAGACATGTTATTTGATGATCTGAAAAATCATAAAAATGATTCTTGAAGCAAGAAAAAGCAGTGAATACAAAAGCTTGCAAAAAAAAAAGAGAGAAGAAAAAGCAAGCAGAAAAAGCCAAAAGCTCTTTAAACCAAAAGGCAAGAGCAAAAAGCCAATAGCCCTTAAAACCAAAAGGCAAGGGTAAATAAAAAGGATCCAAGGCTTTGAGCATTAGTGGATAGGAGGGCCTAAAGGAATAAAATCCTGGCCTAAGCGGCTAAACCAAGCTGTCCCTAACCATGTGTTGTGGCGTGAAGGTGTCAAGTGAAAACTTGAGACTGAGCGGTTAAAGTCAAGGTCCAAAGAAAAAGAAGAGTGTGCTTAAGAACCCTGGACACCTCTAATTGGGGACTTTAGCAAAGCTGAGTCACAATCTGAAAGGGTTCACCTAGTTATGTGTCTGTGGCATTTATGTATCCGGTGGTAATACTGGAAAACAAAGTGCTCAGGACCACGGCCAAGACTCATAAAGTAGCTGTGTTCAAGAATCAACATACTGAACTAGGAGAATCAATAACACTATCTGAATTCTGAGTTCCTATAGATGCCAATCATTCTGAACCTCAATGGATAAAGCGAGACGCCAAAACTATTCAAGAGGCAAAAAGCTACAAGTCCCGCTCATCTGATTGGAGCTAAGTTTCATTGATATTTTGGAATTTATAGTATATTATCTTCTTTTCATCCTATTTGAATTTCAGTTGCTTGGGGACAAGCAACAATTTAAGTTTGGTGTTGTGGTGAGCGGATAATTTATACGCTTTTTGGCACTGTTTTTAGTATGTTTTCAATGTAATTTAGTTAGTTTTTATTATATTTCTATTAGTTTTTAAATAAAAATCACAATTCTGGACTTTACTATGAGTTTGTGTATTTTTCTATAATTTCAGGTATTTTCTGGCTGAAATTGAGGGAGCTGAGCAAAAATCTGATTCAGGCTGAAAAAGGACTGCTGATGCTGTTGGATTCTGACCTCCCTGCACTCAAAATGGATTTTCTAGAGCTACAGAACTCCAAATGGCGCGATCTCAATTGCATTGAAAAGTAGACATCCAGGGCTTTTCAGAAATATATAATAGTTCATACTTTGCTCAAGGATAGATGATGTAAACTGGCGTTCAACGCCAGTTCCATGTTGCAGTCTGGCGTCAAACGCCAGAAACAGGTTACAAATGGGAGTTGAACGCCAGAAACAGGTTACGACCTGGCGTTCAACTCCAGAAACAGCCTAGGCACGTGAGAAGCTTAAGTCTCAGCCCCAGCACACACCAAGTGGGCCCGAAAAGTGGATTTCTGCACCATCTATCATAGTTTAGTCATTTTCTGTAAACCTAGGTTACTAGTTTATTATTTAAACAACTTTTAGAGGTCTATTTCGCACCTCATGACATTTTAGATCTGAACTTTGTACTCTTTGACGGCATGAGTCTCTGAACTCTATTGTTGGGGTTGAGGAGCTCTGCTGTGTTTCGATGAATTAATGCAACTATTTCTATTTTTTATTCAAATACGCTTGTTTCTATCTAAGATGTTTATTCGCACTTCAATATGATGGATGTGATGATCCGTGACACTCATCGTCATCCTCAACCTATGAACGCGTGCCTGACAACCACCTCCGTTCTACCTTCGTGGTATAAGCTAGAATCCATTGGCAGAATTCATGAGAATCCGGAAAGTCTAAATCTTGTCTGTGGTATTCCGAGTAGGATTCAGGGATTGAATGACTGTGACGAGCTTCAAACTCACAAGGGCTGGGCATAGTGACAGACTTAAAAGGATCAATGGATCCTATTCCAGCATGAGTGGGAATCGACAGATGATTAGCCGTGCGGTGACAGCGCACCTGGACCTTTTTCACTGAGAGGACGGATAGTAGCCATTGACAACGGTGATCCACCAACACACAGCTTGCCATAGGAGGAACCTTGCGTGCGTGAAGAAGAAGACAGGGAGAAAGTAGAGATTCAGAAGACAAAGCATCTCCAAAACACCAACATATTCTCCATTACTGCAGAACAAGTATTTAATCCATGCTCTTTTACTTTTCGCAATTCAAACTGATAAATATAATTGACCTCCTGACTAAGATTTACAAGATAACCATAGATTGCTTCAAACCAACAATCTCTGTGGGATTCGACCCTTACTCACGTAAGGTATTACTTAGACGACCCAGTGCACTTGCTGGTTAGTGGTACGAGTTGTGAAAAGTGTGATTCACAATTCGTGCACCATTACGCAAGGTGGGCTAGCGCGTCGGTGAAAGTGCTAGCAGATGGCGCGGGCGCGTCAGTGGCACGCGCGGGCAAGAGAGGTTGTGCCTCAGGCACAAAAGTGGCACAAAGTTAGCACAAGTCTCTGGTTTTTTGTACCAGACTGAGTCAGAGAGGTAGGCGAGTGGGCGCGCACCCTGCGCGGACTCGTGCTTGAGGTGTTTCGCCACTAGCGCGGACACGCACTACGCGCGGACGCGTGGGTTTTGGCACAAGGTTGGCCCAATTATGGCATAACTCTCTGGTTTTTGTACCAGAGAAGTCATATTCGCCATTGGCGCGCACGCGCACTGTGCGCTAGCGCGTCGATGGTTAAATTGCCAGAGTGCGCGCAGGCGGCATGTACGCGGACGCGTGAGTGCCTGGCGCGAGTTGGGCACAAAGTGGGCATAACTCTCGGGTATTTGGCCCAAGAGTGGGGATTTGCTACCGGCGCGCGCGCGTACTATGCGCTGGCGTGTCGGTGCCCTTTTTCAAAGAACAAATTTTTGTTTTCTTCACTTTTGCACACCCTATCTACAAGAACATTCTTCCTACCCAATAAAATCAGCAAAACTAACATTCCTATGCACTCAATCAATCATCAAAAGATCCTAAAATTCACAAGAAACTAAAAATACTAAGAAGATGGTATAAACAAGGAAGATCTTACCATGGTGGGGTGCCTCCCACCAAGCACTTTTCTTTAACGTCCTTAAGTTGGACGGTCCTTTTCTTAAGCTTCCTCTCTTCTTGGTGCATCCTTCAATATGTACACCTCTAGCTCTCTTGGAGGCTTCCAACCAAGATACTTCTTCACTCTATGTCCATTCACCTTAAAAGTCGCTTCACCTTTGGGATCAAACAATTCCACCACTCTGTAGGGCTTCATCTCCTTCACCTTGAAAGGTCCTTCCCATCTAGAGCGGAGCTTGCCAGGCATAAATCGGAGCCTTGAGTTGTAGAGGAGGACTTCATCTCCATCTTGAAAGTCCTTCTTCCGAATGTGATGGTCATGGAATGCTTTAGTCTTTTCCTTGTAGATTCGGGCATTCTCATATGACTCATTCCTCAAGCATTCCAGCTCCTCTAATTGTAGCTTCCTAGCTTCACCTGCCTTGGCTAGATCCATGTTGCACTGCTTTCCAATTAGATGAGCGGGGCTAGTGGCTTTTTGCTTCTGAACAGTTTTGGCATCTCACTTTATCCTTTGAAGTTCTGAATGATTGACATCTATAGGAACTCAGAATTCTGATAGTGTTATTGATTCTCCTAGTTCAGTATGTTGATTCTTGAACACAGCTACTTTATGAGTCTTGGCCGTGACCCTAAGCATTTTGTTTTCCAGTATTACTATCGGATACATAAATGCCACAGACACATAACTGGGTGAACGTTTTCAGATTGTGACTAAGCTTTGCTAGAGTCCCCAGTTAGAGGTGCGCAGAGCTCTTAAGCACACTCTTTTTGCTTTGGACCACGACTTTAACCGCTCAGACTCAAGCTTTTCAGTTGACACCTTCACGCCACAAGCACATGGTTAGGGACAGCTTGATTTAGCCGCTTAGGCCAGGATTTTATTCCTTTGGGCCCTCCTATCCATTAATGCTCAAAGCCTTGGATCCTTTTTACCCTTGCCTTTTGGTTTAAAGGGCTATTGGCTTTTTCTGCTTGCTTTTTATTTTTCTTTCTTTTTTTTCTTAAAATTTTTTTCGGCCTTTTTTTTTCGCAAGCCTTTGTTGTTCACTACTTTTTCTTACTTCAAGAATCAATTTTATGACTTTTCAGATTGTCAATAACATTTCTCTTTTTCATTATTCTTTCAAGAGCCAACAATTTTAACAGTCATAAACAACAATGTCAAAAATATGCACTGTTCAAGCATTCATTCAAGAAACAAAAAGTATTGCCACCACATCAAAATAATTAGATTATTTTAAAGATATAATTCGAAATTCATGTACTTCTGTTTCTTTTTCAGAAAACATTTTTCATTTAAGAAAGGTGGAGGATTTATAGGATATTCATAGCTTTAAGACATAGACTCTAAACTTTATTGATCATGAAATAAAAATAAAACATAAAATAAACATAAAAGCAGACAAATAATAATAAACGAAAGGAAATTAAAGACATAAAAATAAATGACTCTAATACTAATGCTTACGTGACTCTTAAAATAGGTTTCTAATAATAAGAGTTATCACATAGTTAGGACTCAACAACCTTGATTTTGAGGGATAGGTGCTCCTTCAATATGTGGGACGCCTGGCTCTTCAAGGATCAGCTTCTGGCGCTTTAGTTCCTGTAACTCACGCCTTTGCTTTTCTTGTTCTCTGAGCAGTTTGCAGAGCATGCTGTTCTGATTCTGCTGCACTTCTTTGAGTTGATCCATAGATTCTTGCAGCTTGTTGAAAGATGCTTCTAAGCGGGCCCAATAGTCAAATTGAGGAATTTCTGGAAGGAGCTCATGAGCCCTCCTCTTGATGAGGTTGTCCTGAACTTGAGGTCCATCCATTACCCTTTTGGTGATTGGGTGTTCAACTGAGATATACTCATCCATGCCTATCTGTACTCCTGCGTCCTTACATAACAGATTGATCAAGCTTGGGTAAGCCAATTTGGCCTCAGTGGATTCCTTGTTTGCAAATAAGTAAATTTCACAAGGAATTAATTGATGAACCTCCACTTCTTTTCCCAGCATAATAAGTGGATCATCACTGCTCTTTTGACAGTGACTTCAGAGCGGTTGCTGGTGGGAAGTATAGATCGCCCAATGAAATCCAGCCAGCCCCTAGCAACTGGCTTGAGGTCTCCTCTCTTCAGTTGGTTTGGGACACCTTTTGAATTGGTTATCCACTTGGTTCCAGGGAGGCATATGTCCTCTAGAACTTGATCCAACTTTTTATCTTTAGCCATTCTCCTATTAAAGGATTCTAGATCATCCTGTAGTTGAGGAAGTTTGAGGACTTCTCTCACTTTGTCAAGATGGAAGTAGATAATCTTCCCTCTGACCATGGTTCAAAAAGTATGGAAGGCAGTTCCCTCTATTATTTGCTTATCTGTCAGCCACAGATTTGCACAAAATTCCTGGATCATGTTTCTTCCCACATTCATCTCAGGATTAGCTAGAATTTCCCAGCCTCTGTTTCGAATCTGCTCTTGGATCTCCGGATATTCGTCTTCTTTCAGATCGAACTTGACTTCTGGGATCACTGATCTTCTGCACATAATTTTGAAGTAATGATCTGCATGTTCTTTGGTGCAAAACCTCTCATGCATCCATTGTGGTTTTGGATTGTTTTCTTTCTTTCCTCTTGTAGTGGTTTGTTTTCCTTTAGGGGCCATGATCTTGGTCAGTGATCACGAAAAATCACACCAAACTTAGAGGTTTGCTTGTCCTCAAGCAAAAGTAAAGAAAGAAGATGAATAGATGGAGAGAAGGATTCGAATGATGGAGGAAGGGGGATGGCCGAATGTATAAATAGAGGGGAGGGAGGGAATGGTTTCAAAATTATAGGAAAAGATACGATTGAAAGATATGATTGGTAAAAGATAAACATGATATGAAAAAGATGAGATTCTTTTCAAAAATTTAAAAGATAGGAAAAAGATATGAGGAAATTAAATCTGAATTTTTGTTTAAGCTTCTAGAAAATAAAAGATAATATGAATTTAAAAAATTTTGAGGTGAATGAATATTTGAAAAAGAAGAAAAGAATTGGAGAAGAATAAAAAAGATTTTATGAGATTATTAATTTTTGAGAATGGAACTTGAAAAATGAATGTTTGTGCTAATTTGATGCAGAAAATTTTGAATTAAAACATGAAAATTTGAAAAAAATTGAATAGAAAATGAAATTACCTCTCCCCTAGCTGTTCTGGCGTTTAACGCCCATCTGGTGGCCATTTTGGGCGTTTAACGCCCAACCAGGGTACCTGGCTGGCGTTAAACGCCAGAAATCCTTCTTCACTGGGAATTTTTTTGAACGCCCAGAATGCTGCCAATTCTGGCGTTAAACACCTAGGATGCTGCCTATTCTGGCGTTTAACACCCAGAATGATACCTTTACTGGCGTTAAATGCCCAGAATGGTAGCCATTCTGGCGTTTAACGCCCAGATTGCCTCTTTACTGGTGTTTTGACGCCAGTAAGCCCCTTTTCTCTGTGATTTCTCTGCTTTATGTCGTGAACCTCCATTTTCCTGACTTATTCACTAAAAATATATTAATTAACAAGGAAAACAAAATTAAAAAGACTTATCTAACTGTTACAAACATCTAATTGTTGATAATGGCTGGGTTGCCTCCCAGCAAGCGCTTCTTTACCGTCTTTAGCTAGACTTTACTGAGCTTTTAACTTAGTCTCAGCTTTGACCATTCTTGCTCAACATTGCCTTCAAGATAATGTTTGATTCTTTGTCCAGTAACAATGAACTTTTTGTCTAAATCAATATCTTGAAGCTCTACATAGCCATATGGTGACACACTTGTAATCACATATGGGCCCCTCCACCGGGATTTCAATTTCCCGGTGAACAATCTGAGTCTAGAGTTAAACAGCAGGACCTTCTGTCTTGTCTTAAAGACTCTAGATGACAGCCTTTTGTCATGCCATATTTTTGCTTTCTCCTTATAAATTTTGGCGTTTTTAAAAGCATTGAGTCTAATTTCTTCCAGCTCATTCAACTGGAGTAATCTCCTTTCTCCAGCCAACTTAGTATCAAGGTTTAGGAACCTGGTTGCCCAGTAGGCCTTGTGTTCCAATTCCACTGGCAGATGACTGGCTTTTCCATAAATAAGCTGGTATGGAGAGGTCCCTATAGGAGTCTTGAATGCTGTTCTGTATGCCCACAAAGCATCATCCAGACCTCTTGCCCAATCCTTTCTACGGGCATTTATAGTCCGCTCCAAGATTTGCTTTAGTTCTCTATTTAAGACTTCAGCCTGCCCATTTGTCTGTGGATGATATGGAGTTGCCACTTTATGGTTAATTCCATATCGGACCAGAGCAGAGTCAAGCTGTTTATTGCAGAAATGAGTGCCTCCATCGCTGATCAGTATCCTAGGGACACCGAACCTGCTGAAGATATGCTTTTGGAGAAACTTCATCACTGTCTTAGTATCATTAGTGGGTGTTGCAATTGCCTCTACCTATTTAGATACATAGTCTACTGCCACCAGAATATAAGTGTTTGAGTATGATGGTGGGAAAGGCCCCATGAAGTCAATACCCCATACATCAAACAACTCAATCTCTAAGATCCCTTGTTGAGGCATGGCATAACCGTGAGGCAGATTACCAGCTCTCTCGCAACTGTCACAGTTACGTACAAACTCTTGGGAGTCTCTATAGAGAGTAGGCCAGTAGAAGCCACACTGGAGAATCTTGGTGGCTGTTCGCTCACCTCCGAAATGTCCTCCATATTGTGATCCATGGCAATGCCATAGGATCTTCTGTGCCTCTTCTCTAGGCACACATCTATGGATCATTCTGTCTGCGCACCTCTTAAAGAGGTATGGTTCATCCCACAAGTAGTATTTTGCATCAGAAATCAATTTTTTCATTTGTACCTTGCTGTACTCTTTGGGTATGAATCTCACAGCTTTATAGTTTGCAATGTCTGTAAACCATGGTACTTCCTGAATGGCAAATAGTTGCTCATCCGAAAAGGTTTCAGAGATCTCAGTAGGAGGGAGAGACGCTCCTGCTATGGGTTCTATCCGGGACAGGTGATCTGCTACTTGGTTCTCTGTCCCTTATCTATCTCTTATTTCTATATCAAACTCTTGCAGAAGCAACACCCATCTTATGAGTCTGGGTTTTAAATCCTTCTTTGTGAGGAGATATTTCAGAGCAGCATGATCAATGTACACAATCACTTTTGATTCTACTAAATAAGATCTAAACTTGTCAATGGCATAAACCATTGCAAATAACTCCTTTTCTATGGTTGTGTAATTTTTCTGTGCATCATTTAAAATACGGCTAGCATAATAAATGACATGCAAAAGCTTGTTATGCCTCTGTCCCAACACTACACCAATGGCATGGTCACTGGCATCACACATTAGTTCGAATGGTAATGTCCAGTCTGGTGCAGAAATAACTGGTGCTGTGACCAGCTTAGCTTTCAGAGTTTCAAATGCCTGCAGACACTCCGTGTCAAAGACAAATGGCGTGTTAGCAGCTAGCAGATTTCTTAGAGGTTTTGCAATTTTTGAAAAATCCTTTATAAATCTCCTATAGAATCCTGCATGCCCCAGAAAGCTTTTGATTGCTTTAACATTGGCAAGTGGTGGTAATTTTTCAATTACCTCTACCTTAGCTTGATCCACCTCTATTCCCTTATTTGAAATTTTGTGCCCAAGGACAATTCCTTCAGTCACCATAAAGTGACATTTTTCCCAGTTTAAAACCAGGTTAGTCTTTTGGCACCTTTTTAGAACAAGTACTAGATGGTCAAGACAGGAGCTGAATAAGTCTCCAAATACTGAGAAGTCATCCATGAAGACTTCCAGAAATTTCTCTACCATATCAGAGAAGATAAAGAGCATGCACCTCTAAAAGGTTGCAGGTGCATTGCACAGACCAAATGGCATCCTTCTGTAGGTAAATACTCCAGAAGGACATGTGAATGTTGTTTTCTCTTGGTCCTGAGGATCTTCTGCAATTTAGTTGTAACCTGAATAGCCATCCAAAAAACAGTAGTATTCATGACCTGCTAGTCTCTCTAGCATCTGGTCTATGAATGGTAAAGGAAAATGATCCTTCCTGGTGGTTGTATTGTGCTTTCTGTAGTCAATACACATACGCCACCTTGTAACTGTTCTTGTAGAAACCAGTTCATTCTTTTCATTATGAACCACTATCATGCCTCCCTTCTTGGGGACAACTTGGACAGGGCTCACCCAGGGGCTATCAGAAATAGGATAAATAATCCCAGCCTCCAGTAACTTAGTGACCTCTTTCTGCACCACCTCCTTCATGGCTGGATTTAGCCGCCTCTGTGGTTGAACCACTGGCTTAGCATCATCCTCTAATAGGATCTTGTGCATGCATCTTACTGGGCTAATGCCCTTAAGATCACTTATGGACCACCCAAGAGCTGTCTTGTGTGTCCTTAGCACCTGAATTAGTGCTTTCTCTTCCTGTGGATTTAAAGCAGAGCTTATGATTACTGGAAAAGTGTTACTTTCTCCCAGAAATACATATTTCAGCGATGGTAGTAGTGGTTTGAGCTTGGGTTTAGGAGGCTTATCCTCTTTCTGAGGAGTTTTTAGAGGTTCTTCTATTCTCTCTGGTTCCTCCAGATCAGGCTGAACGTCTTTAAAAATGTCCTCTAGCTCTGATTCGAGACTCTTAGTCATATTGACCTCTTCCACCAAGGAGTCAATAAGATCAGCACTCAGGCAGTCTTTTGGTGTGTCTAGATGCTGCATAGCTTTGACAGCATTCAACTTAAACTTATCATTATTGACTCACAGGGTTATCTCCCCTTTTTCGACTTCAATGAGGGTTCGTCCAGTTGCTAGGAAAGGTCTTCCTAGAATGAGAGTTGTACTATTGTGCTCCTCCTTTTCCAGCACTATAAAGTCAGTAGGAAAGGCAAATGGCCCAACCTTGACAATCATGTCCTCAATTATGCCTGATGGAATTTTAATGGAGCCATCAGCAAGTTGGAGGTATATCTGGGTTGGTTTAACTTCATCAGTCAATCCAAGCTTTTTGATGGTAGATGCAGGTATTAGGTTGATACTTGCCCCAAGATCACATAGAGCTGTCTTGGTACAAGCACCCTCTGATGTGCATGGTATCATAAAGCTTCCGGGATCTTTAAGCTTCTCTGGTAAGCTTTTCAGAATAACTGCACTGCATTCTTCAGTGAGAAAAACTTTTTCAGTTTTTCTCCAATCCTTCTTATGACTTAAGATCTCTTTCATGAACTTAGCATAAGAGGGTATTTGCTCAAGTGCCTCTGCAAACGGAATCTTTATTTTAAGAGTCCTGAAATAGTCTGCAAAGCGGGCAAATTGTTTATCTTGTTCTGCTTGGCGGAGTTTCTGAGGATAAGGCATCTTGGCTTTGTATTCCTCAACCTTAGTTGCTGCAGGTTTATTTCCTATAGAAGTAGTTGGAGAAGCCTACTTAAGGGGGTTGTTATCAGCACTTGCAGGTGTCTGATCCTCTATTGGCATTGAACGCCAGGATTTGGTGCTTTTTGGGTGTTTAATGCCAGGTTGTCACCCTTTTCTGGCGTTTGAACGCCAGAATTGGCTATCCTTTGGGCGTTTAATGCCATTTCTTCATCCTTTTCTAGCGTTTGAATGCCAGAATCATTCCTCTCTGGGCTCTTACTGTCGTCTGAGGGATTTTGAGCAGTGGCTTGGTTATTTTCTGTTAGTCGTTCCTTTCTTGGCTTCCTACTGCTTTGAATTGAGACATTCACTCTCTTCCCACTCCTTAATTGAACAGTTTGCCATTCTTCTGTTATTTGTTTAGATAGCTGCTGTCTTGTCTGATTCAAGTCTTTTTCCATATTCTCATTAGCATCTTTGGTTTCTTGCAGCATTTCTTTAAATTCTGCTAACTGTTTTGTTATACTAAGCAATTGCTGATTGAGTTCAGCAACTTGTTCTTGAGGACTAAGTTCAGTGGATACTGCTTTAGCCTCTTCTTTCATGGAGGACTCACTACTTAAATACAGATGTTAATTTCTAGCAACTGTATCAATGAGCTCTTGAGCCTCTTCAATTGTCTTTCTCATATGTAAAGATCCACCAGCTGAGTGGTCTAGAGATATTTGGGCTTTTTCTGTAAGCCCATAGTAAAAGATGTTTAATGGTGTACGAAATTGTGATCTCTAGCAACGGCGCCAAAAATTCAGTACGCACGTTCATAATCTTAAATTCTTTTTCACAACTCCGATACAACTAACCAGCAAGTGCACTGGGTCGTCCAAGTAATAAACCTTACGTGAGTAAGGGTCGATCCCACGGAGATTGTCGGCTTGAAGTAAGCTATGGTCGTCTTGCAAATCTCAGTCACGCAGATTCAAATGGTTATGGAATTTTGATAATTAAAATATAAATAACAGAAAATAAGATAGAGATAGTTATGTAATTCATTGGTGAGAATTTCAGATAAGCGTATGAAGATGCTTTGTTCCTTCTGAACCTCTGCTTTCCTACTGCCTTCATCCAATCATTCACACTCCTTTCCATGGCAAGCTGTATGTTGGGCATCACTGTTGTCAATGGCTACTTCCCGTCCTTTCAGTGAAAATGGTCCAAATGCGCTGTCACCGCACGGCTAATCATCTGTCGGTTCTCGATCATGTTGGAATAGGATCCAGTGATCCTTTTGCGTCTGTCACTACGCCCAACACTTGCGAGTTTGAAGCTCGTCACAGTCATCCCTTCCCAGATCCTACTCGGAATACCACAGACAAGGTTTAGACTTTCCAGATCTCAAGAATGGCCACTAATAATTCTAGCTTATACCACGAAGACTCCGATCATTCGGAATGGAGGCTAAGAGATAAACGCTCAATCCAAGGTAGAACGGAAGTGGTTGTCAGGCACGCGTTCATAGGTTGAGAATAGTGATGAGTGTCACGGATCATCATATTCATCATGGTTGAAGTGCAAGAGAATATCTTAGAACAGGAATAAGCTTGAATTGAATAAGAAAACAATAGTACTTCGCATTAATTCATGAGGAACAGCAGAGCTCCACACCTTAATCTATGGTATGTAGAAACTCTACCGTTGAAAATACATAAGTGATGAAGGTTCAGGCATGGCCGAATGGCCAGCCCCCTAAACGTGATCTCTGAACATCAAATTATTCAAAGACTAACCAGAGATCTAAAATAAATCACTAAAAGTGGTTTTTATACTAAACTCGTAGCTAGGGTTATATAAGACAAGAAAATGATGTAGAAATCCACTTCCGGACACACTTGGTGTGTGCTTGGGCTGAGCATTGAGCTTTCATGTGTAGAGACTCTTTTTTGGAGTTAAACACCAGGTTGTAGCCTGTTTCTGGCGTTTAACTCCAAAATAGGGCAGGAAGTTAGCATTTGAACGCCAGTTTGCGTCGTCAAAACGCAGGCAAAGTATGAACTATTATATATTGCTGGAAAGTCCGGGATGTCTACTTTCCAACGCAATTGAGAGCGCGCCAGTTGGGTTTCTGTAGCTCTAGAAAATCCATTTCGAGTGTAGGGAGGTCAGAATCCAACAACATCTGCAGTCCTTCTTCATCCTCTGAATAAGATTTTTGCTCAAGTCACTCAATTTCAGCCAGAAATTACCTGAAATTCCAGAAAAACACACAAACTCATAGTAAAATCCAGAAATGTGGTTTTCATTTAAAAACTAATAAAAATATACTAAAAACTAACTAAATTATACTAAAAATTATGTAAAAACAATGCCAAAAAGCGTATAAATTATCCGCTCATCATCTAACTGCACCCATTCTAAAAACATTTCAGAGGGGCATTTCCTTAGCATCCCTCTGTACCTCTCCCAGGCATTATAAAGGGATTCATTATCCTCTTGTTTAAAGCCTTGGATGTCCAGCCTTAGCTGTGTCATCCGTTTTGGAGGGAAATATTGATTTAGAAATTTGTCTGATAACTATTTCTATGTTCTTATGCTTGCTGTGGGTTGGTTGTTTAACCACTTTTTAGCTTGATCTTTTACAGCAAATGGAAATAGTAATAATCTGTAGACATCCTGATCTACTTTTTTATCATGTACTGTGTCAGCAATTTGTAAGAACTGTGCCAAAAACTCAGTAGGTTCTTCCTGTAGAAGACCGGAATACTAGCAACTTTGCTGCACCATGATAATGAGCTGAAGATTTAGCTCAAAACTGCTTGCTCTGATGGGAGGTATAAAGATATTACTCCCGTATGCAGCAGTAATGGGGATAGCATATGACCCCAAAGTCCTTCTGGACTGTTCATTTCTACTTAGGTCCATGATGGAGAAAGGGAGATGATGTGGATTGCAAATAAAGTATATTTTTGTTTTTATTTAATTTAATTAAGGATAAACCGAATAAAAAGGAAATAAGATAAAATAAAATAATTGGAAAATAGAATATAAGTTTCAAAAATTAAAATAAAATAAAATAAAATAAAATAAAATAAAATAAAAATTCGAATACTAAAGTGGGTAATTAATTAAAAAGATTTGAAAAATTTTGGATATGATTTTCGAAAATTGGAGAGAGAGAAAGTGGTTAGGGAGTTTTGAAAAAGATATGTCTTAAAATTAAAGATACATGTAAAAATAAATAAATAAAAGTAAAGATTTGAAAAAGATATGATTTTTGAAAAAAATTTGAATTTTGAAATTTTAAAACTAAGATAAGATAAAATAAAAAATTTTAAAATAAAAATCTGAATTTTTAAAAGTAATTTTCGAAAATTCAATTTAAAATAAAGAGAAAAACAATAAAATGAAACCAAACTTAGAATTTTTAGAACAAAACAAAGAAAACAAACAAGAAAACTTTGAATGTCAAGATGAACACCAAGAACACTTTGAATGTCAAGATGAACACCAAGAACAAATTTTGGAAATTTTTAAGAAAATAAAAACACAAAGGACACTAAACTTAAAAATTTTTATACTTTGGACACTAATAATTCGAAAATGCACCAGAAAAATAAGAAAAGACACAAAACAAGAAAAACTGAATATCAAACAAGGAAAATAAACAAGAACAACTTGAAGATTAGGAAAGAACTAAGAACATATAATTCAAAAAATTGAAAGAAAAATAAAATCATGCAATTGATACCAAACTTAAAATATGAACTAAATTCAAATAGAAGACTAAATTATGAAGTTATTGGTTTAAAAAAAATTTTCGAAAATAATTTAGAAAAATAAAATAAGGATTTTAAAATTTGTAACCAAAAACAATAATAGAAGACTTAATTTTAGTGACTCTAAACCAAAAAGATAAATTTTTCCTAATCCAAGCAACAAAATAAACCGTCAGTTGTCCAAACTCGAACAATCTCTGGCAACGGCGCCAAAAACTTGGTGCACGAAATTGTGATTACACTTTTCACAACTCCATACAACTAACCAGCAAGTGCACTGGGTCGTCCAAGTAATACCTTACGTGAGTAAAGGTCGATCCCACGGAGATTGTTGGCTTGAAGCAAGCTATGGTTATTTTGTAAATCTGAGTCAGGAGATTAATGATAAGAATGATTGTGTTTATGAAAAATAAATAACATGAAATAAATAGTACTTGTGATTCAGTAATGAGAAACAGGCTGAGGTTCCAGAAATGCTCTGTCGTCTGAATCTCTACTTTCCTACTGTCTTCTTCTCTAAACATGCACGGCTTCCTTCCATGGCAGGCTGTATGATCCTCTCAGATGAAAAATACCAGGCGTTGTCACCGCACGGCTAATCATCTGTCGGTTCTTGCTAGTGTCGGAATAGGACCATTATCCTTTTGCACACTGTCACTGCGCCCAACATTTGCAAGTTTGAAGCTCGTCACAGTCATCACCTTCCAGATCCTACTCTGAATACCACAGACAAGGTTTAGACTTTCTGGATCTCAGGAATGCTGTCAAGAGATACGCACTCAAGCTGTCGCCCAATGACTACGTTGAGCTCAGATAGAACGGGAGTGGTTGTCAGGCATGCGTTCATAGATTTCAGAATAATGATGAGTGTCACGGATCATCATCTTCTCCAGATTGAAGTACGAATGAGTATCTTAGAATAGAATCAAGTGTGATTGAGTAGAAAACAGTAATAATTGCATTAATCCATTGAAACACAGCAGAGCTCCTCACCCCCACCTATGGGGTTTAGAGACTCATGTCGTTAGAAATACAATATGAAGTGTAAAAAATGCCATAAGTCCTAAATGAATCTCTAAAAGTAGTTTTTATACTAAACTAGCAACCTAGGGTTACAGAAAATGAGTAACTAAGTGCAGATAGTACAGAAATCCACTTCCGGGACCCACTTGGTGTGTGCCTGGGCTGAGCTTTCAAGCTTTCACGTTCATATGCCCAAAGTTGGCATTAAACACCACCCTGGGTGCCAGAATGGGCGTTTAACACCGAAAAAGGTGCCAGTTCTGGTGTTTTATGCCAGAAAGTTTTAGGCTGATTTTGAACGCCAGTTTGGGCCATTAATTCTCGGGAAAAGTATATTGCTGGAAAGCCCAGGATGTCTACCTTCCAACGCAATTGAGATCACGCAAATTGGGCTTCTGTAGCTCGAGAAAATCCATTTCGAGTGAAGGAGGGTCAGAATCCAACAGCATCTGTAGTCCTTTTTCAGCCTCTGAATCAGATTTTTGCTCAGGTCCCTGAATTTTAGCCAGAAAATACCTGAAATCACAGAAAAACACACAAACTCATAGTAAAGTCTAAAAATGTGATTTTTGAATAAAAACTAATAAAAATATAATAAAAACTAATTAAAACATGCTAAAAACTATATAAAAACAATGCCAAAAAGGGTATAAATTATCCTCTCATCAAGGATCTTGTTTCAGTAATGAAACTGTGAGTGGTCTTAGTGAGATCAGAAACTTTAGTGGCTAAGTCAGAGAGGCTCTGCTTAGAAGTCTCCATTTGTTGCTGAAAAGGTGGGAATGGTCTGTTATTGAACCTATTCTGGTTCCTTCCACCTTGATTATTGTTGAAGCCTTGTTGAGGCTTCTATTGATCCCTCCATGAGAAGTTGGGATGATTCTTCCATGATGAGTTGTAGGTGTTTCCAAAAGGCTCATTATTGGGATTTCCCAAATAGTTAACCTCATCCATCATGGGTTGATCTGGTTCAGAGGCATCTCCTTCATAGGAGGCTTCTTGAGTGCTGCCAGCTGCAGCTTGCAATCTAGTCAAATGCTGAGAGATCATGTTGACCTATTGGGTTAGGATCTTGTTTTGAGCTAATATTACTTAATAATGTTGATTTGTGATACTGTCAAGACTAAAGGAGTGGATCCAGAAATTTACAAGCTTATGCTTTTCCCCTTGTTGTTAGGGACAGAGCTAGGTTATGGCTGGATTCTCAGCCTAAGAAAAGTCTAGACTCTTGGGAAAAGGTGGTCAATGCATTTTTGACCAAGTTCTTTCCACCTCAGAAGCTGAGCAAGCTTAGGGTTGAAGTTCAAACCTTCAGACAGAAAAATGGTGAATCTCTTTATGAAGCATGGGAGAGGTACAAGCAACTGATTAGAAGGTACCCTCATAACATGATTTCAGATTGGACCATGCTAAATATCTTCTATGATGGCCTTTCTGAATTATCCAAGATGGAATTGGACCATTATGCTAGTGGATCATTCCAGTTAAAGAAAACAGCTGAAGAGACACAGGAACTCATTGACATGGTTGCAAACAACCAATTCATGTACACTTCTGAGAGGAACCCTGTGAATAATGGGGTAGCTCAGAAGAGAGGAGTCCATAAACTTAAAAGCGCAAAATCGTCGGCTAAGAATTTCTTCTCAGTTAGAGGAAATAACTTTGTTGCAAGTATAGTTCCCAGCCCACAAGTAATGCTCAATCAAAGTTTAAATATGTTGGTTATCACAAGTACAAACCCCAATGAAAATTAACTGAAGTATTTGAACATTGGGTCATCTCACAAGGAATTACAATGAAGTGATCAATTATTGGCTATGAAGGAACAAGGGGGGTTTGATTTGGTGAAAGGGCAAGAAAAGAAATGGCAAGAAAATAAAGCAAGTAACTAAAGAAAGCAAATAATAAAAAGAGACATTCATGGCAAGGATTGAGAACCTAAGCTTTCTATCTTAGTCACTAATCATAACAATAATTAACAAGAATTTATCCTATTTCGTCATCCCTAACAATAGAAGAAGGTACAATGCTATCTTCACACTAGAGAAAGTCAAATAAGACTAGCTAATCTCAATCCAAAAGTCCTAATCAACTTACTAATTGAATTAGCAAAAGATTAGCGTTAATGGAAACAATATTAGCTAACAACTCTAGATCACCAACATGAGTTGGGTATTCATGACTCAAGATCACCTAATGTCTCCTTCCAAGCCAAGAATGCTCAAAAATCTACTCTAACATCCAACCAAGCATTTTGTCAAACACTTGGAAGGCATAAAAAGAAAGCATAATAAATTGCAAGGAAGAATAAAATATAACAACTACCAATTGCAAGGAATTAACAATAACTACTCAAATCAACAACAAAAGAACAACAAACATCAATTGTATTAAAAGAAACCAAATCCAACTCATTTCTGAGGGTAGTTATCGGCTCCGATTGCAGTATGATCTGTGTCCGGTATAGCCGGGCTGGTTTTGATTTGAGACTCATGGTATGGAACCCACTGCTGCGAGTCACGCAGCATCTGGACGATCCGGCCGACACCCTATGGAAACAAGCCGTTATTGGATATGCATTTAGATGCACTACAATGTTTTTAATTCCGCAGAGGGATGCTGGAAACACGAGTACATAAACGATCAGCGTCTCACTCACCTCGATGCGAGCTCATTGTTCCACCTAGGTAAGGCCTTGTGGGTCAGCTGGGGTGGACATGATGCCACATTTGCAACACATGTGGTCGTTCTGAATGCAGGCAACTTTCTTCTGAGAAAGATTAGGATAAACCGTAGGTTAATTCAGCACGTGCAGGCAATACGTGTGCTCGATGGCATCCCATACCTGGTCGGATATGAACGATCCCCGCTCGGACTATCAACCATATAGTGCAAGATTGACTTCGACTCGATGTGCGTCGTTCCATTCATGAAGCTATGAATTGTTAGTTAGTTTGGTGTTCCATGGAATCCTTTGATGATCACAGTACGCAAAAATATGCATAGACTGGAAACAGGTGCTAACGGTGTGTCTGTGACAGAGATTTCGTTAGATCAGATTAATTTAGTTAGCCGACACAGATTTACCGCATTCAAAGGTGAGTGGCCGAGTGACATGTCCCTTCAGCGTGCTTTAATTGTGGGGGTGGGTTTTCTAGTTCCCTAATGGAGCGGCCGCTTGTGTGAGACGATCACATATATGGCAAGTAGGCTGTCACGTCGTAAATCCATCGAGAGTACTTATGGACTAAATGTAATCGTTGTTTGTATTCCGGGTATGTTTAAATTTTGCTTTTCGCATGGATTGATGTGTATTGTGGTTTATAATTAGTAGAATGTATACGGAAAATCAAAATTAGGTAATTAGATTGAAAACATATAGCCAATGCAAACAAATGCACGCTACAATAAAGGCTAAGATGCACTAATTTCGAACACCCATGAGTTAATGAATTAACAATGTATTTTAACCCAAAATAAAAAGGCTCAACTGGCGACTTTGAGCAGAAAAAAAACCAACAAAATGATCATAGATATTAGCGTGATCATCGCTACTCCACGCCTCGTCGTCGTCGCGACACTCGCAAGCATGTTGTCTTCTATGGTCATATTTGCTTGAACGGCAAACTCGAGTTTTGACATCGTATCATGCACACACTGTTACAAATGACGCACTTCGTCTACGAGTTCCTGTGTTCTCTTTTTTAACTCCATGTTCTCACTTCTTATGCCGTCACTGGTTTCCAGCAACTTGCGAATGACATCGGAATAACGTGCCAGGGGCTCTGGATTGTACCACTAAAAGAATGAGAATCTCGTGCTGCCATACCCAGAACATCCATAAAAATTTCTGCCTGGATAATCACATTTTCAAGCAGTTCTAATGGGCGACCTCATGCCACAGTGACAGCGAGGTGTCGGTGTATTGACGGAGGACGAGCTTATGGAAGAGTATCCCTGCATTGTGTGTTCAATAGTTCACAGGGAGAGTGAAAGATTGGCTTTTGAAATAGCAACACGAAACGAACGTTCATATTCACGTCTTTGTTAATGGCTTCATGTCTTCACAGCCCAACGGTCTTCTTCTTGACTGACACCGGTGACGTTAATCTGGCACGAACCGGTCGACTAAAGCTTGGAGGGCGGAGGCATCTTCTCCACTGAGTTGTTAGTTGACGCTTCAAACCATTATCATTAAATATGTGCCCCATTATATCCATAAAATGTTAACTGTCGACATAAAAATAATAAAAACTTTATGCAATTTGATATATGTATTATATGTTATTGATTTTTATTATTTTAGATTATTAATTTTTACGCGTCATTATGTAGATCATATAATTATAATATTTTTTATTCTACTGGTTTTATTTGTATTTTTGTCCTTTTGCATATTTTGTTTTTGTTTTTTCCCTGCCACACAATTAAAACATATTTGAGTATCGTATCGCCGTGTACAGACATGACTGTTCTCGTATAATGGCAGGCCACCTTTTGCTATGTTAGGAAACCCTTTGCAAAGGCTTGAACATTGGACGGCACCCAAGGTTGCCTAACCGGTGCAATTCTTAACGCATGTGATGCATCCTGCCTCGATGGATACGATCGTCTTCATACTCCAAGAAAGGTGTTCGCAGTTCCAACTTTTTGACCGGGCAATAACTAGCCGATGTGACCCTCTTCACACTACAAGCCTTGACGGAAACACAATCAACCACATACACAACTAACGCGGACCAACCCATCGGACGGCGACGAGCGATACTGCAACTAATAATGGCCGATCATGGAACGCCCGCTGCATCCAACAACATCAATGGTGAGATGGCTTAGGTACGGTTGTGGTGCAATGGCTAGGTTTCCATATTTTTTTTAATTATGCTTATGCTGCTCCCGGTTCTACTGAGTTAGTAGTTTACCACAATGTACTAACAAAAGCCTAATGCCAGGAGGATCAGAGAACACCGGGCCCAAATGCCAACACTTCGAACGACGCTTTGCTGGAAATAATGAGAGAGGTGCTTGAGAACACAAAGGTTAGTGACACCCGTGTCAATGTCCACTCTAACTATTTTGGTATATCGAACCATCTGACAAATCTGTTCTGATTTTCCATGAAAGAGCACGTAATGCCGAATGGAGAGGGTCGAAGCGGAAATGGTCACGATTCGATTGTTGGTGGGCGGTCTCAGAGAGCCTCTCACCCAGGCGCAAAAAGGACCTGCGCAGAAGGTCAACGCAACGTTTGATGGAAACTGGATAGAGAAACAAAGGCTGTCGGTCGCCGACAGGGCATTCATGCACAACCCGTTGTCACGCGCCTCCAATTCCAACCGTAGACAGATGATGCTTCTAGGAACGATAAGGAAGGGACTACACCCATTGTCGTAAAAAAACAGCGCCGGAGACGTCAACATGTCTGTTTTCGATGACGATGACGATCAGAAATGGGCCGTGCATCCAAAGATCTGTAGGTCAAACACGCAGAGCGTTAAACATATGCGAAGGGGTACGAAGGCCACATGCTTCTTCAGCCGATTCAAGGAAAAGGTATACAGGGGTAACCAAGTGACTGTATCGCCTCAACGGAGCAACAATGCTAACAACTTGATGGGACACAATGAACTGTAGGCAACACATAACAGTAAAAGCAGTTTTCCCTTTAATGCAGTGACATCATCCGACGAGAGCTCATCGAAGCCAGAAAAGCAGCCACAGACAGACATCCGACACCTATAAGCAAATTGCATGACGTCCCCGTCAACGGATTGCCCATCTCTTAGCACGAGCTGGACATCTGTAAGTACGTCTAAGACCATGATGCCAACCCCACGTGAGTATTCTATCTGAAAATCAACAACTGAATCTGCCGTGTGGCGGGGATAAATACCGGAAGGCCCCAGTTGAATTGGGCTCACAGGTATAACATCTTCCATTTGTTGACCACAGAGAGATCGTTGTACGCGTCGGGTCGCATCATGCAACTCGTTCTGACATGGAATTCCCGGTAGATGGCTGGCAACCACCCTAAAGGCACGTAGCAATCCATCGTATCCTCTTCGAATTATTAGATTTTTTCGTTGACCCGTGTTTAATCTTTCCATGCGATGTCTGAGATTTTTGTCATCCGATGATTTGCAGATAATGGAGTTTATCACGCTCATGGTTGCATCGGAGGCAGAAACCAATGGAGATCACCGTCGAGCGGTGTGATGCTTGCAACCGAAGTTTGCGGTACGGCCAAATTCTAATTCTGTAGCTAACTTGAATGCATAACTATGATTTAACGTTCTCTATTTTAACACGAACCGTGAACCGTTGACATGCATGGTGACTTGTTTGATCCGCTGACTACTCCTTGAGTAACTAGGCCGATGTCAAAGACAGCATCCACCCTAAGATTTTGGCGCAGCGATACGGCAATGATCACATGCACCCGACGGAAGACCTACACCTTGTAAGTTACCGACCGATAAAATTATTGTACGCAAGATCTGAACCTGGGTAGACTGAATTATGACTATCTTATCGTATCAGGCTTTTCTATCAATCACAAGTCTATATGCCAATATTGGAAGAAGATTGTGACAAGCACTGGTTTTTGGCTGCGGTGGACCTGTCGGAGAAGCAAGTTTTCAAGTTTGACACGAATGCAACTAAAGAATCAAATGCAAGAAGGAGACGTGTCATACAATGCATGGTAAGCGACGTACATAGGTTAATTCAGCATCCTATCCGAATACGCTAATCTTTTTATCTTGCCGAATTTGTGGCAGCTGACTGCGCTCGATTGAATCATTGCAACTGATGCGTATAAAGAGTTGCTCTCTAAGAGCGCTACCGAGTTTGACAGTTTGGACATCATGACTGCACCGGGGGTGCCAAAAAATAGTAGCAGTACAGACTCCAGCATTTGGGTCATGCAATGGATGTCAATGGGATGGCGGTTCACGTATGCGGTGTTGCCAATTGTAAGTTAACACATGCATACAAGTAAAATGCTATTGCAATGTGTGTTTCTAATCTACGCCGCATTGACCCTTTACAGCTTGACAAAGAGAAGATCCGAATCAAAATGGCTATTGCACTGTTAACGGGAAGATACAACAAGGAAAGGGTTGCATTGCTTGCAAAGGCAGCAGATTCGGTTAAGACATGGGAACCGTCTCTAAGCTACGTGTGAAGTGGCCCAATACAACGTTTTTTGTCATGTACTGTATTTTTTTGTTGGATGCAATGGTATAAGTTATGTCATGTGAAATTGTTGGGCCAGATCAATGGACGGACAGTCTTTGTGGGCTAATTATATCATGGGCCATATATCATATTAATGTTATTATATCCTTATGTTATTTAATGTTATTTTCCAAAAAAAACATATAAAAAACATAAATATACAAAAAAGTGTAATTATAAACAATTTACCTGCTATCATCGACTACATCAATCCGTCCATCCATCACCGAGGCTGACAATATGAAGAGAAATTTCACTGAGTCAGATGATAGAAGATATGGTAAGATTATTTATAAAATTTAAATTTTGAATTAGTTGGTTTTTTATCATTTTTTTAGGAAATTGATAATTGTACTTGGAAATTGCACTAACATTAATGCCCAGTCTAATCAGATTTTAAGGGTTATTAAAAAAAAATCAAAATGCTAGAGGTTTAAACAAATTAACGCGCATATGTTTCGAAGAAGGCAACCCATTGTAGAAGACTCCTAAGCATCCAGCAGTAAGAACCATCAACCATTTAACAAATCACAGGCGAAGTATCACAATGCCATCGCTGGCAGATTTCCACTTCTTCAAATTCATAATTCCCAACATGAAAAATCAAATTGTAAGTTTTCATTTTTGGTTTAATCCTATAACCCCAAGACCTGCATGCAAGGCCACATCATTATCGCTTTCTTAATGGTACAGAAAATGCCACCGGCCTTCTCCAACCTTATCTGGGAGACCATGAGCAACCCGACTGAGATAAGCACCATAAAAGGTTAGTCGTGGAGCATCTTGTGGGGTGTCGAGGAAGAGCATCCGCATCCGGAGGGTGGCGAGACTTTTACGAGCACTACCATCTTCGAATCGGATCCATGCTGCTATTATCGTTTCACCAACCAAAGTTTTTCTATGTGGCCATCCATAGCAGCAGTTTTTGCGAGGTCAAATATGGAAGGTAACAAGAATATTCATGGCTTTTCTGTATGCGATATGCACTCAGGTAAACTGTGTATTTTCTGCTGTTTTCCATTGTAACAGATATTTGCAAGTTGAAAGTCTTCCAGTAAAACCCGGACATGGCAACCACCTAGTCCAATTCTTCGTGATAATCTCGGTGAACGACCTTGATACACTGGTATAGACGCCAATTTCAATTCGTATACTACTAGCATTGGTCAATCCATGTATGACAGCGCATTTTTTTAACACCCTCACCGTTCGCTACAGATGCTCCCGCGATGGTTCTCGCAGGATTATGGTAGGTCCCTATCGCGACCCCTGACGCTAACCATTCCTACAGGACATCATTGTCGCGTGGGTTAGAATATAGAACCTAATGGAAGGATCGTGCTTCGAGGAGGATGGGCCACTGTCAGGGAACACTACGGCCTAAGGGATGAGTGGCTGGTGCTGTTCCGTTATCATAACATTCAAAACACAATGTATGTCATGTTCTTCAACGGGCATACAATGGAAATCAACTACATGGCCCACGACGGACCAGGGACGGACTGCACTTGTATAATCTATCCGACGGCTCCCAGGACATTGAACATAGCCGATGGGTTCATATCGACCAATCCATTCTTTGTCATGCCAATTGTCGACAACATATTAACATCTCGTATGCTCGTAAGTGTTATCTCAGTCCACATATGTGTCCTTACCGAATTACATTACATTGGACTATATTTGGTAATTCTATACCATAAATGTTTAATTTTAACGGCAACTATTTCTGGTGCTATTATTCTAATCAATCATTTCATTGAACTCGATAAAAAATATGTTTTCGTTTCCAGCCGAATGTCCCACCTCTGCCGGGAGTGTACGAGGATAGCGCAATTTCGATTTCCAATGAGAGGGACGCGTAGACCGTTTAGTATAGGCACTATCCTGGGAGGACGAACGGATATTTTTGGAACAGGCTGGTCTATCCTAGAAACTGCATGCCAACTAAGACACGGCCATGTGTGTGTCTTCGATCGGCTGGCGCCGCAAGACTACCGCATGCATATATATTGAGAACTCCTGCATCCCCCACCCCCCGCCACCATCCAAGTACACCCGATCCATGTTGTTTTCTAGCCTCCGTTTGTAAAGTACAATATTGCATTTCAATATATCTATATCTATACTCTATTTTATTTTGAAGCATACAATTCAAAAGAACACAAAGAACCAGTCTGATGCCACTGCGTCAAGCCATAACTGGGCTAAATGTTATATACTAAATATCCACATAAATGTTACATATAAAATATCCACTAAACATACATACAAAATATCCACTTAACATAGAATCGTTATAAAGATGCCCCTAACTACTATGTCTGATTCAACAAAAGGGTTGACAACGAACGATATTTAATACATTAGGTTTGACAGTGAATTTACAGCTCTTCGCATGATACCACTTCACACTTCCACTTCTGGAATCAGTCGTTGGTTCCTCTTTATGGTTTTAATGAAAATATACGATTAAAATCAGTTAATTCTAGAGCACAACCACATACCAACGAAAGCCAACATAGCAAAAACTTTTTTTACGTCGACAACATACAGAGATCCTCAAGTATATGTAGTTTAACAAAATCAACTTTGTAATTAAGACAGTGGTTCTATACCAAGATGAAACGCAGAAAATATTCGATGTGAGGCTACCGCCTACCGGAGAATGTGAAAAGGTTCGACCAACCTACCGTTGCAACACACGGTGGTGACGACTATAGCCCCTTTTGCTCAATCGGCGAGAGACATGATTGGCCCGGACGTGTTGGTCCCAGCGAAGTTGCTGTTAACAAACCCAACCTGCGTGTCACTATCAGAGCATCGGAACGAAGGAATCTCTGCAGTCGCATACAGATCCCCGGATAGGTTATCATAGAGTTGACACCAATGTAAAAACCAAATGATTAGAACCATTTATCAAGGCATAAATGTTAACTAGATCATCTTTAAAATGACTAACCCACCATGTCAATGTCCATTGAATCCGTGTCATCCGCAACTGCGCTGGATGACTCTATTGTGCGGCAGTCCAAACACGTCGTCCTATTATGTCCCACCTCCCGGCACAAACGACATCGCTGGGTTTTCTTTCCACCGTTAGCACCGTTATCCTTTGTATTGCGCCTGGGTGGATTCTGTGTCGGGGCTCTGCCACCCTTAGTGGGTGGCCCCTCTGGTGGAAAACTGGTGTCCGCTGCATCTTCGTTCTCGAAGTGCTTCAGTATCAGCATGGCAATGTCTCTTGCAAACTGAAACTTTTCAGTGCTGTGACATGAAGTTTTGCACACTTTTCGGTACCAATCCATCAGGCACTAGTATTGCGTTAGTTGTACAGAATCCCAAATCACGCTCATCGACTGCACCACCATAACTTTTGCATCCCTGGTCCATCTCGGCCATATCAGAAACCTTGGGATCTCATCAACATTGTTAAGAACAAGCACCGCAATTGTATGTTCGCAGGGGACCCTGAAAACATTCCATTCTTTCACGTGGATTGGACCTTGCTCATTTCAAACGTTACAACAACACGCCAATCCTTCCCCAGAGTGCCGTATCGAGAGACGGTATGGATAAAATACGAACTATTGTCTTTAGAATCAACCACCCTCATTGCACAGGCCCTGTCAATAATGGGAACAAACAAATAGAATATTACCCGAGTGTAGTTTTCAGCTACATTCTGCCCTAATTGTTTTAGGTTGGTGGTTATAACAGGGTCAACCTTTGCACACTCGAAATCAGCCTCTACTTCCTTTGCACGCACGAACATCAAACATCGATGGAAATGATATAAAAGTGTGACTATATCGAAACTTAACATACCGTGATATCACAGCGTGCAAGCTCTCGCACCTTGAGGTTGTGCGAAATCCAGCAAAGAACTTTCCTCGTATGTATGCTGTGGCCCAACTATGCCTTCTCTCGTACATGTCTTGTACCCATCTTTTATCGGCGAAGCCAAATTTCTCCACCATCTCAAACCACTTTCTCTGGAATGTTCTGACCTCGTAGTCGCCAAGCTAAAAACATAAAAAAACTTAAATAAAACATAATGAAAACTATATGAAAATGATGCCAAAAAGCATATAAAATATCTGCTCATCAGAGAAATGATAGGATCTCTCATGTATCTTACATCCTCTAGACCGGATATTGTTCAAAGTGTGGGAGTATGATCTAGATTCCAATCTCACCCAAAAGAATCACATATTTCAGCCATTAAGAGAATCATTAGATACATTAAAGGCACATGTTATCTTGGCTTATGGTATCCAAAATCTAATGAGTGTTTTGTAATAGGGTATTGTGATGCAGATTATGCAGGAGACCGAGTGGATAGAAGAAGCACTTCCCGAATATGTTGCGTCCTTGGAAGTTCACTAAACATGTGGTCAAGCAAGCCACTATTGCACTATCCACGGTTGAAGCTGAATATATATCTGCGGCCACTTGTTGCTCACAATTAATTTGGTTAAAAACTCAATTAGAGGATTACAAACTGAATATTGATAGTATAACATTGTTTTGTGACAATATGAGTGCAATAAACATGTCAAAAAATCTTGTGTTGCACTCTAGAACTAAGCACATTGAAGTAAGATATTATTTTATTCGAGAACATGTGCAAAAGGGTACTATTGATATTCAATTTGTAAAATCAGAAGAACAACTGGCTGACATCTTTACTAAACCACTGTGTGAAGACAGATTCTGTTTGCTGAGAACCAATCTAGGGATGATAGATTTAAATTCTGTTGAATGAATGCTCTGTTTTCATGTCTCTATGTGTGTTTGTCTCGTAGGCAGCAGGGAGACAAATCTGGGCAAGTGATGAATAATTCATAAAAGGGGAAAACAAAGAAATCTGGTACTTTGGACCTAAGCCAGTTCAACCACCCCTGGGCCTACTTTATGATATGTGCTCATTATTTTTTAGTTTCAAATATTTTTTTATTTTATTTTAAAAAAGAGGCTTTCACATCATATCTTTTAAAAGTCTTGTCAAAATCAACTTCTTCCCTCTTTTCATGGAAGAGTCTTTTTAGTTATCATGATTCAATTTTAAATTCCTTTATTAAAAACCGTTTCATTAAATGCTATTGCTTTAAAAGATATTTCCTCCACTATGCATTTATGATAGTTTTCACCTTACCTCTCTTTACTTTCCTTTCTCTTCGCCAATCCCTTCATCTTCTCTGCTTCTATTTCTTCCCGTTCAAGATGAAAAAGAAACTTTCCACAAGAAGAAGTAACCGGACACCAATCCCTCCCAAAAATCCTCCATCTTCCAAATAGCCTCAAACTCATACTCACATTCACATACACTCACACTCCTCCTTTTCACCCACATCATAGTCCTCTAAGTCTATAGCACGTAAGGTGATTCATCCTAAAGGTTCAACACCACGCAAAGAAGCAGTATCATCTCAAAGGAAGGGATCAAAGGGTAATGAGCCCATGAATGAAGAAGATTACTCTCCATTTCCACCTTCTCGTCGTTTTCCACCTCCACGGTGCTCCACTCCACATCCCTCTGGATGCTCTGCCCCCTCTCAACATGCTAGGTGCTCTTCTCTTCATAATACCCAAGAGCCTCCAAATCTCGACTCCCTAAACTTCAAGAACAAGTTTGGTAAAAATCATTCTCACTATGATCCCTTTCGCTTCATATCTTGTGCAGCCTATGATTTTTACTCTCATGTTTTGGTAAATCGAAAGTTGTGTGCTTCCTTTGTTATTGGTCTTGAAGCACTTGCTGAAAAAGGAATTGATTTTCAATACTATTTTCATGATTTAAAATGGTCCCCCATTTTCAAAATAAAAAAACCAGTTTATCCTAGTACGTGAGTTTTATGCAAACATGATCTTTCATGAGGGTGAACTTCATTCCTATGTTAAAATTACTCATTTTTCTCTGAGCAATGAAACAATCTGTGCTGCCCCTGGGTTATGAAGATGTGGAGGTCAGGGCCTTTATGACTGGGAAATGGGATAACCAGGTTGGAGAAGTTAGGCATCTTTGAGGTGCAGGCTGCAAACATCTCATTAGAAATGGCAGACAAGACAATAAAGAATCCATATGGCTTAGTAGAAGATGTCCTGGTAAAGGTTGAAGACCACTACATCCCTGTAAACTTCATAGTCTTGGACGTAGGAGAGGATGAGGATGAATCTATCATCCTTGGAAGACCTTTCCTAGCCACTGCAAAAGCCATGATTAATGTGGCAAAGGGAGAAATAGTTTTCCAACTAGGAGAGGACTATATTTTGTTCAAGATATCCAATCCCAAATCTCCCCTTGATAAGAAAGAGACAGTGGTTCAATACTTAATGTTCCAACCTTCTCTTTTTGTGCAGAGCTTTATAGAGACCCAGACATCAATTTCAAGTTTGTTGTTTGGCAGCCATCAATAAGCTCTAAGTGCAAAGGTAGTCGGAAGAAAGTACCTAAAGACTGGAAGGACAAGAAAGTCTCAACTGAAGGCCTCTCACCTGGCATGAGAGTTGTCTTCACCAAGAAACCAGTCATACCACATACAGTGAGTCATGTCCTGTCTCTAGAGTATGTGGAGCTCATCCATGAGAGGACAGGAAGAAAGTTCACTATAAGAGGCAAATCTCTGACACCATACTCACCTCCGTAAAGAGCTAACTGTCAAGCTAATGACGTTAAAGAAGCGCTTGTTGGGAGGCAATCCAACCTTAATTAATAATTTTCTTTCGTTTTGTTTTTCTTTAAAGTTTTGTTTTTAGGTTCATCATCATATGCAGCAGTCAAAACAGAGACAGAAATGTCAAAATAGTTAAAACAGAACACTCTGGATGGAGTGTTATTGATAGTTGAACGCAAGCCAGGAAGCTCTGGCTGGGCGTCTGATAGCAAGGATTGTTGTCGGTTTAGAATTTCTCTTAATAGAAACAGAACTTCGTTGTAAGCATAGTTCCAAACCAACTAATAACTCTAGATCAAATTTTAAAGAATTTGGTTATCACAAAGTTCAACCCAGTAAAAGTAAACCGAAGTATTCAAACCTCGGGTCGTCTCACAAGGAATGGGCAAACATGTGCATCAACATTGGTTAGAATTTTGGGGTTGGGAGTCATGATCAAGAAATTAAACTACTAGACTTAACAAGCAAGAAATCTTAAAGTGCAAGAAACTAATTCAAGTAACTAAAGTAAGGTATGAGCAATTTCAAACTAACAAGAGAACATCCGATATAATTCTACTCTAAAACTAAGCAAGTAACTATAACTAGAATTAATGCAATTGAAATTTTTGGTTTTCAAATATGAATAATAAAAGGAACTCTTTGCTAGGCATAGGAATTAGGGTCACCATCCTTGTCTAATAACCATATCTTGACAATTGTGAGGAACCAAGCTCATTAAGTTTACTTCTATACTTGAAGTATATCAAATGGCTTGATCAACATCAATCCATAAGCCCTAACCTAGCTACTAATTGACTTAGTAGTAGGTTAGTGTCAATGGTTATCAAATTGACCACTAAGGGTTCTCAAATCACCAAATCCATTAGACCCAATGACTCAAGTTTGCCCAATTCCCTTAGCCTAGACCAAGAGTAAAGAAAACTACTCCATAATCAAGGGAAACATTTCATCAAACACATGGTATGCATTAATAAAAGACATATTCAAATTGCAAGTAAATTGGAAATTAAAGATACGCACTAACAATTATCAATGGAAAACTACTTAAACAACACTATTAATCGTAGAAAACATCAATGTATCATTAATAATTCAAGATCCACAAAGTTCATAAGATGAGTAAAAAATGAGAAATAACAAGGAAATATAAATCTAACACAAGATCTCAACAAAATTATACTAGAGAATTCAAATTAAGTAATCAAAATTAGAAATTAACAAAACCCAATTCAAAATTCAACAAGGGAAGATCTAATCAAACTAGATCTAGAGAGGAATAAGGGTTTCTCTCTCTAGAAGAAGAAGAACAAAAAACTAGCCAAAATTATGTCTAAGTGTGTAATGAATGATCCCCCCTTTCCCCCTAGAGTTCCTGGGTCTTTTCCATGTAGAATCAGCTTGAATTTGGGCCTGCTCATCCTCAAAAATCGCCAGCCATGATTTCTTTAATGAGGTCACGTGCTGCTCGTCATGCGTACGCGTCATGTACGCGTACGCGTCGCCTGAGTTTCGCGATCCACGCGTACGCGTCGGTGGGGAATTCGCCAATCCACGTGGATGCGTCACTCTTCGCGTGCCATGCCCATCTCCTTGCACTCACGCATGCGCATGGGGTATGCGTGCACATCGCAGCTGATTCTTCAAAGCCCAATTCTTCATGTTCCTTCCACCTTTACATGCTTCCTTTCTCTGTTCTAAGTCATTCTTGCTCTACAAACTCTGAAATCACTCAACAAACATATCACGGCATCAAATGGTAATAGAAGAGGATCAAAATATGGCATTTTTAAGGCAAAAAAAGCATGTTTTCATCATGAAGCAAAATTAGGAAGAGAACATAAAACCATGCAATTTCTGTGAATAAGTGTGGAAAATATTGACAAAACCTCCCAAATTCTACACAATATAAACCATAAAATTGGAGTTTATCAAACCTCCCCACACTTAAACCAAGCATGTCCTCATGCTAAAAATAAAAAGACCAAAGACATGGGAGAAAATCATGAAGTGCAAATTACCTAAATAAATGCATGCAACTAATGTAAATGTATCAATCTACTTGGTCAAGGGTAAATCTATCCTCCAAGAACACAAATGAGCATATAGGGCTAAGGTGACATGTAGTCCATGAATCCTACCAATTCGAACATCAAAATGAAGTGCATATAACTTGCGAGACGAACGCTTGTGAAAGCTGGAAACAAGGAGTTGAGCATCGAACCCTCACCGGAAGTGTATCCGCTCTATTTGCTCAAGTGTATAGGGTTCGTCACTCAATCCTCCCCTAATCATGCTTTACAAGATTTATCTTTCATCTAACAATCAACAATTACTCAATTCATGCATACAAGTATCATGAGGACTTATTCATAGGTTATAATGGGGCTAGGGTAAAGGTAGGGTTGTATATGATCAAGTGAGCTTGGAATTTGAATCCTTGATTAACCTAAGATCTCACCAAACACATAAAATAACCTGTATAATTCTAATACAATACTTAGCTACCCATGATTCTCACTGTTTCACATACTCATGCATTCTTTTTAATTCACATTCCATATGCATTGTTATTGTTACTTTACTTTGGGGCAAGTGTCAATGCATATATATGGTCAATCATTCAATACATGAGTATGTTCCCAATTCCCAAAATTTTCAATTACAAATACAAAGACATACCTTTACGTCTACCCAAGTTTCCAAGTACACCCTCCCATTTGAATGATACACACCCTCACTCGCCTAAGCTAATCAAGGGTCCAAATCCAGGGACGTTCATTATTTTTCACTTAGGGGTGTTAATGTGCTCAATTTAAGAACAAAAGGGATTAAATAGGCTCAAATTTTGCTGACAATGGTTGATGAAAGGTAGGCTATTTGGGTAAGTGAGCTAAATGAAATGATGGCCTCAATCATATAAACGCATGTATACATGGAATAATGGATATAAAGAATCAAACAAATCAAAGATCACAATGATAGAAGGAGAATGATGCACACAAGAATGAAAATAAGTGGTTATAAGATGTAACCACACCATAAGGCTCAAAATTCACATGCTTGTGTTCTTAGCTCAAAAGCCATGTTCCAAAATACATTCTTCAAGCAAGTTTATTGCAAAATTTTTTTTCAAAATTGGTAGGGTGCCCTGAAAACACAATTTCTTGGAAAAGTATGAAAATTAGAAGTCCTATCCTAGTTGGAAAAGTTTTTCAAAATTGGTAGGGTGCCCAAGGAATTGCAGGGAGGTATGTTACTATTAGTTATGGAAAAGTATCTTTTTGGGTTTTTGAAATAAGGAACAAGGAAATAAAATGGCAAGAAATTAAATTAACAACTAAGAAAACTCTTGGAAAGGTATGAAAATTAGAAGTTCTATCCTAGTTATCCTTATCAATTGTGATGAGAATTGTCCATTGCTCCCACTTAGTTAACCTCTAACTATGAAGGAAAGTCAAGTGGATAAATCAATTTGATTCATCAAGTCCTAGTCAACTCCTAAGGAAAGACTAGCTTTAGAGGGATCCAAATCAACTAGAAACTTTCAATTATCAATCAACAAGGGAGTTTGATAACTCAAGAGTCTCTAATTACTCAACCAAAACCAAGAGGAGAAAAATTTACTCTAAAATCCAACCAAGCATTTTATCAAACACTTGGAAGGCACAACATAAAAGCATAGAAAAGCAATAAGAGATAATAAAATCCAAACAACCAATTGTAAGCATCAATAACACAAATAGAAGAAAGCAATCATAAATATGAAATACCTCAAATTGTATTAAATAGAAAGTCAAAAATCTAACATGAGAATTCATAAACTAAAGTGGATAAATAAATAAATCACCAAGAGAAGATAAACTAGAGTAGTAGAATAATTAAAAGTAAAAGAGAAACTAAATTGAAATAAAGTAGAAATATGAAATTGAAAATAACTAAAAGGAAACCTAATACCTAGAGAGAGGAGAGCCTCTCTCTCTAGAAAACTACATGTAAACCTAAAAATTATGTGAATGAAAGTTGTATCAATGAATGAATGTGATTTCCCCCACTCTGCAGCCTCTAATCTGTGTTTTTTGGGCTTGGAACTGGGCCAAAAGGAGCCCAGAAATTGCCCCCGGTGTCTTCTGCAATTTCTACACGTGGCGCATGTCACGCGTATGCATCAGTTACGCGTACGCGTCGATGGTCTTTTTTGCGTCGCATCAGTCACGCGTACGCGTCGATGGTCTTTTTTGCGTGTCACACGTATGCGTCAGGTACACGCATGCATCACCTAACAGCATGGCAACTATGACAAATTGCATATCATTTCGAATCCTCAGATGTTAGCTTTCCAACACAACTGAAACCGCCTCATTTGGACCTCTGTAGCTCAAGTTATGATCGATTTAGTATGAAGAGGTCAGGCTTGACAGCTTAGCAATTCCTTCAATTTCTTGTATTCCTTCGACTTTTGCATGCATCCTTTCCATCCTCTAAGCCATTCCTGCCCTATAAATCCTGAAATCATTTAACATACATATCACGGTATCGAATGGTAATAAGAGAGGATTAATAATTAGAAATTTTATGGCCAAAGAAGCATGTTTTCAATCAAAGCACAGAATTAGGAAGGAAAATGTAAAACATGCGAATTCTATGAATAAGTGTGAAAATAGTGGATAAAATCAACTAAATAAGCACAAGATAAACCCTAAAAATGGTGTTTATCATTGACACTCTGAATGACATATTGGCTCAGAACAAGATCTTGACCCAACAGGTCAATATGATCTCTTAGCATTTGATTGGAATGCAAGCTGCAGCTGGCAGCACTCAAGACACCTCCTATGAAGGAGATGTCTATGATCCTGATCAACCCATGATGGAGAAGGTGAATTACATGGGAGAACCCTATGAAAACACCTACAACCCTTCATGGAAGAATCATTCTAACCTCTCATGGAAGGATCAACAGAAGCCTCAGCAAGGCTTCAATAACAATCAAGGTGGAAGAACCCAGAATAGGTTCAACAACAGACCACCATTACCATCTTCTCAGCAGAGCCTTTCTAACTTAGCAACCATGATCTCTGAACTCTCTAAGACCACTCACAATTTCGTAATAGAAACGAGGTCCTCCATTAGAAATCTAGAGGTACAAGTTGGTTAGTGAGCAAGAGGATCCCTGACACTCCTCCTAACACTCTTCACAGTAACACTAAAGTGAACCCAAGGGATGACTATAAGGCCATCACAGTGGACATTGAAGCCGAATCTGAAAGAGGTCATTTGGCGTTGAACGCCAGTAAGGAACTCCTTATTGGGCGTTCAACGCCCAAAGAAGCCCTATTACTGGCAATGAATGCTAGTAAGGCGGTCCTTACTGCGCGTTCAACACTCACAATAAAGGCAACTAAGGCTCACGAGGTGACTGGAGAAGTTCCTTTGAATGCCTTGTTGCAAATCATGGATCATGAGGATCATTCCTCCTCTGATGAGGAAGAGAAAACTAGGGAAGAGCAAGTTGTTTGGTACCTGGGAGTCCTCATGAGGCTGAATGCCAAGTTGTTTGGCACAGAACCATTGGAAGAAGAACCTCCAGTGCTAACCAAGGAACTCAATGCCTTGGTTCAGCAAAAGTTACCTCAGAAGAAATGGATCCCGGACGCTTCCTAATCCCTTGCACCATAGGCATCATTACCTTTGAGAAGGCTTTGTGTGACCTAGGGTCAAGATAAACCTCATGCCACTCTCTATAATGGAGAAGCTGGGAATCTTTGAGGTACAAGTGATAAACCATTATTTTATGGTTTACATTGTGTTTAATTGTGTGGTTTGATCAAATCTTTACCCACTTATTCATTAAATAAGCATGCATTTATAATTCCTTCCTAAAAATACTTTATGGTTGAAAATTTGCTTCCTAGAGACTTTTAATTTTGTATTTTAATTCTCCTTTATTCCATTCGATGCCGTGATCTGTGTGTTAAGTGTTTCAGGCTTTATAGGGCATGAATGACTTGGAAATTTGAAAGGAAGCTTGCAAAAATGGAAGGAACACAAGAAATTAAGGAGATGACCAGCGAGAAGTGACGCGAGCGCATGGCTCACGCGACTGCGCGAATTGGAAACTGCACCAGTGATGCGAAGGCGTGGACGATGCGCATGCATGGCAAGGCAAAATGCTGGATGACGCGAACGCCTGGATGACGCGATCACGTGACATGCGCGATCTGCAGAATCTGCAAAATTCGCTGGGGGCGATTTTGGGCCCTGTTTTGACCCAATTTTCGGCCCAGAAAAGCAGATTAGAGCCACGGGAACATGCAGAGACCAGAGAACAACATTCATTCCGCATAATTTTAGTTTTAGATCTGATTTTACCTCTCCTCTAGGTTTTCTCTCTACACATTCATAGTTCTTAGGATTTTTATTTTATTGCTTTTTGGATTGGGATATTGAGAAGAGTTATTATCTCCGTCAGAACTTCATCATTCTAGTTTGTTTCCTTACTTGTCTCTTGCTCTTCCATGTCCTTTATTTATTCAAAATTATTATTGGATTATTTTTAGAATATATTAATACAAGAACTACTTTTATTTTTAATTGATCTTTTTGATTATTATTTATCATGTCTTTCTTTACTTCCCTTTCTTATGTTATGAAGTTTACATTCATAATGAGCGAGTAGTTCCATAACTTGATTGGGAGTTGATTGAAAGGAGGACCTTAAGTTGGAATGCTCAAGAGAAAAATTGTAATTGGGTTTATTGTTGGATTGTCCTCTAGTCACTAACACTAATCCTTTCCAAGGGGAAGGATTGGAACTTGTGAATAGAAATAACTTTCTAACTTGCTTGACTTTCCTCTACCTAGTAAGGGATAACTAAGCAGAACAACCCTCAATTATCAATTAATCTTGAGAGTACTCTAACAAGAATAGGGCTTCCAACTAATCTACTCCCAATCAAGGTTTTTATTTAAAATTACATAAATTTTCCAATTTAATTTCCTATTTATCAACTCAACCCATTTTAGAAAACATCTGATTAATAAAATAGGACACCTTTCTGCAACTCGTTGGGAGACGACCTGGGATTCATACTCCCAGTATTTTAAATTTTAATTTTGTGACAATCCTTCTAAATTGATAAGTGGATTTTTGGTTGGTTAAGAACTGTACTTGCAACGTATCTCTTATAACAATCTCTTAACTCGCCAATTTCCGCCACGTCAATTTTTGGCGCCATTGCCGGGGAGTTGAAATAGAGTGCTAAGTTATTGATTGAATTTTATTTATTTGCATTTTATTTTATTTTGCTACTATGAGCTTCATGTTTCTTTCGTTAAATGACGCGTTCACTTCCTGATCCAAGCTTGCCAGTATTTGATCCTGAGATTGAAAGAACTATCTCACGAGGCAAGCTCAGCGTCGGTTAGTCCTCTCTAAGGGCGAATCTGAAACGTCACTTGAGGAAGAAACAAGCTCCCTTTCTGCTGATTCGGTTGATTTACGTGCAGGTGACATGGCAGCACCTAGAAGAATTACTATCCAGGAGGCTGGAGCCCCTGATTTCACAATGCAACCGTTTCAAGCGCATCACCCAGCAGTGGCTACAGACTTTGAAATAAAGACTGGACTGCTCAATAAAGACTGGACTGCTCTAACTCAGAGTATATGTGAAATGACCAACTTAATGAAGCAGATGCAGTTGAATCAACAACAAGCTCAGCAAGCTCAACCTTCTCCACCACAGCAAAGCCAACAGTTAGTCCCACAGAGAGTGTGCAGAATCTGTGCTGATTATAGCCATTATATTGATGAATGTCCGCAGCTCCAGCAAGAAGACAACACTGTGGCAGCCACTCATAACTTCTATGACCGTCCTAATCAAGGATACAATCAAAGTGGTGGCTACAACCATGGATGGCAGGACAATTCGAACCAAGGTTGGAGAGATAACTCTAACCAGGGTAGGAGGGACAACAATAACAGAGGAAGCAGAGACAATCAGGGAAATCAGAGGTGGAATAATAACAACAAGAGGCAACAGAACCAGAACCAGCCTTACAGAGCACCTCACCTGAGGCAATTCCAAGGATCACAACACAACCAGCAGTAGACCTCTCAGATCACTTGTCCTTCTTCATCTTCTAATGATGAGTTACTACAATCTATTGATCGGAGACAACAGGCCATGGAAAACAACCTTACTTCTACTCTAAATGGTCTGAACTCTACCTTGCAAGCTCTTGTCTCACAGATTGGATCAATGAATAACTCCAATAGCCAACCTTTGAGCTCCAGTAGAATCCCCTCTCAACCATTACCCAATCCAAAGGGTGGCATTAATGCCATCACCTTAAGGTCCGGAACCACATTGCAAGAGAGGAATCAGGAAGAGTCAAACCCACCAGAACACGCTTCAGCTGAAGAAGTAGTGGAAATAGAAGATGTTGAGGAGGAAGAGGACATACAGGACATGGCTGAAGAAGAAGAAGCTCAATCATAGGAAGAAGCACCAAAGGGCGCAGACACTGTAGAAAATTCCATTCCTATTCCTTTTCCACAACTTGCAAGGAAGCCAAGGAAGCAGTTGCAACCTGATCCCAAAATGGTAGAAATATTCAAAAAGGTTGAGGTAACTGTTCCCCTTTTTAATGTTATTCAACAGGTACCTAAATACGCAAAGTTTCTAAAAGATTTATGTATACATAAAGACAAAATTAATGAATTAGAAAATATTCCTTTAGGTAGTTCCATATCTGCTTTAATGGAAGGTATACTTGAAAAGTATAGTGATCCAGGTCCATGTATGGTTAATTGTACTATTGGTGGTGTGGTATTTTCTGACAGCATGTGTGATTTAGGAGCATGTGTGAGTATAATGCCTTTGTCTATATATGATATTTTGAGGCTCCTTCCCTTAAAAAGGTCGGCAGCTCATTTTGTGTTAGCAGATAAAAGCATTATTACAGTGGTTGGAGTTGCTGAAGATGTATTAGTGGGTATTAAGGGGCTCACATTTCCCATTGATTTTTATATCCTGGAGATGCCCCAAAATGACTCAGAGAAGCCATCATTAATCCTACTCGAAAGACCATTCCTGAAGACCTCGAAGTTCAAATTGGATGCTTTTTCAGGAACATACTCTTTTGAAATAGATGGCCGAGCAGTAAGCTTCAATCTGAATGGAGTTATGAAGCACCCTTCAGAAGATCATTCTATCCTCCAGTGTGACATCATAGATGAAACCGTGGCTGAAGTTCACCAGGAGGAGTTCGAAGAGAAGTACATAGGACAAGGTTCGAGTGTGGGGACACTTTCTGAGAACAATGAAAGTACTTTACCATTGTCACCAACTCCAGACAATCCAGAGCCTGGCCATAAGCAGAAGTTAGAATTAAAACCCCTCCCTCCACACTTCAAATATGCTTACCTTGAGGACAAGCAGAAGTTTCCAGTTATCATTGCACGGGAACTCACTTCTCGACAAGAAGAGCAGTTACTTAGTGTGCTGAGGAGGCACAAGAAGGCAATTGGGTGGAGTTTGGCAGACATAGTAGGCATTAACCCTCAAGTCTGTGAGCACAGAATATTTTTAGAAGAGGGAGCTAGGCCTGTTCGTCAACCCCAGAGAAGACTGAATCCCACTATCTTGGAGGTTTTCAAAAAGGAAGTGACCAAACTACTTGAGGTGGATATCATCTATCCCATCTCAGACAGAGAATAGGTAAGCCCAGTACAAGTGGTGCCTAAGAAGTCTGGAGTCACTACAGTGAAGAATGAGCATGGAGAGCTCATAGCAACCAGAGTCCAGAACGCTTGGAGGGTCTGCATTGATTACAGGTGCCTAAACCAGACCACTCGTAAGGATCACTATCCTCTTCTATTCATTGATCAAATGCTGGATCGCCTGTCAGGTAAATCACATTATTGCTTTTTAGATGGTTACACAGGCTATTTCCAGATTCATATAGCTCCTGAAGATCAGGAAAAGACTACTTTTACATGTCCTTTTGGGACTTCTGCTTACAAGAGAATGTCCTTTGGCTTGTGCAATGCACCAGCTACTTTCCAAAGGTGCATGATGAGTCTTTTCTCTGATCTTATTGAGGACTGTATGGAGGTTTTTATGGATGATTTTAGCGTTTATGGTGATTCTTTTGGCCTTTGGTTAGATAGTTTATCTAGAGTATTAGATAGATGTGTCAGTATAAACCTTGTATTAAATTTTGAAAAATGTCACTTTATGGTTAAACAAGGGATTGTACTCGGACATGTTGTGTCTAATACTGGCATTTCTGTAGATGCAACAAAAGTGGATGTTATTTCTAGTTTACCTTACCCCTCCTCTGTGAGGGAAGTCCATTCGTTCCTTGGCCATGCAGGTTTTTACCGGAGATTCGTTAAGGACTTTAGTAAGGTAGCACTTCCCTTATCCAGATTACTGCAGAAAGATATTGAGTTCGAGTTCAGAGAGGATTGCAAACAAGCATTTGATAAGCTGAAGACTGCCCTGACTCAAGCTCCAATTGTGAGAGGACCTGACTGGAGCCAGCCATTCAAAATCATGTGCGATGCTTCCAACCATGTAGTAGGAGCATCACTGGCTCAGCGTGAAGGTAAGGACTCCTTTGTAATTTCTTATGCATCTAAGACTTTAGACGCCGCTCAGTCTAATTACACTACTACTGAGAAAGAGCTTCTTGCTATTGTTTTTGCTCTGGATAAATTCCGAGCCTATTTACTTGGTACTAAAGTAGTAGTGTATTCAGACCACGCAGCTCTAAAGTATTTATTAGCTAAAAAGGAATCCAAACCAAGGCTTATACGTTGGATACTTGATAAACCCATATTTCATGAGTTATTTTGTGCTTAGTTTGAGTGATTTATTCAATCCTTCACCCACTTAATCATATTAATTGCATGGTTTTACTTTCCCTTCCTTATTATGTGATGTATGTGAAAAACATGTTTCCTAAGCTTTAAAATTAATTATTTTAATTACCTTTACTTCCATTCGATGCCGTGATTAGTGTGTTGAGTAGTTTCAGATCTTCTAAAGGCATAATGACTTAAAGGATGGAAAAGGAAACGTACAAAAATGGAAGAAAAGTGCGAAACAGAGTTTTGAAGAAACTGGCATCCACGCGATCGCATGGACGACGCGATCGCGTGCCAGGAGCAAAAAAGCAGCGACGCAGCCGCATGACTGACGCGGCCGCGCGACTTGAGCATAGCGCATTCGATGCGGACGCGTGATCGACGCGACCGCGCGACAAGGAAAACTCCAGATGACGCGACTGCATGACCCACGCGGATGCGTGACAGAGGCCACGTATCAGAATTTACAAAATACGCTCCCAGCAATTTCTGAAGCCCTTTTGGCCCATATCCAGGTGCAGAACACACAGACTAGAGGCTATAAAAGTGGGGGAATGCATCCATTCAACGAGAGCTCGCATTTTTACTACTTTCCATGATTTAGATTTAGTTTGAGAGAGGTTCTCTCCTCTCTCTCTTAGGATTAGGATTTAGGACTTCTCTTAGTTTTTAAGAGTGACTCTCGATCCAGATTTTATGTTTCTTGTTTTAAGCTTCCCTTTTCACTTTTATTTAATTATTCCAGCACTTGAGTTGATTATTTACTTTTATAATTTAATTTATGAATTATTCCATGTTACAGATTGTTATTTGAATTAATGATATTTGAGGTATTTCAGCCATTGATTGCTTTCTCTTTAATTTGTGTTACCATTGTTTCCAATCTGAAGATATTTTATTGCAGCAATTTACTTTTTCCCTTTTTGGTCTTGGTTAAGAAATCAGTAACTCAACAGTTATCAAACTCAACATAATTGATAATCGTTATCTTGCTAATTGAACTGAACTTCAATAATCCTAACTTTTTCTTAGGAAATAAATAGGATTCGAAGGTCAAACTAATTAGTCCCTTGACTTTCCTTTGCTCTAGCAAAGGTTAACTAAGTGGAATTTAGATTCAACTTTCATTATTGTTGAGAGAGATAACCAAGTTGGACTTCCAATTTCTCTTACCTCGCCAGAAGTTTGCTTTACAGTATTTATTTATTTTAATTGCCATCTACTTTACTTGTCATTTAAATCACTTGCCTCTCACCTTCTAAACCCCGATTACAACCTTTATAGCCAATAATGAGAACATACTTCCTTGCAGTTCCTTGAGAAGACGACCCGAGGTTTGAATACTCGGTTAACAATTTTTAAGGGGTTTGTTACTTGTGACACCCAAAAACGTTTGTATGAAAGGACTTTTGAAGGTTTAGAAACTATAATTGCAACGAGGATTTATCCGCAAATTTCTAGACTACGCAAAAGTTTCTCTCATCAAAATGGCGCCGTTGCCAGGGAACTGCTAACGTGTACCTTATTATTGGTTATTGTAAATATTTTTCTTTTGCTTGTTTATTTATTTTTATTTTTCCTTTTTATCTTTATTTGCTACCATGAACTCTCACCCCTCTCGCTTTGAGTTTGGTTCTAACTTTGTTGAAGGAAATAGTAGTTACAGTAGGAATGTGCATCAAGGTCAGACCAATCAAGGATGGATGGAGCCAAGAGGATCTAATCAACCCTTTAGGCAGCAACACCCTCCGAGATATCCTGGACAAAGACCATTCTACCGTGCATACCCAGCTGAAAAATGTGGTGGACAACCTTGTAACTACCAACAGCCCCACCCCGTGCCTATAGACCATCCTTTCAACATAACCTCGAACCACCATACTCACAAGCTTCTCTTCACCATTCGCCACCATATGATCCTTCCTTACCCCAGTACCAATCCAATCACTCCCAATCACCACCACTTTCCTATGTATCATGCGCAAGTCCGGCAACCCGAGAAGCAAAGGTTCGCCTAAAGGAAACAGTAAATAAACTTCAAACAACCATTCGACAACTGGAGCAAACAATAATTCAATGGGTTTCTAGGCGCTCAAATACACAAGAATCAGCCACAGCCCCATGTGAACAGTCTAACGAAAAGCGTAGCATGAAGGAGATACCAGAAACTCCAGTGGACAAGACAGAGAATGAATTCGTACTAGAACAAGTAGAAGAAGCTGTCATTGTTCAAGAAGAAGAGTTGGTTGAAGATTTAGGAGATGTTGAACCTCCATGGGAATCTAGAACTGAGGAGAACTCCGTCAAGGACGTTACAGTTGATGCTAAGGAGGATAGTGCACAATCCTCAAGGCAAGTTGTTTATGAGGAATCAGACAGAATAACCCAGGACACAAATTCCCTTGATGATGATAGTCACAAGTCAAATTCTCTTAGTAATGAATTTGCATCTGCAAGTGAATTCTCTGAGATCGAAGAATCTTCCCCAAGTGAATACGAAGACGATGCGGAGGTAGATTTCTCTCAACCTCCAATCTATGACTCAAGTGAAGAGGAAGACATAGAAGACTTTGACCAGGACAAAGATACAACTGTAGAACCTTGCAAGGAAGTGGAGGAATTCACAGAAGAGCACAAGGGAGTAGAACTTACAGAACCACCGGAAACACCTATCCCAAGGCCATTACCACCTAATACAAGATTCAAGTGGGTACAATCCTTAACCTATAACTTTACTTATTCACTTGAATATGGTTTGCTTGAAACAGATGGCCAGCTTAGAGCTCTTTGCGGCTTTAAGAGTAAGAGGGAAATGGCTTGTACTCAGAGCTGGTGCACAAGGTCCAATAAGGTTCCACGCTTCACCTCGAAGTACATGGATTGGTATCATGCTCAATTGCATGGATCACGGAGAACGTTTGGTCACCATGGTGAGATTCTACTTTTTAAACCGCCCGGATGGAAACATATAGATCAAGACGGGGGGGATCTAATAGCAAAGCGTGGGATCCTGGAATCTATTCTGACATTCGTCACCCCGGGAGCCTGAAAATTTGTCTGAAGCTGCTTAGAAGCTTTACATGCCTAGTATGGGACCCTGGAGGCTATTGGCATTCCAAGCACTGGTGGAAATTTCTGGATGAATTTAAACACAAGTCACCATAACAGGAAGCCCCTCCAATGTCCAACTTAAGGACTTTAACTAAATGTGCTAGGTGGGAGACAACCCACCATGGTATGATCGTTCCTTTTGCAATTTTAATTTTATTTAGTTTTGTTTGTTTTTGAATTTTATTTTTATTGAACCTGGAATCATGCATAGCATTCACATTAAGCATTGCATTCTGCATACTGCATTCTGCATTCTATAAAAAAAAAAAAACGCCATGCGACGCGACCGCATCAGCGACGCGTCCGCGTCGCAAGGAGAGGGGAGAAAATAAAAACGAACAGAGAGTCACACTGGAGCATGGCTGGAGGCGTGCCAATGGCACAAATCACCCCACGCGACCGCGTCATATGGGAATAATGGGCTCCCACGCGACCGCGTGCCTCACGCGGCCGCGTGACTAGGATTTCGACGTAAAAAGGTGTATGGCCGAAAGTTGAGCTGGAATTGGGCGGGACTCGTGCTGGAAGCCCAAGCCCTCCCACGCGAACGCGTGCCCCACGCGTCCGCGTCAGATTGGAAATAAGGCCACTCACGCGATCGCATGCCTCACGCGATCGCGTCACCCAATATTTGGCAACTAATGATTTTGAACAGAGATTTGTGCGAGTGCGAGGCTACGCTCGCGCCAGTAGCATGAATTGTGTCACGTGACCGCGTGACCGACGCGACCGCGTCAATCAGTTTAAGTGCAAGCCGCGCGACCGCGTCGCTTGCGCCGCACAGCTTATCCTAATTTGCCAAATATCTTATCTTTTCTCCCCCAATCCTAATTTTTCCTCCCTCCTTTCTTACTTACTTCTTCTTCCCTTCTTTCCCTTCTCATTCTTCTTATCTTTTATTTTATTTTATTTTATTTATTTACATATTTTCATTCATTGCATTTTAAATTTGTGCATATTTTTATTTTCTTTTCTGAATTTTTTATTTTTCTATTGGTGTTAAAAAATTTTTATTCAACTGTTGCATCTTTTCTTGAATTTATTTTGGTAACTTGTTTTACACTGTGGGATGATATTAATTATCTGCCAATGCCAATCTTTTATGATACTTGCACTCCATTTGCATTGACATGAGCTTGTATTGATACTTCCATTACCCACACTCCTCCCCATTGTTGTACATTTTGTACCATTGGCATGCCATGGCTTCTATTGTTTTCTCACTTGCATGTTGTAGCTACCATGTAATTGAGACCCTTATTATTTGGCATTAACCCACCCATACTACATTTATTTTCCTATCTTTATTTCTGGGTTACTCTTCTTCCATTTTTCTTTCAGGATGGCCACCCGAAAGAGAATCGGAAGACGTTTACATGGGGAGACAAGCAAGTCAATCTGCACAATCTATAGAGAAAAGCATCAGTTGAAGCCACCCGTCCACTTGCACATCTTAGCATGCAACGAGAACGGTGCAATCTTTAAGTGTGGGGAAGATACCGATCTCCATGGGTTAGTACCTTTCTGTTTCAACACCAATGTTTAAATTTTCTTTGTTAAATTAGTTATTGCATTTTTATATTTGTTTGATTTTATGCATTTAGTCACTACTTGGTTAAAGTAATAAAATTCTTTTAAGACCCTATCTTTGAAAATTTTCACTAATTTAAATTGAAAAAAATTTTTATGTTAAAACTTGTTTGAAGTTGTATATGGAACATGGTTTTTGAGCCAAAGAACACACAACCTGTGAGATTTTGAGCTTATTTATATGGTTACATTATTTAACCATAAATATTTTATTCTTGTCAGTTTTCTTCCCTATAATTGCAATCTTAGCTTTGTTCCATTCTATATGTCCAATATTTAGTGTATTTACATGCTTGCATATGATTGAGGCTATTATTTGATTTTAGCTCACTTATCCCAAATAAGCCTACCCTTTAAATCACCCTTGTCAGCCACCTTGGGCCTTTTTATCCCTATTTATTCTGTTCTATAACCACATCACTATCCTTAAGCAGAAAAACAATTAAATATCCCAATTGAATCTTTGGTTAGCTTAAGATAGAGATTGTGTATCAATTAAGTGTGGGGAAATTATGGGAACATGGGTTCATAAGGGAATGTGTTAAGTTCTTACTTTGATAAAATATTGGGAATTTGGGTACCTACTCATGTGAGACCAGAAAAATTAAAAATCCATGTGCATTGATAAGTTATGTTTATTTTTCAGTTAAAAAAAAGAGAAAAAGAAAAAAAATATAATATAAGTAAATAAATAAGGGGACAAAATTACCCCAATATTAAGTTTAATAAAAGATCAATGCACATGTGATAAAAATTAAAAAAAATTTGGTACATGAGTATGGGAATTATACAAAAGTGGGAATTATGGGTAGCTAGGCATGAATTTAAAAGTATATAGAGTATATGTATATTAGGTGAGAGCTTAGGTTAATTAAAGATTCATATTATAGCTCACTTGGCCATACATATATCCTTACCTTTACCTCAGCCCCATTACAACCTTGAAAAGACCTCATGATGTTTGCATTGGTACATTAAATATTTGTTGATTGGTTAGATGAAGAACAAGGTTTAGAAAGCATGAATAGAGAAGAGTAGAGTGAATAACCCTATACACTTGAGAGATTAGAGTGATATACACTACCAATGAGGGTTCAATGCTTGATTCTATGTCTCCTGCTTTCATGAGCTGTCTTCTTACAAGTTTACTTGCTTTTTATTGTACGATTTGAATTAGTGGAAATTGGTTTGTATTTGTCTTAGAGAACTTGTTTACTTTTAAACCAAGTAGGTAGAAACATTTTACATGTAGTTGCATTCATATAGATAGGATTGCATTTCATACATCCTACCATTCCTCTTCACCTTTATAGCTTCTCTTGAGTTTAGCATGAGGACATGCTATTGTTTAAGTGTGGGTAGGTTGATAAACCCATATTTCATGAGTTATTTTGTGCTTAGTTTGAGTGATTTATCTAATCCTTCACCCACTTATTCATATTAATTGCATGGTTTTACTTTTCCTTCCTTATTATGTGATGTATGTGAAAAACATGTTTTCTAAGCTTTAAAATTAATTATTTTAATTACCTTTACTTCCATTCGATACCGTGATTAGTGTGTTGAGTAGTTTTAGATTTTCTAAAGGCAGAATGACTTAAAGGATGGAAAAGGAAACGTACAAAAATGGAAGGAAAGTGCGAAACGGAGTTTTGAAGAAACTGGCATCCACGCGATCGCATGGATGACGCGATCGCGTGCCAGGAGCGAAAAAGCAGCGACGCGGCCGCATGACTGAAGTGGCCGCGCGACTTGAGCATAGCGCATTCGATGCGGACGCGTGACCGACGCGACCGCGCCACAAGGAAAACTCCAGATGACGCGACCGCGTGACCCACGCGGACGCGTGATAGTGGCCACGTATCAAAATTTACAGAATACGCCCCCAGCGATTTCTGAAGCCCTTTTGGCCCAGATCCAGGTGCAGAACACACAGACTAGAGGCTATAAAGTGGGGGAATGCATCCATTCAACGAGAGCTCGCATTTTTACTACTTTTCATGATTTAGATTTAGTTTGAGAGAGGTTCTCTCCTCTCTCTCTTAGGATTAGGATTTAGGACTTCTCTTAGTTTTTAAGAGTGACTCTCGATCCAGGTTTTATGTTTCCGTTTTTAAGCTTCCCTTTTCACTTTTATTTAATTATTCCAGCACTTGAGTTGATTATTTACTTTTATAATTTAATTTATGAATTATTCCATGTTACAGATTGTTATTTGAATTAATGATATTTGAGGTATTTCAGCCATTGATTGCTTTCTCTTTAATTTGTGTTACCATTGTTTCCAATCTGAAGATATTCTATTCCAGCAATTTACTTTTTCCCTTTTTGGTCTTGGTTAAGAAATCAGTAACTCAACAGTTATCAAACTCAACATAATTGATAATCGTTATCTTGCTAATTGAACTAAACTTCAATAATCCCAACTTTTTCTTAGGAAATAAATAGGATTCGAAGGTCAAACTAATTAGTCTCTTGACTTTCCTTTGCTCTAGCAAAGGTTAACTAAGTGGAATTTAGATTCAACTTTCATTATTGTTGAGAGAGATAACCAGGATGGACTTCATATTTCTCTTACCTCACCAGAAGTTTGCTTTACAGTATTTATTTATTTTAATTGCCATCTACTTTACTTGTCATTTAAATCACATGCCTCTCACCTTCTAAACCCCGATTACAACCTTTATAGCCAATAATAAGAACATACTTCCTTGCAGTTCCTTGAGAAGACGACCCGAGGTTTGAATACTCGGTTAACAATTTTTAAGGGGTTTGTTACTTGTGATACCCAAAAACGTTTGTATGAAAGGACTTTTGAAGGTTTAGAAACTATACTTGCAAAGAGGATTTATCCGCAAATTTCTAGACCATGCAAAAGTTTCTCTCATCAATACTGCTACTACAAGAATTTGATTTAGAAATAAAGGATAGGAGTGGTAACCAGAATCTAGTGGCAGACCACTTAAGTCGCCTTGAGCACATTAAGGATAACAACACTCCTATAGCTGATAATTTCCCATTTGATAACCTGCAAGCAGTATCTGAGGTAGTCCCTTGGTATGCACATGTAGCTAATTATCTAGTTAGCCGCACTTTTCCTCCAAACTTTACTAAGCATCAAAGAGACAAGCTGAAAAGTGAGTCTAAATATTATATATGGGATGACCCATATTTATGGAGATGTGGCGCTGACCAGATAATTAGAAGGTGTGTGCCTCAATCAGAATTCCAGTCCATTTTAGAGGCCTGTCACTCATCTGAGAGTGGAGGACATTTTGGCCCTCAAAGAACAGCTAGAAAAATCTTAGATTGTGGATTCTGGTGGCCTACTCTTTTTAAAGATGCTGCTGAATTTTGTAAATCCTATTTCTCATGCCAAAAATTTGGTAATATATCCAGGAGGGATGAGATGCCTCAATAAATTATGCTTTTCTGTGAAATTTTTGATGTTTGGGACATTGACTTCATGGGTCCAATTCCAAATTCTAATGGTTATTTTTATATATTGTTAGCTGTAGATTACGTTTCCTAATGGGTGGAAGCAATTCCTACCCGCACTGATGATTCTAACACTGTTGTTTCGTTTGTTAGAAACCATATTATTTGTCGTTTTGGATCACCGCGAGCAATCGTGAGCGATCAAGGCACCCATTTTTGTAATAGGAGACTAACAGGATTACTGAAGAAGCATGGGATAATTCATAAAGTCGCAACAGCCTACCATCCTCAGACTAATGGGTAAGCCGAGGTGTCAAACAGAGAGATAAAGCACATATTACAGAAGATAGTCAAATCTCATAGAAGAGACTGGAGCACTAGGCTACAAGATGCACTTTGGGCATACAGAAAAACATACAAGACACCCATTGGGATGAGTCCCTTCTGCTTAGTTTATGGAAAAGCCTGTCATCTCCTAGTTGAACTAGAGCACAAAGCCTTTTAGGCAGTAAAGGAGTGCAACATGGGATTTGAGAAAGCCGAAGCTGAAAGGAAGTTGCAACTGCAAGAATTGGAAAGCCTTTGCCTGGAAGCTTATGAGAACTCAAGGCTGTACAAGGAAAAGATGAAGGATGTACATGATCAGCACGTAAAGAGGAAAGAGTTCCAACCTGGAGACTTAGTCCTCCTTTATAAATCTAGACTGAGGCTCATACCAGGCAAGTTGAGATTTGGGAAGGTCCCTATAGAGTAGAGAAGGCTGAGCCGTACGGAGTTTTTCACCTAAGTTACCCTTTAAGCTCTGAACTCATCAAAGTTAATGGACATCGTTTGAAGCTATATCATGGTGAGAAGGTGACAAAAAACAAGGAGTTAGATATCTTCCTCTTGGAGGATCCACTCACAGCAGAAGACTGAGCTAATGGAGCATCCAACTTACGGACGTTAAAGCAAAGTGCTAGGTGGGAGACAACCCACCATGGAATGATCGTTCCTTTCTTTATTATTAGTTTTCTTTTTCAATAACTATTCTCATTCTTAGCACATTTAGTTTGTATTTGCATTTGCATATTTTTAATTTAAAAAAAAAAGAGAGGGAGAGCCGCGACGCGACAGCGTCGTTGACACGACCGGGTCGCAGGTGGCTCAGAGAGAATAATAAATCGAATAGAGAGTCACGCGGGAGCGTGGCTGGAGGCGTGCCTTTGGCACAAATCAACCCACGCAACCGCGTCACTGACGCATTCGTGTCACATGGGAAACATGCCTCCCACGCCTCCGTGTCACCCACGCGGACGCGTGACCTGGAAATCGACGTAAGAAAGGGTGCACGATTGAAAGTTGTGCTAGAGTGGTGCTGGACTGGTGCTGAATGCACAAGCCTTGCCACACGGACGAATGGCTCACGCGTCCGCGTCATACCCCTATAATGGCCACTCACGCGACCGCGTCACCCTGGATTTTGGTAATAATGAACATTGAACAGAGAGTTGTGCGAGTGCGAGGCTGCCCTCGCGCCAGTAGCACAAAACATGTCACGCGTCCGCGTGACCGACGCGACCGCGTCGATTAATTTAAGCGCAGGTCACGCGAACGCGTCCCCCACGCGTCTGCGTCGCTTGCGCCGCACAGCTTATCCTAATTTGCCAAATATCTTATCTTTTCCTTCCCCAAACCCTACGTTTTCTTTTCCCTCCTCATTAATTTCTTCCCTTTTCTTCTCCTTCCTTCTTTCTCACTTTCTACTTTCTCTCTCTCACCACCATTAATAAGGTTTTCTTTTCATCTTCCCTCTTTACTTTTCTATTCTTCTTCTTAATTTATGTTTTCTTCTCCTTTTTTTTTCTTTTTACTTGCATTATCCATGTTTTCCTTTTCTTTCTTTTTCTTTTAATTGGTGTTAGATATTTTGTAGGGTCCTTATTATTCCTTTTGTTTGCTTGTGGATTGTTAAGAACTTGTTTGGCAATTATATGTTATATTTTTAAAGGGTTGCTTGCATGTTCCATTTATTATTTTCAATAGCTTACCTACCACGCATGCTATGTGTTTGTGAAAATGCCCATATGGCATTGTGCACTATTTTTGAATTCTTTTATTCTACTACCCTAAATGCCTTCTTTTCACAAAACCTCTTTTTTATATTTTATTAATTTAATATAATTGTTATTACAAACAGGTTGTTAGTTTGAATTCTGTGGTAATTTAACATGGACATTGAATGCTTGATCTACGCTACACATGCCTTTGCCTGCATGCCAATGCCTTGCATTCAATTGTCATCATATGCACTGGCTATTTTCCGTTGATAACTTTTCACATGTAGTCATGACCATGTGTTAACATCATTTATCTTTTAATGTGCATTACTTACCACCTTTCCCGTTCTCTTCCTTGCTCTATCCCTTGACATTTTGACATACTTTTTCTTTTCTCCCTTTTAGGATGGCCACCAAGAAAGGCAAGGAGAAAGCTGCCCCCAAATCAACAGCAAGGAGAGGAACAAAATGAGTATTAGTGGCAGAGCCATCTTCATCTGCAGTTAAACCCTCAACAAAAAGAATTAAGAGCATTATAAAGGTTGATGATAAAGAGAAAGCCTTCCCAGCAAAGGACACTGCGCGATTTACCAATCGCTACTGTGAGCAGATGCTCCCCATCCTGGCAGAAAGGAGTCACAACAATGAATACCTTCTTCTCCTCCCAAACCATATTGCTGAATTTGTTGAGCCATAAATTGCACGAAGACAATGGGGTTTCCTACAGAGACAGCAATGGCAGATTAATCTTTCTTGGGTAGTAGAGTTCTACTCCAATTTCCACCTACTGACCCTGCAGTCTGTCTATGTCCGTCAAAAGCAAATCCCCATCATAGAAGAGGCCATTCAACGAGCTTTAGATCTTCCCCCTACTCCAGAAAGACTGGACGCCTTTCAAGAAGTCGCACTCAAGCGCCAGATGTACCAATTTGACTGGGACGCTGTTCTCAGAGTTATCGCACTACCTGGAAGCAGATGGATCTACGGATACCATCGTTCCCGTCCTAAGGGAATATTGGCTTCCGCACTCACCTTGGAGGCTCGAGTATGGGCACAGATTATGCCCCATTACGTCTTTTCGAGCACCCACGAGTCCTCCTTCACTACCGACATGGCCGTTCTACTATGGTGCATCCTTATAGACCAGCCTCTGAACCTACCAAGACACATCCGGAGTGCTATGGGACACGTACAAATTGCGGACAACTTACCTTTTCCCGCCTTGGGTTCAGATCTCGTCTCAGCAACCGGAGTCTCCTACAGAATTGGGGACACCAAAGCCATGCTTCCACGGGAAGATCAGTATGTCCTTAACGGGAAATACATCAGACCTCTAGCAGCCACTACAAGCCAGCCTACTGAATCGGCTGAAGAGATTCCTCCTTCAACACCACAAGCACCTACAACCACTCAACTGCTCCATCAGATACTTGAAAGGTTGGATCGGCAGGAACACAAAGCAAAGCTAAGAGAGCGCCGTAACAAGCGCCGATTCACATACTTTAAGGAGCTGATTATGGGAAAATTCAAGGACTCAGACACCCCGGACTCCACTTCCTTTACCAGCACAGGGAGCCATGATGGTCCCGACTGTGGAGATACTGCTACCATCCCACATTTGTTCCTGACAGATGGCACCGAGGACGGTGCAAAGCCTTAAGTGTGGGGAGGTCGGTCAGTACCTGACTTCCGGAGGTAATTTCTCTTCTCTAACACCAATAAAATAGGTTATTTAGTTAGTTTTTATTTTGTAGAATAGGATAAATTGCATAGTAATAAGATAGTTGCATGCATGTTCTACTTGATTGAAAAGACAATAAGTTTCTTCTAAGACCCCATTTTTTGAACAAAATTTCACTAATTTTAATCAAAACTTTTATGTTAAATTTGCTTGAAGTTATATTTGGAACATGGTTTTTGAGCTAAAGAACACACAACCTGTAAGACTTTGAGCCTTTATACATGGTTACATTATTTAACCATAATTATTTTATTCTTGTGTGTTTACTTCTCTATGATTGTAATTTATATTTTGTTTCATCCTATATGTCCAATGCTTAATATATTTATATGCTTGCATATGATTGAGGCCATTATCTATTTAGCTTACTTATCCCAAATAAACCTACCCTTTCAATTACCTTTGTTAGCCACTTTGAGCCTTTAAATCCCATTTGTTCTTTATTTTACCACATTACTAGCCTTAAGCAGAAAAACAATTTTATATCCCAATTGAATCTTTGGTTAGCTTAAGATAGAATTGTATGTTAATTAAGTATGGGAAAATTGTGGGAACAAAAGATAATGAGGGAATGTGTCATGATGATATAATGGGAATTTGGGTACCTGCTCACGTGAAACTATAAGAATTAAAAATCTATGTGCATTGATAAGCTATGTTTATTTTTATGTTTATGATAAAAAAAATAGTCAATAAATAAATAAGGGGACAAAATTTCCCCAATGTTAAGTTAAGAATTCAAAGATCAATCCATGTATGATAAAATTAAAATAAAAGTTGATACATGAGTATGGAATGTGAAAGAAAAATTTTGGGTAGCTAGGTATGAAATTTAAGTTATATAGAATGTACATATGTGTGGGTTAAAGCTAAGGTTAATTAAAGATTCAATTTATAAGCTTACTTAACCATATATGTATCCTTACCCTTACCTTGGCCCCATTACAACCTTGAAAAGACCTCATGATGTTTGCATTGGTATATTAAATGTTGTTGATTGGTTAGGTGAAGAACAAAAATTAGAAAGCATGATTAGAGAAGGATAGAGTGATTACCCTATACACTAGAGAGATTAGAGCATACATACATCATCAGTGAGGGTTCAATGCTTAAATTCTATGTTCCCTGCTTTCATGAGCTACCTTCTTGCATTTTTATCTGTTCTTACTGAATAAGAATTGAATTAGTGGAATTTGATTTGTGATTGTCTTGAAGAGCTTATTTACTTTTGACCAAGTGGACAAGAATCATATAGTTGCATTCACATATATAGGTTGCATTGCATTGCATGAGTTTTACATGTTCCTACTCATTTATTTTATCTCCTTCAACTAAGCATGGGGACATGATAATGTTTAAGTGTGGGGAGGTTGATAAACCATTATTTTATGGTTTACATTGTGTTTAATTGTGTGGTTTTATCAAATCTTTACCCATTTATTCATTAAATAAGCATGCATTTATAATTCCTTCCTAAAAATACTTTATGGTTGAAAACTTGCTTCCTAGAGACTTTTAATTTTATATTTTAATTCCCCTTTTATTCCATTTGATGCCGTGATCTGTGTGTTAAGTGTTTCAGGCTTTATAGGGCATGAATGACTTGGAAATCAGAAAGGAAGCTTGCAAAAATGGAAGGAACACAAGAAATTAAGGAGATGACCAGCGAGAAGTGACGTGGGCGCATGGCTCACGCGATCGCATGACATAGAGGAAATTGCAGTGACGCGGACGCATGGCTCACGCGATCGCGCGGATTGGAAACTGCACCAGTGTCGCGGAGGCGTGGACGACGCGCACGCGTGGCAAGGCAAAACACTGGATGACGCGAACGCCTGGATGACGTGATCACGTGACATGCGCGATCTGTAGAATCTGCAGAATTTGCTGAGAGCGATTTTGGGCCCTGTTTTGACCCAATTTTCGGCCCTGAAAAGCAGATTAGAGCCAGGGAACATGCAGAGACCAGAGAACAACATTCATTCCGCATAATTTTAGTTTTAGATCTGATTTTACCTCTCCTCTAGGTTTTTTCTCTACACATTTATAGTTCTTAGGATTTGATTTTATTGCTTTTTGGATTGGGATATTAAGAAGAGTAATTACCTCTGTCAGAACTTCATCATTCTAGTTTGTTTCCTTACTTGTCTCTTGCTCTTCCATGTCCTTTATTTATTCAGAATTATTATTGGATTATTTTTAGAATTTATTAATACAAGAACTACTTTTATTTTTAATTGATATTTTTTATTATTATTTATCATGTCTTTCTTTACTTCCCTTTCTTATGTTATGAAGTTTACATTCATAATGAGCAAGTAGTTCCATAACTTGATTGGGAGTTGATTGAAAGGAGGACCTTGAGTTGGAAAGCTCAAGAGAAAAATTGTAATTGGGTTTATTGTTGGATTGTCCTCTAGTCACTGACACTAATCCTTTCCAAGGGGAAGGATTGGAACTTGTGAATAGAAATAACTTTCTAACTTGCTTGACTTTCCTCTACCTAGTAAGGGATAACTAAGCAGAACAACCCTCAATTATCAATTAATCTTGAGAGTACTCCAACAAGAATAGGGCTTCCAACTAATCTACTCCCAGTCAAAGTTTTTATTTAAAATTACATAAATTTTCCAATTTAATTTCCTGTTTATCAACTCAACCCATTTTAGAAAACATCTGATTAATAAAATAGCACACCTTTCTGCAACTCGTTGGGAGATGACCTGGGATTTATACTCCCAGTATTTTAAATTTTAATTTTGTGACAATCCTTCTAAATTGATAAGTGGATTTTTGGTTGGTTAAGAACTGTACTTGCAACGTATCTCTTATAACAATTTCTTAACTCGCCAATTTCTGCCATGTCAACAACCTGCAAGAATCTCATTAGAGATGGCAGATAAATTAATGACGGAGGCATATTGTCTGGTAGAGGATGTCTTAGTAAAGGTTGAGAACTTTTACATCCCTGCAGATTTTATAATCTTGGACACTAGGAAAGAAGAGGATGAATTCATCATCTTTGGAAGACTCTTCCTAGCCACTGCCAATGCCATCATTGATGTAGCAAAGGGAGAACTGATTCTACAGTTAGGGGAGGACCACATCTTGTTCAAAATGCCTAACCCCAACTCTCCCTCTGACAGAAAAGAGACAGATATACAAAACTTAGTGTTCCAACCCTTTCTCTTAGAGTAGAGCTATACAGAGCCCCCAGACACCAACTCTAAGTTTGGTGTTGGGCAGCCATTATCAAGCACTGAAAACACTAGTACTAAAAAGAAAGTACCTAAAGGCTGGAGGGACAAGAAGATCCCCACTGAAGGCCTCTCACCTGGCATGAGAGTTGTCTTCACTGACAACCCAGTCATTCCACATACTATGAATAAGATACTGTCTCTGGAATATGTGGAATTTATCCATGAGATGATAGGCAAGAAATCCACTATGAGGGGCAAAATTCCGAGCCCCTATCCATCTCTGTAATTAGCTAACCATCAAGCTAGTGACGTTAAAGAAGTGCTTATTGGGAGGCAACCTAACCATAATTAAAGTTATTTCTATTTTTCATTAAGTTTATTTCAGTTTTAATAGCCAGGGAGCATGAAGCTGGCGTTCAACGCCAGCCAAGGAGCACATGGCTGGTGTTGAACGCCAGTCAGAAGGAAGAAACCTAGCGTTCAACGCCCCAAGAGGGGCATCAAGCTGGCATTGAATGCTAGTCAAGAGCAGGAGCTGGGCGTTCAACGCCCACAAGGAGGCAGGGAACTCGAATTTCCTAGCCCCTCAGGATCACTGGGTCCCACAAAATCTCTACTCACCCCACCTTCTTCTCTCTCTTATTTTCACTCTTCCCCACATACTCTTCCCTATAAACCCTAACCCAATCACATCTATATCTCTTTCCAAAACCATCAGAAATCCCACCAACCCCCACCCACTTTAAATTCAAATTTTAACACCCAATTCCCACCAATTCATTTGAACCCTACCCAATCCCACCCCTATAAATACCCTTTCTTGCTACCCTTCATACACACACCATTCATACACTTAAGCCCCCTTGGCCGAACCCTCTTTCCCTCTTTCTCCACTGTATCCTCTTCTTCTACTACTCTTTTCTTCCCTTTTATTCTTATTTTACTCGAGGACAAGCAAAGCTTTTGAGTTTGGTGTTGGAAAGCCTTGCTTGATGCTTTTCATTCAAACCTATGGCACCCAAAGTCAGAGAATCCTCTAGAAAGATGAAAGGGAAAGCAGTTGCTTCCACCTTCGAATCTTGGGAGATGGAGAGATTCATCACCAAAGCTCATCAAGACCACTTCTATGAAGTAGTGGCAAAGAAGAGAGTGATTCCTGAAGTCCTTTTTAAACTAAAAAAGAATGAGTACCCAGAGATCCAAAGAGAAATCCGGAGGAGAAGTTGGGAAGTTTTAACCAATCCTATTTCGGAAGCTGGAATCTTAATGGTGCAAGAGTTCTACACTAATGCATGGGTCACTAAAAATCATGACACTAGTGTGAACCCACATCCCAAAAATTGGAGCACCATGGTCCGAGGGCGACTCTTAGATTTCATCCTGGAACGTTTAAGGTTGGTTCTCCATTTTCCAGTGATGCAAGGAGACCCACATCCTTACACTAGGAGAGTCAATTTTGATCAAAGACTGGACCAAGTCCTTTCAAACATTTGTGTGGAAGGATCTCAGTGGAAGAGGGATGCTTAAGGCAAGCCTATCCAACTGAGAAGGCTTGACCTTAAGCCCGTAGCTAGAGGATGGTTGGAATTCATCCAACGCTCTATCATCCCTACTAGCAATCGGTCAGAAGTGACCATTCACAGGGCCATCATGATGCATTACATCATGATTGGAAGTGAGGTAGAGGTAAATGAGGTAATACCTCAAGAGTTGTACAAGAAAGCTGAAAAGCCTTCCACCTTAGTAATGTTGGCATTCCCCCACTTTATCTATCATATGTGCAATTCAGCTGAAATTGTCATAAAAGGACACATTCCCATTGAGGAGGACAAGCCCATCGCTAAAAGATGGATGGAGCAAACTAGAGAGCTAGCACATGGACCACAGCAAGAGCATGTGGAGCTGCCTAAACAAGAAATCCCTGAGATGCCCTAAGGGATGAATTTTCCTTCCCAAGGCTATTGGGACCAATTGCATACTTCTTTAGGATAATTAAGCTTCAGCATGGATCAGTTGAGGATAGGACATCAAGAACATTCCACCATCCTCTATGAAATAAGAGAATATCAAAGGGCCATGAGGGAAGATCAAAAAGTTATGAGGGAAGAATAACATAGGCAAGGGCGTGACATAGAAGAAATCAAGCACTCCATTGGACCCTCCAGAAGGAGTAGTAGCCGCCATCATTGAGGTGGATTCATTCCATACTTCCCTTTGCCTATGTCATTTATCTATTTTCCATGTATTTTATCTTATTGTCTGGTTTTAAGTGCATGATCATCTTTATTTTATGTCTTAAGCTATAAAATGTTCCATGCATCTCTCACCTTGCTTAAAAGAAAATTTTTTTTATTGAAAAGAAAAAGTAAGATGCATGAATTTTGAGTTATATATTAAGAATAGTTCAATTATTTGATGTGGTGGCATTGCTTTTGTTTTCTGAATGCATGAATGAACAGTGCATATTTGATGTTAGAGTTAAGAATGTTGGCTCTTGAAAGAATAATAATGAAAGTGAAGTATTGTTGGTGATCTGAAAAATCCAAAAATTGATTCTTGAAGCAAGAAAAAACAGCAAAAAATAAATAAAAGAAAATAATAGAGGTATACGCGAAAAAAAAAAAAAGAGAAGCAGAAAAAGAAAAAAACAGAAGAAAAAACTAATAGCTCTTAAAACCAAAAAGCAAGAGCAAAAAGCCAATAGCTCTTTAAACCAAAAGGCAAGAGCAAGGATCCAAGGCTTTCAGCATCAATGGTTAGAAGGGCCTAAAAAAACAAAATCTTGGCCAAAACAGTTCAATTGAGCTGCTCCCCTAACTATATGTGATGAGCGGATAATTTATACCCTTTTTGACATTGTTTTTACATAGTTTTTAGTATGATTTCGTTACTTTTTATTATATTTTTATTAGTTTTTATTCAAAAATTACATTGCTGGACTTTACTATGAGTTTGTGTATTTTTCTGTGATTTCAGGTATTCTCTGGCTGAAATTGAGGGACCTGAGCAAAAATCTGATTCAGAGGCTGAAAAAGGACTGCAGATGCTGTTGGATTCTGACCTCTCTGCACTCGAAGTGGATTTTCTGGAGCTAAGAAAGCCCAATTGGTGCGCTCCTAATTGCGTTGGAAAGTAGACATCCTGGGCTTTGCATCAATATATAATAGTTTATACTTTTCTCGAGATTTGATTTCCCAAACTGGCGTCCAAAGCCAGCCTAAAACATTCTGTCGTAAAATAGCCAAACTGGCACCAGAATTGCAGTTAAACGCCCAAACTGGCACCAAAGCTGGTATTTAACTCCAAGAACAGCCTAAGCACGAAAAAGCTTCAATGCTCAGCCCAAGCACACACCAAGTGGGCCCCGGAAATGGATTTCTGCACTATCTGCACTTAGTTACTCATTTTCTGTAACCCTAGATTACTAGTTTAGTATAAAAACTACTTTTAGAGATTTATTTTAGATGGGGAGATCTTTTGATCATATGTAACATTGATCATCTTTTCACGTTTGGAGGCTGGCCTCACGGCCATGCCTAGACCTTTTTCACTTATGTATTTTCTACGGTGGAGTTTCTACACCCCATAGATTAAGGTGTGGAGCTCTGCTATTCTTCAGGAATTAATGCAAGTACTATTATTTTTCTTTCAATTCATGCCTACTTCTTCTCCAAGATATACTCTTGTACTTAATTCAGTTAATTTAGAATGAAGGGGTGACCCGTGACAATCACCCACTATCTTCGTTACTCGCTTAACCAAGATCCGCATGACTGACAACCACAAGCGGTCTACATGATGTTCAACGTAGTCATTGGACGACAGCCAGAGTATATTCTCTTGGGTATCTAATACACGGACCGAGTCTGTGATATTAGTATTTTCGTGGTATAGGCTAGAACTATTGGCAGCATTCCTGGGATCCGGAAAGTCTAAACCATGTCTATGGTATTCCGAGTAGGATCTGGGAAGGAATGACTGTGAAGAGCTTCAAACCTGCGAATGTTGGGTGCAAGTGACAGTGTGCAAAAAGATCAATGGATCCTATTCCAACGCTAGTGGGAACCAACAGATGATTAGCCATGCGGTAGCTGTACCTGGTATTTTTCATCCGAGACGAGAAATCCGACAGTTGATTAGCCGTGCAGAAACCGTAGAGGACCATTTTAACTGAGAGGATCTTACAGCTTGCCATGGAAGGGAGCACGCATGGTTGGAAGAAGGCAATAGGAAAGCAGACGTTCATAAGCAACAAAGCATCTCCATACGCTTATCTGAAATTCACACCAATAAATTACATAAGTAACTTTATTTTTATTTTATGTTTTATTTATATTTTAATTATCAAGACCTCATAACTATTTAAATCCGCCTGACTGAGATTTACAAGGATGTCCATAGCTTGCTTCAAGCCGAAAATCTCCGTGGTCACGTAAGGTTTATTACTTGGACGACCCAGTGCACTTGCTGGTTGGTTGTGCGGAAATGTGAAAAGTGTGAATCACGATTTCCCACACCAAGTTTTTGGCGCCGTTGCTGGAGATTGTTCGAGTTTGGACAACTGACGGTTCATCTTGTTGCTTAGATTAGGTAATTTTATTTTATGTTTAAACTTTTATTTTTATTTTTATTTTCAAAAAAAATACAAAAAAAGTTTTAGTTTTCGAAAAATTCAAAAAAAATGTGTTCTTCAGAATTTTTAAGAATGAATTCTAGAGATTCATGAGATATGTTGGAACCTGGCTGGCTGTTAAGCCATGTCTAATCTTTTGGACCGAGGTTTCTACTTTCCATTGTAGAAAGGACATGTCCATATTTGTATGCTGAAGCTTGGCTGGCCATTGGCCATGTCTAATCTTTTGGACCGAAGCTTTAGACTAACATTACCGGAATCCTGGAATTCTTATTAAAAATTTTGAATTTCTTTATTTTCATTTTCCAAAATAATTTCGAAAAATACAAAAAAAATCAATAAAACCATAAAAACAAAAAATTTTTTTGTTTCTTGTTTGAGTTTAGTGTCAAATTTTAAGTTTGGTGTCAATTGCATGTTTTAACTTTTCTTTAATTTTCAAAAACTCATGCATTGTGTTCTTCATTGATCTTCAAGTTATTGTTGATGATTTTCCTTTTTCGATCTTTAAATTTTCTTGTTTTGTGTCTTTTCTTGTTTTTCATATGCATTTTTGAATTATTAGTGTCTAAAGTTTAAAATTTTTTAAGTTTGGTGTCATGCATGTTTTTCTTTTCTTCAATATTTTCAAAAACATGTTCTTGATGTTCATCATGATCTTCAAAGTGTTCTTGGTGTTCATCTTGACATTCAAAGTGTTCTTGCATGCATTATTTATTTTTATCTTAAATTTTTATGTTTTGTGTCATTTTGTTGTTTTTCTCTTTTCACATTAATTCAAAAATCAAAAATAATATCTTTCCCTTATTTTACTCATAAATTTCGAAATTTTGGGTTGGTTTAGTCAAAAGTTTTAAATTTTAGTTGTTTCTTGTTAGTTAAGTCAAAATTTCAAATTAAAAATGCTATCTTTTCAAATCTTTTTCATTTTTCTTTCATGTTTTTCGAAAATTCTCCAAAATTGATTTTCAAAATCTTTTTCTTATTTTTATTTCATATTTTCGAAATTATTGCTAACATTTAATGTTTTGATTCAAAAATTTCAAGTTGTTACTTGCCTATTAAGAAAGGTTCAATCTTTAAATTCTACAATCATATCTTTTAGTTTCTTGTTAGTCAAGTCATCAACTTTAATTTCAAAAATCAAATTTTTTTAATTTCTTTTTCAATCTTTCTCAAAATAAATTTCAAATTATATCTTTTTAAAATTTAATTTCAAAATCTTTTTCTAACTTCCTATCTTTTCAAAATTGATTTCAAATCTTTTTCAATTAACCACTTGATTTTTTTTGTTTGTTTTTAAAAAGTTTACTCTTTCTTATCTTTTTCAAAATCACCTAACTACTTCTCTACCTCTAATTTTTGAAAACCAACTAACAACTTTTTCAAAAATCTTTTTAATTAATTAATTTATTTAGTTTTCATATTACTTTTATTTCTTTTCTTAATTTTCGAATTCTAGCTTAATTAATTAAAATAAAAAAAAATATTTTTCTTCTCCCTCTTTTTAAATTCGAATTTCTCTCCCCTCTCATCTCTTTCTATTTATTTTATTTAATTACTAATACTTCTCTTCTTCTTATAATTTGAACCCTCTCCCTCTCTCTGTGTTCGAATTCTTCTTATTCTTTCTCTACTTCATTTTTCTATTCTTCTACTCACATAAAGGAATCTCTATACTGTGACATAGAGGATTTCTCTTCTTTTTTGTTCTCTTCTTTTTCATATGAGTAGGAACAAAGATAAGAACATTCTTGTTGAAGCTGATCCTGAACCTGAAAGGACTCTAAAGAGGAAGATAAGACAAGCTAAAGCACAACACTCTGGAGAGGACCTTACAGAAACTTTCAAAAAAGAAGAAGACATGGCAGCCAAAAATAACAACAATGGTGGAGATGCAAGGAAGATGCTTGGTGACTTTACTGCACCAACTTTTGACTTCTATGGAAGAAGCATCTCAATTCCTGCAATTGGAGCAAACAACTTTGAGCTGAAGCCTCAAATAGTTTCTCTAATACAGCAGAATTGCAAGTTTCATGGACTTCCATTGGAAGATCCTCATAAGTTCTTAGCTGAATTCTTGCAAATCTGTGACACTGTTAAGACCAATGGGGTTGACCCCGAGGTCTACAGACTTATGCTTTTCCCTTTTGCTGTAAGAGACAGAGCTAGGACATGGTTGGACTCACAACCTAAAGAGAGCCTGAACTCTTGGGAAAAGTTGGTCAATGCTTTCTTGACCAAATTCTTTCCACCTCAAAAGTTGAGCAAGCTTAGAGTGGAAGTCCAAACCTTCAGACAAAAAGAAGGTGAATCCCTCTGGGGCACAAAATTGTTATCTCAGGCAACGGTGCCAGAAACTCTGTACGCACGTCTTAATAAATCATTTTTCATTCACAACTTCGATACAACTAACCAGCAAGTGCACTGGATCGTCCAAGTAATAAACCTTACGTGGGTAAGGGTCGATCCCACGGAGATTGTCGGCTTGAAGCAAGCTATGGTCACCTTGTAAATCTCAGTCAGGCTGATATCAAATAGTTATGGAGTTTTCGAATATTAATAATAAATAGAAAATAAGGATAGAAATACTTATGTAATTCATTGGTTAGAATTTTAGATAAGCGTATTGAGATGCATTCGTTCCTCTGAACCTCTGCTTTCCTGCTGTCTTCATCCAATCATTCTTACTCCTTTCCATGGCTGGCTTTATGTAAGGACATCACCGTTGTCAATGGCTACTTTTTATCCTCTCTGGAAAATGGTCCGATGCGCTGTCACTGCATGGCTAATCGTCTGGAGGCATCACCCTTGTCAATGGCTGCATCCTATCCTCTTGTGAAAATAGTCCAAATGCTCTGTCAGAGCACGGCTAATCATCTGAGGTTCTCAATCATACTGGAATAGGATTCACCCTCCTTTTGCGTCTGTCACTACGCCCAGCACTCGCGAGTTTGAAGTTCGTCACAGTCATTCAATCCCAGAGTCCTACTCGAAATACCAGAGACAAGGTTTAGACTTTCCGAACTCTCATGAATGCCACCATCAATCTAGCTTATACCACGAAGATTCTGATTAAGAGATCTAAGAGATACTCATTCAATCTAAGGTGGAACGGAAGTGGTTGTCAGGCACGCGTTTATGGGGGAATGATGATGATTGTCACGTTCATCACATTCAGGTTGAAGTGCGAATGAATATCTTAGAAGCGGAATAAGTTGAATTGAATAGAAAAATAGTAGTACTTTGCATTAATCTTTGAGGAACAGCAGAGCTCCACACCTTAATCTATGGAGTGTAGAAACTCTACCGTTGAAAATACATAAGTGAAAGGTTCAGGCATGGCCGAGAGGCCAGCCCCCAAAACGTGATCAAAGATGATCCGAAGATCATAAGATGTCTAATACAATAGTAAAAAGTCCTATTTATACTAAACTAGTTACTAGGGTTTACAGAAGTAAGTAATTGATGCATAAATCCACTTCCGGAGCCCACTTAGTGTGTGCTTGGGCTGAGCTTGAATGTTACACGTGTAGAGGTCAATCTTGGAGTTTAATGCCAGTTTGTAACGTATTTCTGGCGTTCAACTCTGGCTTCTGACGTGTTTCTGGCGTTTAACTCTAGATAGCAGCGTAGAACTGGCGTTCAACGCCCTTTTATGTCATCTAAACTCGGCCAAAGTATGGACTATTATATATGGCTGGAAAGCCCTAGATGTCTACTTTCTAACGCAATTAGAAGCGCGCCATTTAGAGTTCTGTAGCTGCAGAAAATCCACTTTGAGTGCAGGGAGGTCAGAATCCAACAGCATCAGCAGTCCTTCTTCAACCTCTGAATCTGATTTTTGCTCAAGTCCCTCAATTTCAGCCAGAAAATACCTAAAATCACAGAAAGACACACAAACTCATAGTAAAGTCCAGAAATGTGAATTTAACATAAAAAATAATGAAAACATCCCTAAAAGTAACTAGATTCTACTAAAAACATACTAAAAACAATGCCAAAAAGCGTATAAATTATCCGCTCATCACAACACCAAACTTAAATTGTTGCTTGTCCCCAAGCAACTGAAAATCAAATAGGATAAAAAGAAGAGAATATACTATAAATTCCAAACTATCAATGAAACATAGCTCTAATTAAATGAGCGGGACTTGTAGCCTTTTGCCTCTTGAATAGTTTTGGCATCTCACTTTATCCATTGAAGTTCAGAATGATTGGCATCTATAGGAACTCAGAGTTCAGATAGTGTTATTGATTCTCCTAGTTCAGTATGATGATTCTTGAACACAGCTATTTTATGAGTCTTGACCGTGGCCCTAAGCACTTTGTTTTCCAGTATTACCACCGGATACATAAATGCCACAGACACATAATTGGGTGAACCTTTTCAGATTGTGACTTAGCTTTGCTAAATTCCCCAATTAGAGGTGTCCAGGGTTCTTAAGCACACTCTTCTTTTGCTTTGGACCTTGACTTTAACCGCTCAGTCTCAAGTTTTCAGTTGACACCTTCACGCCACAAGCACATGGTTAGGGACAGCTTGGTTTAGCCACTTAGGCCAGGATTTTATTCCTTTAGGCCCTCCTATCCACTGATGCTCAAAGCCTTGGGATCCTTTTTATTTACCCTTGCCTTTTGGTTTTAAGGGTTATTGGCTTTTTGCTCTTGCCTCTTGGTTTTAAGAGCTTTTGGCTTTTTCTGCTTGCTTTTTCTTTTTATATTTTTTTTTTGCCTATATTTTTTTCTTTTTTTTTTCTCCAAGCTTTGTTCTTTGCTGCTTTTTCTTGCTTCAAGAATCATTTTTATGATTTTTCAGATTATCAAATAACATGTCTCCTTATCATCATTCTTTCAAGAGCCAACATATTTAACATTCTTAAACAACAACTTCAAAAGACATATGCACTGTTCAAGCATTCATTCAGAAAACAAGAAGCATTGTCACCACATCAATATAATTAAACTAAGTTCAAGGATAAATTCGAAACTCACGTACTTCTCGTTCTTTTGAATTAAAACAGTTTTCATTTAAGAGAGGTGATGGATTCATAGGACATTCATAACTTTAAGACAAAGTTACTAAATACTAATGATCATGTAATGAAGACACAAACATTGATAAGCACTTAACATAGAGAAAACGAAAAACAGAGAATGTAAGAACAAGGAATGAGTCCACCTTAGTGATGGTGGCGTTTCCTTCTTGAGGAACCAATGATGTCCTTGAGCTCTTCTATGTCTCTTCCTTGTCTTTGTTGCTCCTCCCTCATTGGTTTTTGATCTTCTCTTATTTCATGAAAGATGATGGAGTGCTGATGAGCGGATAATTTGTATGCTTTTTGGCATTGTTTTTAGTATGTTTTTAGTAAGATCTAGTTACTATTAGGGATGTTTTCATTAGTTTTTATGTTAAATTCACATTTCTGGACTTTACTATGAGTTTGTGTGTTTTTCTATGATTTCAGGTATTTTCTGGCTGAAATTGAGGGACTTGAGCAAAAATCAGATTCAGAGGTTGAAGAAGGACTGCTGATACTGTTGGATTCTGACCTCCCTGCCCTCCAAGTGGATTTTCATGAGCTACAGAACTCAAAATGGCGCGCTTCCAATTGCGATGGAAAGTAGACATCCAGGGCTTTCCAGCAATGTATAATAGTCTATACTTTGGCCGAGTTTAGATGACATAAAAGGGCGTTGAACGCCAATTCTACGCTGCTGTCTGGAGTTAAACGGCAGAAACAAGTCACAAACCAGAGTTGAACGCCAGAAATACGTTACAACCTGGTGTTCAATTCCAGAAAGAGCCTCTGCACGTGTAACATTCAAGCTCAGCCCAAACACACACCAAGTGGGCCCCGGAAGTAGATTTATACATCAATTACTTACTTCTGTAAACCCTAGTAACTAGTTTAGTATAAATAGAACTTTTTACTATTGTATTAGACATCCTGGATTGTATTTTGATCTTCGGATCGAGTCTTGGTTACTCCGGTTCCCCTCTAGGGCCGAGACCAATGAACTCCATTATCACTTATGTATTTTCAACGGTAGAGTTTCTACACTCCATAGATTAAGGTGTAGAGCTCTGCTGTTCCTCAAAGATTAATGCAAAGTACTACTGTTTTCTATTCAATTCATTTTATTTCGCTTCTAAGATATTCATTCGTACTTCAACCTGAATGTGATGAACGTGACAATCATCATCATTCCCTATGAACGTGTGCCTGACAACCACTTCCGTTCTACCTTAGATTGAATGAGTGTCTCTTAGATCTCTTAATCGGAATCTTCGTGGTGTAAGATAGAATGATGGCGGCATTCAAGAGAATCCGGAAAGTCTAAACCTTGTCTGTGGTATTCCGAGTAGGATTCAATGATTGAATGACTGTGACGAGCTTCAAACTCGCGAGTGCTGGGCGTAGTGATAGACGCAAAAGGAGGGTGAATCCTATTCCAGCATGATCGGGAACCTCAGATGATTAGTCGTGCCGTGACAGGGCATCTTGGACCATTTTCACAAGAGGAGGGGATGTAGCCACTGACAACGGTGATGCCCTTGCATAAAGCCAGCCATAGAAAGGAGTAAGACTGATTGGATGAAGACAGCAGGAAAGCGGAGGTTCAGAGGAACGCTTGCATCTCCATACGATTATCTGAAATTCTCACCAATGATTTACATAAGTATTTCTATCCTTCTTTTATTACTACATTTTGAAAACTACATAACTATTTTATATCTGCCTAACTGAGATTTACAAGGTGACCATAGCTTGCTTCATACCAACAATCTCCGTGGGATTCGACCCTTACTCATGTAAGGTATTACTTGGACGACCCAGTGCACTTGCTGGTTAGTTATGCGAAGTTGTGAAGATATGTTTAGACCATGGTTCTGTGCATCCGTTTTTGGTGCCATTGCCAGGGAATCAATTTCGAACAACAATTCACAACCTGAGTAACAATTTCGCATACCAAGTTTTTGGTGCCGTTTCCGGGGATTGTTCGAGTTTGGACAACTGACGGTTCATCTTGTTGCTCAGATTTGGTAATTTTCTTTTTGTTTTATATTCAAAAATTTTTCAAAAATCTTTCAAAAATCTCTCTTTTGTTTTCGAAAATTTTTAAAATGAAAATACTTTCAAAAATATATTTTTCTTCAGAATTTTTAAGAATGAATTCTTGTGTTTCATGAAGCATGTTGAAGCCTGGCTGGCTGTAAAGCCATGCCTGTAGGGCATGTTAGACGTGTCATGTCTGAGTTACATACTAAAGCTTGGCTGGCTATTAAGCCATGCCTGACCCTTTGATTGGAGCTTTAGACTAAAGAGCAAAAGATTTCTGGAATTCATATTAAAAATTTTAGAATCCTTATTGTTCTTTTTCAAAATGATTTTCGAAAAAAATTTAAAAGAAAATACAAAAAAATTATAAAATCATAAAAATCACAAATACTTTGTGTTTCTTGTTTGAGTCTTGAGTCATGTTATAAGTTTGGTGTCAATTACATGTGCATCTTGCATTTTTTTGAAAATTCATGCATTCATAGTGTTCTTCATGATCTTCAAGTTGTTCTTGGTAAGTCTTCTTGTTTGATCTTGATGTTTTCTTGTTTTGTGTTGTATGGTGTTTTTCATATGCATTCCTGAATTCTTTATGTCTAAGCATTAAAGAATTCTATGTTTGGTGTCTTGCATGTTTTCTTTGCATTAAAAATTTTTCAAAAATGTGTTCTTGATGTTCATCATGATCTTCATAGTGTTCTTGGTGTTCATCTTGACATTCATAGCATTCTTGCATGCATCACATGTTTTGATCTAAAATTCTCATGCATTGCATCATTTTCATGTTTCTCTCTCTCATCATTAAAAATTCAAAAATCAAAAAAATATCTTCCCCTTTTTCTCTCTCATAATTTCGAAAATTAGATTTGACTTTTTCAAAAAATTTTAAAAAATCCAGTTGTTTTTATGAGTCAAATCAAATTTTCAATTTAAAAATCTTATCTTTTTAAAAATCTCTTTCAAAAATCAAATCTTTTTCATTTTTTTAGTTATTTTTGAAAATTTTAAAAATATTTTTCAAAAATCTTTTTCTTATTTTTACATCAAATTTTCGAAAATAACAACAACAATTAATGTTTTGATTCAAAAATTTTAAGTTTGTTACTTATTTGTTAAGAAAGATTCAAACTTTGAGTTCTAGAATCATATCTTGTGATTTCTTGTGAATCAAGTCATTAATTGTGATTTTAAAAAAATCAAATCTTTTTCAAAACTAATTTCAATCATATCTTTTCAAAAATATCTTCTTATCTTATATTTTTCAAAATTTGATTTCAAAATATCTCTTCTAACTTCTTATCTTCTTATCTTTTCAAAATTGATTTTCAAATTTGTTTCAACTAACTAACTAACTTTTTGTTTGTTTCTTATCTTTTTCAAAACTACCTAACTAACCCTCTCTCTCTAATTTTTAAAAATATCTTCCCGCTTCTTCAAAAATTCTTTTTAATTAACTAATTATTTTAATTTTTGATTTTAATTTTCGAAAATTACTAACCTTTTTCAAAAACTATTTTCGAAAATCACTAACCCTTTTTCAAAAATAATTTTCGAAAATTCTCCTTCTCTCTCATCTCCTTCTATTTTATTTATTCATCTACTAACATCTCTACCTCACTCCCCAAAAAAATCCGAACCCTCTCTCTCTCTGAGTTTAGATTTTCTTCTTATTCTTCTTCTACTAACAATAAGGAACCTCTTTACTGTGACATAGAGGATCCCTCTTCTTTTCTTTTTCTCTTCTCTTTCTGATGAGCAGGGACAAAGAAAAAGGCATTCTTGTTAAAGCTGATCCAGAACCTGAAAAGGACTCTGAAGAGAAAACTAAGAGAAGCTAAATTACAACAATCCAGAGACAACCTTATTGAAAATTTCGAACAAGTAAAGGAGATGGCAGCCGAACCCAACAACAATAATGCAAGGAGGATGCTTGGTGACTTTACTGCACCTAATTCCAATTTACATGGAAGAAGCATCTCCATTCCTACTATTGGAGCAAACAACTTTGAGCTGAAACCTCAGCTAGTTTCTCTGATGCAGCAGAACTGCAAGTTTCATGGACTTCCATCTGAAGATCCTTTTCAGTTCTTAACTGAATTCTTGTAGATCTGTGATACTGTTAAGACTAATGGAGTAGATCCTGAAGTCTACAGGCTCATGCTTTTCCCTTTTGTTGTAAGAGACAGAGCTAGAATATGGTTGGACTCTCAACCCAAAGACAGCCTGAACTCTTGGGATAAGCTGGTCACGGCTTTCTTAGCCAAGTTCTTTCCTCCTCAAAAGCTGAGCAAGCTTAGAGCTGATGTTCAAACCTTCAGACAAAAGGAAGGTGAATTCCTGTATGAAGCTTGGGAAAGATACAAACAGCTGACCAAAAAGTGTCCTTCTGACATGCTTTCAGAATGGACCTTCCTGGATATATTCTATGATGGTTTATCTGAGCTATCAAAGATGTCATTGGATACTTCTGCAGGTGGATCCATTCACCTAAAGAAAACACCTGCAGAAGCTCAAGAACTCATTGACATGGTTGCTAATAACCAGTTTATGTACACCTCTGAGAGAAATCCTGTGAGTAATGGGACGCCTCAGAAGAAGGGAGTTCTTGAAGTTGATACTCTGAATGCCATATTGGCTCAGAACAAAATATTGACTGAGCAAGTCAATATGATTTCTCAGAGTCTAAATGGAATGCAAGCTGCATCCAACAGTACTCAAGAGGCTTCTTATGAAGAAGAAGCTTATGATCCTGAGAACCCCGCAATGGTAGAGGTAAATTACATGGGTAAACCATATGGAAACACCTATAATCCATCATGGAGAAATCATCCAAATCTCTCATGGAAGGATCAAAGGCCTCAACAAGGCTTTAATAATGGTGGAAGAAATAGATTTAACAATAATAAACCTTTTCCATCATCCACTCAGCAACAGATAGAGAACTCTGAACAAAATACCTCTAATTTAGCAAACTTAGTCTCTGATCTATCCAAGGCCACTGTAAGTTTCATGAATAAAACAAGGTCTTCCATTAGAAATTTGGAAGCACAAGTGGGCCAGCTGAGTAAAAGGATCACTGAAATCCCTCTTAGTACTCTCTCAAGCAATACAGAAGAGAATCCAAAAGGAGAGTGCAAGGCCATTGACATAAGCACCATGGCCGAACCTGTAAGGGAAGGAGAGGACGTGAATCCCAAGGAGGAAGACCTCCTGGGACGTCCAGTGATCAATAAGGAGCTTCCCTCTGAGGAACCAAAGGAATCTGAGACTCATCTAGAGACCATAGAGATTCCATTGAACCTCCTTATACCATTCATGAGGTCTGATGAGTATTCCTCTTCTGAAGAGAATGAGGATGTTACTGAAGAGCAAGCTGTCAAGTTCCTTGGTGCAATCATGAAGCTAAATGCCAAATTATTTGGTATTGAAACTTGTGAAGATGAACCTTCCTTGTTCACCAATGTACTAAGTGATCTGGATCAACTGACATTGCCTCAGAAGAGACAGGATCCTGGAAAGTTCATAATACCTTGTACTATAGGCACCATGATCTTTAAGGCTCTGTGTGACCTTGGTTCAGGAATAAACCTCATGCCCCTCTCTGTAATAGAGAAACTGGAAATCTATGGGGTGCAAGCTGCTAAAATCTCATTAGAGATGGCAGACAATTCAAGAAAACAGGCTTATGGACAAGTAGAGGACGTGTTAGTAAAGGTTGAAGGCCTTTACATCCCTACTGATTTCATAGTCCTGGATACTGGAAAGGAAGAGGATGAATCCATCATCCTAGGAAGACCTTTCCTAGCCACATCAAGAGCTGTGATTGATGTGGATAGAGGAGAATTGATCCTTCAATTAAATGAGGACAACCTTGTGTTTACAACTCAAGGATCTCTCTCTGAATCCATGGAGAGGAAGCATAAAAAGCTTCTCTCAAAGCAGAGTCAAACAAAGCCCCCACAGTCAAACTCTAAGTTTGGTGTTGGGAGGCCACAACCAAACTCTAAGTTTGGTGTCAAACCCCCATATCCAAACTCTAAGTTTGGTGTTAGGAGGTCTCAACAAAGCTCTGTACATCTGTGAGGCTCCATGAGAGCCCACTGTCAAGCTATTGACATTAAAGAAGCGCTTATTGGGAGGCAACCCAATTTTTATTTATCTAACTATATTTTTCTTAGTTATATGTCTTTAGAGGTTCATGATCATGTGGAGTCACAAAATAAATATAAAAATTGAAAACAGAATCAAAAATAGCAGAAGAAAAATCACACCATGGAGGAAGACCTTACTGGCATTTAAACGCCAGTAAGAAGCATGTTTTGGGCGTTCAACGCCAGAACAGAGCATGGTTCTGGCGCTGAACGCCAGAAATGGGCAGCATCTGGACGTTTGAATGCCAGAAATGCACCCTGGAGGAGAGCTAGCGCTGAACGCCCAGAACAAGCATGGTTCTGGCGTTCAACGCCAGAAATAGGCTACAAATGGGCGTTCAATGCCCAGAACAAGCACCAACCTGGCGCTGAACACCCAGAGTTGTGTGCAAGGGCATTTTACATGCCTAATTTGGTGCAAGGTTGTAAATCCTTGAACACCTTAGGATCTGTAGACCCCACAGGATCACCTCAGGATCTGTGGACCCCACAGGATCCCCACTTACCTCCACTCACTTCTTCTCACCCCTCTTTCACACAATCCCATAAACACTCTTCCCCAAAACCCTTCACCAATCACCTCAATCTCTCTTCCCCATCACCTCTTCACCACTCACATCCATCCACTCTGCCCCATAAACCTACCTCATAAACTCCACCTACCTTCAAAATTCAAAATCAATTTCCCACCCAAACCCACCCTATATGGCCGAACCTTCACCCCCTTCCATCCCTATATATAACCCTCTATTCTTCCTCATTTTCACACAACACAATCCTCTCTTCTCTTCTTGGCCGAAACACAACCCCTTCTCCCTCTCCTCCATTTCTTCTTCTTCTTCATCTATTCTTTCTTCTCTTGCTCGAGGGCGAGCAAAATTCTAAGTTTGGTGTGGTAAAAGCATAAGCTTTTTGTTTTTCCATTACCATTGATGGCACCTAAGACCGGAGAATCCTCTAGAAAAGGGAAAGGGAAGACAAAAGCTTCCACCTCCGAGTCATGGGAGATGGAAAGGTTCATCTCCAAAGCCAATCAAGACCACTTCTATGATGTTGTGGCCAAGAAGAAGGTGATCCCCGAGGTCCCTTTCAAACTCAAAAGAAATGAGTATCCGGAGATCCGACATGAAATTCAAAGAAGAGGTTGGGAAGTTCTAACAAACCCCATCCAACAAGTCGGCATCCTAATGGTTCAAGAGTTCTATGCTAATGCATGGATCACTAGGAACCATGATCAAAGTAAGAACCCAAACCCAAAGAATTATCTCACCATGGTTCGGGGGAAATACTTAGATTTTAGTCCGGAAAATGTGAGGTTGGCGTTCAACTTGCCAAACATGGAAGAGAACGCACGCCCCTACACAAGGAGAGTCAACTTTGATCAAAGGTTGGACCAAGTCCTCATGGACATATGTGTAGAAGGAGCTCAATGGAAGATTGACTCAAAAGGCAAACCGGTTCAACTAAGAAGATTGGACCTTAAGCCTGTAGCTAGAGGATGGTTGGAGTTCATTCAATGCTCAATCATTCCCACTAGCAACCGGTCTGAAGTTACTATAGACCGGGCCATCATGATCCATAGCATCATGATTGGAGAAGAGGTGGAAGTTCATGAGATTATACCTCAAGAACTCTACAAGGTGGCTGACAAGTCCTCCACTATGGCAAGGTTAGCCTTTCCTCACCTCATTTGCCACCTATGCAATTCGGCTTGGATTGACATAGAGGGAGATATCCTCATTAAAGAGGACAAGCCCATCACTAAGAAAAAGATGGAGCAAGCAAGAGAGGCCAGTCATGGAGCTCAAGAGGCGCATGAATCTCATCACCATGAGATCCCGGAGATGCCTCAAATGCATTTTCCTCCACAAAACTATTAGGAGCAAATCAATACCTCCCTAGGAGAATTAAGTTCCAACATGGGACAATTAAGGGTGGAACATCAAGAGCACTCCATCATCCTTCATGAAATTAGAGAAGATCAAAAAGCACTGAGGGAGGAGCAACAAAGATAAGGAAGAGACATAGAAGAGCTCAAGGACATCATTGGTTCCTCAAGAAGGAAACGCCACCATCACTAAGGTGGACTCATTCCTTGTTCTTACATTCTCTGTTTTTCGTTTTCTATGTTAAGTGCTTATCTATGTTTGTGTCTTCATTACATGATCATTAGTAGTTAGTAACTATGTCTTAAAGTTATTAATGTCCTATGAATCCATCACCTCTCTTAAATAAAAACTGTTTTAATTCAAAAGAACAAGAAGTACATGAGTTTCGAATTTATCCTTGAACTTAGTTTAATTATATTGATGTGGTGACAATGCTTCTTATTTTCTGAATGTATGCTTGAACAGTGCATATGTCTTTTGAAGTTGTTGTTTAAGAATGTTAAATATGTTGGCTCTTGAAAGAATGATGACTAGGAAACATGTTATTTGATAATCTGAAAAATCATAAAAATGATTCTTGAAGCAAGAAAAAGCAGCAAAGAACAAAGCTTGCAGAAAAAAAAAAGAGAAAAAAAATAGCGAAAAAAAATAGAAAGAAAAAGAAAAAGGCAAGAGCAAAAAGCCAATAACCCTTAAAACCAAAAGGCAAGGGCAAATAAAAAGGATCCCAAGGCTTTGAGCATCAGTGGATAGAAGGGCCTAAAGGAATAAAATCCTGGTCTAAGCGGCTAAACCGAGCTGTCCCTAACCATGTGCTTGTGGCGTGTAGGTGTCAAGTGAAAACTTGAGACTGAGCGGTTAAAGTCAAGGTCCAAAGCAAAAAAAGAGTGTGCTTAAGAACCCTGGACACCTCTAATGGGGGACTTTAGGAAAGCTGAGTCACAATCTGAAAAGGTTCACCCAATTATGTGTCTGTGGCATTTATGTATCCGGTGGTAATACTGGAAAACAAAGTGCTTAGGGCCACGGCCAAGACTCATAAAATAGCTGTGTTCAAGAATCATCATACTGAACTAGGAGAATCAATAACACTATCTGAACTCTGAGTTCCTGGAGAAGCCAATCATTCTGAACTTCAATGGATAAAGTGAGATGCCAAAACTATTCAAGAGGCAAAAAGCTATAAGTCCCGCTCATATGATTAAAGCTATGTTTCATTGATACTTTGGAATTTATAGTATATTCTCTTCTTTTTATCCTATTTGATTTTCAGTTGCTTGGGGACAAGCAACAATTTAAGTTTGGTGTTGTGATGAGCGGATAATTTGTACGCTTTTTGGCATTGTTTTTAGTATATTTTTAGTAGGATCTAGTTACTTTTAGGGATGTTTTTATTAGTTTTTATGTTAAATTCACATTTCTGGACTTTACTATGAGTTTGTGTGTTTTTCTGTGATTTCAGGTATTTTCTGGCTGAAATTGAGGGACTTGAGCAAAAATCAGATTCAGAGGTTGAAGAAGGACTGCTGATGTTGTTGGATTCTGACCTCCCTGCACTCAAAGTGGATTTTCTGGAGCTACAAAACTCGAAATGGTGCGCTCTTAATTACGTTGGAAAGTAGACATCCAGGGCTTTCCAACAATATATAATAGTCCATACGTTGGCCGAGTTTAGATGACGTAAAAGGGCGTTGAACGCCAGTTCTACGCTGCTGTCTGGAGGTAAACGCCAGAAACAAGTCACAAACCAGAGTTGAACGCCAGAAATACGTTACAACCTGGCGTTCAACTCCAGAAAGAGCCTCGGCACGTGTAACATTCAAGCTCAGCCCAAGCACACACCAAGTGGGCCCCGGAAGTGGATTTATACATCAATTACTTACTTCTGTAAACCCTAGTAACTAGTTTAGTATAAATAGAACTTTTACTATTGTATTAGACATCCTGGATTGTATTTTGATCTTCGGATCGAGTCTTGGTTACTCCGGTTCCCCTCTGGGGCCGAGACCAATGAACTCCATTATCACTTATGTATTTTCAACGGTAGAGTTTCTACACTCCATAGATTAAGGTGTGGAGCTCTGCTGTTCCTCAAAGATTAATGCAAAGTACTACTGTTTTCTATTTAATTCATCTTATTTCGCATCTAAGATATTCATTCGTACTTCAACCTGAATGTGATGAACGTGACAATCATCATCATTCCCTATGAACATGTGCCTGACAACCACTTCCGTTCTACCTTAGATTGAATGAGTGTCTCCTAGATCTCTTAATCGGAATCTTCGTGGTGTAAGCTAGAATGATGGCGGCATTCAAGAGAATCCGGAAAGTGTAAACCTTGTCTGTGGTATTCCGAGTAGGATTCAATGATTGAGTGACTGTGACGAGCTTCAAACTCGCGAGTGCTGGGCGTAATGACAGACGCAAAAGGAGGGTGAATCCTATTCAAGCATGATCAGGAACCTCAGATGATTAGCCGTGCCGTGACAGGGCATCTTGGACCATTTTCACAAGAGGAAGGGATGTAGCCACTGACAACGGTGATGCTCTTGCATAAAGCCAACCATAGAAAGGAGTGAGACTGATTGGATGAAGACAGCAGGAAAGCGGAGGTTCAGAGGAACGATTGCATCTCCATACGCTTATCTGAAATTCTCACCAATGATTTACATAATTATTTCTATCCTTCTTTTATTACTACATTTTGAAAACTACATAACTATTTTATATCCGCCTGACTGAGATTTGCAAGGTGACCATAGCTTGCTTCATACCAACAATCTCCGTGGGATTCGACCCTTACTCACGTAAGGTATTACTTGGACGACCCAGTGCACTTGCTGGTTAGTTATGCGAAGTTGTCAAGATATGTTTAGACCATGGTTCTGTGCATCCGTTTTTGGTGCCATTGCCAGGGAATCAATTTCGAACAACAATTCACAACCTGAGTAACAATTTCGCATACCAAGTGCTCTTGATGTTCCACCCTTAGTTGTCCCATGTTGGAACTTAATTCTCCTAGGGAGGTGTTGATTTGCTCCCAATAGTTTTGTGGAGGAAAATGCATTTGAGGCATCTCCAGGATCTTATGGTGATGAGCTTCATGCGTCTCTTGAGATCCATGAATGGGCTCTCTTGCTTGCTCCATCCTTTTCTTAGTGATGGGCTTCTCTTCCTCAATGGGAATGTCTCCTTCTATGAAAGCTCCAACTGAGTAACATAGATGGCAAATAAGATGAGGAAAAGCTAGCCTTGCCCCAGGAGAGGGCTTTTCGGCTATTTTGTAGAATTCAAGGGAGATGACTTCATGAACTTCTACTTCCTCTCCAATCATGATGCTATGAATCATGATGGCCCGATCCACAGTAACTTCAGATCGGTTGCTAGTGGGGATGATGGAGCGTTGGATGAACTCCAACCATCCTCTAGCCACAGGCTTGAGGTCCAGTCTTCTTAATTGAACCGGCTTGCCTTTGGAGTCAATCTTCCATTGAGCTCCTTCCACACATATGTCCATGAGGACTTGGTCCAACCTTTGATTAAAGTTGACCCTTCTAGTGTAGGGGCGTGCATCTCCTTGCATCATAGGCAAGTTAAACGCCAACCTCACATTTTCCGGACTAAAATCTAAGTATTTCCCCCGAACCATTGTAATATAAATCTTTGGGTTTGGGTTCTTACTTTGATCATGGTTCCTAGTGATCCATGCATTGGCATAGAACTCTTGAACCATTAGGATGCCGACTTGTTGGATGGGGTTTGTTAGAACTTCCCAATCTCTTCTTTGGATTTCATGTCGGATCTCCGGATACTCATTCTTCTTGAGCTTGAAAGGGACCTCGGGGATCACCTTCTTCTTGACCACAACATCATAGAAGTGGTCTTGATGAGCTTTGGAGATGAATCTTTCCATCTCCCATGACTCGGAGGTGGAAGCTTTTGTCTTCCCTTTCCCTTTTCTAGAGGATTCTCTGGTCTTGGGTGCCATCAATGGTAATGGAAAAACAAAAAGCTTATGCTTTTACCACACCAAACTTAGAATATTGCTCGCCCTCGAGCAAGAGAAGAAATAATAGATGAAGAAGAAGAAGAAAATATAGAGGAGAGGGGGGAGAGGTGTATTCGGCCAAGAAGAGAAGAGAGGGTTGTGTTATGTGAAAATGAGGAAGAATGGAGGGCTATATATAGGGAAGGGAGGGGGGTAAGGTTCGGCCATAAGGGTGGGTTTTAGGTGGGAAATTGATTTTGAATTTTGAAGGTTGGTGGAGTTTATGAGGTAGGTTTATGGGGAAGAGTGGATGGATATGAGTGGTGAAGTGGTGATAGGGAAGAGAGATTGAGGTGATTGGTGAAGAGTTTTGGGGAAGAGTGTTTATGGGATTGTGTGAAAGAGGGGTGAGAAGAAGTGAGTGGAGGTAAGTGGGGATCCTGTGGGGTCCACAGATCCTGAGGTGATCCTGTGGGGTCTACAGATCCTGAGGTGTTCAAGGATTTACAACCTTGCACCAAATTGGGCATGCAAAATGCCCTTGCACATAACTCTGGGCGTTCAGCGCTAGATTGGTGCTTGTTCTGGGCGTTGAACGCCCATTTGTTGCCCATTTCTGGCGTTGAACGCCAGAACCATGCTTGTTCTGGGTGTTCAGCGCCAGCTCTTCTCCAGGGTGCAATTCTGGCGTTCAAACGTCCAGATGCTGCCCATTTTGGGCGTTCAGTGCCAGAACCATGCTCTGTTCTGGCGTTGAACGCCAGCCAGATGCTTCTTACTGGCGTTTAAACGCCAGTAAGGTCTTCCTCCAGGGTGTGATTTTTCTTCTGCTATTTTTGATTCCGTTTTCAATTTTTATATTTATTTTGTGACTCCACATGATCATGAACCTAATAAAACATGAAAGAACAAGAAAAATAAAATTAGATAAATAAAAATTGGGTTGCCTCCCAACAAGCACTTCTTTAATGTTAATAGCTTGATAGTGGGCTCTCATGGAGCCTCACAGATGTTCAGAGCATTGTTGAGACTTCCCAACACCAAACTTAAAATTTGGATATGGGAGTTCAATACCAAACTTAGAGTTTGACTGTGGGGGCTCTGGTTGACTCTGTTTTGAGAGAAGCTTTTTATGCTTCCTCTCCATGTTTACAGAAGGATGACCTCGAGTTTTAAACACAAGGGAGTCCTCATTCAATTGAAGGACTAATTCACCTCTGTCAACATCAATCACAGCTCTTGCTGTGGCTAGGAAAGGTCTTCCAAGGAGGATGGATTCATCCTCATCCTTCCCAGTATCAAGGATTATGAAATCAGCAGGGATGTAAAGGCCTTCAACCTTTACTAACACGTCCTCTACTTGTCCATAAGCCTGTTTTCTTGAATTGTCTGCCATCTCTAATGAAATTTTAGTAGCTTGCACCCCAAAGATTCCCAGTTTCTCTATTACAGAGAGGGGCATGAGGTTTATCCCTGAACCAAGGTCACACAGAGCCTTTTCAAAGATCATGTTGCCTATGGTACAAGGTATTACGAACTTTCCAGGATCCTGTTTCTTCTGAGGCAATGTTAGTTGATCCAGATCACTTAGTTCATTGGTGAACAAGGGAGGTTCATCTTCCCAAGTCTCAATACCAAATAATTTGGCATTCATCTTCATGATTGCACCAAGGTACTTGGTAACTTGCTCTTCAGTAACATCCTCATTCTCTTCAGAAGATGAATACTCGTCAGAGCTCATGAAGGGCATAAGGAGGTTCAATGGAATCTCTATAGTCTCTAGATGAGTCTCAGATTCCTTTGGTTCCTCAAAGGGAAACTCCTTATTGATCACTGGATGTCCCAGGAGGTCTTCCTCACTGGGATTTACGTCCTCCTCTTCCTCTCCAGGTTCGGCCATGTTGACTATGTCAATGGCCTTGCACTCTCCTTTTGGATTTTCTTCTGTATTGCTTGGGAGAGTACTAGGAGGGATTTCAGTGATCCTTTTACTCAGCTGGCCCACTTGTGCCTCCAAATTTCTAATGGAGGACCTTGTTTCATTCATGAAACTTACAGTGGTCTTAGATAGATCAGAGACTAAGTTTGCTAAATTAGATGTATTTTGTTCAGAGTTTTCTGTCTGTTGCTGAGTGGATGATGGAAAAGGTTTACTATTATTAAACCTATTTCTTCCACCATTATTAAAGCCTTGTTGAGGCCTTTGTTGATCCTTCCATGAGAGATTTGGGTGATTTCTCCATAAGGGGTTATAGGTGTTTCCATAAGGTTCACCCATGTAATTCACCTCTGCTATTGCAGGATTTTCAGGATCATAAGCTTCTTCTTCGGAAGATGCCTCTTGAGTACTGTTGGATGCAGCTTGCATTCCATTCAGACTCTATGAGAATTCATATTGACTTGTTGAGTCAATATTTTATTCTGAGCCAGTATGGCATTCAAAGTATCAATTTCAAGAACTCCCTTCTTCATAGGCGTCCCATTATTCACAGGATTCCTTTTAGAAGTGTACTTGAACTGGTTATTAGCAACCATGTCAATGAGTTCTTGAGCTTCTGCAGGAGTTTTCTTTAGGTGAATGGATCCAACTGTAGAAGTATCCAATGACATTTTAGCTAATTCAGACAGACCATCATAGAATATATCCAGGATGGTCCATTCTGAAAGCATGTCAGAAAGACACTTTTTGGTCAGTTCCTTATATCTCTCCCAAGCTTCATAGAGGGACTCACCTTCTTTCTGTCTGAAGGTCTGAACATCCACTCTAAGCTTACTCAGCTTTTGAGGAGGAAAGAACTTGGCTAAGAAAGCCTTGACCAGCTTATCCCAAGAGTTCAGGCTATCCTTAGGTTGAGAGTCCAACCATATTCTAGCTCTGTCTCTCACAGGAAAAGGGAAAAGCATGAGCCTGTAGACTTCAGGATCTACTCCATTAGTCTTAACAGTATCACATATCTACAAGAATTCAGTTAAGAACTGAAAAGGATCTTCAGATGGAAGTCCATGAAACTTGCAGTTCTGCTGCATCAGAGAAACTAATTGAGGTTTAAGCTCAAAATTGTTTGCTCCAATGGCAGGAATGGAGATACTTCTTCCATGTAAATTGGAATTAGGTCCAGTAAAGTCACTAAGCATCCTCCTTGCATTATTATTATTATTTTCGGCTGCCATCTCCTCTTCCTGTTCGAAAATTTCTGAAAGGTGCTTGCTGGATTGTTGTAATTTAGCTTCTCTTAGTTTCCTCTTCAGAGTCCTTTCAGGTTCTGGATCTGCTTCAACAAGAATGTTCTTGTTCTTGCTCCTGCTCATATGAAAAAGAGGGATAGAAAAATAATAATAATAGGGGTCCTTTTTACCACAGTATAGAGGTCCTTATGTAAGTAGAAGAAAAGAAGAAGACAAAATTCGAACACAGATGGAAGAGGGGGTTCGAATTTGGGTGAGATGAAGTGTTAGTAGATGAATAAATAAATAGAAGGAGATAAGAGAGAGAGAATTTTCAAAAATAATTTTTGAAAAAGAGTTAGTGATTTTCGAAAATAGTTTTTGAAGAAGGTTAGTAATTTTCGAGAATTAAAATCAAAAATTAAATTAATTAGTTAATTAAAAATAAATTTCGAAAAAAGAGGGAAGATATTTTCAAAAATTAGAGAGAGAGGGAGTTAGTTAGGTAGTTTTGAAAAGGATAAGAAACAAACAAAAAGTTAGTTAGTTAGTTGAAACAAATTTGAAAATCAATTTTGAAAAGATAAGAAGATAAGAAGTTAGAAAAGATATTTTAAAATCAAATTTTGAAAAAGATAAGATAAAGAGATATTTTTGAAAAGATATGATTGAAATTATTTTTGAAAAAGATTTGATTTTTTTAAAATCATAATTAATGACTTGATTCTAGAACTTAAAGTTTGAATTTTTCTTAACAAGTAAGTAACAAACTAGAAATTTTTGAATCAAAACATTAATTGATAATGTTATTTTTGAAAATTAGGAGATAAAGATAAGAAAAAGATTTTTGAAAAATATTTTTAAAATTTTTGAAAATAGATAAAAAAATGAAAAAGATTTGATTTTTGAAAAAGATTTTGAAAAAGATAAGATTTTTAAATTGAAAATTTGATTTGACTCATAAAAACAACTAGATTTTAAAAAGTTTTGAAAAAAGTCAACTCAAATTTTCGAAATTTATGAGTGAAAAAGGGAAAGATATTTTTTTTTTTATTTTTGAATGTTTTAATGATGAGAAGGAAAAACATGAAAAAGACTCAATGCATGAAAATTTTGGATTAAAACAATGAATGCATGCAAGAATGCTATGAATGTCAAGATGAACACCAAGAACACTTTGAATGTCAAGATGAACATCATGAACTTATTTTTGAAAAATTTTTAATGCAAAGAAAACATGCAAGACACCAAACTTAAAATTTTTCATGTATAGACACTATGAATGCAAGAATGCATATGAAAAACAAGAAAATACACAAAACATGAAAACATCAAGATCAAACAAGAAGACTTACCAAGAATAACTTGAAGATCATGAAGAACACTATGAATGCATGAATTTTTCGAAAAATGCAAGATGAATATGCAATTGACACCAAGCTTTCAACTTGACTCAAGACCCAAACAAGAAACATGAAATATTTTTTATTTTTATGATTTTTTTTATTTTTTTTTATTTTTTTGGATTTTTGTTTTATATTTTTCGAAAAAACATATAGGAAAAAGAAAATAAGGATTTCAAAATTTTTAATATGAATTCCAGGAATCTTGTATTCTTAGTCTAAAGCTCCAATCTGAGGGTTAGGCATGGCTTAATAGCCAGCCAAGCTTTAGTATGTAACTCAGACAAGCCACAGCTGACATACCCATTGGAAGCCCCTATCCAAAAGAATTAGACATGGCTTTACATGCAGTCAGGCTTCAACATGCTTCATGAAACTCTAGAATTCATTCTTAAAAATTCTGAAGAAAATTATATTTTTGAAAACATTTATTTTTTTTTTTGAAAACAGATGAGAAATTTTTGAAAGGTTTTTGAAAAAATTTTTGAAAATAAAACAAAAAGAAAATTACCTAATCTGAGCAACAAGATGAACCGTCAGTTGTTCAAACTCGAACAATCCCCGGCAACGGCGCCAAAAACTTGGTGCACGAAATTGTGATCTCAGGCAACGGCGCCAGAAACTCTGTACGCACGTCTTAATAAATCATTTTTCATTCACAACATCGATACAACTAACCAGCAAGTGCACTGGGTCGTCCAAGTAATAAACCTTACGTGAATAAGGGTCGATCCCACGGAGATTGTCGGCTTGAAGCAAGCTATGGTTACCTTGTAAATCTCAGTCAGGCTGATATCAAATAGTTATGGATTTTTCGAATATTAATAATAAATAGAAAATAACGATAGAAATACTTATGTAATTCGTTGGTTAGAATTTCAGATAAGCGTATAGAGATGCATTCGTTCCTCTGAACCTCTGCTTTCCTGCTGTCTTTATCCAATCAATCTTACTCCTTTCCATGGCTGGCTTTATGTAAGGACATCACCATTGTTAATGGCTACTTTTTATCCTCTCTGGAAAATGGTCCGATGCGCTGTCACTGCATGGCTAATCGTCTGGAGGCATCACCCTTGTCAATGGCTGCATCCTATCCTCTTGTGAAAAAGGTCCAAATGCTCTGTCACAGCACTGCTAATCATCTGAGGTTCTCGATCATACTGGAATAGGATTCACCCTCCTTTTGCGTCTGTCACTACGCCCAGCACTCGCGAGTTTGAAGTTCGTCATAGTCATTCAATCCCAGAGTCCTACTCGAAATACCACAGACAAGGTTTAGACTTTCCGGACTCTCATGAATGCCGCCATCAATCTAGCTTATACCACGAAGATTCTGAATAAGAGATCCAAGAGATACTCATTCAATCTAAGGTGGAACGGAAGTGGTTGTCAGGCACACGTTCGTGGGGGAATGATGATGATTCTCACGTTCATCACATTCAGGTTGAAGTGCGAATGAATATGTTAGAAGCGGAATAAGTTGAATTGAATAGAAAAATAGTAGTACTTTGCATTAATCTTTGAGGAACAGCAGAGCTCCACACCATAATCTATGGAGTGTAGAAACTCTACCGTTGAAAATACATAAGTGAAAGGTTCAGGCATGGCCATGAGGCCAGCCCCCAAAACATGATCAAAGATGATCCGAAGATCATAAGATGCCTAATACAGTAGTAAAAAGTCCTATTTATACTAAACTAGTTACTAGGGTTTACAGAAGTAAGTAATTAATGCATAAATCCACTTCCGAGGCCCACTTGGTGTGTGCTTGGGCTGAGCTTGAATGTTACACGTGTAGAGGTCAATCTTGGAGTTGAACGCCAGTTTGTAACGTATTTCTGGCGTTCAACTCTGGCTTGTGACGTGTTTCTGGCATTTAACTCCAGACAGCAACGTAGAACTGGCATTCAATGCCCTTTTACGTCATCTAAACTCGGCCAAAGTATCGACTAATATATATTGCTGGAAAGACTTGGATGTCTACTTTCCAACGCAATTGGAAGCGCGCCATTTTGAGTTCTGTAGCTCTAGAAAATCCACTTTGAGTACAGGGAGGTCAGAATCCAACAGCATCAGCAGTCCTTCTTCAACCTCTGAATCTGATTTTTGCTCAAGTCCCTCAATTTCAGCCAGAAAATACCTGAAATCACAGAAAAACACACAAACTCATAGTAAAGTCCAGAAATGTGAATTTAACATAAAACTAAATGAAAACATCCCTAAAAGTAACTAGTTTCTACTAAAAACATACTAAAAATAATGCCAAAAAGCGTATAAATTATCCGCTCATCACCCTCTATGAATCTTGGGAAAAATACAAGCAATTGATCAGAAGGTGTCCTTTTGACATACTTTCAGAATGGAGCATCCTATGCATATTCTATGATGGTCTATTTGGATTATCCAAGATGTCATTGGACAACTTTGCTGGTGGATCTCTTCATCTGAAGAAGACGCCTGCAGAAGCCCAGGAACTCATTGAAATGGTTGCAAATAACCAGTTCATGTATATGGTGTGCAAAATCGTGATCATTCCTTCCTTGGTAACGGCGCTAAAAACTTAATACGCACGTTCATGTTCTTAATTCTGTTTCACAACTTCGTACAACTAACCAGCAAGTGCACTGGGTCGTCCAAGTAATAAACCTTATGTGAGTAAGGGTCGATCCCACGGAGATTGTTGATATGAAGCAAGCTATGGTCATCTTGTAAATCTTAGTCAGGCAAATATTAGATGGTTATGGAGTTTTTGAATAGTAAAAATAATTAAACAGAAAATAAAGATAGAGATACTTATGTAATTCATTGGTGAGAATTTCAGATAAGCGTATAGAGATGCTTTCGTTCCTCTAAACCTCTGCTTTCCTACTGTCTTCATCCAATCAATCCTACTCCTTTCCATGGCAAGCTCTATGTAGGGCATCACCGTTGTCAATGGCTACATCCCATCCTCTTAGTGAAAAAGGTCCAAATGCTCTGTCACGGCACGGCTAATCATCTGTCGGTTCTCGATCATACTGGAATAGGATCCATTGACCCTTTTGCGTCTGTCACTACGCCCAGCACTCGCGAGTTTGAAGCTCGTCACAGCCATCCCTTCCCAGATCCTACTCGGAATACCACAGACAAGGTTTAGACTTTCCGGATCTCAGGAATGGCCATACATGGGTTCTAACTTATACCACGAAGACTCTAATATCTCGGACTTGGTCCCCTGTATTAGATATCCAAGAGATATCCATTCAATCTAAGGTAGAACGGAAGTGGTTGTCAGGCACGCGCTCATAAGTTGAGAATGATGATGACTGTCACGATCATCACATCCATCATATTGAAGTGCAAATGAATATCTTAGAAGCGGAATAAGTTGAATTGAATAGAAAAACAGTAGTACTTTGCATTAATCTTTGAGGAACAGCAGAGCTCCACACCTTAATCTAAGGTGTGTAGAAACTCTACCGTGGAAAATACATAACTGATGAAGGTTCAGGCTTGGCCAAGAGGCCAGCCCCCAAATGTGATCTAAAGATGAAACTAAAGATCATCTAAAGATGTAAATACAATAGTAAAAATTCCTATTTATACTAAACTAGTTACTAAGGTTTACAGAGATAAGTAAATGATGCAGAAATCCACTTCTGGGGCCCACCTGGTGTGTGCTTGGGCTGAGCATTGAGCTTTACACGTGTAGAGGTCTTTCTTGGGGTTGAACGCAAGTTTGTAACCTGTTTCTGGTGTTTAACTCCACTTTGCAACCTGTTTCTGGCGTTTGACTCCAGAATGTAGCATGAAACTGGCGTGCAGTTTATGTCATCTATCCTTAATAAAGGTATAGACTATTATATATTTCTGGAAAGCCCTGGATGTCTACTTTCCAACGCAATTGAGAGTGCACCATTTGGAGTTCGGTAGCTCTAGAAAATCCACTTTGAGTGCAGGGAGGTCAGAATCCAACAGCATCTGCAGTCCTTCTTTAACCTCTGAATCTGATTTTTGCTCAAGTCCCTCAATTTCAGCCAGAAAATACCTGAAATCACAAGAAAACACACAAACTCATAGTAAAGTCCAGAAATGTGAATTTTAATTAAAAACTAATAAAAATATACTAAAAACTAACTAAATTATACTGAAAACTATGTAAAAACAATGCCAAAAAGCGTATAAATTATTCGCTCATCACAACACCAAACTTAAATTGTTGCTTGTCCCCAAGCAACTGAAAATCAAATAGGATAAAAAGAAGAGAATATACTATAAATTCCAAAATATCAATGAAACTTAGCTCCAATCAGATGAGCGGGACTTGTAGCTTTTTGCCTCTTAAATAGTTTTGGCATCTCACTTTATCCATTGAGATTCAGAATGATTGGCATCTATAGAAACTTAGAATTCAGATAGTGATATTGTTTCTCCTAGTTCAGTATGTTGATTCTTGAACACAATTACTTAATGAGTCTTGGCCGTGGCCCTAAGCACTTTGTTTTCCAGTATTACCACCGAATACATAAATGCCACAGACACATAACTGGGTGAACCTTTTCAGATTGTGACTCAGCTTTGCTAAAGTCCCCAATTAGATGTGTCCAGGGTTCTTAAGCACACTTTGTTTTTGCTTTGGACCATGACTTTAACCGCTTAGTCTCAAGTTTTCACTTGACACCTTCACGCCACAAGCACATGGTTAGGGACAGCTTGGTTTAGTCGCTTAGGCTAGGATTTTATTCCTTTAGGCCCTCCTATCCACTGATGCTCAAAGCCTTGGATCCTTTTTATTACCCTTGCCTTTTGGTTTTAAGGGATATTGGCTTTTTGCTCTTGCCTTTTAGTTTAAAGAGCTTTTGGCTTTTTCTGCTTGCTTTTTCTTTTTCTATTTTTTTTTGCCATTTTTTTCTTTTTTTGTCTGCAAGCTTTTGTATTCACTGCTTTTTCTTGCTTCAAGAATCACTTTTATAATTTTTCAGATTATCAAATAACATTTCTCCTTTTCATCATTCTTTCAAGAGCCAACATATTTAACATTCATAAACATCAACTTCAAAAGACATATGCACTGTTCAAGCATACATTCAAAAAACAAAAAGTATTGTCACCACATCAAAATAATTAAACTAGTTTCAAGGATGAATTCGAAACCATGTACTTCTTGTTCTTTTGTAATTAAAACATTTTTCATTCAAGAGAGGTGATGGATTCATATTCACTACTTTAAGGCATAGACACTTGAATACTAATGATCATGTAATAAGACACAAATATAGATAAACATTTAACATAAAAATGAAAAACAAAAAATTTAAGAACAAGGAATGAGTCCACCTTAGTGATGGTGGCGTTTTCTTCTTGAGGAACCAATGATGTCCTTGAGCTATTCTATGTCTCTTCCTTGTCTTTGTTGCTCCTCCCTCATTGCTCTTTGATCTTCTCTAATTTCATGGAGGATGATGGAGTGCTCTTGATGTTCCACCTTTGGTTGTCCCATGTTGGAACTTAATTCTCCTAGGGAGGTGTTGATTTGTTCCCAAAAATTCTGTGGAGGGAAGTGCATCCCTTGAGGCATTAGTAGTTATGAAAAAAAAAAACAAAAAAAACAATGCTTTTTCCACACCAAACTTAAAATTTTTGCTCGTCCTCGAGCAAAAGAATAAAGAAGTGAATAGAAGAAGAAAATGGAGGAGATGGAGGTGTGTGAATGGTTCGGTCAAGGGGGTTTTAGGTGGTTATGATGTGTGAAAAGGAAGGAGTGATGGTTTGAATTTAAGTGGGTGGGTGTAGGTGGGTTGTATAATGGTTTTGGAGGAGTAATGGAGGTGATTGGTGGAGGTTAATTGAGGAAGAATGTTATGAAAAGGTGTGAAGATGAGAGAAGAAGTGGAAGGGATCCTGTGGGGTCCACAGATCCAGTGGGGTCAAGGACTTAGCATCCCTGCTCCAATTAGACGTGTAAAACGCCCTATATATGCAATCCTGGCGTTTAACGCCAGACTGCAGCATGTTTCTGGCGTTAAACGCCACTTCCTTGCTTGTTTTGGGCGTTCAACACCAGTTTATAGCATGTTTCTGGCATTGAACGCCAGTATGGTGCATGTTTCTGGCATTAAATGACAGTCTGATACTTGTTTCTGGCGTTTAACGCCAGCTTTCCTCTGGGTGCAATCCTGGCATTTAAACGCCAGACTGCTGCTTATTTATGGCGTTTAACGCCAGTTTCATGCTCTGTTCTGGCGTTAAACACCAGCCAGATGCTCCTTACTGGCGTTTAAACACCAGTAAGTCCTTCCTCCAGGGTGTGCTATTTTTAATGCTGTTTTTCATTCTGTTTTTGATTTTTTTGTAGTTTTTGTGACTCCACATGATCATCAACCTAATAAAACACGAAATAATAAAATACATATAATTAAATAACATTGGGTTGCCTCCCACAAGCGCTTCTTTAATGTCAATAGCTTGGCAGTGGGCTCTCACGGAGCCACACAGGTGATCAGGTCAATTTTGTAGACTCCCAACACCAAACTTAGAGTTTGATTGTGGGGGCTTTGGTTGACTCTGTACTGAGAGAAGCTTTTCATGCTTCCTCTCCATTGTTACAGAAGGATAGCCTTGGGCCTTAAACACAAGGTAGTCCCCATTCAATTGAAGGACTAACTCTCCTCTATTAACATCTATCACAGCTCCTGCTGTGGCTAGGAAGGGTCTTCCAAGGATGATGCATTCATCCTCCTCCTTCCTAGTGTCTAAGATTATGAAATCAGCAGGGATATAAAGGCCTTCAACCTTTACTAACACGTCCTCTACTAATCTATAAGCTTGTCTTACTGACTTGTCTGCCAATTGTAATGAGAATATGGCAGGCTGTACTTCAATGATCCCCAGCTTCTCTATTACAGAGAGTGGCATAAGATTTATACCTGACCCTAGGTCACACAGAGCTTTCTCAAAGGTCATGGTGCCTATGGTACAGGGTATTAAGAATTTGCCAGGATCTTGTTTTTTTTGAGGTAAAGTTTGCTGAACCCCTGTATTCAGTTCACTAATGAGCAAGGGAGGTTCACCTTCCCAAGTCTCATTACCAAACAGCTTGGCATTCAGCTTCATTATGGCTCCAAGATATTGAGCAACTTGCTCTTCGGTTACATCTTCATCCTCTTCAGAGGAAAAATAGTCTTCGGAGCTCATGAACGGCAGAAGGAGGTTTAGTGGAATCTCTATGGTCTCTATATGAGCCTTAGATTCCTTTCGGTCCTTAATAGGGAACTCCTTCTTGCTTGAGAGACGTCCCATGATGTCATCCTCATTGGGATTCACGTCCTTTCCTTCCTCTCTAGGTTCGGCCATGTTGATTATGTTAATGGCCTTGCACTCTCTTTTTGGATTCTCTTTAGTATTGCTTGGGAGAGTACTAGGAGGGGTTTCAGTGATTTTCTTACTCAGTTGGCCCACTTGTGCCTCCAAATTTCTTATGGAGGACCTTGTTTCACTCATGAAACTTAGAGTGGCCTTAGACAGATCAGAGACTAAGTTTGCTAAATTAGAGGTATTTTGTTCAGAGTTCTCTGTCTGTTGCTGAGAAGATGATGGAAAAGGCTTGCTATTGCTGAGCCTGTTTCTTCCACCATTATTAAAGCCTTGTTGAGGCTTTTGTTGATCCTTCCATGAGAGATTTGGGTGATTTCTCCATGAGGGATTATAGGTGTTTCCATAGGGTTCACCCATGTAATTCACCTCTGCTATTGCAGGGTTCTCAGGATCATAAGCTTCTTCCTCAGAATATGCCTCTTGAGTACTGTTGGATACAGCTTGTATTCCATTCAGACTCTGGGAAATCATGTTGACTTGCTGAGTCAACATTTTGTTCTGAGCCAATATGGCATTCAGAGTATCAATTTCAAGAATTCCCTTCTTCTGAGGCGTTCCATTATTCACGGAATTTCTCTCAGAAGTATACATGAATTGATTATTTGCAACCATGTCAATAAGTTCTTGAGCTTCTGCAGGCGTTTTCTTTAGGTGAATGGATCCACCTGCAGAATGGTCTAGTGACATCTTGGAGAACTCAGACAGACCATAATAGAATATATCCAGAATGGTCCATTCTGAAAGCATGTCAGGAGGACACCTTTTGGTCATCTTCTTGTATCTTTCCCAAGCTTCATAGAGGGATTCACCATCTTTTTGCTTGAAGGTCTGAACATCCACTCTAAGCTTGCTCAGCTTTTGAGGAGGAAAGAACTTAGCCAAGAAGGCCGTGACCAGCTTATCCCAAGAGTTCAGGCTATCTTTAGGTTGTGAGTCCAACCATGTTCTAGCTCTGTCTCTTACAGCAAAAGGGAAAAGCATGAGCCTGTAGACTTCAGGATCTACTCCATTAGTCTTAACAGTCTCACAGATCTGCAAGAACTCAGTTAAAAACTGATAGGGATCTTCTGATGGAAGTCCATGGAATTTGCAGTTCTGTTGCATTAGAGCAACTAATTGAGGTTTCAGCTCAAAATTATTTGCTCCAATGGTAGGGATTGAGATGCTTCTTCCATCAAACTTGGAAGTAGGTGTAGTATAATCACCAAACATCCTCCTTGCATTATTGTTGTTAGGTGCGTCTGCCATCTCCTTTTCTTGTTCAAAAATTTCAGTAAGGTTATCTCTAGATTGTTGTAATTTAGCTTCTCTTAGTTTTCTCTTCAGAGTCCTTTCAGGTTCTGGATCAGCTTCAACAAGAATGCCCTTTTCCTTGTTCCTGCTCATATGAAAGAGAAGAGAACAAGAAAAGAAGAGGAATCCTCTATGTTACAGAAAAGGGGTTCCTTATTGTTAGTAGAAGAAGAAAGGGAATTAGAGTGAAGAAGAATGGATAATCCAAACACAAGTGTGAGGATAGAAGTGTTAATGGATGAATAGATAAATAGAAGGAGATTAGAGATGAGAGAAGAATTCAAAAATTTAACAAAATAAAATAAAAATATTTTAAATTTAAATTTAAAATTCAAAAATTAAAATTAAAATTAAATTAAATTAAAATTAAAACAATTAGTTAATTAAAACGAAATTTTGAAAAAGAGGGAAGGGATTTTTGAAAATTAAAGGTGGAGAGTTAGTTGGGCAGTTTTGAAGAAGATATGATTGAAACAAAAAGATATGATTGAGTAAAAGAGATTTGGAATTTGTTTTTGAAAAAGATATGATTGAAATTGAAAAAGATATGATTGAAACAAAAAGATAAGATTGATTGAAAAAGATTTAAAAATCAATTTTAAAAAGATTAGAGGTTAGGGGAGAAGTTAGAAAGAATTTTGAAATTGATTTTGAAAAAGATATGATAAGGAATTGAAAAGATTTAATTTTGAAAACTAAAGTTGATTACTTGACTAACAAGAAACAAAAAGATATGATTTTAAAATTTAAAGATTGAACCTTTCTTAATAGGCAAGTAACAACTTAATATTTTTGAATCAATCATATTAAATGTTGGTATTAATTTCGAAAATATGAAATGAAAATAAGAAAAAGATTTTTGAAAATCAATTTGAAATTTTCGAAAATTATGAAAGAAAAATGAAAAGGATTTGATTTTTGAAAAAGATTTTGAAAAAGATAAGATTTTCAAATTGAAAATTTGAGTTGACTCATAAGAAACAATTTGATTTTTAAAATTTTTTGAAAATGTCAATCCAAATTTTCGAAAATTTATGAGAGAAAAGGGAAAGATATTTTTTTGATTTTTGAATTTTAATAAAGAAAGAGAAAAACAACCCAAAGACTCAATGCATGAAAATTTTGGATCAAAACATGTGATGCATGCAAGAACACTATGAATGTCAAGATGAACACCAAGAACACTTTGAATGTCAAGATGAACACCAAGAACTTATTTTTAAAAAATTTTCAAGAAAAAAAAATATGCAAGACACCAAACTTAAAAATTTGCAAACTTTAGACACTAACAAATTGAAAATGCATATGAAAAACAAGTAAAGACACAAAACAAGAAAATAAGGGGATCAAACAAGAAGACTGGCCAAGAACAACTTGAAGATCATGAAGAATGCAATGCATGAAATTTTTGAAAATAATTTTTAGAAAATTAAAAAGATGCAATTGACACCAAACTTAAAACTTCACTCTAGACTCAAACAAGAAACACAAAAAATATTTTTGATTTTATGATTTTATAAATTTTTTTGATTTTTCGAAAATAAATTTGGGAAAAATGAAAAAAGAAGATATATATATATTTGTATTTTTCGAAAATAAGAAATAAAAAGCTTAAAATTAAAATAAAATTACCTAATCTGAGCAACAAGATGAACTGTCAATTGTCCAAACTCGAACAATCCCCGGCAACGGCGCAAAAAACTTGGTGTGCGAAATCGTGATCATTCCTACCTTGGTAACGGCGCTAAGAACTCAATACGCACGTTCATGTTCTTAATTCTGTTTCACAACTTCGTACAACTAACCAGCAAGTGCACTGGGTCGTCCAAGTAATAAACCTTACATGAGTAAGGGTCGATCCCATGGAGATTGTCGGTATGAAGCAAGCTATGGTCATCTTGTAAATCTCAGTCAGGTGGATATTAGATGGTTATGGAGTTTTCGAATAATAATAATAATTAAACAGAAAATAAAGATAGAGATACTTATGTAATTCATTGGTGAGAATTTCAGATAAGCGTATAGAGATGCTTTCGTTCCTCTGAACCTCTGCTTTCCTACTGTCTTCATCCAATCAATCCTACTCCTTTGCATGGCAAGCTCTATGTAGGGCATCACCGTTGTCAATGGCTACATCCCATCCTCTCAGTGAAAAAGTTCCAAATGCTCTGTCACGGCACGGCTAATCATCTGTCGGTTCTCGATCATACTGGAATAGGATCCATTGATCCTTTTGCGTCTGTCACTATGCCCAGCACTCGCGAGTTTGAAGCTCGTCACAGCCATCCCTTCCCAAATCATACTTGGAATACCACAGACAAGGTTTAGACTTTTCGGATCTCAGGAATGGCCATCCATGGGTTCAAACTTATACCACAAAGACTCTAATATCTCGGACTCGGTCCCCTGTATTAGATATCTAAGTGATATCCATTCAATCTAAGGTAGAACGGAAGTGGTTGTCAGGCACGCGCTCATAAGTTGAGAATGATGATGACTGTCACGATCATCACATCCATCATATTGAAGTGCAAATGAATATCTTAGAAGCGGAATAAGTTGAATTGAATAAAAAAATAGTAGTACTTTACATTAATCTTTGAGGAACAGCAGAGCTCCACACCTTAATCTATGGTGTGTAGAAACTCTACCATGGAAAATACATAAGTGATGAAGGTTCAGGCATGGCCGAGAGGCCAGCACCGAAACGTGATCTAAAGATGAAACTAAGGATCATCCAAAGATGTAAATACAATAGTAAAAAGTCCTATTCATACTAAAATAGTTACCTAGGGTTTACAGAGATAAGTAAATGATGCAGAAATCCACTTCTGGGGCCCACTTGGTGTGTGCTTGGGCTGAGCATTGAGCTTTACATGTGTAGAGGTCTTTCTTGGGGTTGAACGCCAGTTTGTAACCTGTTTTTGACATTTAACTCCACTTTGCAACCTGTTTCTGGCGTTTGACTCCAGAATGCAGCATGGAACTGGTGTGCAACGCCAGTTTACGTCCTATATCCTTAATCAAAGTATAGACTATTATATCATGCTGGAAAGCCCTGGATGTCTAATTTCCAACGCAATTGAGAGCGCGCCATTTGGAGTTCTGTAGCTCCAGAAAATTGACTTTGAGTGCAGGGAGGTCAGAATCCATCAGCATCTGCAGTCCTTCTTTAACCTCTGAATCTGATTTTTGCTCAAGTACCTCAATTTCAGCCAGAAAATACCTGAAATCATAAGAAAACACACAAACTCATAATAAAGTCCAGAAATGTGAATTTTAATTAAAAACTAATAAAAATATACTAAAAACTAACTAAATTATACTGAAAACTATGTAAAAACAATGCCAAAAAGCGTGTAAATTATTCGCTAATCAGTACACTTCTGAAAGAAATCCTGTGAATAATAGGACAACTCAGAAGAGGAGAGTTCTTGAGATTGATACTCTGAATGCCATATTAGCTCAGAACAAAATATTGACTCAGCAAGTCAATATGATTTCTCAGAGTCTGACTGGAATGCAAGCTACATCTGGCAGTACTAAAGAAGCTTCCTCTGAAGAAGAAGCCTATGACCCTGAGAATCCTGGAATGGAAGAAGTGAATTACATAGGATAATCCTATGGAAACACTTACAATCCTTCATGGCGGAATCATCCTAATCTCTCATGGAAGGATCAACAGAAGCCTCAATAAGGTTTTAATAATAATAATGGTGGGAGAAATAGGTTTGGCAATAGCAAGCCTTTTCCATCATCTTCTGAGCAACAGACAGAGAATTCTAAGCAGAGCTTCTCTGACTTAGCAACCATAGTATCTGATCTATCTAAGACCACTCTCAGTTTTATGACTGAAACAAGGTCCTCTATAAGAAATTTGGAGGCACAAGTGGGTCAGCTGAGTAAAAGAGTTACTGAACTCCCTCCTAGTACTCTCCCAAGTAATACAGAAGAGAATCCAAAGAGAGAGTGCAATGCCATCAACACGTCCAACATGGCCGAACCTGTAGAGGAGGGAAAGGTAGTGATTTCCAGTGAGGAAGACCTCATTGGACGTCCACTAGCCACTAAGGAGTTCTGATGAGCGGATAATTTATACGTTTTTTGGCATTGTTTTTAGTATGTTTTTAGTATGATTTAATTAGTTTTCATTATGTTTTTATTAGTTTTTATGCTAAATTCACATTTCTGGACTTTACTAGGAGTTTGTGTGTTTTTTGTGATTTCAGTTATTTTTTGGCTGAAATTGAGGGACTTGAGCAAAAATCAGATTCAGAGGTTGAAGAAGGACTGCAGATGCTGTTGGATTCTGACCTCCCTGCACTCAAAGTGAATTTTCTGGAGCTACAGAACTCCAAATGGCGCGCTCCCAATTGCGTTGGAAAGTAGACATCCAGAGCTTTCCAGAAATATATAATACTCTATACTTTGCTCGAGTTTAGATTACGCAAACTGGCGTTGAACGCTAGTTCTATGTTGCAGTCTGGTGTTCAGCGCCAGAAACAAGTTGCAAAGTGGAGTTCAACGCCAGAAACACGTTACAAACTGGCGTTCAACTCCAAAAATGACCTCTCCACGTGAAAGCTTCATGCTCAGCCCAAGCACACACCAAGTAGGCCCCGGAAGTGGATTTCTACACCATTTACTCAATTCTATAAACCCTAGTAACTAGTTTAGTGTAAATAGGACTTTTTACTATTGTATTAGACATCTTGGGACGTTTAGTTTTTAGATCATGGGGTCTGGCCTCTCGGCCATTCCTGGACCTTATCACTTATGTATTTTCAAACGGTAGAGTTTCTACAAACCATAGATTAAGGTGTAGAGCTCTGCTGTTCCTCAAGGATTAATGCAAAGTACTACTGTTTTTCTATTCAATTCAACTTATTTCACTTCTAAGATATTCATTCGCACTTCAATATGATGGATGTGATGATCGTGACAGTCATCATCATTCTCAACTTATGAACGCGTGACTGACAACCACTTCCGTTCTACCTTAGACTGAATGGATATCTCTTGGATATCTAATACAGGGGACCGAGTCCGAGTTATTAGTGTCTTCGTGGTATAAGTTAGAACCCATGGATGGCCATTCCTGAGATCCAGAAAGTCTAAACCTTGTCTGTGGTATTCCGAGTAGGATCCGGGAAGGGATGGCTGTGACGAACTTCAAACTCGCGAGTGCTGGGCGTAGTGACAGACGCAAAAAGATAGTAAATCCTATTCCAGTATGATCGAGAACCGACAGATGATTAGCCATACAGTGACAGCACATTGGACCATTTTCACAGGAGGATGGGATGTAGCCATTGACAACAGTGATGCTCTACATAAAGCTTGCCATAGAAAGGAGTAGGATTGATTGGATGAAGACAGCAGGAAAGCAGAGATCAGAGGAATGAAAGCATCTCTATACGCTTATCTGAAATTCTCACCAATGAATTACATAAGTACCACTATCCTATTTTATATTTTATTTATTTTCATCCACTATAATTTCTTAATACAATTTAATCCACCTGACTGAGATTTACAAGGTGACCATAGCTTGCTTCAAGCCGACAATCTCCGTGGGATCGACCCTTACTCACGTAAGGTTTATTACTTGGACGACCCAGTGCACTTGCTGGTTAGTTTGTACGAAGTTGTGAAACAGATATATGATCATGAACGTGCGTATTGAGTTTTTAGCGCCGTTACCAAGGAATGGAATGATCACGATTTCGCACACCAAGTTTTTGGCGCCGTTGCCGGGGACTGTTCGAGTTTGAACAACTAACGGTTCATCTTGTTGCTCAGATTAGGTAACTTTCTTTTCGTTTTCTTTTCAAAAAAAAATATTTCTTCTTTTTCGTTTTTCCCAAAATAATTTTCGAAAAAACCAAAAAATTTACAAAATCATAAAATCAAAAAAGTATTTTTTGTGTTTCTTGTTTGAGTCTAGAGTCAAGTTTTAAGTTTGGTGTCAATTGCATCTTTTTAATTTTCTAAAAATTAATTTCGAAAATTTCATGCATTGCATCCTTCATGATCTTCAAGTTGTTCTTGGCCTGTCTTCTTGTTTGATCTTCATATTTTCTTGTTTTGTGTCTTTTCTTGTTTTTCATATGGATTCTTGAATTCTTAGTGTCTAAAAATAAAAAATTTTTAAGTTTGGTGTCTTGCATGTTTTCTTTTCTTGAAAATTTTTCAAAAATAAGTTCTTGGTGTTCATCTTGACATTCATAGTGTTCTTGCATGCATTGTGTGTTTTGATTCATAATTTTTATGTTATGAGTCTTTTTCATGTTTTTCTTTTTCTTCATTAAAAATTCAAAAATCAAAAAAATTTCTTTCCTTGTTTCTCTCTTTAAATTTCGAAAATTTGGATTGACTTTTTCAAAAATTTTCAAAATTAGTTGTTTCTTATGAGTCAAATCAAATTCTAAATTTAATAATCTTATCTTTTTCAAAACTTTTTCAAAAAATCAAATCTTTTTCAAATTTTCTTAATAATTTCGAAATTTTTAAAATTAATTTTCAAAAATCTTTTTCTTAATTTTAGTTCATGATTTTCGAATTAGTTACTAACATTTAATGTGATTGATTCAAAAATATTAAGTTGTTACTTGCCTAGTAAGAAAGGTTCAATCTTTAAATTTTAAAATCATATCTTTTTGTTTCTTGTTAGTTAAGTAATCAACTTTAACTTTAAAAATCAAATCTTTTTAAATTTCTTTTTCAAATCTTTTTCAAATTCAATTTCAAAATCTTTTCTAACTTCTTTCCTAACCTCTTATCTTTTTAAAATAAATTTTAAATCTTTTTCAATTAATCTTATCTTTTTGTTTCAATCATATCTTATTAAATTTAAATCATATCTTTTTCAAAAACAAATTTTAAATCTTTTCTAATCAATCAATCCTATCTTTTTGTTTCAATCATATCTTTTTCAAAACTACCTAACTAGTCCTCTCTCTCTCTTATTTTCGAAAATTCCCTCTTTCCTTTTTCAAAATTCCTTTTTAATTAACTAATTGTTTTAATTTTAATTTAATTTCAACTTTAATTTTCGAAATCTAACTTTCAATTTTAATTTTTATTTTAATTAAAATTCGTTATTCTCTCTTTCATCTCCTTCTATTTATTTATTCATCTACTAACACTTCTCTCCCATCCAAAAATTCGAACACCACCTCCCTCTCTGTGTTCGAGTTTTTTCTCTTCTCTTCTTTACATTACATTCTTTTCTTCTTCTACTCACACAAAGGAACCTCTCTCTACTGAGGCAAAGAGGATCCCTATTATTTTCTGTTCCCTTCTTTGTCATATGAGCAGGAGCAAGGACAAGAACATTCTTGTTGAAGTAGATCCTGAACCTGAAAGGACTCTAAAAAGGAAACTAAGAGAAGCTAAAATACAACAATCCAGAGACAACCTTACAGGAATTTTCGAACAGGAAGAGGAGATGGCAGCCGAAAATAATAATAATGCAAGGAGGATACTTGGTGACTTTACTGCACCTAATTCCAATTTACATGGAAGAAGCATCTCCATCCCTGCCATTGGAGCAAACAACTTTGAGCTGAAACCTCAATTAGTTTCTCTGATGCAGCAGAACTGCAAGTTTCATGGACTTCCATCTGAAAATCCTTTTCAGTTCTTAACTGAATTCTTGCAGATCAGTGATACTGTTAAGACCAATGGGGTTGATCCCGAGGTCTACAGGCTTATGCTTTTCCCGTTTGCTGTAAGAGACAGAGCTAGAGTGTGGTTGGACTCTCAACCCAAAGATAGCCTGAACTCTTGGGATAAGCTGGTCACGACTTTCTTAGCCAAGTTCTTTCCTCCTCAAAAGCTTAGTAAGCTTAGAGTGGATGTTCAAATCTTCAGACAGAAAAAAAGGTGAATCCCTCTATGAAGCTTGGGAGAGATATAAGCAACTGACCAAAAAGTATCCTTCTGACATGCTTTCAGAATGGACCATTCTGGATATATTCTATGATGGTCTATCTGAACTATCAAAGATGTCATTGGACCATTCTGCAGGTGGATCTATTCACCTAAAAAAAATGCCTGCAGAAGCTCAAGAACTCATTGACATGGTTGCTAATAACCAGTTCATGTATACTTCTGAGAGGAGTCCTATAAGTAATGGGACGCCTCAGAAGAAGGGAGTTCTTGAAATTGATACTCTGAATGCCATATTGGCTCAGAACAAAATATTGACTCAGCAAGTCAATATGATTTCTCAGAGTCTGAATGGAATGCAAGCTGCATCCAACAGTACTCAAGGGGCATCTTCTGAAGAAGAAGCTTATGATCCTGAGAACCCTGCAATAGCAGAGGTGAATTACATGGGGGAACCCTATGGAAACACCTATAATCCCTCATGGAGAAATCACCCAAATCTCTCATGGAAGGATCAACAAAAGCCTCAACAAGGCTTTAATAATGGTGGAAGAAACAGGTTTAGCAATAGCAAGCCTTTTCCATCATCCACTCAGCAAAAGACAGAGAGTTTTGAGCAGAATCCATCTAGCTTGGCAAATATAGTCTCTGATCTATCTAAGGCCACTGTGAGTTTCATGAATGAAACAAGGTCCTCCATTAGAAATTTGGAAGCACAAGTGGGCTAGCTGAGTAAAAGAATCACTGAAACCCCTCCTAGTACTCTCCCAAGCAATACAGAAGAAAATCCAAAAGGAGAGTGCAAGGGCATTGAATTGATCATCATGGCCGAACCTACAAGGGAGGGAGAGGACGTGAACCCCTGTGAGGAAGACCTCCTGGGACGTCCAGAGATCAATAAGGAGTTTTCCTCTGAGGAACCAAAGGAATCTGAGGCTCATCTAGAGACCATAGAGATTCCATTGAACCTCCTTATGCCATTCATGAGCTCTGATGAGTATTCTTCTTCTGAAGAGAATGAAGATGTTACTGAAGAGCAAGTTGCCAAGTACCTTGGTGCTATCATGAAGGTGAATGCCAAATTATTTGGTAATGAGACTTGGGAAGATGAACCTCTCTTGCTCACCAATGAACTGAGTGATCTGGATCAACTGAGATTGCCTCAGAAGAAACAGGATCCTAGAAAGTTCTTAATACCTTGTACCATAGGCACCATGACCTTTGAGAAGGCTCTATGTGACCTTGGGTCAGGGATAAACCTCATGCCCCTCTCTGTAATGGAGAAATTGGGAATCTTTGAGGTGCTAGTTGCCAGAATCTCTCTAGAGATGGCAGACAACTCAAGAAAACAGGCTTATGGACTAGTAGAGGACGTGTTAGTAAAGGTTGAAAGCCTTTACATCCCTGTTGATTTTATAATCCTACAGACTGAGAAGGATAAGGATAATCCATCATCCTTGGAAGACCCTTCCTAGCCACAGCAAGAGCTGTGATTGATGTGGACAGAGGAGAGTTAGTCCTTCAACTGAATGAGGACTACCTTGTGTTTAAAACTCAAGGTTCTCCTTCTGTAACCATGGAGAGGAAGCATGAAAAGCTTCTCTCACTACAGAGTCAAACAAAGCCCCCACAATCAAACTCTAAGTTTGGTGTTGGGAGGCCTTAGCCAAACTCTAAGTTTGGTGTTAGGAATCTATAAAATTGACCTGATCACCTCTGTTGCTCAGTGAGAGCCCACTGTCAAGCTATTGACATTAAAGAAGCGCTTGTTGGGAGACAACCCAATGTTATTTAATATATTTTATTTTCTTTTCTCTTTGTTATTTCATGATTTACTAGGTTGATGATCATGTGGAGTCACAAAAACTACAAAAAAATTTAAAAACAAAATGAAAAATAGCATTGAAAACAGAACACCCTGGAGGAAGGGCTTGCTGGCGTTAGTTTAAGGAGCATCTGGCTAGCGTTTAACGCCAGAACAGAGCATGAAACTGGCGTTAAATGCCAGAAATAAGCAGCATTCTGGCGTTTAAATGCCAGGAATGCACCCCAAAGGAAAACTGGCGTTCAACGCCAGAAACATGCTGCAGACTGGCGTTGAACGCCCAAAACAAGCATGGAAGTGGCGTTTAACGCCAGAAACATGCTGCAATCTGGCGTTAAACGCTAGGATTGCCTACGGAGGGCGTTTACACGCCTAATTGGAGCAGGGATAATTAAAGTCCTTGGCCCCACTGATCTGTGGACCCCACAGGATCCCTACCTACTTCTTCTCTCCTCTTCACACCTTTACATAACTCTCTTCCCTAAATACCCCTCACAATCAACTCAGTCACTCTTTCCCATCACCTCTTCACCACTGACATCCATCCTCTCTTCCCCAAAAACCACACCTACCTTTAAATTCAAAATAATTTCCCTCCCAAACCCAACCCTAAATGGCCGAACCCTAACCCCTCCCCACTCCTATATAAACCCCTCATTCCTTCTTTATTTTCACACAACACAACCCTCTCTTCTTCCCCTTGGCTGAATCCATATTCTCCCTCCATCTCCTCCATTTTTCTTCTTCTTCTACTTCTTTCTCTTTTATTTTGCTCGAGGACGAGCAACCATTTTAAGTTTGGTGTAGTAAAAGCATTTCTTTTTGTTTTTTCATAACCATTTATGGCACCTAAGGCCAGAAAAACCTCTAGAAAGAGGAAAGGGAAGGCAATCACTTCCACCTCTGAGTCATGGGAGATGGAGAGATTCATCTCTAAGGTTCATCAAGACCACTTCTATGAAGTTGTGGCCAAGAAGAAAGTGATCCCTGAGGTTCCTTTTAAAATCAAAAAGAATGAGTATCCGGAGATCTGACTTGAAATCCAAAGAAGAGGTTGGTAAGTTCTAACCAACCCCATTCAACAAGTCGGGATCTTAATGGTTCAAGAGTTATATGCAAACGCATGGGTCACTAGGAACCATGATCAAAGTGTGAACCCGAATCCAAAAAATGTAAGGTTGGCGTTCAACTTGCCAATGATGGAAGAAAACGCACGCCCCTACACTAGAAGAGTCAACTTTGATCAAAGGTTGGACCAAGTCCTCATGGACATATGTGTGGAAGGAGCTCAATGGAAAATTGACCCAAAGGGCAAGCCGGTTTAACTAAGAAGGCTTGACCTCAAACTAGTGGCTAGAAGATGGTTGGAGTTCATTCAACGCTCAATCATTCCTACTAGCAACCAGTCTGAAGTTACTATAGACCGGGCCATCATGATCCATAGTCATGATTGGGGAGGAAGTGGAAGTTCATGAGATTATACCTCAAGAACTCTACAAGGTGGCTGACAAGTCCTCCACTTTGGCAAGGTTAGCCTTTCTTCACCTCATTTTCCACCTCTACAATTCGGCTGGAATTGACATAGAGGGAGACATCCTCATTGAAGAGGATAAGCCCATCACTAAGAAAAAGATAGAGCAAACAAGAGAGCATGGACCTCAACATGAGCATGAGGAAATTTCTCACTATGAAATCCCTGAGATGCCTCAGGGGATGCACTTTCCTCCACAAAACTATTGGGAACAAATCAACACTTCCCTAGGTGAATTAAGTTCCAACATGGGACAATTAAGGGTGGAACATCAAGAGCACTGCATCATCCTCCATGAAATTAGAGAAGATCAAAGAGCTATGAGGGAGGAGCAAGAAAGACAAGGAAGAGACATAGAGGAGCTCAAAAGCACCATTGGTTCTTCAAGAAGAGGAAGATGCCACCCTCACTAAGGTGGACTCATTCCTTAATCTCCTTGTTTATTTATTTTCCTGTTTTTCGTCTTTTATGTTAAATGTTTGTTTATGTTTGTGTCTTATTACATGATCATTAGTGTCTAAGTATCTATGCCCTAAAGTAGTGAATATGAATCCATCACCTCTCTTAAATGAAAAATGTTTTAAAAACAAAAGAACAAGACGTACATAGTTTTGAATTCATCCTTCAAACTAGTTTAATTATTTTGATGTGGTGACAATACTTTTTGTTTTCTGAATGAATGCTTGAACAGTGCATATGTCTTTTGAATTTGATGTTTAAGAATGTTAAATATGTTGGCTCTTGAAAGAATGATGACAAGGAGACATGTTATTTGATAATCTGAAAAATCATAAAAATGATTCTTGAAGCAAGAAAAAGCAGTGAATACAAAAGCTTGCAGAAAAAAAAATATAGCGAAAAAAAAAGAGAAAAACAAAAAGCAAGCAGAAAAAGCCAAAAGCTCTTTAAACCAAAAGGCAAGAGCAAAAAGCCAATAGCCCTTAAAACCAAAAGGCAAGGGTAATGGTACGCGGAATCGTGATTACACTTTAATTATGTAAAATTCATTGCTCTTTCTTTCCCTGGGAATGGCGCCAAAAACATGATGCCAAGACCATGGTTCACAACTCCGTGTAACTGACCAGCAAGTGCACTGGGTCGTCCAAGTAATACCTTACGTGAGTAAGGGTCGAATCCCACGGAGATTGTTGGTATGAAGCAAGCTATGGTCACCTTGCAAATCTCAGTTAGGCAGATATAAATTGATAATGGTGTTTTTGAATAATAATTAATAGAATAGGGATAGAAATACTTATGTAATTCATTGGTGAGAATTTCAGATAAGCGAATGGAGATGCTTTCGTTCCTCTGAACCTCTGCTTTCCTGCTATCTTCATCCAATCAGTCTTACTCCTTTCCATGGCTGGCTTTATGTGATACATCACCATTGTCAATGGCTACTTTCAGTCATCTCTCGGGAAAATGATCCAATGCCCTGTCACGGCACGGCTAATCGTCTGGAGGCATCACCCTTGTCAATGTCTTCATCTTATCCTCTCAGTGAAAATGGTCAACGCACCCTGTCACGGCACGGCTATTCATCTGTCGGTTCTCGATCATCCTAGAATAGGATTTACTATCCTTTTACGTCTGTCACTAACGCCCTGCAATCGCGAGTTTGGAGCTCGTCACAGTCATTCATTCATTGAATCCTACTCGGAATACCACAGACAAGGTTTAGACCTTCTGGATTCTCTTGAATGCCGCCATCATTCTAGCTTACGCCACGAAGATTCTGATTAAGAGATCTAAGAGACACTCATTAAATTCTAATGTAGAACGGAAGTGGTTGTCAGGCACGCGTTCATAGGGAATGATGATGATTGTCACGTTCATCACATTCAGATTGAAGTACGAATGAATATCTTAGAAGCGAAATAAGATGAATTGAATAGAAAACAGTAGTACTTTGCATTAATCTTTGAGGAACAGCAGAGCTCCACACCTTAATCTATGGAGTGTAGAAACTCTACCGTTGAAAATACATAAGTGAAAGGTCCAGGCATGGCCGAGATGGCCAGCCCCCTAAAACGTGATCAATAGTCTCCTAAGATGAACAATGGGTTAAAACTGAGACCAAAGATGTCTAATACAATAGTAAAAGGTCTTATTTATAATAAACTAGCTACTAGGGTTTACATGAGTAAGTAATTGATGCATAAATTCACTTCCGGGGCCCACTTGGTGTGTGCTTGGGCTGAGCTTGAGTGTTGCACGTGTAGAAGTCCTTCTTGGAGTTGAACGCTAGCTTTTGTGCCAGTTTGGGCGTTCAACTCTAGTTTTGGCTCCTTTTCTGGCGCTGGACGCCAGATTTGGGCAGAAAGCTGGCGTTGAACGCCAGTTTACATCATCTATTCTTGGCCAAAGTATGAACTATTATATATTGCTGGAAATCCCTGGAAGTCTACTTTCCAACGCAATTGGAAGTGCGCCATTTCGAGTTCTGTAGCTCCAGAAAATCCACTTTGAGTGCAGGGAGGTCAGAATCCAACAACATCAGCAGTCCTTCTTCAACCTCTGAATCTGATTTTTGCTCAAGTCCCTCAATTTCAGCCAGAAAATACCTGAAATCACAGAAAAACACACAAACTCATAGTAAAGTCCAGAAATGTGAATTTAACATAAAAACTAATGAAAACATCCCTAAAAGTAACTAGATTCTACTAAAAACATACTAAAAACAATGTCAAAAAGCGTATAAATTATCCGCTCATCACAACACCAAACTTAAATTGTTGCTTGTCCCCAAGCAACTAAAAATCAAATAGGATAAAAAGAAGAGAATATACTATAAATTCCAAACTATCAATGAAACATAGCTTCAATCATATGAGCGGGACTTATAGCTTTTTGCCTCTTGAATAGTTTTGGCATCTCACTTTATCCATTGAAGTTTAGAATGATTGGCATCTATAGGAACTTCAGATTTCGAATAGTGTTACTGACTCTCCTAGTTCAGTATGATGATTCTTGAACACAGCTTCTTTATGAGTCTTGGCCGTGGCCCTAAGCACTTTGTTTTCCAGTATTACCACCGGATACATAAATGCCACAGACACATAACTGGGTGAACCTTTTCAGATTGTGACTCAACTTTGCTAAAGTCCCCAATTAGAGGTGTCCAGGGTTCTTAAGCACACTCTTCTTTTGCTTTGGACCTTGACTTTAACCGTTCAGTCTCAAGTTTTCACTTGACACCTTCACGCCACAAGCACATGGTTAGGGACAGCTTGGTTTAGCCGCTTAGGTCAGGATTTTATTCCTTTAGGCCCTCCTATCCACTGATGCTCAAAGCCATGGATCCTTTTTATTTACCCTTGCCTTTTGGTTTTAAGGGTTATTGGCTTTTTTTTTTGCTTGCTTTTTCCCTTTTTTCTTTCTGTATTTATTTTTTTTTGCCTATATTTTTTTTTTCTGCAAGCTTAGTTCTTTGCTGCTTTTTCTTGCTTCAAGAATCATTTTTATGATTTTTCAGATTATCAAATAACATGTCTCCTAGTCATCATTCTTTCAAGAGCCAACATATTTAACATTCTTAAACAACAACTTCAAAAGACATATGCACTGTTCAAGCATACATTCACAAAACAAGAAGCATTGTCACCACATCAATATAATTAAGCTAAGTTCAAGGATAAATTCGAAACTCATGTACTTCTTGTTCTTTTGAATTAAAACATTTTTCATTTAAGAGAGGTGATGGATTCATAGGACATTCATAACTTTAAGACATAGTTACTACTACTAATGATCATGTAATGAAGACACAAACATAGATAACCACATAACATAGAAAACGAAAAACAGAGGAAGCAAGAACAAGGAATGAATCCACCTTAGTGATGGTGGCGTTTCCTTCTTGAGGAACCAATGATGTCTTTGAGCTCTTCTATGTCTCTTCCTTGTCTTTGTTGCTCCTCCCTCATTGCTTTTTGATCTTCTCTTATTTCATGAAGCATGATGGAGTGCTCTTGATGTTCCACCCTTAGTTGTCCCATATTGGAACTCAATTCTCCTAGGGAGGTGTTGATTTGCTCCCAATAATTTTGAGGAGGAAAGTGCATTTGAGGCATCTCCGGGATCTCATGGAAATGAGCTTCTTGCGCCTCTTGAGCTCCATGACTGGGCTCTCTTGCTTGCTCCATCTTTTTCTTAGTGATGGGCTTGTCCTCTTTAATGAGGATATCTCCCTCTATGTCAATCCCAGCCGAATTGCATAGGTGACAAATGAGGTAAGGAAAGGCTAACCTTACCATAGTGGAGGACTTGTCAGCCACCTTGTAGAGTTCTTGAGGTATAATCTCATGAACTTCCACCTCTTCTCCAATCATGATGCTATGGATCATGATGGCCCGGTCTACAGTAACTTCAGACCGGTTGCTAGTGGGAATGATTGAACATTGAATGAACTCCAACCATCCTCTAGCTATAGGCTTGAGGTCCAATCTTCTTAGTTGAACCGGCTTGCCTTTGGAGTCAATCTTCCATTGAGCTCCTTCTACACATATGTCCATAAGGACTTGGTCCAACCTTTGATCAAAGTTGACTCTCCTTGTGTAGGGGCGTGCGTTCTCTTCCATGTTTGGCAAGTTGAACGCCAACCTCACATTCTCCGGACTAAAATCTAAGTATTTCCCCCGAACCATTGTAAAATAGTTCTTTGGATCCGGGTTCTTACTTTGATCATGGTTCTTGGTGATCCATGTATTAGCATATAACTCTTGAACCATTAGGATGCCGACTTGTTGGATGGGATTTGTTAGAACTTCCCAACCTCTTCTTTGAATTTCATGTCGGATCTCCGGATACTCATTTCTTTTGAGTTTGAAAGGGACCTCAGGGATCACCTTCTTCTTGGCCACAACATCATAGAAGTGGTCTTGATAGGCTTTGGAGATGAACCTTTCCATCTCCCATGACTCGGATGTGGAAGCTTTTGTCTTTCCTTTCCCCTTTCTAGAAGATTCTCCGGTCTTAGGTGCCATCAATGGTAATGGAAAAACAAAAAGCTTATGCTTTTGCCACTTTCGGCCATATGGGTGGGTGTGGATGGGAAATTGGTTTTGAATTTTGAAGGTAGGTGGAGTTTATGAGGTAGGTTTATGGGGAAGAGTGGATGAATGTGAGTGGTGAAGAGGTGATGGGGAAGAGAGATTGAGGTGATTGGTGAAGGGTTTTTGGGGAAGAGTGTTTATGGGGTTGTGTGAAAGAGAGTGGTGAGAAGAAGTGAGTGGAGGTAGGTGGGGATCCTGTGGGGTCCACAGATCCTGAGTGGATCCTATGGGGTCCACAGATCCTGAGTGGATCCTGTAGGGTCTACAGATTCTGAGTGGATCCTGTGGGGTCCACAGATCCTGAGGTGTTCAAGGATTTACATCCCTGCACCCATTAGGCATGTAAAAATGCCTTTGCACACAACTCTGGGCGTTCAGCGCCAGGTTGGTGGCCATTTTGGGCGTTCAACGCCCATTTGCTGCCATTTCTGGCGTTGAACGCCAGAACCATGCTTGTTCTGGGCGTTCAGCGCCAGGATGCTGCCCATTCTGGGCGTTCAGCGCCAGAACCATGCTCTGTTCTGGCGTTTGAACGCCAGACAGATGCTCCTCCAGGGTGTGATTTTTCTTCTGCTGTTTTTGATTCCGTTTTTGATTTTTTTGTTTATTTTGTGACTCCACATGATCATGAACCTATAAAGACATATAACTAAGAAAAATATAGTTAGATAAATAAAAATTGGGTTGCCTCCCAACAAGCGCTTCTTTAATGTCAATAGCTTGACAGTGGGCTCTCATGGAGCCTCACGGATGTTCAGAGCATTGTTGAGACTCTCCAACACCAAACTTAGAGTTTGGATATGGGAGTTCAACACCAAACTTAGAGTTTGGTTGTGGCCTCCCAACACCAAACTTAGAGTTTGACTGTGGGGGCTTTGTTTGACTCTGCTTTGAGAGAAGCTTTTTCTGCTTCCTCTCCATGGATGCGGAGAGAGATCATTGAGTTTTAAACACAAGGGAGTCCTCATTCCATTGAAGGACTATTTCACCTCTGTCAACATCAATCACAGCTCTTGCTGTGGCCAGGAAAGGTCTTCCTAGGATGATGGATTCATCCTCTTCCTTTCCAGTATCCAGGACTATGAAATCAGCAGGGATGTAAAGGCCTTCAACCTTTACTAATACGTCCTCTACTTGTCCATAAGCCTGTTTTCTAGAGCTGTCTGCCATCTCTAATGAGATTTTAACAGCTTGCACCCCATAGATTCCCAGTTTCTCTATTACAGAGAGGGGCATGAGGTTTATTCCTGAACCAAGGTCACATAGAGCCTTTAAGATCATGGTGCCTATGGTACAGGGTATTATGAACTTTCCAGGATCCTGTCTCTTCTGAGGCAATGTCAGTTGATCCAGATCACTTAGTTCATTAATGAACACGGGAGGTTCAACTTCCCAAGTATCAATGCCAAATAATTTGGCATTTAGCTTCATGATTGCACCAAGAAACTTGGCAGTTTGCTCTTCAGTAACATCCTCATTCTCTTCAGAAGAGGAATACTCATCAGAGCTCATGAAGGGCATAAGGAGGTTCAATGGAATCTCTATGGTCTCTAGATGAGCCTCAGAGTCCTTTGGTTCCTCAGAGGGAAGCTCCTTATTGATCACTGGACGTCCCAGGAGGTCTTCCTCCTTGGGATTCACGTCCTCCTCTCCCTCATTGGGTTCGGCCATTTTGCTTATGTCAATGGCCTTGCATTCTCCTTTTGGATTCTCTTCTGTATTGCTTGGGAGAGTACTGGGAGGGATTTCAGTGATCCTTTTACTCAGCTGGCCCACTTGTGCTTCCAAATTTCTAATGGAAGACCTTTTTTCATTCATGAAACTCACAGTGGCCTTGGATAGATCAGAGACTAGATTTGCTAAATTAGAAGCATTTTGTTCAGAGTTCTCTGTCTGTTGCTGAGTGGATGATGGAAAAGGTTTATTATTGTTAAACCTGTTTCTTCCACCATTATTAAAGCCTTGTTGAGGCTTTTGATCCTTCCATGAGAAATTTGGATGATTTCTCCATGATGAGTTATAGGTGTTTCCATAAGGTTCACATAAGTAATTCACCTCTGCTATTGCAGGGTTCTCAGGATCATAAGCTTCTTCTTCAGAAGATGCCTCTTGAGTACTGTTGGATGCAGCTTGCATTCCATTCAGACTCTGAGAAATCATATTGACTTGCTGAGTCAATATTTTATTCTGAGCCAATATGGCATTCAGAGTATCAATCTCACGAACTCCCTTCTTCATAGGCGTCCCATTATTCACAGGATTCCTTTCAGAAGTGTACATAAACTGGTTATTTGCAACCATGTCAATGAGTTCTTGAGCTTCTGCAGGTGTTTTCTTCAGGTGAATGGATCCACCTGCAGAGGTATCCAATGACATCTTAGATAACTCAGACAAACCATCATAGAATATATCCAGGATGGTCCATTCTGAAAGCATGTCAGAAGGGCACTTTTTGGTCAGTGCTTTGTATCTCTCCCAAGCTTCATAGAGGGATTCACCTTCTTTCTGTCTGAAGGTTTGAACATCAGCTCTAAGCTTGCTCAGCTTTTGAGGAGGAAAGTACTTGGCTAAGAAAGCCGTGACCAGCTTATCCCAAGAGTTCAGGCTGTCTTTGGGTTGAGAATCAAACCATAATCTAGCTCTGTCTCTTACAGCAAAAGGGAAAAGCATGAGCCTGTAGACTTCAGGATCTACTCCATTAGTCTTAACAGTATCACATATCTGCAAGAATTCAGTTAAGAACTGAAAAGGATCTTCAGATGGAAGTCCATGAGAACTTGCAGTTCTGCTGCATCAGAGAAACTAATTGAGGTTTCAGCTCAAAGTTGTTTGCTCCAATGGCAGGAATGGAGATGCTTCTTACATGTAAATTGGAATTAGGTGCAGTAAAGTCACCAAGCATCTTCCTTACATTATTATTATTTTCGGCTGCCATCTCCTCTTCCTGTTCGAAAATTTCTGAAAGGTTATTTCTGGATTGTTGTAATTTAGCTTCTCTTAATTTTCTCTTCAGAGTCCTTTCAGGTTCCGGATCTGCTTCAACAAGAATGTTCTTGTCCTTGCTCCTGCTCATATGACAAAGAAGAGGGCACAGAAAAAATAATAATAATAATATGGATCCTTTATACCACAGTATAGGGATCCCTGTGTGAGTAGAAGAAGAGGGGGATACAAAGAATGTAATATAATGGAAGAAACACAACTGTGAGGAGGGTTGAGATGTGAGATGAGATGTTAGTAGATGAATAAATAAATAGAATAAGATGAGAAAGGGAGAATTTTCGAAAAATGTTTTTGAAAAAGAGTTGGTGATTTTCGAAAATGGTTTTTGAAAAATGTTAGTATTTTTTGAAAATTTTTAAAATAAAAAATAAAGATAAGAATAATTAGTTAATTAAAAAGAAATTTTTGAAAAAGAGGGAAGATATTTTCGAAAATTAGAGAGAGAGAGTTAGTTAGGTAGTTTTGAAAAAGTTAAGAAACAAACAAAAAGTTAGTTAGTTAGTTGAAACAAATTTTGAAAAGATAAGAAGTTAGGAGGTTAGGAAAGATATTTTGAAACCAACTTTTTGAAAAAGGTAAGATAAGAAGATATTTTAGAAATTAGTTTTGAGAAAGATTTGATTTTTTTAAAATCTCAATTAATGACTTGATTCATAAGAAATCACAAGATATGATTCTAGAACTTAAAGTTTGAATCTTTCTTAACAAGTAAGTAACAAACTTGAAATTTTTGAATCAAAACATTAATTGTTATTGTTATTTTCGAAAATTATGATATAAAAATAAGGAAAAGTTTTTTTTGAAAAATATTTTGTTGGAATTTTCGAAAATAACTAAGAGATTTGAAAAAGATTTGATTTTTGAAAAAGATTTTGAAAAAGATAAGATTTTCAAATTGAAAATTTGATTTGACTCATAAGAAACAACTTGATTTTAAAAATTTTTGAAAAAGTCAACTCAAATTTTCGAATTTGATGAGAGAAAAAGGGAAAGATATTTTTTTTGATTTTTTTGAATTTTTATGATGCAAGAGAAAAACACTAAAAAGATGCAATGCATGAAATTTTTTTTTAGATCAAAACAATGAATGCGTGCAAGAATGCTATGAATGTCAAGATGAACACCAAGAACACTATGAATGTCAAGATGAACACCAAGAACATATTTTTGAAAAATTTTTTATGCAAAGAAAACATGTAAGACACCAAACTTAGAAATCTTTCATGTTTAGACTCTAAGAAATGAAAAATGCACATGTAAAACAAGAAAAGACACAAAACATGAAAACATTAAGATCAAACAAGAAGACTTACCAAGAACAACTTGAAGATCATGAAGAACACTATGAATGCATGATATTTTCGAAAAATGCAAGATGCATATGCAAGTGACACCAAACTTATGATATGACTCAAGACTCAAACAAGAAACACAAAAAATATTTTTGATTTTTATGATTTTTTAGTTTTTTTGGATTTTTTTTCAAAAATTATATGAAAAAGAAAAAATAAGGATTCCAAAATTTTTAACATGAATTCCAGGAATCTTGCATTCTTAGTCTAAAGCTTCAGTCCAGGAATTAGACATTGCTCACTAGCCAGCCAAGCTTTCAATGAAAGCTCCGGTCCAAAACACTAGACATGGCCAATGGCCAGCCAAGCTTCAGCATGTAATTCAGACATGACACGCCTGACATACTCATTCCCAAAGGAATTAGACATGGCTTTACAGCCAGCCAGGCTTCAACATGCTTCATGAAACACTAGAATTCATTCTTAAAAATTTTGAATAAAATTTTTCTGAAAACATTTTTATATTATTATTTTTTTTTCGAAAAAAAAGGAGAAAATTTTGAAAGATTTTTTTGAAAAATTTTTGAAAACAAAATAAAAAGAAAATTACCTAATCTGAGCAACAAGATGAACCGTCAGTTGTCCATACTCGAACAATCCCCGGCAACGGCACCAAAAACTTGGTGCACGAAATTGTGATGTCCAGGCTCGAACAATCCCCGGCAACGGCGCCAAAAACTTGGTACGCGGAATCGTGATTACAGTTTAATTATGTAAAATTCATTGCTCTTTCTTTCCCTGGAAATGGCGCCAAAAACATGATGCCAAGACCATGGTTCACAACTCCGTGTAACTGACCAGCAAGTGCACTGGGTCGTCCAAGTAATACCTTACGTGAGTAAGGGTCGAATCCCACGGATATTGTTGGTATGAAGCAAGCTATGGTCACCTTGCAAATCTCAGTTAGGCAGATATAAATTGATAATGGTGTTTTCGAATAATAATTAATAGAATAGGGATAGAAATACTTATGTAATTCATTGGTGAGAATTTCAGATAAGCGAATGGAGATGCTTTCGTTCCTCTGAACCTCTGCTTTCCTGCTATCTTCATCCAATTAGTCTTACTCCTTTCCATGGCTGGCTTTATGTGATACATCACCACTGTCAATGGCTACTTTTGGTCATCTCTCGGGAAAATGATCCAATGCCCTGTCACGGCACGGCTAATCGTCTGGAGGCATCACCCTTGTCAATGGCTTCATCTTATCCTCTCAGTGAAAATGGTCAACGCACCCTGTCACGGCACGGCTATTCATCTGTCGGTTCTCGATCATGCTGGAATAGGATTTACTATCCTTTTACGTCTGTCACTAACGCCCTGCAATCGCGAGTTTGGAGCTCGTCACAGTCATTCATTCATTGAATCCTACTCGGAATACCACAGACAAAGTTTAGACCTTCCGGATTCTCTTGAATGCCGCCATCATTCTAGCTTACGCCACGAAGATTCTGATTAAGAGATCTAAGAGACACTCATTCAATTCTAATGTAGAACGGAAGTGGTTGTCAAGCACGCGTTCATAGGGAATGATGATGATTGTCACGTTCATCATATTCAGATTGAAGTACGAATGAATATCTTAGAAGCAAAATAAGATGAATTGAATAGAAAACAGTAGTACTTTGCATTAATCTTTGAGGAACAGCAGAGCTCCACACCTTAATCTATGGAGTGTAGAAACTCTCCCGTTGAAAATACATAAGTGAAAGGTCCAGACATGGCCGAGATGGCCAGCCCCCTAAAACGTGATCAATAGTCTCCTAAGATGAACAATGGGTTAAAACTGAGACCAAAGATGTCTAATACAATTGTAAAAGGTCTTATTTATAATAAACTAGCTACTAGGGTTTACATGAGTAAGTAATTGATGCATAAATTCACTTCCCAGGCCCACTTGGTGTGTGCTTGGGCTGAGCTTGAGTGTTGCACGTGTAGAAGTCCTTCTTGGAGTTGAATGCCAGCTTTTGTGCCAGTTTGGGCGTTCAACTCTGGTTTTGGCTCCTTTTCTGGCGCTGGACGCCAGATTTGGGCAAAAAGCTGGCGTTGAACACCAGTTTACGTTGTCTATTCTTGGCCAAAGTATGGACTATTATATGTTTCTGGAAAGCCCTGGAAGTCTACTTTCCAACGCAATTGGAAGCGCGCCCTTTCGAGTTCTGTAGCTCCAGAAAATCCACTTTGAGTGCAGGGAGGTCAGAATCCAACAACATCAGCAGTCCTTCTTCAACCTCTGAATCTGATTTTTGCTCAAGTCCCTCAATTTCAGCCAGAAAATACCTGAAATCACAGAAAAACACACAAACTCATAGTAAAGTCCAGAAATGTAAATTTAACATAAAAACTAATGAAAACATCCCTAAAAGTAATTAGATCCTACTAAAAACATACTAAAAACAATGTCAAAAAGCGTATAAATTATCCGCTCATCAGGTAATAAAAAGGATCCAAGGCTTTGAGCATCAGTGGATAGGAGGGCCTAAAGGAATAAAATCCTGACCTAAGCGGCTAAACCAAGCTGTCCCTAACCATGTGCTTGTGGCGTGAAGGTGTCAAGTGAAAACTTGAGACTGAACGGTTAAAGTCAAGGTCCAAAGCAAAAGAAGAGTGTGCTTAAGAACCCTGGACACCTCTAATTGGGGACTTTAGCAAAGTTGAATCACAATCTAAAAAGGTTCACCCAGTTATGTGTCTGTGGCATTTATGTATCCGGTGGTAATACTGGAAAACAAAGTGCTTAGGGCCACGACCAAGACTCATAAAGTAGCTGTGTTCAAGAATCAACATACTGAACTAGGAGAATCAATAACACTATCTGAATTCTAAGTTCCTATAGATGCCAATCATTCTGAACTTTAATGGATAAAGCGAGATGCCAAAACTATTCAAGAGGCAAAAATCTACAAGTCCCGCTCATCTGATTGGAGCTAAGTTTTATTGATATTTTAAAATTTATAGTATATTCTCTTCTTTTTATCCTATTTAATTTTTAGTTGCTTGGGTACAAGCAACAATTTAAGTTTGGTGTTGTGATAAGCGGATAATTTATACGCTTTTTGGCATTTTTTTAGTATGTTTTTAGTATGATTTAATTAGTTTTCATTATGTTTTTATTAGTTTTTATGCTAAATTCACATTTCTGGACTTTACTATGAGTTTGTGTATTTTTCTGTGATTTCAGGTATTTTCTGGCTGAAATTGAGGGACTTGAGCAAAAATCAGATTTAGAGGTTGAAGAAGGACTGCAGATGCTGTTGGATTCTGACCTCTCTGCACTCAAAGTGGATTTTCTGGAGCTACAGAACTCCAAATGGCACGCTCCCAATTGCGTTGGAAATTAGACATCCAGGGCTTTCCAGCAATATATAATAGTCCATACTTTGCCCGAGTTTAGATGACTAAAACCGGCATTGAACGCCAGTTCCATGTTGCAATCTGGCGTTTAGCGCCAGAAACAAGTTGCAAAGTGGAGTTCAATGCCAGAAACACGTTACAAACTGGCGTTCAACTCCAAAAATAACCTCTCCACGTGAAAGCTTCATGCTCAGCCCAAGCACACACCAAGTGGGCCCCGAAAGTGGATTTCTACATCATTTACTGAATTCTGTAAATCCTAGTAACTAGTTTAGTATAAATAGGACTTTTTACTATTGTATTAGACATCTTGGGACGTTTAGTTCTTAGATCATGGGGGCTGGCCTCTCGGCCATGCCTGGACCTTATCACTTATGTATTTTCAAACGGTAGAGTTTCTATACACCATAGATTAAGGTGTGGAGCTCTGCTGTTCCTCAAGGATTAATGCAAAGTACTACTGTTTTTCTATTCAATTCAACTTATTCCGCTTCTAAGATATTCATTCGCACTTCAATATGATGGATGTGATGATCGTGACAGTCATCATCATTCTCAACTTATGAGCGTGTGCCTGACAACCACTTCCGTTCTACCTTAGACTGAATGGATATCTCTTGGATATCTAATACAGGGGACCGAGTCCGAGTTATTAGTGTCTTCGTGGTATAAGTTAGAACCCATGGATGGCTATTCTTGAGATCCAAAAAGTTTAAACCTTGTCTGTGGTATTCCGAGTAGGATCCAGGAAGGGATGGCTGTGACGAACTTCAAACTCGCGAGTGCTGGGTGACGATTGGATTTTTGATGGTTTAGAATTTCACAAATGAATTCTCGTTGCAAGTATAGTTCCTAAACCAAACAATAATCCTTTCATACAAAAAGTTGTTTGTCACTTGTACAAACCCCTAAAATTTATAAACCGAAGTATTGAACCTCGGGTCGTTCTCCCTAGGAATTACAATGAAGTGTCTTGTTATTGGTTATGGATTGTATTTTGGGGTTTTGGGATAAGGGACATGAAATGTAAATGACAATGAAAATAAACTAACAACTAAAAAGCACTTGGCAAGGTTGTGAGAATTAGAAGTCCTATCCTAGTTATCCTCCTTGATTGTGACCACAATTGTCCATTGCTACCACTTAGTTAACCTCTAATAATGGAGGAAAGTCAAGTGGATGAATCAACTTGATTCCACAAGTCCTAGCCAACTCCCAAGGGAAAGACTAGCTTTAGTGGTATCTAAATCAATTAGCAACTTCTAATTATCAATCAACAAAGACATTAGATAACTCAAGCGTCACTAATTACTCTACCATAGCCAAGAGGAACAAAATCTATACTAAAATCCAACCAAGCATTTCATCAAACACTTGGAAGGCATAAAAGAAAAGCAAAGTAAATTGATAACAAAAATAGAATCTAACAACAATTACGGCAATGAATTAACAACAACAATCAAAAGGAACACAATTATTATGAATTACCTCTAATTGAATTGAAAGAAAATAGAAGGAGCAAAAGTAGATCTACAACAAAATATAAGAACAACATAAAGGAAATTACAATAAAAGAATAGAAGAAGATGAATGTAGCAACAAAGAATTGAGAGATAGAAGGAGATGAAAGCATGAATTAAAATCTAGATCTAAGATTATTGAACTAAACCTAATCCTAATTCTAGAGAGAAGTGAGAGCTTCTCTCTCTAGAAACTAACTACAAAGCTAAACTAAACTAATTGGTAACTAACACATGTTTCCCTCTTCACTCCTTGGGTTAAATAGCATCAGAAATGAGTTGGATTGGGCCCATAAGGCTTTAGAATTCGTTGGCCACGTTTTGCTTTAAGTGAACTAGGTGGCAGCAACGGCGCGTGCGCGTACTTTGCGCGTGCGCGCCACCATACGTGTAGCAACTATGGCAAATCTTATATCGTTTCAAAGCCCCGGATGTTAGCTTTCCAACCCAACTGGAACCGCATCATTTGGACCTCTGTAGCTCAAGTTATGGCCGATTAAGTGCGAAGAGGTCGGCTTGACAGCTTTCCGGTTCTTTCATTTCTTCATGAGTTCTCCACCTTTTCATGCTTCTTTCTTCATTCCCTTGATCCAATCTTTGCCTTCTAAATCTGAAATCACTTAGCAAACATATCAAGGCATCTAATAGAATCAAGGAGAATTAAATTTAGCTATTTTAAGACCTAAAAAAGCATGTTTTCACTCTTAAGCACAATTAAAGGAGAATATACAAAACCATGCTATTTCATTGAATAAATGTGGGTAAAAGGTGATAAAATCCCCTAAATTCAATACAAGATAAACCGTCAAATTGGGGTTTTTCACTGGGCGTAGTGACAGACGCAAAAGGATAGTAAATCCTATTCCAGTATGATCGAGAACCGACAGATGATTAGCCATGCAGTGACAGCGCATTGGACCATTTTCACAGGAGGATGGGATGTAGCCATTGACAATGGTGATGCCCTACATAAAGCTTGCCATGGAAAGGAGTAGGATTGATTGGATGAAGACAGTAGGAAAGCAGAGATTAGAGGAATGAAAGCATCTCTATACGCTTATCTGAAATTCTCACCAATGAATTACATAAGTACCACTATCCTATTTTATATTTTATTTATTTTCATCCACTATAATTTCTTAATACAATTTAATCCACCTGACTGAGATTTACAAGGTGACCATAGCTTGCTTCAAGCCGACCATCTCCGTGGGATCGACCCTTACTCACGTAAGGTTTAGTACTTGGACGACCCAGTACACTTGCTGGTTAGTTGTAAGAAGTTGTGAAACAGATATAAGATCATGAACGTGCGTATTGAGTTTTTAGCGCTGTTACCAAGGAATGGAATGATCACGATTTCGCACACCAAGTTCCCTAATGAGGAACCAAAGGAATCTGAGGCTCATACAGAGACCATAGAGATTCCACTGAACTTATTGTTGGCATTCATGAGCTCTGATGAGTATTCTTCCTCTGAAGAGGATGAAGATATTATTGAAGAGCAAGTTACTCAATATCTAGGAGCAATCATGAAGCTGAATACCAAGCTATTTGGTAATGAGACTTGGGAGGATGAACCTCCATTGCTCATCAATGAACTGAATGCTTTGGGGCAACTAAAGTTACCTCAGAAGAAACTAGATCCTGAAAAATTCTTAATACCTTGTACCATAGGCACCATGACCTTTGAGAAGGCCTTGTGTGACCTTGGATCAGGAATAAACCTCATGCCACTCTCTATAATAGAGAATTTAGGGATCTTTGAGGTACAAGCTGCTAAATTCTCACTAGAACTGGCAGACAATTCAAGGAAACAAGCTTATGGACTTGTAGAGGATGTCTTAGTGTAGGTTGAAGGCCTGTACATCCCTGCTGATTTCATAATCCTAGACACTCGGAAGGAAGAGGATGAATCCATTATCCTTGGAAGACCCTTCCTAGCCACAGCAAGAGTTGTGATTGATGTGGACAGAGGAGAGTTAGTCCTTAAATTGAATGAGGACTACCTTGTGTTTAAGGCTCAAGGATCTTCTTCTGTTAATCATGGAGAGGAAGCATGGAATGCTTCTCTCAATACAGAGTCAAACAGAGCCACCACACTCAACTTCTAAGTTTGGTGTTGGGAGGCCACTATCATGCTCTGAAAGTCTGTGAAGCTCTCTAAGAGCTCACTGTCAAGCTATTGACATTAAAGAAGCGCTTATTGGGAGGCAATCCAATGTTATTTAATTATATATATTTGTTTTCCATTGTTATATTATGTTTTCTTTAGGTAGATGATCATGTGAAGTCACAAAAACAACTGCAAAATTAAAGCAGAATCAAAAACAGCATTAAAAATAGCACACCCTGAAGGACAGGCTTACTGGCGTTTAAACGCCAGTAAGGATAGTAGAATGGGCATTTAAACGCCCAGTCTGGCAGCATTCTAGGTGTTTAACGCCAGAAAAGGGTGTTTGGCATCTGGCTAGCGTTAAACGCCAGAAATAGTAGATAGACTGGCATTTAATGCCAGAAAAGGGTGTCTGGCTGGCGTTAAACGCCAGAAAGGGGCAGCAGACTGGCCTTTAACGCCATGAAAGGTAGCAGAGCTGGCGTTAAATGCTAGAATTGGCACACAGTGGGCGTTTAAACGCCAGAATGGTGCAGGGAGCAGAATTCCTTGACACCTCAGGATCTGTAGACCCCACAGGATCCCCACCTACCCCACCTCTTCTTCTCTCCTCTTCACACCTTTCCATAACACTTTTCCCCAAATACCCTTGACCAATCCCATCAATACCTCTTCCCCAAACACCATTCACCTATCAAATCCTACCCTCTTCTACACACTCTCTTCACCACTCACATCCATCCATCATAAAATCCCACCTACCTCACCATTCAAATTCAAACCATTTTCCTCCCAAACCCATCCCTTCATAACCAAATTCCCTCTCCCTCTTACCCTATAAATACTCATCCTCACCACCTTTCATTTCACACATCATACACACTTACACCCCTTGGCCGAACCCACTCCTCACCTCCATCTCCTCCATTTCTTCTTCTTCTCCTCCTCCTTTCTTTCTTCTTTTGCTCGAGGACGAGCAAACCTTCTAAGTTTGGTGTGGTAAAAGCTCTGCTTTTTATTTTTCCATAACCATTAATGGCACCTAAGGCCGGAAAAACCTCTAGAAAGAGGAAAGGGAAGGCAATTGCTTCCACCTCTGAGTCATGAGAGATGGAAAGATTCATCTCAAAAGTGTATCAAGACCACTTCTATTAAGTTGTGGTCAAGAAAAAGGTGATCCCCGAGGTCCCCTCCATGCTCAAAAAGAGTGAATATCTGGAGATCCGGCGTGGGATTTGAAGAAGAGGTTGGGAAACTCTCACCAACCCCATCCAACAAGTCAGAATCTTAATGGTTCAAGAGTTCTATGCTAATGCATGGATCACTAAGAACCATGACCAAGGTGTGAACCCGAATCCAAAGAATTGGCTCACAATGGTTCGGGGGAAATACTTGGATTTCAGTCCGAAAACTGTAAGGTTGGCATTCAACTTGTCAATAATGAGAGGAGATCCTCATCCTTTCACTAGAATAGTCAACTTTGATCAAAGGTTGGACCAAGTCCTCATAGACATCTGTGTGGAAGGAGCTCAATAGAAGAGAGACTCAAGAGGCAAGCCGATTCAATTGAGAAGGCCTGACCTCAAACCCGTGGCTAGGGGATGGTTGGAGTTCATCCAACACTCTATCATTCCTATTAGCAACCGGCCTGAAGTTACTATAGACCGGGCTATCATGATCCATAGTATCATGATTGGAGAGGAAGTAGAAGTTCATGATACAAGGTGGCTGACAAGCCCTCCACTTTGGCAAGGTTAGCCTTTCCTCATCTCATCTGTCACCTATGCAATTCAGCTGGAGTTGTCATAGAGGAAGACATCCTCGTTGAAGAGGACAAGCCCATCACTAAGAAGAGGATGGAGCAAATAAGAGAGCCCACTCATGGACCTCAACAAGAGCATGAGGAAATTCCTCATCATGAAATCCCTGAGATGCCTCAAGGGATGCATTTTCCTCCACAAAACTATTGGGAGCAACTCAACAACTTTTTAGGAGATTTGAGTTCCAACATGGAGCAACTAAGAGTGGAGTATCATGAGCACTCCATCATCCTCCATGAAATCAGAGAGGGCCAAAAGGCCATGAAAGAGGAGCAACAAAGGAAAGGAAGAGATATTGAGGAGCTAAAGCACTCCATAAGATCTTCAAGAGGAAGAACTAGCCGCCATCACTAAGGTGGACCCGTTCTTTAATTTCCTTATTCTTATTTTTCTGTTTTTCGATTTCTATGCTTTATGTTTTATCTATGTTTGTGTCTTTATTACATGATCATTAGTGTCTAGTGTCTATGCCTTAAAGCTATGAATATCCTATAAATCCTTCACCTTTCTTAAATGAAAAATGTTTTCTGAAAAGGAAAAAGAAGTACATGAATTTTGAATTATATCTTGAAAATAATCTAATTATTTTGATATGGTGGCAATACTTTTTATTTTCTGAATGAATGCTTGAACAGTGCATATTTTTGATATTGTTGTTTATGAATGTTAAAATTGTTGGCTCTTGAAAGAATAAATGAAAAAGGAGAAATGTTATTGATAATCTGAAAAGTCATAAAATTGATTCTTGAAGCAAGAAAAAACAGTGAAAAAAAGAAAAAAGCCAATAGTCCTTTAAACCAAAAGGCAAGGGTAAAAAGGATCCAAGGCTTTGAGCATTAATGGATAGGAGGGCCCAAAGGAATAAAATCCTGGCCTAAGCGGCTAAACCAAGCTATCCCTACCCATGTGCATGTGGCGTGAAGGTGTCAAGTGAAAAGCTTGAGACTGAGTGGTTAAAGTCATGGTCCAAAGCAAAAAGAGTGTGCTTAAGAGCTTTGGGCACCTCTAACTGGGGACTCTAGCAAAGCTGAGTCACAATCTGAAAAGGTTCACCCAGTTATGTGTCTGTGCCTGGCATTTATGTATCCGGTGGTAATACTGGAAAACAAAATGCTTAGGGTCACAGCCAAGACTGATAAAGTAGATGTGCTCAAGAATCAACATACTGAACTAGGAGAATCAATAACACTATCTGAATTCTGAGTTCCGATAGATGCCAATCATTCTGAACTTCAAAGGATAAAGTGAGATGCCAAAACTGTTCAGAAGCAAAAAGCCACTAGCCCTGCTCATCTAATTGGAAATGAGCTTCATTGATATTTGGAATTTATTGTATTTTCTCTTCTTTTAATCCTATTTTGTTTTTAGTTGCTTGGGGACAAGCAACAATTTAAGTTTGGTGTTGTGATGAGCGGATAATTTATACCCTTTTTGGCATTATTTTTACATAGTTTTTAGTATGATTTAGTTATTTTTTTATTATATTTTTATTAGTTTTTATTCAAAAATCACATTTCTAGAATTTACTATGAGTTTGTGTATTTTTCTGTAATTTCAGGTATTCTCTGGCTGAAATTGAGGGACCTGAGCAAAAACTGATTCAGAGGCTGAAAAAGGACTGCAGATGCTGTTGGATTCTGACCTCCCTATAATCGAAGTAGATTTTCTGGAGTTACAGAATCCCAATTGGTGAACTCTTAATTGCGTTGGAAAGTAGACATCCTGGGCTTTCCAGAAATATATAATAGTGCATACTTTGCCCGAGATTTGATGGCCCAGACTGGCGTCCAAATCCAGCCTAAAATATTATGGCGTAAAACGCCCAAACTGGCACCGAAATTGGAGTTAAACGCCCAAACTAGCACCAAAGCTGGCGTTTAACTCCAAGAAAAGCCTAAGCACGAAAAGGATTGAATGCTCAGCCCAAGAACACACCAAGTGGGCCCCAGAAATGGATTTCTGCACTATCTGCACTTAGTTACTCATTTTCTGTAACCCTAGATTACTAGTTTAGTATAAAAACTACTTTTAGAGATTTATTTTAGATGGGGAGATCTTTTGATCATATGTAACTTTGATCATCTTTTCACGTTTAGAGGCTGGCCTCACGGCTATACCTAGACCTTTTTCACTTATGTATTTTCTACGGTGGAGTTTCTACACCCCATAGATTAAGGTGTGGAGCTCTGATGTTGATAAACCACTATTTTATGGTTTATATTGTGTTTAATTGTGCGGTTTTATCAAATCTTTACCCACTTATTCATATAATTAGCATGCATTTATAATTCCTTCCTAAAAATACTTCATGGTTGAAAACTTGCTTCCTAGAGACTTTTAATTATGTATTTTAATTCTCCTTTATTCCATTCGATGCCGTGATCTGTGTGTTAAGTGTTTCAGGCTTTATAGGGCATGAATGACTTGGAGATTGGAAAGGAGGCTTGCAAAAATGGAAGGAACAGAAGAAATTGAGGAGATGACCAGCGAGAAGTGATGCGGACGCATGGCTCACACGACCGCGCGACATAGAGGAAATTGCAGTGACGCGGACGCATGGTTCACGCGATCGCGCGGATTGGAAACTGCACAAGTGACGCGAAGGCGTGGACGACGCGCACGCGTGGCAAGGAAAAATGCCGGATGACGCGAACGCGTGAATGACGCAATCACGTGACATGCGCGATCTGCAAAATCTGCAGAATTCACTGGGGGCAATTTTGGGCCCTGTTTTGACCCAGTTTTCAGCCCAGAAAAACATATTAGAGCCATGGAACATGCAGAGACCAGAGGACAACATTCATTCCGCATAATTTTAGTTTTAGATCTGATTTTACTCCTCCTCTAGGTTTTCTCTCTACACATTCATAGTTCTTAGGATTTTGATTTTATTGCTTCTTGGACTGGGATATTGAGAAGAGTTATTACTTCCGTCAAGACTTCATCATTCTAGTTTGTTTCCTTACTTGTCACTTACTCTTCCACATCCTTTATTTACTCAGAATTATTATTGGATTATTTTTAGAATTTATTAATACAAGAACTATTTTTATTTTTAATTGATCCTTCTGATTATTATTTTTCATGTCTTTCAATATTTCCCTTTCTTATTTCGTGGATTTTACAATCATAATGAGTGAGTAGTTCCATATCTTGATTGGGAGTTGATTGACAGGAGGACCTTGAGCTGGATGCTCAAGAGTAAAATTATAGTTGGATTTCGCGTTGGGTCGCCCTCTAATCACTGACACTAGTCCTTCCCAAGGGAGAGGATTAGAACTTGTGAATAGAAATTGACTCCCAACTTGCTTAACTTTCCTTTACCTAGTAAAGGATAACTGAGCAGGCAACCTTTAATTATCACTTTTATCTTGAGAGAACTCCATCAAGGATAGGGCTTCCAACTAATCTACTCCCTGATGTGTGGAAAACGATCCAACATGAAACTCACCGGCAAGTGTACCGGGTCGCATCAAGTAATAATAACTCACATGAGTGAGGTCGATCCCATATGGATTGAAGGATTAAGCAATTTTAGTTTAGTGGTTGATTTAGTCAAGCGAATTAAGTATTGGTTGAGTGGTTTGTAATTTGCATAAACTAAATTGCATGAATTGTAAAGGGGGAAGGGGAAATTGCAATAAATTAAAGAGCAAAGAAAGTAAATAAGCAGAATCTTAAAGAACAAGTAATGTAAATTGCAGAAACTTAGATTGCAAGAGAGGTAAGTGGCTGAATCTTAAAGTGCAAGAAATGTAAATTGCTTGAATTATAAAAGGAATTGGGAATTGGGATTGCAGAATTTAAACAAGCAAAGGTAAATTTCAATAAACAGAAGAGTAGAGGAGTAATTGAATTGAACTAGATCTCAACAGAAAAGTAAAAATGCTTTGAAAATTTAAAAACAGAAAGCGAGCAATGCTTAATTTGCAGCAATTTAAAAGTGGTTGAAGATCTCAGGAGTGGAGGAGACTAGATAACAAGTCTAGATCTCAAATCCTTCCTTGATCCAACAAGAACAATTGCAAGAGAAGTAATGAAAAGTAAATTGCAGAAATAAAGAGAGTAGAAGATGAAGCAGTAAAGTAAACAGAAATTGGAATTCAATTATGCAAAGAAAGTAAACAAGAGATCTCAAGGTGAGATTGAAACATAAGTTCTTCAATTCTTCACCCAAGATCCAAAGCAAGAAAAATAAAGAGTGCTCAAGCAAGAACAAGGAAGAAGAGAGATGAAGTCTCCTTCCCAATTCTCTAAGATCTAAATTCAAAATGAAAGTTCAAAAGAAAAATTCAAAGTAAAATCTAGAGGTGTCAAAAGGTAAAACAAAGATCCAAAAAAGATGTTAGTTACATCAAACTAGCTCCTATTTATACACTTTCTATTCTTGGATTTTGGAATTTGGATGGGCTTTTGATTTGGTGAAGAAATGAATTAAGTTGAATTTTTAATTCAATTTTCAGCCCATGGAGAAATTGCTTCTAGCGGGATGCTCAGCTCAAGTGGGGAGCTGAGCATTAAGGCTTTGTGTGGGGATTCTTTGTAGCGTGCAATGTTGGGGAAGGCACCAGGGGAATGCTCAGCTCACAAGGTGAGCTGAGCATTGGGGCCTTGCCTTGGTCCCTTGAAATATTTCGCGTGCCAAGTCTTGGACATCATTTGGGTAGTGCTCAAGTGGTGCTAAGAGCGCAACTTCCTTGCTTTCTTAGTGAAGACTCCGTGTTTGAGACTTGCTAGGAGCATTTTGGCCAATTTTGGCTTATTTTCCTTGCAAGGAGCGCTCCCCTCCTTCCCTTGGGTCATGGGTTCAAACCTTGGAGCAAGCATTTGGCAAACAATTTCCTTGAATTTCTTGTGATGAATGCCCGATAATGCTCCCTTGGTGAGCTGAGCATTGTTTTTCCTTTCCTTGTTTCTTGGCTTCAAATTGTGCTCTGCTCACCTTTTGAAACATTGCTTCCTTGGATTTTTGTTGTGCTCCTTTGGAGAGCACTGATCTCTTGGGGAGAGCATTGTGGCTTCTCTCCTTCTATGTGCCACGCTTCCTCATTTTCTTTGCCACACTATTTTCCTTCTTGGGCCACACTTCTTAAGCCACGCTTTCTTCTTTTCTTCTTTTCTTCACCTACAATTAATCAAAACAACCAATCAAAGTATCACCAAATTCACAAGGATTATAAAGCTTTAAAAATCAATTAAATTTATCTTAAACCTCATGATTTAGTATCAATTAAATGGTGGTTGTTTGATTCAAAGAAACCATGCATTTCCATTCCAAATTACTTACTTAGAATGCAAGAAAGTGCATAAAACCAAATAAAAACAAAGAAAAAGACTAGTAAAACTAGGCTATGATGACTTGTCATCACAACACCAAACTTAAAAGTTGCTTGTCCCCAAGCAAGCACTAAACATAAGAGAAGATAAAATGAAATAGAGAAGTATGCATGTCCTTATTAGGCAGATAGTTGAATTTGGTTTATGGGGTTTTATGCAGATCAAAAGTAGCTCATTTATTACTTGCTGTCAAAACAAACAATGTTTCCTTGAGAGTTCACCAAGGTTGCTGCTACTATGCCTTACTTTCTGCTTATTTCCCTTGTTAGCTTTTTCTTCTTTCTTTTGCATTAAAGAGCTTATTTCTTATTGAAGGCTTGGTGTCAAATGTTGCAGTGGCCTTTGGCTTAATTTCACTCAACATTTCTTCACCACAGACACATGGCTCACCTTTTCTTCCTAGGATCATTGATGCCCAACATCTCTTTGGATTACTAAATGTTTTGTAGCTAGGTTGCTCTTTATTGTGGACTTTCAGTTGGCAATCCCAAATCAGTTGATCTAAGTGGCCAAGTTTTGAAATACTCCTTAGAACTTACTTGTCCAAGCATATCCCAGTACAAAAACACCACAGGCATGTGTCCTAGGGTCCAAGCTATTGGTGTCTAGCCTTATTGTTTGTTTCTTTGCCAATTTCTTTGGCTTTTCTTCTTTCTTTTCTTTCTGTTTTGGTTTATTTTCAAGGGACTTTCATTAATTGAAGGCTCATAGCAGCAAACTAGCTTAAGCTTCAAGTAACAAGTTATTTTGCAGCATTTATTTTGTGAGCTAACAATTGAATCAAACACATACCACCACTAACTCTCATTCTAACTTTCGCAACATTGAACAACTACTTTTCTAAATCAAACATCTTTCTTTTATTCAAACAGCAAGGGAACAAAACAAAATACTCAAGCTAATGAAGGATGACAATTATTATGCAGATATTCTTTCAAGCAAAAATTATGCAGATAGCTTTCTTCAGCATGTACTTCCACTTGCAACTAAATGATCATTCCAGCCAGACATAAAGGAATCTCTAAATTAAATCATTACATAACAACAAGGATCAAGTATAAATATAACCTGTTGGGTTGCAGCTTTTCATTCTTCCTTCTGTTTGCTCCTTCTGAGTCATAATGCAAGTGTTCTTTAATTTTTTGGCTATTTTCCTGCACAATCCTCAAAAGTGGCTTGCTTCTCAAGCCCTTAAGGTATCCGGTTAATATGCAAAGCTTATTTGTGGGCTTTTGAACTTACTTTGGTGTGTGAACACCAAACTTAGTTCCTTGCCAAGGTCTCTCATGCAGAAAATTAATTATCTGTGAAATCCTTTTTCCATGCTAAAGGTACTAAAACTAAAAACTATAAAACTGTAAATAGTTAACTACTTTATCTAAATGCTTGAAGCTAGCATTATGCAGAAAGTGAAAATGCGTTTTATGATGAGACTTTGGTGGAACACCAAACTTAGAATCCTTCACTCTCCCTTAGATTGTTTTGTGTGCAACACCAAACTTAGCTTCTTGCAATGTAGACAAAACTAATTGACCTTTTTATTGAAATAGCTATGAAAATAAAACTACCTCAGGTTGGGTTGCCTCCCAACAAGCGCTTCTTTATTGTCACTAGCTTGACATCAAATCCTTTGACCATGGGGGTTAAAAATCATAGTGCCTCAGCTTTTCTCCTCTTACTGTGAACTTCCTTCCGGTCTCCTCTTTGATGATCTCTAGGTGTTCAAGTGAAAGGACCCGGTTCACAGTGTAGTATTCATATGATTGTCGGGACACCTTCATTGGTTGGGTGTTTAACACTGCTTTATCCCCTGGTGAAAAGCCTTCAGTAGGGATCTTCTTGTTTCTCCACCCTCTTGGCCTCTTCTTCTTTTCTTTCTCAAAAGATACTCCCTGCCTTGGTGGTTCCTTATCTGAGATGTTGAATTTCTCATAAGGAGGTTTTGGATCTAGTTCCTCCTTGATTTCTTTGGTTTGTTGCACCATCTCTACTACTTTCAAGCATGGATTTAGAAGTCTTAGAGCTAACTCATTGACTACCTCCTTAAAACTTTGATCTCTGGCCTTATCCTTCATAGAATCTTTTTCTTGAATGGGCTCATTGATGAGCGGATAATTTATACGCTTTTTGACATTGTTTTTAGTATGTTTTTAGTAGGATCTAGTTACTTTTAGGGATGTTTTTAATAGATTTTGTGTTAAATTCACATTTCTGGACTTTACTATGAATTTGTGTGTTTTTCTGTGATTTTAGGTATTTTCTGGCTGAAATTGAGGGACTTGAGCAGAAATCAGATTCAGAGGTTGAAAAAGGACTGCTGATGCTGTTGGATTCTGACCTCCTTGCACTCAAAGTGGATTTTCTGGAGCTACAGAACTCGAAATGGCGCGCTTTCAATTGCGTTGGAAGGTAGACATCCAGGGCTTTCCAGCAATATATCATAGTCCATACTTTGGCCAAGAATTAACGACATAAACTGGCGTTCAACGCCAGCTTTCTACCCAAATCTGGCATCCAGCGCCAGAAAAGGATCCAAAACCAGAGTTGAACGCCCAAACTGGCACAAAAACTAGCGTTCAACTCCACAAATGGCCTCTGCACGTGCAACACTTAAGCTCAGCCCAAACACACACCAAGTGGGCCCCGGAAGTGGATTTATACATCAAATACTTACTCATGTAAACCCTAGTAGCTAGTTTATTATAAATAGGACCTCTTACTATTGTATTAGGCATCCTTGGATTACCTTATGATCCTTTGATCACGTTTTAGGGGGCTGGCCATCTCGGCCATGCCTGGACCTTCACTTATGTATTTTTAACGGTAGAGTTTCTACACTCCATAGATTAAGGTGTGGAGCTCTGCTGTTCCTCAAAGATTAATGCAAAGTACTACTGTTTTCTATTCAATTCTTCTTATTTCGCTTCTAAGATATCCATTCGCACCCAAGAACGTGATGAAGGTGATGATTATGTGTGACGCTCATCATCCTTCTCCCTTATGAACGCGTGCCTGACAAACACTTCTGTTCTACATGAAATAAGCTAGAATGAATATCTCTTAGATCTCTTAACCGGAATCTTCGTGGCGTAAGCTAGAATGATGGTGGCATTCAAGAGAATCCGGAAGGTCTAAACCTTGTCTGTGGTATTCCGAGTAGGATTCAATGATTGAATGACTGTGACGAGCTCCTAACTCGCGATTGCAGGGCGTTAGTGACAGACGCAAAAGGATAGTAAATCCTATTCCAGCATGATCGAGAACCGACAGATGAATAGCCGTGCCGTGACAGGGTGCGTGAGCATATTATTCACTGAGAGGATAAGATGAAGCCATTGACAAGGGTGATGCCTCCAGACAATTAGCCGTGCCGTGACAGGGCATTGGATCATTTTCCCGAGAGATGACCGAAAGTAGCCATTGACAGTGGTGATGTATCACATAAAGCCAGCCATGGAAAGGAGTAAGACTAACTGGATGAAGATAGCAGGAAAGCAGAGGTTCAGAGGAACGAAAAGCATCTCCATTCGCTTATCTGAAATTCTCACCAATGAATTACATAAGTATCTCTATCCCTATTTTATTATATAATATTCGAAAACACCATTATCACTTTATATCTGCCTGACTGAGATTTACAAGGTGACCATAGCTTGCTTCATACCAACAATCTCCGTGGGATTCGACCCTTACTCACGTAAGGTATTACTTGGACGACCCAGTGCACTTGCTGGTTAGTTGTATCGAAGTTGTGACAATCATGAATTAAGATCAGAGCACCAAGCTCTGGAGCCATTACCAGGATTTGTTTGAGCCTGGAGATCACAATTTCGTGCACCATGTTTTTGGCGCCGTTGTCGGGGATTGTTCGAGTTTGGACAACTGACGGTTCATCTTGTTGCTCAGATTAGGTAATTTTCTTTTTGTTTTGTTTTCAAAAATTTTTCAAAAAGCTTTCAAAAATTTTTCTTTTGTTTTCAAAAAAAAAAATAAAATAAAATAAAATAATAAAAATAATGTTTTCAAAAATAAATTATTCTATGGCTTCAAGATTTTTAAGAATGAATTCTAGTGTTTCATGAAACATGTTGAATCCTATCTGGCTGTAAAGCCATACCCAAACTGCTTTGGGATTGGTATTCAACTAATCACTCCAGTCCATGTAATTATATGCTAAAGCTTGGCTGGCTATTAAGCCATGCCTGACCCTTTGATTGGAGCTTTAGAGCATAAGATTCCTGGAATTCATATTAAAAAGTTTGGAATCCTTATTTTTCTTTTTCAAAATAATTTTTCAAAAAAATATAAAATAAAAATCCAAAAAAATTTAGAAAATCACAAAAATAAAAAATATTTCATGTTTCTTGTTTGAGTCTTGAGTCATATCATAAGTTTGGTGTCAATTGCATGTGCATCTTGCATTTTTCGAAAATTTCATGCATTCATGGTGTTCTTCATGATCTTCAAGTTGTTCTTGGTAAGTCTTCTTGTTTGATCTTGATGATTTTTTGTTTTGTGTCTTTTCATGTTTATCATATGCATTCTTGAATTCTTAGTGCGTAAGCATTAAAGAATTCTAAGTTTGGTGTCTTGCATGTTTTCTTTGCATTAAAATTTTTTCAAAATTGTGTCTATGATGTTCATCTTGACATTTATGGTGTTCTTGGTGTTCATCTTGACATTCATAGCATTCTTGCATGCATTCATTGTTTTGATCTAAAAATTTCATGCAGTACATAATTTTCATGATTTCATAAAAATTTCAAAAATCAAAAAAAAAAAATCTTTCCCTTTTTCTCTCATCAAATTCGAAAATTTGAGTTGACTTTTTCAAAAGTTTTTAAAATCAAATTGTTTCTTATGAGTCAAATCAAATTTTCAATTTGAAAATCTTATCTTTTTCAAAATCTTTTTCAAAAATCAAATCTTTTTCAAAATTCTTAGTTATTTTCGAAAATTTCAAAAATATTTTTCAAAAATCTTTTTCTTATTTTTATATCAAATTTTCGAAAATAACATAATCAATTAATGTTTTGATTCAAAAATTTGAAGTTTGTTACTTGCTTGTTAAGAAAGATTCAAACTTTAAGTTCTAAAATCATACCTTGTGATTTCTTGTGAATCAAGTCATTAATTGAGATTTTAAAAATCAAATCTTTTTCAAAACTAATTTCTATCATATCTTTTCAAAAATATCTTCTCATCTTATCTTTTTCAAAAATTTGATTTTCAAAATATCTTTTCTAACTTCCTAACTTCTTATCTTTTCAAAATTGATTTTCAAAATTTGTTTCAACTAACTAACTAACTTTTTGTTTGTTTCTTAACTTTTTCAAAACTACCTAACTAACTCTCTCTCTCTAATTTTCGAAAATATCTTCCCTCTTTTTCAAAAATTTCTTTTTTATTAACTAATTATTTTTATTTTTTATTTAAAAAAAAATTTCGAAAAAAATACTAACCTTTTTCAAAAACTATTTTCAAAAATCACTAACTCTTTTTCAAAAATTGTTTTCTAAAATTCACTTCCCCCTCTCATCTTCTTCTATTTGTTTATTGATATACTAACATCTTTCCTTCAACTCTCCAAAAATCCGAACCCCCTCTCTCTCTGAGTTCAGATTTTCTTCCCTTCTTTTCTTCTACTAACACAAGGATCCCTATACTGTGGTATAAAGGATCCATATTATTATTACTATTTTTTCTGTGCCATCTTCTTTGTCATATGAGCAGGAGCAAGGACAAGAACATTCTTGTTAAAGCAGGTCCAGAACCTGAAAGGACTCTGAAGAAAAAAATTAAGAGAAGCTAAAATACAACAATCCAGAGATAACCTTTCAGAAATTTTTGAACAGGAAAAGGAGATGGCAGCCGAAAATAATAATAATATAAGGAAGATGCTTGGTGACTTCACTGCACCTAATTCCAATTTACATGGAAGAAGCATCTCCATTCCTACCATTGGAGCAAACAACTTTGAGCTGAAACCTCAATTAGTTTCTCTGATGCAGCAGAACTGCAAGTTTCATGGACTTCCATCTGAAGATCCCTTTCAGTTCTTAACTGAATTCTTGTAGATATGTGATACTGTTAAGACTAATGGAGTAGATCCTGAAGTCTACAGGCTCATGCTTTTCCCTTTTGCTGTAAGAGACAGAGCTAGATTATGGTTGGATTCTCAACCCAAAGACAGCCTGAACTCTTGGGATAAGCTAGTCACGACTTTCTTAGCCAAGTACTTTCCTCCTCAAAAGCTGAGCAAGCTTAGAGCTGATGTTCAAACCTTCAGACAGAAAGAAGGTGAATCCCTCTATGAAGCTTGGGAAAGATACAAACAGTTGATCAAAAAGTGTCCTTCTGACATGCTTTCAAAATGGACCATCCTGGATATATTCTATGATGGTTTATCTGAGCTATCAAAGATGTCACTGGACACTTCTGCAGGTGGATCCATTCACCTAAAGAAAACGCCTGCAGAAGCTCAAGAACTCATTGACATGGTTGTTAATAACCAGTTCATGTACACTTCTGAAAGGAATCCTGTGAGTAATGGGACGCCTATGAAGAAGGGAGTTCTTGAAGTTGATACTCTGAATGCCATATTGGCTCAGAATAAAATATTGACTCAGCAAGTCAATATGATTTCTCAGAGTCTGAATGGAATGCAAGCTGCATCCAACAGTACTCAAGAGGCTTCTCCTGAAGAAGAAGCTTATGATCCTGAGAACCCTGCAATAGCAGAGGTGAACTACTTAGGTGAACCTTATGGAAACACCTATAACTCATCATGGAGAAATCATCCAAATTTCTCATGGAAGGATCAAAAGCCTCAACAAGGCTTTAACAATGGTGGAAGAAACAGGTTTAACAACAGCAAGCCTTTTCCATCATCAACTCAGCAACAGACAGAGAACTCTGAACAAAATGCTTCTAATTTAGCAAATCTAGTCTCTGATCTATCTAAAGCCACTGTAAGTTTCATGAATGAAACAAGGTCTTCCATTAGAAATCTGGAAGCACAAGTGGGCCAGCTGAGTAAAAGGATCACTGAAATCCCTCCTAGTACTCTCCCAAGTAATACAGAAGAGAATCCAAAAGGAGAGTGCAAGGCCATTGACATAAGCGCCATGGCCGAACCTGTGAGGAGAGGAGAGGACGTGAATCCTAAGGAGGAAGACCTCCTGGGACGTCCAGTGGTCAATAAGGAGCTTCCCTCTGAGGAACCAAAGGACTCTGGGGCCCATCTAGAGACCATAGAGATCCCATTGAACCTCCTTATGCCCTTCATGAGCTCTGATGAGTATTCCTCTTCTGAAGAGAATGAGGATGTTACTGAAGAGCAAACTGCCAAGTTTCTTGGTGCAATCATGAAGCTAAATGCCAAATTATTTGGCATTGATACTTGGGAAGTTGAACCTCCCTTGTTCATCAATGAACTAAGTGATCTGGATCAACTGACATTGCCTCAGAAGAGACAGGATCCTGGAAAGTTCATAATACCCTGTACCATAGGCACCATGATCTTTAAGGCTCTGTGTGACCTTGGTTCAGGAATAAACCTCATGCCCCTCTCTGTAATAGAGAAACTGGGAATCTATGGGGTGCAAGCTGCTAAAATCTCATTAGAGATGGCAGACAGCTCTAGAAAACAGGCTTATGGACAAGTAGAGGACGTATTAGTAAAGGTTGAAGGCCTTTACATCCCTGCTGATTTCATAGTCCTGGATACTGGAAAGGAAGAGGATGAATCCATCATCCTAGGAAGACCTTTCCTGGCCACAGCAAGAGCTGTGATTAATGTTGACAGAGGTGAAATAATCCTTCAATGGAATGAGGACTCCCTTGTGTTTAAAACTCAAGGATCTCCCTCTGCAACCATGGAGAGGAAGCAGAAAAAGCCTCTCTCAAGGCAGAGTCAACCAGAGCCCCCATAGTCAAACTCTAAGTTTGGTGTTGGGAGGCCACAACCAAACTCTAAGTTTGGTGTTGAACTCCCATATCCAAACTCTAAGTTTGGTGTTGGAGAGTCTCAACAAAGCTCTGCACATCTGTGAGGCTCCATGAGAGCCCACTGTCAAGCTATTGACATTAAAGAAGCGCTTGTTGGGAGGCAACCCAATGTTTATCTAATTCTTATTTTTATTGTTTTTCATGTTTTCTTAGGTTCATGATCATGTGGAGTCACAAAATAAACAAAAAAATCAAAAAAAGGAATCAAAAACAGCAGAAGAAAAATCACACCCTGGAGGAGCATTTGTCTGGCATTCAAACGCCAGAACAGAGCATAGTTCTGGCGCTGAACGCCCAGAATGGGAGCATCCTGGCGCTGAACGCCCAGAACAAGCATGGTTCTGGCGTTCAACGCCAGAAATGGCAGCAAAGGGGCGTTGAACGCCCAAAATGGGCACCAACCTGGCGTTGAACGCCCAGAGTTGTGTGGAAGGGCATTTTGCATGCCTAAATTGGTGCAGGGATGTAAATGCCTTGACAGCTCAAGATCTGGGACCTCAGAGGATCACCTCAGGATCTGTGGACCCCACAGAATCCCCACCTACCTCCACTCACTCTCTTCTCTCTTCTCAATCATCCTCTATTCCCAATAAACACTCTTCCTTATTAACCCTTTACCACTCACATCCAAACACCACTACCTTCAAAATTCAACATCTCTTTCCCACCCAATCCCACCCATATGGCCGAATACGCACCTCCATCCATCTCCTCCATATCCTCTTATTCTTCTTCTATTCTTTCTTCTTTTGCTCGAGGGCGAGCAACATTCTCAGTTTGGTGTGGTAAAAGCATAGCTTTTTTGTTTTTTCCATAACCATTGATGGCACCTAAGGCCAGAGAAACCTCTAGAAAGAGGAAAGGGAAGACAAAAGCTTCCATCAAGGGTCTATAGCTCAATGGTAGAACATTTGACTGCAAATCAAGAGATCCATGAGATACCTCAGGGGATACATTTTCTTCCACACAATTATTGGAAGCAACTAAGGGTGGAACATCAAGAGCACTCCATCATCCTTCATGAAATCAGAGAAGATCTAAAAGCAATGAAGGAGGAGCAGCCAAGGCAAGGAAGAGACATAGAAGAGCTCAAGGACATCACTAAGGTGGACTCATTCCTTGTTCTTACTTTCTCTGTTTTTCGTTTTCTATGTTATGTGCTTATCTATGTTTGTGTCTTCATTACATGATCATTAGTAGTTAGTAACTTTGTCTTAAAGTTATGAATGTCCTATGAATCCATCACCTCTCTTAAAATAAAAACTGTTTTAATTCAAAAGAACAAGAAGTACATGAGTTTTAAATTTATCCTTGAACTTAGTTTAATTATATTGATGTGGTGATAATGCTTCTTGTTTTCTGAATGTATGCTTGAACAGTGCATATGTCTTTTGAAGTTGTTGTTTAAGAATGTTAAATATGTTGGCTCTTGAAAGAATGATGACTAGGAGACATGTTATTTGATAATCTGAAAAATCATAAAAAATGATTCTTGAAGCAAGAAAAAGCAACAAAGAACAAAGCTTGCAGAAAAAAAAAAATAGGCGAAAAAAAAAAATAGAAAGAAAAAGCAAGCAGAAAAAGCCAAAAGCTCTTAAAACCAAAAGGCAAGGGCAAATAAAAAGGATCCCAAGGCTTTGAGCATCAGTGGATAGGAGGGCCTAAAGGAATAAAATCCTGGTCTAAGCGGCTAAACCAAGCTGTCCCTAACCATGTGCTTGTGGCGTGTAGGTGTCAAGTGAAAACTTGAGACTGAGCGGTTAAAGTCAAGGTCCAAAGCAAAAAAAAAAGAGTGTGCTTAAGAACCCTGGACACCTCTAATTGGGGACTTTAGCAAAGCTGAGTCACAATCTGAAAAGGTTCACCCAATTATGTGTCTGTGGCATTTATGTATCCGGTGGTAATACTGGAAAACAAAATGCTTAGGGCCACGGCCAAGACTCATAAAGAAGCTGTGTTCAAGAATCATCATACTGAACTAAGAGAGTCAATAACACTATTCGAAATCTGAAGTTCCTATAGATGCCAATCATTCTGAACCTCAATGGATAAAGTGAGATGCCAAAACTATTCAAGAGGCAAAAAGCTATAAGTCCCGCTCATATGATTGAAGCTCTGTTTCATTGATAGTTTGGAATTTATAGTATATTCTATTCTTTTTATCCTATTTTGATTTTCAGTTGCTTGGGGACAAGCAACAATTTAAGTTTGGTGTTGTGATGAGCGGATAATTTATACGCTTTTTGACATTGTTTTTAGTATGTTTTTAGTAGGATCTAGTTACTTTTAGGGATGTTTTTAATAGATTTTGTGTTAAATTCACATTTCTGGACTTTACTATGAGTTTGTGTGTTTTTCTGTGATTTCAGGTATTTTCTGGCTGAAATTGAGGGACTTGAGCAGAAATCAGATTCAGAGGTTGAAAAAGGACTGCTGATGCTGTTGGATTCTGACCTCCCTGCACTCAAAGTAGATTTTCTGGAGCTACAGAACTCGAAATGGCACGCTTCCAATTGCGTTGAAAAGTAGACATCCAGGGCTTTCCAGCAATATATAATAGTCCATACTTTGGCCAAGAATTGACGACGTAAACTGGCGTTCAACGCCAGCTTTCTACCCAAATCTGGCGTCCAGCGCCAGAAAAGGATCCAAAACCAGAGTTGAACGCCCAAACTAGCACAAAAACTGGCGTTCAACTCCACAAATGGCCTCTGCACGTGTAACACTTAAGCTCAGCCCAAACACACACCAAGTGGGCCCCGGAAGTTGATTTATACATCAAATACTTACTCATGTAAACCCTAGTAGCTAGTTTATTATAAATAGGACCTCTTACTATTGTATTAGGCATCTTTGGATTACCTTATGATCCTTTGATCACGTTTTAGGGGGCTGGCCATCTTGGCCATGCCTGGACCTTCACTTATGTATTTTTAACGGTAGAGTTTCTACACTCCATAGATTAAGGTGTAGAGCTCTGCTGTTCCTCAAAGATTAATGCAAAGTACTACTGTTTTCTATTCAATTCTTCTTATTTCGCTTCTAAGATATCCATTCGCACCCAAGAACGTGATGAAGGTGATGATTATGTGTGACGCTCATCATCCTTCTCCCTTATGAACGCGTGCCTGACAAACACTTCTGTTCTACATGAAATAAGCTAGAATGAATATCTCTTAGATCTCTTAACCAGAATCTTCGTGGCGTAAGCTAGAATGATGGCGGCATTCAAGAGAATCCGGAAGGTCTAAACCTTGTCTGTGGTATTCCAAGTAGGATTCAATGATTGAATGACTGTGACGAGCTCCTAACTCGCGATTGCAGGGTGTTAGTGACAGACGCAAAAGGATAGTAAATCCTATTCCAGCATGATCGAGAACCGACAGATGAATAGCCGTGCCGTGACAGGGTGCGTGAGCATATTATTCACTGAGAGGATAAGATGAAGCCATTGACAAGGGTGATGCCTCCAGACGATTAGCCGTGCCGTGACAGGGCATTGGATCATTTTCCCGAGAGATGACCGAAAGTAGCCATTGACAGTGGTGATGTATCACATAAAGCCAGCCATGGAAAGGAGTAAGACTAACTGGATGAAGATAGCAGGAAAGCAGAGGTTCAGAGGAACGAAAAGCATCTCCATTCGCTTATCTGAAATTCTCACCAGTGAATTACATAAGTATCTCTATCCCTATTTTATTATATAATATTCGAAAACACCATTATCACTTTATATCTGCCTGACTGAGATTTACAAGGTGACCATAGCTTGCTTCATACCAACAATCTCCGTGGGATTCGACCCTTACTCACGTAAGGTATTACTTGGACGACCCAGTGCACTTGCTGGTTATTTGTATCGAAGTTGTGACAATCATGAATTAAGATCAGAGCACCAAGCTCTGGAGCCATTACCAGGATTTGTTCGAGCCTGGAGATCACAATTTCGTGCACCACTCATGCAAGGTTTTAAAAACATGGAATGCTAGGTGATCATCATGCACTCTCAGCAACAATTTCCCTTTTTCAACATCTATCAATGCTCTGCCTGTAGCTAGGAAAGGCCTCCCCAAGATGATAGGAGTGTTAGGGTCCTCTTCTATATCTGAGATAACAAAGTCAGCCGGGAGAAAGAATTTTTCCCACTTTTACCAACACATTCTCCACAACTCCCAGTGCTTGCTTAATGGATTTGTCAGCCATTTGGAGAACTATTCGTGTGGACTTCAGCTCAGAAATTTGAAGTTTCCTCAATAGAGACAAAGGCATCAAGTTTATGCTTGCACCAAGGTCACAGAATAACTTTTCAATTGTTATGTCTCCTATGGTGCAAGGTATATAAAAACTCCCAAGATCATCTTTCTTCTCTGGCAACTCTCTTTGGAGAATAGCACTACATTCCATTGTCATCTCAATAATTTGTCCTTCTTTTAGGGACTTTTTCTTTGTCAGCACTTCCTTCATAAATTTGGCATACACTGGCATCTGTTCAAGTGCTTCTAAGAAAGGAATATTGATGCTGAGTGTCTTGAATATGTCCAGGAAATTTGAGTATTGCTTATCCTCATTCTCTTTTTTGAACATCTGAGGGTATGGAAGTTTGGGGATATATGGCTTCACCCCTTCCTTCTTCTCTTGTAGCTGTGTTTCAAGGATGTTCTTATCTCTCTTTGAGCTTTTTGCATTCTTGATCTTTCTCTCCTCCTCACTTCTCTCTTCTATCTCTTCTTGTGGAACTTCTCTGTTGTGTTCTTCTTGATTGATGGCTTCCTCCTCCGTAGTCTTCTCACTTCCCACTATGATTCCTTTACACTCCTCCCACTTTGTAGCTTTTCCTTTGTCCCTTGGGTGGTCTTGAGTAGCAATAGGGGATGCATTTGATTGCTTCTCACCCATCTCTGCAATTTGTTTAGCCATTTGTTCCATATGCCTCTCAAGATTTCTGATTGAAGCTTATTGGTTTTTAATTGAAGCTTCTTGGTTTTTACTTATTATGGATTGATCCTTCCGTGCTGCTTCCTGATCTTGTCTTGCCATCTCTTGATTTTTCATGAGTTTCTCCATTATTATCTCTAGACTAGAGATTCTTTGGGAGTCTGGATTTGGTTGTGGTTGTGTAAAATGAGATGGTTGTTGCTGGAAGTTGTTTGAAGTATTTGTGGGATTATTTTGTGGGTGGAATGTGGATGTAGAAGGTGGATGATGGTTATTTTGGGGTTTTCTATATGGATTGTGGGTTATGTTTTGCTGGTTGTTGTTTTGGTTGTTTCTTGAGTTGTTTTGGTTTGAATTCTTTTGCCATGGTTGTTGGTTTTAAGTGTGGTTATCTCCCCATCTGAGATTTGGATGGTTCTTCCAGGATGGATTGTAGGTGTCACCATAAACCTCATTTTGGCCTGAACCTTGGTTGTGCACATATTGAGGTTGTTCCTGCTACTGATCTTCTTGGTTTTCTTCATTTTGCCCCCATGTGGTTGATGGTTGGCTTGTATTCACTACTGCAACTTGCAAGCTATCAATCTTTTTAGCCATCTGCTCAAATTATTACTGGATTTGCTGCTGCATTATCTTGTTTTGAGCTAGGATGGTGTCTACTCCTTCTAACTCTAGCACTCCTTTCCTTTGTGATGGCTGGCATTGTCTCTGATGAGCAAAGAAATATTGATTGTTTGCCACCATATCAATGATGTTTTGGGCCTCTTCGGCTGTCTTCATGAGTTGCATTGAGCCTCCTGCTGAATAGTCAAGTGCCTCTTGAGCTTTCATTGTCAGTCCTTCATAGAAATTTTGGAGTTTATCCCATTCATTAAACATCTCAGGAGTGCACTTCCTGATTAGAGCCTTGTATCTCTCCCATGCCTCATAGAGAGGTTCAGCATCCATCTGTGTGAATGTTTGTACTTTGGTCTTCAATCTAATAATCCTCTGAGGCAGGTAAAATTTAGCAAGGAATTTGCTCACTAGATCTTCCCAATTGTTGATGCTATCTCTTGAAAATGACTCCAACCATTGAGTGGCTTTGTCTTTGAGGGAAAATGGAAATAGCAGTAATTTGTAACTATCAGGATGCACACCATTGGTCTTCACTGTGTTACATATCCTCAGGAAGGTGGATAGGTGCTGGTTTGGATCTTCACTGTGTGGAAAACGATCCAACACGAAACTCACCGACAAGTGTACCGGGTCGCATTAAGTAATAATAACTCACATGAGTGAGGTCGATCCCACAGGGATTGAAGGATTGAGCAATTTTAGTTTAGTGGTTGATTTAGTCAAGAGAATTAAGTATTGGTTGAGTGGTTTGTAATTTGCAGAAACTAAATTGCATGAATTGTAAAGGGGGAAGCGGAAATTGCAGTAAATTAAAGAGCAAAGAAAGTAAATAAGCTGAATCTTAAAGAACAAGTAATGTAAATTGCAGAAACTTAGATTGCAAGAGAGGTAAATGGCTGAATCTTAAAGTACAAGAAATGTAAATTGCTTGAATTGTAAAAGGAATTGGGAATTGGGATTGCAGAATTTAAACAAGCAAAGGTAAATTGCAATAAACAGAAGAGTAGAGGAGTAATTGAATTGAACTAGATCTAAATAGAAAAGTAAAAATACTTTGAAAATTTAAAAACAGAAAGTGAGTAATGCTTAATTTGTAGCAATTTAAAAGTGGTTGAAGATCTCAGGAGTGAAGGAGAGTAGATAACAAGTCTAGATCTCAAATCCTTCCTTGATCCAACAAGAACAATTGCAAGAGAAGTAATGAAAAGTAAATTGCAGAAATAAAGAGAGTAGAAGATGAAGCAGTAAAGTAAACAGAAATTGGAATTCAATTATGCAAAGAAAGTAAACAAGAGATCTCAAGGTGATATTGAAACAGAAGTTCTTCAATTCTTCACCCAAGATCCAAAGCAAGAAAAATAAAGAATGCTCAAGCAAGAACAAGGAAGAAGAGAGATCAAGTCTCCTTCTCAATTCTCTAAGATCTAAATTCAAAAAGAAAAACTCAAATTCAAAATGAAAGTTCAATAGAAAAATTCAAAGTAAAGTCTAGAGGTGTCAAAAGGTAAAACAAAGATCCAAAAAAAGGTGTTAATTACATCAAACTAGCTCCTATTTATACACTTTCTATTCTTGGATTTTGGAATTTGGATGGGCTTTTGGTTTGGTGAAGAAATGAATTAATTTGGATTTTTAATTCAATTTTCAGCCCATGGAGAAATTGCTTCCAGGGGGATGCTCAACTCAAGTGGGGAGCTGAGCATTGAGGCTTTGTGTGGGGATCCTTTGTAGCGTGCAATGTTGGGGAAGGCACCAGGGGAATGCTCAGCTCACAAGGTGAGCTGAGCATTGGGGCCTTGCCTTGGTCCCTTGAAATATTTCGCGTGCCAAGTCTTGGACATCATTTGGGTAGCGCTCAAGTGCTGCTAAGAGCGCAGCTTCCTTGCTTTCTTAGTAAAGACTCCGTGTTTGAGACTTGCTGGGAGCATTTTGGCCAATTTTGGCTTATTTTCCTTACAAGGAGCGCTCCCCTCCTTCCCTTGGGTCATGGGTTCAAACCTTGGAGCAAGCATTTGGCAAACAATTTCCTTGAATTTCTTGTGATGAATGCCCGATAATGCTCCCTTGGTGAGCTGAGCATTGTTTTTCCTTTCCTTGTTTCTTGGCTCCAAATTATGCTCAGCTCACAAGGTGAGCAGAGCATTGAAACATTGCTTCCTTGGATTTTTGTTGTGCTCCTTTGGAGAGCACTGAGCCCTTGGGGAGAGCATTGTGGCTTCTCTCCTTCCATGTGCCACGCTTCCTCATTTTCTTTGCCACACTATTTTCCTTCTTGGGCCACACTTCTTAAGCCACACTTCTTTTCTTCTTTTCTTCACCTACAATTAATCAAAACAACCAATCAAAGTATCACCAAATTCACAAGGTTTATAAAGCTACAATTAATCAAAACAACCAATCAAAGTATCACCAAATTCACAAGGTTTATAAAGCTTTAAAAATCAATTAAATTTATCTTAAACCTCATGATTTAGTATCAATTAAATGGTGGTTGTTTGATTCAAAGAAACCATGCATTTCCATTCCAAATTACTTACTTAGAATGCAAGAAAGTGCATAAAACCAAATAAAAACAAAGAAAAAGACTAGTAAAACTAGGCTAAGATGACTTGTCATCACTCCCGGTCAAGGTTTTTATTTAAATTACATAAATTCTCTGATTTAATTTCCTGTTTATCAACTCAACCATTTTTAGAAAACATCTGATTAATAAAATAGCACATCTTTTTGCAACTCGTTGGGAGACGACCTGGGATTCATACTCCCAGTATTTTAATTTTAATTTTGTGACAACCCTTCTAAATTGATAAGTGGATTTTTGGTTGGTTAAGAACTGTACTTGCAACGTATCTCTTATAACAATTTCTTAATTCGCTAATTTCCACCACGTCAATTTTTGGCGCCGTTGTCGGGGAGTTGCAATAGAGTGCTAAGTTATTGATTGGAATTTATTTATTTGCATTTTATTTTATTTTTGTTACTATGAGCTGCATGTTTCTTTCGTTAAATGACGCGTTCACTTCCTGATCTAAGCTTGCCAATATTTGATCCTAAGATTGAAAGAATTATTTCACGTATAAGGCAAGCTCGGCGTCGGTTAGTCCTCTCCGAGGGCGAATCTAAAACGTCACTTGAGGAAGAAACAAGCCCCTGTTCTACTGATTCGGTTGATTTACGTGCAGGTGACATGGCAGCACCTAGAAGAATTACTATCCAGGAGGCTGGAGCCCCTGATTTCACAATGCAACCGTTTCAAGCGCATCACCCAGCGGTGGCTACAGACTTTGAAATAAAGACTGCACTACTCAACTTGATGCCTAAGTTTCATGGCTTACCCGCTCAAGAGCCTATCAAGCACCTTAGGGATTTCCAAGCAGCCTGTTCTACTGTCAGGCGTGACGGTGCAGATGAAGCTTCTATTTTGTTAAAAGCTTTCCCATTCTCTCTTGAGGGAAAGGCGAGAGAGTGGTACTACACTCAACCCGCAGCAACTGTTTCTGACTGGGATACGCTTAGAAGAGAATTTTTGGAAAAATTCTTCCCAGCTGAAGTTACTGATAAACTGAGGAAGGACATTTCCATGATTGTTCAGGACGAATCCGAGACTCTCTATGAATACTGGGAGTGCTTCAACAAACTTCTGGAAGCATGTCCCCACCATATGATTGACAAGATAGTGTTGCTCAGCTACATCACACAGGGCATGAGGCCCCAAGATAAGACCAGATTGGAAAGTGCTAGCAATGGGTCTATGAAAAACTACAAGACCACTGATGAGGCATGGCAATTGATCAGTGACTTAGCTGAGTCTACAAGGAATCACAGGCAGAAACAAGGCCGGTCAAAGGCTGTTGCAGAGGTATCTTCTAGTAAAGAAACTACTGCTCTGACTCAGAGTATATGTGAAATGACCAACTTACTGAAGCAGATGCAGTTGAGTCAACAACAAGCACAGCAAAGCCAACAGTTAGTCCCACAGAGAGTGTGTGGGATCTGTGCTAATTACAGCCATTATACTGATGAATGTCCGCAGCTCCAGCAGGAAGACAACACTGTGGCAGCCACTCATAACTTCTATGACCGTCCCAACCAAAGGTACAATCAAGGTGGCAGTTACAACCATGGATGGTAGGACAGTTCTAACCAAGGTTGGAGAGATAATTCTAACCAGAATTGGAGGGACAACAATAACAGAGGAGGCAGAGACAATCAAGGATATCAAAAGTGGAATAATAACAACAACAGGCAATAGAACCAGAACCAGCCTTACAGAGCACCTCACCTGAGGCAGTCCCAAGGACCACAGCACAACCAACAACAAGTTCCGTAGATCACTCAATCTAATTCCTCTCCGAGTGACGAGGCTCTTCAATCCATTGCACAAGGACAAAGGAACATGGAAAGTTCACTTAATGGCCTAGCATCTGCTATACAAGCTCTCATTTCTCAGCTGGCACCACCTAACACTTCAAACACTCAACATGCAAGCTCCAGTGGAATTCCTTCTCAACCATTACCCAATCCAAAGGGTGGCATCAATGCCATCACCCTAAGGTCCGGAACCACACTGCAAGAGAGGAATCAGGAGGAGCCAATCCCATCAGAACACGCCTCAGCTGAAGAGGTGGTAGAAGTAGAGGATGCTGAAGGGGAAGAGGCGATACAAGACATGGGTGAAGAAGTAGAGGCTCAACCACAGAAAGAAGCACCCAAGGTGGCAGACCCTGCAGAAAATGCCCTCTCTATTCCATTTTCACAAATTGCAAGGAAGCCCAGGAAGAAGATGGAACTTGACCCCAAAATGGTAGAGATATTCAAAAAGGTTGAGGTAACTATTCCCCTTTTTTATGTTATTCAGCAGGTACCTAAATATGCAAAATTTCTAAAAGATTTATGCATACATAAAGACAAAATGAATGAATTAGAAACTATTTCTTTAGGTAGTTCTATATCTGCTTTAATGGGAGGTATACCTGAAAAGTGTAGTGATCCAGGTCCGTGTATGGTTAATTGTACTATTGGTGGTGTGATATTTTCTGACTGTATGTGTGATCTAGGAGCATGTGTTAGTATAATGCCTTTGTCTATATATGATACTTTGAGGCTCCCTCCCTTAAAAAGGTCGGCAGCTCGTTTTGTGTTAGCAGATAAAAGCATTACTACAGTGGTTGGAGTTGCTGAAGATGTATTAATGAGCATTAAGGGACTCACATTTCCCATTGACTTCTACATTCTGGAAATGCCCCCTAATGACTCAGGAAGGCCATCATCAATCCTGCTTGGAAGACCATTCCTGAAGACTTCAAAATTCAAGATGGACGCATTTTCTAGAACTTATTCTTTTGAAATAGATGGCAGAATAGTGAAATTCAGTTTAAATGGAGCTATGAAGCACCCTCCGGATGAGCTTTCTATCTCCTAGTGTGACATCATAGATGAAACCGTGGCTGAAGTTCACTTGGAGGAATTTGAAGAGAAGTACACAGGACAAGGTCCAAGTGTGGGGACACTCTTGGAGGACAATGAGGGCACTTTGCCATTATCACCTACCCCAGATAATCTAGAGCCTGACCATGAGCAGAAATTGGAATTAAAGCCCCTCCCTCCACACCTCAAATATGCTTACCTTGAGGACAAGCAGAGATTTCCAGTAATCATTGCAAGGAAACTCACTCCCCAACAAGAAGAACAGCTACTCAATGTGCTGAGGAAACACAAGAAAGCAATTGGATGGAGCCTAGCGGATATAGTAGGCATCAGCCCTCAAGTTTGTGAGCACAGAATATTCCTAGAAGAGGGAGAAAAGCCTGTCTATCAACCTCAGAGAAGACTGAATCTCACAATCTTAGAAGTTGTCAGGAAAGAAGTGACCAGGCTACTTGAAGCAGATATTATTTACCCCATCTCAGATAGCGAATGGGTCAGTCCAGTACAAGTGGTGCCCAAGAAGTCTGGAATCACAACAGTAAGAAATGAGCATGGAGAGCTTCTGACAACTAGAGTGCAGAATTCATGGAAAGTTTGCATTGGCTATAGGTGTCTTAACCAAGCCACTCGCAAGGATCATTACCCCTTGCCATTCATTGATCAGATGCTTGATCGTCTGTCAGGTAAATCTCATTATTGCTTTTTAGATGGGTACACAGGCTATTTTCAAATCCATATAGCTCCTGAAGATCAGGAAAAGACTACTTTCACCTGTCCTTTTGGCACTTATGCTTATAAGAGAATGCCCTTTGGCTTGTGCAATGCACTAGCTACTTTCCAAAGGTGCATGATGAGTCTTTTCTCTGACCTTATTGAGGACTGTATGGAGGTTTTTATGGATGATTTTAGCATTTATGGTGATTCATTTAGCCTTTGCTTGGATAGTTTATCAAGAGTATTAGATAGATGTGTCCGTACAAACCTTGTATTGAATTTTGAAAAATGTCACTTTATGGTTAAACAAGGGATCGTACTAGGACAAGCTATCTCTAATACTGGCATTACTGTAGATCCAGCAAAAGTGGATGTTATTTCTAGTTTGCCTTACCCCTCCTCTGTGAGGGAAGTTCGTTCGTTCCTTGGCCATGCAGGTTTTTACCAGAGATTCATTAAGGACTTTAGTAAGGTAGCACTTCCCTTATTCAGATTACTATAGAAAGATATTGAGTTCGAGTTCAGTGAGGATTGCAAACAAGCGTTTGATAAGCTGAAGACTGCCCTGACTCAGGCTCCAATTGTGAGAGGACCTGACTGGAGCCAGCCATTTGAAATCATGTGCGATGCTTCCAACCATACAGTAGGAGCAGCGCTGGCTCAGCGTGAAGGTAAGGATCCGTTTGTAATTGCTTACGCGTCTAAGACTTTAGACACAACTCAGTCTAATTACACTACTACTGAGAAAGAACTTCTTGCTATTGTTTTTGCTCTGGATAAGTTTCGAGCCTATTTACTTGGTACTAAAGTAGTAGTGTACTCAAACCATGCAGCTCTAAAGTATTTATTAGCTAAAAAAGAGTCCAAACCAAGGCTTATACGTTGGATACTACTACTACAAGAATTTGATTTAGAAATTAAGGATAGAAGTGGTAACCAGAATCTAGTGGCAGACCACTTGAGTCACCTTGAGCACGTTAAGGATACCGCCACTTCTATAAATGATAACTTCCTGTTTGATGACTTACAAGCAGTATCTGAAGTAATCCCTTGGTATGCACCTGTAGCTAATTATCTAGTTAGCCGCACCTTTCCTCCAAACTTTACTAAGCATCAAAGAGACAAGCTAAAAAGCGAGTCCAAATATTATATATGGGATGACCCATATTTATGGAAATGTGGAGTTGACCAGGTAATTAGACGGTGTGTGCCTCAATCAGAATTCAAGTCCATTTTAGAGGCCTGTCATTCATCTGAGAGTGGAGGACATTTTGGCCCTCAAAGAACAGCTAGAAAAATTTTAGACTGTGGATTCTGGTGGCCTGCCCTTTTCAAAGACGCTGCTGACTTTTGTAAATCTTGTTCCCCATGCCAAAGGTTTGGTAATATATCCAAGAGGGATGAGATGCCTCAACAGACTATGCTTTTTTGTGAAATTTTTTATGTTTGGGGCTTTGACTTCATGGGTCCATTTCCAAATTCTAATGGTTATTTTCATATATTGTTAGCTGTAGATTACGTTTCTAAATGGGTGGAAGTATTTCCTACCCGCACTGATGATGCTAACACTGTTGTTTCCTTTGTTAGAAACCACATTATTTGTCGCTTTGGATCACCACGAGCAATCGTGAGCGATCAAGGCACCCATTTCTGTAACAGGAGACTAACAGGATTACTGAAGAAGCATGGGATAGTTCATAAAGTGGCAACAGCCTACCATCCCCAGACTAATGGGCAAGCTGAGGTGTCTAACAGAGAGATAAAGAGTATATTGCAGAAGATAGTCAAACATAATAGAAGAGCCTGGAGCACTAGGCTACAAGATGCACTCTGGGCATACAGAACTACATATAAGACACCCATTGGGATGAGTCCCTTCCGCTTAGTTTATGGAAAGGCCTGTCACCTCCCAGTAGAGGTAGAGCACAAAGCCTTTTGGGAAGTAAAGGAGTGAAATATGGAATTTGAGAATGCTGGAACTGAGAGAAAGTTGCAACTGCAAGAATTAGAGAGCCTACGCCTAGAAGCTTATGAGAACTCAAGACTGTACAAGGAAAAGATGAAGGCTGTGCACGATAAGCACATCAAGAGGAGAGAGTTCCAACCTGGGGACTTTGTCCTCCTTTACAACTCTAGACTGAGACTCATGCCAGGCAAGTTAAGATCAAGATGGGAAGGTCCATATAGAGTGGAGAAGGTTGATCCATACGGAGTTTTCCACCTGAGTCATCCTTCAAGCTCTGAATTCATCAAAGTTAATGGACATCGCCTGAAGCTATATCATAGGGAGAAGGCGAAACCCAGGGAGCTAGAGATCTTCCTCTTGGAGGATCCACCCACAGCAGAAGACTAAGCTAGTGGAGCGTCCAACTTAAGGACGTTAAAGCAAAGTGCTGGGTGGGAGACGACCCACCATGGTATGATCGTTTCTTTCTTTATTCTTAGTTTTCTTCTTTCAATAACTCTTCTCTTTATTAGCACATTTAGCTTGCATCTGCATTTGCATATTTTTATATTAAAAAAAAAGAAAAGAAAAGAGCAAGAGCACGCGACGCGACAGCGTCACCGACGCGTCCGTGTCGCAGGTGGCTCAGAAAGAATAAGAAATCGAACAGAAAGTCACGCGAGAGTGTGGCTGGAGGCGTGCCTTTGGCACAAATCGCCCCACGCGACCGCGTTGCTGACGCGTCCACGTCATGTGGGAGAATTGCCTTCCACGCGTCCGCGTCACCAACGCGGATGCGTGACCTGGAAATCGACGTAAAAGAGGGTGCATAGCAGAAAGTTATGCTAGAGTGGTGCTAGACTGGCGCTGGACGCACAGTCCTACCACGCGAACGCGTGCCCCACGCGTCTGCGTGCCCCACGCGTGTGCGTGCCCCACGCGTCTGCATCATCTCCCAATATTGGCCACTCACGCGATCGCGTCAACCACGCGACCGCGTCACCCTGGAATTTGGCAATAATGAGTTTTGAACAGAAAGTTGTGCGAGCGAAAGGCTGCCCTCGCGCCAGTAGCACAAAACGAGGCACGAGTCCGTGTGACCGACGCGACCGCGTCGACCCATCTAAGCGCTATTCGCGCGAACGCGTACCCCACGCGTCCGCGTCGCTTGCGCCGCATAGCTTAACCTAATTTGCCAAAATATCTTATCTTTCTCTTCCCCAAATCCTACTTTTTCTTTTCCCTCCTTATTTCTTCCTTCTTCCTTCTTCCTTCTTTCTCACTCTCTACTTTCTCTTTCTCTCACCACCATTAACAAAGTTTTTCTTTTCTTCTTCCCTCCTTACTTTTCTATTCTTCTTCTTTTTATGTTATCTTTTTCTTTTCTTTTTCCTTGCATTATCCATGTTTTCCTTTTCTTTATTTTTCTTTTAATTGGTGTTGGAAATTTATTTGGGTCACTATTCCTTCCTATGTTTTGCTTGTGAATTATTCAGGAATTGTTTGACAATTATATATTACTTTTTAAAAGGGTTGCTTGCTTGTCCAATTTCATACTTTCAATAGCTTATTTACCATGCATGCTATGTGTTTGTGAAAATGCCCATATAGCATTGTGCACTATTTTTAGATTTCTTTTATTCTACTACTCTAAATGCTTGCTTTTCACAAAACCCCTTTTTATATTTTATTAATTTAATATAATTGTTGTTACAAACAGGTTATTAGTTTGAAAGGCTTGGTAATCTCACTGGGACATTAAATGCTTGATCTATGCTACTCATGCCTTTGCCTACATGCCAATAAACACCTTGCATTTAATTGTCATCATATGCACCTGCTATATTTCCATTTATGATTTTTCACATGTAGTCATGACCATGTGTTAACCTCATTCATCTTTTAATGTGCATTGATTACCACCTTACCCACCCTCTTCCTTGCTCTATCCCATGACATTTTGACATACTTTCTCTTTTCTCCCTTTTAGGATGGCCACCAAGAAAGGCAAGGAGAAAGCTACTCCCAAACCACCAGCAAGAAGAGGAACAAAGAGAGCATTAGTGGCAGAGCCATCATCAACTGCAGTAAAGCCCTCAACAAAAAGAATTAAGAGGATTATAAAGGTTGATGAAAAAGAGAAAGCTTTTCCAGCAAAGGACACTGCGCAATTTCCTAATCGCTTCTGTGAGCAGATGTTCCCCATCCTGACAGAAAGGAGTTACAACAATGAATACCTTCTTATCCTCCGGACCCGTATTGCTGAATTTGTTGAGCCGCAAATTGAACGAAGACAATGGAATTTCCTACAGAGACAACCACGGCAGGTTAATCTTTCTTGGGTAGTAGAGTTCTACTCCAATTTCCACTTGCCAACCCTGTAGTCTGTCTATGTCCGACAGAAGCAAGTCCCCATTACAGAAGAGGCCATTCAATGAGCTTTAGATCTTCCCCCTACTCTAGAAGGACTGGACGCATTTCAAGAAGCCGCACTCAAGCGCCAGATGTACCAATTTGACTGGGATGCTGTTCTCAGAGTTATCGCCCTACCTGGCAGCAGATGGATCTACGGATACCATCATTCCTGTCCTAAGGGAATATTGGCTTCCGCACTTACCTTGGAGGCTCGCATATGGGCACAGATTATGTTCCATTACGTCTTTCCGAGCACTCACGAGTCCTCCTTCACTGCAGACATGGCTGTTCTACTATGGTGCATCCTTACAGATCAACCTCTGAACCTACCAAGACACATCCGGAATGCTATGGGACACGTTCAAATCGCGGGCAACTTACCTTTTCCCGCCTTGGTCTCAGATCTCGTCTCAGCAGCCGGACTCTCCTACAGAGCTGGGAACACCAAAGCCATGCTTCCACGGGATGATCAGGTATGTCCCTAACGGGAAATATATCAGACCTCCAGTAGCCACTACAAGCCAGCCTACTGAACTGGCTGAAGACATTCCCCTTTCAACACCACAAGCACCTACAACCAATCAACTGCTCCATCAGATACTTGAAAGGTTCGATCGGCAGGAACACAAAGCAAAGCTAAGAGTGCACCATAACAAGCGCCGATTCACATACCTCAAGGAGCTACTTAAGGGAAAATACAGAGACTCAGACACCCCGGACTCCACTTCCTTTACCAGCACAGGGAGCCATGACGGTCCCGACTGTGGAGATACTTCTACCAGCCCACCCTTGTTCCTGACAGATGGCACCGAGGACGGTACAAAACCTTAAGTGTGGGGAGGTCGGTCAGTACCTGACTTCCGGAGGTAAATTCTCTTCCCTAACACCAATAAAATAGGGTATTTAGTTAGTTTTTCTTTTGTAGAATAGGATAGATTGCATAGTAATAGATTAGTTGCATGCATGTTCTACTTGATTGAAAAGACAATAAGTTTCTTCTAAGACCCTATTTTTAGGACAAAATTTCACTAATCTTAATCAAAACTTTTGTGTTAAATTTACTTGAAGTTGTATTTGGAACATGGTTTTTGAGCTAAAGAACACACAACTTATGAGATTTGAGCCTTTATACATGGTCACATTATTTAACCATAATTATTTTATTCTTGTGTGTTTACTTCTCTATGATTGTAATCTATACTTTGTTTCATCCTATATGTCCAATGTTTAATTATGTATTTTATTTCTCCTTTATTCCATTCGATGCCGTGATCTGTGTGTTAAGTGTTTCAGGCTTTATAGGGCATGAATGAGTTGGAGATGGGAAGGGAAGCCGACAAAAATGGAAGGAACACAAGAAATTGAGGAGATAACCAGCGAGAGGCGACGCGGCTGCATGGATGACGCGACTGCGCGGAAGAGAGCAAATTGCAGTGACGCGGTCGAATGGATGACGCGACCGCGCAGCATGGAACAGCACGAGTGACGCGGCCGCATGGACGACGCGCCCGCGTGGTAAAGCAAAACGCGAATGACGCGTCCGCATGAGCGACGCGATCGCGTGATGTGCACGATCTGCATAATTTGCAGAATCGCTAGAGGCGATTGCAGGCCGTATTTTGACCCAGTTTTCAGCCCAGAAAGGCAGACTAGAGCCAGAGAACATGCAAAAACCAAATAGAACATTCATTCCGCATAGTTTTCAGTTTTGAGATCTAGTTTTCACTCCTCCTCTAGGTTTTCTCTCTACACATTCATAGTTTAGGATTGGTTATTTTCATTGTTTTTGCATTGGGATATTGAGAAGAGTTATTGCCTCATCAAGACTTTGTCATTCTAGTTCGTTTTCTTTACTTGGTTTACTCTTCCATGTTCTTTGCTTTATTTAATTTTACCATTGGAATATTTTTAGGATTATTTAATACAAGGATCACTTTTATTTTTAATTAACTATTTTGATTTTTATTTACAATGTCTTTCTTTAATTCTTTTTCATATGCTATGAATTTTACATTTACAATGAGTGAGTAGTTCCCTAACTTGATGGGGAGTTGATTGAAAGGAACCCTTGAGTTGGAAGGTTTAAGAGAAAGATTGTAATTGGGTTATTGTAGGTTTGCTCTCTAGTTCCTGACACCAATCCTCCCAAGAGTGGATTGGGATTTGTGGATAGAATGGCATTCCAACTTGTTTGACCTTCCCCTACTTCGTAAGGGATAACTAAATGAAATAACTCTCAATTGTCAATTAATCTTGAGAGTATTCCATCAAGAATAGGGCTTCCATGTAATCAACTCCCAGTCAAGGATTTTATTTAAATCTATATAAATTCTCTAATTTAATTTTCTGCCATTCAACCAAAACCTTTTTGAAAACATTCTGATTAATAAAATAGCACCCTTTCCTGCAACTCGTTGGGAGACGACCTAGGATTCATACTCCCAGTATTTTAATTTTAAATTTCTGTGACATCTTTCTAAATTGATAGGCAGATTTCTGGCGAGTTAAGAACTATACTTGCAACGTATATAAATTAAGAATTTTTAATTCGCCAATTTCTGCCCGCACCAATTTTTAGCGCCGTTGCCGGGGAGTTGCAATAGAGTGCTAAAGTTATTAATTAGAATTTATTTATTTGCATTTTATTTTATTTTGCTACTATGAGCTGCATGTTTCTTTCGTCAAATGACGCGTTCACTTCTTGATCCAAGCTTTCCAATATTCGATCCTGAAATTGAAAGGACTATTTCACGAATAAGGCGAGTTCGGCGTCGGTTAGTCCTCTCTGAGGGCAGATTTGAAACACCATTTGAGGAAAAACCAGCTCCCGTTCTATTGATTCGGTTGATTTACGTACAGGTTACATTGCGGTAGCCAGAAGAGTTACTATCTAGGAGGAAGGAGCCCCTGATTTTACAATGCAATCTTTCAAGCGCATCACCCAGCGGTGGCTACAGATTTTGAAATAAAGACCGCACTGCTCAATTTGATGCCCAAGTTTCATGGCTTACCTACTCAAGAGCCTATTAAGCACCTGAGAGATTTCCAAGCAGCCTGTTCTGCTGTCAGGCATGATGGTGCAGATGAAACTTCAATTTTGCTGAAAGCTTTCCCGTTTTCTCTTGAGGAAAAGGAAGAGAGTGGTACTACACTCAACCCCTAGCGAATGTATCCAACTGGGATACACTCAGAAAATAATTTTTGGAAAAATTCTTTCCATCTGAAGTTACTGATAAACTGAGGAAAGACATTTCCACGATTGTTCAAAATGACAACGAGACTCTCTTTGAATACTGGGAGCGCTTCAATAATCTTCTGGAAGCATGCCCCCACCACAGGATTGACAAGATAGTGTTACTCAGCTATATCACACAGGGTATGAGGCCCCAAGATAAGACCACATTGGAAAGTGCTAGCAATGGGTCTATGAAGAAGTACAAGACCATTGACAAGGCATGGCAATTGATCAGCGACTTAGCTGAATCTACTAGGAACCACAGGCAGAAACAAGGCCGTTCAAAAGCCGTTGCAGAAGTATCCTCTAGCAGAGAGACTGCTGCTCTAGCTCAGAGTATCTGTGAAATGACCAACTTGCTGAAGCAGATGCAGTTGAATCAACAACAAGTTCAGCAAGCTCAACCTTCTCTAGCACAGCAAAGCCAACAGTTAGTCCCACAGAGAGTCTGCAGAATTTGTGCCGATTATAGCCATTATACTGATGAATGCCCACAGCTCTAGCAGGAAGACAACATGGTGGCATCCACTCATAACTTCTATGACCGCCCCAACCAAGGGTACAATTAAGGTGGAAATCATAACCATGGATGGCAGGATAATTCTAACCAGAATTGGAGGGACAACAATAACAGAGGAGGCAGAGATAATCAGGGAAATCAGAGGTGGAATAATAACAACAACAGGCAGTAGAACCAACCTTACAGAGCACCTCACCTGAGGCAATCCCAAGGACCACAGAATACCCAACAGCAGACCTCTCAATTTACTCATCCTTCTTCATCTTCTAATGAAGAGTTACTACAATCTTTTGAGCAGAGACAACAGACCATGGAAAATAATATTATGAATAACATTAATGCCAGTCTGAATGGTTTGACCTCTACTTTGCAAGCTCTTGTCTCACAGATTGGATCAATGCAAAATTCCAGTAACCAACCTTCAAGTTCCACTGGAATTCCCTCTCAACCATTACCCAATCCAAAAGGAGGCATTAATGCCATCACCCTGAGGTCCGGAACCATACTGCAGGAGAGGAATCAGGAGGAGCCAAGCTCACCAGAACACGCCTCAGCTGAAGAGGCAGTAGAGATAAAAGATGTTGAAGAGGAAGAGGACATACAGGACATAACTGAAAAAGAAGAAGTCCAACCACAGGAGGAAGCACCAAAAGGCGCAGACACTGCATACAACACCACTCCCATTCCATTCCCACAACTTGCAAGAAAGCCCAGGAAGCAGCTGGAACCCGATCCCAAAATGGTAGAAATATTCAAAAAGGTTGAGGTAAGTGTTCCTCTTTTTGATGTTATTCAACAGGTACCTAAATATGCAAAGTTTCTAAAAGATTTATGTATACATAAAGACAAAATTAATGAATTAGAAACTATTCCTTTAGGTAGTTCCATATCTGCTTTAATGGGAGGATTACCGGAAAAGTGTAGTGACCCAGGTCCTTGTATAGTTAGTTGTACTATTGGTGGAGTAGTAATTTATGATTGCATGTGTGATTTAGGAGCATGTGTTAGTATAATGTCTTTGTCTATATATGATATTTTGAGGCTCCCTCCCTTAAAAAAGTTGGTAGCTCGTTTTGTGTTAGCAGATAAAAGCATTATTACAATAGTTGGAGTTGCTGAAGATGTTTTAGTGAACATTAAAGGGCTTACATTTCCCACTGATTTTTATATCTTGGAGATGCCCCATAATGACTCAGATAAGCCATCATCAATCCTACTTGGAAGACCATTCCTGAAGACATCAAAATTCAAATTTGATGCTTTTTCAGGAACATACTCTTTTGAAATAGATGGCCAAATAGTAATCTTCAATCTGAATGGAGTCATAAACAACCCTCTAGAAGATCATTCTATCTTCCAGTGTGTTGTCATAGATTAAACTGTAGCTGAAGTTCACAAGGAAGAATTAGAAGAGAGGCACACTGGACAAGGTCCAAGTGTGGGGACCCTCTTGACTGACAATGAGGGCACTTCGGCATTTTCACAAGCTCCAGACAATCCAGAGCCTGCCCATGATCAGAAGTTAGAGTTGAAACCTCTTCCTCCACATCTCAAATAGGCTTATCTTGAAGATGAGCAGAAGTTTCTAGTAATTATTGCAAGGGAACTCACTTCTCAACAAGAAGAGCAGTTACTTGATGTACTGAGGAGGCACAAGAAGGCAATTGGGTGGAGTTTGGCAGACATAGTAGGCATCAACCCTCAAGTATGTGAGCACAGAATATTTTTAGAAGAGGGAACAAAACCTGTCCATCAACCCCAAAGAAGATTGAATCCCACTATCTTGGAAGTTGTCAAAAAGGAAGTGACCAGACTGTTGGAAGAAGGTATCATCTATCCCATTTCAGATAGTGAATGGTTAAGCCCAGTACAAGTGGTGCCCAAGAAGTCTGGAGTCACTACAGTGAAGAATGAGCATGGAGAGCTCATAGCAACTAGAGTTCAGAATGCTTGGAGAGTCTGCATTGATTACAGGCGTCTCAACCAAGCCACCCGTAAGGATCACTACCCACTTTCATTCATTGATCAAATGCTGGATCGCTTGTCAAGTAAATCACATTATTGCTTTTTAGATGGTTACACAGGTTATTTCCAGATTTATATAGCTCCTGAGGATCAGGAAAAGACCACTTTTACATGTCCTTTTGGGACTTATGCTTACAAGAGAATGCCCTTTAGCTTGTGCAATGCACCAGCTACTTTCCAAAGGTGTATGATGAGTCTTTTCTCTGATCTTATTGAGGACTGTATGGAGGTTTTTATGGATGATTTTAGCGTTTATGGAGATTCTTTTAGCCTTTGCTTAGATGGATTATCTAGAGTATTAGATAGATGTGTTAATACAAACCTTGTATTGAATTTTGAAAAATGTCATTTTATGGTAAAACAAGGGATTGTATTAGGACATGTGGTATTTAATAATGGCATTTCTGTAAACCCAGCAAAGGTGAATGTTATTTCTAGTTTACCTTACCCCTCCTCTGTGAGGGAAGTCCGTTCGTTCCTTGGCCATGCAGGTTTTTACAGGAGATTTATTAAGGACTTTAGTAAGGTAGCACTTCCCTTATCTAGATTACTGCAGAATGATATTGAGTTCGAGTTCAGCGAGGATTGCAAACAAGCGTTTGATAAGCTGAAAACCGCACTAACTCAAGCTCCAATTGTAAGAGGACCAGACTGGAGCCAACCATTTGAAATTATGTGTGATGCTTCCAATCATGCAGTAGGAGCAGCACTGGCTCAACGTGAAGGTAAGGATCCTTTTGTTATTGCTTATGCGTCTAAGACTTTAGATGCCGCTCAGTCTAATTATATTACTACTGAGAAAGAGCTTCTTGCTATTATTTTCACTTTGGATAAATTCCGAGCCTATCTACTTGGTACGAAGGTAGTAGTGTACTCAGACCACGCAACTCTAAAGTATCTGTTAGCTAAAAAGGAGTCCAAACCAAGGCTTATACGTTGGATACTGCTATTACAAGAATTTGATTTAGAAATTAAAGATAGGAGTGGTAACCAAAATTTAGTGGCGGACCACCTTCGTCGCCTTGAGCACATTACAGATGACCCTACTCTTATAGCTGATAATTTCCCATTTGATAACCTGCAGGCAGTATCTGAGATAGTCCCTTGGTATGTGCCTGTAGCTAATTATCTAGTTAGCCGCACCTTTCCTCCAAACTTTTCTAAGCATCAAAGAGACAAGCTGAAAAGCGAGTCTAAATATTATATATGGGATGACCCATATTTATGGAGATGTGGCACTGACCAGGTAATTAGACGGTGTGTGTCTCAATCAGAATTTCAGTTCATTTTAGAGGCTTGTCACTCATCTGAGAGTGGAGGGCATTTTGGCCCTCAACGAACAGCTAGAAAGATCTTAGACTGTGGATTCTGGTGGCCTACTCTTTTTAGAGATGCTGCTGAGTTTTGTAAATCATGTCCCCGAGCCAAAAATTTGGTAATATATCCAGAAGGGATGACATGTCTCAACAATATATGCTTTTCTATGAAATTTTTGATGTTTGGGGCATTGACTTCATGGGTCCATTTCCAAATTCTAATGGTTATTTTTATATATTGTTAGCTGTGGATTATGTTTCTAAATGGGTGGAAGCAATTCCTACCCGCAATGATGATGCTAACACTGTTGTTTCCTTTGTGAGAAACCATATTATTTGTCGCTTTGGATCACCACGAGCAATCGTGAGCGATCAAGGCACCCATTTTTGTGACAGGAGACTAATAGGATTAATGAAGAGGCATGGGATAATTCATAAGGTTGCAACAGCATACCATCCTCAGACCAATGTGCAAGTCGAGGTGTCAAACAGAGAAATAAAGCGTATCTTGCAGAAGATAGTCAAACCTCATAGAAAAGACAAGAGCACCAGGCTACAAGATGCACTCTGGGCATACAGAACAGCATACAAAACACCCATTGGGATGAGTCTTTTTCGCTTAGTTTATGGAAATGCTTGTCATCTCCCTGTTGAAATTGAGGACAAAGCCTTTTGGGCAGTAAAGGAATGCAACATGGGGATTAATAAAGCCGGGGCTGAAAGGAAGTTGCAACTGCAGGAACTGGAAAGCCTTCGCCTAGAAGCTTATGAGAATGCAAGACTATACAAGGAGAAGATGAAGGCTGTACATGATCAGCACATCAAGAGGAAAGAGTTCCAACCTGGGGACTCAGTCCTCTTTTACAAATCTCGACTGAGGCTCATGCCAGGCAAGTTGAGATCAAGATGGGAAGGTCCATACAGAGTAGAGAAGGCCGAACCGTACGGAGTTTATCACCTTAGCCATCCTTCGAGCTCTGAGCTTATCAAAGTTAATGGATATCGTTTAAAGCTGTACCATGGCGAAAAGCGGAAGAAAGACAAGGAACTCGAGATCTTCCTCTTGGAAGATCCCCACATAGCAGAAGATTGAGCTAGTGGAGCGTCCAACTTACGGATGTTAAAGCAAAGTGTAGATGGGAGACAACCCACCATGGTATGATCGTTCTTTTCTCTATTTTTAGTTTTCTTACTCAATAACTCTTCTCTTTATTAGTATATTTTGTGCATCTGTATTTACATACTTTTATTTAAAAAAAAAATATATTCTCACTGGACGCGACCGCCTCAGTGACGCATCCGCGTCACAAGGAGATGGGTGAAAAATAAAAAATGAACAGAGAGTCACGCGAGAGCGTGGCTGGAGGCGTGCCAATGGCACAAATTGTCCCACGTGATCGCGTCGCTGATGCAACCGCATCATACGGGAATAATGGCGTCCCACGCGATCACGCGCCCCACGCGGCCGCGTGACCAGGATTTCGGCGTAATAATGGTGCACAGCTGAAAGTTGTGCTAGAGTGGTGCTGGACTGGTGCTGGACGCGTAGTCCCCCTCACGCGACCGCGTGCCCCACGCGGCCGCGTTGTACCCCAAAAAACTGCCCACTCACTGCGATCGCGTCACCTAAAATTTGGCATTTAATGATTTTGAACAGAGAGTTGTGCGAGTGCGAGGCAACCCTCGCGCCACTGGCACAAACCGGGTCACGCGACCGCGTGACCGACGTAACCACGTCAATCACCTTAAGCGCAAGTCGCGCGACCGCGTGTCCCATGCGATCGCGTCGCTTGCGGCGCACAGTTTTCCTAATTTTGCCAAATATCATATCTTTTTCTCCCCAAATCCTATTTTCTCTTTTCCCTCCTTATTTCTTCCCTCTCCGTTCTTCCTTCTATCTCACCTTTTACTCTCTCTCTCTCACCTCCATTAACAAGGTTTTATTTTCTTCTTCCCTCCTTCCTTTTCTATCATTCTTCTTATTTTATATGTTATTTTCTTTTCTTTTCTTTTTCTTTTCATTATTCATATTTTCTTTCTTCTTCTTTCCTTTTTACATGGTGTTAGAATTTTATTTAAGTCATTATTCTTCATTATATGCTTGTGGATTGTTGCAAATTGTTTGACAATCATATATTAATTTTTTAAAGGATTGCTTGCATGTTCACTTTAATACTTTCTATACCTTATTCACCATGCATGCTATGTGTTTGTGAAAAAGCCCATATGGCATTATGCACCTCTCTACATTATTCTATTCTACTATTCAATGCTGCTTTTCATAAACTCCCTCTACTATTGTATTAATTTAATTTAATTGTCAATACAAACGTGATGGTTTGTTACAAAGTGATGCTTGATCTATGCTACTCATGCCCTTTGCCGGCATGGCAATAAACACCTTGCATTCACTTAGCATTATATGCACTAGCTATTTTTCATTGATGACTTTTCACATGTACTCATGAGAATATGTTAATGTCAATTACCACCTAATGTGCATCGATCACCACCTTTTCCATTCTCTTCCTTGCTATATATCTCTTTGAATTTAATTTACTTTCTCTTCCCTTTTTCAGGATGGCCACCAAGAAAGGAAAGGAGAAAGCTACTCCCAAACCACCAGCAAGAAGAGGAACTAAAAGAGCACTAGTGGCAGAACCCTCCTCCACTGCAGTAAAGCCCTCAACAAAGAAGATTAAGAGGATAATAAAGGCTGATGATAAAGAAAGAGCCTTTCCAGCAAGGGACACTGTGCGATTTTCCAATCGCTACTGTGAGCAGATGTTCCCCATCCTGGCAGAAAGAAATTACAACAACGAATACCTTCTTCTCCTCCCGCCCAATATTGCTACCTTTGTTGAGCCGTAAATTGCCCGAAGACAATGGGATTTCCTACAGAGACAGCCAACGCAGGTCAATCTTTCTTGGGTAGTCGAGTTCTACTCCAACTTCCACCTGCCAACTCTGCAGTCTATCTATGTTCGTCAGAAGCAAGTCCCCATTACAGAAGAGGCTATTCAAAAAGCTCTATGTCTTCCCCCTATTCCAGAAGGAATGGACGCCTTTCAGGAAGCCTCACTCAAGTGCCAGATGTACCAATTTAACTGCGAAGCTGTTCTCAGAGTTATCGCACTACCTGGCAGCCGTTGGATCTATAGATACCATCGTACCCGCCCTAAGGGAATTTCGGCTTCAGCACTTACCTTGGAGGCTCGCGTATGGGCACAGATCATCTCCCATTACGTCTTTCTGAGAACTCACGAGTCTTCCTTCACTGCGGACATGGCCGTTCTACTATGGTGCATCCTTACAGACCAACCTCTGAATCTACCAAGACATATCCGGAATGCCATGGGACACGTACAAATTGCGAGCAATTTACCTTTTCCCGCCTTGGTCTCAGATCTTGTCTCAGCAGCCGGAGTCTCCTATAAAGCTGGGGACACCAAAGCCATGCTTCCACGGGATGATCAGTATGTCCCTAATGGGAAATACCTCAGACTTCCAGCAGCCACTACAAGCCTTCCTACTGCACCGGTAGAAGATATCCCTTCTTCAACACCACAAGCACCTACGACAGATGAACTGCTCCAGCAGATAATCGAACAGTTGGATCGGCAAGAACACAAAGCTAAGATGAGAGAGCGCCGTAATGAGCACCGATTCAAACACCTCAAGGAGCTACTCAAGGGACACTTCAAGGACTCAGACACCCCGGACTCCACTTCCTTTACCAGCACAGGGAGCCATGATGGTCCCGACTGTGGAGATACTACTACCAGCCCACCCCTGTTCCTGACAGATGGCACCGAGGACGGTGCAAAGCCTTAAGTGTGGGGAGGTCGGTTAGTACCTGACTTCTGGAGGTAATTTCTCTTCCCTAGCACCAATAAATTAGGATATTTTAGTTAGATTTTCTTTCTTTTATAGAATAGAATAAATTACATAGTAATAGGTTAGTTGCATGCATGCTCTACTTGATTGAAAAGACAATAAGTTTCTTCTAAGACTCTATCTTTGGAACAAAATTTCACTAATTTTTTTAAAAAAAAAAATTTATGATAAATCTGCTTGAAGTTGTATTTGGAACATGATTTTTGAGCTAAAGAACACACAACTTGTGAAGATTTGAGCCTTTATGAATGGTTACATTATTTAACCATAATTATTTTATTCTTGTGTGTTTAATTCTCTATGATTGTAATCTATATTTTGTTTCATCTTATATGTCCAATATTTATTATATTTGTATGCTTGCATATGATTGAGGCCATTATTTGTTTAAACTCACTTATCCAAATTAAGCCTACCCTTTTCAATTACCTTTGTTAACCACTTTGAGCCTTTAAATCCCGTTTGTTCTATATTTCACCACATTACTAGCCTTAAGCGGAAAAACAATTGTATATCCCAAATTGAATCTTTGGTTAGATTAAGATAGAATTGTGTGTGCTAGTTAAGTATGGGAAATTGTGGGAACAAAAGTTATTAAGGGAATGTGTCATGATAATACAATGGGAATTTGGATACCTACTCATGTGAAACTATAAGAATTAAAAATCTATGTGCATTGATAAGCTATGATTATTTTTATGTCTATAAAAAAAAAGAAGAGAAATATCAATAAATAAATAAGGGGACAAAATTACCCTAATGCTAAATTAAGAATTCAAAGATCAATGCACATATGATAAAATTAAAATAAAAAATTGATACATGAGTATGGAATGTAAAAAGGAATTCTGGGTAGCTAGGTATGAATTCTAAGGTTACACTAAATATATATAGGTTGGGTTAAAGCTTGGGTTAATTAAAGATTCAATTTATAAGCTCACTTAACCATATATGTATCCCTACCCCTACCTTGGCCCCATTACACCCTTGGAAAGACCTCATGATGTTTGCATTGGTATATTAACTGTTGTTGATTGGTTAGGAGAAAAACAAAAGTTAGAGAGCATGATTAGAGAAGGATAGAGTGATTACCCTATACACTAGAGAGATTAGAGCGTACATACATCATCAGTGAGGGTTCAATGCTTGAATTTTCATGTTCTCTGCTTTCATGAGCTATCTTCTTGCACTTTTATCTGTCTTACTGTATAATGATAGAATTAGTGGAATTTGATTTGTAATTGTTTTGAAGAGCTTATTTACTTTTGATCAAGTGGGCAAGAATCATATAGTTGCATTCATATATATAGGACTGCGTTGCATTGCATGAGTTTCTACATGTTCATACTTATTTATTTAAAGGTGTATGATAGTGTTCAAAAGGATCAATGGATCCTATTCTGACGCTAGCGGGAACCGACAGATGATTAGCCATGCGGTAGCTGTACCTGGTATTTTTCATCCGAGACGAGAAATCCGACAGTTGATTAGCTGTGCAGAAACCGTAGAGGACCATTTTCACTGAGAGGATCTTATAGCTTGCCATGGAAGGGAGCACGCATGGTTGGAAGAAGGCAATAGGAAAGCAGAGGTTCAGAAGCAATAAAGCATCTCCATACGCTTATCTGAAATTCCCACCAATGAATTACATAAGTAACTTTATTTTATTTTATGTTTTATTTATATTTTAATTATCAAAACCTCTTAACCATTTAAATATGCCTGACTGAGATTTACAAGGATGACCATAGCTTGCTTCAAGCCGACAATCTCCGTGGGATCGACCCTTACTCACGTAAGGTTTATTACTTGGACGACCCAGAGTACTTGCTGGTTAGTTGTGCGGAGATGTGAAAAGTGTGAATCACGATTTCCCACACCAATATGCTTATGGTGTAAAGGTGTCAAGTGAAAAGCTTTAGACTGAGCAGTTAAAGTTGTGATCCAAAGCAAAAGCGTGTGCTTAAGAACTCTAGACACCACTGGCTGGGGATTCTAGCAAAGCTGAATCACAATCCAAAAGGGTTTTCCCAGTTAAGTGTCTGTGGCATTTATGTATCCAGTGGTACTACTGAAAAACAAAGTGCTTAGGGTCACGGCCAAGACTCTAAAGAAGCTGTGTTCAAAAATAAAAAAGAACTAAACTAGGAGAATCAATAATATCATCTGGATTCTAAGTTCCTAAGGATGCCAATCATTATGAGCTTCAAAGGATAGTGAGATGCCAAAACTATTCAGAAGCAAAAAGCTACTAGTCCCGTTCATCTAATTGAAATTGAGCTTCATTGATTCTGAGCTTCATTGAAGCTTTATTGTATCCATCTCTTCTTTTTTTTATCCTACTTTGTTTTTGGTTGCTTGGGAACAAGCAATAGTTTAAGTTTGGTATTTTGATGAGCGGATATTTTATACGCTTTTTGGCATCATTTTCATATAGTTTTTATAATGTTTTGTTTAATTTTTATTATGTTTTCATAGGTTTTAGTGCTAAATTTGAATTTTTAGATTCCACTTTGAGTTTGGGTGTTTATAGTGATTTCAGGAAAAGTCTGATTCAGAGACCGAGAAAGCACTGCAGATGCTGTCAGGATCTGACCTTCGTGCACTCGAAGGAGCTTTTATGGAGCTATAGAAGTCCAAATGGCGTGCTCTCAACGGCTATGGAAAGCTAGCATCCAGGGCTTTTCCAGAAATATATAATAGTTCATACTTCGCTTCAAAAATGGCGTTCAATGCCAGCCACCAGCCCCATTCCTGGTGTCCAGCTCCCAAAAGGGGAGCAGCTGGCGTTGGACAAAAGGGAGTCCCTAGGAAGTGTTCAACACCCTTAAGGGGTACTAGCTCGTGGAGACACTCATAGCTCAGCCCAAACACTCACCAAGTGGGCCCGAAAATTAGATTTTTACACCCCTAAGTCTAGTCTATCATATTTCTGTAATCCTTAGTCATTCAATTAGTATATATAAACAAGAGTTCACCCTTGTTAGGAGCTCTTGGACACTCTACACGTTTTTCATTACTATTTTCTGTATAGTATGAGTCACTAACCTCCTAAGGTTAAGGTTAGGAGCTCTGCTGAGTTTCATAAAAAAATAATATTACTGTTCTAATTCAATATATCTGATTCTATTCTCTTATGCAACCTCCTTCTTCATCTTATGAATTGAGAGTGACCCGTGACAATCATCCTTGTTCTACCAACATTTTGTGCGAGTCCTAACTCCGATAGCGTTGAACCAACGCTAGAGATTGCATTGTGGATTCTAATGGAGTACCTGGGCAACTTTGGATACGTGACATGAAATCTCGTTGACCGTGGGTAAGTGAGGTCTCTGTGGCGTTAAGGCTAGTGTCAAAAAAGCAGCTTTTTCTGATCCAGAAGATCTTCCTTGTCTATGGCACCTTGAGTAGGATCGTGATGGGGAGTGGATTGCTTAGAACATTATCTTCTGCTACAGTGAGAAACCTAGAGGTGGCTTGATGAGAGGACATGAGTCACTTCAACATGGTGGATTGCTGCAGTAGAGGAGGTTAACTTGATGAGAGGACATGAGTTAATCATTTACGACTGCCATTGAAGGAATCAAAAAGTTATTGAAGAAGACAGTTAGAAAAGTTAATTCGGAAAGACAAAGCATCTCCGAAGCCTCAACCGGTCTCAAACCACTGATTTCACACCTATCTAATAACGTTTTATTTATTTATCTGTTTAATGTGTTTTTTTGTGACAAACTATATTTTCTATCTGCCTAACTAAGATCTGCAAGATAACCACTGCTTGCTCAAACCAACAATCTCCGTGGGATCGACCCTCACTCACTTGAGGTATTACTTGGACGACCCGGTATACTTGCCAGTCTATCTGTGCGAAACGTGCGGAGTCAGTTTCGTGCACCATCCTCTATACTTTGTTTCATCAACATCTTTTCCATTTTCATCCTTGTCAAGTTTAATGTTTTGATACATGGGGGTTCCCATTGGATTGGCATTTTCTAAACCAAATTTCTTAATCAACTCTTTGGCATACTTTCCTTGGTGAACAAAAATACCACTGGGAGTTTGTTTGATTTGAAGACCAAGAAAGAAAGTTAATTCTTCCATCAATCTCATTTCAAACTCACTAGTGATTAGTTTTCCAAACTCTTCACACAAGGATTCATTTGTCGAATCAAATACTATGTCATCAACATAAACTTGAACAAGTAAGATGTCATCGTTAGATTCATTTATAAATAAAGTAGTATTTGTAGTACCCCTTTGAAATTTATTTTCCAATAAAAAAGCACTAAGTCTTTCATACCAAACTCTTGGAGCTTGCCTAAGGCCATAAAGAGCCTTAGAAAGTTTAAAAACATGATTTGGAAAATCTTTGTTTTCAAAACTGGGGGGTTGAGCTACAAATACCTCTCTATCAATAAAACTATTTAGAAAGGCACATTTAACATCCATTTGGAACATTTTAAAGCCCTTATGGGCATCATAGACAAGAAGCAACCGAATTGCTTCCATTCTTGCTACCGGAGTAAATGACTCATCAAAGTCAATGCCTCCTCTTGGTCATAACCTTGGGCCACTAGTCTAGCCTTGTTACACACTACACTACCATCCTCACCCAATTTTTATTTTGAATATCTATTTTGTACCGGTTACCTTTTTACCATTTGAGTCTAGTACAAGGGTCTAAACCTCATTCTTTTTAAATTGTGATAGTTTTTCTTCCATGGCTTTAACCCATGAGGGGTTTTCAAGAGCTTGCTTCACGTTGAGAGGTTCCAATTAGGACAAGAGGGCAATATTACTTAGTTCTACTTGCTTTTTGCTTGAGGATCTAGTGGTTATGCCTTGTGAAGGATCACCAATGATGAATTCATGAGGATAATCCTTCAAGAACTTCCGTTCACGTGGCTTTTGAAAGGAGGCTTTGCCTTGAGAAGTTTTGGATGAGTTCTCTGTTCTGGATTCTCTGGGTTGGTCAGGAGATAAAATGGAAATGTCTCTTCCGATCTGAGGAGAAGTTTCTCGACTGATAGTTTCAACAGCTGGGACAGATTTGGGATTATCTTGATTGGCTGGATGGTTCACATCAGTTTCACTACCTGCATCATCATCTAAAATAGAACTGGAAATAGAATTAGAATCACAAAAAGATACATATATGGACTCTTCAATAGTTCTATGTTCTTTAAGGTAAACTCTAAATGCTTTGCTAGTGGTTGAGTACCCTAAAACATTCCTTCATAAGATTTTGGATCAAATTTACCAAGATTTTTTTTGTTATTAAGTACAAAACATTTGCATCCAAAAACATGAGGGGGAATTCCTTTCCAAAGCTCAAATGGGGTTTTCTTCAAGCCTTTTCTAATGATTGTTCTATTTAGGATATAACAAGCTGTATTTACAGCTTCGGCCAAGAAAAATTTTGGAACATCATTTTCACAAAGTATTGCCCTTGTCATTGCTTGAAGGCTTCTATTCCTTCTTTTAACAACCCCATTTTGTTGAGGTGTTCTAGGGTATGAAAAGTTATAAGCTATTCCAAAATCATCACAAAAGCTTTCAAAATTTTGATTTTCAAATTCTTTTCCATGATCACTTCTAATGTGGGCTATTTTTAAATCCATTTCGTTTTGAATCTTTCTACAAAGTGAAGAAAAGGTATGAAATGCATCATTTTTATGAGCCAAGAAAAGAACCCAACCATATCTTGAAAACTCATCAACCACTACCAAACCATAGTGTTTACCTCCCAAACTTTGAGTTCTAGTGGGACCGAAAAGATCAATATGCAACATCTCTGATGGCCTTTTAGTAGAAATTCTATCTTTGGGTTTAAAAGAAGATTTTACTTGTTTGCCTAATTGACAAGCTTCACAAGTAATATCTTTGTCAAATTTAATATTTGGAATTCCTCTAATCAAATTTTTCTTAACAAGCTTAGAAATTTGGTACATAGCGCATGTCCCAATTTCTCATCCCAAAGCCATTTTTCAGATTCAACAGAAGTAAAACATGTTACTTTTTTATCTTTTAAATCCTCCAGAGTAAGTTTATACACTTTGTTGCATCTTTTTGCCTCAAACAAAACATCACCAGATTTTTTACAAACAACAAAGCAATCCAATTTTCTAAAAATAACTAAATATCCCAGATCACAAAGTTGGATAATGCTTAGAATATTATGCTTCAAACCATCAACAAGCAAGACATCATTTATAAAAGAAGAAAAGTTCTTACCCACTTTACCTATGGCCACAATTTTTTCATTTCCATTGTCACCAAAAGTAACAAAGCCTCCATCATATTCATCAAGCTTGATGAAGAATGTTGACTTTCCGATCATATGCCTAGAGCATCCACTATCTATATACCACATGTTGTCTTTTCTCTTGGATGCTAGGCAAACCTACAAAAAAGCTTAAGTGACCTTAGGTATCCAAATCTTTTTCATTCCTTTTATATCAAATTATCTTCTTTGCCCCAAGCCATTATAGTTACCAACAATCATAAAAATTTTATCACCAATCATTCTTTCACTTATGAAGCATTGAATGGGAAAGTGACTATCCCGATTGCATAATATACAAAACCTTTTAGGCTGTTATTTTTTCAGATTGGTTGGGTTTTGAAATCTCATGTCATCCGAAGTGAAAGCCATATTAGCAAAAGAAGATTTTTCAAAAATAGTTTTTGAATTTTTATGAAAACCCAAACTAGCATTGTCATAGAGAGGTTTTTGACTAGTTAAGAGTTGATTCAAATTTTCGAAACTTTGAGAAAAGTTAGCTAGGTCTTCTTTCAGTCTTTTTACTTCTTTATGTAGACTTTTATTTTCCTAAAAAAATTTAGATTTGCAATCACATAATGATGGTATTCACAGCCTTTAATTCCAACCTTTAACCGCTTGTTTTCTTCAACAAGATCAACAGCAGTTTCGGATTCTCTTAATTTATCTTTGAGAAAACTATTTTCTGCTTTTAGAATGGTAACTTGAGATTCAAGTTCATAGTTTTCATTTAAGAAGCATATGATTTTTTCATTGAGATGATCTATCATAAGATGAAGGTCTTCAGTAGTGGGTTCAATAAGACGTACCTCATCAGTTTGATTGGCCATGAGACAGGTTTGAGATTTGCTGTCTGATTCTTCCTCATCCTCAGAGTCATTCTCCAAGTCTTCCCAAGATGCCCTGAGTCCCTTCTTCTTTTCTCTTTTCGGCTTGTCCTCTTTCTCCAGCTTTAGGCAGTCAAACTTGTAATGCCCAGCATTTCTGCAGTTGTGGAAGATGACCATGCTTAAATCCCTCCTAGGTTTCTTTGAACTTCCTCCTTTGTTTCATTTCTTTTGCTTCATCATTCTCCTAAATTTCTTAGCAAATAAAAAAATAGCGTTAGATAAATCATCGCTGGATTCATCATCCAGGGATTCATTGACAGATTTGAGAGCAACTCCTTTCTTTTTAGTATCTTTTTTCAAATAGGTGTTTTCAAAAGCAAGTAAGTTTCCTCTTAGGTCATTATAGGTCATTTCATCAATGCCACTACACTCAGCTATTACAATAGCTTTGGTTTCCCACTCTTTAGTGAGACATCTCAATATTTTCCTCACAAGCACATATTCTGAATGTTTGATTCCCATAGCATCCAAGCCAGTGATGTAATGTTGAATCATTCAAACATTTCATCAATTGTTTCTCCTTCCTTCATTGAGAATATTTTATATTCTCTGTTTAGCATGTTTATTGTGGATCTTTTGACTTGGGATGTGCCTTCATGAGTAACTTAAAGCTTGTCCCAGATTTTCTTTACTGTTGTGTATCTTGATACCCGTCGGTATTCCTCGAAACTGACTGCACAATTAAGCAGATTGACAGCTTTGGTGTTGAGCTCTATTTTCTTCCTATCATCATAATTTCAATCTGCCTCAGCCTTAGGAACAACCACACCATCAGCTTCTATTGTGGTTGAGAATCATGGACCTTCCAGGATTATCTTCCAAAGTATGTAATCTACAAACTGAACAAAAATTTTTATTCTTTCTTTCCAGTAGATGTAGTTCTTTCCATTGAAGAACGTAGGTCTATTGCTTGATTGCCCTTTTGTCAGAGTGTAGGCCACTAGAATAGAACCACTATTGACCTCCATTAGGATCTTTTCTCCAAGCTACAAAGCTTGATCTCTTTGAGACCAAGCTCTAATACCAATTAATGGTAACCAGTGGCTAAGAGAAGGGGGGTTGAATCTTAGCTTCCCTTTTTTCATAGTATTACTTTTACTTTTCCAATGAACTTCAGAATATATTTTCACTTTTTATCTCGTAACAAGTTAAAAGATATTTTTGTTTTGTCTCGTAAGAAGTTGAGAGACATTTTTAATTTTGTCTCCTGAGAACCAGAAACAGAGAAGAAGCAGAGAAGAGAGAATCACACCAAGATGTATCCTGATTCAGTAGCTAAGTGCAATGCAGCATACATCCAATCTCCATCACAACAGTGACAAAATTTCACTATCTTTAATAGATTACAATCACCAATTTCTTTCCCTAAGATCTACCCAATCCTATCTGGGACAAATCCAGATTCTAACTCCAATCTGAATTTGACTTGGACTGAAACCAAGCTTTCACCTATAAAGTGCTAACCCAACTTGTAAGGGAATCCCTACAGGATCATGAAACGCAACAGAAAGATGTACAAAGAAACTCTGAGACATCTTTGGCTTTGTCTCTAATTTTGATCACTGCCTTTTTTCTCTCACTGGTTTTTTCTTACAAACCTCACCAAGTTTGCCTTTTTTCACCCTGAGACTCAGACAAAAAAAAAAACTCAGAAAAAGAAAATAAAATGAACACCATTGAAGGAGAAGAATTCAGGAAGCTCAAGTGGCTATGAGAACTCTGTGCTTTTTCACTTTCTTTCCTTGATCTCAATCCTTTGTCATTCACCCTTAATATAGAAGGGGAAACTTCCAAGGTTGAAATCCTAACCCAGCAACTTCTTCTCCTACCTTGAGTAGCAGCGGCTTCACCAAAGAGGGTTGAGAGGACCGAGGCTGATGCATACAAGCTTACCTCATCTCTCTAATCCTTTTTCTTCAAGCTTTTCCAATCTAGACTCTTGAACTTGACTTTGGCCGCAAGAATAGATTCGGGCCCTTAATGAGCTTCTGAGCCAGGATAGCTTTAGGGTTTCCATTTTTGCTTCTACCCTTCTTGAGGTTCAGACGTTATCTTCCTCTTGGAGGAACAAAAATGGAAATGAACTTTTATTAAGCTAGATCATCTTCCTAACATAGTCGGATTGCTTCTTTTCCTAGCAACAAACACTACAAGAAAATAGCTCTATTGCCATGCTTTAAAAGCGTGGGAAAAAGCTGAAAAAAGCGTGGTGATAGCTTTTCGCCACGTTTTTTGAGCTACCGCCATGCTTTTAAAAGGGTGGCATATGAAAGCGTGGCGGTTTCTCTATCACCACGCTTTTAGTGACTTATTGCCATGCTTTTTCTTTTGCCCTGCTTTTTACGAATGACCACCCTTTAAAGCGTGGCCGTATTTGGGAGATATGGCCACGCTTTTGAGGTATGGCGATAGAGAGAGATATGGCCACACTTTTGAAGCGTGGTGATAGCCAGAGATATGGCGACACTTTTATAGTCTTATAAAATTTAAAAAAAAAAATCATTTTTCTAATTTTTACCTTCATCGATACAAAATATAAATTTTTCAGTTCTTTTTTATTACCAAACTTATAAATATAGTATGCAATTTTTATTACAATACAAATCAAATAATAATTAGTGACATATATAATTTTTGTTATAATTGTTTTATATATTAAAAAACTAATACTCAAATACAAAATAAATCTCGAGTTCAAATTCTAAAACTAAAAACTGAAGAAAAATATAGAAACAATACAACTTAAATTCTAAGTCCTTTGCTGTTCCTCCTTCCCTTAGATCATACATAATTGTTTCAGAAACATTTGTGAACTTTTTTACCTGCAAAAGATGGCAAAATTAGATACAAAATTGATAAATTATTTTGAAGCTTCACTTTCCATTCTAGGCAACACTAGCTTTATTTTCTTTTAGCCTATTACTCAAAGTCGCAAACCAAAACATGTGTTATCTTGTAAAAAAACTTTAAAAGAATATTAAAGAATAAAATTCTTGAAATTGTAAATTCACACTTTTCCTGTGTTCCCACGCATCTCCACAATACCGTTTGGATCCTTTTTGTCAAAGCTCTGCCCAAAAGTTAGAAAGAGAATCAAGGGACAAACTTGGATGATATACATGCAAGCACAAATATCCAAACTCAATTATTGTTAAAGGCATTTCCACTTAAAAGGGTCATAGGAAAGAAGAAGAGAATTAAGGAAGGAATACCAATGTTGTAGGGTTCTCAACTTTAAGTTGGGCACTCAGACAAACTCCCATGCTAGAAACAGGTTCCTCAATTACTGAATCCTTGTTTGTCGTGTGAAGATTACAATCAGAAAAGCTGAGAACTCAAAGTTAAGGTCCAGCACAACTGCATAAACAAACAAACAAACAACCATGAAAGGTGGACTGAATACAGAATAAGAAACAAGAAAAGATCTGAGGCTAAGAACCTGATAGGGAAATGCATTAGGACCCAGTTCTATTTTCCTTTTAACTTTAACCTTTATGGACCCCCATCCCTTCAATTTTAATTAATGCTTACAAGCTATAATGCCACTGCAATTTACAAGCAATAAGTACACTAAATTGTTCAAAAACACAAACTACACTAACTCTATAAAATCAATACACACACAAATTCTACCAAAAATAAAACAGTAAAAACGAATTGAGAATTTGTGGTGGTAACATCCTTCAGCAGCAGAAATTGAATTAAATATCAAGTAGCTGTACTAAAGAGTTTCAAAAAATGTGGTATATTATATCTTGGTAGCATTTTGCTTATACAGCTGCAGCCTGATCTACATCATAGAGATGAACCATTTCAAAAATAAATAAAACCAAGGACAAACAAATATAATTTATCCAAGAGTATGCTCAACATCCATGTTTAAAATAGTATTAAAACATAGAAACTGTAGTATACCTTGAAACTAACCAATAAAATGAGAGCTGTTCGATTTGAAACGAAAAGAAGGTCAATTGCTTTGCCCCCCCTCAAAATTTATAAATAAAAATAAGTATTTACAAACTGTTGAGGGCATGGATATAAAACTAAAATTTGCTCTGCCACTATGAATAAACCCTCTATCAAGGTTAGTTATGCCTTTTACTAGTTAATTGCTACTCTTTCTTCTTGAACTCAATAACATGAACCATTTATTTAGCAACAGGAATTTGTAGAGACACGGTCTATTGAGTAATGAGCATAACACTAGAGAAGTGCTACACAGCCAGAAGCACATAAGTAAACCATATCATAGTTGATTAGTATTTTCCTTATCACAATCCAAATGGTTGAAAAAACAACCTGGAATTCGAGAAGCATAACCTAACATCTCAACAGCACTAGGGAACCTGCTTCAAAGTTCAAACTTGAAGATATGCTACTGCAGAACCAAAATTTGGAAATCAACTAAAAAAAGAGTAGGCATCATGAAAAACCCCGATTTCATGGTTTATCTTGTGCTTATTTTAGGGGATTTTACCACCTTTTCCCATATTTATTCAATGAAATAGCATAGTTTTATAATTCTCCCTTGAATTATGCTTAAGTGTAAAAACATGCTTTTTAGGCCCTTAAATTGGTGATTCTGATTCACTTTAATTCCATTCGATGCCTTGATATGTTTGTTGAGTGATGACGAACGGGTTTTCTATCGGTAAAGAAATTCACAAATATAATCGCGTTGTAAGTATAGTTTCTAAACCAACAGAGAATCCTTTCATACAAAAGTTTGGTTGTCACAAGTAACAAAACCCAATAAAATTTATAATCAAAGTATTTAAACCTCAGGTCGTCTCTCAAGAAATTGCAGGGAGGTATGATTTACTATTGGTTATGTAAAAAGATATATTTTTTGGTTTTTGAAATGAAGGAACAAGTAATTTAAATGATGATAAAAGTAAATTAATAATTAGAAAATCTCTTGGCAAAGTATAAGAAATTGAAGTCCTACCCTAGTTACCCTTATCAGGTGTGATGAGAATTGGATTCTGCTCCCACTTTTAATTAACCCTTGCTAAACAAAGGAAAGTCAAGTGGACAAATTTATTTGATCCTCAGGTCCTAGTCAACTCCTATGGAAAGACTAGAGTTATTGGAGTACAAATTAACACGCAGAGAATTCCAATTTCAATCAACAGCTGAGTTTGATAACTCAAGTGTTGCTAATTACTTAACCAAAGCCAAAAGGAAAGAAAATCTACTCGAATGAAAATAATTTGGATACATAAATTAAAGAAAGCAATCATAATTCTAAAATACCTCAAAATATATTAAATAGAACATTCAAATCTTAACATGGGAAAGTTCATAAGCTAAATTGAAAAGATAAATGACAATTAAAGTAATAGAATCAATAAAAGTAGAAAATAAATTAAGGGAATATTGAACCTGTGATGAAGAGAAGTAGCCTAAACATAATAGAAATCCTAATCCTAAATCCTAAGAGAGAAGAGAGAACCTCTCTCTCTAAAAACTACATCTAAAACCTAAAATTGTGAATTATGAGTTAGTGATTATGAATGAATGGATTCCTCCACTATATAGCCTCTAATCTGTGTTTTCTGGGTCGAAAACTGGGCCAGAAACGGCCCAGAATTCGCTGGCTGTGAATTCAAACACGCTGATTTCTGTCACTGAGACGCGTCCGCGTGGAGCACGCGTTTGTGTCACCTATCTGTATGGCCACAATAGCAAATTATATATCATTTTGAATCCCCGGATGTTAGCTTTCCAATGCAACTAGAACTGCATCGTTTGGACCTTTGTAGCTCAGGTTATGACCGTTTTAGTGTGAGAGGGTCAGGTTGGACAGGTTAGCAATTTCTTCAACTTCTTGTATTCCTTCCACTTTTGCATGCTTCCTTTCCATCCTCTAAGCCATTCCTGCCCTGTAAACTTTGAAATCACTTAACACACATATCATGGCATCTAATGGTAATAAGAGAGGATTAATATTAGCAAATATAAGGCATAGGAAACATGTTTTCAATCATAGCACAAAAGCAGGAAGGAGACATGCAAATAGTATGAATAAGTGGGTAAAGAGTTGATAAAAACCACTCTATTGAGTACAATATAAACTATAAAATAGTGGTATATCAAGTGATTTTAGGTTCATAAGACAAGTATTGGATGGAAGAAATGAGGAAATGGCATACAATGTGATTTTTATTTAAAAACTAATAAAATTATATTAAAAACTAACTAAATCATATTAAAAATTATGTAAAAACAATGCCAAAAATCGTATAAATTATCTGCTCATTAGCGCCCGCGCCCCCTTTGCGTTGCCCTACCCATGCGTAGGCGCATCTGGCGCCCCCGTGCACTGCTCCTCAATCAACCCATCCACGTGCAAGCGCACAGTGTGTGCGCGCGTCAATGCAGTTTTACACCACCCAGGCCAAAAGACCCGAGAGTTGTGCCAACTCTGGGCCACTTTTGTGCCTATGGCCCAGTTCAACCCACGTGGACGCACACTGTGCGCGTCCGCGCCCCTGCCTATACAAACCATCTGCGCGCAAGCGCACATGACGCTTCCGCGCCCCTTCCTTATTTTCCCACCCACGCAGACGCGCTCTGTGTGCGCACGTGTGGATTCAAATTTTCACTTACACCAGGGACGCGAAAGCCCTAGCGCATTCGCGCAACCCTTTCTTCCTTTCTCCTCCAACGTTCCATTTTCCCTCCTCCCCTTGCATAACCGGTTCCGCACCCTCCACCTCCGGCGACCACTCACTGTCGTAGCCGCGACCCCTCTTTTCTCTTCGTCCCTCACTTCTCTAACGTTTTTCCCTCTCTCTCCATTCTCACTTCTCTACTTTCTTTCTCCCTCTCACTATTCTCAACTCTGCTGCAACCACTGACAGTCGTCTGACGAACACCTCGTCATCGCCGGCGCGGAATCACCCCCAACCATTCTTCTTCTTCCTCTATCCAACAACCACACCCAGTCCTGCTCATAACCCTATTCACTCCACCCCCTGTTCGGTTTCTGTCTCCTCTCACAGCGACCTGTCCCGCCGCTGGGGGCACCGCCGCTGGCAGTACCACCTTGCTGCCCCCTCTGCCCCTTTCCCCTGTTTTTGCTTCTGCTCTGCTTCCAGGTTTCATAACCTGAACCTCTGTTCTGTCTCCTTCACTGTTTTGTATTAATTTTGTTAATTAGTTAATTAGTTAATTGTTACATGCTGCATGTTAGTTTAGATAGAGATATATGGTGTTAGGTAGCTAGGATGTGGTTAGAGGATTCTAGGCTTGATAAGTGCACCGTTCGTGTTTACTTGCTCAATTGTTACATGCTGCATAATGAGTGACGTGCTCTGTTTTGCATGATTGGTTTCACTGCTATGTTGATTTAGCCTGCTGCATAAGCTTATTACTTTTGTTTCTCGTCGATGTTTTGCTGTTGAAATATTGGCTTATTTATTCAATTCATATGAACCCATGTATGTTTTTTTTTGTATCTTCTGTTGTTAATGAAATCCTATGGGATCTGGATTGACTGTTTGAATTTTGGAAATAGCCAATTTACTATTAAAATGCTGCCGAATTTTTCCTAACCATCTTTCATGAGTAACATTGCTTTATTTGGTGCAACAAGCTTCTATTTGACAATATTCTGTGTCAATAGAATTTTGTCTGCTAAATAGTTTTGGAAACTCCTCAAGAACAAGTTTTGGTCATGCATACCATATTCTTTGCTTGCTATTAATGCTGGTTTGCTTATATGCATTGAATTGTTGACTGAATTTTCAAATTGACCATCACTTGTAACTCTTTTAAGATTTTGTGCCTCTTTTGCATAAACACACAATTTGAAGGTTTTTAATCTATGTGGCTGATTGATTCATTCTATTCATACATAATTCACATTTAGTCACATGGATCATGAGGTTTGCCATTTTGATTTCAACTTGTGACTTTTATGCTTCGTTGAAGTTGGTGTTGAATATTTCTTGATTAACTTGCTTTCCAATGTTTTGACTTTACCAACACCAATTCATACAACCTTAATGATCTTTACATTGATTGATGACTTGTTTTCATTTTGGTTGCTTTTTGGCAATGTCATATTTCATCATCTGACTAGATGCATTTCATGATTGTGAGTATGCTTGTACTCCTACTTTGTACACCTCTTTTAATTGAGCCGATTACCGTCATATTGATGACAAGTCATCTTAGCCTAGTTTCACTAGTCTTTTTCCTTTGTTTTCATTTAGTTTTATGCACTTTTTTAAGCCACAAGTAAGCCAATTGGGTGGAATTTCATGTTTCCTTAGATTTAATCAACTATGGATGAATTGATACATTTTCATGAGTTTTATGCCATAATTGCTTATATAACAAGAAAAAGAATAACTCTCATGATTAGAGCATAGCTTTGATGCAAGTGTTGATTGATGATAGGTGGAATAAAGCTTGGAAGAAGGTTGCAAGAATGGGCTTGAAAAGAGGGATTCACGTTTGAGCTAACGTTTGCCTCAAACGTTAACTCAAACGTGAGAAGCAGATGAAGAACACCTGATGACAAGTCATCTTAGCCTAGTTTCACTAGCCTTTTTCTTTTGTTTTCAATTGAATTATGCACTTTCTTGAGCCATAAGCAAGCCAATTGGGTAGATTTTCATACTTCCTTTGATTTAATCAACCGTAGATGAATTAATGCAATTTCATGAGGTTTTATGCTATAATTGTCACATATTATGAAAGAATGAATATCTCATGATTTTGAGCATAGCTTTGATGTGTTTAGTTGATTAATGATAGGTGAAGAAAGCTTGGAGAAAGGTTGAAGCAAGAAGGAATGGCTAGGAGGAAGAGAGGACAAAAAGTTTGAGCAAAAGTTTGCCTCAAACTTTAGCTCAAACTTTTGGAATAAGTGAAAATGAACCAGGGAGCAAAAAGCTGGACCAAAAGTTTGCCTCAAACTTTTGTGCAAACTTTTGGGCAAAAAGATTGAGCAAAAGTTTGCCTCAAACTTTTTGGCAAACTTTTGGCATCACAAATCAACACCCTGGAGAGCAAAAGTTTGCGCCAACGTTTGCCTCAAACTTTTTGGCAAACGTTGGCGCATGAACAACACACCCTGGAGAGCAAAAGTTTGCACCAACGTTTGCCTCAAACTTTTTGGCAAACGTTGGCGCCATGAGTGTGCAAGGGGAGGCCAACGTTTGAGCAAAAGTTTGACCCCAAACTTTTGCCCAAACGTTGGTAGCAGCAAAATAGGGTGGCTGATGTGAAAAGTTTGAGTAAAAGTTTGCCTCAAACTTTTACTCAAGCTTTCATGATTCCAAACCCGGTTCACTTCGGTTCTTCTCCAAACTCCAAGAGCAATCAACCAAGGCCTCTATCAACCCAATTCCATCAAGAGCAAAGGCCCAATTGAAGGCTTGAAGACCATTTGAAGAAAGTGTATAAATAGCATAGAATTTAAGTTTTCCGGGGAGCTTTTCCTTTTAGTTTTTCCTTTTAGTTTTGAGGAGAGCTTTTGGTGTTGAGTGAATTTTAATTTCTAAGTCTCGGGGAAGGAGAATTGAATTCCCTTCCTCTTAGTTTTCTTGCTTTCAATTTCAATTACAATTGTCTTGGATCTTGGGTTGGAGAATTGAAGGAAATCTGTTTCAATCTCATCCTGAGACCTCTTTGTTTCTTTACTGCACAATTGAATTTAAATTTCTGTTAATTGCTTCTTCATCTACTTTCTCTACAATTTACAATTCCTTTGCAATTGTTCTTGTTGGATCTAGGAAGGCATTGAGATCTAGACTTGGTTATCTAGTCTCTTGGGTCCTGAGATCCAGATTTCCCGTTTTCAATTCTCTGTTTACTGCTTTCAAGCTCATTTACATTTCTGTTTTAAGATCCGGTTCAATTCAAGTCATCCTTTACTTCTCTGCTTGTTGCAATTTTACTTTTCCTTGTTTAATTTCTGCAAATCCAATTCCCAATTCCCTTTACAATTCAAGCCATTTACATTTCTTGCACTTTAAGATTCTGCAATTTACATTTCTTGCGTTCTAAGTTTCTGCTATTTAATTTCTTGTTCTTTAAGATTCAGCACTTTAAATTTCAGTTCTCTTTAAATTCAATGCAATTTACCCATTCCCTTTACTTTCCATGCAATCTAAATTCTGCAAATCACAAATCACTCAACCAAATCTTGATTCGCTTGACTAAATCAACCACTAAACTAAAATTGCTCAATCCTTCAATCCCTGTGGGATCGACCTCACTCCCGTGAGTTTTTATTACTTGATGCGACCCGGTGTACTTGCCGATTAGATTTGTGTGTTTGGAATTCATTCTCCAAAAATACACATCAAGTTTTTGGCGCCGTTGCCGGGGATCGATTAGGTTGACAATGATTAAGTGAGGTGGTAGTTTAGATCAAGCACTTTTTCTTTAATTTTGACTAACCCACTAACTGTTCGAGACTTTGTCTCTACTAACTCTAACTGCACTCAAGTTACAGAGTGCTCTATTTTAGTTTCTGGTTCTATTTGTGTTTCTGATTTTGTGATAGGAGGAAAGAGCGATGAAACCATACCTTTTGATCCTGAAACATTTTGGAGGTTAAGGAAAGAGGCAAGAGATAGAGGGGAGAAATGCTGGGATTCAAAAAATCCCCACTGAGAGTTTTTCACCAGGGGATAAAGTGATATTAAACACCCAACCAATGAAGGTGCCTCCACAATTATCTGAGTACTATACTGTGAACCGGATCCTTCCACATGAACACCTAGAGATCATCAAAGAGAAGACTGGAAGGAAGTTCACAGTAAGAAGAGAAAAGCTGAGGCACTATGATTTTCAGCCTCCATGATCAAAGAATGAAGGATGTCAAGCTAGTGACAATAAAGAAGCGCTTTGTTCGGAGGCAACCCAACCTGAGGTAGTTTTCTTTTCATAGCTATTTTAATAAAAAGGTTAATTAGTTTTATCTATATTGCAAGAAGCTAAGTTTGGTGTTGCACACCAAAACAATATAAGGGAGAATGAAGGATTCTAAGTTTGGTGTTCCACCAAAATCCCATTATAAAACACTTTCTCACTATCTGCATAATGCTGGTTTCAATCATGTTGGATAAACTAGTTAACCATTTTGCTGTTTCCTAGTTTTCAGTTTTACTACTTTTGAAAAAGAAAAAGAGTTTCACACATGGTTAATCTGATGCATGAGAACCATTGGCAAGGTACTAAGTTTGGTGTTCCCACACCAAAGTAAGTCCAAAGGCCCACAAATAAATCATGCATGCTAACAATTTTTCAAGTGCTTGGGGAACAAGCAACTTTCAATATCATTGCAGAGGTCCATACAAGTTTTTTTTGGAAGGATTAAGCGTCATCAACCAAAGAGATGAAAGAGGAATGTATGGATCAGTGATGATGATGATGAGGAGTAGAGCAAGCGAACTCCAAAAGGTTGTATTGTTAAGTGACTATTTTACATCAAACACTGCTATGATTGAGAGTGATTTTGTTTCCATGTCTATCTGTCTGTATAGTATAGTTTTTCTGTAATTCAATAAGCAAGATGCTTGATCATTTACAACATCATACTCTCCAAAACTTGTTTGCACTCAATTTTTCAAAAAAAAAATGCATCACATAAAAGTTCTTTGAAAAGAAGGATTGAGGAATTAAACAATTTTGAGGCAAGCAAAAGATTAGGAGAAGTGGTGGTTCTAGTTGTATAATTATGTATTGAGGTTGCATGCTTATGAAAACTTGCATGGGAGCTCATAGGCGGGACATAGAGTTCAAAGAAATATTGTGGAGATTCTCAAAAATCTATTGATCCAAGAAGCAGCAAACAAAACAAAAGAAAATAAAGAAAATACAAAAGCAAAAAGAACATGGCCCAAGGCTATGAGCATCAATTACTAGGCAGAAAAGAAAGAAGAAACAAAAACTCAAAGAGTTGTTATCCTAGTAAATGCTTGTGGTCGAATTGTGTCAAAGAAAGAGGCTTGAACAAGTAAATCCTTAGGGGTGCTTTAACACCTAATACCTTAAAACCAACTGGTTTAGGAGTATTGATTGAAAGCTTATCTAAAGAGCCGCTTTGAGACATGACACTTAGAGTCAAAGCCAAAGCAAAGAAACTATAAGCTGCTTCAAGGTGACTACATATAAAGAGATCTCCATGATACCATTTGGATGAAAATCCTAAGACCTAAGACTCCCAATATGTGAGGACTAGTGAGCACTGAAGCCCTTGTATGAGCATACAATTTAGAGTTCACCCCACTGTTACTTGATCACTTCACTCACAGGACCTGACAAGTTGTTCTTTAATCCGTCTTAATTGAAAGAACCCTGGAGCATAATTCATTTCTTGCTTGGGGACAAGCAAGCTTTAAGTTTGGTGTTGTGATGACAAGTCATCTTAGCCTAGTTTCACTAGCCTTTTTCTTTTGTTTTCAATTGAATTATGCACTTTCTTGAGCCATAAGCAAGCCAATTGGGTAGATTTTCATACTTCCTTTGATTTAATCAACCATAGATGAATTAATGCAATTTCATGAGGTTTTATGCTATAATTGTCACATATTATGAAAGAATGAATATCTCATGATTTTGAGCATAGCTTTGATGTGTTTGGTTGATTAATGATAGGTGAAGAAAGCTTGGAGAAAGGTTGAAGCAAGAAGGAATGGCTAGGAGGAAGAGAGGACAAAATGTTTGAGCAAAAGTTTGCCTCAAACTTTAGCTCAAACTTTTGGAATAAGTGAAAATGAACCAGGGAGCAAAAAGCTGTACCAAAAGTTTGCCTCAAACTTTTGTGCAAACTTTTGGGCAAAAAGCTTGAGCAAAAGTTTGCCTCAAACTTTTTGGCAAACTTTTGGCATCACAAATCAACACCCTGGAGAGCAAAAGTTTGCGCCAACGTTTGCCTCAAACTTTTTGGCAAACGTTGGCGCATGACCAACACACCCTGGAGAACAAAAGTTTGCGCCAACGTTTGCCTCAAACTTTTTGGCAAACGTTGGCGCCATGAGTGTGCAAGGGGAGGCCAACGTTTGAGCAAAAGTTTGACCCCAAACTTTTGCCCAAACGTTGGTAGCAGCAAAATAGGATGGCTGATGTGAAAAGTTTGAGTAAAAGTTTGCCTCAAACTTTTACTCAAGCTTTCATGATTCCAAACCCGGTTCACTTCGGTTTTTCTCCAAACTCCAAGAGCAATCAACCAAGGCCTCTATCAACCCAATTCCATCAAGAGAAAAGGCCCAATTGAAGGCTTGAAGACCATTTGAAGAAAGTGTATAAATAGCATAGGATTTAAGTTTTTCGGGGAGCTTTTCCTTTTAGTTTTTCCTTTTAGTTTTGAGGAGAGCTTTTGGTGTTGAGTGAATTTTAATTTTTAAGTCTCGGGGAAGGAGAATTGAATTCCCTTCCTCTTAGTTTTCTTGCTTTCAATTTCAATTACAATTGTCTTGGATCTTGGGTTGGAGAATTGAAGGAAATCTGTTTCAATCTCATCCTGAGACCTCTTTGTTTCTTTACTGCACAATTGAATTTAAATTTCTGTTAATTGCTTCTTCATCTACTTTCTCTGCAATTTACAATTCCTTTGCAATTGTTCTTGTTGGATCTAGGAAGGCATTGAGATCTAGACTTGGTTATCTAGTCTCTTAGGTCCTGAGATCCGGATTTCCCATTTTCAATTCTCTGTTTACTGCTTTCAAGCTCATTTACATTTCTGTTTTAAGATCCGGTTCAATTCAAGTCATCCTTTACTTCTCTGCTTATTACAATTTTACTTTTCCTTGTTTAATTTCTGCAAATCCAATTCCCAATTCCCTTTACAATTCAAGCCATTTACATTTCTTGCACTTTAAGATTCTGCAATTTACATTTCTTGCATTCTAAGTTTCTGCCATTTAATTTCTTGTTCTTTAAGATTCAGCACTTTAAATTTCAGTTCTCTTTAAATTCAATGCAATTTACCCATTCCCTTTACTTTCCATGCAATCTAAATTTTGCAAATCACAAATCACTCAACCAAATCTTGATTCGCTTGACTAAATCAACCACTAAACTAAAATTGCTCAATCCTTCAATCTCTGTGGGATCGACCTCACTCCCGTCAGTTTTTATTACTTGATGCGACCCGGTGCACTTGCCGGTTAGATTTGTGTGTTTGGAATTCGTTCTCCAAAAATACACATCAACACCCTGGAGAAGAGCAAACGTTGGCTGAAGAAGGAGCAAGGGAAGGCAACGTTTGCGCCAACGTTTGCCTCAAACGTGAGGTTAAACGTTGGCACCAAAGAGAAGAGAAAGAGCACTCCTGGGCATGGCAACGTTTGAGCCAACGTTTGCCTCAAACGTGAGGTCAAACGTTGGCCACATATTAGCAAGGAGAAGTACCCCTGGAGCAAACCAACGTTTGCTCCAACGTTTGCCTCAAACGTGAGGTCAAACGTTGGCGCCATAGAAGTAAAGAAGAGCACCTCTGTTTGATGCATTGAGTGAGCCACGTTTGCGCCAACGTTTGCCTCAAACGTTGGGCCAAACGTTGGCAAAAGGAGTAGCATGGGGGAACCACGTTTGAGCTCACGTTTGACTTCAAACGTTGGCTCAAACGTGGAAGACAGCAACTTGGCCGAGCTGCATAATGTCACACAAGGGACGTTTGAGTCAACGTTTGTCTCAAACGTTGACTCAAACGTGAATGGTTCATGGCCCGGTTCACTAATGGATTTCTTTCCAACACCAAGAGCAATCAACGGAGGCTACTATCAACCCAATTCCATCAAGACTAAAGGCCCAATTCAAGGCTTAATGATCATTTGAAGAAAGTGTATAAATAGCTTAGGATTTGAAGTTTCAAGGGAGCTTCCTTTTTAGAATTTTTAATACTTGCAGTAGAGAGCTCACCTTAGTAGTTGCTTTTAGAATTTGAGAGTTCCTGGGAAGGAGAATTGAATTCTCTTCCTCTGGGTTGCTTTTGTTTTCTTTTCTACACACTTTGTCTGAGTCTTGAGTGTTGAGAATTGAAGGAATTCTATTTCAATCTCACCTTGAGATCTCTCTGTTTTGATTTATTGCATCATTGAGAATTTGCGATTTAACTTCTTTTCTTCTACTGCTGGATCTTTACTTTTCTTGCAATTGAATTCTCAATTTGGATCTAAGAAGGCATTGAGATCTAGACTTGGTTATCTAGTCTCTTGGGTCCTGAGATCTATTGGTTTTCATTTCAATTTCCTTGTTTCGTTGCTACACCAAGCTTATTGCTATTGTCATTTGAGATCCGGTTTAGTTGAATCCATCTGTTACATTTCCGTTTGTTGAATTTTACTTTTCCTTGTTTAATTTCTGCAAATCCACTTCCCAATTCCCTTTATAATTCAAGCAATTTACATTTCTTGCATTTTAAGATTCTGCAATTTACATTTCTTGCGTTCTAAGTTTCTGCCATTTTAATTTCTTGTTCTTTAAGATTCCGCTCTTTTTTTTTTGTTCCCTTTAATTTCCTGCAAATCACCCACTCCCTTTTACATTCTATGCAATTTAATTCCTGCCAACATAATTTCACACAATCAACACTTGTTTGCTTGACTAATTCAACCACTAAACTAAAGTTGCTCAATCCTTCAATCCTTGTGGGATCGACCTCACTCCCGTGAGTTTTATTACTTGATGCGACCCGGTACACTTGCTGGTGAGTTTTGTGTCGGATCGTTTTCCGCACATCACATATCACTAATTTTTGGACTAATTCCTAACTCTGACTTGATTAACCGACTGATTTCTTCCTTTTGTTTTGAACATAACTCCTTTAATCATTCTTTTGAATATGACGTTTCTTAGGCTTAATGAACAACTAATATGCAATTGTGGTTTGAATTCTTGGTTTGTGACTTGATTTGAATTCTGAATCTTGTTGCTTGCATTCCGAGGATTCCCTCTTCTTCTTTCACTTCATGAATATGCTTTAGTTTGAGTGCTGTATATCTACTTGGCTAGCTGCTTATATTGTATCATCTCTGTTTTTCAGGATGTCGGAAAAAGGAAAAGCTATAGCTACCACCTTAAAGAAGAGGAAGCGCTCTAAAACCTCTACCCCTTCACCTTATGCAAACTATGCTAAGAATCCACTGAATGAGGTGGATAACGAGAATCAGCTATTGCCATACACTAAACTGATCAAATTTCCCAACCTTTACTGTGAGCTTCGCTTCCCCAATTATCGGAAGAAGAATCTGAACATTGAGAAGAAGCTGGACCTTCCTAATGATGTGAGACGTACCATAAACGCCCGCATTCTAGAATTGGGCTTTGATTTTGTTAATAGGGATTTGGGAAAGATTAACATCTCGTGGGTCAAGGAGTTTTAATATAATTTCTTCCGCGCAAATCTGGATTCAGTGCACTTACGGGGTAGGGAGGTTATGATTACTGAGGCTGCTATTGGAGATGCATTGCTCTGTAGAGTTAGTACTGCTGACACTTGTGCCTACAAGCAGGTAGAAGTAGCCATCCTCTCTATGACATTTGACTATGAGGCGCTTAAGCGCGTGATTGCCACACCAGACGCCTCCTGGGTGATGGATTCGGGCAACAAGAAGCCCAAGGGGATGTTATCCACTTATTTGTCTAAAGAGGCTAGGACCTGGCAACAGATATTTTCCCATTATGTCTTGCCCACTACTCATTTCTCTAAGATCCTGATGGATATGTTGGTGCTGATCGGCTGTGTCATGGAGGGAAAGGAGGTATACTTCCCTCGGTAGATCAGGCATAGCATGTGGAGAGCGCATATTCGTGGCCTGTTACCGTTCCCGACACTGGTTACCAGAATGGGTGAGCTGGCTGATGTCCCGTGGGAGGATGATAATGTGACACCACCACCCCCCGAATGACGACGACAAGGAGGTTACTATTCCATGGGGTGGATGGGTGCACGAGAAGCCCCCGACTAGCCGCCGTTCTCGAGCGAGAGTGGTGGTTGAGGCAGCTAGACCCGCCTCCTCCTCAGCAGCAGCAGCAGCACCTTTGCCATCACCGCCAGCACCTGAGCCCACATACCTGTTGGTACAGCGCATGTTTCGCTTCATGGAGCGCAGTGAGCATCGTCTCATGCGACGTCTCGACCGTATAGACCAGGTGTTCGCTTCACAGGGCATTGAGCTACCTCCGCTCCCAGAATCTTCCGCCTCCGATGAGCAGGATCAGGAGGAGGAGCATGTTGAGGAGTCAACTCAGCAGGAGGCACCACCAGAGACACAGGCCACCACAGAGGTTCAGCAGCCTCTTGAGGATTCATAGCCTGAGCCTGAGCCACAGCCCGGCGCGACTGTTGACCCCCATCCCGAGCTTCAGCAGTAGCATCGAGGATGATGCTTCATCCGAAAGTGAGGGGAGGTTACCGTTCATGACCGGTGTATTGCATTTATGTGGTGAACTTTCAGACATCTATCTCTAGTTTCTGCTACTTTATTTTATTTTATCTTGCACTTTATCTTTGAGATCATTTTGGGATTAGTGTACATATTTGCTATTGTGGATACCCTTATTTTGGTTGTTGCACACACTTAGTATACATATATATGTTGCATTTTGGCTTTTGATTGTGATTAGAAAAATATTTTGGATTGTTAAAACCTAGTTGACCCTTTTGTATAAGAAATGTGTTTTGATTGGACAAAGGGTAAACTAGGGAACTTTTTTTTTTAAAATTTTCTAAATTACAACATTGCATTAGAATAAGCTTAGTCAATATGATGAAAACTTCCAGGAATTCCATTTCTAAAGCACCACTCCAATTGGTTGAAAATTTTTTTTTAGAACTTGCTTGATTAATACACTTTGTGGATCATGTTTTGAGCTAAGAACACAAGCATGAGAGTTTTGCGCCTAATTGTGTGGTTACATCATATAACCACTTATTTTCATTCTTGTGTGCATTACTCTCTTCCTATGAGTGTAATCTTTGATTTGTTTGATTCTTTATGTCCATTATCTTGTGTATACATGTATTTATATGATTGAGGCCATTGTTCAAATAGCTCACGTACCCAAATAGCCTACCTTTTATCTTCCATTGTTAGCCAATTTTGAGCCTATGCTTAACCCATTTGTTCTTAATTGTAGCACATTACAAGCCTAAGTGAAAAATAATAAATGTCCTTAATTTGGATCTTTGATTAGTTTAGACTAGTGAGAGTGTTCATTATTTAATTTTGGGAGAATTGGGAACATTGGGTAGAGATAAAAGTGTGTTTACATTGTTGTTGAAAATCATGGGAATTAGGTACATACTCATGTATTAATTATGTGTAAACCGTATGCATTGATATTCTTGTATATATTTTAGTTTGAATATATATATAGAAAGGAAAGAAAAAGAAAAGCAATAAAAAGGGGACAAAATGCCCCAAAGTGAAGTTCAATAAAAGTCAATGCATATGTGTGGTGATCAAAAGAGAATTCATGAGTGTGTGAAAAAGTGAAGAATGGGTAATTAGGTTTATTTAGAATTATATAGTTTGTCATAGGTTAGGTGGGAAGTTTAAGTTGATCAAAGATTCAAATCTCTAGCTCACTTAACCATATGCACCCTACCTTGGCCCTAACCCCATTACAACCTATGGGAAAGTCCTCATGATATTTGTATGCATGCATAAAGTAATTGTTGATTGTTAGATGAAAAACAAATCTTAGAAAGCATGATTAGGGGAGAATTGAGTGAATCAACCCCATACACTTGAGTGACTAGAGCGGATACACATCCGGTGAAGGTTCGATTGCTCAATTACATGTTTCCACCTATAATCATCTTTTGTTGCAAGTTTGTGAATTCTTTCAATGATTCAATCCAATTGTGGTTTGCTTGATTGCTATTGCCTTAGCCCTTGTGCTTGCATATGTATTCCTGGAGATTGATTTATTTTGACTAAGCCATTGCATTCATGTAAATAGGTGCATATAGATAGATTATATTTAGTTAGTTTGTATTGAATAAATGTTGATACCCTTTGCCTCTTTCTTGATTTTATCATGAGGACATGCTTAGTTTACATCATAAGATAGCACAAATAAGAGAAAGAAACAAATAAATAAATAAATATTAGTGTACCAAAATCCAAAAAGCAAAAGTAAATATCTCATAAAAAATATTAGGTTAAGAATTTGATAATCCATGGGACAAGTAAAACCTCATCTTAACTATATTAAACAATAATGCACTTTGATAAAGCATAAAAGCTATTCAGGCCTTAGTTAGCCATTGTTGTCCTTTTTTTGACATGATTAAGGGTTTCTGGTATTATATGTCAAAATCCATCATTTTCATGTATTAACTTTATGGCTTGCTTCTCAATATTGATAGCAAATGGCTTAACTAATTGAACATAAAACACAAACAAATGGATTCCAACTTATTCAATTTACACTAGGACGGTGAATTTCAACACTAAAATACTGGAGAACTATATTTGCAATGGCCAGAAAGAAATTGAAAAGAAAACTATGCTCCCTAGAACACAATTGTGTCTTCAATGTGCATGTCTTATTATTATCTACCTGAATGTGTATATTCAGAAAATTACGAGTAATTCATTAATGGAAAAGATACATACTGAAAACTTTGACAAAGTAGCTTGAGCAGCCACGTCTGCAACTTTGTTCTGATCTCCAAAAAATTGGGAGAATGAAATAGATTTAGCATTTGAAAACTTCTTTCTTGCTTCGTCAGATTCTTGAATCTGATAAAGGACAGGCACCAAAACAGAATATAAATCAACATGACATAAATCCATCAAAGAAGAAGTTTTGATACATATTTTATAGATGAAGCTATAGTTAAAGAAGTCAGCTGAGACAATAGTTAAATAAAGTCAACACATATTTTGGATATATAACAATGCGATTTGTAGATTGGATCTTAATTAATTACCTGCATTGCATTAACAATAAGGCCTAAGAGAATGAAAAGAGTGCCTGCAGGAAGAATAAAAACTGCTGCTGGGAACGCCATGTCCTTTTTTTTCTCAACCTGCCTCCAAATGTAATACACATTTAAACGACCTCTATTCCCTCAAGTCACATACCACTTGCTACACTAATTTCATAACAGGGCAGTCAACCAAAACCAACAGACATAGCACAAAATGTTGCTTTAATTTCATAACAGGGCAATCAACCAAAACCAAAACCAAACACCTTGCATTCGACTCAACATCTTATTCAATGTGACTTTCTTCTAGGTTTGTTTTCTGTTTTTAGCCCAAACTGAAACAATGCTCATTGAGGGGAAAACAGAGTCATAACCAAAACAGAGTGCACCTTTGTGGCTTTGTCATTCCAGAAAAAATCCACGTACGTCCACAGCATCGCATTAGAAAAAACCACGAATTAGGGGAAAATGAAAATTGAAAGGGAAAGCCCTAAAAGTAAAAACAACAGAAAAAATCAAGAAAATAAAAAAAGAAGTGTTGGAAGCAGAAAATTGATTAGACCTTTGGAATCGGAGGGCTTGGAGAAGAAGAGATCATCGGGGAGATTGACCTTGCCGTCGCCCATGTTTGGTGGAGCTCGAAGGTGAACAGAGAGATCCAGAAAGATCGAAAGAAAAACAAGAAAGAGAAGAAGAGTATGAAGACGAAGATGAAGATTAAGAAGATGAAGAAGAAGTGGTTTCGAGTGATGAAGGCGAAGGGCGAAGGGCGAAGGGCGAAGGGAATGAGAGGAGCTCTTCCAGGCGAGTGGTTTCGAGTGACAAAGACGAAGAGTGAAACAACTCAATTAGGGTTAGTGTCAATGGGTTGGGGACCGGGTTGGGGGCCGGGTTAGTGTCAATGGGTTGGGGACCCTCTCGCGACGCTTTTAATCTCTCTACAGCCACGCTTTTGAAGCGTGGCAGAAAAAAACCTTTTGGCCACGCTTTTAAAGCGTGCCAAAAGAGTACCAGGATATGGCCACGTTTTGTAAGCGTGGCCGTAATGAAACCCTGTTGCCACGCTTTTAAAACGTCCTTATTTCTCTCTATGGCCACGCTTTTGAAGCGTGGCAGAAAAAAATGTGGCTGTTTCTCTAATCAATTGCCACCCTTAGAAAAGCGTGGTTGTTGATCCTTTTCGCCACGCTTTTGAAGCGTGGAAAAAAAGTGGCCAAATCTCTAATCTATCGACACCCTCATAAAAGAGTGGCTATTGACTACTTTTTACCACGCTTTTGAAGCGTGGCAAGAAAAAAGCGTGGCCATAGGCCTTTTTTCTTGTAGTGAAAAATCTTGAAGCCTTTCTCCAAAATCTTTCCTTCTGGAGTAAAGAATCTTCCTTAGCCTTTATTCTTCATAGCTTTTTTCTTCTGATATCTTCTTCTATCTTTTTCTCTGATGATTGACGTGTGGTGCACGAATTGTGAATCACACTTTTCACAACTCGTACCACTAACCAGCAAGTGCACTGGGTCGTCCAAGTAATACCTTACGTGAGTAAGGATCGATCCCACGGAGATTGTTGGTTTGAAGCAATCTATGGTTATCTTGTAAATCTTAGTCAGGAAATCAATTATAATTATCAGTATGAATTGCGAAGAATAAAAGAGCATGAATTAAATACTTGTTCTGCAGTAATGGAGAATATGTTGGAGTTTTGGAGATGCTTTGTCTTCTGAATCTATGCTTTCTCCCTATCTTCTTCTTCATGCACGCAAGGTTCCTCCTATGGCAAGCTGTGTGTTGGTGGATCACCATTGTCAATGGCTACTATCCGTCCTCTCAGTGAAAAAGGTCCAGGTGCGCTGTCACCGTACGGATAATCATCTGTTGGTTCCCACTCATGCTGGAATAGGATCCATTGATCCTTTTGCGTCTGTCACTACGCCCAACCCTTGTGAGTTTGAAGCTCGTCACAGTCATTCAATCCCTGAATCCTACTTGGAATACCACAGATAAGGTTTAGACTTTCCAGATTCTCAAGAATGCTGCCAATGGATTCTAGCTTATACCACAAAGATTCTGATTAAGGAATCCAAGAGATATTCATTCAATCAAAGGTAGAATGGAGGTGGTTGTCAGGCACGCGTTCATAGGTTGAGGATGATGATGAGTGTCACAGATCATCACATCCATCATATTGAAGTGCGAATAAACATCTTAGATAGAAACAAGCGTGTTTAAACAGAAAATAGAAATAGTTGCATTAATTCATCGAAACACAGTAGAGCTCCTCACCTCTAACAACGGAGTTCAGAGACTCTTGCCGTCAAAGAGTACAAAGTTCAGATCTAAAATGTCATGAGTTGCAAAATAAATCTCTAAAAGTTGTTTAAATACTAAACTAGTAACCTAGGTTTACAGAAAATGAATAAACTAAGATAATTGGTGCAGAAATCCACTTCTGGGGCCCACTTGGTGTGTGCTGTGGCTGAGACTTAAGCTTCTCACGTGCCTAGGCTGTTTCTGGAGTTGAACACCAGGTTGTAACCTGTTTCTGGCGTTCAACTCCAATCTGTAACCTGTTTCTGGCGTTTGACACCAAACTGCAACATGGAACTGGCGTTGAACGCCAGTCTACTTTCCATCACAATTAAGAGTGCACCATTTGGACTCCTGTAGCTCCAGAAAATCGATTTCGAGTGCAAAGAGGTCAGAATCCAACAGCATCTGCAGTCCTTTTTCAGCCTGAATCAGACTTTTGCTCAGCTCCCTCAATTTCAGCCAAAAAATATCTGAAATTACAGAAAAACACACAAACTCATAGTAAAGTCCAGAAATATAATTTTTATTTAAAAACTAATAAAAATATAATAAAAACTAACTAAATCATACTAAAAACATACTAAAAACAATGCCAAAAAGCGTATAAATTATCCGCTCATCAACGTGATTGACAGCAAGAGAGAGGAGAGAGAAGAAAGAAAAATCTTTCGAAGGAAGCATTAACTAGAACTAAATCAAATTGAATTCTAACTTCCATTACCCAAGACATAGAGTAACGTGTAAGACCTTTTTGGTTACTGTTCATACACTGGTCCGAGCTATAGGGTCGGGTTGGCCGAAGACAAATGGACTGACTTCATGAAAGGTTAGCCCGCTATCGACCTCTTCACAAAAAGCTCGGAAGATCTCCACTAAGGCCCAAAGAGGCCTTAAACAAAGAGCCACCGCCTACTTAGATACACTGGAGCACTCAGGTATAACTCATACTCTAATTTAACAAAAAACCTGCTTAAAGCCCGTACTGACTTAAGCATCAGAGTCTCTTGCAGGTACCACCACCCTCCGGTGAGCGAGGACCAGCAGCACCTCAAGTTCTAGCAAGTTGGACACAACAGGCTCAACCAGACCAGAAGATCTCGTCCGAGATCGACCTCAACATTTCAGGTAACCCTTAAAACATTGGCGCCGTTACCGGGGACCTGAAAGTCATCCCAAGATCATGGCAAACGACCATCCTAACAATGACCACACCTCTGGCTTGGAAGACGGTACATGATGTGATGTATGAGGTGGTGTGTGGAAACCCCAATTGCATATGTGGGTTAGGAACTCGGTTATCCGAAATGGAATTAGCGTTGTAAGTATAGTCCTAACCCAACAATTGGAACCTCGATCAATCAAATTGGAAATTCAAAAGATATGTCACAAGCAAAACCAAATTAAAACCGAGAGTATTAAACTCCCGAATCGTCTCCTTAGGAGCACTTTAGAACAATGAGTGTGCCAATCCGGTTGCAGTGATCAAGGGTTTGTGAATGAAGAAATAAACATATAAAGCAATAAAAGAACATGCAAAATTGTAATGTTTGAACTAATTAATAAATTAAAGAACCGACTATGTAATATAAACAAGTAAAGTATAAAAGAAATCAATATATAAAGGTATGAAACATTAAAAAAAACATAAAAGAGAGACTTGGTTTGGAGTGAGCTAAGGGTTCTTTCCTTGTTGGAACCACAACTATGACAATTATGATGGATTAGTCTCACTTGATCAACCCTCACATCGGAAGATAACTTAAATGAGCATAAGAGTCCTTAACCCACAAATCCTAAATTGCTTGTTAATTGCCTTTAGCAACAGCTTAGCGTTAGTGGGAACAAGAACAATTAACAATCCAAGAATTGAAACTAAATGTTGGACATTCCAACTCTAGAAACCCAATTTCTCACTTTACCCAAGCCAAGAACAAAAAATTTAGCCTAAAATCATGTTTGACATTTTGTCAAACACTTGGTGGACAAAAAGCTTAAACATGTAGGAAATGAGAAAAGGCTTGAAAGTAAAAGCAATAATCAACCTCAATCAACAAGATCAACACAGGAAAGCATGAAACTAACATCAAACATCAAATTCATCAACAAGGAATTGAAATTGCAAGAGAGAAGCAAAATTGAACTATAACTTGAATTAGAAGAAAGAGTAATGACAATGTAACTATAAAGAGTAATAACAAGAGAATACTTACAATGAAAGCTAGAGAAATCCAAGATAAAAAATAGAAATGGAACTTGAATGTAAAACCCTAATGTAAACCCTAGTAGAGTTGATGAAAAACTTAGAGAAAAACTAAAACTAAAGCTTCCTATACTACTCCTAAAACCATCCTAATGATATGCTATCTTGTGTTGCTCATTTCCCCTTCAATATGAGTTAGAAGACTTCAGAAATGGGCCTCCAAAGCCCCCAAATCACGAGGCACGTGCAATTTTAATGAAGTCATGTGCGGACACCTGTGCGGACGCACAGATGTGTGCGTCCGCACACTTCGGCGAAAATCCAGTCCCGTGCGCACGCACACTAGGTGATCCACGCGCTCTGCTTGGGTAGCTATGTGTACGCACAGGTAGGTGTGCGCACGCACACGTCTCTGAGCTCATCTCCTTTGATTTCTCTTGATTCTTCCACTTTGTATGCTCCTCTTCTATTTTCTCCAATCCATTCCTACTTTGTACACCTGGAATCACTCACAAACAACATCAAGGCATCGAATGGAAGGAAGATGGAATAATAAAAATGGATTAAATTAGGTACAAAAGAGCATATTTTCACAATCAAGCACAATTTGGGAGGAGAGTTCAAAAGCATGCTATTCAAGGCAATAAGTGTGAGTTTATGTAATGAAAATCAATTCAATTCTAACCAAAAATCATCATCAAATATGGATTCATCAGTAAACCAACAAAAAATGCGGATGTCACACCACCATCACAAAAAGAAGCAAACCACTTTAAAGGGGACAAACAGCCTCAAAACACGGAAATCCTAGACGCCATCCGTGAGCAACAGGATCGCCTCAAACAGCTTGAAGAAGAGGCTGAAAGACAACAGAAAGCCGAGTAAGACTTACGAAGAGAAACAAGACGGTGCAGAGAGCTAGAAGAAAAACTCCAGAAACTCGAAGCTGATCTCAAAGCTAGGACTACTCGATCCAATCGTGAAGACAGTCCCCATAGAGAACGAGACCCATTCACGAAAGAAATCATGAAGGATAAAGTCTCAAAGGACTTCAAAGGCCCCTACATGACCTCGTACGACAGAACATCCAATCCAAGCCATCATGTCAACAACCTTAGGAGTCGGATGTATCTCACGGATGCCTCAGACGCAACTCGCTACAAGGCCTTCTCGACTACTCTCACCAAAATGGCTATAAAGTGGTTCGACAGCCTGTCCCCAAGGCCAATCACAAACTTTGATGACCTCGCTAAAAAATTCGTAGCCAGGTTATCCATTCAAAGAGACAAAGCCAAACACGCTCCAAGTCTACTAGGAATCAAGCAGGGAGATCGGAAAAGCTTCCGAAACTACATGGAAAGATTCAATAAAGCGTGCCTCGAAATACAAAATCTCCCCATAGAAGCGGCTATCATGGACTTATCAACGGCCTACGAGAAGGGCCCTTCAGCCACTCCATATCTAAGAAACACCCCACATCCTTGAACGAAGTGCAAGAACGAGCAGAGAAATACATCAACATGGAAGAAAACTCCCGACTAGGAAAAACCTCAAAAACTGGGTTCTCCTACCCCTCCTAGGACAAAGACAAAGAGCCAAGAAAGAATGAGGACCAACCCGCAGAGAAGGCTAGGAAATACCATAACTATACCCCTCTTTGGGTATCTTTAATGGATGTCTACAGAGAGATATGCAACACATAAAAGATCCCACCACCCCGTCCAATTAAGCACAAAAGGGGAGGAAGTCAGATCAAGTATTGCGAATACCACAAAACCTATGGGCACCCCACAAACGAATGCTACGATTGGAAGAATGTCGTAGAAAAATTGAATCGAGAAGGAAGACTAGATTGATTCCTAGCCAACAGGACGAACGAGCCAAAGAAGAGAAGGAGGGATAAAGAAAGAGGACGAGCTGAATGCCCCACTCACACCCCGAAAAGGCATGTTCATATAATCAATGGAGGATTCACAGGAGGAGAGGTCTCAAAGTCGTCCCGCAAAAGACACCTTAAAGAAATATACCACGTTGGAGAAGGGAGTAGGTCGCCCGACCTCCGCACCATTTCTTTCACCAAGGAAGATGCCGCTGGCATCATCCTTGGGCATGATGATCCCGTGGTCATTACAATCATACTGGCCAATGCCAACCTCCACCGAACATTGGTTGACCAAGGAAGCTCAGCAGACATCCTACTCAAATCTGCCTTCGATAAGCTTGAACTACAAGAAAAGGAGCTAAGAGCATATCCCAACAGCCTATTCGGCTTGGAGACACTCTGATCCAACCCCTCAGATACATCCCACTAGCACCACCATCGGGAAGGGAGCCCGGTCCAGAATGCTAAGCATAGACTACATCATAGTCGATGTGAACTCCGCCTACAACGCCCTTATAGGACTGACAACCTTAAACCAGCTTACCGCAGTAGTCTCCACTCCACACTTATGCATGAAGTTCCCAACTCCGGAAGGTATAGCCACTATCAAAGTAGACTAAAAGCTTGCGCAACGCTGCTACAATGAAAGTCTGAACCTTAAGGGTGACCCAGGAGGAAAAGAGGCCAATGCCATTGAACTCGGAGGAGCCTGGGCTCGCGACGAACTCCGTCCTCAGCCAGAAGGCAAAACTGAGGAAGTACAAGTCGGAGACACCCCAGACAAAACAACAAGTATAGGAGAAAACTTGAGAGGAAATCTAAAAGAGCTGCTAGTAAAGCTCTTAAGGGAGAATTCCGACTTCTTCACCTGGAAAGCCGCTGATATGCTCGGCATTGATCCCGGCTTAATGTGTCACAAACTAGCAGTATACCCCGGATCTCGACAATTATAGCAAAAATGTAGAAAGCTTGGCCCGGAGTGATCACAAGTCGTGGAGGAACAGGTGCAAGCATTGCTAGAGGCAGGGTTCACAAGGGAGGTTAAGTACCCGTTGTGGCTGGCCAATGTCGTATTGGTAAAAAAGCCAAATTAAAAATTGCGGATGTGTGTAGACTACACCAACATCAATAAAGCCTGCCCAACGGACTCCTATCCCATCCCAAACATCGACACCCTGGTCGACGCGTTGTCGGGATACTAGTACCTTTCCTTCATAGACGCCTACTCAGGGTATAACCAGATCCGAATGAATCAACCTGAACAATAGAAAACCTTGTTCCTAACCCCGAAAGCAAACTACTGCTACGTAATAATGCTGTTTGGACTAAAGAACGCGGGGGCCACATATCAGAGGTTAATGAACAAAGTATTTGCCGCCCACATTGGGTAGCTGATGGAAGTCTATGTGGACGACATGCTAGTAAAAACCCAAAAAGAGGAAACATTGCTGCCCGACCTCGCTGAAGTATTCGGTACCATAAGAAAGCACGGGATGAGGCTAAACCCCACAAAATGTACCTTTGCAGTAGAAGCCGGCAAATTTCTAGTGTTCATGCTTACCCAGAGAGGCATTATGGCAAACCCAGGGAAATACCAAGCCATACTCAACATGAAAAGCCCGACCTGTGTGAAAGAGGTATAGCAGCTAAATGGAAGACTAGCGGCCCTGTCCAAATTTCTAGCCGTATTAGCACTAAGATCTCTTCCTTTCTATGAAATACTAAGGAAAGGAAAGAAGTTCGAGCGGACTCTGGAGTGCGAGAAAGCCTTTCAAGACTTCAAGTCATTCCTGGGATAACCACCAATCCTGACCCGACCTCAATAAGGAGAAGAACTGATACTGTACTGATGAGCGGATAATTTATACCCTTTTTGGCATTGTTTTACATAGTTTTTAGTATAATTTAGTTACTTTTTATTATATTTTTATTAGTTTTTATTCAAAAATCACATTTCTGGACTTTACTATGAGTTTGTGTGTTTTTATGTGATTTCAGGTATTTTCTGGCTGAAATTGAGGGACCTGAGCAAAAATTTGATTCAGAAGCTGAAAAAGGACTGCAGATGCTGCTGGATTCTGACCTCCCTGCACTCGAAGTGGATTTTCTGGAGCTAAAGATACTTAATTGGCGCACTCTTAATTTTGTTGAAAAGTAGACATCATGGGATTTCCAGAAATATATAATAGTTCATACTTTGCCCGAGATTTGATGGCCCAAACTAGCGTCCAAAGCCAGCCTAAAACATTCTGGCGTAAAACGCCCAAACTGGCACCAGAATTGGAGTTAAATGCCCAAACTGGCACCAAAGCTGGCGTTTAACTCCAAGAACAGCCTAAGCATGAAAAAGCTTCAATGCTCAGCCCAAGCACACACCAAGTGGGCCCCAAAATGGATTTCTGCACTATCTGCACTTAGTTACTCATTTTCTGTAACCCTAGATTACTAGTTTAGTATAAAAACTACTTTTAGAGATTTATTTTTTATCGGGAGATATTTTGATCATATGTAACTTGGATCATCTTTTCACGTTTAGAGGCTGGCCTCACGGCCATGCCTAGACCTTTTTCATTTATGTATTTTCTACGGTGGAGTTTCTACACCCCATAGATTAAGGTGTGGAGCTCTACTGTTCTTCATGAATTAATGCAAGTACTATTGTTTTTCTCTCAATTCATGCCTACTTCTTCTCCAAGATATACTCTTGTACTTAATTCAGTTAAGTCAGAATGAAGGGGTGACCCATGACAATCACCTACTATCTTCATTACTCGCTTAACCAAGATTCGCGTGCCTGACAACCACAAGCGGTCTACATGATGTTCAACGTAGTCATTGGACGACAGTCGGAGTATATTCTCTGGGTATCTAATACACGAACCGAGTCCGTGACATTAGTATCTTCGTGGTATAGGCTAGAATTATTTGCAGCATTCCTGGGATCCGGAAAGTCTAAACCTTGTCTGTGGTATTTCGAGAGGATCTTACAGCTTGCCATGGAAGGGAGCACACATGGTTGGAAGAAGGCAATAGGAAAGCCGAGGTTCAGAAGCAACAAAGCATCTCCATATGCTTATCTGAAATTTCCACCAATGAATTACATAAGTACCTTTATTTTATTTTATGTTTTATTTATATTTTAATTATCAATACTCATAACCACTTGAATCCGCCTGTCTGAGATTTACAAGATGACCATAGCTTACTTCAAGCCGATAGTCTCCGTGGGATCGACCCTTACTCACGTAAGGTTTATTACATGGACGACCCAGTGCACTTGTTGGTTAGTTGTGCGGAGATGTGAAAAGTGTGAATCACGATTACCCACACCAAGTTTTTGGTGCCGTTGCCGGGGATTGTTCGAGTTTGGACAACTAACGGTTCATCTTGTTGCTTAGATTAGGTAATTTTATTTTATGTTTAAGCTTTTTATTTTTATTTTCGAAAAATTAAAAAAATATATAAAAAAATTAGTTTTCAAAAAAAATATATGTGTTTTCGAAAAATTCAAAAAAATGTGTTCTTCAGAGTTTTTAAGAATGAATTCTAGAGATTCATGAGATATGTTGGAACCTGGCTGGCTGTTAAGCCATGTCTAATCTTTTGGACCGAGGTTTCTACTTTCCATTGTAGAAAGGACATGTCTATATTTGTATGCTGAAGCTTGGCTGGCCATTGGCCATATCTAATCTTTTGGACCGAAGCTTTAAACTAACATTATCGGAATCCTGGAATTCTTATTAAAAATTTTGAATTTCTTTATTTTCTTTTTCCAAAAAAATCTTCGAAAAATTACAAAAAAATTAATAAAATCATAAAAACCAAAAAATTTTGTGTTTCTTGTTTGAGCCTAGTGTCAGATTTTAAGTTTGGTGTCAATTGCATGTTTTAATTTTTCTTTAATTTTCGAAAATATATGCATTGTGTTTTTCATTGATCTTCAAGTTGTTCTTGATGATTTTCCTTATTTGATCTTTCCATTTTCTTGTTTTGTATCTTTTCTTGTTTGTCATATGCATTCTTGAATTATTAGTGTCTAAAGTTTAAAAATTTTTAAGTTTGGTGTCTTGTATGTTTTTCTTGTCTTAAAAATTTTCAAAAATAAATTCTTGATGTTCATCTTGATCTTCAAAGTGTTCTTGGTGTTCATCTTGACATTCAAAGTGTTCTTGCATGCATTATTTGTTTTAATCTTAAATTTTTATGTCTTGTGTCATTTTGTTGTTTTTCTCTCTCCTCATTAAAAATTCAAAAATTAAAAATAATATCTTTCCCTTATTTTACTCATAAATTTCGAAATTTTGGGTTGACTTATTCAAAAAATTTTAAAATTTGGTTGTTTCTTATTAGTCAAGTCAAATTTTCAAATTAAAAATTCTATCTTTTCAAATCTTTTTCAAAATCAAATCATTCCTTCATGTTTTTTGAAAATTCTTCAAAATTAATTTTCAAAATCTTTTTCTTATTCTTATTTCATATTTTCGAAATTATTGCTAACATTTAATGTTTTGAGTCAAAAATTTCAAGTTGCTACTTGCCTATTAAGAAAGGTTCAATCTTTAAATTCTAGAATCATATCTTTTTAGTCTCTTGTTAGTCAAGTAATCAACTTTAATTTCCAAAATCAAATCTTTTTAATTTCCTTTTCAAATCTTTTTCAAAAATGATTTTCAATCATACCTTTTTCAAAATTTGATTTCAAAATCCTTTTCTAACCTCTTATCTTTTCAAAATTGATTTTCAAATCTTTTTCAATTAACTAATTAAACTTTTTGTTTGTTTTAATATTTCTTATCTTTTTCAAAACTACCTAACTACTTTTCACTATCTAATTTTCGAAAACCACTAACAACTTTTTCAAAATTCCTTTTAATTAACTAATTGTTTTAAATTTTAATTTAATTTTATTTCTCTTCTTAAATTTCGAATTCTAACTAACAATTAAAATAAAAACAAAAATATTTTTCTTTTCTTTTAATTATTATTCAAATTTTCTCTCTCTCTCATCTCTTTCTATTTATTTTATTTATTTACTAACACTTCTCTTCTTCTTATAATTCGAACCCTCTCCCTCTCTCTGTGTTCAAATTCTTCTCATTCTATCTCTACCTCATTCTTCTATTCTTCTACTCACATAAAGGAATCTATATACTATGACATAGAGGATTCCTCTTCTTCTCTGTTCTCTTCTTTTTCATATGAGCAGTAACAAGGATAAGAATATTCTTGTTGAAGCTGATCCTGAACCTGAAAGGACTCTAAAGAGGAAGCTAAGAGAAGCTAAAGCACAACACTCTGGAGAGGACCAAATAGAAATTTTTGAAAAAGAAGTAGTTATGGCAGCCAAAAATAATAACAATGGTGGAGATGCAAGGAAGATGCTTGGTGACTTTATTGCACCATCTTCTGACTTCTGTGGAAGGAGCATCTCAAGTCCTGCAATTGGAGCAAATAACTTTGAGCTGAAGCCTCAATTAGTTTCTCTAATGCAGCAGAATTGCAAGTTTTATAGACTTCCATTGGAAGATCCTCATCAGTTCTTAGCTGAATTCTTGCAAAACTGTGACACTGTTAAGAACAATGTGGTTGACCCCGAGGTCTACAGACTTATGCTTTTTCCTTTTGTTGTAAGAGACAGAGCTAGGACATGGTTGGACTCACAACCTAAAGAGAGCCTGAACTCTTGGGAAAAGTTGGTCAATGCTTTCTTGGCCAAATTCTTTCCACCTCAAAAGTTGAGCAAGCTTAGAGTGGAAGTCCAAACCTTCAGACAGAAAGAAGGTGAATTCCTCTATGAAGCTTGGGAAAGATACAAGCAATTGATTAGAAGGTGTCCTTCTAACATGCTTTCAGAATCGAGCATCCTATGCATATTTTATAATGGTCTGTTTGAATTGTCCAAGATGTCATTGGACCACTCTGCTGGCGGATCTCTTCATCTGAAGAAGACGCCTGCAGAAGCCTAGGAACTCATTGAAATGGTTGCAAATGACCAGTTCATGTACACTTCTGAAAGAAATCCTGTGAATAATGAGATAACTCAGAAGAAAGGAGTTCTTGAGATTGATACTCTGAATGCCATATTAGCTCAGAACAAAATATTGACTCAGTAAGTCAATATAATTTCTCAGAGTCTGACTGGAATGCAAGCTGCATCCGGCAGTACTAAAGAAGCTTCCTCTGAAGAAGAAGCCTATGACCCTGAGAATCCTGGAATGGAAGAAGTGAATTACATGGGAGAATCCTATGGAAACACTTACAATCCTTCATGGGGGAATCATCCTAATCTCTCATGGAAGGATCAACAGAAGCCTCAACAAGGCTTTAATAATAATAATGGTGGGAGAAATAGGTTTGGCAATAGCAAGCCTTTTCCATCATCTTCTCAGCAACAGACAGAGAATTCTAAGCAGAGCCTCTCTGACTTAGCAACCGTTGTCTCTGATCTATCTAAGACCAATTTCAGTTTCATAACTGAAACAAGGTCCTCCATAAGAAATTTGGAGGCACAAGTGGGTCAGTTGAGTAAAAGAGTTACTGAACTCCTCCTAGTACTCTCCCAAGCAATACAGAAGGGAATCCAAAGAGAGAGTGCAAGGCCGTCAATATGTCCAACATGGCCGAACCTGTAGAGGAGGAAGAGGCAGTGATTTCCAGTGAGGAAGACCTCAATGGATGTCCACTGACTACTAAGGAGTTCCCTAATGAGGAACCAAAGGAACCTGAAGCTCATACAGAGACCATAGAGATTCTACTGAACTTACTGTTGCCATTCATGAGCTCTAATGAGTATTCTTCCTCTGAAGAGGATGAAGATATTATTGAAGAGCAAGTTGCTCAGTATCTAGGAGCAACCATGAAGCTGAATGCCAAGTTATTTGGTAATAAGACTCGGGAGGATGAACCTCCATTGCTCATCAATGAACTGAATGCTTTGGGGCAACTTAAATTACCTCAGAAGAAACCGGATTCCGGAAAATTCTTAATACCTTGTACCATAGGCACCATGACCTTTGAGAAGGCTCTGTGTGACCTAGGATCAGGATTAAACCTCATGCCACTCTCTGTAATGGAGAAATTAGGGATCTTTGAGGTACAAGTTGCTAAATTCTCACTAGAACTGGCAGACAATTCAAGGAAACATGCTTATGGACTTGTAGAGGATGTCTTAGTGCAGGTTGAAGGCCTATACAACCCTGCTGATTTCATAATCCTAGACACTGGGAAAGAAGAGGATGAATCTATTATCCTTGGAAGACCCTTCCTAGCCACAACGAGAGCTGTGATTGATGTGGACAGAGGAGAGTTAGTCCTTCAATTGAATGAGGGCTACCTTGTGTTTAAGGCTCAAGGATCTTCTTCTGTAACCATGGAGAGGAAGCATGGAAAGCTTCTCTCAATACAGAGTCAAACAGAGCCCCTACACTCAACTTCTAAGTTTGGTGTTGGGAGGCCACCATCATGCTCTAAAAGTTTGTGAAGCTCTCTAAGAGCTCACTGTCAAGATATTGACATTAAAGAAGAGCTTATTGGGAGGCAACCCAATGTTATTTAATTATATATATTTGTTTTCCATTGTTATTTTATGTTTTCTTTAGGTAGATGATCACGTGAAGTCACAAAAACAACTGCAAAATTAAAGCGGAATCAAAAACATCATTAAAAATAGCACACCCTGGAGGACAGGCTTACTGGCGTTTAAACGCCAGTAAGGATAGCTGAATGGGCGTTTAACACCTAGTCTGGCAGCATTCTGGATGTTAAATGCCAGAATGGGCAGCATTCTGGGTGTTTAACGCCAGAAAAGGGCAGCAGACTGGCGTTTAATGCTAGGAAAGGTAGTAGAGCTGGCGTTAAATGCCAGAATTGGCACACAGTGGGCGTTTAAACGCCAGAATGGTGCAGGGAGCAGAATTCCTTGACACCTCAAGATCTGTGGACCCCACAGGATCCTCACCTACCCCACCTCTTCTTCTCTCCTCTTCACACTTTTCGATAACACTCTTCCCCAAATACCCTTGACCAAACCCATCAATACCTCTTCTCCAAACACCATTCACCTATCAAATCCTACCGTCTTCTCCACACTCTCTTCACCACTCACATCCATCCATCATAAAACCCCACCTACCTCACCAATCAAATTCAAACCATTTCCCTCCCAAACCCACCCCTTCATAACCAAATTCCCTCTCCCTCTTACCCTATAAATACCCCTCCTCACCACCTTCCATTTCACACATCATACACACTTACCCCCCTTGGCCGAACCCACTCCTCACCTCCATATCCTCTATTTATTCTTCTTCTCCTCCATTCTTTCTTCTTTTGCTCGAGGACGAGCAAACCTTCTAAGTTTGGTGTGGAAAAAGCTCTGCTTTTTATTTTTCCATAACCATTAATGGCACCTAAGGCCGGAAAAACCTCTAGAAAGAGGAAAGGGAAGGCAATTGCTTCCACCTCCGAGTCATGGGAGATGGAGAGATTCATCTTAAAAGTGTATCAAGACCACTTCTATGAAGTTGTGGCCAAGAAAAAGGTGATCCCCGAGGTCCCCTTCATGCTCAAAAAGAGTGAATATCCGGAGATCCGATGTGGGATTCGAAGAAGAGGTTGGGAAACTCTCACCAACCCCATCCAACAAGTCAGAATCTTAATGGTTCAAGAGTTCTATGCTAATGCATGGATCACTAAGAACCATGACCAAGGTGTAAACCCGAACCCAAAGAATTGGCTCACAATGGTTCGGGGGAAATACTTGGATTTCAGTCCGGAAACTGTGATGTTGGCATTCAACTTGCCAATCATGAGAGGAGATCCTTATCCTTTCACTAGAAGAGTCAACTTTGATCAAAGGTTGGACCAAGTCCTCATGGACATCTGTGTGGAAGGAGCTCAATGGAAGAGAGACTCAAGAGGCAAGCCGGTTCAATTGAGAAGGCCTAACCTCAAACCCGTGGCTAGGGGATGGTTGGAGTTCATCCAACGCTCTATCATTCCTACTAGCAACCGGTCTGAAGTTACTGTGGATCGGGCTATCATGATCCATAGTATCATGATTGGAGAGGAAGTAGAAGTTCATGTGATCATATCTCTAGAACTATACAAGGTGGCTGACAAGCCCTCTACTTTGTCAAGGTTAGCCTTTCCTCATCTCATCTGTCACCTATGCAATTCAGCTGGAGTTGTCATAGAGGAAGACATCCTCATTGAAGAGGACAAGCCCATCACTAAAAAGAGGATGTAGTAAATAAGAGAGCCCACTCATGGACCTCAACAAGAGCATGAGGAAATTCCTCATCATGAAATCCCTGAGATGCCTTAAGGGATGAATTTTCCTCCACAAAACTATTGGGAGCAACTCAACACCTCTTTAGGAGATTTGAGTTCCAACATGGAGCAACTAAGAGTGGAGCATCATGAGCACTCCATCATCCTCCATGAAATCAGAGAGGACCAAAAGGCCATGAGAGAGGAGCAACAAAGGCAAGGAAGAGATATTGAGGAGCTAAAGCACTCCATAAGATCTTCAAGAGGAAGAACTAGCCGCCATCACTAAGGTGGACCCGTTCTTTAATTTCCTTGTTCTTATTTTTCTGTTTTTTTATTTCTATGCTTTATGTTTTATCTATGTTTGTGTCTTTATTACATGATCATTAGTATCTAGTGTCTATGCCTTAAAGCTATGAATGTCGTATGAATCTTTCACCTTTCTTAAATGAAAAATGTTTTCTGAAAAAGAAAAAAAAAGTACATGAATTTCGAATTATATCTTGAAAATAATCTAATTATTTTGATGTGGAGGCAATACTTTTTGTTTTCTGAATGAACGCTTGAACAGTGCATATTTTTTATATTGTTATTTATGAATGTTAAAATTGTTGGCTCTTGAAAGAATAAATGAAAAAGGAGAAATGTTATTGATAATCTGAAAAATCATAAAATTGATTCTTGAAGCAAGAAAAAGCAGTGAAAAAGAAGAAGCTTGCGAAAAAAAATGGCGAAAAAAATAAAATAAAATAAAATAAAGAAAAAAAAAGAAAGAAAAAGAAAAAATAAGCAAAAAAAGCCAATAGCCCTTTAAACCAAAAGGCAAGGGTAAAAAGGATCCAAGGCTTTGGGAATTAATGGATAGGAGGGCCCAAAGGAATAAAATCCTGGCCTAAGCGGCTAAATCAAGCTGTCCCTAGCCATGTGCTTGTGGCGTGAAGGTGTCAAGTGAAAAGCTTGAGACTGAGCGGTTAAAGTCGTGGTAAAAGAGTGTGCTTAAGAGCTTTGGGCACCTCTAACTGGGGACTCTAGCAAAGCTGGGTCACAATCTGAAAAGGTTCACCCAGTTATGTGTCTGTGGCATTTATGTATCCGGTGGTAATACTGGAAAATAAAATGCTTAGGGTCACGGCCAAGACTGATAAAGTAACTGTGTTCAAGAATCAACATACTGAACTAGGAGAATCAATAACACTATCTGAATTCTGAGTTCTTATAGATGCCAATTATTCTGAACTTCAAAGGATAAAGTGAGATGCCAAAACTGTTCGGAAGCAAAATGCCACTAGCCCCGCTCATCTAATTGGAAATGAGCTTCATTGATATTTGGAATTTATTGTATTTTCTCTTCTTTTTATCCTATTTCGTTTTTAGTTGCTTGGGGACAAGCAACAATTTAAGTTTGGTGTTGTGATGAGCGGATAATTTGTACCCTTTTTGGTATTGTTTTTACATAGTTTTTAGTATGATTTAGTCACTTTTTATTATATTTTTATTAGTTTTTATTCAAAAATCACATTTCTGGACTTTACTATGAGTTTGTGTGTTTTTCTGTGATTTCAGGTATTTTCTGGCTGAAATTGAGGGACCTAAGCAAAAATCTGATTCAGAGGCTGAAAAAGGACTGCAGATGCTATTGGATTCTGACCTCCCTGCACTCGAAGTGAATTTTTTGGAGCTATAGAATCCCGATTGGGCGCTCTCAATTGTGTTGGAAAGTAGACATCTCGGACTTTCCAGCAATATATAATAGTCCATACTTTGCCCGAGATTTGATGGCCCAAACTGGCATCCAACCCCAGCCTAAAGCATTCTGGCGTAAAACGCCCAAACTGGCACCAAAATTGGAGTTAAACGCCCAAACTGGCACCAAAGCTGGCGTTTAACTCCAAGAACAGCCTAAGCACGAAAAAGCTTCAATGCTCAGCCCAAGCACACACCAAGTGGGCCCCACAAATGGATTTCTGCACTATCTGCACTTAGTTACTCATTTTCTGTAACCCTAGATTACTAGTTTAGTATAAAAACTACTTTTAGAGATTTATTTTTTATCGGGAGATATTTTGATCATATGTAACTTGGATCATCTTTTCACATTTATAGGCTGGCCTCACGGCCATGCCTAGACCTTTTTCACTTATGTATTTTCTACGGTGGAGTTTCTACACCCCATAGATTAAGGTGTGGAGCTCTGCTGTTCTTCATGAATTAATGCATGTACTATTGTCTTTCTCTCAATTCACGCCTACTTCTTCTCCAAGATATACTCTTGTACTTAATTCAGTTAAGTCAGAATGAAGGGGTGACCCGTGACAATCACCCACTATCTTCGTTACTCGCTTAGCCAAGATCCGCATGCCTGACAACCACAAGCGGTCTACATGATGTTCAACGTAGTCATTGGACGACAGTCATAGTATATTCTCTTGGGTGTCTAATACATGGACCGAGTCCGTGAGATTAGTATCTTCGTGGTATAGGCTAGAATTATTGGCAGCATTCCTGGGATCCGGAAAATCTAAACCTTGTCTGTGGTATTCCGAGTAGGATCTGGGAAGGAATGACTGTGAAGAGCTTCAAACCTGCGAATGTTGGGCGCAAGTGACAGTGCACAAAAGGATCAATGGATCCTATTCCAACATTAGCGGGAACCAATAGATGATTAGCCATGCGGTAGCTGTACCTGGTATTTTTCATCCGAGACGAGAAATCCGACAGTTGATTAGCCGTGCAAAAACGGTAGAGGACCATTTTCACTGAGAGGATCTTACAGCTTGCCATGGAAGGGAGCACGCATGGTTGGAAGAAGGCAATAGGAAAGCAGAGGTTTAGAAGCAACAAAGCATCTCCGTATGCTTATCTGAAATTCCCACCAATGAATTACATAAGTACCATTATTTTATTTTATGTTTTATTTATATTTTAATTATCAATACTCATAACCATTTGAATCCGCCTGACTGAGATTTACAAGATGACCGTAGCTTGCTTCAAGCCGATAGTCTCTGTGGAATCTACCCTTACTCATGTAAGATTTATTACTTGGACGACCCAGTACACTTGCTGGTTAGTTGTGCGGAGATGTGAAAAGTGTGAATCACGATTTCCCACACCATGTACCTCGCCATTAGAAGTCGTGCGATAGCATTAGCCCTGATCAGAGAGGATGACAACAGGCAACAACCAATCTACTTCATTAGCAAGGCCTTACAGGGGGCGGACTAAACTACCAAAAGATAGAAAAGTTTGCTTACACCCTCATACTCACCTCCCAGCGACTTCAACCATACTTTCAAGCCCACACCATTAGGGTAGAGACTAATCAACCCATGAAAGGCATCGTGTAGAAAATAGACTTGGCTGGAAGAATTATACAATGGGCGGACGAGTTGTCCGAATTCGAGCTCAAGTACGAAGCTCGCACCACCATCAAATCCCAATAATTGGCCGACTTCGTCGCAGAGTACACAGACACCCCGGGAACCAGCATAGAATGGAACCTTGACGTAGTGCAAACTGTCGGTTTAGAATTTTCCACAAATTGAGTTCTGTTGGAAGTATAGTCCAGGCCAATGAATAATGCTCACAGTCAAAGTTTGAATTAAAAACAATGTCACAATTTAAAACTAATTCAATTCCGGGAGTTTCAATTCCCAGGTCGTCTCCCAAGGACACTTGAGACCAATGAGTGTGCAATCTTGGTTGTGGGATCATGGGATTTTCAATAAAGAAATAAACATATAAAGTAATAAAAGAACATGCAAAATTGTAATATATGAACTAATAAAGGAGTTAATGAAGTAACTATGCAATATGGACAAGTAAAGTGTAAAACGAACTAATGTAAATGTGTATGAAGGAATTGAAGCATAAAAGGTATCTTGGCTTGGAGTGAGCTAAGGGTCCTTTCCTTGTTGGAACCACAACTATTACAACTAGAACGGATTAATCTCACTTGATTAACCCTCACATCGGAGAGTAAGTTAAATGAGCATAAGTGTTCTTAACCCACAAATCCTAAATTGCTTGCTAATTGCCTTAGCAACAACATAGCATTAGTGGAAACAAGAACAATTAACAATCCAAAAATTGACACTAAATGTTGGACATTCCAACTCTAGGAACCCAATTGCTCACTTTCCCCAAGCCAAGAGATAGAAAACTAGCCCAAAATCATAATTGACTTTTTGTCAAACACTTGGTGGTCAAGAACTCGAAACATGGGAAAAATAAGAAAAAGCTTGAAAGCAAAAGCAACAAATGATCTCAATCAATAGTAAAGACTTAAGAAAACATGTAACAATCATCAGATTCATCAACAAGAAAAAGAAATTGCAAAAGAGAAGTAAAATTGAACTATAACTTGAATTATAAGAAAGAGTAAGGACAATGTAACTATAAAGAGTAGTAACAAAGAGATACTTACAATGAAAGTTAGCAAAATCCAAGATCAAAATGGAAATGGCACTTGAATGTAAAAATCCTAGTATAAACCCTAGTAGAGATGATAAAAAAGAAATTAAAGAAAAACTATACTAAAGCTATCTACTACTACTCCTAAGCTACCCTAATGTTATGCTATGGTATGGTCTTCATTTTCCCTTCCTTTTGAGCTAAATGGCTTCAGAAATGGGCCTCCAAACCACCAAAACCGCGAGTCACGTGAGATTTTAATGAAGGCATGTGCGTCCACCTGTGCAGACGCACAGACGTGTGCGCCTGCATACTTTGCCGAAAATATCTACCCGTGCGTACGCACAGGAAGTTGTGTGCACGCACACTAGGCAATGCTTGAATGAATGCGCGACACGCACGATGCAACTCACGCGCACGCGTGGCTTTGATCTGATGGCTGTGCGTACGCACACAGGTCTGTGTGTACGCACACTAGGCCGAGCTCTTCTCCTTTGATTCTTCATGCTTCCTCCACTTTGAATGCTCTTCTTCCATTATCTCTAAGCCATTCCTGCCTTATACCCCTAAGATCACTCACAAATAACATCAATGCATTGAATGGAAGGTAAATGGAATTAAATCAATCAAATTAGGCACAAAAGAGCATGTTTTCATAATCAAGCACAAATTAGGAAGAAAGTTCAAATGCATTCTATTTAGTGGAATAAGTGCAAGTTTATACGATGAAATCCATTCAATTTCAACCAAAACTCATCATCAAATATGGATTCAGCAATTCCCTCACACTTAAACACTAGCATATCCTCATGCTAAACACACTCAAAGGAGATAAATGAAAGGAAAACGATTTATTCTATTTACTACCTAAATGCATGCAACTATCCTAAAGGTTACTACCAATATCTACTATGCAAAGAGTTGGTAAAACAGACCATGAAATTCCAATCCATCACAAGAAGGCTCTGGGGCAAATGTAAAGAGTTTATGCACTAAAACCCATGTCCAAAGAATTGAATTGAACTTTTCAAAACTAATCACCAAACAACTTGCAAGAAGATACAATATGAGATGCAAAAACATAGAATTGAGCGATCGAACCCCTCACCGGATGTGTATTTACTCAATTCGCTCAGTGTTTAGGGCTTAATCACTCAATTCTCTTTTTATCATGCTTTTCAAAGATTTGCACTTCATCTAACAATTAACTAGTATTTGATGCATGAAAGACAAATATTATGAGGTCTTTGGAGGGTTGTAATGGGGCCAGGGTTTAGGTAGGATAAATGTGGTTAAGTGGACTTAAAGAATTAGTTCTTTGATTAGCTTAAGTGTCCACCTAATCCTATATCACCTATATGCTCATAACAATGCAACCTAGCTACCCAATTTCTTCCTATCTCACCTTACTCATGCACTTTCTTTTCAAAACATGAACATATGCATCCTTTATTTCAACTTTTTATTTCACTTTCCATTATGCACAGTTTTTTTTAATTTATTTCTTGTCTTTGTTAGCACAAGAGATGCATATGACCTAAAACAACGAACACATGAGCATTTTTCAATTGTCAATTTTTCACAATGAGTTCCATGCCTCTATCACCAATGCTTCCCAATAATTTCCTCCACACTTAGAATATACACACTAATCCACCCAAGCTAATCAAAGATTAATTCAAGGACATCAATGGTTTTTCGCTTAAGGGAAAATAATGTGCTAAAATTAGAACAAAAGGAAATTACAGGCTCAACAGGGGTTCACAATGGTGAGTACAAGGGTTGGCGATATAGGTTGATGAGTTCAACATCAAAGATGGCTTCAATCATGCTAAATGCATCCAAACAAAAAATACAGGATATAAAGAAACATGCAAATCAATGATCACAATAAAAAAGGAGTAAAATCACACCAGAACAAATATTATGGTTGAAAAATGCAACCATCTATCAAGGCTCAAATCTTACAAGGTATGTTGTTCTAGCTCTTTTCTATGTTCCACAAACAGAATACTTCAAGCAAGTTGGAAAACACAAAATTTTTCTTCAATTCAATGGATGGTATGCCCAAAGAAAGATTTCATGGAAATTCCTTGGTGTTTCACCAAACTTATTCATTCTATCATGCAACATGCAAACATTAACTACCATATAACTATGAACACTAAAGGGATATATACAGACAAGCCAACTAAGATGCAATAAAGATAAAGCTACTAAAATAGAGTAAAAAGAACTAAAAGGGTATTGCAAAGTGTTTTAAGAAAAGAGAATTTTCTTACTCCCACGAAGTCATCGATCCTCCCCCACACTTAGTTCGTGCACAGTCCTCCGTGCTTGCTTAGGATCCAAGACAATGAGAATTTCGGGGCCACTTTCAGCTGGTGGTATCGAGAATGGGTTGGTCACCTTCATCACACTCCTCTCCAACTAGCTCGGATGAAGCCTTAGGAGTTGGGCCGGGGTCTCTTCCTTCTAGCTTCGCCGCTATCCACTTAAAACGCTTCTGCCCCAAATGCTCCATGCGGTGGTGACACTGACCAAAAGCATAGGTTTGGATTTTTCGCACTAAAAATAAGATTGACGTTGCAAGTATAGTCCAAACCCAATCATTGATCATCAATCAAATTATAATCCTAAAGATGTCACAATCAACACAAAATAACCGGGAGTTTTAAATCCCGGGTCGTCTTCCCTAGGAACTAATGCCAATAAGTGCACAATTTTGGTTGTGGAAAACAAGGGGTGTTTTCAATAAAAAGGAAGCAAACAAATAAAGAGATAAAAGAACTAGACAAAATTATAATTAATAAATTAATAAAGGAATAAAAGAACTATGTATGTAATACAAACAAGTAAGGCTAAAAAGTAATGGAAAAATGGTTCAAAACATAAATGAAACCTTGACTTGGGATGAGTTATGGAATCCCTTCCTTGCCATAACTACAACTATGATAATTATGATGCATTAATCTCACTAAGTCAACCCTCACATCGGACAGTAAGTTAAGTGAGCATAAGTGTTCTTAACCCACAAATCCTAGCTTGCTTGCTAATTACCTTAGCAACAAATTAGCGTTAGTGGAAACAAGAACAATTAAGAACCCAAGAATTATCACTAAATGTTGGACATTATGGCTCTAGTAATCCATACACTCATTTCCCCCAAGCCAAGGGGTGGAAATTACCCCATAATCAAAATTGGTATTTTATCGAACACATAGTGGGCATAAATATAAAACATGGCAAAATTGGTAAATTAATGAAAGCTATGAACCATAAATGATCAAAATCAATAAAGGCAACTCAAATAAACATAAAATAAGCACCAAACATCAAATTCAACAACTAGAAAACCAAAATTACAAGACTATATATAAATTGGCAAAACAAATGAAAATATGAGAAAGTGTAGAACAAGTGTAGTAATTAAAAGAGAATTTAAAGAAATACTACCAATGAGATAGCAAAATCCAAAGCCAAAATTGGAGTATAAAATGCTACAAACTCTAATTAAACCTAAGAAAACTTGAGAGAAAACCTAAACTAAACTACCCTAAAACTACTCCTAAAAACTATTCTATGAAGTATGGTAGTGTATGTTATGATATATAGTTGCTTCTCCCTTTAAATATGCTCCAAATCCTTCAAAAATGAGCCAAAAAGCCCCCAAAACGTGAGTCCACGTGACTTTTTAATGGAGGCATGCGCTGGTACCTGTGCGTATGCACAGGCCGTGCATGGACACACTTGCTGATTTTCCTCCTATGCGTGGGCACAGACCTGTGCGTACGCACAGGTCCTGATTTCCATTCTGCCCTGAGCATGGGCACAGCCTGTGCGTGGGCACAGGTCCTGATTTTTACCCTGCCTTGTGCGTGGGCACAAGTGCTGATTTTGACCCCTATGCGTGGGCACAGAAGGTGTGCGTGGGCACAGGCTGAAATGCTTCTCTCCTTTGTTTTCTTCATGTTTTCTCCCTTTTTGCATGCTTTCTTCCACTTCTACCAAACCATTCTTGCCTCTAGGACCTGAAATCACTCAACAAACATATCACGGCATCGAATGGAATAAAAGTGGGATTAAATTGCTCAATTTAAGCACAAAAATGTGTTTTCACATTTAGGTTCAATTTAGGAATCAAACACAAAAGTATGCTATTTTAGTGAATAAGTGCGAGTTTATATGATGAAATCCATCCAATTCAAGCTAAAATATATCGTCAAATATGGACTCATCAGGTGGATATCGTGCAAGATGTCTTGGAATAAATCCAGAAGTGACCGGAGAACCGGTAAAGGAGTCGATGAGGTTGGTAGACTTGATGGTGGTGCTATAGGTGCCTTCCTCTTCGAGGGTGTCTTCTCTGATGATCCATTCAATTCTCCCCTCGGAATGAACTTGTTGCCTCTTGGAAACTCGAATATGATATCCATTTCTTGCCTCTCTACCCCGCTGCATTTGCTAAGTGCATCACCATCGACGGAAATGGAATGTTGATATTTTTCTTCTCAACAAATTTCCAAATCGATTTACGCAACAAAGGTACAATGGCTATATGCTTCCTTTCCATAATAGCCCAAAGTAGCAAAGCAGTTCTAAATCTGACATGGGTAGTGTGGGTGCTCGGAATGATGTAGTCTGCCACAATCTGATGCCGTATACGAGCTTCGGCATTCAAATCAGAGCATGCAATACTAGTGGGAACAGAATTTCTCCCTTTGCTATCCTCTCAAGATGCACCAGGATGGCCTATTCTCTCAAGAATGGGAGCCAGAGATATTCTTCCTTTGAATACATCCACTTTTATCTTGAAATAATCATCCTTCTCAAGCAGAATGTGGGGAATGTTTAGAATAGCTTTTAGAGCTTCATTGGAAGTATCCAACATCCTTTCCTGGAGGAATACTAACTTCGGTTCCCAAGCTTGGTAATTCGCATAGAATTCCTGCACCATAGTTTCATTGACTTCAATGGGTTCTCGCTCGAGAAATTTCTAATGAAGCGAGGTAATTCTTTCATGAATAGTCGCCTTGTACTGGCTTGGAACCTTCAACGGCCGCTCCCAATGGATTGTGCGCTTCTCAATAGCCTCGTATTGAGAGTCAGCTCTTCAGTTAACCAAGGTACTCAGTTTATTACCTTGGCGATTCCACCAAATATCAGGAGAGTGAACGGTAGTTTGCACAACTGACAAAGTAACCGGTGCCTTACCCTTCTTTCGCATCCTGAAAATAAAATAAAAGATTTTCGAGATCATAGGGCAACAATAAAACAAAATTACTGAGGAAGCACTAACAAGGTTAACAGAAGCTCTGAAAATAGTGTGATTTATAAAAAACACAGTGTATATATTCCAATGATGCGCGCGGTTGGAACACACACACCGGCCGAATACCATGGCAACCACACTGTTTATCGGTCAAAACTCACTGCTTCTCAAATAAGTGCTTAAGTTGCAAGGCTAAAGCATGGACATAAAAGCAACTTCAAGCTCGCACCAATTGATTCATTAACACGCTTTGAATGTAATGGTCATTGAGGTTGTTGGCAAGAAATTTCATTAGCAAAAGAGTGTACAACAATAATAACCATTCACTCAAAGTGAAGTGTCAATTGCTCATCCTCAAGAAGTGGTAACGACATCTGCAATGTTCTTAAGTTGAGGCCAAAAGCTGTTTCATCAAGACAACATCTAAAGTTGAACAATTGTAAAGTGATTACCGAATCCAAATTCCGAGATGAACAATGACAATTGAGTTTCACACAATACAAGGCATTTGTAACCACAATCCCACATCAACAAACAAGGAAATGCATTGGTGAATTCACTTAACTACCATCAAAAGTCATAATTAAAGCTGCACAATTCATACAATATGCCTAACAAGATATAAATTGAATACATATGATGGCCATGTCATATGAATCAAACAAAGTGTTCATTGAGGCATTTAATCAAACATGTGGTATGCAATGTGCAAGCTTATCACAATTAATGCTCAAATTCAATCATAAGCAACCCATAATCAAATATCAACACTTGCAATACAAAGACACAAAGAAAAGCACTAAATTTAATCTAAGCAACATGAAAAGAAAATCAAAACAATTGCAAAAATCAACAAAAAGGAAAATAAGAACCTAAAAAATGAAGGTCGAAACAAACAAGAATGGGGAAGGAAACAATGGTACTTCTTATAGCCACTGCGACTTGCGGTAGTTGGGTTCGCCAGATAAACGCCGGAGAGGGAAAAAACTCACCGGTGGTGAAGAGAGAAAAGAGAAAGGAAAGTGGTGCACGAATTGTAAATCACACTTTTCACAACTCGTACCACTAACCAGCAAGTACATTGGGTTGTCCAAGTAATACCTTACGTGAGTAAGGGTCGATCCTACGGAGATTATCAGCTTGAAGCGAGCTATAGTTATTTTGTATTTCTTAGTCAAAAAATCAATTATAATTATTAGTTTGGATTGCGAAAAATAAAAGAGCATGAATTAAATACTTGTTATGCAGTAATGGAGAATATGTTGGAGTTTTGGAGATGCTTTATCTTCTGAATCTCTGCTTTTCCACTGTCTTCTTCTTCACGCACGCAAGGTTCCTCCTATGGCAAGCTGTGTGTTGGTGGATCACCATTGTCAATGGCTACCATCCGTCCTCTCAGTGAAAATGGTCCAGGTGCGCTGTCACCGCACGGCTAATCATCTGTCGGTTCTCACTCATGCTGGAATAGGATCCATTGATCCTTTTGCGTCTGTCACTACGCCCAACCCTTGTGAATTTGAAGCTCGTCACAGTCATCCAATCCATAAATCCTACTCGGAATACCACAGACAAGGTTTAGACTTTCCAAATTCTCAAGAATGCTCCCAATGAATTCTAGGTTATACCACGAAGATTCTGATTAAGGAATCCAAGAGATACTCATTCAATCGAAGGTAGAACGGAGGTGGTTGTCAGGCACGCGTTCATAGGTTGAGAATGGTGATGAATGTCACGGATCATCACATCCATCATATTGAAGTGCGAATGAACATCTTAGATAGAAACAAGCGTGTTTGAATAGAAAACAGAAATATTTGCATTAATTCATCGAGACACAGCAGAGCTCCTCACCTCCAATAATGGAGTTTAGAGACTCATGCCGTCAAAGAGTACAAAGTTCAGATCTAAAAATGTCATGAGGTACAGAATAGATCTCTAAAATTTGTTTAAATACTAAACTAGGTTTACAGAAAATGAGTAAACTATGATAGATAATGCAGAAATCCACTTTCGGGGCCCACTTGGTGTGTGCTGGGGCTGAGACTTAAGCTTTACACGTGTCTAGGCTGTTTCTGGAATTAAACGCCAGGTTGTACCCTGTTTTAGGCGTTTAACTCCAACTTGTAACCTGTTTCTGGCGTTTAACGCCAGAATAGGGCAGAGAACTGGCGTTGAACGCCAGTTTGCGTCATCTAAACTTGGGCAAAGTATGGACTATTATATATTGTTGGAAAGCCCTGGATGTCTACTTTCCAACGCAATTGAGAACGCACCATTAGGACTGCTGTAGCTCCAGAAAATTCACTTTGAGTGCAGGGTGGTCAGAATCCAACAACATCTACAGTCCTTTTTCAGCCTCTGAATCAGATTTTTGCTCAAGTCCCACAATTTCAGCCAGAAAATACCTGAAATCACAGAAAAATGCACAAACTCATAGTATAGTCCAGAAATGTGATTTTTATTTAAAAACTAATAAAAATATTCTAAAAACTAATCAAATCATACTAAAAACTATGTAAAAATAATGCCAAAAAGCGTATAAATTATCCGCTCATCACAACACCAAACTTAAATTGTTGCTTGTCCCCAAGCAATTAAATACAAAGTAGGATAAAAAGAAGAAAATATACAATGAATTCCAAAAACATCTATGAAGATCAGTCTTAATTAGATGAGCGGGGCTATTAGCTTTTTGCTTCTGAACAGTTTTGGAATCTCACTTTATCCATTGAAGTTCAGAATGATTGGCATCTATAGGAACTTAGAATTCAGATAGTGTTATTGATTCTCCTAGTTTAGTATGTTGATTCTTGAACACAGCTACTTTATGAGTCTTGGCCGTGGCCCTAAGCACTTTGTCTTCCAGTATTTCCACCGGATACATAAATGCCACAGACACATAATTGGGTGAACCTTTTTAGATTGTGACTCAGCTTTGCTAGAGTCCCTAATTAGAGGTGTCCAGGGTTCTTAAGCACACTCTGTTTTTGCTTTGGACCTCGACTTTAACCACTCAGTCTCAAGTTTTCAGTTGACACCTTCACACCACAAGCACATGGTTAGGGACAGCTTGGTTTAGCCGCTTAGACCAGGATTTTATTCCTTTAGGCCCTCCTATCCACTGATGCTCAAAGCCTTGGATCCTTTTTTACCCTTGCCTTTTGGTTTTAAGGGCTATTGGCTTTTTGCTCTTGCCTTTTGGTTTAAAGAGCTCTTGGCTTTTTCTGCTTGCTTTTTCTTTTTTTTTCCACCATTTTTCTTTTCTTTTCTTTTTTTTTCTCGCAAGCTTTTGTATTCACTTCTTTTTCTTGCTTCAAGAATCAATTTTATGATTTTTCAGATTATCAACAACATTTCTCCTTTTCATCATTCTTTCAAGAGCCAACATATTTAACATTCATAAACAACAATATCAAAAGATATATGCACTGTTCAAGCATTCATTCAGAAAATAGAAAGTATTGCCACCACATCAAAATAATTAAACTATTTAAAATTTGAAATTCATGTACTTCTTTTTCTTTTCAGAAAACATTTTTCATTTAAGAAAGGTGATGGATTCATAGGACATTCATATCTTTAAGACATAGACACTAGACACTAATGATCATATAATAAAGACACAAACATAAATAAAGCATAGAGAAAGAAAACAGAAAAAATAAATAGACAAGGAGATTAAGGAACGGGTCCACCTTAGTGAGGGTGGCATCTTCTTCCTTTTGAAGAACCAATAGTGCTCTTGAGCTCCTCTATGTCTCTTCCTTGCCTTTGTTGCTCCTCCCTCATAGCTCTTTGATCTTCTCTAATTTCATGGAGGAGGATGGAATGCTCTTAGTGCTCCACCCTTAGTTGTCCCATGTTGGAACTTAATTCTCCTAGGGAGGTGTTAATCTGCTCCCAATAGTTTTGTGGAGGAAAGTGCATCCCTTGAGGCATTAGTGGTTATGGAAAAACAAAAAGAAAAAGGCAATGCTTTTTCCACACCAAACTTAAAATGTTTGCTCATCCTCGAGCAAAAGAAGGAGGAAAAGAGGAGATGGAGATGTGTGGTGGGTTCTGCCACGGGTGGGGGAAGTGTGTATGAAAAGGTGTGGCAGGTGGGGATCCTGTGGGGTCCACAGATCATGAGGGGTCAAGGACTTATCATCCCTGCTCCATTGAGGCGTGCAAAAACGCTCTTAGTGTGCAATCTTAGCGTTTAACGCCAGACTGCTGTTTGTTTCTGGCGTTAAACGCCAGCTTTTCTCCCTTTCTTGGCGTTAAACGCCAACTTGATGCTTTGTTCTGGCGTTAAACGCCAGTCTGTTGCTTGTTTCTGGCGTTTAACGCCAGCTTGATGCTTCTTTCTAGCGTTAAATGCCAGTCTGATGCTTCTTACTGGCGTTTAAACGCCAGTAAGCTCTTCCTCCAGAGTGAGCTATTTTTAATGCTATTTTTCATTCTGTTTTTGATTTTTCAGTTGTTTTTGTGACTTCACATGATCATCAACCTAAAGAAAACATAAAATAGCAATGAAAAATAAATAGATATAATTAAATAACATTGGGTTGCCTCCCAACAAGCGCTTCTTTATTGTCTTTAGCTGGACCTTGCTGAGCTTTTAATCTAGTCTCAGCTTTGAGCATTCTTGCTCAAGTTTGCCTTCAAGATAATGCTTGACTCTTTGTCCATTAACAATGAACTTCTTATTAGAATCAATGTCTTGAAGCTCCACATAGCCATATAGTGACACACTTGTAATCACATATGGTCCCCTCCACCGGGATTTCAGTTTCCCGGGGAATAATCTGAGCCTAGAGTTAAATAGCAGAACCTTCTGTCCTGGTTCAAAGACTCTAGATGATAGCTTTCTGTCATGCCACCTTTTTGCTTTCTCTTTGTAAAGCTTGGCATTTTCGATAGTAGTGAGTCTGAATTCCTCTAGTTCATTTAGCTGGAGCAATCTTTTTTCTCCAGCTAATCTGGCATCAAAGTTTAGGAATCTGGTTGCCCAGTAGGCCTTATGTTCCAGTTCCACGGGCAGATGGTAGGCCTTACCATACACAAGCTGGTATGGAGAGGTCCCTATAGGAGTCTTGAATGCTGTTCTGTAAGCCCACAGAGCATCATCCAAGCTTCTCGCCTAATCCTGTCTACGGGTACTTATAGTCCATTCCAGGATTCTTTTTAGTTCTCTATTAGAGACTTCAGCTTGCCCGTTTGTCTGTGGATGATATGGAGTTGCCACCTTGTGAATAATTCCATACCGGACCATAGCAGAGTAAAGCTGTTTGTTGCGGAAGTGAGTGCCCCCATCACTAATTAGTGCTCTAGGGACACCAAACCTGCTGAAGATGTGTTTCTGGAGGAACTTCAGCACTGTCTTAGTATCATTAGTGGGTGTGGCAATGGCCTCTACCCATTTGGATACATAGTCGACTGCAACCAGAATATAAGTGTTTGAGTATGATGGTGGGAAAGGCCCCATGAAGTCAATGCCCCATACATCAAACAACTCAATCTCCAAGATTTCTTGTTGAGGTATGGCGTAACCATGAGGCAGATTACCAGATCTCTGGCAACTGTCACAGTTACGTACAAACTCTCGGGAATCTCTATAGAGGGTAGGCCAGTAGAAGCCACATTGGAAGACCTTGGTGGCTGTTCGCTCACCTCCGAAATGACCTCCATATTGTGACCCGTGGCAATGCCATAAGATCTTCTGTGCTTCTTCTCTAGGCACACACCTACGGATTATTCCGTCTGCACATCTCTTAAAGAGATAGGGTTCATCCCACAAGTAGTACTTTGCATCAGTAATTAATTTTTTCTTTTGTTGCCTGCTGTACTCCTTGGGTATGAACCTTGCAGCTTTATAGTTTGCAATGTCTGCAAACCATGGTGTTTCCTGAATGGCGAACAAATCCTCATCTAGAAAGGTATCAGAGATCTCAATAGAGGGAAAGGATGCCCTTTCTATTGGTTCTATCCAGGACAGATGATCAGCCACTTGGTTTTCTGTTCCTTTTCTGTCTCTTATTTCTATATCAAACTCTTGCAGAAGCAACACCCATCTTATGAGCCTAGGTTTTGAATCCTGCTTTGTAAGTAGATATTTAAGAGCAACATGATCAGTGTACACAATCACTTTTGATCCTACTAAGTAAGATCTAAACTTGTCAATGGCATAAACCACTGCAAGAAATTCTTTTTCTGTGGCTGTGTAATTTTTCTGGGCATCATTTAAAATATGGCTAGCATAATAAATGACATGCAGAAGCTTGTCATGCCTCTACCCCAATACTGCACCAATGGCATGGTCACTGGCATCATACATTAGTTCGAATGGTACTGTCCTGTCTAGTGCAGAAATAACTGGTGCTGTGACCAGCTTAGCTTTCAGAGTTTCAAACACCTGCAGACACTCTGTGTCAAACACAAATGGCATGTCAGCAGCTAGCAGGTTGCTCAGAGGTTTTGCAATTTTTGAAAAATCCTTTATAAACCTCCTATAGAATCCTGCATGCCCCAGAAAGCTTCTGATTGCCTTAACATTGGCAGGTGGTGGTAATTTTTCAATTACCTCTACCTTAGCTTGATCCACCTCTATTCCCTTGTTCGAAATCTTGTGCCCAAGGACAATCCCTTCAGTCACCATAAAGTGACATTTTTCCCAGTTTAAAACCAGGTTAGTCTCTTGGCATCTTTTCAGAACCAGTGTAAGGTGATCAAGATAGGAGCTTAATGAGTTTCCATATACTGAGAAGTCATCCATGAAGACTTCCAGAAATTTTTCCACCATATCAGAGAAAATAGAGAGCATGCATCTCTGAAAGGTTGTAGGTGCATTACACAGCCCAAATGGCATCCTTCGGTAGGCAAATACTCCAGATGGACATGTGAATGCTGTTTTCTCCTGATCTTGGGGAGCTACTGCAATTTTGTTGTAGCCTGAATAGCCATCCAAAAAGCAGTAATAATCATGACCTGCTAATCTTTCTAGCATCTGGTCTATGAATGGTAAAGGAAAATGATCCTTTCTGGTGGCTGTATTGATCCTTCTGTAGTCAATACACATGCGCCACCCTGTAACTGTTCTTGGAGGAATCAGTTCATTTTTTTCATTATGAACCACTGTCATGCCTCCCTTTTTGGGGACATCTTGGACAGGGCTTACCCAGGGGCTATCAGAAATAGGATAAATAATCCCAGCCTCCAGTAACTTGGTGACCTCTTTCTGCACCACTTCCTTCATGGCTGGATTTAGCCGCCTCTGTGGTTGAACCACTGGCTTAGCATCGTCCTCCAATAGGATCTTGTGCATGCATCTTGCTGAGCTGATGCCCTTAAGATCACTTATGGACCACCCAAGAGCTGTCTTGTGTGTCCTTAGCACTTGAAGTAGCACTTCCTCTTCCAGGGGATTTAAAGCAGAGCTTATGATCCCCGGAAAAGTGTCACCTTCTCCCAGAAATGCATATTTCAGGGATGGTGGTAATGGTTTGAGCTCGGGTTTAGGAGGTTTTTCCTCTTCCTGAGGAGGTTTCAGAGGCTCTTTCAATTCCTCTGAATCCTCCAGATCAGGCTGAACATCTTTAAAGATGTCTTCCAGCTCTAATTCGAGACTCTTAGCCATGTTGATCTCCTCTACCAAAGAGTCAATAAGATCAACTTTCATGCAGTCTTTTGGTGTGTCTGGATGCTGCATGGCTTTGACAGCATTCAACTTAAACTCATCCTCATTGACTCTCAGGGTTACTTCCCCCTTTTGGACATCAATGAGAGTTTGTCCAGTTACTAAGAAAGGTCTTCCTAGAATGAGAGTAGCACTCTTGTGCTCTTCCATTTCCAGCACTACAAAGTTAGTGGGGAAGGCGAATGGACAAACCCTGACAATCATATCTTCAATCACGCCTGATGGGTATTTAATGGAGCCATCAGCAAGTTGGAGACATATCCGAGTTGGTTTAACTTCTTCAGTTAAACCAAGCTTTCTGATAGTGGATGTAGGTATTAGGTTGATGCTTGCCCCAAGATCACATAAAGCTGTCTTGGTGCAATTACCCTCTAATATGCATGGTATCATAAAGCTCCCGGGATCTTTAAGCTTTTCTGGGAAGCTTTTCAGAATGATTGCACTACATTCTTCAGTGAAGAAAACTCTTTCAGTTTCTCTCCAATCTTTCTTATGACTCAAGATCTCTTTCATGAACTTGGCATAAGATGGTATTTGCTCAAGTGCCTCTGCAAACGGAATCTTTATTTCAAGAGTCCTGAGATAGTCTGCAAAGCGAGCAAATTGCTTATCCTGCTTCTCTTGGCGGAGTTTTTGAGGATAAGGTATCTTGGCTTTGTATTCCTCAACCTTGGTAGCTGCAGGTTTATTTCCTACAGAGGTGGTTGGAGAAGCCTTTTTAGAGGGGTTGTTATCAGCACGTGTGTGTGTCTGATCCCTCACTGGCATTTGAATGCCAGGGTTAGAAGCTGGATTGGCGTTAGACGCCAACTCCTTACCTGTTTGTGGCGTTTGAACGCCAGAACTGAGCATGGGTTGGGCGTTTAACGCCAGCTCTTCACCCTTTTCTGGCGTTTGAGAGCCAGAATTGTTCCTCTCTGGGCTCTTACTGTGCTTAGAGGGATTTTCGGTAGCAGTTTATTCATTTCTTGGCTTCCTGCTGCTTTGAAGTGAGGTATTTAATATTTTCCCACTTCTTAATTGAACTGCTTGGCACTCTTCTGTTATTTGTTTTGATAACTGCTGTTTTGTTTGCTTCAACTGTACTTTCATATTCATATTAGCCATTCTTGTGTCTTGTAGTATCTCCTTGAATTAAGTAACTTGTTCTGCAGGACTGAGTTCAGCAGTTACTGTTTTAGCCTCTTCTTTCATGGAAGACTCACTACTTAGGTACAGATGCTGATTTCTGGCAACTGCATCAATGAGCTCTTGAGCTTCTTCAATTGTCTTTCTCATGTGTATAGATCCACCAGCTGAGTGGTCCAGAGACATCTGAGCTTTCTTTGTAGCCCATAATAGAAGATGTCTAACTGCACCCACTCTGAAAACATTTCAGAGGGGCATTTTCTTAGCATCTCTCTGTATCTCTCCCAGGCATCATAAAGAGATTCATTATCTCCTTGTTTAAAGCCTTGGATGTTCAGCCTTAGCTGTGTCATCCGTTTTGGAGGGAAATATTGATTCAGAAATTTTTCTGACAGCTGTTTCCATGTCCTTATGCTAGCTTTACGTTGGTTATTTAACCACCTCTTAGCTTGGTCTTTTACAGCAAATGGAAACAGTAATAATCTGTAGACATCCTGATCTACTTTCTTATCATGTACTGTGTCAACAATTTGTAAAAATTGTACCAGAAACTCTGTAGGTTCTTTGATGAGCGGATAATTTATACGCTTTTTGGCATTGTTTTTAGGTAGTTTTTAATATGTTTTAGTCACTTTTTATTATATTTTTATTAGTTTTTAAATAAAAATTACATTTCTGGACTTTACTATGAGTTTGTGTATTTTTCTATAATTTCAGGTATTTTCTGGCTGAAATTGAGGGAGCTGAGCAAAAATCTGATTCAGGCTGAAAAAGGACTGCTGATGCTGTTGGATTCTGACCTCTCTGCACTCGGAATGGATTTTCTGGAGCTACAGAAGTCCAATTGGTGCGGTCGCAATTGCGTTGGAAAGTAGACGTCTAGGGCTTTCCAGCAATATATAATAGTCCATACTTTGCTCAAGAATAGACGACATAAAATGGCGTTCCACTCTAGTTCCATGTTGATGTCTGTCGTTAAACGCCAGAAACAGGTTACAAGTTGGAGTTGAATGCCCAAAACAGGTTACAACCTGGCGTTTAACTCCAGAAATAGCCTAAGCACGTGATAAGCTTAAGTCTCAGCCCCAGCACACACCAAGTGGGCCCCAGAAGTGGATTTCTGCACCATCTATCTTAGTTTATTCATTTTCTGTAAACCTAGGTTACTAGTTTAGTATTTAAACAACTTTTAGAGATTTACTTTGTACCTCATGACATTTTTTGATCCGAACTTTGTACTCTTTGATGGCATGAGTCTCTAAACTCCATTGTTGGGGGTGAGGAGCTCTGCTGTGTCTCGATGAATTAATGCAATTATTTCTGTTTTTTATTCAAACACGCTTTTTTCTATCTAAGATGTTCATTCGCACTTCAATATGATGGATGTGATGATCCGTGACATTCATCACCATTCTCAACCTATGAACGCGTGCCTGACAACCACCTCCATTCTACCTTCGATTGAATGAGTATCTCTTGGATTCCTTAATCAGAATCTTCGTGATATAAGCTAGAATTCATTGGCATCATTCTTGAGAATCCGGAAAGTCTAAACCTTGTCTGTGGTATTCCGAGTAGGATTCAGGGATTGAATGACTGTGACGAGCTTCAAACTCACAAGGGTTGGGCATAGTGACAGACGCAAAAGGATCAATGGATCCTATTCCAGCATGAGTGATAACCGACAGATGATTAGCCGTGCAGTGACAGCACACCTGGACCATTTTCACTGAGAGGACGGATGGTAGCCATTGACAACATTGATCCACCAACACACAGCTTGCCATAGGAGGAACCTTGCGTGCGTAAAGAAGAAGACAAGGGGAAAGCAGAGATTCAGAAGACAAAGCATCTCCAAAACTCCAACATATTCTCCATTACTGCATAACATGTATTTATTTCATGCTCTTTTATTCTTCGCAATTCAAATTGATAATCATAATAAATCTCCTGACTAAGATTTACAAGGTAACCATAGATTGCTTCAAGCCAACAATCTCCGTGGGATCGACCTTACTCACGTAAGGTATTACTTGGACGACCCAGTGCACTTGCTGGTTAGTGGTACGAGTTGTGAAAAGTGTGATTTACGATTCGTGTACCAAGTTTTTGGTGCCGTTGCCGGGGATTGTTCGAGTTTGGACAACTGACGGTTTATTTTGTTGCTTAGATCAGGAAAAATTTTTCTTTTTGTTTTAGAGTCTTCTATTATTATTTTTGGTTAAAATTTTGAAATCCTTATTTTATTTTTCTAAATCATTTTCGAAAATTTTTCTTTAAACCAATAACTTCATGATTTTAAGTTTGGTGTCAATTGCATGATTTTATTTTTCTTTCCAATTTTTCAAATTATATGTTCTTAGTTCTTTCTTAATCTTCAAGTTGTTCTTGTTTATTTTCCTTGTTTGATCTTTAGTTTTTCTTGTTTTGTGTTTTTTCATGTTTTTCTTGTGCATTTTCAAATTATCAGTATTCGAAAAAAAATAAATTTTTATACATTAAACACCTTGTTAAAACACTTTAAATTTATAACTCAATTGGCTAGAGCGTTGTGTCTATGTTTTTGTGAATAGTTGCTCCTTTGAGTCTTTCTTTCTAAAATCTTTTCAAAAATATTTTTTCTTTGATTAAATCTTGTGTCAAGTTTTAAGTTTGGTGTTTTCTTGTTAGTTCTTATTTAATTTTCGAAAATTAGTCTTTGGTTTTCTAAAAATTTTAAGTTTGGTGTTCTTTTTTTATGTTCTTGAGTCATTTGAGTCTTTGACTTTTTGTTCTTCGTGTTCTTGTGAATCTTCAAGGTGTTCTTGAGTCTTTCTTGTGTTTTTCCTCTAAATTTTCGAAAATAAGGAGCATTAGATCTAAAAATTTTAAGTTTTGTGTCTTTTTATTGTTTTTCTCTTTCCTCATTGAATTCAAAAATACCTTTTTTCTTTATTTTAATTGAATTTTCGAATTTTCCTTTTAAAAATTCAGATTTTATTTTAAAATTTCTTATTTTATCTTATCTTAGTTTTAAAAATTTCAAAATTCAAATTTTTTTTCAAAAAAATCATATCTTTTTCAAAATTTTATCTTATCTTATTTCAAATTTCAAATTTCAACTTTCAAAATTTCAAAATTCAAATTTCAAAATTTAAAATTCAAAATCTAATTTTCAAATTTAAAAATCAAATCTTTTCAAAATTTAAATCTTTTTCAAATCCTTATCTTATATTGTTGACTTTTTCGAAAATTCAAAATTCAATTTTCAAATTTCAACTTTCAAATTTCTATTTTCAAATTTCAATTTTCAAATTTCAAATTTCAAATTTCAAATTTCAAATTTCAAATTTCAAAATTTAATTTTCAAATTTAAAATTTAAATTTCAAGACTTTTTAATTTAAATTCCTTATCTTCTCTTACCTAGCTTATCTTATCTTTTCTAATCTCAAATCTTAAAATCAAATCTTTTTTCATATATTTTCTTTTTATTTTATTTTATCTTATTTTCTTACAAGTATCTTTAATTTTAAGACATATCTCTTTCAAGACTTCCTAACCAATTTCTCTCTCTTCATTTTTTTCGAGAATCCTCACACACATCTTTTTCAAATCTTTTTAATTAATTAATTTAGTTTTCAATTTTCTTTTATTTATTTTTCTTCAAATTTTCGAAATTATAGTCAATTTTTCATTTATTTTATTTTATTTTATTTTATTTTAATTTCAGTTTTCAAAAAAAAATAAAAAAATAAAAAAAATATATATTTTATTTGCAATCCGCATCATCTCCCTTTCTCCATCATGGACCTATGTGGAAATGAACAGTCCAGAAGGACTCTGGGGTCATATGCTAACCCCACTACTGCTTCATATGGGAGTAGTATCGTATACCATCCATCGGAGTCAGTAGTTTTGAGTTGAATCCTCAGCTCATTATCATGGTGCAGCAAAGCTGCCAGTATTCCGGTCTTCCACAGGAAGAACCTATAGAGTTTCTGGCACAGTTTTTACAAATTGCTGACACAGTACATGATAAGGAAGTAGATCAGGATGTCTACAGATTATTACTGTTTCCATTTTCTGTAAAAGACCAAGCTAAGAGGTGGTTAAATAACCAACCTAAGGCTAGCATAAGGACATAGAAACAGCTGTCAGAAAAATTCCTGAATTAATATTTCCCTCCAAAATGGATGACACAGCTAAGGCTGAACATCCAAGGCTTTAAACAAGGAGATAATGAATCTCTTTATGATGCCTGGGAGAGATACAGAGAGATGCTAAGAAAATACCCCTCTGAAATGTTTTCAGAGTGGGTGCAGTTAGACATCTTCTATTATGGGCTTACAGAGAAAGCTCGATGTCTTTGGACCACTCAGCGGGTGGATCTATACACATGAGAAAGACAATTGAAGAAGCTCAAGAGCTCATTGATACAGTTGCCAGAAATCAGCATCTGTACCTAAGTAGTGAGTCTTCTATGAAAGAAGAGGCTAAAACAGTAACTGCTGAACTCAGTCCTGCAGAACAAGTTACTGAATTTAATCAGCAATTAGATTTTCTAACAAAACAGCTAGCTGAATTCAAGGAGATACTACAAGATACAAGAATGGCTAATATGAATATGGAAGTACAGTTGAAGCAAACAAAATAGCAGTTATCAAAACAAATAACAGAAGAGTGCCAAGCAGTTCAATTAAGAAGTGGAAAAACATTAAATACCTCACTTCAGAGCAGCAGAAAGCCAAGAAAAGAACAACTGATAGAGGATGAGCAAAATACTATCCAAAATCCCTCTGTGGACAGTAAGAGCCTAGAGAGGAATAACTCTGGCATTCAAACGCCAGAAAAGGGTGCAAAGTTGGCGTTAAATGCCCAACCCACGCACAGTTCTGGCGTTCAAACGCCAGGAACAGGCAAGGAGCTGGTGTCAAACGCCCAATGGAAGCTCAGTTCTGGCGTTCGAACGCCAGAAATAGGTAGGAAGTTAGCGTCCAACGCCAATCAAGCTTCCAACCCTGGCATTCAAACGCCAGTGAGGGATCAGACACACACAAGTGCTGATAACAACCCCTCTAAAAAGGCTTTCCCAACCACTTCTGTAGGAAATAAATCTGCAGCAACCAAGGTTGAGGAATACAAAGCCAAGATACCTTATCCTCAAAAACTCCGCCAAGAGGAGCAGGATAAGCAATTTGCTCGCTTTGCAGACTATCTCAGGACTCTTGAAATAAAGATTCCGTTTGCAGAGGCACTTGAGCAAATACCCTCTTATGCCAAGTTCATGAAAGATATCTTGAGTCATAAGAAGGATTGGAGAGAAACTTAAAGAGTTCTCCTCACTGAAGAATGCAGTGCAGTCATTCTGAAAAGCTTCCCAGAAAAGCTTAAAGATCCCGGAAGCTTTATGATACCATGCATATTAGAGGGTAATTGCACCAAGAATACTTTATGTGATCTTAGGGCAAGCATCAACCTAATCCCTGCATCCACTATCAGAAAGTTTGGCTTGACTGAAGAGGTCAAACCAACTCGGATCTATCTTCAACTTGCTGATGGCTCCATTAAATACCCATCAGGCATAATTGAGGACATGATTGTTAAGGTTGGGCCATTTGCCTTTCCTACTTACTTTGTAGTACTGGAAATGGAGGAACACAAGAGTGGAACTCTCATTCTAGGAAGATCATTCCTAGCAACTGGACGAACCCTCATTGACGTCCAAAAAGGGGAGATAACCCTGAGAGTTAATGAGGATGAGTTTAAGTTGAATGTTGTCAAAGCTATGCAACATCCAGACACATCAGACGACTGCCTGAGCGTTGATATTATTGACTCCCTAGTGGAAAAGGTCAATATGACTGAGAGTCTCGAATCAGAGCTAGAGGACAGTTTTAAAGATGTTCAGCCTGATCTAGAGGATTCAGAGGAATTAAAAGAGCCTTTGAAACTTCCTCAGAAAGAGGAAAAACCTCCTAAAATTGAGCTCAAACCATTACCACCATCCCTGAAATATGCATTTCTGGGAGAAGGTGACACTTTTTCGATGATCATAAGCTCTGCCTTAAATCCCCTGGAAGAGGAAATGCTACTTCAAGTGCTAAGGACACACAAGACAGCTCTTGGGTGGTCCATAAGTGACCTTAAGGGCATCAGCCCAGTGATGAGCGGATAATTTATACGCTTTTTGGCATTGTTTTTAGTATGATTTAATTAGTTTTCATTATATTTTTATTATTTTTAATTAAAATTCACATTTTTGGACTTTACTATGAGTTTGTGTGTTTTTCTGTGATTTCAGTTATTTTCTGGCTGAAATTGAGGGACCTGAGCAAAAATCAGATTCAGAGGTTGAAGAAGGACTGCAGATGCTGATGGATTCTAACCTCCCTGCACTCAAAGTAGATTTTCTGGAGCTACAAAACTCTAAATGGCTCGCTTCTAATTGCGTTGGAAAGTAGACATCCAGGGCTTTCCAGAAATATATAATAGTCTATACTTTGCCCGAGTTTAGATGATGCACACTGGCGTTGAATGCCAGTTCCATGTTGTAGTCTGTCGTTCAGCGCCAGAAACAAGTTGCGAAGAGGAGTTCAACGCCAGAAACATGTTACAAACTGGCGTTCAACTCCAAGAATGACCTCTCCACGTGTAAACTTCAAGCTCAGCCCAAGCACACACTAAGTGGGCCCCGGAAGTGGATTTCTGCATTATTTACTCATTTCTGTAAACCCTAGTAACTAGTTTAGTATAAATAGGACTTTTTACTATCTTTGGATTATCTTTTGATCCTTTGATCATGTTTTGGGGGCTGGCCATTCGGCCATGCCTGGACCTTATCACTTATGTATTTTCAACGGTAGAGTTTCTACACACCATAGATTAAGGTGTAGAGCTCTACTGTTCCTCAAGGATTAATGCAAAGTACTACTGTTTTTCTATTCAATTCAACTTATTCCGCTTCTAAGATATTCATTCGCACTTCAATATGATGGATGTGATGATCGTGATAGTCATCATCATTCTCAACTTATGAACGCGTGCCTGACAACCACTTCCGTTCTACCTTAGATTGAATGGATATCTCTTGGATATCTAATACAGGGGACCGAGTCCGAGTTGTTAGTGTCTTTGTGGTATAAGTTAGAACCCATGGATGGCCATTCCTGAGATCCGAAAAGTTTAAACCTTGTCTGTGGTATTCCAAGTAGGATTTGGGAAAGGATGGCTGTGACGAGCTTCAAACTCGCGAGTGCTGGGCATAGTGACAGACGCAAAAGGATAGTAAATCCTATTCCAGTATGATCGAGAACCGACAGATGATTAGCCATGCAGTGACAATGCATTGGACCATTTTCACAGGAGGATGGGATGTAGCCATTGACAACGGTGATGCCCTACATAAAGCTTGCCAAGGAAAGGAGTTAGGATTGATTGGATGAAGACAGCAGGAAAGCGGAGATCAGAAGAACGAAAGCAACTCTATACACTTATCTGAAATTCTCACCAATGAATTACATAAGTACTACTATCCTATTTTATATTTTATTTATTTTCATCCACTATAATTTCTTAATACAATTTAATTCGCCTGACTGAGATTTACAAGGTGACCACAGCTTGCTTCAAGCCAACAATCTCCGTGGGATCGACCCTTACTCACGTAAGGTTTATTACTTGGACGACCCAGTGTACTTGCTGGTTAGTTGTATGAAGTTGTGAAATAGATATAAGATCATGAATGTGCGTATTGAGTTTTTAGCGCCGTTACCAAGGAATGGAATGATCATGATTTTGCACACCAAGTTTTTGGCGCCGTTGCCGGGGATTGTTCGAGTTTGGACAACTGACGATTCATCTTGTTGCTCAGATTAGGTAATTTTCTTTTTGTTTTATTTTCAAAAAAAAAATTCTTCAAAAATATTTAAAAAAAAAATTTTCCCTTTGTTTTCGAAAATTATTTTAAAATTTTTTAGAGTGAATTCTAAAGTTTCAAAATGGTATGCTGAAGTTTGGCTGGCCATCAAGCTTTAGACTAACCTGATATGATTCCTGGAATCTTGATTGAGGACTTTGAATTCATTACTTCCTTTTTCCTATATGTTTTCGAAAAAAAAAATTATATACAAAAATCCAAAAAAATTAATAAAATCATAAAAATTAAAAATATTTTATGTTGTTTGTTTGAGTCTTGAGTCAATTTTTAAGTTTGGTGTCAATTGCATACTTTTATTTTTCTAAAAATTTTCGAAAATTCATGCATTCATAGTGTTCTTCATGATCTTCAAGTTGTTCTTGGTAAGTCTTCTTGTTTGATCTTCATATTTTCCTGTTTTGTGTCTTTTCTTGTTTTTCATATGCATTTTTAATTTGTTAGTGTCTAATTATTGAAAATTTCTAAGTTTGGTATCTTGCATGTTTTTCTTTTCTTAAAAATTTTCAAAAATAAGTCTTGATGTTCATCTTGATCTTCAAAGTGTTCGTGGTGTTCATCTTGACATTCATAGTGTTCTTGCATGCATCACATGTTTTGATCCAAAAATTTTCATGCATTGAGTCAATTTTGTGTTTTTCTCTTTCATCATTAAAAATTCAAAAAAAAAAAAAATATCTTTCCCTTTTTCTCTCTTAAATTTCGAAAATTTGGATTGACTTTTTCAAAATTTTTTAAAAAAATCTAGTTGTTTCTTATGAGTCAAATCAAATTTTCAATTTAATAATCCTATCTTTTTCAAAACTTTTTCAAAAAAATAAAATCTTTTTCAAATTTTCCTTAATAATTTCGAAATTTTTTAAATTAATTTTCAAAAATCCTTTTCTTATCTTTATTCCATGATTTTCGAAATTAATACTAACATTTAATATGATTGATTGAAAAATTTCAAGTTGTTACTTGCCTTTTAAGAAAAGATTAATCTTTAATTTTTAAAATCATATCTTTTTGTTTCTTGTTAGTCAAGTAATCAACTTTAATTTTAAAAATCAAATCTTTTTAAATTTCTTTTTCAAATCTTTTTCAAAATAAGTTTCAATCAATCATATCTTTTTGTTTCAATCATATCCTTTTTCTATTTCAATCATATCTTTTTCAAATTCAATTTCAAAATCTTTTCTAACTTCTTATCTTTTTAAAAATGATTTTCAAATATTATCTTTTTGTTTCAATCATATCTTTTTAAATTTCAATCATATCTTTTTCAAAAACAAATTTCAAAACTTTTTCAATCAATCTTATCTTTTTGTTTCAATCATATCTTTTTCAAAACTACCTAACTAATCCTCTCTCTTATTTTCGAAAATTCCCTCTCTCCTTTTTCAAAATTCCTTTTTAATTAACTAATTGTTTTAATTTTAATTTAATTTTAATTATTAATTTTTGAATTTTAAATTTAATTTTAAAATATTTTTATTTTATTTTGTTTAATTTTCGAATTCCTTTCTTATCTCTCATCTCCTTCTATTTATTTATTCATCTACTAACACTTCTCCTCGCCCAAAAATTCGAACCCCTTCTTCTCCTCTGAGTTTGAATTCTTCTCTTCTTCATTCTTTTTCTTCTTTTCTTCTACTCACACAAAGGGACCTCTATACTGTGGTAAAAAGGATCCTATTATTATTTTCTGTTCCCTTCTTTTTCATATGAGCAGGAGCAAGGACAAGAACATTCTTGTTGAAGCAGATCCTGAACCTGAAAGGACTCTAAAAAGGAAACTAAGAGAAGCTAAAATACAACAATCTAGAGATAACCTTACAGAAATTTTCGAACAGGAAGAGGAGATGGCAGCCGAAAATAATAATAATGCAAGGAGGATGTTTGGTGACTTTACTGCACCTAATTTCAATTTACATGGAAGAAGCATCTCCATCCCTGCCATTGGAGCAAACAACTTTAAGCTGAAACCTCAATTAGTTTCTCTGATGCAGCAGAACTGCAAGTTTTATGGACTTCCATCTGAAGATACTTTTCAGTTCTTAACTGAATTCTTGCAGATCTGTGATACTGTTAAGACCAATGGGGTTGATCCCGAGGTCTACAGGCTTATGCTTTTCCCGTTTGCTGTAAGAGATAGAGCTAGAGTGTGGTTGGACTCTCAACCCAAAGATAGCCTGAACTCTTGGGATAAGTTGGTCACGGCTTTCTTAGCCAAGTTCTTTCCTCCTCAAAAGCTGAGTAAGCTTAGAGTGGATGTTCAAACCTTCAGACAGAAAGAAGGTGAATCCCTCTATGAAGCTTGGTAGAGATATAAGCAACTGACCAAAAAGTGTCCTTCTGACATGCTTTCAGAATGGACCATCCTGGATATATTCTATGATGGTCTGTCTGAATTAGCTAAGTTGTCATTGGATACTTCTGCAGGTGGATCCATTCACCTAAAGAAAACTCCTGCAAAAGCTCAAGAACTCATTGACATGGTTGCTAATAACCAGTTCATGTACACTTCTGAGAGGAATCCTGTGAGTAATGGGACGCCTCAGAAGAAGGGAGTTCTTGAAATTGATACTCTGAATGCCATATTGGCTCAGAATAAAATATTGACTCAGCAAGTCAATATGATTTCTCAGAGACTGAATGGAATGCAAGCTGCATCCAACAGTACTCAAGAGGCATCTTCTGAGGAAGAAGCTTATGATCCTGAGAACCCTGCAATAGTAAAGGTGAATTACATGCGTGAACCCTATGGAAACACCTATAACCCCTCATGGAGAAATCACCCAAATCTCTCAGGGAAGGATCAACAAAAGCCTCAACAAGGCTTTAATAATGGTGGAAGAAACAGATTTAGCAATAGCAAGCCTTTTTCATCATCCACTCAGCAAAAGATAGAGAGTTCTGAGCAGAATCCATCTAGCTTGGCAAATATAGTCTCTGATCTATATAGGGCCACTCTAAGTTTCATGAATGAAACAAGGTCCTCCATTAGAAATTTGGAAGCACAAGTGGGCCAGCTAAGTAAAAGGATCACTGAAATCCCTCCTAGTACTCTCCCAAGCAATACAGAAGAAAATCCAAAAGGAGAGTGCAAGGCCATTGAATTGATCATCATGGACGAACCTACAAGGGAGGGAGAGGACGTGAACCCCAGTGAGGAAGACGTCCTGGGACGTCCAGAGATCAATAAGGAGTTTCCCTCTGAGGAACCAAAGGAATCTGAGGTTCATCTAGAGACCATAGAGATTCCATTGAACCTCCTTATGCCATTCATGAGCTCTGATGAGTATTCTTCTTCTGAAGAGAATGAAGATGTTACTGAAGAGCAAGTTGCCAAGTACCTTGGTGCTATCATGAAGCTGAATGCCAAATTATTTGGTAATGAGACTTGGAAAGATGAACCTCCCTTGCTCACCAATGAAATGAGTGATCTGGATCAACTGAGATTGCCTCAGAAGAAACAGGATCCTGGAAAGTTCTTAATACCTTGTACCATAGACACCATGACCTTTGAGAAGGCTCTATGTGACCTTGGGTCAGGGATAAACCTCATGCACTCTTTGTAATGGAGAAACTGGAAATCTTTGAGGTGCAAGCTGCCAGAATCTCATTAGAGATGGCAAACAACTCAAGAAAACAGGCTTATGGACTAGTAGAGGACGTGTTAGTAAAGGTTGAAGGCCTTTACATCCCTGCTGATTTCATAATCCTAGACACTGGGAAGGATGAGGATGAATCCATCATCCTTGGAAGACCCTTCCTAGCCACAGCTAGAGCTGTGATTGATGTGGACAGAGGAGAGTTGATCCTTCAACTGAATGAGGACAACCTTGTGTTTAAAACTCAAAAATCTCCTTCTGTAACCATGGAGAGGAAGCATGAAAAGCTTCTCTCAGTACAGAGTCAACTAAAGCCCCCACAGTCAAACTCTAAGTTTGGTGTTGGGAGGCCTCAGCCAAACTCTAAGTTTGGTGTTGGGAGTCTATAAAATTGACCTGATCACCTGTGTGGCTCCGTGAGAGCCCACTGTCAAGCTATTGACATTAAAAGAAGCGTTTGTTGGGAGGCAACCCAACTTTTATTTATCTAATTCTATTTTTATTTCTCTTTGTTATTTCATGTTTTATTAGGTTAATGATCATGTGGAGTCACAAAAACTACTGAAAAATCGAAAACAGAGTGAAAAACAGCATTGAAAATAGAACACCCTGGAGGAAGGGCTTACTGGCGTTTAAACGCTAGTAAGGAGCATCTGGTTGGAGTTTAACGCCAGAACAGAGCATGAAAATGGCGTTAAATGCCAGAAACAAGCAGCATTCTGGCGTTTAAATGCCAGGAATGCACCCCAAAGGAAAACTAGCGTTCAACGCCAGAAACATGCTGCAGACTGGCGTTAAACGCCCAAAACAAGCATGGAAGTGGCGTTTAACGCTAGAAACATGCTGCAATCTGGCGTTAGACGCTAGGATTGCCTACAGAGGGCATTTACACGCCTAATTGGAGCAGGGATGATTAAAGTCCTTGGCCCCACTGGATCTGTGGACCCCACAGGATCTCCTTAGGATCTGTGGACCCCACAGCATCCCCACCTACTTTTTCTCTCCTCTTCACACCTTTTCATAACTCTCTTCCCCAAATACCCCTCACCAATCAACTCAATCACTCTTTCCTATCACCTCTTCACCACTCACATCCATCCTCTCTTTCCCAAAAACCCCACCTACCTTTAAATTCAAAATAATTTCCCTCCCAAACCCAACCCTAAATGGCCGAACCCTAACCCCTCCCCACTCCTATATAAACCCCTCATTCCTTCTTCCTTTTCACACAACACAACCCTCTCTTCACCCCTTGGCCGAAACCACTTCTCCCTCCATCTCCTCCATTCTCTTCTTCTTCTACTTCTTTCTCTTTTCTTTTGCTCGAGGACGAGTAACCATTTTAAGTTTGGTGTGGTAAAAGCATTGCTTTTTGTTTTTTCATAACCATTTATGGCACCTAAGGCCAGAAAAACCTCTAGAAAGAGGAAAGGGAAGGCAATCGCTTCCACCTCTGAGTCATGGGAGATGGAGAGATTCATCTCTAAGGTCCATCAAGACCACTTCTATGAAGTTGTGGCCAAGAAGAAAGTGATCCCTGAGGTTCCTTTCAAACTCAAAAAGAATGAATATCCAGAGATCCGACTTGAGATCCAAAGAAGAGGTTGGGAAGTTCTCACCAACCCCATTCAACAAGTCGGGATCCTAATGGTTCAAGAGTTCTATGCAAACGCATGGATCACAAGGAACCATGATCAAAGTGTGAACCCAAATCCAAAGCATTGGCTTACTATGGTTCGGGGAAAATACTTAGATTTTTGTCCGAAAAATGTAATGCTGGCGTTCAACTTGCCAATGATGGAAGAGAACGCACGCCCCTACACTAGAAGAGTCAACTTTGATCAAAGGTTATACCAAGTCCTCGTGGACATATGTGTGGAAGGAGCTCAATAGAAAATTGACTCAAGGGGCAAGCCGGTTCAACTAAGAAGGCTTGACCTCAAACCAGTGGCTAGAGGATGGTTGGAGTTCATTCAACGCTCAATTATTCCTACTAGCAACCGGTCTGAAGTTACTATAGACCGGGCCATCATGATCCATAGTATCATGATTGGGGAGGAAGTAGAAGTTCATGAGATTATACCTCAAGAACTCTACAAGGTGGCTGACAAGTCCTCCACTTTGGCAAGGTTAGCCTTTCCTCACCTCATTTGCCACCTCTGCAATTCGGTTGGAATTGACATAGAGGGAGACATCCTCATTGAAGAGGATAAGTCCATCACTAAGAAAAAGATGGAGCAAACAAGAGAGAATGGACCTCAACATGAGCATGAGGAAATTCCTCACCATGAAATCCCTGAGATGCCTCAAGGGATGCACTTTCCTCCACAAAACTATTGGGAACAAATCAACACTTTCCTAGGTGAATTAAGTTCCAACATGGGACAATTAAGGATGGAACATCAAGAGCACTCCATCATCCTCCATGAAATTAGAGAAGATCAAAGAGATATGAGGGAGGAGCAAGAAAGACAAGGAAGAGACATAGAGGAGCTCAAAAGCACCATTGGTTCTTCAAGAAGAGGAAGACGCCACCCTCACTAAGGTGGACTCATTCCTTAATCTCCTTGTTTATTTATTTTCCTGTTTTTCAATTTTTATGCTTTATGTCTGTTTATGTTTTTGTCTTCATGATCACTAGTATTTAAGTGTCTATGCCTTAAAGTTATGAATGTCCTATGAATCCATCACCTCTCCTGAATGAAAAATGTTTTAATTACAAAAGAACAAGAACTACATGGTTTCGAATTCATCCTTGAAACTAGTTTAATTATCTTGATGTGGTGATAATACTTTTTGTTTTCTGAATGAATGCTTGAACAGTGCATATGTCTTTTAAAGTTGTTGTTTAAGAATGTTAAATATGTTGGCTCTTGAAAGAATAATGATAAGGAGAAATGTTATTTGATAATCTGCAAAATCATAAAATTGATTCTTGAAGCAAGAAAAAGCAGTGAATATAGAAAGCTTGCAAAAAAAAAAAAGAAAAAAAAGCAAGCAGAAAAAGCCAAAAGCTCTTAAAACCAAGAGGCAAGAGCAAAAAGCTAGCAACCCTTAAAACCAAAAGGCAAGGGTAATAAAAAGGATCCAAGGCTTTGAGCATCAATGGATAGGAGGGCCTAAAGGAATAAAATCCTAGCCTAAGCGGCTAAACCAAGCTGTCCCTAACCATGTGCTTGTGGCGTGAAGGTGTCAAGTGAAAACTTGAGACTGAGCAGTTAAAGTCAAGGTCCAAAGCAAAAGAAGAGTGTGCTTAAGAACCCTGGACACCTCTAATTGGGGACTTTAGCAAAGCTGAGTCACAATCTGAAAAGGTTCACCCAGTTATGTGTCTGTGTAATTTATGTATATGGTGGTAATACTGGAAAACAAAGTGCTTAGGGCCACGGCCAAGACTCATAAAGTAGCTGTGTTCAAGAATCAACATACTGAACTAGGAGAATCAATAACACTATCTGAATTCTAAGTTCCTATAGATGCCAATCATTCTGAACTTCAATGGATAAAGCGAGATGCCAAAACTATTCAAGAGGCAAAAAGCTACAAGTCCCGCTCATCTGATTGGAGCTAAGTTTCATTGATATTTTTGAATTTATAGTATATTCTCTTCTTTTTATCCTATTTGATTTTCAGTTGCTTGGGGACAAGCAACAATTTAAGTTTGGTGTTGTGATGAGCGGATAATTTATACGCTTTTTGGCATTGTTTTTAGTATGTTTTTAGTATGATTTAATTAGTTTTCATTATATTTTTATTAGTTTTTAATTAAAATTCACATTTCTGGACTTAACTATGAGTTTGTGTGTTTTTCTGTGATTTTAGGTATTTTCTGGCTGAAATTGAGGGACCTGAGCAGAAATCAGATTCAGAGGTTGAAGAAGGACTGCAGATGCTGATGGATTCTAACCTCCCTGCACTCAAAGTGGATTTTCTGGAGCTACAGAACTCCAAATGACGCGATTCTAATTGCGTTGGAAAGTAGACATCCAGGGCTTTCCAGCAATATATAATAGTCCATACTTTATCCGAGTTTAGATGACGCAAACTGGCGTTGAACGCCAGTTCCATGTTGTAGTCTGGCGTTCAGCGCCAGAAACAAGTTGCAAAGTGGAGTTCAACGCCAGAAACACGTTACAAACTGGCGTTCAACTCCAAGAATGACCTCTCCACGTGTAAACTTCAAGCTCATCCCAAGCACACACCAAGTGGGCACCAGAAGTGGATTTCTGCATCATTTACTCATTTCTGTAAACCCTAATAACTAGTTTAGTATAAATGGGACTTTTTACTATCTTTGGATTATCTTTTGATCCTTTGATCATGTTTTGGGGGCTGGCCATTCGGCCATGCCTGGACCTTATCACTTATGTATTTTCAACGGTAGAGTTTCTACACACCATAGATTAAGGTGTGGAGCTCTGCTGTTCCTCAAGGATTAATGCAAAGTACTACTGTTTTTCTATTCAATTCAACTTATTCCGCTTCTAAGATATTCATTCGCACTTCAATATGATGGATGTGATGATCGTGACAGTCATCATCATTCTCAACTTATGAACGCGTGCCTGATAACCACTTCCGTTCTACCTTAGACTGAATGGATATCTCTTGGATATCTAAACCTTGTCTGTGGTATTCCGAGTAGGATCTGGGAAGGGATGGCTGTGACGAGCTTCAAACTCGCAAGTGCTGGGCGTAGTGACAGACGCAAAAGGATAGTAAATCCTATTCCAGTATGATCGAGAACCGACAAATGATTAGCCATGCAGTGACAGCGCATTGGACCATTTTCACAGGAGGATGGGATGTAGCCATTGACAACGGTGATGCCCTACATAAAGCTTGCCATGGGAAGGAGTAGGATTGATTGGATGAAGACAGCAGGAAAGCGGAGATCAGAGGAACAAAAGCATCTCTATACGCTTATCTGAAATTCTCACCAATGAATTACATAAGTACCACTATCCTATTTTATATTTTATTTATTTTCATCCACTATAATTTCTTAATACAATTTAATTCGCCTGACTGAGATTTACAAGGTGACCATAGATTGCTTCAAGCCGACAATCTCCATGGGATCGACCCTTACTCACGTAAGGTTTATTACTTGGACGACCCAGTGCACTTGCTGGTTAGTTGTATGAAGTTGTGAAACAGATATAAGATCATGAACGTGCGTAATGAGTTTTTAGCGCCGTTACCAAGGAATGGAATGATCACGATTTCGCACACCACCCAGCAAGATGCATGCACAAAATCCTATTGAAGAATGATGCTAAGCTAGTGGTTCAACGACAGAGGCAGCTAAATCTAGCCATGAAGGAAGTGGTGCAGAAAGAGGTCACCAAGTTACTGGAGGATGGGATTATTTATCCTATTTCTGATAGCCCCTGGGTGAGCCCTGTCCAAGTTGTCCCCAAAAAGGGAGGCATGACAGTGGTTCATAATGAAAAAAATGAACTGGTTCCTACAAAAACAGTTACAGCGTGGTGCATGTGTATTGACTATAGAAGGCTCAATACAGCCACCAGAAAGGATCATTTTCCTTTACCATTCATAGACCAGATGCTAGAAAGACTAGCAGGTCATGATTATTACTGCTTTTTGGATGGCTATTCAGGCTACAACCAAATTGCAGTAGATCCCCAGGATCAAGAGAAAACAGCATTCACATGTCCATCTGGAGTATTTGCCTACAGAAGGATGCCATTTGGGCTGTGTAATGCACCTGCAACCTTTCAGAGATGCATGCTCTCTATTTTCTCTGATATGGTGGAAAAATTTTTGGAAGTCTTCATGGATGACTTCTCAGTATATGGAGACTCATTCAGCTCCTGTCTTGATCACCTGACACTGGTTCTGAAAAGATGCCAAGAGACTAACCTGGTTTTAAACTGGGAAAAATGTCACTTTATGGTGACTGAAGGGATTGTCCTTGGGCACAAGATTTCGAACAAGGGAATAGAGGTGGATCAAGCTAAGGTAGAGGTAATTGAAAAATCACCACCACCTGCCAATGTTAAGGTAATCAGAAGCTTTCTGGGGCATGCAGGATTCTATAGGAGGTTTATAAAGGATTTTTCAAAAATTGCAAAACCTCTGAGCAATCTGCTAGCTGCTGACACGCCATTTGTGTTTGACACAGAGTGTCTGCAGGCGTTTGAAGCTCTGAAAGCTAAGCTGGTCACAGCACCAGTTGTTTCTGCACCAGACTGGACATTACCATTTGAACTAAGCTTCTGCATGTCATTTATTATGCTAGCCGCATTTTAAATGATGCCCAGAAAAATTATACAACCACAGAAAAAGAATTGCTTGTAGTGGTTTATGCCATTGACAAGTTTAGATCATACTTAGTAGGATCAAAAGTGATTGTGTATACTGACCATGATGCTCTTAAATATCTACTCACAAAGCAGGATTCAAAACCCAGGCTCATAAGATGGGTGTTGCTTCTGCAAGAGTTTGATATAGAAATAAGAGATAGAAAAGGGACAGAGAATCAAGTAGCTGATCACCTGTCCCGGATAGAACCAGTAGCAAGAGCATCCCTCCCTCCTACTGAGATCTCTGAAACCTTTCCGGATGAGCAATTGTTTGCTATTCAGGAAGCTCTATGGTTTGCAGACATTGCAAACTATAAGACACAAGGTTTTCCTTCTATAACCATGGAGAGGAAGCATGAAAAGCTTCTCTCAATATAGAGTCTAACAAAACCCCCACATTCAAACTCTAAGTTTGGTGTTGGGAGGCCACAACCAAACTCTAAGTTTGGTGTTGAGAGGCCCCAACCCTGCTCTGATTATCTGTGAGGGTCTATGAGAGCTCACTGTCAAGCTATTGACACTAAAGAAGCGCTTGTTGGGAGGTAACCCAATATTATTTAACTATATTTCTTTATTTTCTACTGCTATTTTATGTTCTTTTTAGGTTGATGATCATATGAAGTCACAAAAACTACTGAAAAATCAAAAACAGAATGAAAAACAACATTAAAAATAGCACACCCTAGAGGAAGAGCATTCTGGCGTTTAAACGCCAGAAACAAGCATCTGTCTGGCGTTTAATGCCAGAAACAAGCATCAAGCTGGCGTTTAACGCCAGAAACAAGCATCAACCTGGCGTTAAACGCCAGAAATAGGCTACATTTGGGCGTTTAACGCCAAAAACAGGCAGCAGTCTGGCATTAAACGCCAGGATTACACTGCAGGGGCGTTTACACGCCTAATAGGAGCAGGGATGATACATCCTTGACCCCTCTGGATTTGTGGACCCCACAGGATCTCCACCTACCTTACCATTCAAATTCAAACCATTCCCTTCCCAAACCCACCCATTCACACACCTCCATCTCCTCCATCTTCTCCACTTCTTTCTTCTTTTGCTCTGGGACGAGCAAACCTTTTAAGTTTGGTGTGGTACAAGCATTGCCTTTTGTTTTTCCATAATTCAGTGATAGAGCAATTGACTGCAGATCAAAGAGCTATGAGGGAGGAGCAACAAAGGCAAGGAAGAGACATAAAGGAGCTCAAGAGCACCATTGGTTCTTCAAGAAGAGGAAGACGCTACCCTCATTAAGGTGGACCCATTCCTTAATCTCCTTGTTCTTATTTTCCTGGTTTTCGTGTACTATGCTTCATGTTTAATTATGTTTGTGTCTTTAATATATGATCACTAGTATCTAAGTGTGTATGTCTTAAAGATATGAATGTCCTATGAATCAATCACCTTTCTTAAATGAAAATTGTTTTCTGAAAAAGAAAAAGAAGTACATGAATTTCGAATTTTAAAATAGTTTAATTATTTTGATGTGGTGGCAATACTTTTTGTTTTCTAAATGAATGCTTGAACAGTGCATATGTCTTTTGAATTTGCTGTTTACGAATGTTAAAATTGTTGGGTCTTGAAAGAATGATGAAAAAAGAGAAATGTTATTTGATAATCTGAAAAATCATAAAAATGATTCTTAAAGCAAGAAAAAGCAGTGAAGAACAAAGCTTGCAGAAAAAAAATGCAAAAAAAAAGAGAGCAAGAAAAAGAAAAAGCAAGTAGAAAAAGCCAAAAGCTCTTTAAACCAAAAGGCAAGAGCAAAAAGCCAATAGCCCTTAAAACCAAAAGGCAAGGGTAATAAAAAGGATCCAAGGCTTTGAGCATCAGTGGATAGGAGGGCCTAAAGGAATAAAATCCTGGCCTAAGCGGCTAAACCAAGCTGTCCCTAACCATGTGCTTGTGGCGTGAAGGTGTCAAGTGAAAACTTGAGACTGAGCGGTTAAAGTCAAGGTCCAAAGCCAAAACAGAGTGTGCTTAAGAACCCTGGACACCTCTAATTGGGGACTTTAGCAAAGCTGAGTCATAATCTGAAAAGGTTCACCCAGTTATGTGTCTGTGGCATTTATGTATCCGGTGGTAATACTGGAAAACAAAGTGCTTAGGGCCACGGCCAAGACTTATAAAGTAGCTGTGTTCAAGAATCAACATACTGAACTAGGAGAATCAATAATACTATCTGAATTCTAAGTTCCTATAGATACCAATCATTCTGAACTTCAAAGGATAAAGTGAGATGCCAAAACTGTTCAGAAGCAAAAAGCTAATAGCCCCGCTCATCTAACTAAGACTGATCTTCATAGATGTTTTTGGAGTTCATTGTATATTCTCTTCTTTTTATCCTACTTTGTTTTTAGTTGCTTGGGGACAAGCAACAATTTAAGTTTGGTGTTGTGATGAGCGGATAATTTATACGCTTTTTGGCATTGTTTTTAGGTAGTTTTTAATATGTTTTAGTCACTTTTTATTATATTTTTATTAGTTTTTAAATAAAAATCACATTTCTGGACTTTACTATGAGTTTGTGCATTTTTCTGTAATTTTAGGTATTTTCTGGCTGAAATTGAGGGAGCTGAGCAAAAATATGATTCAGGCTGAAAAAGGACTGCTGATGCTGTTGGATTCTGACCTCTCTGCACTCGGAATGAATTTTCTGGAGCTACAGGAGTCCAATTGGCGCGCTCCCAATTGCGTTGGAAAGTAGACATCTAGGGCTTTCTAGCATTATATAATAGTCCATACTTTGCTCAAGGATAGATGACGTAAACCGGCGTTCAATGCCAGTTCCATGTTGCAGTCTAGCGTTAAACGCCAGAAACAGGTTACAAGTTGGAGTTGAACGCCCAAAACAGGTTACAACCTGGCGTTTAACTCCAGAAACAGCCTAAGCATGTGATAAGCTTAAGTCTCAACCTCAGCACACACCAAGTGGGCCCCAGAAGTGGATTTCTGCACCATCTATCTTAGTTTATTCATTTTCTGTAAACCTAGGTTACTAGTTTAGTATTTAAACAACTTTTAGAGATTTACTTTGTACCTCATGACATTTTTTGATCCGAACTTTGTACTCTTTGACGGCATGATTCTCTAAACTCCATTGTTGGGGGTGAGGAGCTCTGCTGTGTCTCGATGAATTATTGCAATTATTTCTGTTTTCTATTCAAACACGCTTGTTTCTATCTAAGATGTTCATTCGCACTTCAATATGATGAATGTGATGATCCGTGACACTAATCACCATTCTCAATCTATGAACGCGTGCCTGACAACCACCTCCGTTCTACCTTCAATTGAATGAGTATCTCTTGGATTCCTTAATCAGAATCTTCGTGATATAAGCTAGAATTCATTGGCAGCATTCTTGAGAATCCGGAAAGTCTAAACCTTGTCAGTGGTATTCCGAGTAGGATTCAGGAATTGAATGACTGTGACGAGCTTCAAACTCACAAGGGTTGGGCGTAGTGACAGACGCAAAAGGATCAATGGATCCTATTCCAGCATGAGTGAGAACCGACAGATGATTAGCCGTGCGGTGACAATGCACCTGGACCATTTTCACTGAGAGGACGGATGGTAGCCATTGACAACGGTGATCCACCAACACACAGCTTGCCATAGGAGGAACCTTGCGTGCGTGAAGAAGAAGACAAGGGGAAAGCAGAGATTTAGAAGACAAAGCATCTCTAAAACTCCAACATATTCTCTATTACTGCATAACAAGTATTTATTTCATGCTCTTTTATTCTTTGCAATTCAAATTGATAATCATAATAAATCTCCTGACTAAGATTTACAAGGTAACCATAGATTGCTTCAAGCCAACAATCTCCGTGGGATCGACCCTTACTCACGTAAGGTATTACTTGGACGACCCTGTGCATTTGCTGGTTAGTGGTACGAGTTGTGAAAAGTGTGATTTACGATTCATGCACCATTCTTCATGTGGAAGACCAGAATACTGGCAACTTTGCTGCACCATGATAATAAGCTGAGGATTCAACTCAAAACTACTGACTTCGATGGAGGGTATACAGATACTACTCCCATATGAAGCAGTAGTAGGGTTAGCATATGACCCCAGAGTCCTTCTGGACTGTTCATTTTCACTTAGGTCCATGATGGAGAAAGGGAGATGTTGTGATCTGCAAATAAAATATTTAATAAATTTTTTTTTGAAAACCGAAATTAAAATAAAATAAAATAAAATAAATAAAAAATTGACTATAATTTCGAAAATTAGAAGAAAAAGAAATAAAAGAAAACTGAAAACTAAATTAATTAATTAAAAAGATTTGAAAATATGTGGGTGAGGATTTTCGAAAAAATGAAGAGAGAGAAATTGGTTAGGAAGTTTTGATAAAGATATGTCTTAAAATTAAAGATACTTGTAAGAAAATAAAATAAAATAAAAAAAAGAAAAGATATGAAAAAGATTTTATTTTAAGATATGAGATTAGAAAAGATAAGATAAGCTAGGTAAGAGAAGATAAGGAATTTAAATTAAAAAGTTTTGAAATTTAAATTTTAAATTTGAAAATTAAAATTTGAAAATTGAAATTTGAAAATTGAATTTTGAATTATAAATTTTGAAATTTGAATTTTGAAATTTGAATTTTGAATTTTGGAAGTTGAAATTTGAAATTTGAAATAAGATAAGATAAGATTTTGAAAAAGATATAAATTTTTTTTGAAAAAGATTTGAATTTTGAAATTTTAAAACTAAGATAAGATAAAATAAAAAATTTTAAAATAAAATCTGAATTTTTAAAAGGAAAATTTGAAAAATCAATTAAAATAAAGGAAAAAGATATTTTTTAATTCAATGAGGAAACAGAAAAATAATAAAAAGACACAAAACTTAAAATTTTTAGATCTAATGCTCCTTATTTTCGAAAATTTGGAGGAAAAACACCAAGGAACACCAAACATAAAAATTTTAAGATCAAAACGCAAGAAAGACTCAAGAACACCTTGAAGATTTACAAGAACACGAAGAACAAAAATTCAAAGACTCAAAGGACTCAAGAACATAAAGAAGAACACCAAACTTAAAACTTGACACAAGATTTAATCAAAGAAAAATTATTTTTGAAAAGATTTTAGAAAGAAAATAGCCAATTACCAAGAACATAAGCACAATACTCTAGCCAATTGAGCTATAAATTTAACGTGTTTTAATAAGGTATTTAATAAATAAAAATTTTTTGAAAACTAAAAATTTGAAAAATCACAAGAAAAACAAGAAAAGACACAAAACAAGACAAACCAAAGATCAAACAAGGAAAATAGACTAGAACAACTTGAGGATCAAGGATGAACAAAGAACATGCAAGTCGAAAATTGAAATACAAAGAAAAGCATGCAATTGACACCAAACTTAGAACATGACACTAAACTCACAGAAAAACTAAAAATTAATAAAGAAAAATAAAATTTTTGAAAAGAAAATAAAAGACTCTGACCCAAAAGACAAAATTTTCCTAATCTAAGCAACAAGATTCACCATCAGTTGTTCAAACTCAAATAATCCCCGGCAACGGCGCCAAAAACTTGGTGCACGAATTGTAAATCACACTTTTCACAACTCGTACCACTAACCAGCAAGTGCACTGGGTCGTCCAAGTAATACCTTACGTGAGTAAGGGTCGATCCCATGGAGATTGTCGGCTTGAAGCAAGCTATAGTTATTTTGTATTTCTTAGTCAGGAAATCAATTATAATTATTAGTTTGGATTGTAAAAAATAAAAGAGCATGAATTAAATACTTGTTATGCAGTAATGGAGAATATGTTGGAGTTTTGGAGATGCTTTGTCTTCTGAATCTCTGCTTTCTCCCTGTCTTCTTCTTCACGCACGCAAGGTTCCTCCTATGGCAAGTTGTGTGCTGGTGAATCACCGTTGTCAATGGCTACCATCCGTTCTCTCAGTGAAAATGGTCCAGGTGCGTTGTCACCGCTCGGCTAATCATCTGTCGGTTCTCACTCATGCTGGAATAGGATCCATTGATCCTTTTGCGTTTGTCACTACGCCCAACCCTTGTGAGTTTGAAGCTTGTCACAGTCATTCAATCCCTAAATCCTACTCGGAATACCACAGACAAGGTTTAGACTTTCCAGATTCTCAGGAATGCTCCCAATGAATTCTAGCTTATACCACGAAGATTCTGATTAAGGAATCCAAGAGATACTCATGCAATCGAAGGTAGAACGGAGGTGGTTGTCAGGCACGCATTCATAGGTTGAGAATGGTGATGAATGTCACGGATCATCACATCCATCATATTGAAGTGCGAATGAACATCTTAGATAGAAACAAGCGTGTTTGAATAGAAAACAGAAATAATTGCATTAATTCATCGAGACACAGCAGAGCTCCTCACCCCCAACAATGGAGTTTAGAGACTCATGCCGTCAAAGAGTACAAAGTTCAGATCTAAAAATGTCATGAGGTACAGAATAGATCTCTAAAATTTGTTTAAATACTAAACTAGTAACCTAGGTTTACAGAAAATTAGTAAACTATGATAGATAATGCAGAAATCCACTTTCGGGGCCCACTTGGTGTCTGCTGGAGCTGAGACTTAAGCTTTACACTTGCCTAGGCTGTTTCTGGAGTTAAACGCCATGTTGTAACCTGTTTTGGGCGTTTAAAGGCCAGGTTGTAACCTGTTTCTGGCGTTTAGGCAGAGAACTAGTGTTGAACGCCAGTTTGCGTCGTCTAAACTCGAGCAAAGTATGGACTATTATATATTGCTGGAAAGCCCTGGATGTCTACTTTCCAACGCAATTGAGAGCGCGCCATTTGGACTCTGATAAACCACTATTTTATGGTTTATCTTGTGCTTAATTGAGTGGATTTTATCAACTCTTTAATCACTTATTCATAATATTTGCATGGTTTTATATTTCCTTCTTGATTTTGTGCTATGATTGAAAACATGCTTCTTTGATCTTATATTTGCTTATTATTAATCCTCTCTTATTACCATTAGATACCTTGATATGTGTGTTAAGTGTTTTCAGATATTATAAGGCAGGAATGGCTTGGAGGATGGAAAGGAAGCATGCAAAAGTGGAAGGAATACAAGAAGTTGGAGAAATTGCCAAGCTGTCTAGCCTGACCTCTTCACACTCAAACAGCTATAACTTTAGCTACATAGGTCCAAATGATGCGGTTCTAGTTGCGTTGGAAAGCTAACATCTGGGGCTTCGATTTGATATATAATATACCATAGTTGCTCTGACGCTAGATGATGCGACCGCGTGCTCCATGCGGCCGCATCGCAGTGACGGAAATCAGCATGTTTGAATTCTTCTCCAGCGATTTCCGGGCTGTTTTCGACCGAGTTCGCAGCCCAGAAAACACAGATTAGAGGCTATAAAGTGGAGGATTGCATCCATTCATAAGGAGGCTCTCATATTCAAATTTTTAGGAGTAGATGTAGTTTTTAGAGAGAGAGGTTCTCTCCTCTCTCTTAGGATTAGGATTTAGGATTTCTTTTAGTTTTAGGAGTGACTCTCAATCCCAGGTTCAACGTTCTTTTACTTTATATTTATCTCTTACATTCAGATACTTTAAAGCTTATATTAGTTATGTTGCCTATTTGGCTTATGCTACATTCATGTTATGATTTTCTTAGTTAATATTATTTGAGGTATTTCAGATTTAAGATTGCTTTGCTTTTAATTTAATTTAGATATTTTTTTCCTTTGGCTTTGGTTAGGTAATTGGTAACATTTGAGTTGTCAAACTCAGGAGTGGTTGAAATTGGCAGATTTTGCTTTAGCTAGGATTGCTCTAACACTAGTCTCTCCACAGGAGTTGACTAGGACTTGAGAATCAAGCTAATTAGTCCACTTGACTTAACTAAGTGGGATTGAAATCCAATTCTCATCACATCTGATAAGGATAACAAGGACAGGATTTCCGGTTCTCATACCTTGCCAAAAGCTTATTTTTCAGTTATTTATTTATTTTTATTGCTTTGAAAATATACCTGTGCCCATTGCCCAAACTCCAAATTTCCCCAATTTACAAACTCATAACCAATAATAAGAACATACCTCCCTGCAATTCCTTGAGAAGACGACCCGAGGTTTAAATACTCGGTTATCAATTTTAAAAGGGGTTTGTTACTTGTGACAACCAAAAACGTTTGTATGAAGGGATTTTTGTCGGTTTAGAGACTATATCTACAACGCGACTGTTTTTATGACATTCTTTACTGGCAAAAATCCTAACGTTAAAATGCCATCGTTGCCGGGGAATTGCAAACGTTTGCCTTATTATTGGTTATTGTAAATATTTTATTTTTGCTTGTTTTTTTGTTTTTATTTTTATTTTTGCTTTTTCTTAAGTTAAGAGGTTATTGGTTTTTATTTTTTAAAATTTTTATCTTATCTTATCTTATTTCAAAAATCATTTTTCAAAATTCAATTTAAAAATTTTCAAAATTTAATTTTCAAATTCAAAATTTAAATAACCTTTTAATTTAAATTTATTTTTATTTTTGTTCTTAATTTTTTATTTACTACTATGAACTCTCACCCCTTTGGCTATGAGTTTGGTTACAATAATGTTGTAGAAAGAAGAAATTACAATGAAAACAGGCATCAAGGTTGGAACAATCAAAGATGGGAGGAGCCACAAGGATTTGATCAACCCTCATGACAACAACCACCTCCAATGGACTATCAACAACCACCACCATATGCCTATGAACCCTTTCCTCAACACAACTTTGAACTACCACACTCACAAGTCCCTTTCCGCCATTCACCTCCATATGACTCTAACCCTCAACCACCATACCAACCACCTTATGAACCATATGAACCATATATAGAACCACCCCAATTCCAATCCAATCACTCCCAACCACCACCACTTTCTTTTGTATCATGTCCAAGTCCGGCAACCCGAGAAGCAGAGGTTCGCCTAAGGGAAACAGTAATTAAATTTCAGGCAACCGTTCAACAACTGGAGCAAGTATCAATTCAATGGGCTTCTAGACGCTAAAATATACAAGGGTCAGCCACAGCCCCATGTGGACAGTCTAGTGAAGAGCGTAGCATGAAGGAGATACCAGAAACCCCAGTGGACAAGACAGAGCATGAATTCATACTAGAACAAGTAGAAGAAGCTATCATCGTTCAAGAAGAAGAGTTGGTTGAAGACTTAGGAGATGCAGAACTTCCATGGGAAAGTCCAGTCATAGAACCTCCTTCCAAGACGGTTTAAATTGATGCTGAGGAGGGTGTACAACCTCCAAAGCATATCATAGTTGAAAACTTGGAAGAAGTTGATCAAGAGATGGAGATTCAAGAAGAAGAAACACAACCTCCCATGCCCTTGGAAAGCAATGAAGAGGAGATTGAATTGGAAGAAAGATACTGATGCCAGGGCATTTTGGCCAGTTTCACTGACCTTTTCTTTACTGTTTTTAGGATAGTTTCATGCATTTTCTTAGGAAATAAGCTAATTTTGGGTAGATATTCACTTACACCTTGATTCAAGCATACATTGTACATTTTACATGATTTCATGAGGATTTTGCATGAGTTTAGTGACAAATTGTATTATGCATTACCCATGACTTGGACGAGAACTTTGATGCACTCTATTGCCTGATTTCAGGACCAAAGGAAGCAAGGAATGGGAGCCAAGCCCAAATGAAGAAGAGAACTGCTTCAAACTCAAGATCCAAAGGCCCAAGACTTGAAGAGCCAACTAGAAGATGAGAAGAGTAGTATATATAGGAGTAGCTTTGAATTATTTTAGAGAGTTGCTGGGAGTTGGAAAATAGCATAGAACTACTTCCTGTATTTTACTTTCTTTGCTCTTCTAGTTTTTCATCATGTATTCTCCATCTTTGTTTTCATTTTCCAGAGCTATAAACAACTAAACCCCTTTCATTGGGTTAGGGAGCTCTGTTGTAATTTGATGGATCAATACTAGTTTTCATTATTCTTCTTCTATCTTTTCTCTTGATTTTACTTGAAAGCTTTCGATCTTCATCCAATTGGGTAGTTATCTTGGAAAAGAAACTATTCATACTTGGATCTCTTTTGAACCTTGGAAGAGGAATGAAGAGATCAAGCTAGAAATGCTTTCTCATGCTGGACCAAATTGGGTTTGGATGGATATGTGACTATAATCCTCTCAATGCTTGATTTGGAAAATGCATGTGGTATAATCAGTGACCATACTTCATCTCTTCTCATGAGAAATTGACCAAGGAATTGGCTATTGATCAAGATTTGAGAGATTGAATTACAAGAAATTGTAATTCAATCACTTAAGATTGCCAAGGAGAACAATGAGTGCATTGATTGAGGAAGAGATGTAAATGAGATTGATCCGGAGAATGCAACATCTCCTAAGCCCAATGAACTCCCCATTTCTAATCTTACCCATTCTCTTTAATTTCTGTCATTTACATTTATGAGCAATTCCCCTATTCCCATTTAAGATCCTGTAATTTACTTTCTGTCATTTTCTTTCCCGCATTTAACTTTCTGCAATTCACAACTCAATTTCTGATTCGCTCAACTAGAACATTCCTCTAATTAAAGTTGCTTGATCAATCAATCCTTGTGGGATTCGACCTCACTCTATTGTGAGTTTTTACTTGACGATAAATTCGGTACACTTGCCGAAAGAAATTTGTTATGAGACAAGTTTTCCGTGCATCAAGTTTATGGCGCCGTTGCCGGGGATTGATTGTGCATCAACAATGATTAGATTGGAGGATAACTAGATTGAGCATTTTATTTTTGTTTGATTTAAATTTCTGTTTGAGTTATTTACTTCCTGTTTTAGTTAATTTCTTCCCTTTGCCCTACTTTTTTTTCTGTTATTTACATTTCATCTCACTAACCCACTAACTATTTGATATATTGCATCACTCACACTAACAGAAATTCTGACAGATATACTTTCTGCACCTATTCTCTTTGCTTGTACTTGTTGGTTGTATGACAGGGAGAAGAAGCGGGACTTTAACTTCCTTTGATTCTGAACCAGAGAGAACCTTCCTTAGACTAAGGAGGGAGGCGAGAGACAAACGTGTAGTTGGTGCTGAAGAAGAGGAGGAACACTTTGAGGAATACTTTGAACCAAACATGGAAGAAAACATGGAAAACCATCATGAAGAAGAGGCTCACAACCATGGCGGAAGAGGTCGAGCAAATCATACTGGGGAGGATAGAGAGTTTTAGGCTCTTATATCAATCCAAACCCAGGAAACTGTTAAAGTAGCATTCAAAAGCCAACCATCCATGCCAACAATTTTGAACTGAAGCCACAGCTCATCACCCTTGTGCAGAACAACTGTTCGTTCGGAGGAAGTGTCCAAGAGGACCCAAATCAACTTTTAACCACCTTCCTGAGAATATGTGACACAGTGAAGTCTAATGGTGTTCATCCTGACACCTATAGACTGCTTTTATTTCCATTCTCACTCAGGGATAAGGCAGCCAAGTGGCTGGAATCTTTCCCAAGGGAAAGCTTGACAACTTGGGAAGACGTGGTGAACAAATTTTTAGCAAGATTTTACCCTCCTCAAAGAATCAATAGGATGAGAGCTGAGGTCCAAACCTTCAGGCAACAAGATGGTGAGACTCTATATGAAGCATGGGAGAGGTTTAAAGACCTAACAAGGAGGTGTCCACCTGACATGTTCAACGAATGGGTGCAGCTGCACATTTTCTATGAAGGGCTCTCTTATTAGTCAAAGAAGGCCGTAGACCATTCATCCGGAGGATCTTTGAACAAGAAGAAAATCATTGAGGAGGCTATAGATGTCATTAAAACAGTAGCAGAGAACGACTACTTCTATGCTTCCGAAAGAGGGAACACAAGAGGAGTAATGGAGCTAAACAATGTAGATGCTCTGTTGGCCCAAAACAAGCTCATTACCCAACAGCTGGCTGACCTCACCAAGAAGATGGAGAGGAACTAAGTGGCAGCAATCTCCACTTCATCAACAACCCAAGAAGGAGTGAATGAAGAAGCAAAGGGTAGTCAGGAGCAAGCCAACTACATTGGGAATTCACCTAGGCAGAACCATGATCCTTACTCCAAGAATTACAACCCTGGATGGAGAAATCACCCAAACTTTGGGTGGGGAAATCAACAAGACCAAAGCCTGGATCAAAGACGCCCAAATCCAAACAATTTCACATCTAGACCATATCACATCCCAATAACAACACCTATCCACATTCATATCAAGGCCAGAACAACCCTCCTCAGCCTGACTTATCATCACTTGATGAAAGAATCTCAAGGATTGAAAATCTACTTGAAGGCATATGCAAGGATATCCAAGACAACAAGGTGTTCAAGGAGGAAGTGCGAGCCAGTTTCAAGAACCAAGGAGACATAATCAAGAGGTTGGAATCTCAAGTAGGATATCTCTCTGAGCAAATTCCCAAACCCACAGATGGATTCCCAAGTGACACAGAGAAGAATCCGAGAGGTGAAACAAAGAAAGTAAGATGGGAAGATTGCAAGATGGTCACTATAAGTGATAAGGAGATTGAGGACAAGCCAAGTAAGCTATCAGAACAACCTAAAGATACCTTAGTAGAGGAGGTGGAAAAAGATTACCAAGAACCAGAAATCTCAAAACAGGAGCTGTTGAGACTCTATGTACCTTTTCCCCAACTGCTCAATGGTGCTGTGGAGAAGAGAATATACTCAAGATTTCTTGAGTTGTTTGCATCTTTGCATGTGAACATACCATTCATCAAGACTATCCAACAAATCCCTGCATATATCAAGTATATGAAGGAGCTGCTTCCTAGGAAAAGCTCACTCAAGGGAGGCCAGACTATAGTGATGAACAAGGGGTGCAGTGCCCTCATTCAACCACAGTTGCCTACCAAAAGAAAAGATCCAGGGAGTTTTCATGTCCCCTGTGCCATAGGAGAAATAATGTTTGATAGAGCACTCTGCGATTTGGGAGCAAGCATCAACTTAATGCCCTTAGCCCTGGTGAAGAGACTGCAGATCAATGAGATATTGTCCACAGATGTGGTCATCTGGCTGGCTGACAAAACTCAAAAACAAGCAATAGGGGTGGTGGAAAATGTGTTGTTAAAGGTTGGGAAATACTACCTCCCAACAGACTTTGTCATCTTGGACATGGAAGAGAGTCACACTCACCCAATCATATTGAGAAGACCACTCCTAGCTACAGCCAGAGCACTCATAGATGTGGAGCGAGGGGAGCTAATATTGAGGATCCATGATGAACAACTCAGCTTCGATGTCTTCAAACTCTCCCAAGAAGCTGACCAAGAAAATAAAGAATCAAGCAATGATCATAATGAGATGCTGGCAGAGGAAACAAGCACTGAGGAACCACCAACGCATCCGAAAACCCCACTGAATAATGAACAAGACAAACAGCAATCGTCATAGCTCAAGGAGAAGCTGGAGGAACCTAAACCACCAGAGGCATGTGAAGACAACTACAAAATTCACTTAGAAGAAGAAGTCGCCAAGAGCAGGGAAGCATCAAAAGAGACAAAGAAGAAGGTACCAAGGGGGTGGAGGAACAAGAAGATCCCTACGGAAGATTTCTCTCCAGGAGATAAAGTGATCTCAGCTTACTTCCCAGATATCCCACCTGATCTCCCCACTGTACTATCTCAGTTACCTAAGGTCTTCACTATTAACAGAGTTCTCTCCTTGGAACATGTAGAGATCATTGATACAACCAATGGATATAAGTCCAAGGCAAGAGGGGAGGACTTGAAGCATTATCAACCTCCCTGATGAAGGAGAAACGTCAAGCTAGTGACGCTAAAGAAGTGCTTCATGGGAGGCAACCCATGTTTTATTAGATTTTACTATTGAATAAGTCAATATTCATGAATTCCAACCCAAACTTGGTGAAGTTCTTATATTACAGTATATAGTGAAGAACAAGTTTGGTATTCAAAGCGTACCAAGAAAGCATGAATGCAACAGAGAGCATGCTAGTCTTGGAGCTTTGAACAAGACTTTTGATCACAGTGCTCCAAACTAAGCTTGGTGGCACCATGAAATGCATATAAGGATACACAGTTAGTTAGTTAGTTGGAGTTCATGAATAAACAATCTCATCTTTTCATCTCTTTATTATTTTAGCCGTAAAAATTTAAAGTGATTTCTTTTTGTGATAATTCTTATTTTTCTTATTTTATCTTTATAGGGAAAGGAAAGGAGCATTGAAAGAGATTGATTGGATAAATTAATGGGAAAGGTTCGGCCACTTCATGAAGAGGGCACTACACACGTGCCTCAAGGGGAATGCATTGGAAATGGTTGCCATGCAATATTGGAGGAAGAACAAACTTGGAAAGCGAACCAACTCCATCATAAAGTTGAGAATCCTCGTGCTTACTCCATATAAAACCCCATCCTTTCATCATACACTAATCCCATCAATCCACACCTTTCATCTCTTCATCACTTCCTGATGCCAGGGCATCTTGGCCAGTTTCACTAAACTTTTCTTTACTGTTTTTAGGTTAGTTTCATGCATTTCTTTAGGAAATAAGCTAGTTTTGGGTAGATATTCACCTATGCCTTGATTCAAGCATACATTGTGCATTTTACATAATTTCATGAGGATTTTGCATAAGTTTAGTGACAAATATTATGTTGCATTACTCATGACTTGGACTAGAGCTTTGATGCACTTTATTGCTTGATTTCAGGACCAAAAGGAAGCAAGAAAAGGGGAGGTAACTTGCAAGGTTAATGAGAAAAGTGATTGCCAATAACACTCTCAAAAAGCCATCAATGCCCACGTTAGAGAGTCACGTTAAACTAAGTTAACGTGAACTCTAACGTGGAGAAGAGAAGTTGAGCCAACATTAGTGACACTTAACATTGTCACTAACGTTTGAAATTACTCATACGTGGCCATGTTAGAAGCCACGTTAACCTAGTTAACGTCGCCTCTAACGTTAAGGGGGGAAGAGAAGCCAACGTTAGTGACACTCAACATTGTCACTAACGTTGGCCTATGATGCAAAGTACCACGTTAACTCCCACGTTAACTTGGTTAACGTGGGAACTAACGTAAGGGATGAAGAGTTGTCGACAACGTTAGTGACACTCAACATGGTCACTAACGTTGAAGCAACCACACAACCCCCAAGAGTCACGTTAACTTCCACGTTAACTTGGTTAACGTGGAAGCTAACGATGAGGAATGAAGGATGAGCCAACGTTAGTGACACTCAACATTGTCACTAACGTTGGGATGGCTAAAGATGGTCACGTTAGAAGCCACGTTAACCTAGTTAATGTGGACTCTAACGTGAGACCTAGGGGCACATTGGAACGTTAGTGACAATGTTGAATGTCACTAACGTTCTCGAAGGATGGCAAGGGCCACGTTAGAAGCCACGTTAACTTAGTTAACATGGGCTTTAACGTGAAGCAAGAAGGGGCACACTGGAATGTTAGTGACAATGTTGAGTGTCACTAACGTTCTCGAAGGTTAACAAGGCAACGTTAAAAGCCACGTTAACCTAGTTAACGTGGGTTTTAACGTGAGGCAAAGGGGTGCATTGGAACGTTAGTGACAATGTTAAGTGTCACTAATGTTCTCGAACTTATATTCTCACTAAATATTAACACCCCTAGCGTCCTGAACTAAAGTCTCCGCCCACTTCGCACTTTCTCTCTGCAAGTAAAGCCAAGCCCAAATAAAGAAAGAAACTGCTTCAAACTCAAGATCCAAAGGCCCAAGACTTGAAGAATCACACTAGAAGCTGAGAAGAGTAGTATATATAGGAGTAGCTTTGAATTAAGAAGAAGTTCTGGAGGCTGGGAAAAAGAGAACTACTCTCTGTATTTTACTTTCTTTGCAATTTCTAGTTTTATGATGTATTCTCCATCTTTATTTTCATTTTCAAGAGCTATGAACAACTAAACCCCTTTCATTGGGTTAGGGAGCTCTGTTGTAATTTCATGGATCAATACTAATTTTCATTATTCTTCTTCAAACGGTATAGACCATAGCTTCAATGCCCTTATTACACTCATGGGACCAAAATCCACCATTGTTCCTCTCACAAAGCTTGTATATGACTCATCTTTCTTATCATATCTGACTGCATTTGCATAAAATTCTCTTATGAGATTTGCATTCACCTTAGTGACCGGGTCAGTGAGGAGCTCCCATCTTCTCCTTTCTACCTTCTCTATGATTTCGGGGCATTCAGTCTTCTTAACCTGACCTATATAAGTGAATCAAATCCACACCATCTTCACATTTGAAATTCATACCCCTTGCACTTCACTTTCCAGTAACCAATTCTTCAACTGCTCACTCTCTAAATCCCACACCTCTTCCCTTCACTACACCCTTTTTGCTTTAACTTCATTCATGGCATCATCAAGCTCCAAGAGGTAGAAGAGAAAGGAACCAACGAAGAACATTCCCTTCGACGAGAAGAGATTCAAGACTGCCTTCCATGAACGAATTTGAGCGGATAAAGCTCAAAAAGATACTGCCCGAGTTAACCTTCCAAATCAATGAAGACGAATGCCCACAGATTCGGGAGAAGATTGAAGAAAGAGGGTGGCAATTGCTCACCAATCCAGAGGGGAAGATCAATGCAAACCTCATCAAAGAGTTCTACGCAAATGTGGTCAGAGAAGACAAAACCAGAGCCCCAACCTTCAAAAGCTATCTGACTGGGAGAGGTATGGAGATGGAAGATGGTGGTTTCTGGAAGAAGCTGCTTGGAAAAGGCAAGAGAAGTGGGAGCACAAGCAATCAAGAAGGAGAGCATGGACATCCACAAGAGTAAAAGGTGGTGGAGTTCCTTCTTTGGTCCATCTTTCTCTATGCTTTAAATAAGGAAGATCTTGTATGAAATAGAACTTGCTTCCATTTCAGTTTAAACATTTCTAAATTCCTTATTTTAAGTTCTTGTTGAAGAGGTTTATGATATCTAGTCCTTATGTCACTGCATCTTTACCGTGCTTACTTGTATGTTTGTCCCTTTAAATCAGATGAAAAAGAGAATGAGTGTGTTTTTAAAAAGACCAGAGTGGAGTTCATAATATGGAAGTGCATTCATGAGTTTTTGGTGTGATCATAAGTTAGCTAAGTTGGTTCAACCATAAGGTGGGAAGACAACTATCTGTCATGAATACTATACTTGAGACACACCCTATGAGACTAGATAAATAAGAAGATCCAAATAAGAAAAAGGAAAAGAACAATCAAAGTTGAGGAATAAAAGAAAAAGACTAAGCAATAAGGCTAGGCACCAATGGTTTTAAATCTTGAGGCATGTGTCTGTGGTGTTCCTGTGTGAGGGATCTACTTGGATGAATAAGCTCTTAGCGGTGCCTTATCACTTGGTAACTTGGGTTAACTAACTCGGGATTATCAGCTGAAAGTCCACTATCAAGAGTAGCCCTCACCACAGAACATTTAGTAACCCAAAGAGGTGCTTAACACCAAGGCCTCAAGAAAAGAAAATGAATAAACTATATGCCTGTGGTGTGTATGTATGGGGGAGAGACTTGAGGGAGTAAGTCCTTAGGGGTGTCTCAACACCTAGCACCTTGAACCAACTGGTTCGGGAGTGTTGGCTGAAAGCTTATCTTAAAGAGTTGCCCCCTTACAGAACACTTAGCCTAAGAACACAAATAAGCCCTGAAATAACAAGAAAAGGATCAATAAATAAAAGTTTCATGGGATGCAATCATAGTGAGTATTCTAGGATATGATAAAGGTCTGAAAGCCAGGAATGAACCTAAGTTGCTATGCATGAAACCACCATAAAACTAGGGAGATGACTTCCACAAGAATGACTCATTTCTCTTGGTATCCCATTCATCATTCTCTTGTTCCAGTACTTGCTTAGGGACAAGCAAGCTTTAAGTTTAGTGTTGTGATGCCAGGGCATTTTGGCCAGTTTCACTGACCTTTTCTTTACTGTTTTTAGGATAGTTTCATGCATTTTCTTAGGAAATAAGCTAGTTTTGGGTAGATATTCACTTACACCTTGATTCAAGCATACATTGTGCATTTTACATGATTTCATGAGGATTTTGCATGAGTTTAGTGACAAATTGTATTCTGCATTACCCATGACTTGGACTAGAACTTTGATGCACTCTATTGCCTGATTTCAGGACCAAAGGAAGCAAGGAATGGGAGCCAAGCCCAAATGAAGAAGAGAACTGCTTCAAACTCAAGATCCAAAGGCCCAAGACTTGAAGAGCCAACTAGAAGATGAGAAGAGTAGTATATATAGGAGTAGGTTTGAATTATTTTAGAGAGTTGCTGGGAGTTGGAAAATAGCATAGAACTACTTCCTGTATTTTACTTTCTCTGCTCTTCTAGTTTTTCATCATGTATTCTCCATCTTTGTTTTCATTTTCCAGAGCTATGAACAACTAAACCCCTTTCATTGGGTTAGGGAGCTCTGTTGTAATTTGATTGATCAATACTAGTTTTCATTATTCTTCTTCTATCTTTTCTCTTGATTTTACTTGAAAGCTTTCGATCTTCATCCAATTGGGTAGTTATCTTGGAAAAGAAACTATTCATACTTGGATCTCATCTGAACCTTGGAAGAGGAATGAAGAGATCAAGCTAGAAATGCTTTCTCATGCTGGACCAAATTGGGTTTGGATGGATATGTGACTATAATCCTCTCAATGCTTGATTTGGAAAATGCATGTGGTATAATCAGTGATCATACTTCATCTCTTCTCATGAGCAATTGACCAAGGAATTGGCTATTGATCAAGATTTGAGAGATTGAATTACAAGAAATTGTAATTCAATCACTTAAGATTGCCAAGGAGATCAATGAGTGCATTAATTGAGGAAGAGATGTAAATGAGATTGATCCGGAGAATGCAATATCTCCTAAGCCCAATGAACTCCCCATTTCTGATCTTACCTATTCTCTTTAATTTCTGACATTTACATTTATGAGCAATTCCCCCATTCCCATTTAAGATTCTGCAATTTACTTTCTGTCATTTACTTTCCCGCATTTAACTTTCTGCAATTCACAACTCAATTTCTGATTCGCTCAACTAGAACATTCCTCTAATTAAAGTTGCTTGATCAATCAATCCTTGTGGGATTCGACCTCACTCTATTGTGAGTTTTTACTTGACGACAAATTCGGTACACTTGCCGAAGGAAATTTGTTATGAGACAAGTTTTTCGTGCATCAGATACCAAGAGGAAGAGGTTGAAATTGAAGAAGCTTGCAAAGAGGTGGTAATTATCAGAGAAGATCACAAGGGAGTGGAGCTTGCAATTTCATTAAAAATACCTCCCCCTAAGTTGCCATCATCCTTCACAACATTCAAGTGGGTAAAATTCATATCCCTTAGCTTTCTAATTCCACTTGAATATGGGCTACTGGAGACGGATGGTCAACTTAGAGCTCTTTGTGGCATTAAGAGTAGGAGGAAGATGGCCAGTGGTAAGAATTGTCCTGCAAGGTTCATTATGGTTGGAAGCTTTAAGTTTAAATGCAAAGGTTGGTGTAGAGCTCAATTGAATGGGTCTAGGAAGCTGTTTGGTAGCTGCAGTGAGAATTCAAATTACTTATCACCCGGCTGGAAAAATACAGATCCCGACAAAAATGGGTGTAAAAGCAAGGTTTGGGATCCTGGAATCTGTTCTGGCATTTGTCACTCCGGGAGCCTAAGAATCTGTTTGAAGCTTCTTAAGGACTTTACATGCTTAGTTTGGGATCCCGGAGGACACTGGAAATACAAACATTGGTGGGGATTCCTGGATCAGTACAAGTACAAGCCACCATAGCAGGAAGCTCACCAAATGTCCAACTTAAGGACTATAACTAAAAGTTCTAGTTGGGAGACAACCCACCATGGTATGATCGTTCATTTTTCATTTTTATTTAGTTTTATTTATTTTTGAGTTTTATTTTATTTTATTGAACCTGGAGTTTTGCATCACATTCATATTAACACTGCATTCTTCATTTTTCAGATATATAAAAAAAAAGAGAAGCGAGCACGTGACGCGACCACATCAGCGACGCGTCCGCGTCGCAAGAAGATGGGAGACAATATTAATATGAACAGAGAGTTTCGCAGGAGCAGCGCTGGAGGCGTGCCAATGGCACAAATCACCCCACGCGACCGCGTAATATGGGAATAATGGCCTCCCACACGACCGCGTCACCCACGCGGCCGCGTGACCTGAAAATCGACGTCAACCGGGTGCATGGCCGAAAGTTGAGCTGGAGTTGGGCTGGAATCGTGCTGGAAGCCCAAGCCTCACCATGCGAACGTGTGCTCCACGCGTACGCGTCATACCCTCATGATGGCCACTCACGCGATCGCGTCAACCACGCGACCGCGTCACCCAGGATTTTGGCAATACTAAGTTTTGAACAGAGAGTTGTGCGACCGCAAGGTTGCACTCGCGCCACTAGCACAAATCAAGTCACGCGATCGCGTGCCCCACGCGTCCGCGTCGCCTGACCTTATTGCGCACCACGCAGCCGCGTCACCCTCGCGACCGCGTCGCCAGCGTCGCACACCTTAACCTTATATGCCAAAATATCTTGTCTTTCTCTTCCCCAAATCCTATTTTCTCTTTTTCCTCCTTATTTATTACTTACTTCTCCTCTCTTTCTTTCCCTTCTCATTCTTCTTATCTTTCATTTTATTTTACTTCATTTATTTGCATATTTCATTCATTGCATTATTTTCACTGGTGTTGGAATTTTATTTGGGTCATTGTGGATTATTGCATAATTATTTGACAATTATATATTACTTTTTAAAGGATGCTTGCATGTTCAATCTAATACTTTCAAATAGCTTATTTACCATACATGCTATGTGTTTGTGAAAAAGCCCATATGGCATTATGCACTTCTCTATTATACTTTATACTATTTAATGCTTGCTTTTCATAAACCCCTTTTACTATTTTAATTGAATATAATTGTCAATACAAACATGGTAATTTATTACAAGTAATGCTTGGTCTATGCTACTCATGCCCTTTTCCAGCATGCCAATAAACACCCTGCATCCACTTATCTTTCGATGCACTGGCTATTTTTCATTGCTGGCTTTTCACATGTACTCGAGAGCATGTATTAATGTCAATTACATCCTAATGTGCATCCATCACCACTCTTCCATTCTCTTCCTTGCTATATATCTATTTGAATTTAATTTACTTTCTCTTCCCTTCTTCAGGATGGCCACCAAGGAAGGAAAGGAGAAAGCTACTCCCAAACCACCAGCAAGGAAAGGAACAAAAAGAGCCCCAGCTGAGGACCCACAACCCCCATCCACTTGCACATCTTAGCATGCACCGAGGACGGTGCAATCTTTAAGTGTGGGGAGGTCGATACCGATCTCCATGGGTTAGTTACCTTCTTCTCAACACCATTGTTTTATTTTCTTTGGGTTAGTTACCTTCTTCTCAACACCATTGTTTTATTTTCTTTATTTGTTTGTTCATTGTTGCATTTGCATGATTGATTGCATATTTGTTTGATTTTTGCATATTTTACCACTTGGTTAAAGTAATATTTTCTCTTTCAAGAAACCTTTTAAAGTATTTCACTAATTTGAATAAAATTTTTTGTTACACTTGTTTGAAGAAATATTATATTGGAACATGGTTTAGAGCTCGAACACACAAAACCTGTGAGATCTTTGAACCTATTTGAATTGGTTGCATTTTACCAACCAATATTTTGTTTTAGTGTGTTTTTCTCTCTAAAATTGTGATCTTTGTCTTGCTTGATTCTATATTTCCATGGTTTGATGTATGCATACACTTACATGATTGAGGCCTTTGTTTCACTGAGCTTACATACCCATATGGCCTTACCTTTCATTATCCTTTGCAAACCAATTTGAGCCTATTTTACCCCTTTGTTCTTTACTTTAGCACATCATTAACTCTAAGCGGAAAACAATAATGTCCTTAATTTGAATCCTTAGTTAGCTTAGACTAGTGAGAGTGCTTATGATTTAAGTACGGGAAATTGGGTTTGGAAATATTTGGTTTGAGAATTGAGAATGTTAAAATTTTCTAAAAATGTGAAATAAATGTTTAGGACATGTTCATGCATTCAATAAATTAATCATATGCATTGAGAAAAACAAAAGAAAAAGAAAAAAAATAATATATATATATATATATAAAAAAGAGAGAGAGAGGAAAAGAAAAGAAAAAGTGCAAATAAGAGAAAGGGGACAAAATGCCCCAAAGTAAGTGGTGAAAGCAATGCATATGTACGGTACTTAGAATTAGAATGCATGAATAATGTGGAAAACATGGTTGATGGATCGTTAGAATTTGTATTGTGATTACATAGATTGTCTAAAGTTAGGTGGAAAGTTTAAGTTAATTAAGGATTCAGATTTTAGTCCACTTGACCAAATATAATCCTACCTTCACCCTAACCCCATTACAACCCTTAAAAGACCTCTTGATATGTGTATCTGTGCATTAAATTTATGTTGATTGTTAGATGAAGAGCAATCCTTAGAAAGCAAGGTTAGTAGAGAATTGAGAGATCGAACCTTAAACACTTGAGAGTTAGAGTGATATACACTACCAGTAAGGGTTCAGTGCTTAATTCTATGTTCCCTGCTTTCATGAGCTATCTTCTTACAAGTTTATTTGTTTTCACTGTATGGTTTGAATTAGTGGAATTTGATTCATATTTGTCTTGGAGAATTTATTTACTTTTAACCAAGTAGGTAGAAACATTTTTTGCATGTAGATGCATTCATATAGATAGGTTGCATTTCATGCATTCTACCATTCCTCTTCATTTCTTTATAGTTTCTCTTGAGCTTAGCATGAGGACATGCTAATGTTTAAGTGTGGGGAGGTTGATAAACCACTATTTTATGGTTTATCTTGTGCTCAATTGAGTGGATTTTATCAACTCTTTACCCACTTATTCATAATATTTGCATGGTTTTATATTTCCTTCTTGATTTTGTGCTATGATTGAAAACATGCTTCTTTGATCTTATATTTGCTTATTATTAATCCTCTCTTATTACCATTAGATGCCTTGATATGTGTGTTAAGTGTTTTCAGATATTATAAGGCAGGAATGGCTTGGAGGATGGAAAGGAAGCATGCAAAAGTGGAAGGAATACAAGAAGTTGGAGAAATTGCTAAGCTGTCCAGCCTGACCTCTTCGCACTCAAACGGCTATAACTTTAGCTACAGAAGTCCAAATGATGCAGTTCCAGTTGCGTTAGAAAGCTAACGTCCGGGGCTTCGATTTGATATATAATATGCCATAGTTGCTCTGACGCTAGGCGATGCAACTGCGTGCTCTATGCGGCCGCGTCGCAGTGACGGAAATCAGCGTGTTTGAATTCTTCTCCAGCGATTTCCGGGCTGTTTTCGACCCAGTTCGCAGCTCAGAAAACACAGATTAGAGGCTATAAAGTGGGGGATTGCATCCATTCATAAGGAGGCTTTCATATTCACAATTTTAGGAGTAGATGTAGTTTTTAGAGAGAGAGGTTCTCTCCTCTCTCTTAGGATTAGAATTTAGGATTTCTCTTAGTTTTAGGAGTGACTCTCAATCCTAGGTTCAACGTTCTTTTACTTTATATTTATCTATTATGTTCAGATACTTTAAAGCTTATATTAGTTATGTTGCCTATTTGGCTTATGCTACATTCATGTTATGATTTTCTTAATTAATATTATTTGAGGTATTTCAGATTTAAGATTGCTTTGCTTTTAATTTAATTTAGATATTTTCTTCCTTTGGCTTTGGTTAGGTAATTGGTAACACTTGAGTTGTCAAACTCAGGAGTGGTTGAAATTGGCAGATTTTGCTTTAGCTAGGATTGCTCTAACACTAGTCTCTCCACAGGAGTTGACTAGGACTTGAGAATCAAGCTAATTAGTCCACTTGACTTAACTAAGTGGGATTGAAATCCAATTCTCATCACATCTGATAAGGATAACAAGGACAGGATTTCCGGTTCTCATACCTTGCCAAAAGCTTATTTTTCAGTTATTTATTTATTTTTATTGCTTTGAAAATATACCTGTGCCCATTGCCCAAACTCCAAATTTTCCCAATTTACAAACTCATAACCAATAATAAGAACATACCTCCCTACAATTCCTTGAGAAGACGACCCGAGGTTTAAATACTCGATTATCAATTTTAAAAGGGATTTGTTACTTGTGATAAACAAAAACGTTTGTACGAAGAGATTTTTGTCGGTTTAGAGACTATATCTACAACGCGACTGTTTTTATGACATTCTTTACTGGCAAAAATCCAAACGTCAGACTCCTGTAGCTCCAGAAAATCCACTTTGAGTGCAGAGAGGTTAGAATCCAACAGCATCTGCAGTCCTTTTTCAGCCTTTGAATCAGATTTTTGCTCAGGTCCCTCAATTTCAGCCAAAAAATACCTGAAATCACAGAAAAATACACAAACTCATAGTAATGTCCAGAAATGTGATTTTTATTTAAAAACTAATAAAAATATACTAAGAACTAATCAAATCATACTAAAAACTATGTAAAAACAATGCCAAAAAGCGTATAAATTATCCGCTCATCAGAAAGAATGAAAGAAAAGAAAAGAGAAGAGAAAAGAGAAGTAAGAGAGAGAAGTTACGAGAGAGAAAGGTGGTGGCGGGGTGACGGCAGCGATGGCTGGCGGCAGTGTCACCTGGAAGTGGGCAGAGGTTGAGAGAGAGCATCAGTAGTGAGAAGAAGAAGAAAATGAAACTGCTACTGAACAGGACAGGTTGCCCTGTTAATGCCCAAAACGAGTCGTGTGTGTGCACACAGAAAGCAAAAATTAGGGGTCCTGCGAATGCACACAGCATGCGATCGCTGCGACCAGAGAGGTTGTTTAAGCGTGTGCGGACGAACAACAGGGAGCACACGCACAGAGGTCGCAAGATAGAAGGGTGTGTGCGTACTGGTGCACGAATTATGAATCACGCTTTTCACAACTCGTACCACTAACCAGCAACTGCACTGGGTCGTCCAAGTAATACCTTACGTGAGTAAGGGTCGAATCCCACGGAGATTGTTGGTTTGAAGCAATCTATGGTTATCTTGTAAATCTTAGTCAGGAAGTCATTTATGTTTATCAGTTGATTTGCAAATAAACAAGAGAGCATAAATTAAAGGTTACTTGTTATGTAGTAATGGAGAATATGTTGGAGTTTTGGAGATGCTTTGTCTTCTGAATCTCTGCTTTCCTCTGTCTTCTGATTCACGCACGCACGTCCTCCTATGGCAAGTTGTGTGTTGGTGGATCACCGTTGTCAATGGCTACCTTCCATCCTTCCAATGAAAACTACGCTCACGCGCTCTGTCACAGCACGGCTAATCACCGGTTGGTTCTCGATCCGGTTGGAATAGGATTCACTATCCTTTTGCGTCTGTCACTAACGCCCAGCCTTCAGGAGTTTGAAGCTCGTCACAGTCATTCAATCCTTGAATCCTACTCGGAATACCACAAACAAGGTTTAGACTTTCCAGATTCTCATGAATGCCGCCATTAGTTCTAGCTTATAACACGGAGATTCTGATTAAGGAATCTAGGAGATACTCATTCAATCATATATAGAACGGAGGTGGTTGTCAGGCACACGTTCATGATTTGAGGAAGGTGATGAATGTCACGGATCATCACCTTCATCATAGTTAAGCGCGAATGAACATCTTAGATAGGAACAAGCGTGTTTGAATGGAAAACAGAAATACTTGCATCAATTCATCGAGACACAGCAGAGCTCCTCACCCCCAACGATGGGGTTTAGAGACTCATGCCATCAGAGAATACAAAGTTCAGATCTAAAATGTTATGAGATACAAAATAAGTCTCTAAAAGTTGTTTAAATACTAAACTAGTAGCCTAGGTTTACAAAAAATGAGTAAACTATGATGGATGATGCAGAGATCCACTTCTGGGACCCACTTGGTGTGTGCTGGGCTGAGACTTAAGTAATTCACGTGCAGAGGCCATTTGTGGAGTTGAACACCAGTTTTTATGCCAGTTTGGGCGTTCAACTCCAGCTTTTGATCCTTTTCTGGCGCTGGACACCAGAATTGGGCAGAGAACTGGCGTTGAACGCCAGTTTACGTCGTCTATCCTTGTGCAAAGTATGGACTATTATATATTGCTGGAAATCCCTGGATGTCTACTTTCCAACGCAATTGGAAGCATGCCATTTCGAGTTCTGTAGCTCCAGAAACTTCACTTTGAGTGCAGGGAGGTTAGAATCCAACAGCATCAGCAGTCCTTTTTCAGCCTGAATCAGATTTTTGCTCAGCTCCTTCAATTTCAGTCAGAAAAGTACCTGAAATTACAGAAAAACACACAACTCATAGTAAAGTCCAGAAATATAAATTTTTCCTAAAAACTAATGAAAATAGACTAAAAACTAAATAGAACATACTAAAAACTATATGAAATTAATCCCAAAAAGCGTATAAAATATCCGCTCATCACGTACGCATAAGCTAGTGCGTACGGACAAGATGCGAAAAGGAGTGGGATGCAAGCGCACAGAGCATGCGGTTGCTCCCACCAGACGAGTTGCACTAACGCGTGCAGGCACACAAGGGCGTGCGCTCGCACAGAAAGCTTCTCTCGCTCTCTCTTTTTTTTACTTAAAGGAGTTGCTTGAGGTACAGAGTTATTCGTGCGTGCTCATACAGGTCCGTGCACACGCACAAGGACAAAGATGGGGGGAAGTTGTTCACGCGCACAACTCATGATGACGCTCCCACCAGAGGGGCTGTCAATTGGTGTGCGGACGCACACGTCTATGCGGTCGCACAAGAAGCGCGATAAGGGGATTACGTGCGTACGCACAAGGCAGTGTGCACGCACAGGGCATCAAAAATAGGGCAACGCCCACGCACAGGCAGTGCTGGCACTACGACCAGAGGGTGCTGCAAAGGGTGTGTGGGCGCACAGAGGCGTGCACTCGCACAGATGGTGGAAAATGCAATTTTGTGCACATGCACAGGAGCCCTGTTTCACAAAAATTTTTCTTTTCAAAACTAAGGTTCCCTCCTATAACATAGCAACATTCCAACCCAAAATCATACAAACAAGCATAAATTCATGATCCACAAGCAATTTAACTATTCAATTCAAAAATACCAAATCAAAACTAAGCCAATCATCATTCCATAAGAAAGCAACTAATTCAAAAAAGCTATAAAAAAAGATAAAGTTGGAACAATGTTACCATGGTGGGGTGTATCCCACAAAGCACTTTGGTTTAGAGTCCTAAGTTAGACTTTGCATGGCTTCATTGGTCACTTGAAACTTCTCCAAGGAGGAAAATCTCCAACTCCTTGGTATTCTTGGGTTGAGTGTGATAGAGTTTCACCCTAAGACTATTAAATTTAAACTTGATCCCATTGATAGGGTGAATCACTTCCACCATCTCCATAAGGCTTGACATCCACCACCTTGAATGGGCCATCCCATATAGATATCAACTTCCCGGGCATTAACCGCAACCTCGAATTGTACACAAGCACCTCATCACCTATCTTAAAGCTCTTCCTCCTAATATTTTGGTCATGGAATGTCTTGGCCTTTTGATGAGCGGATAATTTATACACTTTTTGGCATTATTTTTAGTATGTTTTTAGTATATTTTAATTAGTTTTTACTATATTTTTATTAGTTTTTATTTAAAAATCATATTTCTGGACCTTACTATGAGTTTGTGTATTTTTCTGTAATTTCAGGTATTTTCGGCCATGCCTAGACCTTTTGTTCTTATGTATTTTCAACGGTGGAGTTTTTACACACCATAGATTAAGGTGTGGAGCTCTGCTGTTCTTCATGAATTAATACAAGTACTATTGTTTTTCTATTCAACTCAAGTCTATTTCTTCTCCAAGATATTCATTCATTCTTCAACTTGATGAATGTGATGATCCGTGACACTCATCATCATTCTCACCTATGAACATGTGCCTGACAACCACCTCTATTCTACTAGCAATGGCTTGAATGCGTATCTCTTGGGTTTCTAATCTAAGATTGGAACCTTCGTGGTATAAGCTGGAATTATTGGCGGCCATTCCTGAGATCCGGAACGTCTAAACCTTGTCTGTGGTATTCTGAGTAGGATCTGGGAAGGGATGACTGTGACGAGCTTCAAACTCGCGATTGTGGGGCGTGTGACAGACGCAAAAGGATCAATGGATCCTATTCCGACATGATCGAGAACCGACATCTGATTAGCCGATGTTGTGACAGAGCATCAGGACCATTATCACTGAGAGAACGGGATGTAGCCATTGACAACGGTGATTTCCAACAAAAAGCTTGCCATGGAAAGGAGTATGAATGATTGGAAGAAGGCAATAGGAAAGCAGAGGTTCAGGGGGAACAAAGCATCTTCATACGCTTATCTGAAATTCCAACCAAAGAATTACATAAGTATCTCTATCTTTATTCTATTTTATGTTTTATTTATCTTTTAATTATCAATTCTCCATCATCATCTAAATTCGCCTGACTGAGATTTACAAGGTGACCATAGCTTGCTTCAAGCCGACAGTCTCCGTGGGATCGACCCTTACTCACATAAGGTTTATTACTTGGACGACCCAGTGCACTTGCTGGTTAGTTGTGCGGAATTGTTACAAAGTTGGATTTACGTTTAAGAGCTCCAAGTCCTTTGGCGCCATTGTTGATGATCACAATTTCGTGCACCACCTTTTCCATTGTTGATGAACCTCCATTGACTAGGCCGAGATTACCTCTGAAGAGACAAGATCCTGGAAAGTTCTCAATACCTTGTACCATAGGCACCATGACCTTTGAGAAGGCTCTGTGTGACCTGGGATCAAGTATAAACCTTATGCCTCTCTCTGTAATGGAGAGGCTAGGGATCATTAAGGTACAAGCTGCAAGAATCTCACTAGAGATGGCAGACAATTCAAAGAAACAGGCTTATGGACTTGTAGAGGATGTCTTGGTAAAGGTTGAAGACCATTACATCCCTGCTGATTTCATAATCCTAGAAACTGGGAAGTGTATGGATGAATCCATCATCCTTGGCAGACCATTCCTAGCCACAGCAAAGGCTGTGATTGATGTTGACAGAGGAGAATTGATCATTCAAGTGAATGGAGACTCCCTTGTGTTTAAAGCTCAAGGATATCCCTCTGTCAACATGGAGAGGAAGCACGAAGAGCTTCTCTCAATACAGAGTCAAACAGAGCCCCACAGTCAAACTCTAAGTTTGGTGTTGGGAGGCCACAACCAAACTTTAAGTTTGGTGTTGAACCCCCACATTCAAACTCTAAATTTGGTGTTGGGAGGTTCCAACATTACTCTGAACATCTGTGAGGCTCCATGAGAGCTCACTGTCAAGCTATTGACATTAAAGAAGTGCTTGTTGGGAGGCAACCCAATCGTTACTATTTTATGATAATTTTCTATTTTCTATTGTTATTTTATGTTTTCTGTAGGTTGATGATCATGTGAAGTCACAAAAACAATTGAAAAAGCAAAAATAAAGTGAAAAATAGAATGAAAAATAGAACACCCTGGAGGAGACAGTTACTGGCGTTTAAGCGCCAGTAAAGGTAGCAGAATGGGCGTTAAACGCGCAGTCTGGCACCATTCTGGGCGTTTAACACCAGAAAAGGGCACCAGACTGGCGTTTAACGCCAGGAATGGGCAAGAAGCTGGCGTTAAACGCCAGAAATGGGCAGCATCCTGGCATTTAACGCCAGGATTGGCAGAAAGGGGCGTTTTGCACGCCACTCGGTGCAGGGATGAGATATTTTTGACACCTCAAGATCTGTGGACCCCACAGGATCCCCACCTACCCCACCACTCTCTCTTCTTTACCCATTCACCAATCACCTCAATACCTCTTCCCCAAAAACCCCTCACCTATCAAATCCTACCATTCTCTTCACCACTCACATCCATCCTTCATAAAACCCCACCTACCTCACCATCCAAATTCAAACCACTTTCCCTCCCAAACCCACCCTCTATAGCCGAACCATACACACCCCTCTCACCCCTATATAAACCCATTTTCACTCCTTCATTTTCACACAACCTAAACACCACTTCTCCCCCTTGGCCAAAACACAAAGCCCACTCCATCTCCTCTATTTCTTCTCCCTCTACTCTCTTCTTTCTTCTTTTGCTCAGGGACGAGCAAGCTTCTAAGTTTGGTGTGGTAAAAGCTAAAGCTTTTTGTTTTTCCATAACCATTTATGGCACCAAAGGCCGGAGAAACCTCTAGAAAGAGGAAAGGGAAGGCAAAAGCTTCCACCTCCGAGTCATGGGAGATGGACAGATTCCTCTCAAGGGTGCATCAAGAATACTTCTATGAAGTTGTGGCCAAGAAGAAAGTGATCCCCGAGGTCCCTTTCAAACTCAAAAAGAATGAGTATCCGGAGATCCGACATGAGATCTGAAGAAGAGGTTGGGAAGTTCTCACCAACCCCATTCAACAAGTCGGAATCTTAATGGTTCAAGAGTTCTATGCCAATGCATGGATCACCAAGAACCATGATCAAAGTGTGAATCCGGACCCTAAGAATTAGCTTACAATGGTTCGGGGGAATTACTTAGATTTTAGTCCGAAAAATGTAAGGTTGGCATTCAACTTGCCTATGATGCAAGGAGATGCACACCCATACACAAGAAGGGTCAACTTTGATCAAAGATTGGACCAAGTCCTCATGGACATATGTGAAGAGGGCGCTCAATGGAAGATAGATTCAAGAGGGAAGCCGGTTCAACTAAGAAGGCATGACCTCAAGCCCGTGGTTAGGGGATGGTTGGAGTTCATCCAACGCTCAATCATTCCCACTAGCAACCGGTCCGAAGCTACTATAGACCGGGCTATCATGATACATAACATCATGATTGGAGAGGAAGTGGAAGTTCATGAGGTTATATCCCAAGAACTCTACAAGGTGGCGGACAAGTCCTCTCCTTTGTCAAGGTTAGCTTTCCCTCATCTCATTTGTCACCTTTGCAATTCGATTGGAATTGACATAGAGGGAGACATTCTCATTGATGAGGACAAACCCATCACTAAGAAAAGGATGGAGAAAACAAGAGAACCTCATCAAGAGCATGAGGAAATTCCTCATCATGAAATACCTGAGATGCCTCAAGGGATGCATCTTCCTCCACAAAACTATTGGGAGCAAATCAATACCTCCTTAGGAGAATTAAGTGCCAATATGGGACAACGAAGGGTGGAGCACCAAGAGCATTCCATCCTCCTCCATGAAATTAGAGAAGATCAAAGAACTATGAGAGAGGAGCAACAAAGGCAAGGAAGAGACATTGAGGAGCTCAAGCACTCCATAAGATCTTCAGGAGGAAGAACAAGCCGCCATCACTAAGGTGGACCCGTTCTTTAACTTTCTTGTTCTTTATTTTCCTGTTTTTCAAAAATTATGCTTTTTGTTTATTCATGTTTGTGTCTTTATTACATGATCATTAGTGTCTATGCCTTAAAGCTATGAAAAAGAATCCATCACCTTTCTTAAATGAAAAATGTTTTTAATTGAAAAAGAAAAAGAAGTACATGAATTTCAAATTTTAAAACAGTTTAATTATTTTGATGTGGTGGCAATACTATTGTTTTTCTGAATGAATGCTTGAACAGTGCATATTTTTGAATTTGATTGTTTATGAATGTTAAAATTGTTGGCTCTTGAAAGAATGAAAGGAAAAGGAGAAATGTTATCTGATGATCTGAAAAATCATAAAATTGATTCTTGAAGCAAGAAAAAGCAGTGAAAAGCTTGCAAAAAAAAAAGAGAAGAAAAGCAAGCAGAAAAAGCCAATACCCCTTTAAACCAAAAGGCAAGGGTGATAAAAAGGATCCAAGGCTTTGAGCATCAGTGGATAGGAGGGCCCACAGGAATAAAACCCTGGCCTAAGCGGCTAAACCAAGCTGTCCCTAACCATGTGCTTGTGGCGTGAAGGTATCAAGTGAAAACTTGAGACTGATCGGTTAAAGTCGAGGTCCAAAGCAAAAAGAAGAGTGTGCTTAAGAACCCTGGACACCTCTAATTGGGGACTCTAGCAAAGCTGAGTCACAATCTGAAAAGGTTCACCCAGTTATGTGTTTGTGGCATTTGTGTATCCGGTGGTAATACTGGAAAACAAAGTGCTTAGGGCCACGGCCAAGACTCATAAAGTAGCTGTGTTCAAGAATCAACATACTTAACTAGGAGAATCAATAACACTATCTGGATTCTGAGTTCCTATAGATGCCAATCATTCTGAACTTCAAAGGATAAAGTGAGATGCCAAAACTGTTCAGAAGCAAAAAGTCAAAAGCCCCGCTCATCTAATTAATACTGATCTTCATAGATGTTTTTGGAATTCACTGTATATTCTCTTCTTTTTATCCTATTTGATTTTCAGTTGCTTGGGGAAAAGCAACAATTTATGTTTGGTGTTGTGATGAGCGAATAATTTATACGATTTTTGGCATTGTTTTTAGTATGTTTTTAGTATATTTTAATTAGTTTTTATTCTATTTTTATTAGTTTTTATTTAAAAATCATATTTTTGGACTTTACTATGAGTTTGTGTGTTTTTCTGTAATTTCAGGTATTTTCTGGCTGAAATTGAGGGACCTGAGCAAAAATCTAATTCAGAGGCTGAAAAAGGACTGCAGATGCTGTTGGATTCTGACCTCCCTGCACTCAAAGTGGATTTTCTGGAGCTACAGACGCCCAATTGGCGCGCTCTTAATTGCGTTGGAAAGTAGACATCCTTGGCTTTCCAGCAATATATAATAGTCCATACTTTGCCCGAGATTTGATGGCCCAAACAGGCGTTCCAAGTCAGCTCAAGAATTCTGGCGTTTAACTCCAAAACTGGCACAAAAGCTGGAGTTAAACCCCCAAACTAGCACAAAAGCTGGCGTTTAACTCCAAGAAAAGTCTCTACATATGGAAGTGTCAATGCTCAGCCCAAGAACACATCAAGTGGGCCCGGAAGAATATTTCTGCATTAATTACTCATTTCTGTAACCCTAGGCTACTAGTTTTCTATAAATAGGACCTTTTGCTATTGTATTTTCATCTTTGAATTATCTTTTGTTCATCTTTGGATTATATTTTGATCCTTCGATCATGTTTAGGAGGCTGGCCATTCGGCCATGCCTAGACCTTTTGTTCTGATGTATTTTCAACGGTGGAGTTTTTACACACCATAGATTAAGGTGTGGAGCTCTGCTGTTCTTCATGAATTAATACAAGTACTATTGTTTTTCTATTCAACTCAAGTCTATTTCTTCTCCAAGATATTCATTCGTTCTTCAACTTGATGAATGTGATGATCAGTGACACTCATCATCATTCTCACCTATGAACATGTGCCTGACAACCACCTCTGTTCTACTTGCAATGGCTTGAATGCATATCTCTTGGGTTTCTAATCTAAGATTGGAACCTTCGTGGTATAGGCTGGAATTATTGGCAGCCATTCCTGAGATCCGGAATGTCTAAACCTTGTCTATGGTATTCTGAGTAGGATTTGGGAAGGGATGACTGTGACGAGCTTCAAACTCGCGATTGTGGGGCGTGTGACAGACGCAAAAGGATCAATGGATCCTATTCCGACATGATCGAGAACCGACAGCTGATTAGCTGATGTTGTGACAGAGCATCAGGACCATTTTCACTGAGAGGATGGGATGTAGCCATTGACAACGGTGATGCCCAACATAAAGCTTGCCATGGAAAGGAGTATGAATGATTGGAAGAAGGCAATAGGAAAATAGAGGTTCAGGGGGAACAAAGCATCTTCATATGCTTATCTGAAATTCCAACCAAAGAATTACATAAGTATCTCTATCTTTATTCTATTTTATGTTTTATTTATCTTTTAATTATCAATTCTCCATCACCATCTGAATTCGCCTGACTGAGATTTACAAGGTAACCATAGCTTGCTTCAAGCCGACAGTCTCCGTGCGATCGACCCTTACTCACGTAAGGTTTATTACTTGGACGACCCAGTGCACTTGCTGGTTAGTTGTACGGAATTGTGACAAAGTGTGATTCACGTTTAAGAGCTCCAAGTCCTTTGGCGCCATTGTTGATGATCACAATTTCGTGCACCACCTTTTCATTGTAAAACTGAGCATTCTCATATGCTTCTAACCTAAGACATTCTAATTCCTACAATTGGAGTTTACGTTCCGTTCCCGCTCCCTTCAAGTCTGGATTGCAATTCTTCACTGCCCAATAGGCTCTATGTTGGATCTCAACAGGAAGATGACAAGGCTTCCCAAAAACAATACGAAAGGGACTCATTCCGATTGGGGTTTTATAAGCAGTCCTATATGCCCAAAGTGAATCTCCCAATCTGGAACTCCAATCCTTCCGTTGTGGGTTAACCACTTTCTCCAAGATCCTCTTAATCTCCCCTGTTGGACACTTCTGCTTTCCCATTGGTTTGAGGATGATAGGCTGTGGAGACTGTGGATGACTCCGTACTTTTTCATCAATGCCTCAATTTTCCTGTTGCAAAAATGGGTTCCTTGGTCGCTCACGATTGCTCGTGGTGACCCAAATCTACAAATAATATTATTTTTCAAGAATGAAGCAACGTTATTGGCGTCATCACAACCGGTAGGAATTGATTCCACCCATTTCGAGACGTAATCCACTGCTAACAAAATATAAACAAACCCATTGGAATTTGGAAATGGCACTATGAAATCTATGCCCCAAACATAAAAAATCTCACAAAAAATCATCGGTTGTTGGGGCATTTCATCCCTCAGTGAGGTATTTCCAGATTTCTGGCATTGATGATAGGATTTGCAAAACTGGTTGGCATCCCTAAATAAAGTAGGCCACCAGAATCCACAGTCTAGCACCTTTCTTGCTATTTTATGTGGGCCGAAATGACCCCGACTCTCAGATGAGTGGCAAAATTGAATGATTGATTGAAACTTAGATTCCGGTACACACTTTCTAATCACTTGGTCAGCCCCACGTCTCCACAGATGTGGATCATCCTAAAGATAATACTTGGCATCGCTTTTCAATTTATCTTTTTGATTCTTTGAAAATTGTGGGGGAAAAACGCGGGCGACCAAGTAATTAGCAATTGGGGCAAACCAAGGGGTACTTTAGGATATTGCTTACAAAGCATCGAAGGGAAATGAGTCATTGATAGGAGTGGGATCCGATGCTAAATGTTCAAGCCGACTCAAATGGTCCGCTACTAGATTTTGGGACCCACTTCTATCTTTGATCTCCAAGTCGAATTCTTGCAAGAGTAATATCCACCTAATGAGCCTAGACTTTGACTCTTTCTTCTTTAGCAAATATTTTAAGGCGCTATGGTCTGAATACACTACTACCTTAGAGCCTAGCAAATAAGGCCAAAACTTATCTAGTGCAAAAACAATGGCTAAGAGCTCTTTTTCGGTAGTGGTGTAATTCGACTAAGCCGAATCTAAGGTCTTTGAAGCATAGGATATAGTGTAAGGAGCTTTACCATCATGCTGTGCTAGTGCAGTACCTACAGCGTGATTCGAGGTATCGCGCATGATCTCGAAAGGTTGATCCAAATTTGGGCCTCGCACAATAGGAGCTGTGGTCAAAGCTTCCTTCAACTTGTCAAAAGCCTTTTTGCAATCCTCATCAAAATTGAATTCCACATCCTTTTAAGGTAAGCGGGAAAGGGGTAAAGCAACTTGGCTAAAATTCTTGATGAACCGGCGGTAAAAACCTGCGTGGCTAAGAAAGGAACAAATTTCCCTCACTGAGGAGGGGTGGGTCTACAGAAATTCTGTCTTTAAATACAATATGACCTAACACTATACCCTGTTTCACCTTAAAGTGGCATTTTTCAAAGCTCAATACAATGTTAGTGTTGGTGCATCTTTCTAGTACTCGAGCTAAGTTCCCTAAACAAGCATCAAAGGAGCTACCATAGACACTGAAGTCGTCCATGAAGACTTCCATGCAATTCTCCAAAAGATCTGAGAAAACACTTGTCATGCACCTTTGGAACGTTGCCGGTGCATTGCATAAGCCAAATGGCATTCTCTTATATGTAAACGTTCCAAAGGGGCAAGTGAAAGTGGTTTTCTCCTGATCCTCAGGAGCAATATGAATCTGGAAGTACTCCGTATATCCATCTAAAAATAAATAATGAGATTTACCTACCAAGTGATCCAACATTTGGTCTATGAATGGCAACGGGTAATGGTCCTTCCGCGTTGCTTGATTCAGCCGGCGGTAATCTATGCACACTCGCCAAGTATTTTGAATCCGGGTTGAAATGAGCTCTCCACTTTTTGTTTTCACCATAGTTACTCCGGATTTCTTCGGCACTACTTGGACCGGACTTACCCACTCGCTGTCTGAAATGGGATAGATGATGTCTGCTTCCAAGAGGCGAGTTACTTCCTTCTTGACTACATCAAGGATTGTGGGATTTAGCCGTCTTTGCGGTTGCTGGACCGGCTTAGCACCTTCCTCCAAGAAAATTCGATGAAGGGACACTTGAGGGCTTATTCCCACAATGTCACTTAGGCTCTATCCGATTACTTTCTTATACTTCTGGATAACCTCAAGGAGTTATTGCTCCTCTTGATTGGAAAGATCGGTTGCCACAATCACCGGCAATTTGTGCTCCTTGTCAAGGAATGCATATATAACATGGGGTGGAAGCGGTTTCAAATCTTCCCTTGCTTCTTGGAGTGGTAGCTTACCTTCTCAGTCATGTGGAACTTGTGAAGTAATTTCATCTTCTTCATCCTCAAGTTCTCCCTCTTTTGAGCTTTCTTCATCTATAAGATCTTCTTTGGGCTCACGGTGGTTGCCTATCTTAACTCATCCTCTCTTCCACTCTCAACAAGGTTCTCACCCCCATCAATGGATTCTTCCATAGGTAGAGTGGGTTGAAAGTTTATCTCTTCGAGTGGCTTGCCTCCTTGTGGCGTTATAGCATCAATGCTCGACTTTAGAGTTGATGGAGGCGGCAAGTGTGGATCACTAGGCATCCTAAGTTGTGGAGGGGCAACGGTGTTAGGGGTAGAATGAGGAGGTGTTAGACGGGACAAGACTTTTGGCAAGAGTTGCCATGCAATCATCTTGTTTCCTTTGAAATTCCCGCTGTTCTTGGATGAGGGCTTGAAAGTTATGCTCCTCGTGAGAGAGGTTGATGGGAGTGGGATGGTGATGGAAGCTAGGTTGTCCCATATATGGCGATGGATAGGTTGGTTGAGAAAAAGTTGGTGGTGGGAATGGTAAAGGGGCTTGAGAGTACAATGGTTGTGTCTCATATAGAGGGTATGGAGCATGAGCATATGGATGGAAAAAATTGTAATGATGAGGTGTTTCACTTAGAATGAGAGGTTGATAAACATTAGGATCATAGGGTCCTTGTTGCCAAGAATTTCTTGCTTGTGACCCTCCCTCGAATTGGCCTCCCATACCTTGGTGTGAACTAGTGTTGGAATTGTTACCCCCTACAACATGATAATAACCAGACTCCAAGCAAAAAGGGTGATAACTCATGATGGAAAGGAAAAGTAAAGCGCAACAATACTAATAGAAGCAATGGATAATTGAATATATACTATAGTTATATCTATTTACCTAGAACTAAACAAACAAGAATGTTAGTTACTACCACTACTTAGGTAGAGGCGCTATCTACAAATTAGTGCCAAGTAGCAAACAAAAACCAAATATTCACACTATGCACATATTCACAACAATCAAAATTATAGCACTAATTGCACTTAAAGTGATTCCCCGGCAACGGCGCCAAAAACTTGACGTAGTGCAAACCATCGGCTTAGAATTTTCCACAAATTGAGTTCCGTTGCAACTATAGTCCAAGCCAACGGATAATGCTCATAGTCAAAGTTTGAATTCAAAACAATGTCACAATTTAAAACCAATTCAATTCAGGGAGTTTCAATTCCTGGGTCGTCTCCCAAAGACACTTGAGACTAAGATTGGTTGTGAGGATCATGGGATTTTCAATAAAGAGATAAATATATAAAGTAATAAAAGAACATGCAAAATTGTAATAAATGAACTAATAAAGGAATTAATGAAGTAACTATGCAATAAAGACAAGTAAAGTGTAAAAGGAACTAATATAAATGTGTTTGAAGGAATTGAAGCATAAAAGGTATCTTAGCTTGGAGTGAGCTAAGGGTCCTTTCCTTGTTGGAACCACAACTATGACAACTAGAATGGATCAATCTCACTTGATTAACCCTCACATCGGAGAGTAAGTTAAATGAGCATAAGTGTTCTTAACCCACAAATCCTAAATTGCTTGCTAATTGCCTTAGCAACAACATAGCGTTAGTGGGAACAAGAACAATTAACAATCCAAGAATTGACACTAAATGTTGGATATTCCAACTCTAGGAACCCAATTGGTCACTTTCCCCAAGCAAAGAGATAGAAACCTAGCCCAAAATCATAATTGACATTTTGTCAAACACTTGCTGGTCAAGAACTCTAAACATGGAAAAAATAAGAAAAAGCTTGAAACCAAAAGCAACAAATGATATCAATCAACAATAAAGACTCAAGAAAGCATGTAACAATCATCAATCATCAAATTCATCAACAAGAAATAGAAATTGCAAAAGAAAAGTAAAATTGAACTATAACTTGAATTATAAGAAAGAGTAAGGACAATGTAACTATAAAGAGTAGTAACAAAGAGATACTTATAATGAAAATTAGCAAAATCCAAGAACAAAATAGAAATGGCACTTGAATGTAAAAATCCTAGTATAAACCCTAGTAGAGATGATGAAAAACTTAAAGAAAAACTATGCTAAAGCTATCTACTACTACTCCTAAGCTACCCTAATGTTATGCTATGGTACGGTCTTCATTTTCCCTTCCTTATGAGCTAAATGGCTTCAGAAATGGGCCTCCAAACCACCAAAATCACGAGTCACATGAGATTTTAATGAAGGCATGTGTGTCCACCTGTGCGGACGCACAGACGTGTGCGCTCGCACACTCTGCCGAAAATCTTTACCTATGCATACGCACAGGAAGTTGTGTGCACGCACACTAGGCGATGCTTGAATGAATGTGCGATGTGCACGATGCGGCTCACGCGCACGCGTGGCTCTGATCTGATGGCTATGCGTACGCACGCAGGTCTATGCATATGCACACTAGGCTGAGCTCTTCTCCTTTGATTCTTCATGCTTCCTCCACTTTGAATGCTCTTCTTCCATTCTCTCCAAGCCATTCCTACCTTATACCCTTGAGATCACTCACAAATAACATCAAGACATCGAATGGAAGGTAAATAGAATAAAATTAATCAAATTAGGCATAAAAGGGCATGTTTTCATAATCAAGCACAAATTAGGAGGAAAGTTCAAATGCATGCTATTTAGTGGAATAAGTGCAAGTTTATATGATGAAATCCATTCAATTTCAACCAAAAATCATCATCAAATATGGATTCATCAAACCTCTACGTCGATGGCTCATCGAACAAAGCCAGAGGTGGAGCAGGCGTTATCCTAGAAAGTGACCAAGAGACCCAACTCGAACTCTCCTTAAGATTCGAGTTCCCCTCCTCAAATAATCAAGCAGAGTATGAAGCCCTACTAGCAGGCTTGAAGCTCGCTAAAGAGGTCAGAGCACAAAAGCTTACCATTATTGAGAAGGGCTATTGTCAATCTAGAATTAATAAAAATATAGGTTCGTTGCTAGTATAGCCTAGACCAATAAACAATCCTCTGAATCAAAGTTTAGTATTTTCACATTCAAAACATATAAACCGAGAGTCTTTCAATCTCGGGTCTTCTCCATTGGAATGCGATTGGAAGTGCTACGCTTTCGGTTGTAATGCCAAAAGGGGGATTTTCAAGTCAAAGAACAACATATTAAAAGAACTAAGATATCAAAGAGCTAAGGAATGATCAATATTGAAATTAATGCAAGCAACAAGGATCAAGATCAAAACTGGTGAAAATGCTATAAATGCAATAAAAGAGCCTTGACTTGGGAAAAAGGATCCAAGGAATCTTATCATCGCCACGACCACAACTATGATAATTATGATGAGTCAATCTCGCTTAGTCAACCCCTAACATCGAGGAGTAAGTCAAGCAAGCATAATTGACCTTAATCCATAAGTCCTAGCTAACTTACCAAACTAGTTGGTAAAAAGCTAGCGTCAATGGAAACAAGAGTCAACTAACTACCCAAGAATTGCCACTAAATGTCGGACATTATGACTCTAGTATCTTAGGAACTCAAATCCCTAGCCAAGGGGTGAAAATCTACTTAAAACTCATAATTGGCATTTTCACAAACACCTTGTGTGCATAAAAGTAAAACAGGGAAAATTGCAAGGAAAATTAGAAAACTATAACCAACTATCAACAATATCAACAAGAGACAAGCAATCAAGCATAAAGAAAGCATAAGATATGAAATTCATTATTAAAAACTTCAAGAAACTCAAAATTGCAATTATAAACAAGTAACTTGAACCAAAGCAAATGAAAGAAAATGTGCTATAATTAAAGAGGAAATTAAGAGTACTTACAATTAAAGATGAGGAAAGTCAAAGATCAAAGCTTTTATAAAATGCTACAATTGAAATTGATAAACCCTAATAAAAACCCTAAGAGAGAGAGAGAGCTCTCTACTCTACACTACTCCTACTCCTAATTAACTATGCTAAAAATGTCAAAAAAATGTGGCCTTATACTCTAATGCCTTCATATGTGTTGATATCCCCTTCATATAGCACTTCAATTTAGCATTGGAGCTTCCAAAATTGAGCCAAAAGCCCTCAGAAATTGCGCAGCACGGGTTTCATTAATGAAAATCACATGCAGGGTCTTGTGCGTACGCACAGATGTGTGCGTATGCACACTTGGCTGAAAGTCTTCCTGTACGTACGCACATGTACTCGTGCGTACGCACACATGTAAATTCCTTCTTATGCGTATGCACGCCTACTTGTGCGCACGCACACTTTACTGTGTATGCTTTTCCTTGTTTTCTTCTTGTGTTCTCCCTTATACATGCCTTCTTCTACTTTTGCTTAGCCAATCTTGCCTCAATGCCCTGAAATCACTCACAAAACATATCATGGTATCGAATGACATAAAAGTGAAATTAAATTACTCAATTTAATCACAAAAACACATGTTTTCACATTTAAGTCCAAATTAGGGATCAAACACAAAAGTATGCTATTTTGGTGCTTAAGTGTGAGTTTATGTGATGAAATCCATCCAAATTGCGCCAAAATATATCGGAAGATATGGACTCATCAACCATCTTCAGCGATTCACAAGAAATCACCTCACAGATAGAAGGGAGCTACCAGGCAAAGGATCTCACTATGAAAAAGTACCTGGACAAGACCAAAGAAAAGCTCGGGAACTTCAGAGAATATGAGATCTAACACACACCTCGAGAGCAAAATGCCCAAGCAGACGCACTATCCAAACTAGCTAGCACCAAGCCAGGAGGTAACAACAGAAGCCTCATTCAAGAAACCCCGCAGTACCCATCAACCTCAAGGGGAGAAAAGGTCTTAAACATATCAGACCAGGACCAAGGGTGGATGGCCCCTTTAATCAACTACCTCAAGTCCGAAATACTTCCCACAGAAAAGAAGGACACAAAGAGGCTCATATGGGAGGCACAATACTACACTCTGGTACACGAAGCCCAGTATAGGAGAGGAGTTTCAACACCCCTCCTAAAATGCGTCCCGACTTCTGCCACAAAGGAGGTCCTGGAAGAAGTCCACGGCGGCATGTGCGACAATCACCTCGGGGCACGAGCTCTATCCAAAAACGTACTCCGAGCCGACTTCTACTGGCCACCTTACAGAAAAAAGCGACCGAGTTCGTCAAAACGTGCCCTCCATGCTAGAAGCACGCCAACTTCCACATCGCCCCACCAGAAGAGCCCATTTGCGTCACCTCACCCTAGCCATTCGTAAAGTAGGGGCTCGACCTCCTCGGGCCATTCCCCCAGGGATCAGGGCAAGTCAAGTTCCTCATTGTTGGAATATATTACTTCACAAAGTGGATCGAGGCAGAGCCATTGGCTGCCACCACCGCCTAGAAAAGTTGAAAGTTCCTGTATAGAAACATCGTCACAAGGTTTGGGGTTCCCCACTCCATCACCCCGGACAATGGGACTTAGTTCACCAACACGGGCTTCAGGAACCTAGTTGCTGATCTAAAAATCAGACACCAGTTCACCTCAGTAGAACACTGATGAGTGGATAATTTATACGCTTTTTGGCATTATTTTTAGTATGTTTAGTATATTTTAGTTAGTTTTTATTATGTTTTTTTTAGTTTTTAAATAAAAATCACATTTCTGGACTTTACTATAAGTTTGTGTGTTTTTCTGTAATTTCAGGTATTTTCTGGCTGAAATTGAGGGACCTGAGTAAAAATCTAATTCAGAGGCTGAAAAAGAACTGCAGATGCTGTTAGATTCTGACCTCCCTACACTCGAAGTGGATTTTCTAGAGCTACAGAAGCCCAATTGGCGCGCTCTCAATTGCGTTGGAAAGTAGACATCCTGGGCCTTCCAGCAATATATAATAGTTCATACTTTGCCCAAGATTTGATGGCCCAAACCGGCGTTCCAAGTCAGCTTAAGAATTCTGGCGTCAAAATGCCAGAATTGGCACAAAAGCTGGAGTTAAACGCCCAAACTGGCACAAAAACTGGCATTTAACTCCACGAAAAGTCTCTACACATGGAAGCTTCAATGCTCAGCCCAAGCACACACCAAGTGGGCCCGGAAGAAGATTTATGCATTAATTACTTATTTCTGTAAACCCTAGGCTACTAGTTCTCTATAAATAGGACCTTTTACTATTGTATTTTCATCTTGGTTCTTCAGGTTCCCTCTCTGGGGCCGAAGCCAATGACCACCATTATCACTTTTGTATTTTCAACGGTGGAGTTTCTACACACCATAGATTAAGGTGTGGAGCTCTGCTGTTCTTCATGAATTAATGCAAAGTACTACTGTTTTTCTATTCAATTCATGCCTACTTCTTCTCTATGATATTCATTCGCACACAAGAACATGATGAATGTGTTGATGATGTGACACTCATCACCATTCTCACCTATGAACGCGTGCCTAACAACCACTTCCGTTCTATATGCAAACAAGCTTGAATGTGTATCTCTTGGGTTTCTAATCTAAGATTAGAACCTTCGTGGTATAGGCTAGAATTATTGGCGGCCATTCTTAAGATCCGGAACGTCTAAACCTTGTCTGTGGTATTTTGAGTAGGATCTGGGAAGGGATGACTGTGACGAGCTTCAAACTCGCGAGTATTAGGCGTGTGACAGACGTAAAAGGATCAATGGATCCTATTCCAACATGATCGAGAACCGACAGATGATTAGCCGTGCGGTGACAGCGTGCGTAGAACATTTTCACTGAGATTACGGGAAGTAACCATTGACAATGGTGATGCCCAACATAAAGCTTGTCATGGAAAGGAGTATGAATGATTGGAAGAAGGCAATAGAAAAGCAGAGGTTCAGGAGGAACAAAGTATCTTCATACGCTTATCTAAAATTCCTGCCAATGAATTACATAAGTATCTCTATCTCTATCTTTATTTTATGTTTTATTTATCTTTAATTATCAATCCTCCATAACCATTTGAATCTGCCTGACTGAGATTTACAAGATGACCATAGCTTGCCTCAAGCCGATAGTCTCCGTGGGATCGACCCTTACTCACGTAAGGTATTACTTGGACGACCCAGTGCACTTGCTGGTTAGTTGTGCGGAATTGTGACAAAGTGTGATTCACGTTTGAGAGCTCCAAGTTTTTGGCGCCGTTGCCGGGGATTGTTCGAGTTTGGACAACTGACGGTTCATCTTGTTGCTTAGATTAGGTACTTTTCTTTTTATTTTTCAGGATTTTTAAGAATGAATTGTAGAGTTTCAAGGTGATGTTCTTATCATCACAAAAGCTGACTGATTCTCATCAATTTAGCTGCTGAATGTAATGTCCTGCTGAAGCTTGGCTAACCATGTCTAATCTTTTTAAACTGAAGCTTTAGACTAACATTGCATGATTCCTGGAATTCTTATTAAAAGTTTTGAATCTCTTTATTCTCTTTTCCATATAATTTTCGAAAAATCACAAAAAAATTTATAAAAACATAAAATCAAAAATATTTTTATGTCTCTTGTTTGAGTCTAGTGTCTAATTTTTAAGTTTGGTGTCAATTGCATGTTTCTATTCTTCTTGCATTTTTCAAATATATGCATTATGTTCTGCATTGATCTTCAAGTTGTTCTTGATGATTTCCTAGCTCTGATCTTTAAATTCTCTTGTTTTGTGTGTTTTGTTATTTCTTACATGCATTTTCAAATTGTTATAGTCCTTAGTATACAAACTTCTAAGTTTGGTGTCTTGCATGCATTGTTTATTTGATCTTTGTTGTAATTTTTATTGTTTCTCATCATTAAAAATTCAAAAAATATTTTCAAAATTGTGTCTTTTCAAGTCAATAATACAGAGAATTGAAGATTCAGAACATGCAGCAGAGGAATTAAACAGAAAAAGCTGGGCGTTCAAAACGCCCAGTGAAGAAGGAAAACTGGTGTTTAAACGCCAGCCAGGGTACCTGGCTGGGCGTTTAACGCCCAAAAAGGTATCATTTTGGGTGTTAAATGCCAGAATGGATGCCATTCTGGGCGTTTAACGCCAGGATGACACTAGAGGGAAGATTTTGTTTTTAATTCAAATATTTTCCAAATTTTCATAATTTTTCAAAATCAAATCTTTTTCAAATCATATCTTTTCAATCATATCTTTTCAAAATCAATTTCTTTTCAATTTTTTTAATTATTACTATTTTCGAAAATCCTTGTTACAAATAGTGATTTTCAAGTTATTACTTGCCTATTAAGAAAGGAGCAAAAGTTTTAATTCTATAACCATATCTTCTAATTTCTTGTTAGTCAAGTAATCAACTTTAATTTTAAAACTTTCATTTTTTTTATTTGATTTTCAAGCATACCTTCTCAATCATATCTTTTCAATCACATCTTTTTCAAAATTAAATCTCAATCATATCTTTTTTATTTCTAATGTCAAAATCTTTTTCAAAAATTACTTTACTTCTTTCCCAATCTTAGTTTTCGAAAATCATCAATCAAATTTTCAAAAAGCTTTTAATTTTTTCAAAATCTTTTTAATTTATTTTCGAAAATTCTTCCCCTCTTTTCACACCCTTCTATTTAAGGACTAACATCCCTCCTCAATGAGCAAATCGAACTCTATATCCCTTAATAAATTCGAATTCTCTCTTCTCTACCTCCTCTTTCTATTCTTCTTTTCCTCTGACACCTCAAGGAATCTCTATACTGTGACATAGAGGATTCCATATTTTCTTCTTCTTTCTTTTCATATGAGCAGGAGTAAGGACAAGGGCATTCTTGTTGAAGCTGATCCTGAACCTGAAAGGACCTTGAAGAGAAAGCTAAGAGAAGCTAAAGTACAACTCTCTATAGAGGACCTAACAGAACTTTTCAAACAAGAAAAAGACATGGCAGCTGAAAACAACAACAATGTCAACAATGCAAGGAAGGTACTTGGTGACTTTACTGCACCTACTCCTGACTTCTATGGGAGAAGCATCTCAATCCCTGCCATTGGAGCAAACAACTTTGAGCTTAAGCCTCAATTAGTTTCTCTAATGCAACAGAATTGCATGTTTTATGGACTTCCATTAGAAGATCCTCATCAGTTCTTAGCTGAATTCTTGCAAATCTGTGACACTGTCAAGACCAATGGGGTTGATCCCAAGGTCTACAAGCTTATGCTTTTTCCCTTTGCTGTAAGAGACAGAGCTAGAACATGGTTGGATTCACAACCTAAAGAAAGCCTGAACTCTTGGGAAAAGCTAGTTAATGCCTTCTTGGCAAAGTTTTTTTCACCTCAAAAATTGAGCAAGCTTAGAGTGGAAGTACAAACCTTCAGATAGAAGGAAGTGAATCCCTCTATGAAGCTTGGAAAAGATACAAACAATTGATCAGAAAGTGTCCTTCTGACATGCTTTCAGAATGGAGCATCATAGGTATCTTCTATGATGGTCTGTCTGAACTGTCCAAGATGTTATTGGACAGCTCTGCTGGAGGATCTCTTCATCTGAAGAAGATGCCTGCAGAAGCTCAAGAACTCATTGAGATGGTTGCAAATAACCAATTCATGTACACTTCTGAAAGGAACCCTATGAATAATGGGACAAATCAGAAGAAAGGAGTTCTTGAGATTGATACTCTGAATGCTACACTGGCTCAGAATAAAATATTGACTCAGCAAGTCAATATAATTTCTCAAAGTCTGTCTGGAATGCAAGCTGCACCAGGCAGTACTAAGGAAGCTTCATCTGAAGAAGAAGCTTATGATACTAAGAACCCAGCAATGGAAGAGGTGAATTACATGGGAGAACCCTATGGAAACACCTATAATCCTTCATGGAAAAATCATCCAAATCTCTCATGGAAGGACCAACAGAGGCCTCAACAAGGCTTCAACAACAATAATGGTGGAAGAAACAGGTTTAGCAATAGCAAACCTTTTCCATCATCTTCTCAGCAACAGACAGAGAATTCTAAGCAGAGCCACTCTGAATTAGCAACTGTAGTCTCTGATCTAATTAAAACCACTTAAAGTTTCATGACTGAAACAAGGTCCTCCATTAGAAATTTAGAGGCACAAGTGGGTCAGCTGAGTAAGAAAGTTACTAAACTCCCTCCTAGTATTCTTCCAAGCAATACAGAACAGAATCCAAAAGGAGAGTGCAAGGCCATCACCATAACCCACACGGCCAAATCTGGAGAGGAGAAAGAGGCAGTGATCTCCACTAAGGATGATCTCACTGGACGTCCACTGGCCTCCAAGGAGTTCCCTCGTGATGAACCATGGGAATCTGAGGCTCACACTGAGACTATAGAGATTCCATTGAATTTACTTCTGCCATTCATGAGCTCTGATAAGTATTCTTCCTCTGAAGAGGATGAAGATGTTACTGAAGAGCAAGTTGCTAAGTACCTTGGAGCAATCATGAAACTAAATGCCAAGTTATTTGGTAATGAGACTTGGGAGGATGAACCCCCCTTGCTCACCAAAGAACCGGATGACTTGACTAGGCAGAGATTACCCCAAAAGAGATAAGATCCTGGAAAGTTCTCAATACCTTACACCATAGGCACCATGACCTTTGAGAAGGCTCTGTGTGACCTAGGGTCAAGTATAAACCTCATGCCTCTCTCTGTAATGGAAATACTAGGAATTTTTTAGGTACAAGCTGCAAGAATCTCATTAGAGATGGCAGACAATTCAAAGAAATAGGCTTATGGACTTGTAGAGGATGTCTTGGTAAAGGTTGAAGGCCACTACATCCCTGTTGATTTCATAATCCTATTGACTGAGAAGTGTATGGATGAATCCATCATCCTTGGCAGACCCTTCCTAGCCACAGCAAAAGCTGTAATTAATGTTGACTGAGGAGAATTGATCCTTCAAGTGAATGAGGACTCTCTTGTGTTTAAAGCTCAAGGATCTCCCTCTGTAACCATGGAGAGGAAGCATGAAAAGCTTCTATCAATATAGAGTCAAACAAAATCCCCACATTCAAACTCTAAGTTTAGTGTTGAGAGGCTATCATCATGCTCTGAGAATCTGTGAGGCTCCATGAGAGCCCACTGTCAAGCTATTGACATTAAAGAAGCACTTGTTGGGAGGCAACCCAATTTTTACTTATCTATATTAAATTTCTATCTTCCATTGTTATTTTATATTTTCTATAGGTTGATGATCATGAGAAGTCACAAAAACAATTGAAAAAGCAAAAACAAACTGAAAAATAGAATGAAAAACAGCACACCCTGGAGGAGTAAGCTACTGGCGTTTAAACACCAGTAAGCGCAGCAGAATGGGCGTTAAACGCCCAGTCTGGCACCATTCTGGGCGTTTAACGCCAGAAAGGGGCACAGAACTGGCGTTTAATGCCAAAAAAGGGCAAGAAGCTGGCGTTAAACGCCAGAAATGGGCAGCAGCCTGGCATTTAATGCCAGGATTGGCAGAAAGGGGCATTTTTGCACGCCACTTGGTGCAGGGACGAGATATCCTTGACACCTCAGGATCTGTGGACCTCATAGGATCCCCACCTACCCCACCTCTCTCTCTCTTCTTCACCCATTCACCAATCACCTCAATACCTCTTCCCCAAAAACCCCTCACCTATTAAATCCCACCATTCTCTTCACCACTCACATCCATCCTTCATAAAACCCCACCTACCTCACCATTCAAATTCAAACCACTTTCCCACCCAAACCCACCCATAATTGCCGAAGCGTACCCCCTTCTTCACTCCTATATAAAGCCATCTTCACTCCTTCATTTTCACACAACATACACACTACTTCTCCCCCTTGGCCGAAACACTAAGCCCCTTCCATCTCCTCTATTTCGTCTTCTTCTACTCTCTTCTTTCTTCTTTTGCTCGAGGACGAGCAAATCTTCTAAGTTTGGTGTGGTAAAAGCGTTGCTTTTTGTTTTTTCCATAACTATTTATGGCACCTAAGGCCGGAGAAACCTCTAGAAAGAGAAAAAGGAAGGCAAAAGCTTCCACCTCTGAGTCATGGGAGATGGAGAGATTCATCTCAAGGGTGCACTAAGACCACTTCTATGAAGTTGTGGCCAAGAAGAAGGTGATCCCCGAGGTCCCTTTCAAACTCAAAAAGGGTGAATATCCGGAGATCCGACATGAGATTCGAAGAAGAGGTTGGGAAGTTCTCATCAACCCCATTCAACAAGTCGGAATCTTAATGGTTCAAGAGTTCTATGCCAATGCATGGATCACCAAGAACCATGATCAAAGTGTGAACCCGGACCCAAAGAATTGGCTTACAATGGTTCGGGGAAAATGCTTAGATTTTATTCTGGAGAATGTAAGGTTGGCATTCAACTTGCCCATGATGCAAGGAGATGCACACCCCTACACTAGAAGGGTCAACTTTGATCAAAGGTTGGACCAAGCCCTCATAGACATCTGTGAAGAGGGCGCTCAATGGAAGAGAGATTCAAGAGGGAAGCCGGTTCAACTAAGAAGGCATGACCTCAAGCCCGTGGCTAGGGGATGGTTGGAGTTCATCCAACGCTCAATCATTCTCACTAGCAACCGGTCTGAAGTTACTATAGACCGGGCTATCATGATCCATAGCATCATAATTAGGGAGGAAGTAGAAATTCATGAAGTTATATCCCAAGAACTCTACAAGGTGGCAGACAAGTCCTCTACTTTGGCAAGGTTAGCCTTCCCTCATCTTATTTGTCTCCTCTGCAATTCAGCTGGAATTGACATAGAGGAAGACATCCTCATTGATGAGGATAAGCCCATCACTAAGAAAAGGATGGAGCAAACAAGAGATCCCACTCATGGACATGAGAAAATTCCTCACCATGAAATCCCTGAGATGCCTCAAGGGATGCATTTTCCTCCATAAAACTATTGGGAGCAAATCAACACCTCCCTAGGAGAATTAAGTTCCAACATGGGACAACTAAGGGTGGAGTACCAAGAGCATTCCATCCTCCTCCATGAAATTAGAGAAGACTAAAGAGTCATGAGAGAGGAGCAACAAAGGCAAGGAAGAGACATTGAGGAGCTCAAGCACTCCATTAGATCTTCAAGAGGAAAAACAAGCCGCCATCACTAAGGTGGACCCGTTCTTTAAATTCCTTGTTCTTTATTTTCTGTTTTTCGAATTTTTATGCTTTATGTTTATTTATGTTTGTATCTTTATTACATGATCACTAGTGTCTAAGTGTCTATGCCTTATAGCAATGAAAATGAATCCATCACCTTTCTTAAATGAAAAATGTTTTTAATTGAAAAAGAAAAAGAAGTGCATGAATTTCAAATTTTAAAACAGTTTAGTTATTTTGATGTGGTGGCAATACTATTGTTTTTCTGAATGAATGCTTGAACAGTGCATATTTTTTGAATTTGTTAATTCATGAATGTTAAAATTGTTGGCTCTTGAAATAATGATGGAAAAGGAGAAATGTTTTTTAATACTCTGAAAAATCATAAAATTGATTTTTGAAGCAAGAAAAAGCAGTGAAAAGCTTGCAAAATATATATATATGCGAAAAAAAATGAATGAAAAAAATGCGAAAAAAAAAAGAGAAAGAAAGAGCAAGCAGGAAAAGCCAACAGCCCTTTAAACCAAAAGGCAAGGGTAAAATAAAAAGGATCCAAGGCTTTGAGCATCAGTGGATAGGAGGGCCCACAGGAATAAAATCCTAGCCTAAGCGGCTAAACCAAGCTGTCCCTAACCATGTGCTTGTGGCGTGAAGGTGTCAAGTGAAAACTTGAGACTGAGCGGTTAAAGTCGTGGTCCAAAAGCAAAAAGAGTGTGCTTAAGAGCTCTGGACACCTCTAATTGGGGACTCTAGCAAAGCTGAGTCACAATCTGAAAAGGTTCACCCAGTTATATGTCTGTGGCATTTATGTATCAGGTGGTAATACTGGAAAACAAAATGCTTTGGGTGACGGCCAAGACTCATAAAGTAGCTGTCTTCAAGAATCAACATACTTAACTAGGAGAATCAATAACACTATCTAGATTCTGAGTTCCTATAGAAGCCAATCATTCTGAACTTCAAAGGATAAAGTGAGATGCCAAAATTGTTCAGAAGCAAAGAGCTAAAAGCTCCGCTCATCTAATTAATACTGATCTTCATAGATGTTTTTGGAATTCATTGTATATTCTCTTCTTTTTATCCTATTTGATTTTCAGTTGCTTGGGGACAAGCAACAATTTAAGTTTGGTGTTGTGATGAGCGGATAAATTATACGCTTTTTGGCATTGTTTTTAGTATGTTTTTAGTATATTTTAGTTAGTTTTTATTATGTTTTTATTAGTTTTTAAATAAAAATCACATTTCTGGACTTTACTGGCGTTTAACTCCACGAAAAGTCTCTACACATGGAAGCTTTAATGCTCAGCCCAAGCACACATCAAGTGGGCCCGGAAGAAGATTTCTGCATTAATTACTTATTTCTGTAAACCCTAGGCTACTAGTTCTCTATAAATAGGACCTTTTACTATTGTATTTTCATCTTGGTTCTTCAGGTTTCCTCTCTGGGGCCGAAGCCAATGACCACCATTATCACTTTTGTATTTTCAACGGTGGAGTTTCTACACACCATAGATTAAGGTGTGGAGCTCTGCTGTTCTTCATGAATTAATGCAAAGTACTACTGTTTTTCTATTCAATTCACGCCTACTTCTTCTCTAAGATATTCATTCGCACACAAGAACATGATGAATGTGATGATTATGTGACACTCATCACCATTCTCACCTATGAACGCGTGCCTGACAACCACTTCCGTTCTACATGCAAACAAGCTTGAATGTGTATCTCTTGGGTTTCTAATCTAAGATTAGAACCTTCGTGGTATAGGCTAGAATTAGTGGCGGCCATTCCTGAGATCCGAAATGTCTAAACCTTGTCTGTGGTATTCTGAGTAGGATCTGGAGAGGAATGACTGTGACGAGCTTCAAACTCGCGAGTGTTGGGCGTGTGACAGACGCAAAAGGATCAATGGATCCTATTCCAACATGATCGAGAACCGACAGATGATTAGCCGTGCGGTGACAGCATGCGTAGAACATTTTCACTGAGAGGACGGGAAGTAGCCATTGACAACGGTGATGCCCAACATAAAGCTTGCCATGGAAAGGAGTATGAATGATTGGAAGAAGGCAATAGGAAAGCAGAGGTTTAGGAGGAACAAAGCATCTTCATACGCGTATCTGAAATTCCTACCAATGAATTACATAAGTATCTCTATCTCTATCTTTATTTTATATTTTATTTATCTTTAATTATCAATCCTCCATAACTATTTGAATCTACCTGACTGAGATTTACAAGATGACCATAGCTTGCGTCAAGCCGACAGTCTCCGTGGGATCAACCCTTACTCACGTAAGGTATTACTTGGACGACCCAGTGCACTTGCTAGTTAGTTGTACGGAATTGTGACAAAGTGTGATTCACGTTTGAGAGCTCCATGTCTTTGGCGCCATTGTTGATGATCATAATTTCGTGCACCAAACACCCGCAAGCCAACGGATAGGCGGAGGTCGTCAACAAAGTCATAATGGCCGGGTTCAAGCATCGATTACAGGATGCGAAAGGAGCTTAGGCTGAAGAGCTCCCTCAAGTTCTATGGGCGTATCAGATAATACCTCACTCCACCATGGGAGAATCACCCTTCCGACATGCTTACGGAATGGAGGCAATGATCCCTATAGAAGTAGATGAGAGATCCCCTAGGGTAATCTTCTACAATCACGACACCAACCCCGGAGCACAAAAGGAAGAACTCGACCTGCTTCCAGAAGTCCGAGAAAGAGCTCGGATTAGAGAGGAAGCCCTGAAGCGTCGAATTGCCTCAAGGTACAACCGGAAGGTAATCTAATGAAGATTCGCTACCAATGACCTCATCCTAATCCGAAATGATATCGGAATAGGCCGGTAAGGAGAAGGAAAGCTAGCTGCTAATCGGAAAGGACCATACTGGATTACGGAAGTACTAGGAAAAGGTTACTATAGGGTGGCTAACCTCCAAGGGCGGGAGCTCCCGAGGTCATGGCACGCTTGTAACCTAAAAATGTACTATAGCTAGAAAAAGGTATTGAGCCAAAGTGTGCTCTTTTTCCCACTAAAGGTTTTTTAATGAGGCACTAGGCCAAGACCTGAGGGCGGCTTGACTTGCAGGGTAACCCCACACACGTATATACTCTTATTTACATTCTTGATTCATTGCTTTTTATTTTAATAAAAATAGAAATTCCCTAAAAAATTTTCCTACCAAGGCGCATTAATTTATGCTCAAAAAATGCAAAATTCATTGTTTGACCAGGAAAGGTCGGCAAGGTGAAGCGACAAGGCCAAAATTAATGTGACAAGTTATAAAAGAAACCCGTATAAAGCGGCCTGACGAGGCCGGATAAAAAATGGGGTTGCAAAAAATAACTTAAAAAGGCCCGACAGAGAAGTCGGACCAGCTAAAGGATCACTAAAAAGGGAACAATGCCTTCCTAACTACGTGAAGGTAAAAAAGATTGAAAAACCTAGTATCAAGGTTGCTAAGCTAAAAGGTAGGAGTCCAAAAAAGGATGCTACTTAAAAAGCCCAAATAAGGCTCAAAGGTCGTCCAAATAATCTAAAAGGTAAAAGGTTCAGAGCAGAACACTACCTAGAAAGTTATTGGAAACCGACTAAAAGCCTGCAACGCGAAGCAACAAGCTGCAAGGATGAAATCGCCAAAAGCAGAACCAAAGCAACTCAGAAAGGTTGTCAGCACAACTAGAAGAGGCGCAGACCAATAAGCAAAGGTAGAAGTTCATGAAATGAGCACTACCTTAATGTCGTCAGAAAGGATGCTTGCCGGGAAAGCGCAAAAACCTAATCCTAAGACGAGGGTGGAAAACCCACAAAGGGACACTATCCCAGGACAAAGGCCATAAAAGGTTGAAACAACAACAAAAGATAAAGGCATCTCCGTAGAAATCGGCCAGCACACCACCAGAGCAATCAAAACAAGGAAATTTCAAAAAAGATAAACATTAAAGACTCAAAGGATACGCAATGGCAACCCAAGAGTAAAGGTGTTTTGATTAAAAACTTAAAGTTGCTAGAGAGCAACTGCAAGTGTCAGAGAACTACTCAAAAAGTTACAATATAAAGAGTTTAAAGGTCCAAAAGTCGGACCATACCAACGCATAATCAAAAGAGCAGTAAAAAAGAGAAGTCACAAGGGATCCAGCTTAGCCCCCATCGCCACATCCTGAGGAGCTGGAGGAATGACTGAAATCGGGACAGCTCCGATGACACCATCCGGGCCATTTAAGATCTCCACATCAGGGTCTGCCTCAGGTTGGGATGTATCAGTAGAAGGGGCTGTAGAAGCCTTGGCCTTCGAGTCAGAAGGAGGAACCTCATCATCATCAGGGGCAGTCACAATCTTGCCATCCTCCACAATGTTGTCCATGCTAAATAAGGCGAGGTCGGCATTAGGAGTAAGAACCCGGACATGAGCTTTCAAATTCTCGTACAGAGCGGTCATGCCATTCACTATGTGACCATGCAGCTCAGTGTAATCATTATAAGAAGACTGGAGTTTTTCCTTAACCTCCAGAAGCTTACCATAAGTCCGGGTGTAGCTCTCCTTAGCCTTCTTCGCCATATCTTCAGCCAAGTTGGCAGCCGCCTCTGCCATGGTAGCCTGGGCATTCTCCCTCTCCACAGAAAGCTCCAACATTTTTTACCTCTAGCTCAAGTCTCAACCCCTCCACCCTCTCACAATCAGCCTTAGCACTCCTAAGGAAGGCGCTGGTAGCATTAATATGGTACTTTTTGAACTCCCTCGACAACGCAGCACTGAGATTAGCCATCTGAATACTGTTCCTAGATATAAAATCGAGATGCTTAAGGATGGACACATCATCAGTTGGAACAAACCCATATGGAGCGATGTGCTCCGCAGCAAAGGTTACATCATCAAAATCCTTATCATCGAGGTTGTAAGCACCAACAGTTCTTTGCCTTTTGGGAGAAGGCCTAGACGAAGAAGGGGAAGAGGCAGCACCAGAAGTCATAAGAGGTGGATCATTAGAGGCCACCCGAACTTGAGGAGTCGGAATAATCTTCCTCAGACCTTGAGGTCACGAGTCTGGCTTCTTCGGCGGGACCTGGGAAGAACCCTCCCCTGACGTCTTTCTCTGTAAGTTCTGGGCGGCCACCATTTTCTTGGTCTTGCCAAGGACCTTCATCGAGTCAGAGCCAGAAACCATCTCTGAAAAAGAATATCACAAAAAACTATTACGCAACAAATGATAACAAAACAAAGACAGTAAGAATTTTAAAGAGGTCGGGCACTACCTAGCTCAGAACGGAGAAGAGCAGGATCCCCTAAAACCTTCTTTGTATCCAAGTGAGGAGGCTCCCCCCAGTACTCCTCCAAAACACCCACAAAGGCCCTCTCTACCTCATCAAGACTCTCTGAAGAATACTTAAGAACTACAGGGTTTTCTTGCCACCAAAGGGGAAAGAGGGGTTCCTTATTCTCATCAAGAAAAAAAGGATGAACATCATCTACAACCCGAACTTTGAAGTAGAAGTTTTTAAAATCATGAAAGGAGTCATCAAATATAGAAAAAACTTTCCTATCCTGGGTAGCCCGAAAGGAGATCTAAGAAGCCTTCTTCATGGCCGCCTCGGGTTGGTTAGCACAAACAGGTAAATGAATATACAAAGGGAAGGTCAGACACCTAACTCCTGAAACAGTAACTGAAAAATCTTCATGAAGGCCCAAGAGTTGGGATGAAGACGAGAAGGGGCAAGATTACAGTTACAGAGGATGTCGATCTCAAACTCAGTAAAAGGAAGGGTAACACCCAACTTGGTAAAAAAGCAGTCGTACGCATAAAAGAACGGGCGCTCTGCCCGATCTAAAGAAGGAAAACTGACCCTCTCCTCGGGGATGGGCGACACCTGCTCATAGTCCTTCTTATCTTCCCTATTTCCATAAATCCTATGATACCTCCTAAATTTTTCACACTATTCCGAGTCCGCTACAGTGACACTTCCTAAAACTATAGAATCTAACCAGTCAGCCATACTAGGAGGAACTTTTGTGGACATTTCAACAATATTTCTATGAGAAGACATAGAAACTACACCTACAGCAAGAAAATAAAAGGGGCGTCACTACCAAACAACTCGACAAGAAATGAGAAGATGAAAAATAAACAGAAACACGGCAGCAAAAGGGCACCCCAAGGTTCACAAAAATCAAAATCTCCACTGCAAACCCAGAGACGCCCTTTGGAGGCAATGAAGACATAGAAAAGAAAAGCGCAAAAAGATCGAAGAAAATGAAAAAGCTCCAGCCTTTCCAAAACAACAATAAAAAGAAAAATAAAAACTTTAAATAAAAAACAGAAGCATGCAGCAAAAACTAAACATCAAGCAGAAGGATCGCAACCATGAAAAAGAATGCGAAAGGCACAAAGCAAAGTACCAACCTAAAATGAGAAAAAGCAGTAACAACAAACGCATGGCAAAATCACGGATGATCCACACCAACAATCGCCTCGAAGCTCCAAGGAAAGGAAAAAGCTTGGGGCAAATTTACGAAATAAAGTGAAGAAAGGTCTTCTTCTTAGAAAGCAAAAGAAAGCAGATCGAAGCAAGAAACTGAAGAAAACAAAACCCCTTTGATTTTAAACAAAATACAAAGTGGGAAACGAAACGGCAAGGAGTAAAAAGTCCAAATTTAATGAAGCCTTTAAAGCTCTTGCAAGAACCCAAGAAACTAATGCACTCGAGAACGGCACAGAATTTAAAGAGCAAAAGGAAAAATGCTTCGCATTTTGAAACAACATTAATGACGCAAAACTCGCCCAAATAGAGCAATAGCACCTCGGGCATGTTCAGCAGGAATAAGCTATAGCTCGACCTCCCCCAAGAAAAGGTCGAAGCTCGGGAACGAGCACAACCTCAGGAAAAGGTTGAAGCTTAAGCATGGACACTGTTCATACACTGGTCTGAGCTATAGGGTCGGGTTGGCCGAAGACAAAGGGACCGACCTCATGAAAGGTTGGCCCACTACCAACCTCTTCACAAAAAAGCTTGGAAGATCTCCACTAAGGCCCAAAGAGGCCCAAAACAAAGAGTCACCGCCTACTAAGAAGCGGTTGGCAAAAGATATGATCTCACCCATGAAAAGATAAGATAAGATATCAAACTTATCTCAAGGAAGATCGGCCAACACCACAATAAATACACTGGAGCACCCAGGTATAACTCATACTCCAATTCTACAAAAAACCTACTTAAAGCCCGTACTGACTTAAGCATCAGAGTCTCTTGCAGGTACCACCACCCTCCGGTGAGCGAGGACTAGCAGCACCTCAAGTTCTAGCAAGTCGGACACGACAGGCTCAACCAGACCGGAAAATCTAGTCCGAGATCGACCTCAACGTTTCAGGTAACCCTCGGAACAGTTACCAAGGAATGAAGTTAATTGAATTGAGATTTGGGTTCCAATAACAAATGGAGTTGGTAACCGAAGCATGCCTTGATCCACTTCTTTCTTCTTCTAGTTTGGATCAATGATGATGTTGGACCAAGAGAAAAGTTTACTTGGGATTTTTATTAGTTTCTCGGGCCAACTTTAGATTTTAGCCACTTTTAATTTTGCATAAGGCAAATTTAATTTAATGATCAAAGTGGGCTAGTGTAGCTTTTTGGCCCATTATAGAAACTAATTTTTCTGCACACTAACAAAAATATCAAACAACCTATTGGAAGCAATTTAAATAAACAGATAATATTTTTAACTTCCTAATTTATATTTTAAGAATGTTTGATCATCATATAAGTTTCATAAACTCACCATGATCAATTATCATAATCCTTATTGGTGCACAGAATTGTGATCACACTTTTCACAACTCCGGTACAACTAACCAGCAAGTGCACTGGGTCATCCAAGTAATAAAACCTTACGCGAGTAAGGGTCGATCCCGCGGAGATTGCCGGCTTGAAGCAAGCTATGGTCATCTTGTAAATCTTAGTCAGGTAGATTCAATTGGTTATGAGTTTTGATAATTGAAAGATAAATAAAACGTAAATTAAAATAAAGATACTTATGTAATTCATTGGTGGGAGTTTCAGATAAGCGTTTGGAGATGCTTTGTTGCTTCTGAACCTCTGCTTTCCTATTGTCTTCATTCAATCATGCGTGCTGCCTTCCATGGCAAGCTGTATGTTGGTGGATCACCATTGTCAATGGCTACCATCCATCCTCTCAGTGAAAATTGTCCAGGTACGGTTTCTGTACGGCTAATCAATTGTCGGATCTCTCGTCTCAGATGAAAAATACCAGGCACAGCTACTGCACGGCTAATCATCTGTCGGTTCTCACTTGTGTCGGAATAGGATCTCTCTATCCTTTTTCACATTGCCACTGTGCCCAACATTTGTGAGTTTGAAGCTCGTCACAGTCATCCCGTCCCAGATCATACTCGGAATACCACAGACAAGGTTTAGACTTTTTGGATCTCAGGAATGCTGCCAATTGGTTCTAGCCTCTACGACGAAGGTTCTAATCTCACAGATTCGAATGCTCTGTTGTCAGGAGAGGCAAGTCAAATCCATGGATCAGAGACCCAAGTGACTATACTCCGGTTGTCGTCCAATGACTACGTTGAACATCATGTAGACCGCTTGTGGTTGTCAGGCATGCGGATCTTGGCTAAGCGAGTAACGAAGATAGTGGGTGATTGTCACGGGTCACCCCTTCATTCTGACTTAACTGAATTAAGTACAAGAGTATATATTGGAGAAGAAGTAAGCATGAATTGAAAGAGAAACAATAGTACTTGCATTAATTCATGAAGAACAGCAGAGCTCCGCACCTTAATCTATGAGGTGTAGAAACTCCACCGTAGAAAATATATAAGCGAAAAATGTCTTGGCATGGCCATGTGGCCAGCCTCCAAATGTGAAAAATGGCATAATATTCTTCCAATACAATAGGAAAGAATAGTATTTATACTAAACTAGTTACTAAGGATTACAAAAATTGAGTAACTAAGTGCAGAGAGTGCAGAAATCCACTTCTGGGGCCCACTTAGTGTGTGCTTGGGCTGAGCATTGAGCTTTACACGTGAATAGGCCTTTTCTAGAGTTAAACGCCTGCTTGGATGCTAGTTTGGTCGTTTAACTCCAGTTCTGGTGCCAGTTCCGGTGTTTTACGCCAGAAAAGGGTCTCTGGCTGGCGTTGAACGCCAGTTTGGGCCATCAAATCTCGGGCAAAGTATGGACTATTATATATTGATGGAAATCCCAAGATGTTAGCTTTTTAGCCCAATTGAGAACGTGCCAATCAGAATCCAACAGCATCTGCAGTCCTTTCTCAGCCTCTGAATTAGATTTTTGCTCAGGTCCCTCAATTTCAGCCAGAAAATATCTGAAATTACAGAAAAACACACAAACTTATAGTAAAGTCTAGAAATGTGATTTTTGCATAAAAACTACTAAAAATATAATAAAAAGTAACTAAAACATACTAAAAACTATGTACAAACAATGCCAAAAGGCGTATAAATTATCCACTCATCACAATACCAAACTTAAATTGTTGCTTGTCCCCAAGCAACTAAAAACAAAATAGGATAAAAAGAAGAAAAATAAATAAATTTCAAAATATCAATGAAGCTTAGTTTCAATTAGATGAGCGAGACTAGTAGTTTTTTGCTTCTGAATAGTTTTGGCATCTCACTTTATCCTTTAAAGTTCAGAATGATTGGCATCCATAGGAACTCAGAATTCATATAGTGTTATTGATTCTCCTAGTTTAGTATGTTGATTCTTGAACACAGCTACTTTATGAGTCTTGGCCGTGACCCTTAGCATTTTGTTTTCCAGTATTACCACCGGATACATAAATGCCACGGACACATAACTGTGTGAACCTTTTCAGATTGTGACTCAGCTTTGCTAGAGTCCCCAGTTAGAGGTGCACAGAGTTCTTAAGCACACTCTTTTTGCTTTGGGTCACGACTTTTACCACTCAGTCTCAAGCTTTTCACTTAGACCTTCATGACACAAGCACATGGTTAGGGACAACTTGATTTAGCCGCTTAGGCCAGGATATTATTCCTTTGGGCCCTCCTATCCATTAATGCTCAAAGCCTTGGATCCTTTTTACCCTTGCCTTTTAGTTTAAAGGGTTATTGGCTTTTTGCTCTTGCCTTTTGGTTTAAAGAGCTATTGGCTTTTTTTGCTTTCTTTTTCTTTTTCTTTCTTTTTCTTTATTTTTCTCCATTTTTTTTCGCAAGCTTTATGTTTTTCACTACTTTTTCTTGCTTTAAGAATCAATTTTATGATTTTTCAGATTATCAATAATATTTCTCTTTTTTCATTATTCTTTCAAGAGCCAACAATTTTAACATTCATAAACTTCACTATAAAAAATACGCACTGTTCAAGCATTCATTTAGAAAACAAAAAGTATTGCCACCATATCAAAATAATTGAACTATTTTCAAGATAGAATTCAAAATTCATGTACTTCTTTTTCTTTTTCAGAAAACATTTTTCATTTAAGAAAGGTGAAAGATTCATGGACATTCATAGCTTTAAGACATAGACACTAAACACTAATGATCATGTAATGAAGACACAAACATAGTTAAAACATATAGCATAAAAACCAAAAACAGAAAAGAAAATAAACAAGGAGATTAAAGAACGGGTCCACCTTAGTGATGGTGGCTTCTTCTTCCTCTTGAAGAACCAATGGAGTTCTTGAGCTCCTCTATGTCTCTTCCTTGCCTTTGTTGCTCCTCTCTCATGGCCTTTTAGTCCTCTCTGATTTCATGGGGGATGATGGAGTGCTCTTGGTGCTCCACTCTTAGTTACTCCATGTTGGAACTCAATTCTCCTAAAGAGGCATTGAGTTGCTCCCAATAGTTATGTGGAGGGAAATGCATCCCTTGAGACATCTTAGGGATTTCTTGATAAGGGACTTCCTCATGCTCTTGTTGAGGTCCATGATGAGCGGATAAGTTATACGCTTTTTGGCATTGTTTTTAGGTAGTTTTTAATATGTTTTAGTAACTTTTTATTATATTTTTATTAGTTTTTAAATAAAAATCACATTTCTGGACTTTACTATGAGTTTTTGTGTTTTTCTGTAATTTCAGGTATTTTCTGGCTGAAATTGAGGGAGTTGAGCAAAAATCTGATTCAGGCTGAAAAAGGACTGCTGATGCTGTTGGATTCTGACCTCCCTGCACTCGGAATGAATTTTTTGGAGCTACAGGATTCCAATTGGCGCGCTCTCAATTTTGTTGGAAAGTAGACATCCAGGGCTTTCCAGCAATATATAATAGTCCATATTTTGCTCAAGGATAGATGACGTAAACTGGCATTCAACGCCAGTTCCATGTTGAATTCCGGCGTTAAACGCCAGAAACAGGTTACAAGTTGGAGTTAAATGCCAGAAACAGGTTACAACCTGGCGTTTAACTCTAGAAACAGCCTAGGCACGTGTAAAGCTCAAGTCTCAGCCCCAGCACACACCAAGTGGGCCCCAGAAGTGGATTTCTGCACTATCTATCTTAGTTTACTCATTTTCTGTAAACCTAGGTCACTAGTTTAGTATTTAAACAACTTTTAGAGATTTATTTTGCACCTCATGACATTTTTAGATCTAAACTTTGTACTCTTTGACGGCATGAGTCTCTAAACTCCATTGTTGGGGGTGAGGAGCTCTGCTGTGTCTCGATGAATTAATGCAATTATTTTTGTTTTCTATTCAAACATGCTTGTTTCTATCTAAGATGTTCATTCGCACTTCAATATGATGGATGTGATGATCCATGACATTCATCACCATTCTCAACCTATGAACGCGTGACTGACAACCACCTCCATTCTACCTTCGATTGAATGAGTATCTATTGGATTCCTTAATCAGAATCTTCGTGGTATAAGCTAGAATCCATTGGCAGCATTCTTGAGAATCCGAAAAGTCTAAACCTTGTCTGTGGTATTCCGAGTAGGATTCAGGGATTAAATGACTGTGACGAGCTTCAAACTCACAAGGGTTGGGCATAGTGACAGACGGAAAAGGATCAATGGATCCTATTCCAGCATGAGTCAGAACCGACAGATGATTAGCCGTGCGGTGACAGCGCACCTGGACCATTTTCACTGAGAGGACGGATGGTAGCCATTGACAACGGTGATCCACCAACACACAGCTTGCCATAGGAGGAACCTTGTGTGCGTTAAGAAGAAGACAGGGGGAAAGCAGAGATTCAGAAGTCAAAGCATCTCCAAAACTCCAACATATTCTCCATTACTGCATAACAAGTATTTAATTCATGCTCTTTTATATTTCGTAATCCAAACTGATAATTATAATTGATATCCTGACTAAGAATTACAAGATAACCATAGATTGCTTCAAGCCAACAATCTCTGTGGGATTCGACCCTTACTCACGTAAGGTATTACTTGGACGACCCAGTGCACTTGCTGGTTAGTGGTACGAGTTGTGAAAAGTGTGATTTACAATTCCTGCACCAGTCCATAAGTGGGCTCTCTTGTTTGCTCCATCCTCTTTCTAGTTATGGGTTTTTGAGATGAATCTCTCCATCTCCCATAACTCAGAGTTGGAAGCAACTGCCTTCCCTTTCCTCTTCCTAGAGGTTTCTCTGGCCTTAGGTGCCATTAATGGTTATGGAAAAATAAAAAGCAGAGCTTTTTTCCACACCAAACTTAAAAGGTTTGCTCATCCTCGAGCAAAAGAAGAAAGAAAGGATTAGAGAAATAAGAGATGGAGGAGGTGGAGGTGTGTAAATGGTTCGGCCAAGGAAGGTTTTAGGTGGTTATGATGTGTGAAAAAGAAGGAGTGATGAGGGGCTAATATAGGAGTGGAGTGGAGAGGGAATTCTTGTAATAGGGGTTTGTTTTGGGAGGGAGATGGTTTTAATTTGAATGGGTAGGGGTAGGTAGGTTGTATGATGGTTTTGGAGGAGAAATGGAGGTGATTGGTGGAGGTTATTTTGGGGAAGAGTGTTATGGAATGGTGTGAAAAGGAGAGAAAAAGGGTTGGGGAAGGTGGGGATCCTGTGGAGTCCACAGATCCTGAGGTGTCAAGGAATTCTGGTCCCTGTACCTTTCTGGCATTTAAATGCCCCTGGACAGCCTTTTCTGGCATTTAAACGCCAGTCTGCTGCCTTTCCTAGCATTAAACGCCAGGCTAATGTCCCTTTCTGGCGTTTAACGCCCAGCCAGACACCCTTTTCTCGCATTAAACTCCAGTCAGTCTGCCAATTCTGGCGTTTAACGCCCAGAATGCTGCCAGACTGGGCGTTAAATGCCCATTCTGCTATCTTTACTGGCATTTAAACACCAGTAAGCCTGTCCTCCAGGGTATGCTATTTTTTATGCTGTTTTTGATTCCACTTTAATTCTGCAACTATTTTTATGACTCCACATGATCATCAACCTACAGAAAACATAAAATAACAATGTAAAAGTAATTAACATAGATAAATAAGATTGGGTTGCCTCCCAATAAGCGCTTCTTTAATGTCAATAGCTTGACAGTGAGCTCTTATAGAGCTTCACAGACACTCAGAGCATGATGGTGGCCTCCCAACACCAAACTTAGAGTTTGAATGTGGGGGCTCTTCTTGACTCTGTATTGTGAGAAGCTTTTCATGCTTCCTTTCCATGGTTACAGAGGAAGATCCTTGAGCCTTAAACACAAGGTAGTCCTCATTCAGTTGCAGGACTAACTCTCCTCTGTCCACATCAATCACTGCTCTTGCTGTGGCTAGGAAGTACCTTCCAAGGATGATGGATTCATCCTCATCCTTCCCAGTGTCTATAATTATGAAGTCAGTAGGGATGTAAAAGCCTTTAACCTTTATTAAGACATCCTCTACAAGTCCATAAGCCTGTTTCATTGATTTGTTTGCCATCTCTAGTGAGATTCTTGCAGCTTGTACCTCAAAGATCCCTAGTTTCTCCATTACAGAGAGTGGCATGAGGTTTATACCTGACCCCAGGTCACACAGAGCCTTCTCAATGGTCATGGTACCTATGGTGCTAGGAATTAAGAACCTTCCGGGATCCGGTTTCTTCTGAGGTAATTTTTGCTGAACCAAGGCATTTAGTTCATTGATGAGCAATGGAAGTTCATCCTCCCAACTCTCATTACCAAATAACTTGGCATTCAGCTTCATGATTACTCCTAAATACCGAGCAACTTACTCTTCAACAATACTTTCATCTTCTTCAGAGGAAGAATACTCATCAGAACTCATGAATGGCAATAGTAAGTTCAGTGGAATCTCTATGGTCTCTGTATGAGTCTCAGATTCCTTTGGTTCCTCATTAGGGAACTCCTTAGTGGTCAGTGGACGTCTATTGAGGTCTTCCTCACTGGAAATCACTGCCTCTTCCTCCTCTATAGGTTCGGCCACTTTGGATATATTGATGGCCTTGCACTCTCTCTTTGGATTCTCTTCTGTATTGCTTGGGAGAGTACAATGAGGGATTTCAGTAACTCTTTTACTCAGCTGACCCACTTGTGCCACCAAATTTCTGATGGAGGACCTTGTTTAAGTCATGAAACTGAGAGTGGTCTTAGATAGATCAGAGACTATGGTTGCTAAGTCAGAGAAGCTCTGCTTAGAATTCTCTGTCTGTTGCTGAGAAGATGATGGAAAAGGCTTGCTATTGCCAAACCTATTTCTCCCACCATTATTATTATTGAAGCCTTGTTGAGACTTTTGTTGATCATTCCATGACAAATTTGGATGATTTCTCCATGAAGGATTATAGGTATTTCCATAGGATTCTCCCATGTAATTCACCTCTTCCATTGCAAGATTCTCAGGGTCATAAGCTTCCCCTTCAGAGGAGGCTTCTTTAGTACTACCGGATGCAGCTTGCAATCCAGTCAGATTCTGAGAAATCATATTGACTTGCTGAGTCAATATTTTGTTCTGAGCCAATATGGCATTCAGAGTATCAATCTCAAGAACTCATTTCTTCTGAGTCATCCCATTATTCACAGGATTTTTTTCTGAAGTATACATGAACTGGTTATTTGTAACCATTTCAATGAGTTCTTGGGCTTCTGCAGGTGTTTTCTTCAGATGAGGAGATCCACCAGCAAAGTGGTCCAATGCATCTTGGACAAATCAGACAGACCATTATAGAATATACCTAAGATGCTCCATTCTGAAAGCATGTCAGAAGGACACCTTCTGATCAATTGCTTGTATCTTTCCCAAGCTTCATAGAAGGATTTACCTTCCTTCTGTCTGAAGGTTTGGACTTCCATTTTAAGCTTGCTCATCTTTTGAGGTGGAAAAAATTTGGCCAAGAAAGCATTGACCAACTTTTTCCAAGAGTTCAAGCTTTCTCTAGGTTGTGAGTCCAACCATATTCTAGCTCTGTCTCTTACAGCAAAGGGGAAAAGCATAAGTCTGTAGACCTCGGGATCAACCCCATTGGTCTTAACAGTGTCACAGATTTGCAAGAATTCAGCTAAGAACTGATGAGGATCTTCCAATGGAAGTCCATGAAACTTGCAATTCTACTGCATTAGAGAAACTAATTGAGGCTTAAGCTCAAAGTTGTTTGCTCTAATGGCAGGAATTGAGATGCTTCTTCCATAGAAGTTGGAAGTTGGTGCAGTAAAGTCACCAAGCACCTTCCTTGCATCTCCACCATTGTTCTCAGGTTCGGCTGCCATGTCTGCTTCTTTTTTGAAATTTTCTGTAAGGTCCTCTCCGGAGTGTTGTGCTTTAGCTTCTCTTAGCTTCCTCTTCAGAGTCCTTTCAGGTTCCGGATCAGCTTTAACAAAAATGTCTTTATCCCTATTCCTGCTCATATGAAAAAGAAGAGAACAAAGAGAGAAGAGGAATCCTCTATGTCACAGTATAGAGATTCCTTTATGTGTCAGAGGAAAAGAAGAATAGAAGAATGAGGTAGAGAGAGAATAAGAAGAATTCGAACACAGAGAGAGGGAGAGGGTTCGAACTATTAGATGAGTAGAAGAAAAATGTTAGTAAATAAATAAAATAAATAGAAAGAGATGAGAGAGAGAGTATTCGAATTTTAAGAAGATGAAAAAGAAAAATATTTTTATTTTTATTTAATTAATTAAGTTATTTCCGAAAATTTGAAAAAGAAATACAAGAAAATTAAAAACTAAAATAATTAGTTAAATAAATAGATTTTTGAAAAAGTTGTTAGTGATTTTCGAAAATTAGAAGTGGAAAAGTAGTTAGGTGGTTTTGAAAAAGATAAGAAATAGTAAACTTTTTTTAAAATTAAAACAAACAAGTCAAGTAGTTAGTTGAAAAAGATTTGAAAATAAATTTTGAAAAGACAAGAAGTTAGAAAAAGATTTTGAAATTAAAATTTTAAAAAGATATGATTGAAATTTATTTTGAAAAAGAATTGAAAAAAAAATTAAAAAGATTTGATTTTTAAAATTAAAGTTGATGACTTGACTAACAAGAAACTAAAAGATATGATTCTAGAACTTAAAGATTGAACCTTTCTTAATAAGAAAGTAACAAACTTGAAATTTTTGAATCAAAACATTAATTGTTAGTAAAGTTTTTGAAAATATGAAATAAAAATAAGAAAAAAATTTTGAAAATTTATTTAAGAAATTCGAAAATATTAAGAAGAAAATGAAAAAGATTTGATTTTTGAAAAAGATTTGAAAAGATAAAGTTTTTAAATTGAAATTTTGACTTGACAACAAGAAACAACTAAATTTTAAAAATTTTTGACCAAGTCAACTCAAAATTTTGAAAATTATGAGAAGAATAAGGAAAAGATATTTTTTTTACTTTTGAATTTTTAATGAGGAGAGAGAAAAACAAGAAAATGAAACAAAACATAAAAATTTAAGATCAAAACAAATAATGCATGCAAGAACACTTTGAATGTCAAGATGAACACCAAGAACACTTTGAAGATCATGATGAACATCAAGAAGATATTTTTGAAAATTTTTAAGAAAAGAAAGACAAGCATGCAAGACACCAAACTTAAGAACTTTTGTACTAGGAATACTAACAATTCGAAAATGCACAAGAAAAATAAGAAAAGACACAAAAAAAGAAAAATTAAAGATCAAACAAGGAAAATCATCAAGAACAACTTGAAGATCAAAGAAGAACACAATGCAGGAATTTTCAAAAATCTAAGAAAAATTAAAAACATGCAGTTGACACCAAACTTAAAAAATTTGACACTAGACTCAAACAAGAAACACAAAAATTTTTTTTTTGGTTTTATGATTTTATTAATTTTTTTGTATATTTTTCGAAAAATTTTTGGAAATAGAAAATAAAGAAATTCAAATTTTTTTTTTAATAAGAATTCCAAGACTCCTGTAATGTTAGTCTAAAGTTTCGGTCCAAAAGATTAGACATGGCCAATGGCCAGCCAAGCTTTAGCATAACAAATACAATGATGACATTTCTACAATGGAAAGTGGAAACTTCAGTCCAAAAGATTAGACATGGCGTAACAGCCAGCCAAGCTTCACATATCATCATGAAGCTCTAGAATTCATTCTTAAAAAATTTTTTGAATGATTTTTCAAAATTTTTTTTTGAAATTTTTTTTAAAAAACTTTTTGAAAAGAAAATAAAGGTTGAAACAAGAAAGAAGGATACCTAATCTAAGTAACAAGATGAACCGTCAGTTATCCAAACTCGAACAATTCCCGGCAACGATGCCAAAAACTTGGTGCACGGAATTGTGATCACACTTTTCACAACTCCGGTACAACTAACCAGCAAGTGCACTGGGTCGTCCAAGTAATAAAACCTTACGCGAGTAAGGGTCGATCCCACGGAGATTGCCGGCTTGAAGAAAGCTATGGTCATCCTATAAATCTTAGTCAGGCGGATTCAATTTGTTATGAGTTTTGATAATTAAAAGATAAATAAAACATAAATTAAACTAAAGATACTTATCTAATTCATTAGTGGGAATTTCAGATAAGCGTTTGGAGATGCTTTGTTCCTTCTGAACCTCTGCTTTCCTATTGTCTTCATTCAATCATGCGTGCTCCCTTCCATGGCAAGCTGTATGTTGGTGGATCACCGTTGTCAATGGCTACCATCCGTACTCTCAGTGAAAATGGTCCAAGTACGGTTTCTATACGGCTAATCAACTGTTGGATCTCTCGTCTTGGAAGAAAAATATCAGGCACAGCTACCGCACGGCTAATCATCTGTCGGTTCTCACTTGTGTCGGAATAGGATCTCTCTATCCTTTTGCACACTGTCACTGCGCCCAACATTCATGAGTTTGAAGCTCGTCACAGTCATCCCGTCCCAGATCCTACTCGGAATACCACAGACAAGGTTTAGACTTTTCGGATCTCAGGAATGCTGCCAATTGGTTCTAGCCTCTACCACGAAGGTTCTAATCTCACAGATTAGAATGCTCTATTGTCAGGAGAGGCAAGTCAAATCCGTGGATCAGAGACCCAAGTGACTATACTCCGGCTGTCGTCCAATGATTACGTTGAACATCATGTAGACCACTTGTGCTTGTCAGGTACGCGGATCTTGGCTAAGCGAGTAACAAAGATAGTGGGTGATTGTCACGGGTCACCCCTTCATTCTGACTTAACTGAATTAAGTACGAGAGTATATCTTGGAGAAGAAGTAAGCGTGAATTGAAAGAGAAACAATAGTACTTGCATTAATTCATGGAGAACAGCAGAGCTCCGTACCTTAATCTATGAGGTGTAGAAACTCCATCGTAAAAAATACATAAGAGAAAAATGTCTTGGCATGGCCGTGTGGCCATCCTCCAAATGTGAAAAATGGCATAATATTCTTCCAATACAATAGGAAAGACTAGTATTTATACTAAACTAGTTACTAAGGATTACAGAAATTGAGTTACTAAGTGCAGAGAGTGCAGAAATCCACTTCTGGGGCCCACTTGGTGTGTGCTTGGGGTGAGCATTGAGCTTTACACGTGCATAGGTCTTTTCTGGAGTTAAACACCAGCTTGGATGCCAGTTTGGGCGTTTAACTCCAGTTCTGGTGCTAGTTCCGGCGTTTTATGCCAGAAAAAGGTCTCTGGCTGGCGTTGAACGCCAGTTTGGGCCATCAAATCTCGGGCAAAGTATGGACTATTATATATTGCTGGAAAGCCGAAGTTGTTAGCTTTCCAGCGCAATGGAGAACGCACCAATTGGACTTCTGTAGCTAAAGAATAACACATTTGAGTGCAGGGAGGTTAGAATCCAACAGCATCTGCAGTCCTTTCTCAGCCTCTGAATCAGATTTTTGCTCAGGTCCCTCAATTTTAGCCAGAGAATACCTGACATTACAGAAAAACACACAAACTCATAGTAAAGTCCAGAAATATGATTTTTGCATAAAAACTACTAAAAATATAATAAAAAGTAACTAAAATATACTAAAAACTATGTAAAAATAATGCCAAAAAGCATATAAATTATCCGCTCATCACTTATCTTCCAAACTCGACAATTTCACTCACTTATCACCCAAATCCAATTTATTCACCTACCTTCATCTGCACAACCTATCTCAAATTGTTCTAATCTTACAGCTACAATTAAACTTAGCTTCTTAGAAATCCTTACTTACCTTAGCCCACTAAACTCTTCAAGTATTCAAGCTTAAGATATGTCTAGCCACTATTCTACTACTTTTATTCGCAACTATCATGTACTATTGCATTGCACAAGCTTCTGCTGCACCACTCTGATTTTTCTGTCACTAATTAATTAACTAATCCAATTGTTCAATTAAGTCATACATCATTATCAGATTATAAAACCTAGGCTTACTTCTGAACTTCCTCAACTTGACCCAAATAGGATTTTACTCTCATCCTAAGACTAAGTAATAACTTAGGGCCTTATAGCATCTCTATGCCTAACTCAAGGTCTCATTAAATCCTCAATTTCAATATTTGTATTTCCTAGGACCTCAACAACAACTAGAGTATCTATTCCGGTTATTCATCTTTACTTTAAGTGTAACACAACAACTCAACATACTAAACAACCAACGAATTTTCACTTATCATAACTAAATCAAATGTTAAACTCAGCCAAAAATTGAAGCCTAAATTTATTCTCACTTATTTTTCTCCTTCTCTACTTACCTCTGCACTCTATAATTCACCATGTACCAAATGTTATATTAACCACCCTATAATCTACACGTAGAAACCAAAGTCAAGTGCGGGAATTTCCTGGGTGATAGCTTAACTCCAAATCTTAGTCTTTTAGTAGTTTTGTCCATATCTATGAAGGCAATTCCTTCCTTGCTTCCTATCTTCAACACAAGCACAAATGCAGTAGGCTCCAGATCGTGAGTCAGAGAATTTACTTCGTATAGCCTCAACTATCACGATGCATAAACCATTATTTCCTAGTGTTACATCGGAACGCACTCCAGGACTTCCAACGAAGCATCATCGTAGATCCCAACTGGTTCATGGGGTCAAGCAGTGCAAACGCTAGTGCTGTAGTTAATCTTTCTTTTAAGTTTTGAAGAATTTCCCCCTATAATATGATGTTTGCACCAATGGGCACCTTTGTGTCTCGACTCAGTCATTGGTAACGCCATTTGCAAAACCGAAGCTTCACAACTTCTCGTAAGGTTGCACGCTCACCGGTTTCATCCTTCGTGTTCATAAGTTGTATCCTAAGGAATTAACATATCGATGGTGGCGTCTAAGGATTGCATGCGATGTCGTAATGAGCTCAAGTTATCTAAAGGGACACCAAGCTCAAAGGAGAACAAATAATTCGAATGGTTTCCATAAGAAATTAAAAAGATACATTGTTTTGTGATCAGACAAGGTTGTAGAAAATAAGAAAATGCACTAGAAAGAGAATTGGAGTGCACCTCAAGGAAGGAATTTCAAATAAATAAATTTTGGTAGAAACAATAAGACAAATTGAATCAAAATAGGTCTTTACTAGTTTTAAGAGGATCACGAGCCCTCGAATAAAGGTGGTTCAACCTAACAGCACATGTTCAGGCTTACATCAAAGGGTACAAGATTCGGGTGAGGATATGTGCAAACAAGGAATGGGATTGGGCAAAGTTCCATTCATTCACCAAGAGGGATTCCGGAAAAAAGAACTCCAATGCAATTTACAAGGAAAAGATAGGTAGGTTCACAAGGATGTATTGGTGCTCTCCTTCATATAAAACCTCACACCGCCATTAAGATTACCGCGCTTCCATAGCATTACTCTGACTCATTGATCTTTAAGAATTTTGATTATTCGCTCACGTCAACCAAAAATGTCCCTAAGTTCTATCAGCTCTAACGGCAATACGCTATGCGGCACAAGTGAATTTGGTCCTAAATTTGATACTAAGTATGCCACCTCTATTCTCAAACCTTTCTCTCCGTCACAAGCTAGGTGTAACATGATGTTCCAATATCACGCAACGCAGTTAAAGCTTTATAACCAAGTATACACCTACCCTTTTACCTCAGGCGTGCCACTTGGTATCGAAGGCGTGACACGCCAGCTCTAAACCATCACTTGGACGTGCCACTTGAAGACCCAGGCATGGCATGCCAAGCTTGAAGGAGCCACCTTAAGGTGGGCGTGCCACTTGGGCATCAAGGCATGGCACGCCAGTACAAATTTTCAGAGAAGAGGTTGAAGGTCCAAGCACTTGGGCGTGCCACTTGGTGTCGACGGCGTGGCATGCCAGCTCTCATCGTTACTTAGGCATGGCACTTGAAGACTTAGGCGTGGCACGCCAACACTAAAGAAGGCCAAAGCAAAGCTGGGCATGCCACTTGAAGACCCAGGCGTGGCACGCCAACACTAGAGAAGGCCAAGCAAAGCTGGGCTTGCCACTTGAGGTTACAAGCGTGGCACGCCAACTCTCATTATTCACCTGGGCGTGCCACTTGAATGCTGGGCATGGCACGTCAGCTACTGGAGCATGGAAGAATGCTGGGCGTGGCACGCCACACACTGGGCGTGGTATGCCAGTTCTATTTTCCAGAGAAGAGAGTGAAGCACATACAAGGGGCGTGGTACGCCAAACCCTAGGCGTGCCATGTTAGTTCAACTTTCCAGAGAGGAAAAGAAGAAGGATAAAGCCTGGGCGTGCCACTTGGGCTCGAAGGCGTGGCACGCCAGGCCAACCAAAGCCTAAGAAGACTCTGGGCGTGCCACTTGGGTTCGAAGGCGTGGCACGCCAGGGACACCAATACATGGGGCGTGCCACTTGAAGAGCTGGGCGTGGCGTGCCATGCCAAATTGGAGGCTGGGCGTGGCACGCCACTTAAACGCTAGGCACACGTCAAGCTGGAAGGTCACTTTTATTGAGTTTTCCTTTCCCTTTAATTGTAATTTTCTTTTCTCTTTTGTATTTTCTTTATTCTAGTGCTAGGATTAGTATAAATAACCCCTGAAAGTACTGAGAATGGATTGTTGAGTAGTAGTTTTTATTGAAGTATAGTTAGATTTACTTTTCACATCATCTCTTCCATCTCTTGTACTTTTCTCTAAGCTATGAGTAGCTAAATTCCCTCTCATTGAGAGAGGGAGCTCTGTTCTACTTGATGGATTAATGATAGTGAATTTCTTCTTCTCTTTATATTCTCTTTGATTTGCTAAAGTAATTTCGTTTTAATGCTAGTGTTCAATCATCTTGGGAAAGAGGTTGAATGCAAAATGGGTTTCATGGGAACCTTGGAAAAGGAAACATGAAACCATGCTTGAAATCCCTTTTCACATGTGAGTAGATCTGGGTTTTGATGATTGGATATTGTGATATATAATCCACCTTCTATTATGGATCTACAAGAATGTCTGGTATAATCAGGGACCAAGCATATCTCTCTTCATGAGCAATTGGACTAAGAAATTGGCTGATTATCAAGATTTGAGAGATTGAGCCACCAAGGGATTGGGGCTCAATCAATCAAGATTGCCAAGAGGTCAATGAGTTGCATGATTGAAGAGGAGATGAGCTGGATTTAATCCAAAGAGAACAACATCTCCTGATCTCAATGAATTCTCCCTATTCTTACTTCTCACATTCTTTATAGCTTTCTTTACATTCTGCTATTCCCCATTCCCATTTACAATTCAGTCATTTATGTTTCTGCACTTTACATTCTTGCCATTTACTCTTCTTCATTTTATTGCTTTTCTTTACCTTTGAGCCATTTACAATTCTGCTATTTAAAATTCTGCAATTAGACTCTATATTGCTCAGCTTGACTAATTCACTATTGATTAAAATTTCTCAAATCTACCAATCTCTGTGGATACGATCCCACTCCATTGTGGGTTATTACTTGACCACAATTTTGGTGCACTTGCCAAAAGAACAGATTCATGATTTTATATGGGGAGTGAATTCTGGTCAACAAGTTTTATGGCGCTGTTGCCGGGGATTGGTTTGAATCTGACAATGACTAAATTGATAGGGAGCTAGATTAAGCATTTTAATTACCTTGTTAATTTCTTTTTCAGTTATTCAATTTTTCCTTTTCTATTTTGTTTTATTTTTACTTTGATCATTTTAGTTACTCATTGTTCATATTTCCACTCTTCTTGCTGCTCTATTAACTATTTGATTAATTGCACCAACTAAGCTAACCACTAATCTTAACAAGAGTGCTTCCTTCACTCGTCCTCTGTTTGCTGTTGTTGAATGTATGACAGGTAGAAGGGGAGAAACTTCATCCTCTTTCGATAGTAAACCCGAGAAGACCTTCCTTAGATTAAGGAGGGAAGCAAGAGGCAAAGGCATAGTTGGAGAGGAAGTAGTGGAGGAAGACCTGAGAACCACTATGGAGGAAAAGGTGCATAACCATGTTGGAGAGGATGCTGGCAATCATGTTGGGCAAGAGAGGAGAGTCTTAGGCTCTTACATCAACCCAAATCCAGGAAACTGTGGCAGTAGCATCCTGAAGCCAACAATTCATGCTAACAACTTTGAGTTGAAACCTCAACTCATCACACTTGTCCAGAATAATTGTTCATATGGAGGGGGTGCCCAAGAAGACCCAGACCAACATCTCACTACATTCTTGAGGATTTGTGACACTGTAAAGTCCAACGGTGTACACCCTGACACTTACAAGCTACTTTTGTTCCCTTTTTCGCTCAGAGATAAGGCAGCAAAGTGGTTGGAAGCATTTTCCAAGGAAAGATTGACCACTTGGGATGATGTTGTGAACAAGTTTCTAGTAAGATTTTACCCTCCACAGAGAGTCAATAGATTGAGAGCTGATGTGCAAACCTTCAGACAGCAAGATGGTGAAACCCTTTATGAGGCCTGAGAGAGGTTCAAAGATCTGACAAGGAAATGCCCACCAGATATGTTTAATGAGTGGATGCAGTTGCACATCTTCTATGAGGGACTGCTATATGAGTCAAAGCAGGCAGTAGATCATTCTTCAGGGGGCTCAATCAACAAGAAGAAGACCATTGAAGAAGCCATAGATGTCATAGAGACTGTGGCTGAGAATGAGTACTTCTATGCTTCAGATAGAACTCAAAAGAAAGGAATGATGGAGATCAATTCTATGGATGCCTTGTTAGCCCAAAATAAGGTGATCACTGCACAACTAGCAGCCTTAACCAAGAAGGTAGAGAAGAATCAAGTCTCAACTATTCAAGCCCAAGCCCCTCCACAAGAAGGAGATGCACCAGAAGTTGAATGTGAATGGGAGCAAGCTAACTATGTGAACAATCCATCTAAACCACCATATGATCCAAACTCCTAGACATATAACCCAGATTGAAAGAACCACCCAAATTTTGGGTGGGGAATCCAACAAAGCCACAACCAAGACCACAAACCATACCAATCTAGCCAATACAACAACCACAACCCTAACCATCAATCAAGCAACAACAAACCCTACCACAACTCACACAATGCACCATACCACAACTCACACAACCAACAACCACAAAACAGCCACCACCAAGATACATCATCCTCAACCATGAAACCATGTGAAACTAGCAGCAATTTTTTAAAATTGGAGGCTGTCAGCCCAATTGACAGGGACTATTTCTACTGTCCTGGAGAGACAAATACATGCTGAACGAAAAATAGATGCAAACCAAGAGGAGTTCAGATCCAACATAAGAAATCAAAGGGCAGTAATTTCAAAATTGGAAGCACAAGTGGGGAGCTTGTCTAAAAAAATACCAATGCCTACACATACATTTCCTAGTAAAACCATGGCCAATCCAAGAGGGGAATGTAAGGCCATCACACTAAGAAGTGGAAAAGTTGTAGAAGAAGCACCCCCAAGCCAAAGCAACCAAAAAGAAAAAGCTGCAAAGGAACCTGAAACCAAGCAAGAAGAAGAGACCCCTGCACCATCTTCACCAAAGTAAGTCCTAAAACCTTATGTTCCACAAGCACCCTATCCACAAAGGCTGAGGAAGGATGGGAAAGACCGCCAGTTCTCTAGATTCCTAGAAATCTTCAAGAAGCTCCAGATCAACATACCTTTTGTAGAGGCGTTAGAGCAAATGCCACTCTATGCCAAATTTTTAAAGGAGCTCATCATAAGAAAGAGGAACTAGGGTGAAAAGGAAACTATAGTGCTAATTGAGGAGTGCAGTGCCATCATACAAAAGAAGCTACCTCAAAAGATGAAAGACCCTGGGAGTTTCCAAATTCCCTGCATCATAGGTGATATCAACATTGAGAAAGCATTGTGCGATCTGGGGGCCAGCATCAACCTCATGTCTTTGGCAATGATGAAGAGGATGAGGATTGAGGAGGCCAAACCAACTAGAATGGCACTCTAATTGGCCGATAGAACATTCAAGTTTCCTCATGGGGTAGTGGAAGATTTGTTGGTAAAAGTGGGAGAGTTCATATTCCCAGCTGACTTTGTTGTGCTTGACATGAAGGAAGAACCCAATACATCAATCATCCTAGGAAGGCCATTCCTAGCTACTGCTGGAGCTATTATTGATGTTCCAAAAGGGGAGCTAGTCTTGAAATTTTGCATGAGGAGAAGATGGTCTTCAATGTCTTCAAGGCCATGAGTTACCCCAAGGAATCCATTAGAGAATGCATGATAGTGGACACAATTAAAGATCTCGTTCAAGGAGTCCTACAGGAAGAATAATGTGAAGTAATCATAGAGCAAGATCAACAAACTCCATGTGGTGAACTACCACAAAAGACTATGGAAGGACCAATCATGTTGGATAAGACAAGTAACATGGAAGTGGAGGCACCGAAATTGGAACTAAAAGCTCTACCTCCAAGCTTGAAATATACTTACTTGGGTGACAACAACACATACCCAGTGATCATCAATTCAAGTTTGAATGAACAACAAGAAGAGGAGCTAATCCAAGTGCAGAAACAACACAAGGATGCTATAGGGTGGACACTTGCAAACTTAAAAGGAATCAGCCCTTCAATGTGCATGCACAAAATCTTACTTGAAGAAGGTTCAAAGACCATAAGACAGCAACAGAGAAGGCTAAATCCAACAATGAATGAAGTAGTGCAAAAGGAGGTGCTAAAGTTGTGGCAAGCAGGGGTGATTTACCCATCTAAGACAGCCCCTGGGTAAGCCCTGTGCAAGTAGTTCCCAAGAAAGGAGGGATCACTGTTGTACCAAATGAGAAGAATGAATTAATACCAACAAGAACAGTGACTGATTGGCTAGTGAGGGAAAATTAGATTTTCACACAATCTAACCGGCAAGTGTACCAGGTCGCATCAAGTAGTAATAACTCACATGAGTGAGGTCGATCCCACAGGGATTGATGGATCAAGCAACTTTAGTGAGGTGATTAGTTTAGTCAAGCTAACAGTGGTGAATTGGGTGAAATTGAGCAGCAGAAAGTAAATTGCATGGAATTTAAATTGCTGAAAGTAAATTGATAGAATCTTAAAGAGAAAGAAAGGTAAATTGCGGCAAATGTAAAGGGAATTGGGTGCAGGGGAATTAAAGAAAGCAGTAAATCAGAACTCAGAACAATTGTAGAAGATTTAAATTGCATGAAAAGTAAATTCAGATCACAGCAAGCTCAAATCTAAAGTTGCAGAACGTAAATTTTCAGAGGAGAATTGCAGAAATTGAAAATCTTTCTGAAGTGAAACTGAATTCAATACTGAAAAATAAAATATCACAGAAAGCCTTCTATTCTATTCCTACTCCTACTCCTACTGTTGCCTACTACTACTGTAGCCTACTCCAGCGCTCCTACTAACTACTTGCCTCCTTGAAATGAAACTGATGCCTTTATATAGGCTTTACAAAATGACAAAGGAAATTAAAATTAAAAACAAATTACAATTAAATGAAAATCCAATTCTAGATGCTCCTTCTGCCTTTGCTTGAGTGATCTGAGTGGGCTTTGCTTGCTGTAGTTCAAATAGGCTCAGAATGAAATTAATTGAACAGAAATACACTTCCAGGTGAGCGTAGCATTCGGGTACCCACGTGTACGCGTGCTACACGCTTGCGCATCCCTGGTGTTTTCGCCCATCGACGCGTACGCGTCACTTACGCATACGCGTCCCTTGCAGCGTTCACAAAACAAACGTAGCGTTCATGCAACGAACGCTCCTCCCACGCGTAGGGGTCATTTACGCGTACGCATGGATTGCAAAATGTCAAATCCACACTGCGCTCAATTCGCGCATTTGCGTGCTTTCTTCCAGAAATCACATCCATGCGTACGTGTCATGCACACGTACGCGTCGATGGATAATCTTCAAATCCAAACTTTGCGCTTTGTCGCAGGCGTTCTCTAATAAAGAACGTAGCATTCTCACTGAATGAACGCTGATCCCCGACCCACGCGGATGCGCCATGTATGCGTACGCGTGGTTTTGCAAAATTATCATTTGCGCATCCGCGTCCTGTACGCGTGAGCGTCGGTTGCAAAACTCTAATTCCAATTTTGAATTTGCCCAAAAATGCTCCTTTAGTTAACTTAGCGTTCTCGTTGCAAATGAGCGCTGATTGTGAAAACAGAGCTCGCTTTCTTGATTTAGTCATGGGCCACGCTTTTAAAAGCGTGGCCTAAGGCTCCAAAGCATGCCCAATCTCTTAAATGTGCCCCAAAATTTCTCTTTTCTCCTTTTTAGCTTATTTTGTGATTTTTTGCTTCTTTTTATTCTTATTTCCTACAAAGTTTATAAAATCAAAAGATCAAAGAAATATACCATTTAAGTACAAAAGCATTCAATATTTAAGCACTAATCATCAATTTCTTGTATGAAAAAGCATAGAAAAACATGACATGATGACATGTCATCACAATACCAAACTTAAACCTTGCTTGTCCCCAAGCAAGAAAAGAATCAAGTAGTAAAGATTGACAATCCATGGTAAGAAGAAATAGCAACTCAATGTTCATGGTTGGCTAGTTTTCTATGCATGCTACAATCACAAAAGAAATGTAAATGATTGGTGCTTCTATCTAGCTCATTTTATGAAATCTTTTCCTTATATTTCTTCCTTGAAACAAGCTTTTGATTTTCTTATTAGCTTCTCCTTTTGGGTGCTTTGCCCCATGAGTTGATAACAAAGCTACGACTTTAAATGCTTTGTTTTTAAGTATTACCACTTGATACATAAGCACCACAAGCATTTAATTAGAGGACTTCATTAAGCTCATTTGTTTCTTTTCTTGACTCTCTAATCATTGAAGCTCAGAGCCTTGAGCCTTGAGGGAGTGCTTTTGCACTTGAGCCTAGCCTTGACTCTAAGTGTTTTGTTTTTAAGCTTTTTGCCTGATACATAAACATCACAAGTATTTAACAATTGAATTGTCATTGGTACTCAGAGCCTTCAGCTTTCTCATTCTTTCCCTTTTGCTTTTTCTTGCTTTAATTTGCAATTATTTTTTCAAGGTTTTCATGATTTCAAAAATTTCATAAAATGTCCTAGATGAAAACTTCAATTAAATAAAATCTAATGCAATTGAGCAACAATTAATCATACTAGCTTTCCAATACTTGTATGCCCATGCTAAGTTCTTCTTTAATGCCTTGTTTGTTTATGAACATGATACTTTATTGCTTTTGAACTAACAAAATTCAAGATAGTAGTCATAATGTCACAGCAAGATGTTATAATTTAGTAAACAAACTATGCTTATTCACAACACACATGCATACAGAGAAGATAAAGACAATCATGCAATTTAAAGTGCTAGAAACAAATGAGAGGAAAAGGAACTTTACCACCTTGAAATTCATCTTCTCTGTTGTTGTCCTTTTCCTCCTATTCTTCCCCCTTCCCATACCAACTTAGAGTGTTTGCTCATCCTCAAGCAACAATTAGTACAGTGATGATGGGGTTTATAATGGATCATGAGTGTCTTTCCAATAAAATGTTAGTAGTACATGTGTTTAAGCAAGCAAAATAACAGTGAAGGCACAGAAAACATAGACATTGTGATTGAAAAAATAAGAGGGTGTGCATGATACATTGCATAAAGAATAAGTGGCACACCAAACTTAGTGTGACACTTTCACTTGGAATTGATGCAAGTATCCAGTATAGATTGGAAACAAATTTTTGTTGCATAGCAACACCAAACTTAGAATGCAACCATATGTCAATTTATTTAAACTAAGACTAAACAAAGGGAACTATTATATGTTAAATACAATTACCAAGCGAAGAATCTATCAGGAATAAGGATTTCTTGGTGAGGTATTAACAAAACAGTTAAGGAGCAAAATAAATGAAAGCATTAAAAACAAAGAAATTACTAAAGAGAATAATAAAAATGTCTAACTAAAAGAAAGATAACACTGCAAAGACATTATGATTATACAGACATGTGATGTTGCTGAATAAATTACATAGAAAATAAGTGACACACCAAACTTAGAATCTTAGTCTGACACTTTCATTTTTGATTTGATGCAATCATCCAGAAGGATTTAAAACAAATTGTTGCAGGGCAACACCAAACTTAGAATGTAATCATATGCCAATTTATTGAAATTAAACAAAGCAGACAGAGAAAGTAAACAAAGAAAAGAAATGAAATGTTACCTACGGTTGGGTTGCCTCCCAACAAGCGCTCTTTTAGTGTCATTAGCTTGACATGTTGTTCTTCACTTTCTTCCTCTTTTTCCAGTTTATTAAGAGGAATGACCTCAAGGGGGGAGAAGAGTCAGCTATTATCCCCTGTTTTGGTCTCTCCTCAGCAAGCTTCCTTTTGTTATTTGCTAGATTGAACTTGCTTGCAGGATCAGGGGTAGAATTGTTTGCAGTTGACCTTTTCTTGAATGTTGTCCTTGGTATCTTGGTCACAATCCTCTCTTCGGTACTCTTGTTAGTTGCCTTCACTTCTTGGATATCAAGACTTGGTGGTTGTGTGATTGTTGGAGTGTTTTCTTCATCAAGAGCTGATGCCAAGGCATCTTAGGCTAGTTTCACTAGCATTTTTTATGTTATTTTTAGTTGTTTTATGCATTTTCTTGAGCCTTAAGTAATCATTTGGGCCAAATAGTCATGCTTGTCTTAAATCATTCAAACATGAAGATTTTTATGCAAATTCCATGAGTTTTTAGTTATATTCCTTGAATGCTATGAATGGAAGAATTCTCATGAATTTTAGCAAGACTTTGATGCAACTGTTTGGATGATTTCAGGGAAGAAGAGGCTAGGCAAGGAAGCAACAAAATCAATAAAGGAAGCTTGAATATCACATGTGGAGTTTAAGTTCCAGTTTAAGCCTAAACTGGAGCTTAAACGCCAGAATCATGAAGGCTAAGAAATGCTGGAATTGAAGTTTAACCTCCAGTTTAACCTTAAACTGGAGGTTAAACGCCAGAATGAAAAGTCTCACCAAGAGAAGCTTTCTCACAGTGAATTGGATTGAGTGAACTTGCTTGTTGGCTCAGGAGTTGGATTGTTCTTCGACCTTCTCTTCTTCATGGATATGGTCCTTTGTTTCTCGGTCACAATCCTCATTTTGGTGCTTGTTTCTACTGCCTTCACATCCTTGATCTCAGAACTTGGTTGTTGTTGGACAGTTGGAGTATCCTGTTCATCAAAATCTTCCTGAATTTGTGGTTCAATGAACCCTTCCTCTTTGCAACTCTCTGTTTCATTGGAGTGTGATCTCCCTTGATTAACCTTCTCCATTTCTTGTTCTTCTGATTCCTCCCTTGGGTTTGCCATGGTCTCACTAGAAGAATTGTGGGTAGGGATTTGCTTTGATAGATATCCAATTTGTGCTTCTAGCTTTTGAATGGCAGCACCTTGATTTTGTAAGTTGGATATCAATTCTTCCTTAAAGCCTTTCAAATCGGTTATGTCTTGACTCATGGTTGCAAGCATTCCTTCTATCCTGTTTAATTGATCTTGAAATTGTTGGTTCGGATTAGGTTGATGAGGTTGATTATCTTGGCTGTGATATGGTGGCTGGGAGTATGTGTTTTGTGTGGGTTGATAGAGTCTTTGGTTGGCGTGTTGGTAGTGGTATGACTCTTGTGTGTAGTGGAATGAGTCTTGTGGATAGTGAAATGAATTGTATGAATTTGAGAAGGAATTTTGTGCTGAGAAATGCTCAAGTGATGAAGAATTTGGATATGTAAAACTAGGAGGTGAGGTTGGATAATTCAGAGGTGATGGCTCTTGATGAATGGGGTGTGAGTAAGTGAAATCTCTTTGGTTTTGATCTTCCCAGCCACAACTTGAGTAGTGATCAAATTCACCAAAACATGGACCATTTTGTGGCTCTGGGAAGTACCCCGTTTCCTGTTCCTGATACTCCCACCCACCATGAGCATAATAACATGAATCATTCTGTGGTGGTGGAGAGTTTCTCATGGATTTTGATTGACCAAAAGATGATGGATACTCCTTTCTTTTTTGCAATGTGCTTAGTCTCAAACAATACTCATCCAAAGATAGTGGAAATCCCATAGTGAGGCAATATCACAAACAGCTAGTGGTTAGTATGCTAACAAGTGAATAAGCAAAGAAAACAAATTAAAATCTGCAAAAAGAAAAGAAAAATTGCTCAATCTAGTTAACTTCCAATTTGAGAATTGTCAATCGAAAACCAATCCCCGGCAACGGCGCCATAAACTTGATGCGCATAAACTAGTTATGCTACGATTTAGGAAATTGCACGATCGGCAAAATTCCTTCCGGCAAGTGCACCGGTTATCGTCAAGTAAAAACTCACAATAGAGTGAGGTCGAATCCCACAAGGATTGGTTGAGTGAGCAATTCGGATTAGAAGTGTGTTCTAGTTGAGCGGAATCAAGATTTAGATGAGAATTGCGGAATGTAAAATTGGCGGGAAAAGTAAATGACAAGAAATCAAAATGGCGGAATCTTAAATGGCATGAATTAAAGAGCAGAAACTAAATTGCTGAAATTAAAAGGGATGGGGGTGATTGCATGAATTTAATTGCAGAATGTAAAGAGAAGTGGAAATCAGAAATGGGGAATTCATTGGGTTATAGGAGATATTGAGATCTCCGAATCAAAACATGTTTATCTCTTCCTCAACCAATGCGTTCATTGAATTTTGCTTGGCAATCTTATATGATTGGATCCCAATCCCTTGGCTCACCAATTCTCTCTAAAAACAAACAAATTCCCAATCCCTTGGTTTAAATGTTCATAAGAAGAGATGATGCTTGATCACTGATTATACCACACAATTTCATGAACCACAATTTGGTAGGATTACATGTCACAATATCCATCCAAACCCCAATCCAATTCACTGTGAGAAAGCTTCTCTAGCATGAATCCTCCATTCCTTTCCCAAGGTTCCGAAGGATTCCAATTATGGGTAGTTTCTTTCCCAAGACAACTACCCAATGGAATTAGATCGAGAAGCTTTCTAACAAAATTCAAGAGAAAAGATTGAAGAAGAAGATAAACTATTATTGATTCATTGAATTACAATAGAGCTCCCTAACCCAATGAAAGGGGGTTTAGTGAGTCATAGCTCTGAATTCAATTACAAAGATATGAAAACTAGCTAAAAGTGAAGGTAAAAGTCCCCTCTCAGGGGCTGGATTCCCCTTTTTTCCAGTCCCCTCTTTTCCAGTCCCCTCTTTTTTTGTCCCCCTCTCAAATGCAGAAACTAAGGCCTTTAAATAGGCTCCCTAAATTACAAAATGAAATTGAAATTCAAAGCAAATTACAATCAAATAAAAATAAACTATTCTAGATGATTCTTGTGGCCTTGATTTGGTGTTGTTGATGGGCCTGCTTGCTTGAAGGGCTGAGTGACATAATTGATCCAAAAAGGATAATGATCCATTAAACTACACCCAAATGTTGCACCCCCTTTCTTGAGTCGTCACTTTGTTCTCTTGTCAACCTTGCCAATTTGATGCCAAATATAAACTATTATACCTCGTTGGAAAGCTATGGATGTCAGCTTTCTAACGCAACTGGAAGCACCTCAATTGGATCTCTACAACTCGAGTTATACTCCATGGAAGGTGAAGAGGTCAGCTGGCCTGATTGCATGTTGGTACTATGCTCTTCTATGCACATTACGGGGCTGTTTTCTCCCTCAATTTTTAGTATCCACCATGCATGCCATATATGCTTGGAAAGCTCTAGATGTCTTCTTTCTAATGCATTTTGAATCACCTCATTTGGAGTTTTGTAGCTCAAGTTATTTATGTTTGAAGAAGGCATGGTCAAGCTGTTCCATATAACACGTTTAAGCTTCAGTTTAAGGTTAAACTGAAGCTTAAACGTGGAAATGGAAAAGGTAGCCCTGGAGGTCGAACACGTTTAAGCTCCAGTTTGAGGTCAAACTGGAGCTTAAACGTGGAAATGGAGAGAGCAACCCTGGAGGAGAGTTCTTGGTCGAACACGTTTAAGCTCCAGTTTAAGGTCAAACTGGAGCTTAAACGTGGAAATGGCTCCTTGGTGCACTTCCCATTTCTGGCGTTTAACCTCCAGTTTAAGGTTAAACTGGAGGTTAAACGTGGAACTCCTTCCTGAGTGCATTATCATTCTGGCGTTTAACCTCCAGTTTGAGGTCAAACTGGAGGTTAAACGTGGAATGCTTCTTTGGTGAGACTTTTCATTCTGGCGTTTAACCTCCAGTTTGAGGTCAAACTGGAGGTTAAACTTCAATTCCAGCATTTCTTAGCCTTCATGATTCTGGCGTTTAAGCTCCAGTTTAGGCTTAAACTGGAACTTAAACTCCACATGTGATATTCAAGCTTCCTTTATTGATTTTGTTGCTTCCTTGCCTAGCCTCTTCTTCCCTGAAATCATCCAAACAGTTGCATCAAAGTCTTGCTAAAATTCATGAGAATTCTTCCATTCATAGCATTCAAGGAATATAACTAAAAACTCATGGAATTTGCATAAAAATCTTCATGTTTGAATGATTTAAGACAAGCATGACTATTTGGCCCAAATGATTACTTAAGGCTCAAGAAAATGCATAAAACAACTAAAAATAACATAAAAAATGCTAGTGAAACTAGCCTAAGATGCCTTGGCATCACAACACCAAACTTAATACTTGCTTGTCCCTAAGCAAGTTCTGAATTATTGAGAAGAAAGAATGAAACAGAAGGTAAATTCATTAGCCATATCAGTAAGTAATTGACATTGATTAATGGGGTGTTCATGCAGAAAGTTGTTGCAGCATCACTTTATTGTTTCTTAGGTAAGAATGTCACTTTTTATGTTTCCACTAAAACACTGCTATGGCCTCTTGTTATTCACATATCCTTGGCAAGTTTCTTTTCTTTGTTTTTCTTTTTCTTTGAGCTTATTTGCTCCTTGTTGCTCAGTGTCATGTGTTGCACAAGCCTTTGGCATTTTCTTTTCTTATCAGTGCACTACACATATCCACTACAGGCATTTTAGTTCACATTTCTTCTTGAGACATTGGTACCCAGCACCTCTTTGTGTGACTAAATGTTTTGTATTTAGGTTGCTCTTGATAATGGACTTTTGGTTGATAATCCCGGGTTAGTTAACCCAAGTTACCAAGTGTTGAAACACTCCTCAGAACCTATTCATCCAAGCATATCCTTAATACATAAACACCACAGGCATTTGTCTCAGAAGTTCAAACCATTGGTGCCTAGCTTATTTTCTCAATTTTTTTTTGCTTTTTGGTTGCCCTTTTTCAGTGGCTTTTTCTTCTTCTTCTTCTTTCTTTTTCATGGCCAAAGACATTTATTCATCAAGATCCATAGACAGCATCCTAATTTCCACTAAAAGTGACAATTCTAACTTTATTTCTTAGTGAGCTGACTATTCAATCAAACATGCATACCACCACTTAATCTTATTTGATTTCTTACCAAATGGAATTGAGTTACTTTTGTTCAAACATTTCTTTTATTTTATGGAAACAGAACAAGCATGGCAAGCATACATTTAAGAAGATGAAGTTTATCCAGACACTTAGACTATCACTTATTTGGAAATTAAACAAACAGACAAACAAAAACTGCAATGACTCAAACTTAAAGCAGGGGTGCATGCAAACTTCCAATATCAGCAATTCAAAGTACAAGCAATTAAGTGACAATACAACCTTTTAGCATCTTCTTTGTTGTTCATCATCCTTCCTAGCCTTGGTGTTCTCTTTGATGATGATGTATATTCCTTCCATGAGATTGATTGTCTTCCTGCAAAGCTATTAGAAGTTGCTTGTTCCCCAAGCACTTTGAGAATTGGTTAGCATGCATGTATGTTTGTAGGCCTCTGAACTTAGATTGGTGTGTGAACACCAAACTTAGTTCCTTGCCATATGCAGCAATTTGGATCATATGCAGAAAACCTTATGTGCTTTTATTAAGAAAATAACTATGAACTAGAAAAAGAAACTATGAACTAGAAATTAAACTATTGGTTAAGTAGTTTCCCTGATTGGTTGGAGCTAGTGACTAGTCATGCTGAGGTAGAAATGTGCTTTTAATGAAGTTTTTGGTGGAACACCAAACTTAGAATCTCACATTCACCCTTGAATTGTTTTGGTGTGCAACACCAAACTTAGCTCCTTGCAATACAGATAAATCTACTTAACTCTTTTATTGAAATAACTAGAAAAGAAAAACTACCTTTGGTTGGGTTGCCTCCCAACAAGCGCTTCTTTAACGTCATTAGCTTGACATGCTGTTCCTGACTTTCTTCCTCTTCCTCCAGTTTGTTAAGAGGAATGACTTCAAGTGGATAAAGGAGCTAGTTAGTGCCCCTTGTTGTGAATGCTTCTTTCCAGCAAGCTTTCCCTTGTGATTGGATTGAGTGAACTTGCTTGTTGGCTCAGGAGTTGGATTGTTCTTCGACCTTCTCTTCTTCATGGATATGGTCCTTTGTTTCTCGGTCACAATCCTCATTTTGGTGCTTGTTTCTACTGCCTTCACATCCTTGATCTCAGAACTTGGTTGTTGTTGGACAGTTGGAGTATCCTGTTCATCAAAATCTTCCTGAATTTGTGGTTCAATGAACCCTTCCTCTTTGCAACTCTCTGTTTCATTGGAGTGTGATCTCCCTTGATTAACCTTCTCCATTTCTTGTTCTTCTGATTCCTCCCTTGGGTTTGCCATGGTCTCACTAGAAGAATTGTGGGTAGGGATTTGCTTTGATAGATATCCAATTTGTGCTTCTAGCTTTTGAATGGCAGCACCTTGATTTTGTAAGTTGGATATCAATTCTTCCTTAAAGCCTTTCAAATCGGTTATGTCTTGACTCATGGTTGCAAGCATTCCTTCTATCCTGTTTAATTGATCTTGAAATTGTTGGTTCGGATTAGGTTGATGAGGTTGATTATCTTGGCTGTGATATGGTGGCTGGGAGTATGTGTTTTGTGTGGGTTGATAGAGTCTTTGGTTGGCGTGTTGGTAGTGGTATGACTCTTGTGTGTAGTGGAATGAGTCTTGTGGATAGTGAAATGAATTGTATGAATTTGAGAAGGAATTTTGTGCTGAGAAATGCTCAAGTGATGAAGAATTTGGATATGTAAAACTAGGAGGTGAGGTTGGATAATTCAGAGGTGATGGCTCTTGATGAATGGGGTGTGAGTAAGTGAAATCTCTTTGGTTTTGATCTTCCCAGCCACAACTTGAGTAGTGATCAAATTCACCAAAACATGGACCATTTTGTGGCTCTGGGAAGTACCCCGTTTCCTGTTCCTGATACTCCCACCCACCATGAGCATAATAACATGAATCATTCTGTGGTGGTGGAGAGTTTCTCATGGATTTTGATTGACCAAAAGATGATGGATACTCCTTTCTTTTTTGCAATGTGCTTAGTCTCAAACAATACTCATCCAAAGATAGTGGAAATCCCATAGTGAGGCAATATCACAAACAGCTAGTGGTTAGTATGCTAACAAGTGAATAAGCAAAGAAAACAAATTAAAATCTGCAAAAAGAAAAGAAAAATTGCTCAATCTAGTTAACTTCCAATTTGAGAATTGTCAATCGAAAACCAATCCCCGGCAACGGCGCCATAAACTTGATGCGCATAAACTAGTTATGCTACGATTTAGGAAATTGCACGATCGGCAAAATTCCTTCCGGCAAGTGCACCGGTTATCGTCAAGTAAAAACTCACAATAGAGTGAGGTCGAATCCCACAAGGATTGGTTGAGTGAGCAATTCGGATTAGAAGTGTGTTCTAGTTGAGCGGAATCAAGATTTAGATGAGAATTGCGGAATGTAAAATTGGCGGGAAAAGTAAATGACAAGAAATCAAAATGGCGGAATCTTAAATGGCATGAATTAAAGAGCAGAAACTAAATTGCTGAAATTAAAAGGGATGGGGGTGATTGCATGAATTTAATTGCAGAATGTAAAGAGAAGTGGAAATCAGAAATGGGGAATTCATTGGGTTATAGGAGATATTGAGATCTCCGAATCAAAACATGTTTATCTCTTCCTCAACCAATGCGTTCATTGAATTTTGCTTGGCAATCTTATATGATTGGATCCCAATCCCTTGGCTCACCAATTCTCTCTAAAAACAAACAAATTCCCAATCCCTTGGTTTAAATGTTCATAAGAAGAGATGATGCTTGATCACTGATTATACCACACAATTTCATGAACCACAATTTGGTAGGATTACATGTCACAATATCCATCCAAACCCCAATCCAATTCACTGTGAGAAAGCTTCTCTAGCATGAATCCTCCATTCCTTTCCCAAGGTTCCGAAGGATTCCAATTATGGGTAGTTTCTTTCCCAAGACAACTACCCAATGGAATTAGATCGAGAAGCTTTCTAACAAAATTCAAGAGAAAAGATTGAAGAAGAAGATAAACTATTATTGATTCATTGAATTACAATAGAGCTCCCTAACCCAATGAAAGGGGGTTTAGTGAGTCATAGCTCTGAATTCAATTACAAAGATATGAAAACTAGCTAAAAGTGAAGGTAAAAGTCCCCTCTCAGGGGCTGGATTCCCCTTTTTTCCAGTCCCCTCTTTTCCAGTCCCCTCTTTTTTTGTCCCCCTCTCAAATGCAGAAACTAAGGCCTTTAAATAGGCTCCCTAAATTACAAAATGAAATTGAAATTCAAAGTAAATTACAATCAAATAAAAATAAACTATTCTAGATGATTCTTGTGGCCTTGATTTGGTGTTGTTGATGGGCCTGCTTGCTTGAAGGGCTGAGTGACATAATTGATCCAAAAAGGATAATGATCCATTAAACTACACCCAAATGTTGCACCCCCTTTCTTGAGTCGTCACTTTGTTCTCTTGTCAACCTTGCCAATTTGATGCCAAATATAAACTATTATACCTCGTTGGAAAGCTATGGATGTCAGCTTTCTAACGCAACTGGAAGCACCTCAATTGGATCTCTACAACTCGAGTTATACTCCATGGAAGGTGAAGAGGTCAGCTGGCCTGATTGCATGTTGGTACTATGCTCTTCTATGCACATTACGGGGCTGTTTTCTCCCTCAATTTTTAGTATCCACCATGCATTCCATATATGCTTGGAAAGCTCTAGATGTCTTCTTTCTAATGCATTTTGAATCACCTCATTTGGAGTTTTGTAGCTCAAGTTATTTATGTTTGAAGAAGGCATGGTCAAGCTGTTCCATATAACACGTTTAAGCTTCAGTTTAAGGTTAAACTGAAGCTTAAACGTGGAAATGGAAAAGGTAGCCCTGGAGGTCGAACACGTTTAAGCTCCAGTTTGAGGTCAAACTGGAGCTTAAACGTGGAAATGGAGAGAGCAACCCTGGAGGAGAGTTCTTGGTCGAACACGTTTAAGCTCCAGTTTAAGGTCAAACTGGAGCTTAAACGTGGAAATGGCTCCTTGGTGCACTTCCCATTTCTGGCGTTTAACCTCCAGTTTAAGGTTAAACTGGAGGTTAAACGTGGAACTCCTTCCTGAGTGCATTATCATTCTGGCGTTTAACCTCCAGTTTGAGGTCAAACTGGAGGTTAAACGTGGAATGCTTCTTTGGTGAGACTTTTCATTCTGGCGTTTAACCTCCAGTTTGAGGTCAAACTGGAGGTTAAACTTCAATTCCAGCATTTCTTAGCCTTCATGATTCTGGCGTTTAAGCTCCAGTTTAGGCTTAAACTGGAACTTAAACTCCACATGTGATATTCAAGCTTCCTTTATTGATTTTGTTGCTTCCTTGCCTAGCCTCTTCTTCCCTGAAATCATCCAAACAGTTGCATCAAAGTCTTGCTAAAATTCATGAGAATTCTTCCATTCATAGCATTCAAGGAATATAACTAAAAACTCATGGAATTTGCATAAAAATCTTCATGTTTGAATGATTTAAGACAAGCATGACTATTTGGCCCAAATGATTACTTAAGGCTCAAGAAAATGCATAAAACAACTAAAAATAACATAAAAAATGCTAGTGAAACTAGCCTAAGATGCCTTGGCATCAAGAGCCTCTTGAATTGGTGGTTCCATGAGCTCTTCCTCTATGCACTTCTTTGCTTCAATTGAGTATGACTTCTCTTAATTGTCTTCCTTCACTCCTTCTTCATGATTTTCCATTAAGTCCTTTGAGAGGGAATCTTCATGTTCTATTGTCACTTCAATTAGCTTTTGTGAATATAAAATCCTTGGCTCATGTACCTCATTCTTCATTGCAATTTCACTTGACACAGGGACCTTTTCTTCTTCTTTTTCCACTTCCTCACCCACAAATTTGTCTTCTTCCTCACTGTTTGATAGTTCTGAATTTCTCCTTATTTGCTCTAAGTGCCCATCCATCTTCTTGATGAGGATTTCTTGCCTTTTCCAGGATTGTTCTTGTCTTTCCAATAATTCTCTGGACTTTTGAAGGAGATCTTCTGCTAGCTCAAGAGATGAAGGTTGAGAGAAATTTTGTGGATATGGATATGTATGGAGTGAATTTTTTGAATTGTGGAATACATTTTGTGGTTGGTGAAATGAGTTGTATGGATCTTGGAGGAAACTTTGTATTCAGGCATAATCAAGTGATGAAGAATTTTCAGATGAGAGACTGGGAGGTGAAGGTGGACAATTTTGTATGAATGAATTAAAGGTTTTCTGAAGTGATGATGGCTCTTGATAAGGGGAGTATGAACTATTGAATGATCTTTGATTTTGATTCTCCCACCCACAATTTGAGTAATTGTTGAACTCATCACAGTATGGATCATTTTGTGGCATTGGGGAGCAATCTTGCATGAATGTATTGTCAGCACGATCAAATGATGATGTTTCTTGATGAGCAAAATATGGATCATCAAGATCTCTTTAGTTTTGACCCTCCCAGCCACAATTTGCGTAATTATCATAACAATATGAGTTATGTTGTAGCTCTGGGGAGTATTCATGCTCTATTATTCCTTATTGATACTCCCATCTACCATTAGCATAATGACATGAATCATTTTGTGGTGTTGGGTAATATCCCATGGAATTATCTTGATTAGCATCTCCACATTGGTTGGATTGCTCATAATCTCTCATTTCTTGGTGATATTCCCAGCCACCATTAGGATAATGACTTGAATCATTGTGTGGTTGTGGGCAATATCCCATATGATTCTCTTGCTCATCTTGTAGCTCTGAAGCATATCTCCATTGATTGGAGTGTTCAGAATCTGTGATTCCTTGGTGATATTCCCAGCCACTATTAGGATAGTCAATTGATGGTGGTGGATAATATCCCATAAAATTTGTTTGATCACAAGATGAGTTGAACTCCATTTGAATTTTGTAAAACACATCACCAATGAAAATTCAAATTCATGTCACAGATGAGAATTTCTTAGTGAGGCAATAACTCAAACACCTTGGTGTCAGCCTAAAAATAGAAAATTAAAAAAACAAAAACAAAGAAAATGCTTAATCTAGACTTCTCACCCATTTAATCATTGTCGATCTATATCAATCCCTGGTAACGGCGCCAAAACTTGATGAAGGAAAATTAGATTTTCACACAATCTAACCGGCAAGTGTACCGGGTCACATCAAGTAGTAATAACTCACATGAGTGAGGTCGATCCAACAGGGATTGATGGATCAAGCAACTTTAGTGAGGTGATTAGTTTAATCAAGCTAACAGTGGTGAATTGGGTGAAATTGAGCAGCAAAAAGTAAATTGCATGGAATTTAAATTGCCGAAAGTAAATTGACAGAATCTTAAAGAGCAAGGAAGGTAAATTGCGGCAAATGTAAAGGGAATTGGGTGAAGGAGAATTAAAGAAAGCAGTAAATCAAAACTCAGAACAATTGTAAAAGATTTAAATTGCAAGAAAAGTAAATTCAGATCACATCAAGCTCAAATATAAAGTTGCAGAAAGTAAATTTGCAGAGGAGAATTGCAGAAATTGAAAATCTCACTGAAGTAAAACTGAATTCAATACTGAAAAATAAAAGTGTATCACAAAGAGCCTTCTATTCTACTCCTACTCCTACTCCTACTGTTGCCTACTACTACTACAGCCTACTCCAGCGCTCCTACTAAGTACTTGCCTCCTTGAAATGAAACTGATGCCTTTATATAGGCTTTACAAAATGACAAATGAAATTAAAATTGAAAACAAATTACAATTAAATGAAAATCCTATTCTAGATGCTCCTTGTGCCTTTGCTTGAGTGATCTAAGTGGGCTTTGCTTGCTGTAGTTCAAATGGGCTTAGAATGAAATTAATTGAACAGAAATGCACTTTCAGGTGAGCGTAGCATTCATTTAGAGAACGGAGCATTCGGGTACCCACGTGTACGCATGCTATACGCTTACACGTCCCTAGTGTTTCCGCCCATCGACGCGTACGCGTCACTTACGCGTACGTGTCCCTTGCAGCATTCACAAAATGAACGTAGCATTCATGCAACGAATGCTCCTCCTAGGCGTACGCGTCATTCACGCGTACGCGTGGATTGCAAAATGTCATATCCATGCTGCACTTAATTCACGCATTCGTGTGCTTTCTTCCAAAAATCACATCCACGTGTACGCGTCATGCACGCGTACGCGTCGATGGCTAATCTTCAAATCCAAACTTCGTGCTTTGTCACAGGAGTTCTCTGATAATGAACGTAGCGTTCTCACTGAGTGAACGCTGATCCCCTACCCACGCGGATGCGCCATGTAATGTGCTAAAATAAAGAACAATTGGGTTAAGCGTAGGCTCAAAATTGGTTAACAATGGAGAGTAAAAGGTAGGCTATTTGGGTAAGTGAGCTAATGAAATAATGGCCTCAATCATATAAATGCATGAATACACCAAATAATGGACATATAGATTCAAACAAATCAAAGATCATAATCATAGAAAGAGAATAATTGCACACAAAAAGGAAAAATAAGTGGTTATAAGATGTAATCACACAATTAGGCTCAAATCTCACATGCTTGTGTTCTTAGCTCAGAAACCATGTTCCAAAATAAATTCTTTCAAGCAAGTTCAACAAAAAATTTTTTCCAAGTTGGTAGGGTGCCCTAAAACAGTTTCTTGGAAAAGAAATCATCACCATAACCAAGTAGTCCTAATAAGAAAGAAGTGGTAAAAATATGTACAAATTCTAACTAACATGCAACCTATCATGCAATGCAAAAACTAGCTAGCATTGGTGTTGAAAAAGAAAATTGTTACCCACAAAGATCAGTCGGACGACCTCCCCACACTTGAAGATTGCACCATCCTCGGTGCATGCAAAGAAGAGCAAGGTGGACGGGTTGCTACAACTGATGAGCTCCTTCAAAAGGTTGTGCGGATGACTTGTTTGTTGCCCCATTCAAATCTTTTCCTTTCTCCCTTATTGGTGGCTAGCCTAAAAAGAGCAAAAAAGAAAGAAAATTAAGCCTACAACAAAGATATCATAGCAAATAAAACGTAGGCGGGGGCTAATACAAAGTAAGAGTATGGTTCTCTACTACATGGTAGCTACGACATGTAGATGAGGAAGCAATATAGGCCAAGGCATATCAATTGATACTTGATAAAAGAGTGAAATCAAAGAGTGAGGAGCATGTTGAGCATCAAATTCAAACAAGAATTAACACAAACTAGATTAATGATAAACATGAAAGCATTTGGTCCCATCCTAACTCAATGATAATGAAGTACAAAAACAAAGAATAATGAGTTAGGAAGGACTAAAGCACTAATCTCGTGTGTAGGACAAACATTATAATTAATGCTAAAAGTCATAAAGCACCAAAATAATACAAGAGAGTCTCAACAATTGAGTAGAAAAGTTCAACACCATTATTAAGATAAGAAACTTAGGAAAAAAAATGAAAACAGGCTATAAAAACAAAATTGAAATGCAAAGAACAAAAGTATGCAAATGCAATAAACAAAAGAAAATGGAAGATGAGGAAAAAAAACTCTTTTTTTTTATTGACGCGGACGCGTCATGCACGCTTACGCGCAGATTGGCAGAAGGACACGTACGCGCCAGGTGCGCGCACGCCTGGGTGAGATTAGGCGTAGGGCACAGCGTTAGCCCAAGGTTGGCCCAACTTTCTGGAAAATGTACCAGGGATGCAGGTAGCGCAATCGATGCACGCGCGCACATCGTGCGTGCGCATGCATTGCGCATTTAGCTTTATGGACACGTATGCGCCAGGTGCGCGCATGCGTGAGTGGTGTTGGGCCTGGGGATCAATGTTCGCTCAGTGCAGGCATAACTTTCGGGTTTTTGGCTGGGGGTAAAATTTTTGCATTCACGCGTACGCGCCATGTACGCGTGCGCGTGGATGGTCGAAAATGCTTGGGTCTTGCGTACGCGCCAAGTGCACGCATGCGTGGGTTGGTGCTCTGTTTTTCAAAATTTTTCCAAGTTCTTGCACCAAACCAAGCCTTCCAAACCTCCGAACAGCTACCAAAACTCCCTAAAACCTTATTTAACATATTATACTACTAAATATACTCAACTAACTAAACAAATCATGAAGTCAAACCTATTCTACCAATATATACAAAAGAGAAAAATGAAAAGAGTTTACCATGGTGGGGTGTCTCCCACCTAGCACTTTTGTTTATTGTCCTTAAGTTGGACTTTTGGGGTGCTCCTTTCAAGGTGGCTTGTGCTTGAATTCTTCTTGGAACTCCCACCAATGCTTGGTTCTCCATTGTGCCCCAAGATTTCTCAAGAGTTGCGCCAAGTCTTGATGGAGTTCTTCACAAGCTTGGGGCTCCCAACGTTGATCCTCTTCTCGTAATCTGGGATCTCACACTTTATTTTCACACCCATCTTTGAGTTGACTATCATTGATCTATGTGGGTGGTAGGCATGATGAATTCTCAATGAAGTGACCAATAATCCTCCTAGACCCAAGCAATCTAGCTCTCTACCAACCCTTGCTATTAAGCTTTGAACATGTCACCATAACCATATCCTTTTTACTCTTAAAGCCACAAATATTTCTAAGTTGACCATCTGTCTTAAGCAAACCATATTCAAGTGGGATAATGAAGCTTAGAGATAAGAGGTTTACCCACTTGAATGAGAGAATGGATGGTGATAGCTTGGGGAGGAGTGTCTCTAATATCCTTTCAAGCCTTACTCCCTTGTGGTCTTCCTTGTCAATCTCCACCTCTTCACAAACTTCTTCACCCTCAATCCTTTGTTCATCAATTTCATCTAACTATTCTCCATCACTCAAATCATAAATGGAATGAAGAGAAAAATATACCTCCACATTTCTTTTTATCTCATTGGAAGAAGGTTCTTCAAACTCAAAGGATTCACCACCAAGAAGGTCGGGTGCATGATCTTCACCACCAAGTGAACTCACTTCTTGCTTTATTCGCTCCAAGTCTTCATTCAAAATTTGTTTTTGAGGTTGTGCACTCTCCTTCTCAACATCAAAGTCAATCTTCTTGGAGAGGTCTTCTTCAACTCTAGGTTCCCAAGGAGGTTCCACATCTTCTAGGTCTTCAACCACTTCTTCCTCTTCTTCAATGATCATAGGCTTCTCCAATTATTCTAACACAATATAGCATTCCTCCTTCTCCACATCGGAGTTTCCAATCTCTCCCTCATGCTATGCTCTTCCTTGGATTCTTCGCATGTAGCTATGAATGTTCTGTGAATATTGAAGCATTGGGAGGCTAATCGGCTTACTACCTCGGTCAAGGTAGCCACAAATTGTTGCACATCCCTTTTCATCTCATCTTGCACTTGAAGAAGAACACCAAGGGTTTCATCCATTAGAGATTTGGGTGGATAGGAGGGTCATTGTCTTGGAGAAAGGGTTCTTGATAGGAAGGTGGTTCTTCTTGATAAGGATGTGATGGTGTATATTGAGGTGGTTCTTGGGAGTATTGATATTGGAATGGTAGTTTCATGTATGGCCCATATGGTTCAAAAGGTGATTGGTATGATGGATATGGGCTAAGGTCATATGGAGGCGTTTGGTGAAAAGAGGCTTGTGAGTGTGGTTGAGGGCTATATTGAGGATATGACTCATAGGCATATATATGGTGGTGGTTCTTGAAAATCACAAGGAGATTCACCATAACCATTGGATTGGTATGCATCGTAGAATGGTTCTTCTTCATAGTGCATTGGTGGAGGTTGTTGCCATGAGGATTGATCATATGCATATGGCTCCTCCCACCTTTGATTATCCCATCCTTGATACACATCTTCATTGTAGCCCTTATTTCCTACAACATAGTGAGAACCAAACTCATAGCCAAAGTGAGAATTCATAATGAAAAGAGAAAATAAGAAACAAAAGCTAATAAGAAAGAATGAAATAAATTCCTAAAACTAGCAAAACTAACAGGCAATCCAAAAATCAAGATATTCACAATATTCACATATATACAATAACCAATAACCTAACACCATTGCAATTACCTGGCAACGGCACCATTTTGAAGATTGGGATTTTGACGGTTTAGAATTCACAATAAATCCTCGTTGCAAGTATGGTTTCTAAACCAACAATAATCCTTTCATACAAAAATTTTGTTTATCACAAGTACAAACCCCTAATCATCCTAATAACCAAAGTATTCAAACCTCGGGTTGTCTCTCAAAGGAATTGCAGGGTAGTTTCCTTGTTATTGGTTATGAGTTGTATATTTTTGGGGTTTTGGATGAGAAACATGAAAATAAATGGCAATGGAAATGTAAATGATAAAACAGTCATGGCAAGGTTTTGTGGTCAAGGATCTTTATCCTTATCACTAACCATAACATGAGAATTGGCATGGATCAATCCTATTAAGTCATTCACTAACTAGGTAAATGAAAGTCAAATGAGCTATATCAATCCAAGTCCATAAGTCCTAGCTCTCCACCAATTCAATTAGTGAGAACTAGAGTCAATGACTCCCAATCATCAATTACTTGGATATTAGCAACTCAAGAGTTCCTAAGTTACCATTCCATAGCCAAGAGCATAAGATTCTACTCTAACATCTTCTCAAGCATTTTAACAAACACTTGGAAGGCACAAAAAGAAAGCATAGTAAAATTACAAGAAAAGTATATCTACACTACTCAATTGCAAGGAATTAAACAACAACAAATCAAATAAACAATAAAAGAACATGAAAACATAAATTGCATTAAAAGAAAATAGAAGAACAAAAGTGCATCAACATAAAAGTAGAGAATTACAAGAATTAAATGCTAAACTAGAGAGAGGAGATGTAGAAGAAGAAGAATTAACCTAGACTTAAGAAATTCTAATCTAGATCTAACCTAATCCTAATTCTAGAGAGAAGAGAGAGCTTTTCTCTCTAGAAAACTAACTTTCCCTTCCAAAACTAAACTAAAAATAACTACTTGTCTAAGTATGTAAATGTTATGATTCCTCTTCAATCCTTGGCTTAAATAGCATCAGAAATGAGTTGGATTGGGCCCAAAATGCTCCTAAAATCGCTGGCCACGAGTTACATTAAATGAATCACGTGCAACATCAGCGCGTACACGTACATTGTGCGTACGCATCCCTATACGCGATGAAAATATAGCAAATCTTATATCATTTTGAAGCCCCGGATGTTTGCTTTCCAATACAACTAGAACCGCGTCATTTGGACCTCTGTAGCTCAAGTTATAGTCGATTAAGTGAGAAGAGGTCAGGCTTGACAGCTTTGCGATTCCTTCATTTCTTCATGAGTTCTCCATTTCTACATGCTTTTTTTCTTCATTCCCTCAATCCAATATTTGCATCCTAAACCTGAAATCACTTAGCAAACACATCAAGAAATCTAACGGAATCAAGGTGAATTTAATTTAGCTATTTTGAGACCCAAAAAGCATGTTTTCACTCTTAAGCACAATTAAAGGAGAATTTACAAAACCATGCTATTTCATTGGACACATTGGAGAAAAGTTGACAAAACCCTCTAAATTCAACACAAGATACACCCTAAAAATGGGGTTTATTAGTGTGTACGCACAAGTAGCTGTGCGCACGCAAACTAGGCGATGCCTGGCTGGACATGCATCGCACTCGAAACGATCCACGCACTCTGATTTGGCAGCTGTGCGTACGCACAAGTAGCTGTGTGCACGCACACGTCTCTGAACTCATCTTGTTTGATTCTTCATGTTTTCTCCACTTTGTATGCTCTTCTTCCATTTTCTCCAACCCATCCCCACCTTTTACACATGGAATCACTCACATACAACATCAAGGCATCGGAAGGAAGGCAAATGGAATAAAATAGAATAAATTAGGCACAAAAGAGCATATTTTCATAATCAAGTGCAATTTGGGAGGAAAGTTCAAAAGCATGCTATTCAAGGGAATAAGTGCGAATTTATGTGATGAAAATCCATTCAATTCTAACCAAAAAATCATCATCAAATATGGATTCATCAGGAGCCTTGCTGAGTTTAGGCATCTTTATGAAGCCAGAACCATAGCAAGAAGGGAATATGACTGCTACGCACAAACAAAATTGAGCTACTTGTGTAATGTAGTAGCCAACATGAACCCCAATTATCCAACTTACATGCAAAAGATAGAGGAACTCAGTGCAAGGCAGGAAGAAATTGCATACCAGCACAAAGAAAATATAAAATCCTATATGAGGAGGTTGGGATTTTGGAAGCCCAAGGACAAAAAGGCACAAGAAGGATCCTCCAAGGAGGATGATGATGATCCCTCCTCTAAAAAGAAAGACAAGAAAAAAGGACCAATGAACTGAAGCTGCTCAAGGTTGTTGAGTCCCATGGTTGACACTCTTAAAATTTTGAAATTCTGTTTAGTTTTCTTTATGTTTTAATTTCTGTTTAAATAATAGTTGCAATGCTAGGATAGTTTATGTTTAATGTTTAATTTCCTGAAGTCTTTTATAAGTCCTTTATGTTTACAAGAAAGAAAATGCAATGTTGTTTAAAGTCTCATGATCTTCAATAAAAGAATAGTTTGCTTCCATAAGAGTCTATGGTGAGTTGTGCAAAAACAAAAGTAAAAGAGACTAAGACCAAGTGAGGCTATTCAAAATTAAGAGACGAGGACTTAAGTATAGGACTCTGGATGAACTTGAAAAAAAAATTAAGTCATAATAAGCAATTAGACTTGGAAGGTATGACAAGTAGAGGCTAAGGATGTCCCTTGAATATCTATAGAACCAAGAAGTAGTAAGAAACAAAGACCTAAGGCTCTGAGCATCAACTACTAGGATAGAAAAGAAACACTAAATAGCTCAAAAGAGTTATAAATCCTAGTAGATGTTTGTGGTGAAGATGTGTCAAGAAAAGAGACCTGGGCAAGTAAATTCTTAGGGGTGTTTCAACACCTAGTACCCTAAAGCTAACTGGTTTGGGAGTGCTAATTGAAAGCCTAATTAAAGGGTCGTCCTGAGACAAAACACTTAGAGTCGTGGTCAATGAAAAAGGAGAACAGAAAATGAAAGAACAATCAAAGAAAAAGAAACAATCCTTGCCACTTCAAGGTGACAATCAATAGAAGGGGAACCTAAGGCAAATACTTGGAAGAATCCTCAAGAGTCTAGGAGTTCATTATGACATCAAATCATTAAGATTCATGCATGAGTTAACACTTAGCCCTATCTTTGGTAGTGAATTCTTCTCTCTAAGGTCAAGTTTCAATCCAATTAAAGATTACTCACGTTGATTTGCTTGGGACAAGCAAAGCTTAAGTTTGGTGTTGTGATGACTTGCATCATTTACCATTTTTCTTGCCTAAAAAGGACCATAAAAGAGCATAATCTCATTTGATCATTGAAATTCATAAACTAATTGATGAATATTATGGTACATTGCTTTGAAATGGGTTTGTGCTGAATTTCAGGTGAAAAGAGCAACAAAAAGGGGAGAAAACAACAAAATAAAGCGGGGCGTGTGAAACTGGCGTGCCACTTGAAACGATTGCCATGAAAGTGTGTGGGCGTGGCACGCCAGGAGCTGGGCGTGGCACGCCAGTAATGATTTTCAGAGAAGCATGATTGAGTCTTTTACATGGGCGTGGCACGCCAGTATAGTTTTCCAGACAACAATGCTGAAGGCCACAAAAGGGGCGTGGCACGCCAAGTCCATCACACACTATGGGCGTGCCACTTGAACCATTGGCGTGGCATGCTAGTTCATCAATCCAGAAGGGACAACCACTTGGGCGTGCCACTTGGTATCAAAGGCATGGCACGCTAGCTCCAAACTATCACTTGGGCGTGCCACTTGAAGACCCAGGCGTGGCACGCCAAGCTTGAAGGAGCCACCTTAAGGTGGGCATGCCACTTGAGGATCAAGGCATAGCACGCTAGTACAAATTTCCAGAGAAAAGGTTGAAGGTCCAAGCACTTGGGCGTGCCACTTGGTGTCGAAGGCGTGGCACGCCAGCTCGCATCCTCACTTGGGCGTGCCACTTGAAGACCCAGGTGATAAACCCCGATTTCGTGGTTTATCTTGTGCTTATTTTAGGGGATTTTATCACCTTTTCCCACATTTATTCAATTAAATAGCATGATTTTGCAATTCTCCCTTGATTTGTGCTTAAATGTGAAAACATGCTTTTTAGGCCCTAAAATTGGTAATTTTAATTCACTTTAATTCCATTTAATGCCTTGATATATTTGTTGAGTAATTTCAGGTTCATAAGGCAAGTATTGGAAGGAAGAAGTGAGGAGAAAAGTATGCAAAGTGGGAGAACTCATCAAGAAATGAAGGAACCGTAAAGCTGTCAAGCCTGACCTCTTCGCACTCAAATGACCATAACTTGAGCTACAGAGGTCCAAATAGAGCGATTCTAGTTGCTTTGAAAAGCTAACATCTAGGGCTTCAAAATGATATAAAATTTGCCATATGTTACATCGCGTATAGGGGCGCGCACGCACCATGTATGCGTGCGCGCCGATGGAGCACGTGGTCCACTAAAGTGAAATTGTGGCCAGCGATTTCTAGCTCATTTTGGGCCCAATCCAACTCATTTCTGATGCTATTGAACCCAAGGATTGAGGGGGGAATGAACCAAGTAGTCATAGTTTAGTTTTCATCATGTTTTAGGATAGAATTCTAGAGAGAGAGGCTCTCTCCTCTCTCTAGATTTAGGATAGAAATTAGGGTACAATTAGGTTAATCACTCTCAAATTTCTCTTTCAATTCTTGTTTTGATTTTAATTTTCATTATATTTTAGTGTTCTATTGTCTTAATCTTCTTAGTTTCTCTTGTTAATCTCTTGTTTTGCTACTTTTATGTTGATGAACCATTGTTGGATCTTAATTTTCTTTAATGCAATTTTATGTTTCCATGCTCTTCTATATTTATCATGATTGTTATTGTTAATTTCTTGCTTATGTTAGTTATGGGTTTCCTTTAATTCTTGCATTTTATGATGTTTACTTCTCTTGCACACTAAGTGTTTGATAAAATATTTTCTCTAATTTTTGGGTAGTTTTCTTTGCTCTTGGCATAGGCTAAGGGAATTGAGTGACCTTGAGTCATTGGGTCTCAATGATTTGGTGATTTGAGAACCCTTGGTGGTCAATTTGATACTCATTGACACCAACCCACTACTGATCTAATTAGTAGATAGGTTGGGACTTATGGGTTGATGTGATCAAGCCTATTTGATGTACTTCAAGCCTAGGAGTAGAAATTACATACTTAAGGCTTTGGAAGTAGACTTAATAGGTTGGCCTCTCATAATTATCAATATTTGGTTTGTAGAGAAGGATGGTGATCTTAATTACCTATGTCTAGCCAAGAGTATTTTTCCTTTCTTTTATTTAGTTAATTGTTCATTTAATTCTCTTGCCATTTATTTTCTTGCCAAAATATCAAATCAAACCCCCTTGCATCTTCATAGCCAATAATTGATCACTTCATTGTAATTCCTCGTGAGACGACCCGGAGTTTAAATACCACGGTTAATTTTTATTTGGGGTTTGTTACATGTGACAACCAAATTTTTGATTGGTGGATTGTTTGTTGGTGTAGAACTATACTTGCAACGAGAATTTATTCATTTGAGGAAATTCTATACCATCAAAGACTTCGCTCATCACCAGGCATGGCACCCCAACACTAGAGAAGGCCAAGCAAAGTTGGGCGTGCCACTTGAGGTCGAAGGCGTGGCACACCAACTACTGGAGCATGGAAGAATGCTAGGCGTGGCAAGCCAGATTTATTTTCCAGAGAAGTGAAGAAGGTTCTCAATGGGCGTCGCACGCCACACACTGGGCATGGCACGCCAGTTTTATTTTCCAAAGAAGAGAGTGAATCACATACAAGGGTCGTGGCACGCCAGACCCTGGGCGTGCCACGCTAGTTCAACTTTCCAGATAGGAGAAGAAGAAGGAAAAGGCCTGGGCGTGCCACTTGGACTTGAAGGCATGGCACGCCAGGCCAACCAAAGCTTAAGAAAACCCTGGGCATGTGATGAACGGATTTTTACTAGTAAAGAATTTCACAAATAAAGTCTCGTTGAAAGTATAGTTTCTAAACCAACAAGAATCCTTTCATACAAAAGTTTTGTTTGTCACTTAAGCAAACCCAATAAAATTAATAACCGAAGTATTCAAACCTCGGGTCGTCTCTGAAGGAATTGCAGGGAGGTGTAGTTATTATTGGTTATGAATTTTCTAAGAAATTTTAACAGTTGAAGAACAGAAAAGTAAATAATTGTAAATTAAAGCAATGAAAATTAACAAGAGGTTTTATGTAATTAAAATAAAAAGCCTTGGCTAGGAGAAGATTAATTGGAAGTTCTATCCTTTTTGGATTTCCCAGGATTAATAGCAATAGGTTGTTGTTTCTACTTAGTTATCCTTGTTGGAGCCAGCTTCTATTCACAAGTCCTAATCCTCTCCCTTGGGAAGGATTAGCGTTAGTGGCCAGAGAGCCAATCACAATTTAACTCTTGAGTCTTCCAACTCAAGTGTCTCCAAATATTAATCAACTCCAAATCCAAGTTGGAGAGAAATCTAAATTAAATTGAAAGCATCAATAACATAAATAGAAGAAAGCAATCATAAATCTGAAATACCTCAAATTGCATTAAATGGAAAATTAAATTAAACATGAGAATTCATAAACCAAATTGGGAAAATAAATAAACTAGAATCCTAGAACAAATAAAAGTAGAAGAGAAACTAAATTAAAGGAACATTGAACCTGGATTTGAGAAGAAATAAACTTAAAACTAAGAAAATCCTAAAACCTAGAGAGAGGAGAGAGCCTCTCTCTCTCTCTCTCTAGAAAACTACGTCTAAAACCTAAAATTATGAATAATAGGAAGTGTCTGAATGAATGTTTTGCATTCCCCCACTCTGTAGCCTCTAATCTGTGTTTTCTGGGCCAAAAATTGGGTCAAAACAGCAGGTGGCTCTGTCACGCGTACGTGTCGTCCATGCGTACGCATGGATTGTACTTTTGCCATGTCACGCATATGCGTGATCTACGCGTGCGTGTCGCCTAACAGCATGGCAACTATGGTAAATTATATATCCTTTCGAAGCCCCAGATGTTAGCTTTCCAACACAACTGGAACATGAAATCAAGGCCAAAGAAACATGTTTTCAATCAAAGCACATAATCAGGAAGGAAAATATAAAACATGCGAATTCTTTGAATAAGTGTGAGAATAGTGGATAAAATTCACTCAATTAAGCACAAAATGTACCATGAAATAGTGGTGTATCAAATCTCCCCACACTTAAACATTAGCATGTCCTCATGCTAAGCTTAGGAGAAGCTACAAAGCAGTGAAGAGGAGTGGTAGAAATTATGAAATGCAACCTATTTATATAAATGCAACTATATACTAAGATGTTCCTGTCTACTTGGTTAAAAGTAAATAAGCTCTTCAAGACAAACATAAATCAGACTTCACTAATTCAAATTATAAAATAAAAGACAAGTAAACTTGTAAGAAGATAGCTCATGAAAGCAGGGAACATAGAATCAAGCATTGAACCCTCACAAGAAGTGTATATGCACTCTAATCTCTCAAGTATCTAGGGTCAATCACTCTACTCTTCCCTAGTCATGCTTTCTAAATTTTGTTCTTCATCTAATCAATCAACAAGTATTTAGTGTACTAATGCAAACATCATGAGGTCTTTTCAAGGTTGTAATGGGGATAAGGTAAGGGTGAGGATATATGTATGCCAAGTGAGCTATAATATGAATCTTTGACTAACCTAAGCTCTTACCTAACACACACATACTCTATGTAATTCTAAAATCATGCCTAGCTACCCATATTTCCCACTTTTGCATTACATACTCATGTATCAAATTTTTATTTTAATTTCACCACATATGCATTGATCTTTTTATTAAACTTAGCATTGGGGTAATTTTGTCCCCTATTTATTTATTTATATTATATATATTTTTTTCTTTTTTTTTTCTTTTTTAATTAAAAATATAAAAGTAAACATAACATATCAATACACATGGATTTTTAATTTTTCTGGTCTCACATGAGTAGGTACCCAAATTCCCACAGTTCCCCACACTTAATTGACACACAATCTCTATCTTAAGCTAACCAAAGATTCAATTGGGTTAATTAATATGTTTTTCCGCTTAAGACTAGTGATGTGGTAAAATATAGAACAAATGGGGATTAAAAGACTCAAGGTGGCTAACAAAGGTGATTGAAAGGGTAGGCTATTTGGGATAAGTGAGCTAATAACAAATGATGGCCTCAATCATATGCATGCATGTAAACACACTAAACAATGGACATATAGAATAGAACAAAATATAGATTACAGGCATAAAGGAGAGAAAACACACAAGAATAAAAATAATGGTTAAATCATGTAACCATACAATTAGGCTCAAAATCTCACTGGGTTGTGTGTTCTTAGCTATAAACCATGTTCCAAATTACAATCCTCAAACAATTTTAACAAAAAAAGTTTTAATTTAAATTAGTAAAATATTGTAAAACAGAGTTTTGAAAAGAAACTCATTACTTTAACCAAGCAGTGGTAATATATGCACAAAATCAAGAAAACATGCAATCAAACATGCAAATGCAACAACTAACTACAAAGAAAATTAAACAACGGTGTTGAAAAGAAGGTAACTAACCCACGAAAGTCGGTATCGACCTCTCCACACTTAAATATTGCACCGTCCTCGGTGCATGCTAAGATGTGCAAGTGGACGGGTGGTTCCAACTGATGTGTTTCTCTAAAGATTGTTCAGATGGACTTGTCGGTTGCCCCATTGAGAAGCTTTCCTTTTCCCTTCTCGTTATCCATGCCTAAGGAAGAAAGAAAGAGGAAAAGTAACCCCAAAACAAATAAAATATGGGTAGATTAATGCCAAATAATGAGGGTCTCAATTACATGGTAGCTACAACATGCAAGTGAGAAAATAGTAGAAGCACATGGCATATCAACAGTGCAACAATTGCAACAATGGGGAAGAGATAGTAGGTAGTGACAGACAACATAAATTCATGTCAATACAAAAGGAACACAGGTATCATAAAAGATTGGCATTGACAGATAAGTAATATCATCCAACAGTGTAAAACAAGTTACTAAGTACCAAAATAATACCAAAAAAGATACAACAGTTGAGTAAGAACAATTAACACCAGTGGTAAAATAAGAAACCTAGAAAAGACAATAAAATATGTAGAAAATTAAAATGCAATAAATGAAAGTATGCAAATAAATTAAGTAAAACAGAATGAAAGAGAATAAGGATGAGAAGTTAAAGAGATAAAGAAGAAGAAAGTAAGAAAGGAGGAAGAAAAAAGGAGAAGGGAGAGAAGAAATGAGAAGGGAATGAAAAACGGGACGCGACGTGCGCGTGCAGGGCACGCGTGTGCGTGAAAACTGTATTCGCCATGTGACGCGTACGCGTCAGCCCACGCGTACGCGTGGGTGGTCTGAAAGCGAAAGGATGCGCACCGGGCAACGGCGCCATTTTGATGAACGGATTTTTGCTAGTAAAGAACTTCACAAATAAAGTCTCGTTGAAAGTATAGTTTCTAAACCAACAAAAATCCTTTCATACAAAAGTTTTGTTTGTCACTTAAGAAAACCCAATAAAATTAATAACCGAAGTATTCAAACCTCGGGTTGTCTCTCAAGGAAGTGTAGGGAGGTGTAGTTATTATTGGTTATGAGTTTTCTGAGAAATTTTAAGAGTTGAAGAACAGAAAAGTAAATAATTGTAAATTAAGGCAATGAAAATTAACAAGAGGTTTTATGTAATTAAAATAAAAAGCCTTGGCTAGGAGAAGATTAATTGTAAGTTCTATCCTTGTTGGATTTCCCAAGATTAACAGTAATAGATTGTTGTTTCTACTTAGTTATCCTTTACTAGTAAAGGAAAGTCAAGTAGGGAGCCAACTTCTATTAGCGTTTGTGGCCAGAGAGCCAATCACAATTTAACTCTTGATTCTTCCAACTCAAGAGTCTCCAAATATTAATCAAATCCAAAGTCAAGTTAGAAAGAAATCTAAATTAAATTGAAAGCATCAATAACATAAATAGAAGAAAGCAATAATAAATCTGAAATACCTCAAATTGCATTAAATGGAAAATCAAATTAAACATGAGAATTCATAAACCAAATTGGGAAAATAAATAAACTAGAATCCTAGAACAAATAAAAGTAGAAGAGAAACTAAATTAAAGGAACATTGAACCTGGAATTGAGAAGAAATAAACCCAAAACTAAGAGAAATCCTAAAACCTAAAGAGAGGAGAGAGCTTCTCTTTCTAGAAAACTACATCTAAAACCTAAAATTATGAATAATGGGAAGTGTCTGAATGAATGTTTTGCATTCCCCCACTCTGTAGCCTCTAATCTGTGTTTTTTGGGCCAAAAACTGGGTCAAAAACAGCCCAGAAATCGCCCCCAGTGATTTCTGATACGTCCAGCACGTGGCTCTGTCACCTGTACGCGTGGATTGAACTTTCGCCGTGTCACGCGTACTCATGATCCACGCATGCGCGTCACCTAAAAGCATGGCAAATATGGTAAATTATATTTCATTTCGAAGCCCCGATGTTAGCTTTCCAACGCAACTGAAACCGCCTCATTTGGATTTCTGTAGCTCAAGTTATGGTCGATTTAGTACGAAGAGGTCAGGCTAGACATCTCAGCAATTCCTTTAGTTTATTGTATTTCTTCCACGTTTCCATGCTTCCTTTCCATCCTCTAAACCATTCATGCCCTATAAATTTTGAAAACACTTAACACATATATCAAGGCCTCGAATGGTAATAAGAGAGGATTAATAATTAGCAATTTTAAGGCCAAAGAAGTATGTTTTCAATCAAAGCACAGAATCAGGAAGGAAAATGTAAAACATGCGAATTCTATGAATAAGTGTGAGAATAGTGGATAAAATCCACTCAATTAAGCACAAAATATAGCACAAAATAGTGGTGCATCAGCGTGCCACTTGGGTTCGAAGGTGTGGCACGCCAGGGACACCAATACATGGGGTGTGCCACTTGAAGAGCTGGGCATGGCACACCAAGCCGAATTGGAGGCTGGGCGTGGCACGCCACTTAAACGCTAGTCACACGCCAAGCTGGAAGGTCACGTTTATTGAGTTTTCTTTTCCCTCCAATTGCAATTTTCTTTTCTCTTTTGTATTTTCTTTATTCTAGTGCTAGGAGTAGTATAAATAACCCCTGAAAGTACTGAGAAGGGGTTGTTGAGTAGTAGTTTTTATTGAAGTATAGTTAGATTTACTTTACACTTCATATCTTCCATCTCTTGTACTTTTCTCTAAGCTATGAGTAGCTAAATCCCCTCTCATTGAGAGAGGGCGCTTTGTTGTACTAGATGGATTAATGATAGCAACTTTCTTCTTCTTTTTATCTTCTCTTTGATTTGCTATAAGGAATTTCATTTTAATGCTAGTGTTCAATCATCTTGGGAAAGAGGTTGAATGCAAAATAGGTTTCATGGGAACCTTGGAAAAGAAAACATGAAACCATGCTTGAAATCCATTTTCAAATATGAGTAGATATGGGTTTTGGTGATTGGATATGGTGACATATAATCCACCCTCTATTCTGGATCTACAATAATGTGTGGTATAATCAGGGACCAAGCATATCTCTCTTCATGAGCAATTAGACCAAGGAATTGGCTGATTATAAAGATTTGATAGATTGAGCCACCAAGGGATTGGGGTTCAATCAATCATGATTGCCAAGAGGTCAATGAGTTGCATGATTGAAGAGATGAGCTGGATTTAATCCAAAGAGAACAACATCTCCTGATCTCAATGAATTCCCCCTATTCTTATCTTCCACATTCTTTATAGCTTTCTTTACATTCTGTCAATCCCCATTCCCATTTACAATTAACTCATTTATGTTTCTATACTTTACATTCTTGCCATTTCCTTTTCTACTCTTTACTGCTTCTCTTTACTTTTAAGTCATTTACATTCCTGCTTATTTACAATTATGCAATCACACTCTATGTTGCTCAGCTTGACTAATTCACCCATTGATTAAAATTGCTCAAATATACCAATATCTGTGGATACGATCCCACTCCACTATGGGTTATTACTTGACGACAATTTTGGTGCGCTTGCCAAAAGAATAGATTCATGATTTTATATGGGGAGTGAATTCCGGTCATCAGCCGCATATTCCACGAACTGGTCATACGGTACATGTTGAGTTCTCAATGCACACTCCACAGCTTGGAACCAATTGTCTGCTTCAGTAGGATTAGTTGTTCCCTTGAAAATTAGGCGGATCAACTTTCAAGAAAGTATTTAGTGCCATCGGGACACCATCCAAATTGGTACCGGTCCCTTCTCCATACCCAGTTCCAGCTGGTTGTCCTATCCTTTCCACAGCTTGAATCGCGACAGTATTGTTCGCTTGCACAGAGTTAGCTGGTGGGTGGAAAAATGCCGATTAAGAATTTCTGATATAAATAGCATTGCAAGAACAGCCTTAACTGACAAAATTTTCACTATCAATTTAGAATGTCACAATTAAGAATAAATAACCGGGAGTAGAATCCCGGGTCGTTTCCCTAAGAGACACAAGATGCAAACTATTGGTTAGGATTTTTCTGATTATTTTTTGAATTGGAAAACGGAAAAAATAAATAACTAGAAATTAAAACAATTAATAAATAACAAAAGGTGATATGTATTTGAAATAAAAGGCCTTGGTTAAGGGAGAGAATTGGAGTTTCTATCCTTGTTATCTTTTCCAAGTATAATAGTAAAGGTTCATTACTCCCACTTAGTTATCCTCTAAAAATTGAAGGAAAGTCAAGTGGCTGTCACTAACTCTGACTCACAAGTCCTAGTCACTTCCTTGGGGGAGGACTAGAGTTGGTGAAAATCGAGTTAGCCAGCAATCCCCAATTATAGATCAATACTTGAGTATCACAACTCAAGGGACCCCAATTAATCAACCCCTAAGCCAAGTTGGAATGTCTACTCCATAAACATGAATACCATTTTCATAAACACAAAGTCGGAGTAAATAAAAGACATATTAATTATGAGAAATTAATTAAATCAAAATTTTCACTAACAATAATTAAGCAAAATCAAACACGTAATAAAATTAAACATAAAAATAACTCAATGCATTAATAAAATTCAAAAATAACAAGATCCAAACATGAATTCAAAGCAATTAAATAGAAAAACAAAAGTAATAGAAGTAATAAAAAAGAAAACTATAGGAACAATGACTCCAATTGAAGGTAGCAGTAGCTCTCTCTCGATCTAATTCAAAGCGGAATTAAAAACATAAAAAACCCTACAGAAAAGTAGGTGTTTCTCTCTCTAAAACTCAAAACTAATCAAAACCTAAAATGAAAAGTGAAGTATCTTCAGTCTCAGCTCCATCCCTATCTGTTCCGAAGGTTACCTAAAACTGAAGGTCGATCTCAGATGAGATCTGTTGTTGTGGCTAGAGCTGTCGTGTCCGACTTGCTGAGCCTTGAGATGTCGCTGATCCTTGATCACCGGAGGGTGGTGGTACCTGCAAGAGACTCCGATGCTTAACTTAGCATGGGCTTTGAGCAGGTTTTATGTGTAGAATCAGAGTATGAGTTATACCCGGGTGCTCTAGTGTATTTATAGTGGTGTGGGGTGGCCTCCCTTAAGATAAGTTAGTTATCTTTATCTTATCTTTTATGGGTGAATCCCCTTATCTTTAGCCAGCCGCCTTTAGGTCGGTTGTGATCTTCTGCTTTGGGCCTCCTTGGGCCCTTATAGCAATTTGGCCGAGCTCTTTGAGAAGAGATCAGTGTCGACCAACCTTTATAAGAGGTCGGTCATTTTTGTCTTCATCCAACCCGGCTCGCCTAGCTCGACTCATGGTATGAACAGTGCCCCTGCTCGAGTTTGATCTTCCCCTTGAGGTCGTGTCATTAGACTTCGATCCCTTTGAGGAAGTCGGGCTCGAGCATTTCACTTTTGGTTGATCTCCTGTATAACTCCTGACAGGATTTGTCTCTGCTTGAATGCGAAGTGTTTTTTTTCTTTCTTTTTTAATTGTAGTGCGCGTTGTGCTTTTTTGGAATGTGCGAGGGCTTTAAAAGCTCATTTAATTTCTCTTTGCCATTTCTTCTTTTCCCTCTTTGTACTTCATTTTGAAATTAAAGAATAAATTTCAGTTTCTTCCTCCCTTTCTTTTCTTCATTCTTTGTTTGCTGGTTTTTCTGATTTTACGCCCCTAAGCCTTCTTCCTTCTTCGCTCAAAAAGCACTTGTTGGTACGTGTTTGTCGTTGCTTCAGCCTTGAGCAGCTATCGCTCTTGTTCCTTCTTCTCTGCAGGTTGGTTTTTCTTTTTCCTTCTTTATACTTTAATAGTCATTCTTGTGCATGCTTTTACTGTTGCATGTTCGCAAAGTTTTTATTTTTATTGGGTTTGTCTTTGAGAAGCTTGATCCTTTCTGCAAAGAGATTGCGTCTTTGTCTTCGATTGATGTTATGATTTTTCCTGCTGCTCCTGTTTTAGGAAAATGTGTGCCTCTTAGGTCTCTATTGCTATTGGTCGTTGATCTTTTGTTTGGCGATTTGTAGGGTTTTTGCTTTTGCTGTTTGTTATGCATAAGTGCTGGTACTTAGGTTGGATTCCTTGCATGTTTGAGGGGGTTAAGGCTGGTTAGGGTTCCAATTCTTGTGTCGTTTCCCTTTTCTGGGCTCTTGCTCTGTTTGTTGCCTCCAAAGGGTGCCCTTGGGTTTTGCTGAAATTTCTTCTTTCCGTAGACCTTGGGGTGCCCTTTTTGCTGCCCCACCTCTGTGTTTATTGGTTATTACTTCTCTTTTTTATTCTACCCGAGTTGTTTAGTAGTGACCCCCTGTTATCTTCTTTTGCTATAGGTGTAGTTTGCCGTATGTCTTCCCGAAGAAATATTGTTGAGATGTCTACCAAGATCCCTGCTGGCATGGCCGACTGGCTGGATTCAATAGTCTTAATGTGTGTGACCATGGCCGATCCAGAGTATTGTGAGAGGCTTAGGAGATTCCATAGGATCTGTAGCAATAGGGACGATGAAAAGAATTATGAGCTATTGTCGCCCGACCTGAGGAGAGGGTTAGTTTCCCTTCTTTGACCCCGGGAGAACGTCCGTTCTTTTATGCCTATGACTATTTCTTTAGTCTGCTGAACATCACCATCCCCTCTATTGCTTTTGAGACTGATCTCCTATGGACTTGCAATGTGGCCCCTTCGCAGCTTCATCTGAACTCTTGGGCCTTTATTAAGATCTTTCAGCTGTTGTGCCAGGAGTTAGGTGTCCGGCCTACCATATCTCTTTTCCTTTATCTGTTTGTGTTGACCAAGCCTGGAGTATCCAAGAAGAAGGCTTCTTGGATTTCATTCCGAGCTACCCAGGGGAAAAAAGTATTTTCTATGTATGATGAGTCTTTTCGGGATTTTAAGAACTATTACTTTAAGGTCCGAGCTGTTGAGAATGCCCGACCTTTCTTTTTAGATGAGAATGATCAGCCGACCTTCCCTTTGTGTTGGCAAAAAGATATAGTAGCTTCTAAGTATTCTTGGGAGAGTCTGGATGAGGTTGAACATGCCTTTATTGGTGTTTTAGAGGAGAACTGGGGAAGCCTCCTCATATGGACACAAAGAAGTTTCTAGGAGATCCTTCCCTCCTCCGTGCTAAGTTGGGTAGTGTCCAACCTCTTTTTCTAATGGTTTTCTTCTGTTATTTACTGATTTATCCCTTACTTATTTGTAACTTTGATTTTCCTGGTTCCTTTTTCAGAAATGGTGAAATCTACGGACTCCATGAAGGCCTTTCGCAGGGCTAAGAAGGCAACGGCTACACAAAACTTATCGACAAAGGCTGCGTGGGAAGGGTCTTCTCAGGTGCCTCTGCAGAAGCTGACTTCTGATGCTTCTGGGCCGAGGAAGATCATTCCGACTCCCCAAGTCCGGACGATTCTTTCTAACCTTGTTCAGCCAAAAAACTGTTGGTTCTTATGATCTAAATGATAAAGATTTTGATGGTGTGGGCTTTGCTCCTGAACTGATTGCTCCCCGCGGTAGGATTCCTTTGGATGATGTGTCGATTCTTTATCATCTTGATTTTGTTGTGAGCAGTAGTGTCCGAGTTGCCAATGTTGGGATGGCCCTTTCTCGGGTTACCAAGGAGTCCCCTGTTCGTGCCACTAGGGCTTTTATGGAGGAAGCCAAGGCTGTGTTTGATAGGATTAAGGGTTTGAAGGATGAGCTAGATGCTAAGGTGGCCAAGTTGGAGTTGGATGTGGAGAAGGAAAAATCTCGTGCTACCGCTGCTGAGACAACTGCAAACCTGGCTGGAGAAACGGCAAAAAAGTACAAGGAGAGCTACACCCGTACTTATAGCGAGCTACTGGAATTTAAGGAGAGGCTTCAGTCTACCCAGGCTGACTATGCCGAGCTCCATGGTCACCTGGTGGATAGTGTCACTGATGCATATGAAAACTTGAAGGCCCAGGTCTGGGTTCTTGCCCCCGAGCTCGACCTTACTTTATTCAGCCTGGATAATGTAGTGGAGGATGGCAAAATTGTGCCTACCCTAGATGATGAAGATGAGAGTCATCCTCCTGCGCCGCCAGCCAAAGCTTCTGCAGCTTCAGCCTCTTCCACTCCTTCAGCCGATGTGGCTCCCACTGGGTCCGATCCTGATGTGGAGATACTGAATAGCCCAGATGGGGTTGTCAATGCCACCCCTCTTGCAACCAGACCTCCCTCTCCTAAGGATGCTACTACTGGGAAGAATCTGAATCCCTTATGACTTTTGTGTATTGTTATAGTCCGGCTTGTGGACTTTAGACTTCTTTTTGGTAAATCTCTTTTGTGGTTGACTTCTTTGACGCTTGGTTGCTTCTTAGCAACTTTATTTTGCAAAACAAAATACTTTAAACTCCGAGGCTGCCTTTTTGGGTGGCCTTTTGAGTCTTTAATGCTTTATTATGATAGATGTGCTTTTGCTAATATGTTAATCATATCTTTGCAACTTTTGTGGATTTTTACAGGGGTTTGGTACTTTCCCTGTCCGTCCTCTTTTGCAGTGTGGGTTTTTGGCCCTTTTGGATCATCCCTTGCTTTCTGTTTGAGCAAGGTGATCCTTTAGTGTCCGGGCTAACTTGTCCGATAACTTTTTAGTGTTCTTATATAACCTTTTTAGATATCGACTTCTTTGTTGCCCTGCTTTGAGATCGTTCCTTTGTTTGAGTGGAACTGCTCCCCTTTTTGCTATGCATGTTTGAGCCTTAAGTTATTTCTAACCTTTTTGGCTTTTTATTACTTTCTCGGGGTCGTGCTTTCTTTGCTAGGTCGCGTCATGAGTTGATGTTGACGTGAACTTTTTAGTCATGTTCCAACAACCTTTTAGGTAGTGTTCCAAGGGGAACCTTTTCCTTATAGTTTGCTTGGATGACTTTTTAGCTCTGTTTTGACTTGTGCCTTCGCTTTTTAAGTAATGTCTTTTTTCGCAAGACTTGTACCTTTCAGAGAAGCACTTTTGACCTTTTGGAGGTGTCTTCGTCCCTTTTTAGTGATCCTTTTGTTGGTCCGACTTCTCTGTCGGGCCTTGTTCATACCCTGGGTCGAGCTACCCGATCTGGGATGTTCAGGAATAAAGCAACCGATCTCTTCAGGTCAGGCTCTCCGACCTCTTCTCAAAGAGGTCGGTCGAATCGACAGGAAAGCCCAGTAAGGGGCCCAAATAGAGGAACACGACCCAAATCCAAAGGCAGTCCAAGCCTATATAGATGAGGGCGGTTCCCTTAAAAGATAAGCTGACCTCAACTCAAAGATAAGATAAGATAAGATAACTAACTTATCTTATCTAAAAAGGTCACTTCTCACCATTATAAATACACTGGAGCACCTAGGTATAACTCATACTCTGATTCTACTAAAAACCTGTTTAATACCCACGCTAACCTAAGCATCGGAGTCTCTTGTAGGTACCCCCCACCCTCCGATGACTAAGGATCAGCAGCGCAGCCAGTCCAAAAAGTCAGACACGACAGCTTCGGCCGCCACCCATCAGCCAGACACGTCATCTCCGACCAGTATAGAAGATCTCGTCCGAAATTGACCTACAGTTTCAAGGAACCCTCGGAACATTGGAATCGTTGCCGGGGAACTTGGAAGTCATCCCATCACCATGGCGGACGATCACGACAACGACCATGATTCAAATCTAGAGGATAGAACACTGCATAAAAATGCAGACACTACGCTAAAAGATACTCCGGAATCCAACGGGGACAAAAATTCATCAAACCCGGGAGTGATAGAAGCACTTCAAGATCGTTTAAAGTAACTTGAAAAAGAAACCCATCATCAACGGGAAGTTGGGAAGGATCTACAGAGAGAAGTAAGGCGACGTCGAGAATTAGAAGATAAACTTCTAAAACTTGAAGCCGATCTCAAGGCCAGAGCTACTCGATCCACCCCTGAGGATAGCCCACGCAAAGATCAAGATCCATTCACTAGGGAAATTATGAAGACTGAAATTCCTAAGAACTTCAAACTTTCAGACATGACCTTGTACGATGGCACTACAGACCCCAACCATCACCTCAGCAATTTCAAAAGTAGAATGTACCTCACCGACGCCTCAGATGCAGTCCGTTGCAAAGCTTTTCCAACAACTCTCATAAAAGACAGCAATCAGATGGTTCGACAACCTACCTCAAAAGTCCATCTCAAGCTTTGATGATCTAGCCAAAAAGTTCCTGGCCAGATTCTCCATCCAAAAAGACAAAGCTAAGTACGCCCCCAGTCTACTAGGAATCAAGCAAGGAGATTGGGAAAGTCTTCGCAACTACATGGAGAGATCCAACAAAACATGACTAGACATACAAAGTTTACCAACAGAGGTCACCATCATGGGCCTCATCAATGGTCTACGAGAGGGACCTTTCAGTCAATCTATATCAAAGAAATACCCCACATCCCTGGATGAAGTGCAAGAACGGGCAGATAAGTATATCAACATGGAAGAAAATTCTCGGCTAGGAGAAACCTCAAAATCCAGATTCTCCTACTGAGATAAAGATAAAGAGCCCAAAAAGAAGGAAGACCAACATGGGGAAAAATTAAAAAATATCATAATTACACCCCCATTCGGGTGTCTCTTGTGGACGTGTACAAAGAAGTCTGCCACACAGAAAAAATACCCCCAGCTCGACCACTCAAAGGCAAAAGAGGAGGAGGAAACCGAAACGAGTATTGCGAATACCATCGTGTCCGTGGACATTCCACCAACGAATGCTTCGATCTAAAGAACGTCATAGAAAAGTTAGTAAGAGAAGGAAAACTAGATCGGTATTTGGCCACCCGAGATGATGAGCAAAGGAAAAGGAGGAGGGATGAAGAGGCTGGGCAAGCCGAGTGATCACCTCGTACACTAGAAAGAGATGTTCATATGATACACGGAGGATTTACAGGAGGAGGAATCTCCAAATCATCCCGCAAAAGATATCTTAAAGAAGTATATCATGTCGAAGGAAAGGAGGAAGCGCCCGACATCCCTGTAATTACGTTCACCAAGGAAGATGCATCCGGTATCATTTCGGGACACAACGATCCCATGGTCATCACCATCATATTGGCAAATGCCAACCTCCACCGCACATTAATAGACCAAGGGAGCTCCGTCGACATCTTATTAAAAACTGCCTTCGACAAGCTCGGCTTAGAAGAAAAAGAGCTTAAAGCATACCCGAACAGCCTGTTCAGACTGGGAGATACCCCGGTACAACCATTGGGATACGTGCCACTACACACAACCTTCGAAAAAGGAAAGCAATCTAGAACACTCAAAATAGACTACATCGTGGTCGACGTGAGTTCAGCCTACAATGCCCTAATAGGACGGACAACCTTAAATCAACTCGGTGCAATAGTCTCAACTCTGCATCTATGCATAAAATTTCCAACTGCAGAAGGGATAGCTACAATAAAAGCAGATCAAAAGATGGCACGCCGCTATTATAACGAAAGTCTAAACCTCGGAGGCAGAAGAGAAGAATTCCATACAATTGAGCTTGGTGGAGTTCAGAGATGAGAAGAACTTCGTCCACAGCCCGAAGGTGAAGTAGAGAAAGTGCAGATCGGAGACACCTCGGACAAAACAACTAATATTGGCACGATCCTACAAGGAGGCGCAAAAGAATCACTAGTACAGTTCTTATGAGATAATGTCGATCTCTTCGCATGGAAAGCTGCAAACATGCCAGGCATAGACCCCAAACTAATGTGCCACAAGTTGGCGGCTATCCAGGATCTCGACCGGTACAACAGAGACGAAGAAAACTTGGGCCAGAACGATCCCAAGCTGTGGAAGAATAGGTACAAGCATCACTAGAGGCAGGATTCATAAGAGAAGTCAAGTACCCACTATGGCTAGCCAACATCGTCTTGGTGAAAAAATCTAATGGGAAGTGGCGAATGTGCACCGACTACACCGATCTCAACAAAGCATGCCCAAAAGATCCTTATCCACTCCCAAGTATCGATGCTCTGGTGGATGCCTCATCCGGATATAAATACCTCTCGTTTATGGATGCATATTCTGGATACAACCAAATCCTAATGTATCCACCTGATCAGGAAAAAACCTCGTTTCTAACACCAAAAGCAAACTATTGCTACATCGTAATGCCTTTTGGTCTTAAAAATGCGGGAGCAACTTATCAAAGGCTAATGAACAAAGTCTTTTCAGACCATATCGGAAAAATCATGGAAGTCTATGTGGACGACATGTTGATAAAGACACAAAGTGAAGAGACATTATTGTCCGACTTGGTCCAAGTGTTCGACACTATAAGGAAGCATGGCATGCGACTCAATCTTGCAAAATGCACCTTTGCAGTAGAAGCTGGCAAGTTCTTGGGTTTTATGCTAACACAAAGAGGAATCGAGGCAAATCCAGATAAATGCCAGGCTATACTCAACATGAAGAGCCCAACTTCTGTCAAAGAGGTACAACAACTCAACGGGAGGTTAGCGGCCTTATCCAGATTTCTAGCGGGATCAGCAATAAGGTCTCTCCCCTTCTACGCCACTCTAAGGAAAGGAAAAAAGTTCGAATGGACAATAGAGTGTGAGCAAGCCTTTCAGGATTTCAAAAGTTTCCTGGGACAACCACCTATCCTAACTCGGCCACGAGAGGAAGAACCACTCGTATTATACCTCGCGGTAGGAAGTCGGGCAGTAGCCTCAGCACTGGTTCGAGAGGATGACAAAGGGCAACAACCTGTATACTTCATTAGTAAAGCGCTACAAGGATCTGAGTTGAACTACCAAAAAATAGAAAAATTTGCCTATGCGCTCATACTAACATCTCGACGTCTCTGCCCGTACTTCCAAGCTCACACCATTAAGGTTCGAACCAACCAGCCCATAAAAGGGATATTGCAGAAAACAGATCTAGCAGGCAGAATCCTACAATGGGCAGTTGAGTTGTCCAAAATCGACCTCCAATACGAAGCTCGGACAGCCATTAAATCACAATACTTAGCCGACTTCATTGCCGAATTTACAGACACCTCAGAGACCCCCATAGAATGGAATATTTACGTGGACGGCTCCTCGAATAAGACTGGAAGCGGCGCAGGTGTGATAATTGAAAGCAACCAAGGAACCCAAATTGAGCTTTCCCTCAAATTCGGGTTCCCGGCCTCAAACAACTAGGCAGAATATGAAGCACTACTAGCTGGTTTGAAGCTGGCTAAGGAGGTTGGAGCTCAAAAACTCAACATCTTCAGCGACTCACAAGTAGTCACCTCACAAATAACAGGGAGCTACCAGGCCAAAGATCCTACCATGAAAAAGTATTTAGATAAAACCAGGGAACAGCTCGGACAACTCGGGGAATATAAGATCCACCACATACCCCGCGAACAAAACGCCCGAGCTGACGCACTCTCAAAACTAGCCAGCACCAAACCAGGGGGCAACAATAGAAGCCTCATCCAGGAAATGCTACAGAACCCGTCAATCTCGGAAGAGGAAAAATTTCTAGCCATAACAAGTCAGGATCAAGGATGGATGACCCCCATAATTAACTACCTCAAAACAGAAACACTCCCCACAGATGAAAAGGAGGCAAAGAGGTTAAAACGGGAGGCACAGTACTATACTATCATAAACAACACCCTTTACAAAAGAGGGATTTCAATACCATTATTAAAATGTGTGCCGACCTCCAACACAAGGGAAGTCTTAGAGGAAGTACACAGTGGCATTTGTGGCAATCATCTCGGAGCACAAGCTCTTACCAAAAAAGTACTCCGGGCGGGATTTTATTGGCCAACTCTACAAAAGGAAGCTACAGAGTTTGTAAAGACATGTCCACCATGCCAGAAACATGCCAACTTTCACATCACCCCGCCAGAAGAGCTCATCAGCGTAACCTCACCTTGGCCATTTGTAAAATGGGGACTCGATCTTCTCGGACCCTTTTCCCAGGGATCGGGACAAGTTAAATTCCTCATAGTAGGGGTAGACTATTTCACAAAGTAGATTGAGGCAGAGCCCCTAGCCAATGCCAGTGCTCAAAGAAGCCAAAAATTCCTATATAGGAACATTGTCACAAGGTTCGGGGTTCCATATTCCATCACCACAGACAATGACACTCAATTCACAGATGCAAGCTTCAGAAAATTAGTAGCTGACTTGAACATAAAGCACCCGTTCACCTCCGTCGAACATCCCCAAGCCAATGGACAAGCCGAAGCTGCTAATAAAGTCATATTGGCCGGGTTAAAACGGAGGTTATAAGACGCAAAGGGAGCTTGGGCCGAAGAACTTCCACAAGTCCTATGGGCATATCGAACGATGCCGCATTCAACCACAAAGGAATCACCCTTCCGATTAGCATACGGAACGGAAGCAATGATTCCAGTAGAGATCGAGGAAGGACCGCCTAGAGTTGTCCATTACAATGAAGAAGCCAACTCCCAACTTCAAAGGGAAGAGCTTGACCTACTTTCTGAAATCCTAGAAAGAGCTCGGATCATGGAAGAAGCACTAAAACGTCGAATGGCTTCCAGATATAATCAAAAGGTAGTGCCAAGAGGTTTCGCTAAGAACGATCTCATCCTAATCCGAAATGATATTGGAACAACTCGACCCGGGGAAGGAAAGCTGGCAGCAAACTGGAAAGGACGCTACCGAGTCATAGAAGTACTTGGGAAGGGCTACTACAGACTAGCCAAACTCGACGAACGAGAACTTCCTAGGTCGTGGCATGTCTGCAACCTAAGAAGGTACTATAGTTAGAGAAGGTAAAAGATCTCATCATAGGATGCACTCTTTTTCCTGAAAAGGTTTTTTAATGAGGCACCAAGTTGAGATCCAGAAATTATCCGACTCAAAAGGATAAAAACCCTATATGTACATATTTTCATTTTTCATTTTAAATAAAATATATTAGACGTTCTACAAGTCTTCAAGACGCATTAATCTGAAACATTCATCGTCCGATTATAAAGCTACAGATTGGCAGAAAGTGAAACAAATTCACTGCACAATCACGATAAAGACCAACAAAGATGAAAATCAAATTCATCTAAAGGTCGACTAAACGAGGATTTAACCCACCTTCTACAAATCGGCAAAGATGAAAACAGAATAATGCAAGAAGTTATTGAAAATGATCTGGAGAAAGGACCTGACGAGGTCCTGATGGATTGCTAAATAATAACTTAAAAAACTGGCCGACATTAAGAAGTCAGACCAAGTCAAACCAAGTTATAAGTAAACCCTGGAAAGAGGTCTGGCCAACCCTATAAAAGAGGATTACTTTAACTTAGAAGGGCTCGACATGACAAAGTCGGCCCAAAACATAAAGTTATAGAAAGTGATCCCTGAAAGAGAGCTGAACAAGGTCCAAGAAAGAGGAGTACAAAAATAACTTAGAAGGCCCCGACATGACGAAGTAGGCCCAAAACATAAAGTTATAGAAGTGATCCCTGAAAGAGACCTGAACAAGGTCCAAGAAAGAGGATTACAAAAATAACTTAGAAGGGCCCGACATGACGAAGTCGGCCCAAAACATAAAGTTATAGAAGTAATCCCTGAAAGAGACTTGAACAAAGTCCAAAAAAGAGGATTACGAAATAACTTAATCCGACATGATGAAGTCGGCCCAAGACATAAAATTTATTAACGTAATCCCTGAAAGAGACCTGAACAAAGTCCAAGAAAGAAGATTACAAAAGTAACTTGGAAGGGTCCGACATGACAAAGTCGACCCACATAAAGTGCGAAAGCTACAAAAGTAATACTTGGCAGAGACCTCACAAAAGGTCCAAACAAAATAGGATTCTGTTTGTTGCCTCAAAGGAATCAAAGCCACAAGCACAAAATCAACTCAAAGAGATCAAACAACAAGGCTCCAGCACCACCAAAAGCCTAGAAAAAGTTCCTCGACAAGATAAAGATCGACATAATACTAAAAGCGTGAAGTTGTGATAAAAACAAAACCAAAAGGGCTACCCAAATCAGCCCCAAGAACTTGGAAGCTATTTTTGTTTTTTAGCTTAAGGTTGCTAAACAAGAAACTAAACAAGTGTCAACGGTCAGCAAAATAAAATTTACAAAATAAAGAGTTTAAAAGCCCACAAGCCGGGCTATCTACATAATCAAGATAAAAAAGTCCAGTTAAACATCAGAAGCCTTCCCAGTAGCATCAGCATGGGGAGAAGGAGGGCGAGTCTGAATGGGCACAGCATCCACAGTCCCATCATCTCGATTCAGGATTTGACAGTCCGGATCAGATACGGGACGACCGACCTCCGCTGAAGGAACTGAAGAAGTTGACACTTTAGCGGCAGGCACAGGGGGAGGTTCAACATCATCATCATCATCCGAGTCATCAAGGACAATCTTACCATCCCTCACAACATTGTCCAAGCTAAAGAGAGACAGATCGACCTCGGGAGCTAGAATTCGAACCTGCTCCTTCAGGTTCTCATAAGCAGCATTCACGTTGCCGACAAGGTGACCTTGGAGCTCGGAGTAATCAGTTCGGGCAGACTCCAACTCCTCCCTCAGACGCATTACCTCCCAATAGGATGTAACATAGCTGTCTTTATGCCTCAATGCCGTGTCCTCGGCCAACCTCACAGAAGCCGCCAAGGCAAGGGAGCTAGCATTCTCGCTCTCCAGCTCTTTCTCTAGTTTGAACACTTTTGCTTCGAGCCCCTCCTTCAAGCCTTTCATCCGATCAAACTCCTGTTTAGCCTCCTCCATGAAGGCTTTGGTGGCATGAAGAGGAAGATTTTGGGCAGTTCGGTACAAGGCAGCCCTCATGTACGCCATCTTAACACTACTCTGAGTTATAAATTTCAAATGGTGAAGGAGCAATACATCATCCATAGGGAGGACACCGTAAGGACCGATCTGCTGATCTACGAACTCGACCGTGTCAAAATCCGGGGAATCAAGGTTGAAAGGCTCAATGGCTTTTTGCTTTTTGTTGGGAGGAGCACCAGCAGTAACAACAGAGGCTTAGGGAGGATCAATCAAACGAACCCAGGGAGTTGGGATTATCTTCCTCGCCCCAGAAGAGCTCGGAATGGACGGCTTCGACTGAGCCTGGGAAGATCCCTCCCCGGCCGCCTTGGCCGAGATGTTTTTTGCTGCGGTAGCTATCTTCGCCCATTTGAAGGCCTTTATAGATTCATTATCCTTAATCATCTCTGCAAAGCAAAACACAAGTAGTAAGGAATCAATTAACAAATCAGAAAAGAGCTTGCAAACAGTATAGGAGCAGACAAAAGAGGAAAATCAAAAAATTAACTACCCAGCTCAGTTCGGAGGAGAGAGGGGTTGGTTAAAAACTTCTTTGTGTCGAGATGGAGAGGCTGATCCCAGATCTCTTCCAGAACAGTCACGAAAGCTTGCTCAGCCTCATCCAACATTTCCCATGAATATCTAGATACCCTCACGTCCTTTTGCCATTCCATGGGAAAGGCGGGCTCGGCATTTTCATCCATAAAAAACGGCCGAGCTCCTTCAACAGCTCAGACTTTAAAAAAGTAATTTTTAAAATCACGAAAAGATTCATCAAACATGGAGAAGACCTTCTTTCCCTGGGAAGCTCGGAAAGAAACCCAGGTAGCTTTTTTCTTTACTACCCCAGGCTTTGTCAAAACAAAGAGATAGAAGAAAAGAGATTGTGAGGCTGGAATACCGAATCCATGACCCAACAATTGAAAGGTTTTTATGAAACCCCAGGAATTGGGGTGAAGTTGGGAAGGAGCAACATTACAGGACCATAATAGGTTGGTCTCAAAATCAGTAAAAGGAAGGGTAATACTCATCGGGCCAAAAAAGAAATCGTAAGCATAGAAAAAAGGGCGATCTCCAGCAACCCAAGTAGAGAAACAAACTCTCTCCTCAGAAGTGGGAGGTATAAGTTCGTAATTCTTTTCCTCACTAGCACTACTACAAACCCTATGAAATTGCCTAAGCTGCTGACAAAATTCAGAATCAACCAAAGAAACACACAAAAGAACCATTGAATCCACCTAATCAGCGATGCCCTCAGGGACCTGGAAAGATATCTGAACAATGTTCTTGCGAGAAGACATGAAGTCAACTAGTCCTACAGCAAGAAGAGAAGAAAATAGATTACTAACCCAAAAACATCTCGGATAAAAATAAAACATCTCAGAACAGCTCGGACAAGCGCGATTCAGAGCAATACAAACAAAAGGAAAACCCCGGGACTCACACTAGAGATCCAGGGGCATCCTTTTGGGGGCAAGTTACGGAGCGAGGACTCAAGGAAACACTACAAGTTTACATCTCTACACGACCTGACAGGAAGATAACACTCCGAGAAGAAAAGTCACGAGTTACAAATAAAAAATCATCAAAATAATTACCTCCCAAAATTCACAGTCTCAGACAGAACTAACAAGCAACAAAAGCATCAAGAGGAAGTCAAGAAAACGCACTCCGAACAAAAGGCGAAGATTAAATTATGGGTATCGTTATCTCCTACAAAGGTACAGCAACAAGGAAAGCCACCAAAATAGAGCAGAAGTCAAGGGGCAATCTTTTGAAATTGTGAGCAAGATACAGTTTCTTTGTTTGGCACTAGAAGCAACAGTAGAACATGTAAAGCCCTAGGAAGCCTCAAACAGAAATACCAGGAATAAGCATAAAAATGAAAAAGAAAAAATACATCACAGCAACAAGTACACACAAGATCATAGAAAGGTTCAAGCTTTTCTCAACATGCAGTCAAATGACAAAGGAAACCAAAGGCAAAGTAACGAAAAAAGTGAAGAAACTGTAAATAGAACCAACCTGGAATAAAGTGGAAAGCTTCAGAAGAATTGAAGATGGAAAGACGGAATCACTGGATCGCTGAATGACGCCGCAACACAAAGAAAAGGCCAAGCTATAGGCAAAAAACAGAAAGCGAGAAGACGAAGGGAGAAGTTACAAAGAAAAATGAAGGAGAGAAACCATTTCTGATTGTGAAAATTCAAAATAAAAGCCAAGAGAAATAGGGCAATTAATATCAATTAATGAAGGTGTTAAACCCTCACACGTTCCCAAGAACAAAGCGCTGATATAAAAAGCCCGCGCTTTTAGAAGAAAACGTTCCATATTCAAAAAAAGCACTACAAAGAAAGGAATCGACAAAATGCTCGAGTTCGGCTTCGCTAGAGAAAGATCGAAGTCAAAGATTCAACCTCAAAGCAGAAGACCGAGCTCAAGCAGGGGCACTGTTCATACCCTGGATCGAGCTACCCGATCCGGGATGTTCAGTAATAAAGCAACCGATCACTTCAGGTCAGGCTATCCGACCTCTTCTCAAAGAGGTCGGTCGAATCGACAGGAAAGCCCAGTAAGGGGCCCAAATAGAGAAACCCGACCCAAATCCAAAGGTAGTCTAAGCCTATAGAGATAAGGGCGGTTCCCTTAAAAGATAAGCTGACCTCAACTCAAAGATAAGATAAGATAAGATAACTAACTTATCTTATCTAAAAAGGTCACTTCTCACCATTATAAATACACTGGAGCACCCAGGTATAACTCATACTCTGATTTTACTAAAAACCTGTTTAATACCCATGCTAACTTAAGCATCGGAGTCTCTTGCAGGTACCCCCCACCCTCCGGTGACTAAGGATCAGCAGCGCAGCCAGTCCAACAAGTCGGACATCACAGCTCCGGCTGCCACCCATCAGCCAGACACGTCATTTCCGACCAGTATAGAAGATCTCGTCCGACATCGACCTACACTTTCAGGTAACCCTCGGAATAGGCTTTATTAAGTTATTTTTAGTAATCCATTTTTAGTCAAACCTCGTCAGGTCGCTTTTCATGGTTACTTTTTATAACTTCTTGCATTAATCTGCTTTCTATCGCTTTCACCTTGTCGACTTCTTTGTAATCGGTCGATGAATTTGGTTTTCACCTTGTCGACCTCTTTGTAATCGGGCTATGAATTTTTCCATTTTATGAGCTTAGATTAATACGTCTTGGTAGGAAACTTTTTAAGGAATCTGAAAACTTTATTCAAATGAAAATAAAAGATAGAAATATGAACAAGAGTGTATACATATGAGTACTTACCCTTCTACGTCGAGCAATTTTGTAGATCTTGGCCTGGCGCCTCATTAAAAAAACCTTTTCAGGAAAAAGAGTGCACATTGACCTAAGATCTTTTATTATTTTCTAACTATAGTACCTTCTTAGGTTACAGGCATGCCATGACCTTGGTAGCTCTCATCCCTCGAGGTCGGACACCTTGTAGTAACCTTTCCCCAGTACTTCTGTTACTCGGTATGGTCCTTTCCAGTTAGCTGCTAGCTTCCCTTTTCCTGACCGACTTGCTCCGATATCATTTCGGATTAAGATGAGATCATTGGTGATGAAGCTTCGCTGGAAGACCTTCCGATTATACCTCAGAGCCATTCAACGCTTTAGGGCTTCCTCTTTAATCTGAACTCTTTCTTGGACTTCTGGAAGTAGGTCGAGCTCTTCCCTTTGAGCCTAGGAGTTGGTATCTTCATTATAGTAGATCATTCTAGGAGATCCTTCTTCTATCTCTATGGGAATCATTGCCTCCATTCCGTAAGCAAGTCGGAATGGTGATTCTCTAGTAGTAGAGTGCGGTGTTGGTCGATATGCCCATAGGACTTGTGGGAGCTCTTCGGCCCAAGCTCCCTTAGCGTCCTGTAATCTCCGTTTTAACCGGACCAATATGATTGTTGGTGGCTTTCGCCTGTCCATTGGCTTGTAGGTGTTCTACAGAGGTGAACTGGTGCTTGATTTTTAGATCAGCTACCAGATTTCTAAAGCCTGTGTCGGTGAATTGAGTACCATTATCTGTGGTGATGGAGTGTGGGACCCCAAACCTTGTGATAATGTTTTTGTATAGAAATTTCCGACTTTTTTGGACTGTGGCATTAGCTAATGGCTCTGCTTTAATCCACTCTGTAAAGTAGTCTATGGCTACAATGAGAAACTTGACTTGTCCGGACCCTTGGGAGAAAGGTCCAAGGAGGTCGAGTCCCCACTTTGTGAATGGCCAGGGTGAGGTGACGCAGATGAGCTCCTTAGGTGGAGCTATGTGGAAGTTGGCGTGCTTCTGGCATGGTGGGCATGTCTTGACAAACTCTGTTGCTTCTCTTTGCAAGGTCGGCCTGTAAAAACCAGCTCGGAGTACCTTTTTGGCAGGGGCTCGTGCTCCGAGGTGATTACCACACATGCCACTGTGGATTTCTTCGAGAACTTCCTTTGTAGCAGAAGTCGGGACGCATTTTAGGAGAGGTGTAGAGATTTCTCTCTTATATAGGATGTCTTGTATTATGGTGTAGTACTGTGCTTCTCGTACTAGCCTTTTTGCCTCTTTTTTGTCTGCAGGAAGTGTTTCCGACTTGAGGGAGTTGATTATGGGAGTCATCCATACTTGATCCTGTCCTGATATGGCTAGGATCTTTTCTGCCTCCAAGGTTGATGGACTCGGGAGTGTTTCTTGGATGAGACTTTTATTGTTGCCCCTTGGCTTGGTACTGGCTAGTTTTGAGAGTGCATCAGCTCAGGCATTCTATTCTCGGGGTATGTGTCGGACCTTATATCCCTTAAATTGTTCGAGCTATTCTTTAGTTTTGTCAATGTATTTTTTCATAGTGGGATCCTTAGTTTGATAGCTCCCTTCTATTTGCGAAGTGACTACTTGGGAGTCTCTAAAGATGGTAAGTCTTTGAGCTCCCACTTCCCTAGCCAGCCTCAAGCCAGCTAGTAGTGATTTATATTCGACTTGATTTGAGTTCCCTGATCGCTCTCTAAAATAACGCCTGCGCCACTCCCGATTTTGTTTGAGGAGCCATCTACATAAAGGCTCCACTTTGTGGGGGTGCCCGGGGTATTTGTGTACTCTGCGATGAAGTCGGCCAGATACTGGGATTCGATAGCAGTCCGAGCTTTATACTTGATATCGAATTTGGATAACTCAACAGCCCATTGTAGGATTCTTCCAGCTAAGTCTGTTTTCTGCAAGATACCCTTTATGGGTTGGTTGGTCTGTACTCTGATGGTGTGAAGTTGAAAGTATGGTCGGAGTCGTCGGGGAGTAAGTATGAAGGTGTAGACGAACTTTTCTATCTTTTGATAGTTTAATTCAGCCCCTTGTAAAGCCTTTCTGATGAAGTAGATGGGTTGTTGCCCGCTTTCGTCTTCTCTGACTATTGCTAATGCTGTTGCCCGACTTCCTACGGCATGGTATAGTATGAGCTCTTCATCTTGCTGAGGTCGAGTAAAGATAGGTGGTTGCCCCAGAAATTCCTTAAAATCATGGAAATCTTGTTCGCATTTTGGGGTCCACTCAAACCTCTTTCCCTTCCTTAATGTTGCATAGAAGGGGAGAGATTTTAAGGCTGATCTAGCTAGGAACCTAGACAGAGCTGCTAGTCTTCCATTGAGTTACTGGACCTCTTTGACACAGGCCGGACTTTTCATGTTGAGTATAGCCGGCATTTATCTGGGTTCGCCTCGATTTTAAGGTGCACTTTGCGGGGTTAAGTCATATACCATGCTTTCTTATGGTGTCGAACACTTTGGTGAGGTTGGCTATCAACGATTTCTCACTTTGTGTTTTTACTATCATGTCGTCTACGTAAACCTCCATTAGCTTTCTGATGTGGTCGGCAAAAACTTTGTTCATCAGTATTTGATAGGTAGCCGCTGCGTTCTTGAGTCCGAAGGGCATAACTATATAGCAATAGTTTGCCTTTGGGGTTAAGAACGATGTCTTCTCTTGGTCGGGTGGATACATTGGGAGTGGGTAGGGATCTTTTGGGCAGGCTTTGTTGAGGTTGGTGTAACCGGTGCACATCTGTCACTTCCCATTTAACTTTCTGACCAATACCACATTGGCTAGCCATAGTGGGTATTTTACTTCCCTTATGAACCTTGCCTCCAGCAAGGCCTGTACCTGCTCCTCTACAGCCTACGACCTTTCTGGGCCGAGCTTCCTACGCTTTTGCTGTACTGGTTGAAACCCTGGGTATACGGCTAACTTGTGGCACATTAGTCTGGGATTAATACCAGGCATGTCGTTGGCCTTCCATGCAAAGAGGTCGGAGTTATCTTTTAGGAGCTTTATTAGCAGTTCCTTTAAGTCTTCTCTCAGATTTGCTCCTATACTAGTTGTTTTGTTTGGATCGTCTCTGATTTGAACTTCTTGAGTTTCACCTTCTGGCTGAGGGCAGAGTTCTTCGAGAGCTTGAATTCCCCTGAGTTCTATAGTATTGGTTTCTTTTCCTCTGGGGACTCCTTTAAGGTTCAGACTTTCGTTGTAACAGCGTCGTGCGAGTTTTTGGTCTCCCTTTATGGTAGCGATCCCTTCCAGAGTGGGGAACTTCATGCATAGGTGTGTAGTGAAGACCACGGCAGGGAGCCAGTTTAATGTCGTCCGACCTATTAACGCGTTGTAGGCCGAGCTCACGTCGACTAATATATTGTCTATGCTCAACGTCCTGGACTGAGTTCCTTTTCCAAAGGTTGTATACAGGGAGATGTATCCTAATGGTTGAATTGGGGTGTCTCCGAGTCCAAACAAGCTATTCGGATATGCTCTGAGCTCTTTATCTTGTAGGCCGAGCTTGTCGAAAGAGGATTTGAACAAGATGTCTGCGGAGCTTCCCTGGTCGATTAATGTTCGGTGGAGGTTGGCATTGGCAAGTATTATGGAAATGCCTATGGGGTCATCATGCCCTGGGATAATGCCCGCAGTGTTTTCTTGAGTGAAGGTGATATTGAGGAGGTCGACCAATGATGAGTGGATAATTTATACGCTTTTTGGCATTGTTTTTACATAGTTTTTAGTATGATTTAGTTAGTTTTTAATACATTTTTATTAGTTTTTGAATAAAAATACATTTCTGGACTTTACTATGAGTTTGTGTGTTTTTTTGTGATTTCAGGTATTTTCTGGCTGAAATTGAGGGACTTGAGCAAAAATTAGATTCAGAGGTTGAAGAAGGACTACAGATGCTGTTGGATTCTGACCTCCCTGCACTCAAAGTAGATTTTCTAGAGCTACAGAACTCCAAATGGCGCGCCCTTAATTGCGTTGGAAAGTAGACATCCAGGGCTTTCCAGCAATATATAATCATCCATACTTTGCTCGAGTTTAGACGATGCAAACAGGCGTTCAACGCCAGCTTCATGCCCTATTCTGGAGTTAAACGCCAAAAACAGGTTGCAAAGTGGAGTTAAATGCCATAAATAGGTTACAAACTGGCGTTCAACTCTAAGAGAAGCCTCTACACGTGTAAAGCTCAATGCTCAGCCCAAGCACACACCAAGTGGGCCCCGAAAGTGGATTTCTGCATCATTTACTCATTTCTGTAAACCCTAGTAACTAGTCTGATATAAATAGGACCTTTTACTATTATATTAGACATCTTTTGATCATCTTTTGAGGATTGAACCCTCTTTGGGAGGCTGGCCATTTGGCCATGCCTAGAACTTGTTCTTATGTATTTTCAATGGTAGAGTTTCTACACACCATAGATTAAGGTGTGGAGCTCTGCTGTTCCTTGAGTATTAATGTAAAGTACTACTGTTTTTCTATTCAATTCAAGATTATTCCTATTCTAAGATATTCATTCGCACCCAAGAACATGATGAATGTGATGATTATGTGACGCTCATCACCATTCTCACCTATGAACGCGTGCTTGACAACCACTTCCGTTCTGCATGAAGACGAGACATAATGAGTATCTCTTAGATATCTAATACAGGGGACCGAGTTCGAGATATTAGAGTCTTCGTGGTATAAGTTAGAACCCATGGATGGCCATTCCTGAGATCCGGAAAGTCTAAACCTTGTCTGTGGTATTCCGAGTAGGATCTGGGAAGGGATGGCTGTGACGAGCTTCAAACTCGCGAGTGCTAGGCGTAGTGACAGATGCAAAAGGATAGTAAATCCTGTTCCAGTATGATCGAGAACCGACAGATGATTAGCCATGCAGTGACAGTGCATTGGATCATTTTCACAGAGAGGACGGGATGTAGCCATTGACAACGGTGATGCCCAACATACAGCTTGCCATGGAAAGGAGTAGGAATGATTGGATGAAGACAGCAGGGAAGCAGAGGTTCAGGAGGAACAAAAGCATCTCTATACGCTTATCTGAAATTCTCACCAATGAATTACATAAGTATCTCTATCCTAGTTTATCTTTTAATTATGTTAATTATCAATTCTCTATAACCATTTGAATCCGCCTGACTGAGATTTACAAGGTGACCATAGCTTGCTTCAAGCCGACAATCTCCGTGGTATCGACCCTTACTCACGTAAGGTTTATTACTTGGACGACCTAGTGCACTTGCTGGTTAGTTGTGCGAAGTTATGACAAAGTGTGATTCACGTTTGAGAGCACCAAGCCTTTGGCGCCGTTGTTGATGATCACAATTTCGTGCAACAAGTTTTTGGCGCCGTTGCCAGGGATTGTTCGAGTTTGGACAACTGACGGTTCATCTTGTTGTTCAGATTAGGTAATTTTATTTTAATTTTAAGCTTTTTATTCCTTATTTTTGAAAATAATAAAAAACATTAAAAAAAAAATTATTCTATGTTCTTCAGGATTTTTAAGAAGGAATTCTAGAATCTCATGAGATAGGTTGAATCCTGGCTGGCTGTTAAGCCATGTCTAATCTTTTGGACCGAGGTTTCAACTATCTCAAGAGAAGAGCTTCTTTATATTTTCGAGCAAATTAGCTGTTGTATGTAATGTTCTGCTGAAGCTTGGCTGGCCATTGGCCATGTCTAGTGTTTTGGACTGAAGCTTTCATTCAAAGCTTGGCTGGCTAGTAAGCCATGTCTAATTCCTGGACTGGAGCTTTAGACTAACATTACAAGATTCCTGGAATTCCTATTAAAAATTTTGAAATCCTTATTTTGAAAATTCCAATTAATTTTCGAAAAATACCAAAAATTTTAATAAAATCATAAAATAAAAAATAATTTGATGTTTCTTGTTTAAGTCTTGTGTCAGTTTTTAAGTTTGGTGTCAATTGCATGTTTATCTCTTTCTTGCATTTTTCAAAATTCCATGCATTGCATTCTTCATGATCTTCAAGTTTTTCTTGGTAAGTCTTCTTGTTTGATCTTTAAAATTTCTTGTTTTGTGTCTTTTCTTGTTTTTCATATGCATTTTCAATTTGTTAGTGTCCATACATGAAAAAATTTTAAGTTTGGTGTCTTGCATGTTTTTCTTTTCTTAAAAATTTTCAAAAATAAATTCTGTGTTCATCTTGACATTCAAAGTGTTCTTGGTGTTCATCTTGACATTCATAGTGTTCTTGCATGCATCATTTATTTTGACCAAAAATTTTCATGCATTGAGTCTTTTTGATGTTTTTCTCTCTCATCATTAAAATTCAAAAATAAAAAAAAAATATCTTTTTTCTTATTTCACTCATAATTTTTGAAAATTTGATTTGATTTAGTCAAAAGTTTTAAAAATTTAGTTGTTTCTTAGGAGTCAAATCAAATTTTCAATTTAAAAATTCTATCTTTTTCAAATCTTTTTCAAAATCAAATTTTTTTTCTTTTCACTTTTTCTTTTATATTTTCGAAAATTTCAATTTGATTTTCAAAAATCTTTTTCTTATTCCTACTTCATATTTTCAAAAATCTCACTAACAATTAATGTGATTGATTCAAAAATTTTAAGTTTGTTACTTGCCTAGTAAGAAAGGTTCAATCTTTAAATTTTAAAATCATATCTTTTTGTTTCTTGTTAGTCAAGTAATCAACTTTAATTTTCAAAATCAAATCTTTTTAAATTTCTTTTTCAAATATTTTTCAAAATAAGTTTCAATCACATCTTTTTCAAAATCAATTTCAAAATCTTTTCTAACTTCTTATCTTTTCAAAAATTGATTTTCAAATCTTTCTCAATTAACCGCTTAACTTTTTGTTTGATTCTTATCTTTTTCAAAACTACCTAACTAATTCTCTCTCTAATTTTCGAAAATCACCTTCCTCTTTTTCAAAATTCCTTTTTAATTAACTAATTGTTTTAACTTTTAATTTAATTTCATTCTTCTTTTTTTTAGATTTTCAAATTTTAATTATAATTTTAATTTAAAAACAAAAATACTTTTATTTTAATTTATTTAATTTTCAAAATTCTCTCCCCCTCATCTCTTTCTAATTATTTTATTTATTTACTAACAACTTCTCTTCATCTAAAAATTCGAACCCTCTCTTTCTCCTGGTGTTCGAATTTCTCTTTTTCTATTCTTTTCTTCTTCTACTCACATAAAGGAATCTCTATACTGTGACATAGAGGATTCCATGTTTTCTTTTCTATTTTCTTCTTTTTCATATGAGCAGGAAAAAGGATAAGAACATTCTTGTTGAAGCTGATCCTGAACCTGAAAGGACTCTGAAGAGGAAGCTAAGGGAAGCCAAAGCACAACTCTCTGGAGAAAATCTGACTGAAATTTTTGAAAAAGAAGGAGACATGGCCGAAAATAATAACAATGCAAGGAAGATGCTTGGTGACTTTACTGCACCAAATTCCAATTTACATGGAAGAAACATCTTGATGCCAGGGCATCTTGGCTAGTTTTACTAGCCATTTTTTGTATGCTTTAGGGAGGTTTCATGCATTTTTCTAGGAAATAAGCAAGTATTTGGATGTAAATGCATTCACACCATAATTCAAGCAAACATTGTGAATTTTGAATGATTTCATGAGAATTATGCATGAATTGAATGATAAAATGGATGATGCATGATCCCATGATTAAGAGCAAGACTTTGATGCACTTTGTTTGATTGATTTCAGGTAACAAGAAGCAGAGAAGAGCCACGTTAGTACCACTAACTTGGCCACTAACGTGGAAGGAAGGAAAGTTGGAACGTTAGTGGGAACGTTAATGGCATCAACTTTGAAGAAGGAGCAGCGTTAGTGGCAAAAGTGAGTGCCAATAACGCTAGCGAAGGTGCAAGAAGACCCACGTTAGTCTCCACGTTAGTTACATTAACGTGGGAACTAACGTGGAAGGAAAGGGAGATGCCAACATTAGTGGAAAAGGTGATCTCCACTAACGTTTGCGAAGCAAAAAGACCCACGTTAACTACATTAACGTGGGAACTAACGTGGAAGGAAAGGGAGAGGCCAAAGTTAGTGGAAAAGGTGATCTCCACTAATGTTGGCGAAGCAAAGGAAGACCCACTTTAATGGCCACATTAGTTACACTAACGTGGACATTAACGTGGGCAAAAGTCTCACCCAGCAGCCTGACCATGTCTTCTTCAAAGAAGAATAACTTGAGCCAGAAAGCTCCAAATGAGGTGATTCTAGTGGCATTGGAAAGTAGGATTCCAGAGCTTTCCAAGCATATATGGCACTACATGGTGGACTCTAAATTTGAGGGAGAAAACCTGCCCCGAAAGTGCAAAGATGAACATGGTATCAACCTGTAGTAAGGCCAGCTGACCTCTTCACCTTCCAAGAAGTATAACTCGAGTTGTAGAGCTCCAAATGATGCGCTTCCAAAGGCGTTGGAAAGTAGATATCCAGAGCTTTCCAACAATATATAATAGTATGGGGTGGACATTAAGTTGAGCTTCAGAAACTGGCAATTTTCAGCCCATGATCGCGGACGTTATTGGCACTCACGTTTGCCAATAACGCTAGCCACTATGCCAGTAACCCTGTCCCCTTCAAAGGAGTATAACTTGAGTTACAGAGATTCAATTGAGGTGATTCTAGTTGCGTTAGAAAGCTGATATTCAGAGCTTTCCAACGATATATAATACTCTATAGTGGGCATGAAATTGGAGCACAAACCAGAGGCATCTTTTAAGCCCTAAAAACACCAACTGGGTAGCAAGTGTGACGTTAGCCACACTAACTTCAGCACTAATGCCACACTTGTAGCGTTAGTGTGGCTAACGTTAGCACTAACATTAGCACCTTGACCTTAACTTGATTCTCTTTCAAGGACCACCCAACCTCAAGGAAGCAAGCCCACAAGTGTCAACCAATCAAGGCCACAAGAAGCATCTAGAATAGGAATTTTCATTTAATTGTAATTTGTTTTTAATTTCATTTTGTAATTTAGGAGAGCCTATATAAGGGCCTTAGCTTTTACATTCAGGTGGGGACTGAAATTCTAGAAGGCGGGGATTAGAGAGGGGTCTTCGGACTCCCTCCCCTCACACACTTTTCCTTCTCTTTCTTTTCTTTGTACTTTTCATTTATGAATTTTGAAGTTTCAATTTCAGTTTTAATCTTCATCTTTATTTTTCTGCATTTCTTTCTTTTCTAATTTGGTAGAGCAATGATCAACTAACTCTTTTCATTGGGTTAGGGATCTCTGTTGTAATTTGATGGATCAATATTAGTTTTCGTTATTCTTCTTCTATCTTTTCTCTTGATTTTACTAGAAAGCTTTCAATCTTCATCCAGTTGGGTAGTTATCTTGGAAAAGAAGCTATTCATACTTGGATCTCTTCTGAACATTGGAAGAGGAATGGAGAGTTCATGCTAGAAATGCTTTCTCATGTTGGACCAAATTGGGGTTGGAAGGATATGGTGGCTATAATTCTACCAACACTTGATTTGGGAATGCATGTGGTATAATCAATGACCATACTTCATCTCTTCTCATGAGCAATTGACCAAGGAATTGGCTATTGATCAAGATTTGAGAGATTGAATTACAAGGAATTGTAATTTGATCACTTAAGATTGCCAAGGAGATCAATGAACGCATTGATTGAGGAAGAGATGAGAATGAACTTGATCCGGAGTATTGCAATATCTCTTGATACCAATGTTCATTTTATTTTTAGTTCTTACATTTACTCTATAGTCATTTACTTTCTTGCCATTTTACTTTTCTACACTTTATTGCTTTCTTTACTTTTGTGCCATTTACATTTCCTTGTTGCTTATCACTCCAATCTGATTCGTCTAACTAGGATAATCAATTAACCATTGATTGCTTAATCCGTTAATCTCTGTGGGATTTGATCTCACTCTTTTGTGAGTTATTACTTGACGACAATTCGGTATACTTGCCGAAGGAAAATTGTTGAGAGACAAGTTTCCGTGCTATCACATCTCAATCCCTGCCATTGGAGCAAACAATTTTGAGCTTAAACCTCAATTAGTTTCTCTGATGCAACAGAATTGCAAGTTTCATGGACTTCCATCAGAAGATCCTTTTCAGTTCTTAACTGAATTCTTGCAAATCTGTGATACTGTTAAGAGCAATGGGGTTGATCTCGAGGTCTATAGGCTTATGCTTTTCCCATTTGCTGTAAGAGACAGAGCTAGAGTATAGTTGGACTCTCAACCTAAAGATAGCCTGAACTCTTGGGATAAGCTGGTCACGGCTTTCTTAGCTAAGTTCTTTCCTCCTCAAAAGCTTAGCAAGCTTAGAGTGGATGTTCAAACCTTCAAACAAAAAGAAGGTGAATCCCTCTATGAAGCTTAGGAGAGATACAAGGAACTGACCAAAAAGTGTCCTTCTTACATGCTTTCAGAATGGACCATCCTGGATATATTCTATGATGGTCTATCTGAATTATCTAAGATGTCATTGGACCATTCTACAAGTGGATCCATTCAGCTAAAGAAAACGCCTGCAGAAGCTCAGGAACTCATTGACATGGTTGCAAATAACGAGTTCATGTACACTTCTGAAAGGAATCCTGTGAGTAATGGGACGTCTCAGAGGAAGGGAGTTTTTGAAATTGATACTCTGAATGCCATATTAGCTCAGAACAAAATATTGACTCAGCAAGTCTATATGATTTCTCAGAGTCTGAATGGAATGCAAGCTGCATCCAACAGTACTCAAGAGGCATCTTCTGAAGAAGAAGCTTATGATCCTGAGAACCCTGCAATAGCAGAGGTGAATTACGTGGGTGAACCCTATGGAAACACCTATAATCCCTCATGGAAAAATCATCCAAATTTCTCTTGGAAGGATCAACCAAAGCCTCAACAAGGCTTTAATAATGGTGGAAGAAATAGGTTTAGCAATAGCAAGCCTTTTCCATCATCCACTCAGCAACAGACAGAGAATTCTGAGCAGAATCCATCTAGCTTAGCAAATATAGTCTCTGATCTATCTAAGGCCACTTTAAGTTTCATGAATGAAACAAGGTCCTCCATTATAAATTTGGTGGCACAAGTGGCCCAGCTGAGTAAAAGGGTCACTGAAACCCCTCCTAGTACTCTCCCAAGCAATACAAAAGAAAATCCAAAAAGAGAGTGCAAGGCCATAGCCTTACATGGTGTGGCCGAACCCAAAGAGGAGGAGGAGGACGTGAATCCTAGTGAGGAAGACCTCCTGGGATGCTCAGTGACCAATAAGGAGTTTTCCTTTGAGGAACCAAAGGAATCTGAGGCTCATCTAGAGACCATAGAGATTCCATTGAACCTCCTTTTACTATTCATGAGCTCTGATGACCATTCATCTTCTGAAGAAGATGAAGATATTGCTGAAGAGCAAGTTACTCAATATTTACGAGCAATCATGAAGCTGAATGCTAAATTATTTGGCAATGAGACTTAGGAGGATGAACCTCCATTGTTCATCAAGGAACTAAATGCCTTGGTTCAGCAAACTCTACCTCAAAAGAAACAGGATCCTGGTAAATTCTTAATTCCCTGTAACATAGGCACCATGACCTTTGAGAAGGCTCTGTGTGACCTGGGGTCAGGAATAAACTTAATGCCACTCTCTGTAATGGAGAAACTTGGGATCTTTGAGGTGCAAGCAACCAGAATCTCATTAGAGATGGCAGGCAACTCAAGAAAATAGGCTTATGGACTAGTAGAGGACGTGCTAGTAAAGGTTGAAGGCCTTTACATCCCCACTGATTTCATAATCCTAGACACTGGGAAGGATGAGGATGAATCCATCATCCTTGGAAGACCCTTCCTAGCCACAACAAGAGCTGTGATTGATGTGGACAGAGGAGAGTTGGTCCTCCAACTGAATGAGGACAACCTTGTGTTTAAAACTCAAGGATCTCCTTCTGTAACCATGGAGAGGAAGCATGAAAATCTTCTCTCACTGCAGAGTCAACCAAAGGCCCCACAGTCAAACTCTAAGTTTGGTGTTGGGAGGCCACAACCAAACTCTAAGTTTGGTGTTGAACCCCCACATTCAAACTCTAAGTTTGGTGTTGGGAGGTTCCAATCTTGCTCTGATTATCTGTGAGGCTCCATGAGAGCTCACTGTCAAGCTATTGACATTAAAGAAGCGCTTGTTGGGAGGCAACCCAATGTTATTTAATCATATCTATTTTATTTTCTTTTTTGTTATTTCGTGTTTTACTAGGTTGATGATCATGTGGAGTCACAAAAACTACTGAAAAATCAAAAACAGAAGTAAAACAGCATTAAAAATAGCACACCCTAGAGGAGGAGCATTCTGGCGTTTAAACGCCAGAAACAAGCATCTGTCTGGCGTTTAACGCCAGAAACAAGCACCAAGCTGGCGTTTAACGCTAGAAACAAGCATCTACCTGGCGTTAAACGCCAGAGACAGGCTACATTTGGGCATTTAACGCTAGAAACAAGCAGCAATCCGGTGTTAAATGCCAGGATTGCACAGTAAGGGCATTTTACACGCCTAATTGGAGCAGGGATGTTAAGTCCTTGGCCCTACTGGATCTGTGGACTCCACAGGATCCCTACCACTTCTTCTCTCCTCTTCACACCTTTCCACAACATTCTTCCCCAAAATAATCTCCACCAATCACCTCCAATTCCCCTCCAAAACCATCATACACCCACCTACACCCACCCACTCAAATTCAAACCATCACTCCTTCCTTTTCACACATCATAACCACCTTAAACCCCCAGTGGCCAAACCATTCGCACACCTCCATCTCCTCTATTTTCTTCTTCTTCTACTACTTCCTTTCTTCTTTTGCTCAGGGACGAGCAATCCTTTTAAGTTTGGTGTGGTAAAAGCATTGCTTTTTGTTTTTCTATAACCATTTATGGCACCTAAGGCCGGAGAAACCTCTAGAAAGAGGAAAGGAAAGACAAAAGCTTCCACCTCCGAGTCATGGAAGATGGAGAGATTCATCTCAAGGGCCCAAAGCTCAGTGATAGAGCATTTGACTGCACAACAAGAGAGCCCACTCATGGACCTCAACAAGAGCATGAGGAATTCCCTCACCAAGAAATCCCTGAGATACCTCAAGGGATACATTTTTCTCCACACAACTATTGGGAGCAACTAAGGATAGGAGCACCAAAATCACTAGGGATGGAGCAACAAAGACAAGGAAGAGACATAGAGGAGCTCAAGAGCACCATTGGTTCTTCAAGAAGAGGAAGATGCCACCCTCACTAAGGTGGACCCGTTGCTTAATCTCCTTGTTCTTATTTTCCTATTTTTCGGTTTTTGAGCCTTATGCTTTATTTATGTTTGTGTCTTTACTATATGATCATTAGTGTTTAAGTGTTTATGCCTTAAAGTTGTGAATGTCCTATGAATCCATCACCTCTCTTAAATGAAAAATGTTTTAATTACAAAAGAACAAGAAGTACATGGTTTCGAATTCATCCTTGAAACTGGTTTAATTATTTTGATGTGGTGACAATACTTTTTGTTTTCTGAATAAATGCTTGAACAGTGCATATGTCTTTTGATATTGTTGTTTATGAATGTTAAATATGTTGGCTCTTGAAAGAATGATGAAAAAAGAGACATGTTATTTGATAATCTGAAAAATCATAAAAATGATTCTTAAAGCAAGAAAAAGCAATGAATACAAAAGCTTGCAGAAAAAAAAAAGAGAAAAGAAAAATGGAAAAAAAAAGAAAAAAAAAGAAAGAAAAAAAAAGTAAGCAGAAAAAGCCAAAAGCTCTTTAAACCAAAAGGTAAGAGCAAAAAGCCAATAGCCCTTAAAACCAAAAGGCAAGGGTAAAAAGGATCCAAGGCTTTGAGCATTAATGGATAGGAGGGCCTAAAGGAATAAAATCCTGGCCTAAGCGGCTAAACCAAGCTGTCCCTAACCATGTGCTTGTGGCGTGAAGGTGTCAAGTGAAAACTTGAGACTGAGCGGTTAAAGTCGAGGTCCAAAGCAAAAAAAGAGTGTGCTTAAGAACCCTAGACACCTCTAATTGGGGACTTTAGCAAAGCTGAGTCACAATCTGAAAAGGTTCACCCAATTATGTGTCTGTGGCATTTATGTATCCGGTGGTAATACTGGAAAACAAAGTGCTTAGGGCCATGGCCAAGACTCATAAAGTAGCTGTGTTCAAGAATCAACATACTAAACTAGGAGAATCAATAACACTATCTGAATTTTGAGTTCCTATAGATGCCAATCATTCTGAATTTCAAGGGATAAAGTGAGATGCCAAAACTATTCAAGAGGCAATAAGCTACTAGTCCCGCTCATCTGATTGGAGCTAAGTTTCATTGATATTTTGGAATTTATAGTATATTATCTTCTTTTTATCCTATTTGATTTTCAGTTGCTTGGGGACAAGCAACAATTTAAGTTTGGTGTTGTGATGAGCGGATAATGTATACGCTTTTTGGCATTGTTTTTACATAGTTTTTAGTATGATTTAGTTAGTTTTTAATATATTTTTATTAGTTTTTAAATAAAAATCACATTTCTGGACTTTACTATGAGTTTGTGTGTTTTTCTGTGATTTCAGGTATTTTCTGGCTGAAATTGAGGGACTTGAGCAAAAATCAGATTCAGAGGTTGAAGAAGGACTGCAGATGCTGTTGGATTCTGACCTCCCTGCACTCAAAGTGGATTTTCTGGAGCTACAGAACTCCAAATGGTGCGCTCTTAATTGCGTTGGAAATTAGACATCCAGGGCTTTCCAGAAATATATAATAGTCCATACTTTGCCCGAGTTTAGATGATGCAAACTGGCGTTCAACGCCAGCTTCCTGCCTTATTCTGGAGTTAAACGCCAGAAACAGGTTGCAAACTGGCGTTCAACTCCAAGAGAAGCCTCTACACGTGTAAAGCTCAATACTCAGCCCAAGCACACACCAACTGGGCCCCAGAAGTGGATTTCTGCATCATTTACTCATTTCTGTAAACCCTAGTAACTAGTCTGATATAAATAGGACCTTTTACTATTATATTAGACATCTTTTGATCATATTTTGAGGATTGAACCCTCTTTGAGAGGCTGGCCATTCGTCCATGCCTAGAATTTGTTCTTATGTATTTTCAACGGTAGAGTTTCTACACACCATAGATTAAGGTGTGGAGTTCTGCTGTTCCTTGAGTATTAATGCAAAGTACTACTGTTTTTCTATTCAATTCAAGATTATTCCTATTCTAAGATATTCATTCGCACCCAAGAACATGATGAATGTGATGATTATGTGACGCTCATCACCATTCTCACCTACGAACGCGTGCCTGACAACCCCTTCCGTTCTACATAAAGACGAGACAGAATGAGTATCTCTTAGATATCTAATACAGGGGACCGAGTCCGAGATATTAGAGTCTTCGTGGTATAAGTTAGAACCCATGGATGGCCATTCCTGAGATCCAGAAAGTCTAAACCTTGTCTGTGGTATTCCAAGTAGGATCTGGGAAGGGATGGCTGTGACGAGCTTCAAACTCGCGAGTGTTGGGCGTAGTGATAGACGCAAAAGGATAGTAAATCCTATTCCAGTATGATCGAGAACTGACAGATGATTAGCCATGCAGTGACAGCACATTGGACCATTTTCACAGAGAGGACGGGATGTAGCCATTGACAACGGTGATGCCCAACATATAGCTTGCCATGGAAAGGAGTAGGAATGATTGGATGAAGACAGCAGGAAAGCAGAGGTTCAGGAGGAACGAAAGCATCTCTATACGCTTATCTGAAATTCTCACCAATGAATTACATAAGTATCTCTATCCTAGTTTATCTTTTAATTATGTTAATTATCAATTCTCTATAACCATTTGAATCCGCCTGACTGAGATTTACAAGGTGACCATAGCTTGCTTTATGCCGACAATCTCCGTGGGATCGACCCTTACTCACGTAAGGTTTATTACTTGGACGACCCAGTGCACTTGCTGGTTAGTTGTGCGAAGTTGTGACAAAGTGTGATTCACGTTTGAGAGCACCAAGCCTTTGGCGCCATTGTTGATGATCACAATTTCGTGCACCAACCAACCTGTCTCCTCCTCCAACATGATACACCTCCTTAAGGTGTCTTTTGCATGACGACTTAGAGATCCCTCCTCCTGCGAATCCTCCATTGATCATGTGGACATGCCTTTCAAGGGTGCGATTGGGACGTTCAGCTCGTCCGACTTCTTCATCCCTTCTTCTTTTTCTTGGCTCGTCTGCTTTATTGGCTAGAAACCGATCTAGTCACCCTTCTCGTGCCAGTTTTTCAATGACATTCTTTAGGTCAAAGCAGTTGTTGGTGGAGTGTTCGTAGATTCGGTGGTATTCGCAATACTCTTCCGACTTCCTCCTCTTTTATGTTTAATCGGACGAGGGGGCGGGATCTTTTCAGTGTTGCATATTTCTCTGTATACATCCACAAGGGACACTCTGAGCGGAGTGTAATTCTGGTATTTTCTAGGTTTTTCAGTAGGTTGGTCTTCTTTTTTCCTGGACTCTTTCTCCTTGTCCCGAGGTGGGTAGGAGAATCCAGATTTTGAGGTTTCTCCTAGTCGAGAGTTCTCCTCCATATTAATATACTTTTCTGCCCGTTCTTGTACCTCGTTCAGAGACGTTGGGTACTTTTTGGATATGGAATGGCTAAAGGGTCCTTCTCTTAGGCCATTGATGAGACCCATGATGGCTGCCTTTGTAGGAAAACTTTGTATGTCCAGAAATGCTTTGTTAAATCTTTCCACGTAGCTGCGGAGGCTTTCCCGATCTCCTTGTTTAATCCTTAGCAGGCTTGGAGCATGTTTGGCTTTGTCCTTCTGGATGGAAAATCTAGCTAGGAACTTCTTGGCCAGGTCGTCAAAGCTTGCTATTGATCTTGGCGGCAAGCTGTCGAACCATTTTATTGCCTTATTGGTCAAAGTAGTCGGGAAAGCTTTACATCGGATTGCATCTGAGGCATCCGTAAGGTACATCTGACTTCTGAAGTTGCTGAGATGATGGCTTGGATCAGACATGCCGTCGTACAGAGTCATGTTGGGTGCTTTGAAGTCCTTCGGGACTCTAGCTTTCATGATTTCTTTTGTGAACGGATCTTGATCCTTGTGGGGGTTGTCTTTGTGGTTGGATACAGTGGTTTTAGTTTTGAGATTAGCTTCGAGCTTGAGGAGCTTGTCCTCCAGCTCTCGATGCCGTCTTGTTTCTCTACGAAGGTCTCGTTCGGCCCCCCGCTGTCGGTCGGCTTCTTGCTCCAACTGTTTAAGGCGATGCTGTTATTCTCGGATAGCTTCCAAAATTTCCGCGTTTGGGGGTTGCTTTTCCCCCTTATTTTGAGGTGTATCTTTTGGGGTGGCGTCTGTGTTCTTATCTGGCGTTCTGTCTTGCAAGCCATAGTTGTGATCGTTGTCGAAGTTATCCTCCTTGATGATAGGATGACTTCTAGGTTCCCCGGCAACGGCGCCAATGTTCCGAGGATTACCTGAAAATGAAGGTCGATCTCGGATGAGATCTGCTGTTGTGGCCGGAGCTGTCATGTTCGACTTGCTGAGCCTTGAGATGTTGCTGATCCTTGATCACCGGAGGTTGGTGGTACCTGCAAGAGACTCTGATGCTTAAGTTAGCATGGGCTTTGAGCAGGTTTTATGTGTAGAATCAGAGTATGAGACTATGAGTTATACCTGGGTACTCCAGTGTATTTATAGTGGTGTGGGGTGGCCTCCCTTGAGATAAGTTGGTTATCTTTATCCTATCTTTTGTGGGTGAGTCCCCTTATCTTTAGCCAGTCGCATTTAGGTGGGCTGTGATCTTCTGCTTTGGGCCTACTTGGGCCCTTATAGCAATTTGGCCGAGCTCTTTGGGAAGAGATCGGTGTCGACCAACCTTTATAAGAGGTCGGTTGTTTTTGTCTTCATCCAACCCGGCTTGCCTAGCTCAACTCATGGTATGAACACTACCTCTAGTCTGTGTTTTCGGGCTTGGATCTGGGTCCAAATCAGCCTAAAAATCGCCCCCAGCGAGTTTTGTTAAGTGCAGCTCGTGACGCTTTGTCACGCGTACACATCGGCCACGTGTACGCATCGCTGAACCTTGCACCTGTCCACGCGTACGTGTCAGTCACGAGTACGCGTCGCAGAACGATGCTCCTAGTCATGCGCACACGTCGGCCATGCGTGCGCGTCATTCCTCTCTTCTCAAATCTTCACTTTCTTATGCTCCTTCCACTTTAACATGCTTCATCTTCATCCTTTAAGCCATCTATACCCTGTAAACCTGATAGCACTTAACAAGCACATCGCGGCATCGAATGGTAATAAAGGAGAATTAAAAATAACAATTTTAAGGCCAAGGAAATATGTTTTCAATCATAGCACAAAATTGGGAAGGAAACTTAAAAAATGAAATTTACATGAATAAGTGTGAGAATAGTTGATAAAACCCACTCAGTTCAGTCCAAAATATATCATAAAATAATGGTTTATCAAATCTCCCCGCACTTAAACATTAGCATGTCCTCAGGCTTAGCTCAATGAACACAAAAGAGTAAAGGGAAAATGGTGAGACTTATGCAATGCAATTTATCTATAAGAATGCAACTACATGCTAAATGCTTCTACCTGCTTGGTTAAAAGTAAACAAATTCTCCAAGAACAAACATAAACTAGATTTCTCTAATTTAAATCTCAAAATAAAGTACAAAAAAACTTGCAAGAAGAAAGCTCATGAAAGCCGGGAACAAAGAATCGAGCATCGAACCCTCACTGGAAGTGTATACACTCTAATTACTCTAGTGTTTGAGGGTCAATTCTCTCGATTCTCTTCTAATCTTGCTTTCCAAGGCTTGCTCTTCTTCTACCAATTAATAAAAATTTAATGCACACATACACATATCAAGAGGTCTTTTCAAGGGTTGTAATGGGGTTAGGGTCAAGGTAGGAATGTATTTGGTTAAGTAGACTAAAATCCGAATCCTTGATTAACCTAAACTTCCCACCTAACTTAAGATGTTCCATGTTATCACACTACAAAGCCTAGCCACCCATTAACTACTTTTCCACAAATTCGTGCACCTTAATATCGTTTAAGTACAAATCATATGCATTAGTTCACTTATTATTCTTGGGGCAATTTGTCCCCTTTTTATTGCTTTCTCTTTTTCTTTTCTTTACCTTTCCATATTATTCATATTTTTTCTTTTTTTTTTTCAGTGAGTTAATGCGTATGATTAATGTGCTGGATGCATGAACAAGTGCCCAAACTGTTTCCACATTTTCATATAAGAATATAAAATACCCAACTTCCTAACCAAGTAACTCCCAAACCCAAATTCCCCACACATAGTTCATATGCACCTCACTAGTCTAAGCTAACCAAGGATTCAAATTAGGGACATTTATTGTTTTTCACTTAGACTTAATGATGTGCTAAAATAAAGAATAAATAGGATAAAATAGGCTTGACATTGGGTTGCAAAGGGTAAGGCCATATGGGTATGTGAGCTATAGTGAAACAAGGCCTCAATCACGTAAGTGCATGCATACATCAAATAATGAAAATAAGCACAACCAAACTCCAAACCAAGAGGGTGATAACTTCTCCCAAAATTGATGCTCCAATCCATGATGCAATCCAAAATTGAGGTTATCAAACTCTACAAGATAAGCACAACCAAACTCCAAACCAAGAGGGTGATAACTCATAGAGAAAATTGAAAATAACAACTAAAGACGTCAATTAACAAAATAAACAAAATCCTAATTACGAATAAAAGCAAACAAACAACCAAAAAGTATCTATTCACAGTATTCACATATTAACAACAACCAAAATATAGCACTTATGACGCTAGCTCCCCGGCAACGGCGTCATAAACTTGATGCGAGCAAAACCATTGGTTAAGAATTCCTTCTCGGTAAAGGAGAAATAACCTCGTTGCCAATATAGTTCTCAACCAACAAGTAATGCTCGATCAAAGTTTACAATTTCTAATCTAAACCGAGAGTCTTTCAATTTCGGGTCGTCTTCCCTAGGAACTAATGCCAACAAGTGCACATAATTTTGGTTGTGGAAAGCAAGGGATTTCAATTATGAGAGCAAACAATAAAGAAATAAAAGAACAAGCCAAAATTGCAATTAATAAAGCAATAAAGGAATAAAAGAACTATGTATGTAATATAAACAAGTAAGGCTAAAAAGTAATGGAAAAGTGGTTCAAAACGTAAATGAAACCTTGACTTGGGATGAGTTATGGAATCCCTTCCTTGCCAAAACCACAACTATGGTAATTATCATGAGTTAATCTTGCTTAGTTAACCCCTAATATCGAGGAGTAAGTCAAGCAAGAATAATTGACCTTAATCCATAAGTCCTAACCAACTTACCAAACAAGTTGATAAAAGGCTAGCTTTAATGCAAACAAGAACCAACTAACTCCCCAAGAATTACCACTAAATGTTGGACATTATAACTCTAGTAATCCATAAACTCATTTCCCCAAGCCAAGGGATGGAAATATACCCCATAACTAAGCTTGGCATTTCATCAAACACATAGAGAGCATAAACATAAAACATGGCAAAATTGGAAAAATGGTAAAAGCTATGAATCATAAATGATCAAAATCTATAAAAGCAACTCAAACAAACATATAAAAACTATCAAACATCAAATTAAACAACTAGGAATCCAAAATTGCAAAACTATATAAATTGGCAAGAGAAATGAAAATATGAGAAAGTGTAGAACAAGTAATGTCATAAAAGAGAGAACTAAAGAAATACTTACAATAAAATTGCTATAATCCAAAATCAAGCTTGAAGTATAAAATTCTACAAACCTTAATTAAAACCCTAAGAGAGAATTTCCTAATCTACACTACTCCTACTCCTACTATGTGTTTTCTACCCTACAAGTGAGCTCTCTTTGTTATGTGTTGATATGCCCTTAATATAACCTTCCAAACCAGCCTTCAACACTTCAGAAATGGGCCTAGAGACCCCCAAAACCGCGCGGCACGTGACTTTTTAATAGAGGCATGCGCTGGTACCTGTGCGGAAGCACAGACGTGTGCGTCCGCACACTTTGCCGAATTTCCACTTGTGCGTACGCACAGATGGCTGTGCGCACGCACACATGCTGATTTCCTCCTTGTGCGTACGCACGCATCCTTGTGCGCACGCACGCATGGCTGTGTGCTTCCTCTTTGTTTTCTTCATGTTTTCTCCTTTTGTACATGCTTCCTTCCACTTTTGCATATCCATTCTTGCCTCTTTGATCTGAAATCACTCAACAACCATGTCATGGCATCAAATAGAATAAAAGTGGAATTTAATTGCTCAATCTAACCACAAAAATGTATATTTTCACATTTAGGTTCAATTTAGGGATCAAACACAAAAGTATGCTATTTTGGTGCTTAAGTGTTGGTTCATGTGATGAAATCCACTCAAATCGAGCCAAAATATCTCTTCAAATATGGACTCATTAATTTTCCCACACATAAACAATAGCATGTCCTCATGCTAAACCAACAAGGGGAATGATAAAAAAGGGACAATCAACTTATTAAATGCAACTACCTATGTGCATGAAAGTATACTATATGCCCTATATATCTATCTATCTATAATGTGCTATGAATTTGGTAAAAACAAATAATCAAATTTCCAAGTAAAAGTATAAACATTTGGGCCAAAGCAAAGAAGTAGCTCAATGCAAGCAAAATCTAGAGAATTGATTCAAGTTTCAAAATTAAGCAACTTGCAAGAATTCATGATAAGAAGGGTAGAGACATAGAATTGAGTGATCGAACCCTCACTAGGTGTGTATACACTCTCATCACTCGGTGTTTAGGATCAATTCACTCAAGTCTCCTCCTAATCATGCTTTCAAGGATTTGCTTTTCATCTAACAATCAACAAATATGTGATGCATGAATGCAATTATCATGAGGACTTATTATGGTTGTAATAGGGTTAGGGTCAAGGTGGGATAGATATGGCTAAGTGGACTAAATTGAATTGAATCCTTGATTAGATTAAGTATCCCACTCAACCTATATCAATCAAATCACAAAAATGCATTCTAACCACTCATTACTTCTTTTCACACACATTCATGCCTTGGTTTCTATTCAAAACACATATGCATTTCTTATTCATTTTTTTTCTTTTTCTTTGGGATAACTTTTGTCCCATCTTATTACTATATTATTTTTTTTCTTTTCATTTCATTTTTTATTTCTTTTTCTTTTTCTATGAGAAATGCATATGGTTAAAGTAAATTGATACATGAATGTGCACCCATTTTTTTTCAAATTTTCAATAATTACCCAAAACAAATTTTTTTCTCTACCAATGCTTCCAAAAATTTTTCCCACACTTAGATGAAACACACTCCTCAACCTAAGCTAATCAAGGATACAATCCCGGGTAAATTCATGGATTTTCGCTTAGGGTTGTGATGTGCTAACAATCATAACAAAGGGGATTAAAAGGCTCAAAAGGGTTAACAAAGGTAGATGCAAGGGTAGGTCCATATGGGTGAGTGAGTCTAATTCAAAAAATGGCCTCAATCATGCTAAATGCATTCAAAACATCAAACATCGGAAATAAAAAATCAAGCAAAACCAAGATCACAATCATAGAAGAGATGTAGCACACAATGAACAAAAATTATGGTTATAATGTGTATCACTCATTATAAGCCCAAAAACTCACAAGGTATTTTGTTCTATCTCTCTTCTATGTTCCACAAAAATTCATTCAAGCAGGTTTAAAAATAATTTTCCAAATCAATTCAATAGAACACCCTAAAACAAAATTCTTGGAAATCTTCATTATTTTTCACCAAAGTTATTTCCTATATGTATGTATGTTGTGATGGATGCAAATTTTTTTTTCAAAATTTCCTAGTTCTTTCCTTAATCTTCAACAAGCAAAAAGTAACATGAACAATTAGGACAAAATTGAACTAGGCACTATGATATTCACATCATCCAATCACAACTTCTATCTATAAATATATACCATGAAAATGCAATATATATATATATATATATATATATATATATATATATATACATATTAACTAGAGTAAGGATGCAATAGTCAAAAATACTAACAAATATCTATAAAAAAATGATAATAGAAAGCAAAAATAAAGTGCAAAGTGGTTGGGAAAAGAGAGTTTACTCCCCAAAATGACGAATCCTCCCTGATGCACAGAAACTTGTCTCTCAACAATTTTCCCTCGGCATGTATACCGAATTGTCGTCAAGTAAAAACTCAAAATAGAGTGAGGTCGAATCCCACAGGGATTGATTGGTCAAGCAACTTTAATTTGAGGAATGTTCTAGTTGAGCTAAGCAGAATTTGATTTGAGAATCACAGGAAATTAAATGGCGGGAAAGTAAATAACAGAAAGTGTAAATGTTAGAAATAAAGAGCAAAATGTAACTGGCGAAAAGTAAATTGCAGAATCTTAAATGGGGATTTGGGAAAATGAACATAAAAGTAAATGGCATAAAGTAAAGAAAATGGGTAAGATCAGAAATGGGGGATTCATTGGGCACAGGAGATGTTGTATTCTCCGGATCAAGTTCATTCTCATCTCTTCCTCAATCAGTGCATTCATTGATCTCCATGGCAATCTTAAGTGATTGGATTCTAATTCCTTGGCAACCCAATCTCTCAAATCTTGATCAATAGCCAATTCCTTGGTCTAATTGCTCATGAGAAGAGATGAAGTATGGTCACTGATTATACCATATGTATTCCCAAATCAAAGTGTTGGTAGGATTATATGTCACTATATCCATCCAAACCCCAATTTGGTCCAACATGAGAAAGCATTTCTAGCATGATCTCTTCATTCCTCTTCCAAGGTTCCGAAGAGATCCAAGTATGAATAGTTTTTTTTCCAAGACAACTACCCAATTGGATGAAGATTGAAAGCTTTCTAGTAAAATCAAGAGAAAAGAAAGAAGAATAATAAAAAATATTATTGATCCATCAAATTACAACAGAGCTCCCTAACCCAATGAAAGGGGTTTAGTTGTTCATGGCTCTGGGAATGGAAAGCAAAGATGGAAAATGCATTCTGCAAGTAAAACTAAAAGCTCTCTTTACTAGTTCAAAAATATTCCTATATATACTACTCTTCTGATCTTCTAGTTGGCTCTTCAAGTCTTTGGACATGGGCCTTTGGATCTTGAGTTGAAGAAGTTTGGAATCTTCAGTGGGCTCAGCTTTACTTGCAGAGAAAGTGTGAAGTAGGCATGGACTTTAGCTAGGACGTTAGTGGTGTTAACGTTAAGTGAAAATGTGGGTTCGAGAATGTTTGTGACGATCACCTTTTTCACTAATGTTCCTAACCCAAAATGGTTCACGTTAACTTCAATGTTAGCGGCACTAACGTGACCACTAACGTTGCCTCTTGGTCCATCGCAAGCGTTATTGGCGTTCACTTTTGCCAATACTGTTGCTCTTAGCCCCCCTTTTCTCACGTTAGAGTTCACGTTAGTATAACTAACGTGGCTCTTAACGTGGGCATGCCTTAGCCTCAAGAGCGTTAGTGACACTTACCTTTGTCACTAACGGTCCAAATGCCCTTTCTCACGTTAGTGCCTCACGTTAATTGTATTAACGTGACCACTAATGTGGTGGTGATTGCCATCTCCAATGTTAGTGACAAAGGTGAGTGTCACTAACGTTGGCTTATCATTCCTTTCCTCCACGTTAGCTTCCACGTTACTATAATTAACGTGGCAACTAACGTGGCTAATAGTGGCTTGGTCCAACGTTAGTGACAAAGGTGAGTGTCACTAACGTTGGCAATTCCTTGCTCCTCCCACGTTAGATTTTACGTTAACTGAGTTAACGTGACTCTTAACGTGGCCAATTGCCAATTTGAAGCGTTAGTGGTATTCACTTTTACCACTAACGCTGGAGCTCCCTTTTTCTCCATGTTAACTATCACGTTTATAGTTAACGTGGCAATTAACGTGGGCCATGATGGTTTCGAAGACGTTATTGGCAATCACTTTTCTCATTAACGTTGCAAGTTTATTCCCATTCCACGTTAGTGGTCACGTTAATTAGATTAACGTGGCTGCTAACGTGGCTCTTCGTTGCTTCCTTTGTCCTGAAATCAAGCAAATAAAGTGCATCAAAGCTCTATTCCAAGTTATGAGACATGCAGTATCCAATTTGTCATTCAATCCTTGTATAATCCTCATGAAATCATGTAAAATTCACAATATTTGCCTAAATCAAGATGTAAGTGTTCATTTACCCAAAACTTGCTTATTTCTTAAGAAAATACATGAAACTACCCTAAAACAGTAAAGAAAAGGTCAGTGAAACTGGCCAAAATGCCCTGGCATCACAACTCCAAACTTAAAGCTTGCTTGTCCCTAAGCAAGTACTGAAACATGAGAATGATGAATGAAATGACAAGAGAAATGAGTCATTATTGTGGAAGTCATGTCCTTGGTTTTATGGGGTTTCATGCATAGCAACTTAGGTTCATTCCTTCATTGGCTTTCAGACCTTTACCATGCCATGGAATACTCACTTGATTGCACCCTATGAGACTTTTATTCATTGATCCCTTTGTCTTTTCAGGGTTTGATTGTGTTCTTAGACTAGGTGCTTTGTAAGGGGGTGACTCTTTAAGATAAGCTTTCAGCCAGCACTCCCGAACCAGTTGGTTCAAGGTGCTAGGTGTTAAGACACCCCTAAAGACTTACTCCCTCAAGTCTCTTTCCCCCATACATTCACACCACAGGCACATGGTTTGTTATTTTCTTTCTTGAGACCTTGGTGTCCAGCACCTCTTTGGATTACTAAGTGTTCTGTAGCAAAGGTTACTCTTGATAGTGGACTTTTAGCCGATAATCCCGGGTTAGTTAACCCAAGTTACCAAGTGATAAGGCACTCATGAGAGCTTATTCATCCAAGCATATCCTTTACACAGGAGCACCACAGACACATGCCTCAAGACTCAACCCTTGGTGCCTAGCCTTATTTCTTACTCTTTTTCTTTATTTCTCAACTTTTATTTTTCTTTCCCTTTTCTTATTAGGATCTTGTTATTTAGCTAGTCTCATGGGGTGTGTTTCAAGCATATAATTCAAGACAGATAGTTGCCTTCCTACCTTGTTGGTGAATCAACTTAGCTAAGTAATTACTACACCACAAGCTTAAGAACTTACTCCACAAAATGAACCTCACTCTGGTTTTTCATAACATCTCTTTTTATTTGACTTAAAAGGACAAGGATACAAGTAAGCAAGGTGAAGATGCAACAGATAACTTGACACAGCACACATAAGACAAAGGCAGTGAAGACTTAAAGGCAGAATTGAAAATCCTAAACTACCATGGAAACATGTTCTATTTCATACATGATTTTCCTTTTTTAAAACATGAAAAAGATAGGACAATGAGGGAACTCCACCACCTTTTACTCTTGGGGGTGCTCATGCTCTCCCTCTTGTTTGTCCTTTGTGTCCACTTGTGTTTCCTTGTATCCGTGCCAGTCTGGCTTTCTTCCAATCCTCAAGTGCCTTCCTTACTGATTCATGACTCTTTTCTACCCTTTCTCTTTCTTCTCGCGCTAATTCATCCTTCACTTCTTCATATCTTGTGATTCCCAGATGCAGTACAAGCAGTTGTCCAACTAAGTATCCGAGCCTGGCTTGAGTGTTCACATGATGTCCAGTCTCGTTCATGTAAACTCCTTCTGCGAACACCCTGTATTCGTTGAAGAGTTCTTCCTGTTCTAATTGTTTCTGATGCATTTCATGTATGTGTGCACCTTGATGTGCTTGGATGTTGATTAGCTTTTGGATGGCTTCTTGTTGTTGATACTGCCTTTGTTCCAACCTGTGGAAGGATTCACCCCATTGTTTCCCTTGTTCCAGTTGCTGCTCCATCATTTGCCTTTGCCACTCCCTCTGTTGATTCATCCATCTAGAGAGTGATTCTTCTTGACGGCCCACCAATTGTAGTTGCAGTTCTTTCTGTGCCCCTTGATTTTCCAAGTATTGTCTAGATAAGCCATCAATGGCTTCCTGTAGTTGGTGCATGTCCAAAGGGGCTTGCTCCTCTAGGTTTTGTCCTTCTACTACTTGATGGGCTGGCCTCTTTCTTGGCTTTCGTTGAGGTAGGGGAGATGCAACAGCATGCATCCGTCGAACAGTAATTGGGATGCCCACTTTTATCCACTCGGGGTTCTCATCCTCGAACACCACCCCAGCCCTGTCACACAGACGGAAAATAGTGCTGGGGTAGCCTAACCTTCCTCCAGAATTGCTTTTCTCAGCCATCTTCCTAATTCCTTGGGCTATGAGTTCATAAACCTTGATCTCTCCCCCTTTAAGTATACATTGCACCATTGTTGCTCTCTTAAGATTCACCTCTGAGTTATTCCTGGCAGGGAGGATGGATCTCCTTACAATTTCGAACCACCCTTTCGCTTCAGGGGTGAGGTCCCCTCTCTTGATGAACTTGGGCTTCCCTTAGGGATCTCGTACCCAATCAGCTCCTTGTACGCAAATATCTTGCACAATCTGGTCATAGTTGGGACTTCTATCTATTTTGGAGTGATAGCTTTCTTCTGCAAATGGTATGGTTCATAGTTTCAACGCCCTCATGATGCTCATGGGACTGAAATCCACGGTCACCCCTCTTACAAAGATAATATAGGATTCATCGGCCTTGTCATATTTGACTGCATTTGCATAAAACTCTCTTACAAGAGTTGCGTTTACTTTTATGACTGGATCAGTGAGGAGCTCCCATCTCCTCTTTTCCACCTTCTCTGTGATTTTGGGCCACTCAGTTTTTCTGACTTGAAAGCCTAGCTCATATATGATCTCCTTATCAACCATCCACCCGAATTGTAATGCATGGTGAAAGGTTCTTAATTTCTTCTCATCGAAATGGCGTTGCTCCATAGGCTCCTTCCTCTTTCTTCTTTTAGAGCTTGATGATGCCATGAATAGGAGTTGATATGTAAAGGTGGTGAGGAGTATGAGTTGCTGGTAGAATTCGATTGGGTTTGGATAGGGTGTAGCTTGGAGAATTGTATTTCGAGAGTAAGAAGCTTGAAGAAGTGGGCATTGGAATGTGAAGGGAGGTACGGACTAGGGACTACTTATATAGAAGAGTGGAGAGTAAATGAAAGGTGTGGATTGATAGTGTGGGTGTATAATGAACGGATGGGGTTTAGCATGGGATGAGCACAAGGATCATCAACTTTATGATGGGGTTGGTTCGATTTCCAAGCGTGTCATTCTTTCAATGTTGTATGGCAACATTTCCCAATGCATTCCCCTTGAAGACACGTGTATAGTCCTCTCCTTTTGTGGTGGCTGAACCCTCCTCCTTCAATTGTCCCATCAATTTTTCTACAAAACAAAAGGGATGTGATTAATGAAATTGTGGATAGTGGTGGCAAAATTAAAAAAAAAATTGGGATAACTACTTTTTAAAGTTTTTGTTTCTAACTAACTAAGTGCTATTCACGAATGCAAACCAACTGACTATTTAATTGTCCATGTATGCAACCTTGGTGACACCAAACTTAGTTTGTGTCCATGTGGTGTACAAAGTTTTGTTCAAGGCTCTAAGAATAACATGATATGAATGGCATTTATGCTCTCTTAGTATGCCTTGAACACCAAACTTGTTCTTTACTATGTGCTGCATAAAAGGATTCATTCGAGTATATGTCAGAGTTGATTTGGAATTCATGAACCTTGAATTATTAACTACTTTAAAGCCTATAAAACATGGGTTGCCTCCCATGAAGCACTTCTTTAGTGTCACTAGCTTGACGTTCTGACTTTGTCAGGGTGGTCGGTAATGCTTCAAATCTTCCCCCCTCGCAGTAAATCTATCTCCATTGGCTTCATCAAGAATCTCCACATGTTTTAAGGAAAGGATTCTATTGATGGTGAAAACTTTAGGTAGCTGAGATGGGATGGTGGGGAGATGAGATGGGATACTTGGGAAATAAGCTGAGATCACTTTATCCCCTCGAGAGAAGTCCTCTGTAGGGATCTTCTTGTTCCTCCACCTCCTTGGTTCCTTCTTCTTTGTTCCTTTTGATGTTGCCCTGCTCTTTGTGATTTCTTGTTCCAAGGAAATTTTGTTGCTGGTCTCATATGACTCTGGTGGTTTAGGTTCCTCCTGGTTTTCCTTTATCTGTGACAACTTCTGACTGTCTTGCTCATCAATCAAAGGGATTCCCAGGTGTGTACAGCTTGTGCTTCAATGCTTGTTTCTTCCACCAGTGCTTTATCGTGCTCTCCCCTTGGTTCCTTGTTTTCCTGATCTGCTTCTTGTGAGGGTTTGAAGACATTGAAGACGAGTTGTTCATCATGTATCCTCAGTATTAGCTCTCCTCGTTCTACATCTATGAGTGCTCTGGCTGTAGCTAGGAATGGTCTTCCCAATATGATTGGGTAAAGGTGACTCTCTTCCATTTCCAATATGACAAAGTCTGTGGGAAGAAAGTAGTTCCCAACCATCACCAACACATTTTCAACCACTCCTACTGCTTGTTTTTGAGTTTTGTCAGCCAGCCTGGTGACTACGTCTGTAGGCATTAGCTCATTAATCTGCAGCTTCTTCATGAGAGATAGAGGCATTAAGTTAATGCTTGCTCCCAGATCACAGAGTCCCTTATCAATCAGTGTGTCTTCTATGGCACAGGGGATGTGAAAACTCCCTGGGTCCTTCCCTTTTGTAGGCAACTCTGGTTGAATGAGAGCACTGCACTCCTTATTCATCACTATTGTCTGCCCTCCTTTGAGTGAGCTTTTCTTAGTCAACAGCTCTTTCATACACTTAATGTATGAGGGCATTTGTTGGAGAGCCTTGATGAATGGTATGTTTACATGGAGAGATGCAAACATATCAAGGAACTTTGAGTATATTCTCTTTTCTACACCACCCTTGAGTCTTTGGGGAAAAGGTGCATAGAGTTTCAGTATCTCCTTCTGTGTAATTTTGATTTCTTGGTGACCCTCTTCTTGTTTCTTTGCTGAGGTATTTCCAGGTTGTTCTAATGGTTTGTTCGGCTCTTCCACAATCCCCTTATCACTTATAGTGACCATCTTGCAATCTTCCTATTCCGAGGGTTACCTGAAACTGTAGGTCGATCTCGGATTAGATCTTCTGTACTGGTCGGAGATGACGGGTTCGGCTGTGTGGTGGCCGAAGCTATCGTGTTCGACTTGTTGGACTGGCTGCACTACTGATCCTTGGTCACCGGAGGGTGGGGGGTACCTGCAAGAGACTCTGATGCTTAAGTTAGCATGGGTATTAAACAGGTTTTTAGTAGAATCAGAGTGTGAGTTATACCTGGGTGTTCCAGTGTATTTATAGTAGTGTGGGCTGACCTTTCTGATAAGATAAGTTAGTTATCTTATCTTATCTTATCTTATCTTATTTTGGGTGAAGTCAGCTTATCTTCAAGGGAACCGCCTTTATCTCTATAGGCTTGGATTGCCTTTGGATTTGGGTCGTGTTCCTCTATTTGGGCCCTTTATTGGGCTTTCCTGTCGATTTGGCCGACCTCTTTGAGAAGAGGTCGGATAGCCTGACCTGAAGAGGTCGGTCGCTTTGTCATTGAACATCTCGGGTCGGATAGCTCGACCCAGGATGTGAACAGTGCCGCTGCTCGAGCTCGGTCTTTCTTTTTGAGGTCGAGTCTTAGACTTCGGTCCTTCTCTAGTGAAGCCAAACTCGAGCATTTGTCGACTTCTTTCTTTTTGCAGATTTTTTGAATGTGGAAAGTTTTCCTCTGAAGGCGCGCACTTTTATAGTAGCGTTTTGTTCTTGGGAACGTGCGAGGGTTTAATACCTTCATTAATTGGTTTTAATTGCCCCATTCCCTTGGCTTTTATTTTGAAATTCACGATCAAAAAATGGTTTCTCTTCTTCGTCTTTCTTCGTAACTTCTCCCTTCACTCTCTCACTTTCTATTTTTGCCTGCATTTTGCCTTTTCTTGCGCTGCAGCATCATTTGGCGATTCTCTGGGTGGTTCCATCTTTCAATCTCCTTTGAAGCTTCTTTCTTCATTCAGGTTGGTTTTTCTTCCTTTCTTTTCCTCGTCATTTTCCTGTCTGATTTTGAGAAAGTTTTGATTTTACTTGGAGAAAGTTTGGATCTTTCTGCTTTTGCCGTGCTTGATTGCTGTTGTAATGTGTGTTCTGGGAGTTTCTTCATCTTTTGCATGAACCTTTTCGCCTTTCCTCTTTGTTTGATGCTTTTTTGCATGTTATCACCATTTCTGTTTGTGCTTTTGACTTTGAAGCTTTGGAATGATGATTCTGTTTGATTCTGAAAAAGGTTGTATCTTCGACGATTTCCGCTTGGCATGTTTGATGTTGGCGATGCTCTTTGCTGATAGACTGTAGGAAGATAGTGACTTTGATGACTTTGTGTTTTCCTTTTTTGAAACATTTGTTATTTGAGATCTTCTTTTCTTGTTTTGAGAAATGTCGGGATGTGAGCTGTAGATTTTTCCTGAAATCGTGCTTTGTTACTACCTCCAAAGGATGCCCTAGGGCTTTGGTTTGAGTCTTCGGGTTTTTCTTTTCTGTTTGTTCCTCTGTATCATATTAGTCGAGTTGTTTTGCCCCTCGCCCGAGATGTTTTTTAATAATCCAATCTTCTTTTCTTATTGTAGGATTAGTTGGCCTCATGTCTTATCGCAATAACATTGTAGAGATGTCTTCTAAAGTTTCCGAGGGGATGTCCGATTGGCTAGACTCCCTTGTCTTAATGTGTGTCTCTGTTGTGGATGCTGAGTTTTATGTAGAGCTGAGGAAACGTCATAGGATTTGTGGTGGTGGTGCCCAAGAGAGAGATTACGAGCTTGTGGCGCCCGATTCTGACGAGAGAGTTTGTTTTCCTACTTCTGTCGAGGGGGAACGTCCCTTTTTCTACGCCTATGAATATTTCTTCAGCCAGTTGGACATTACTTTTCCTTTTACTGCTTTCGAGACTGACTTGTTGTGGTCGTGTAACATTGCCCCATCCCAGCTTCATCCGAATTCCTGGGGTTTTATTAAGATTTTTCAGCTGCTTTGCCAAGAGTTAGGCATAACACCTTCTCAAACTCTTTTCCTCTATCTTTTTGTTTCTGATGCGCATAAACTAGTTATGCCACGATTTAGGAAATTGCACGATCGGCAAAATTCCTTCCGGCAAGTGCACCGGTTATCGTCAAGTAAAAACTCACAATAGAGTGAGGTCGAATCCCACAAGGATTGGTTGAATGAGCAATTCGGATTAGAAGTGTGTCTAGTTGAGCGGAATCAAGAATTAGATGAGAATTGCGGAATGTAAAATTGGCGGGAAACGTAAATGGCAAGAAATTGAAATGGCGGAATCTTAAATTGCATGAATTAAAGAGCAGAAGCTAAATTGCTGAAATTAAAAGGGAATGGGGGTGATTGCATGAATTGAGTTGCAGAATGTAAAGAGAAAGTAAAAATCAGAAATGGGGAATTCATTGGGTTATAGAAGATATTGAGATCTCCGAATCAAAACATGTTTATCTCTTCCTCAACCAATGCGTTCATTGAATTTTGCTTGGCAATCTTATATGATTGGATCCTAATCCCTTGGCTCACCAATTCTCTCTAAAAACAAACAAATTCCCAATCCCTTAGTTTAAATGTTCATAAGAAGAGATGATGCTCGATCACTGATTATACCACACAGTTTCATGAACCACAATTTGGTAGGATTACATGTCACAATATCCATCCAAACCCCAATCCAATTCACTGTGAGAAAGCTTCTCTAGCATGAATCCTCCATTCCTTTCCCAAGGTTCCGAAGGATTCCAATTATGGGTAGTTTCTTTCCCAAGACAACTACCCAATGGAATTAGATCGAGAAGCTTTCTAACAAAATTCAAGAGAAAAGATTGAAGAAGAAGATAAACTATTATTGATTCATTGAATTACAATAGAGCTCCCTAACCCAATGAAAGGGGGTTTAGTGAGTCATAGCTCTAAATTCAATTACAAAGGTATGAAAACTAGCCAAATGAAAGGTAAGAGTCCTCACTTAAATTCTATCCTATTTATACACTTTCTATATTGAGCTTCTGTTGTGTTTCTTGGGCTTTGAGGCCTCTCCCTGCCTTCCTTTTGCTTTGGGTTTATGATCCATAATCTTGATGAGGCTGCTGATCCACATTCTGTAACATTCATTGAGCCAACTTAGTGATAATCAAGTAATGACACATGACTCAACAAATTGAAATTCCATACTCATCAATCCTTCAGGCCCAATCCCATAAACCATGATATTCAATTGGGTTTCATACCAGAGTAAGTTTAAGTTAATGTTTGTGCTCAAAAGCTAACTTAAACTGCAATATTTTTGGCCCAGAAACCTTTTCCAATAGTGGCGTTTAAGTTGCAGTTTAAGCTTAAACTGCAGCTTAAACGCCAGACACTTCCAGTGATGCCTTTTGTGGGAGCACGTTTAAGCTTCAGTTTAAGGTTAAACTGAAGCTTAAACGTGGAAATGGAAGAAGGCAGCCCTGGAGGTCGAACATAGTCGAACACGTTTAAGCTTCAGTTTAAGGTTAAACTGAAGCTTAAACGTGGAGATAGGAAAGGCAGCCCTGGAGGTCGAACACGTTTAAGCTCCAGTTTAAGGTTAAACTGGAGCTTAAACGTGGAAAAGGAGAAAGGTAGCCCTGGAGGTCGAACACGTTTAAGCTCCAGTTTAAGGTTAAACTGGAGCTTAAACGTGGAAGAGGAGAAAGGTAGCCCTGGAGGTGTCACACGTTTAAGCTCCAGTTTAAGGTTAAACTGGAGCTTAAACGTGGAAGAGGAGAAAGGTAGCCCTGGAGGTGTCGAACACGTTTAAGATCCAGTTTAAGGTTAAACTGGAGCTTAAACGTGGAAGAGGAGAAAGCAACCCTGGAGGTGAAAACTTGGTCGAACACGTTTAAGCTCCAGTTTAAGGTCAAACTGGAGCTTAAACGTGGAAATGGCTCCCTGGTGCATTTCCCATTTCTGGCGTTTAACTTCTAGTTTAAGGTTAAACTGGAGGTTAAACGCCACTTTCACCCTTTCCTCAGCTTTCATGATTTTGGCGTTTAAGCTCCAGTTTAAGCTTAAACTGGAGCTTAAACTCCATATGTGATATTCAAGCTTCCTTTATTGATTTTTGTTGCTTCCTTGCCTAGCCTCTTCTTTCCTGAAATCATCTAAACAACTGCATCAAAGTCTTGCAAATTTTCATGAGAATCTTCCATTCATAGCATTCAAGTAATATAACCTAAAACTCATGGAATTTGCATCAAAATCATACTGTTTGGATGGTTCATTGCTTTGTTATTCATTTAACCATTCTTGGTTACTTTAAGCTCAAGAAAATGCATAAAACAACTAAAACTAACAGAAAAATGCTAGTGAAACTAGCCTAAGATGCCTTGGCATCACAACACCAAACTTAATACTTGCTTGTCCCTAAGCAAGTCCTGAGTTATTTGAGAAGAAAGTATGAAACAGAAAGCAATTAAATTGGCTACATTAGTAAGCACTTGAAGTTCATCAGAAGGGTTTTATGCAGAAAGTTGCAGTATCACTTTTTCATTCTTATCAGGTAAGATTATCACTTTTTCATTGCATCCATCAAACACTGCTATGGCCTCTTGTTACTCTTATGTCCTTGGCACTTTTCTCTTCTTTGTTTTTCTTTTCTTTTTCTTAGAGCTCCTTTGATCCTTGTTTGCTTAGTGTCATGTGTTGCACAAGCCTTTGGCATTTTCTTTTTCTTATCACTGCACTACACATATCCACTCCAGGCATTTTAGTTCACATTTCTTCTTGAGACATTGGTGCCCAGCACCTCTTTGTGTGACTAAATGTTTTGTATTTAGGTTGCTCTTGATAATGGACTTTTGGTTGATAATCCCGGGTTAGTTAACTCAAGTTACCGAGTGTTGAAACACTCCTCAGAACCTATTCATCCAAGCATATCCTAAATACATAAACACCACAGGCATTTGTCTCAGAAGTTCAAACCATTGGTGCCTAGCTTATTTTCTCAATTTTTTTTGCTTTTTGGTTGCCCTTTTTCAGTGGCTTTTTCTTCTTCTTTTTCTTTCTTTTTCATGGCCAAAGACATTTATTCATCAAGATCCATAGACAGTTTTCAATTTCTACACAAAAAATGATAATTCTACACTCTATTTCCAGTGATCTGACTAAACAATCAAGCATGCATACCACCACTTAATTCTACTTGATTTGTTACTAATTGAGCCAAGTTACTTTTGTTCAAACTTTTCTTTTATTTTTGGAAACAGAACAAGCATGGCAAGCACTTGTTTAAGAAGGTGAAGTTATATCCAAACATCTAGGCATTCACTTTATTCAAAGCAATAAACAGACAAACATACTAGAGACTTCACATTAAAACTTAAATGACTTATAATGAAAGAAAGCTCATAAAGACAATTCACCAATTATCATTTGATTATTAAGGAGAGAGACCACCTCTCATTTATTGCTTGGTTCTTCTTGATTCTTGGGATCCTGCTTCTTCTTGCTTCCTTGACCACTTGAACTTCCTTTGTCTTTTCTTATGAGCTTTTTCCAGAATCCAGCCTTTTTCATTGTTTCTTCCACTCCTTTTTCAAGGATCATTGCCTTGTTTATTTCTCCTTCTTTCCTCCCTTTGAAATACTCATCAAAAGCTGGGAATGCTGGGTCCATCTTGTGTAAATGTTCCCCTATGTAGTTAAGCTTGATTTGCGAACTGATGTTGTAATCAGCTTGAACTGAGTATCTTGCATTCTGTAAAGTGGTGGCTTCCTTGATTGCCAAGACATTGGCATCTTGGTGTTGGCATATGTGGCTGAAGGATTCCTGTAAGTGTAAATTCTGTTCCCTTTGCAGATCTAAGAATCTTGATTCAAAGTTCCTTTGCATATCCATCATTTTTAGGTGAAAGTCCTCTTGTCTCTCCTGAGACCTCATGTATTGTTGAGACATTCCTTCTATGATTTCCTGCATTCTGCTCATATCCATGGGGTCTCTGGGAATTCGTTGTCTTCTTTCTGGAATTCCTTGCTCTTCTTGCTCTTCTTCTCCGTCTTCTCCTTCCTGTCCTTCTTGTTCCGCATCTTGCTCTGCTTCTGCTTGTTGCCCTTCTTCATTTCTTCTTTTTGTATGTCTTGGAGCAATTGGGCCAAGAGTCATTCTGTACGCAGTTATAGCCAATCCAGGATATAGCCAATTAGGTCTTTCGTCTTCAAGTGATACTTGGGCATCGATGCATAGTCTAATGATGGTGCTAGGGAAGTGGAGCCAGGATTCAGGGTCACTTTTCTCACTAAGCTCTTGTATCTGTTCAGCAATGAGTTTATGAACTTTAATCTCCCCTCCCACCATAATGCAATGTAGCAAGATGGCTCTTTTAGGGACTATTTCTGAAGAGTTTGCAGTGGGTAGGATGGTTCTCCTAACTATTGCATACCACCCTTTAGCTTCAGGTGTTAGGTCTCCCCTTCTTAAGACTCTTGGAGCCCCTCTTGTTTTTCTCACCCATTCAGCTCTGATGGCACAAAGGTCTTCAGCAATAGTTGTATAGTCAGGTTCTCCTATCATCCTTTCTTCATAACTTGCTTGGTTGAAACGTATGTTTTTCAGGCCAAGAGTTTTCATGATTGCCTTGGGACTGAAGTCAACTTCCACCCCTCTCACATAGCTTTTGTATGTGGGTTTCATGGTTGAGTCTTCCCTCACTGCATTTGCATAGAACTCTTTCACCAAGTTGATGTTGATTTTAGTGATTGGCTTAGTCAGGAGCTCCCACTTCCTCTTTTTGATCTTCTCCCAAACACCTGGGAACTCATCCTTTTCAAGGTCAAAGGGAACCTCAGCTAGTACCGTTTTAGGTCTCATCCATTCGGCTTGAATCTCATGGAAAACTGATTTGTATCTCTATGCATCGAATTCTCTGTTCTCTTCCATTGGCTGCTTGTCTTTTCTTCTTTTGTGGCTAGATAAGGCTGCCATTGGTTCTTTAGTTTTGGTAAGTTACAAGCTAAAGTTGACAAGGTGAAGCAAGAAGTGTTGTTGGAAGTGTGGTGAGGTTGTTTTCGGCAAGAGATAGTTATGCTATGATGAAAGAAAATGTGCATGAAGGAGATTTGGTGGTGTGGAACTCATTCCCCAAGTGGTTCTTTATAGTGCCCGTAAGTGAAAAATGGACGGCTAGGGTGATTTGTGAAGGGTGGCTTGATGGTAAATATATGAATTAGGGAAAAGGACGAATTGCTTTTCATTTTCTTGGAAGTATTCTGAGTGCATTAGGTTGTACATGTAGCTATCTTTTTATGCAGAACTTCCTTTTCCCATGTGTTAGTTTCAAAGACTTGTGAACTTCCTTTTTGACCAAGCACCGTACCTCCCCCCTTGTCTTTTTCCTCCATTCTTATCTTTCCTATTGTACCTGCACAAACAAACAAGTTTGCTATCTTTTTTTTTTTTTTTCGGTCATGTGAATAATGAATAGTACTTGTACATGTTTTTCCTCCTTTTTGAATTGTAAATCAATGATTGACTTCCTGAGCTTATAGCCGTGACCTTTGTATGTATGCACACTTATTACTGGACACCAAACTTAGTGTTTGGTAATGTCTCCTGATGACATGAAATCCATGTTGGTTGTCCTTAATGAATGTGCATAATTCTAATAAATCCTAGTCACTTTGGCGCTTTGATCCTAAACAATTTTACTACCTAAAGTACTTGAAATCAAAGTATTAAAACATGCAAATGGTATACTTGTCATGAACTTCTAAATCCAGAGGAACTTCTTGCTTTTCATTAACTGTGTTCAAAAGGAACACCAAACTTAATGTTTGGTCGTGCACCTTGAATGAAAGATTGAATACAATTTGAATAAGATTTGGGAGTGCCTTCAGGCACACCAAACTTAGAGACAAATTGTAATTTACATGCAATGTTTAGTGCACTTTATCAACAGTTGTCCTGAGGATTCAAGTTCATGCATAAGAGACCATGCTTTATTAGATGTAAAGCAAAACAATAAAGAGTAAGGATACTAAAACATGGGTTGCCTCCCACGAAGCGCTTCTTTAACGTCACTAGCTTGACGGTTGTCCCTTGTTAGGGTGGATTGTAGTGCTTGATGTCTTTTCCTCTCATTATGAAAATGTCCCCATTTGATTCCTTCATGACTTCTAAATGTTCCATAGAAAGAACTTTCCTGATTGTGAACACTTGAGGGAGCTGGGAAGGAATGGTTTTGAGGCCAGGTGGGATTGGCAGATAATGACTTGATATCACTTTATCTCCCGGAGAGAAACCTTCAGTGGGAATTTTCTTGTTTCTCCACCCTCTTGGCAATTTCTTTACAATTCTTCCCTTTCTCTTGATGATTTCTTCATTGACCCTTATGTCAGGAGGATCCTTCTGATCTGCTTCTATTGATTCTTGTGGCTTTAACTCTTGCAATTCTTGTTTGCCTTCCAAGGACTGTTTCAGAATTTCAGCTGCTGGATTGCTTTCCTCCAAACAAAGATGGCTACTATCATCCTTAGGCGTTTCATGTTCTGGTTCAGGCTCAGATGCAGGTTTGAAAACATTGAAAATGAGCTGTTCATCATGTATTCTCAAAATTAGCTCTCCTTGTTCTACATCTATGAGTGCTCTAGCAGTAGCTAGAAATGGCCTTCCCAGAATGATGGGGTGTAGGTAGTTTTCCTCCATGTCCAGAATGACAAAGTCTATGGGGAAGAAATAATTTCCCACTTTCACCAGCACATTCTCAACTACCCCTTCAGCTTGCTTCTGAGTTTTGTCAGCCAGTTGTATGATTACATCAGTGGATCTCACCTCATTCAGTTGTAGCCTCTTCATAAGAGTCAGAGGCATCACATTTATGCTAGCTCCTAGATCACAGAATCCTCTGTCAATTTTTGTTTCCCCTATGATGCAGGGAATATGAAAACTTCCTGGGTCTGTTTTCTTAGAGACTGTGTCCTTCTTGATGAGGGCACTGCATTCTTTGTTCATTGTTACCGTTTGTCCTCCCTTCAAAACTCTTTTCTTGCTCAACAATTCCTTTAAATACTTGATATGTGTAGGCATCTGCTGGAGAATCTCAAGAAAGGGAATATTGATAGGGAGAGACTTAAATGTCTCTAAAAACCTTGAATAGGTTTTCCCTTTTTCACCTCCTCCTAACCTCTGAGGAAATGGTGCTTTTGGTTGGTATGTTTCCATCGTGCCTTTTTGCAGTTCCTTGGCTTGATCAGTTTCACTTTCCTGCTTAACTTCTTCCAAACCTTCCTTCAAGATTTTTGGCTCCTGTTCTGAGGGTCTGATTCCTTCTTCTTCTGAGACTTCCTTCAATATGGTGATGGCTTTGCAGTCTTCCCATCTCACTCCCTTTTGTTCCCCTTTAGGATTCTTTTCCGTGTCACTAGGGAACACTGTAGTTGACTTGGGGGCTTGTTGAGACAGCTCTCCTACTTGAGACTCCATCCTCTTTAGTCTTTCACCATGGTTTCTTAAGGTAGATCTCACATCATCCCTAAAGCTTTTCAACTCACTTACGTCCTGACCCATGTTTGCCAGCCTTCCTTCTATCCTGTTCAATTGATCTTGAAATTGTTGGTTCGGATTAGGTTGGGTAGGTTGACTATTTTGGTCATGATATGATGGTTGGGAGTAAGTGTTTTGTGTAGCTTGATATGATCTTTGGTTGGAGTTTTGGTATGTGGACTTGTTATGTTGGTTTTGCTGGTTCCCCCACCCAAAGTTTGGGTGGTTTTTCCAGCCTGGGTTGTAAGTGTTGGAATGTGGATCATATGGTTGCCTTTGTTGATTTCCTACATAATTGGCCTCTTCCCAATCACCTCCTTCAGTGCTTTCTTCCTCTTGATCTTGTGTGTGTATCGCAGCCACTTGCTTTGTTTCTAATTTCCTGGTGAGCTCTGCTAGTTGCTTGGCAAACACCTTGTTTTGGGCTAGGATTGTATCAACATGGTTCAGCTCCATGACTCCCTTAGTGTTGTGTCTCTCTGATGCATAGTAGTATTCATTCTCAGCCACTGTCTCAATCACTTCAATGGCTTCTTCCACAGTCTTCTTCCTGTTCAATGAACCTCCTGATGAATGGTCTACAGCCTTCCTTGATTCATAAGAAAGTCCATCATAGAAAATGTGCAATTGCACCCAGTCATGGAACATGTCTGGTGGGCATTTCCTTGTCAAATCCTTGAACCTCTCCCATGCCTCGTAGAGAGTTTCACCATCTTGTTGTCTAAAAGTCTGAACTTCAGATCGAAGCCTATTGACCTTTTGTGGGGGGTAGAAACGTGCCAGAAACTTGCTTTCCACCTCATCCCATGTTGTTAGGCTCCCCCTTGGGAATGATTCCAGCCACTTAGCTGCCTTGTCCCTAAGGGAAAATGGGAACAAAAGCAGTTTATAGGCATCTTCCTGGACTCCATTGGACTTCACAGTGTCGCAAATTCTCAGGAATTTTGTGAGATGTTGGTTTGGGTCTTCATTAGCACTCCCTCCAAATGAACATTGATTCTCCACAAGTGATATTAGCTGTGGTTTGAGCTCAAAATTGTTGGCCTGAATGGGTGGTTTCTGAATGCTGCTACCACAATTCCCAGATGTTGGGTTTATGTATGAACCAAGAACCCTCCTCTCGGGAATGGCATTGTTTCCATTAGCTCTCCCATGGTTATGAACTTCTCTTTCCATGTTGAGATCTAGAGCTTCCTCAAAATTGTCCTCAGATTCTCCTTCAGATTCTTCTTCTCCCAGTACTCTCTTCCCTCTTGCTTCCCTTCTAAGTCTATGAAGGGTCCTCTCTGGTTCGGTATATGGAGGAGTTGATGTCTCTCCTCTCCTACCTGTCATACAAGAACACAGCACAGGCAACAAACAAGTAAAATACTCTTGGTTAATGGAAGAGTATGGTTAGAGCAGTTGACGAATTAATTCAAATAGTTAGTGAGTCAGTGAGTTAGTTGCTTGAATTTAAAGGCATAAAGAAAGAAAGCATGTAACAGAGTGCAGAAATTAAAATTCAACAAATAACTTGAACTGAATTAACAAAGCAAAAAAAAAAAATGCTCAATCTAGTTAACTTCCAATTGGAGAATTGTCAATCGAAAACCAATTCCCGGCAACGGCGCCATAAACTTGATGCGCATAAACTAGTTATGCCACGATTTAGGAAATTGCACGATCGGCAAAATTCCTTCCGGCAAGTGCACCGGTTATCGTCAAGTAAAAACTCACAATAGAGTGAGGTCGAATCCCACAAGGATTGGTTGAATGAGCAATTCGGATTAGAAGTGTGTCTAGTTGAGCGGAATCAAGAATTAGATGAGAATTGCGGAATGTAAAATTGGCAGGAAACGTAAATGGCAAGAAATTGAAATGGCGGAATCTTAAATTGCATGAATTAAAGAGCAGAAGCTAAATTGCTGAAATTAAAAGGGAATGGGGGTGATTGCATGAATTGAGTTGCAGAATGTAAAGAGAAAGTGGAAATCAGAAATGGGGAATTCATTGGGTTATAGAAGATATTCAGATCTCCGAATCAAAACATGTTTATCTCTTCCTCAACCAATGCGTTCATTGAATTTTGCTTGGCAATCTTATATGATTGGATCCCAATCCCTTGGCTCACCAATTCTCTCTAAAAACAAACAAATTCCCAATCCCTTGGTTTAAATGTTCATAAGAAGAGATGATGCTCGATCACTGATTATACCACACAGTTTCATGAACCACAATTTGGTAGGATTACATGTCACAATATCCATCCAAACCCCAATCCAATTCACTGTGAGAAAGCTTCTCTAGCATGAATCCTCCATTCCTTTCCCAAGGTTCCGAAGGATTCCAATTATGGGTAGTTTCTTTCCCAAGACAACTACCCAATGGAATTAGATCGAGAAGCTTTCTAACAAAATTCAAGAGAAAAGATTGAAGAAGAAGATAAACTATTATTGATTCATTGAATTACAATAGAGCTCCCTAACCCAATGAAAGGGGGTTTAGTGAGTCATAGCTCTGAATTCAATTACAAAGGTATGAAAACCAGCCAAATGAAAGGTAAGAGTCCTCACTTAAATTCTATCCTATTTATACACTTTCTATATTGAGCTTCTGTTGTGTTTCTTGGGCTTTGAGGCCTCTCCCTGCCTTCCTTTTGCTTTGGGTTTATGATCCATAATCTTGATGAGGCTGCTGATCCACATTCTGTAACATTCATTGAGCCAACTTAGTGATAATCAAGTAATGACACATGACTCAACAAATTGAAATTCCAGACTCATCAATCCTTCAGGCCCAATCCCATAAACCATGATATTCAATTGGGTTTCATACCAGAGTAAGTTTAAGTTAATGTTTGTGCTCAAAAGCTAACTTAAACTGCAATATTTTTGGCCCAGAAACCTTTTCCAATAGTGGCGTTTAAGTTGCAGTTTAAGCTTAAACTGCAGCTTAAACGCCAGACACTTCCAGTGATGCCTTTTGTGGGAGCACGTTTAAGCTTCAGTTTAAGGTTAAACTGAAGCTTAAACGTGGAAATGGAAGAAGGCAGCCCTGGAGGTCGAACATAGTCGAACACGTTTAAGCTTCAGTTTAAGGTTAAACTTAAGCTTAAACGTGGAGATAGGAAAGGCAGCCCTGGAGGTCGAACACGTTTAAGCTCCAGTTTAAGGTTAAACTGGAGCTTAAATGTGGAAGAGGAGAAAGGTAGCCCTGGAGGTCGAACACGTTTAAGCTCCAGTTTAAGGTTAAACTGGAGCTTAAACGTGGAAGAGGAGAAAGGTAGCCCTGGAGGTGTCACACGTTTAAGCTCCAGTTTAAGGTTAAACTGGAGCTTAAACGTGGAAGAGGAGAAAGGTAGCCCTGGAGGTGTCGAACACGTTTAAGCTCCAGTTTAAGGTTAAACTGGAGCTTAAACGTGGAAGAGGAGAAAGCAACCCTGGAGGTGAAAACTTGGTCGAACACGTTTAAGCTCCAGTTTAAGGTCAAACTGGAGCTTAAACGTGGAAATGGCTCCCTGGTGCATTTCCCATTTCTGGCGTTTAACTTCCAGTTTAAGGTTAAACTGGAGGTTAAACGCCACTTTCACCCTTTCCTCAGCTTTCATGATTTTGGCGTTTAAGCTCCAGTTTAAGCTTAAACTGGAGCTTAAACTCCACATGTGATATTCAAGCTTCCTTTATTGATTTTTGTTGCTTCCTTGCCTAGCCTCTTCTTTCCTGAAATCATCCAAACAACTGCATCAAAGTCTTGCAAATTTTCATGAGAATCTTCCATTCATAGCATTCAAGTAATATAACTAAAAACTCATGGAATTTGCATCAAAATCATACTGTTTGGATGGTTCATTGCTTTGTTATTCATTTAACCATTCTTGGTTACTTTAAGCTCAAGAAAATGCATAAAACAACTAAAACTAATAGAAAAATGCTAGTGAAACTAGCCTAAGATGCCTTGGCATCAGTTTCCGCCAAGCCAGGAGGTTCTTCCAGAAAGAAAGCTTCCTGGGTTTCTTTCAGGTCAGCCCAGGGGCATAAAGTTTTTGCCAAGTACGATGAGTCTTTTAAAGATTTTAAGAATTATTTCTTCTGAATCCGTGCTGTTGAGGGGGCCCGCCCCTTTTTTCTTGATGAAAGTGATGAGCCTGCCTTTCCTCTAGAATGGCAAAAGAATGTGAGAGTGTCTCGCTATACATGGGAGATGCTTGACGAGGTTGAGCGGGCTTTTGTAATTGTTCTTGGAGATTTATGGGGGGAACCACCCCATCTTGATACAAAAAGATTTTTGAGTGATCCATCTTTGGTTCGAACTGCTTTGGGTACTGTCTGACTTGTTTCTATACTTGCTTTTTAGTTTTGCTTCTTTTTTTTGTGATTGTAACCCATTACTGTGGTCGATTCTGTATTTTCAGAGATGTCGAAAAACAACGATTCCAAGAAGGCTTACAAGAAAGCAAAGAAGGCTACAGCTGCTCAAAATATCTCGGCCAAGGTGGCGGGAGAGGGATCTTCTGAAGTTCCGATGAAGCCGCCCGTGCCGAGTTCTCCTGGGCCGAGGAAGGTGATTCCCACTCCTCGGGTTCACCTGGCCGACCCTCCACAGTCTTCTACTGCTATTTCTGGTGCTCCTCCCAAAAAACAAAAAACAATTGAGCCTTTCAACCTTGACACTCCTGATTTTGATACAGTGGAGTTTGTTGACCAACAGATCGGTCCTTATGGTGCCCTCCCCATGGATGATGTTTCGCTCCTTCGCCATTTAGATTTTATAACTTGGAGCAGCATCAAGATGCCCCATATGGGGGCTGCCCTGTATCGGACTGCTCAAAATCTTCCTCTCCATGCCACCAAAGCCTTCATGGAGGAGGCCAAACAAGAGTTTGATCGGATGAAGGGCTTGAAGGAGGAGCTTGAGGTGAAAGTAGCCAAACTGGAGAAGGATATGGAGAACGAAAAGGCTAGCTCTCTTCCCCTGGCGGCTTCTGTGAGATTGGCCGAGGACACTGCGTTGAGGCATAAAGATAGTTATGTCACATCTTATTGGGAGGTGATACATCTGAGGGAGGAGTTGGAGTCTGCCCGAGTTGACTACTCCAAGCTCCAAGGTCACCTTGTCAGCAGCGTAAACGCTGCTTTTGGTAATTTGAAGGAGCGGGTTCAAGTTCTCGCTCCTGAGGTTGATCTTACTCTCTTTAGCTTGGACAACATTGTAAGGGATGGTAAGATTGTCCCCGACGACTAAGATGATGATGATGTTGAATCTCCCTCTGCGCCTGCTGCTAAAGTGTCGACCTCTATAGTTCCTCCTGCTGGGATTGCTCATCCAGAATTAGATCCTGATTGTCAAATTTTGAATAGGGACGATGGTACGGTGGATGCAGTGCCTCTCCAAGCTCGCCCTCCTTCACCTCAGACTGATGCTGCCGAGAAGGCTCCCGATCTTAGCAGATTTTTCTTGGATGTTTGTGTAGATAGCCCGGGTTGTGGGCTTTTAAACTCTTTATTTTATAGTTTGAATATTTTGCTGACTGTTGATACTCCTTCAGGTTGCTTGTTTAGCAACTTTTTTATTTTGAAAAAACAACAAGTAGCTTTCAAGCTTTTGGGCCTGACCCTGAGGCTTTATAATATTGTATTTTATATCATGCTTGTTTGCACTTGTCTTGGCACATTTCTGGGTTTTGAGAATGCTGGAGCCTTGCTGCTCGATCTCTTTGGATTACTTTGTACTTATTGCTTGTAGCTTGGATCCTTTGAGGTTGTGGATGTATGGATCCAACTCATATTTCGGTTTTCTCACTCTTGTGTTTATTTCTAGCAATCCCTAACCGATTTCTTTACGTTGGTCCTCTTTTTAGTTATTTTTGTAGTCCTCTTTTTTGGACCATTGTCAGGTCTCTTTAAGGGACTACTGGAATGCGAAATTGTTACTCAGGTTGTGAATTATTGTTCGAAATTGATTCCCTGGCGATGGCACCAAAAACGGATGCACAGAACCATGGTCTAAACATATCTTCACAACTTCGCATAACTAACCAGCAAGTGCACTGGGTCGTCCAAGTAATAAACCTTACGTGAGTAAGGGTCGATCCCACGGAGATTGTTGGTATGAAGCAAGCTATGGTCACCTTGTAAATCTCAGTCAGGCGGATATAAAATAGTTATGGAGTTTTCGAAATTAATACTAAAATAAGGATAGAAATACTTATGTAAATCATTGGTGAGAATTTCAGATAAGCGTATGGAGATGCATTCATTCCTCTGAACCTCTGCTTTCCTGCTGTCTTCATCCAATCCGTCTTACTCCTTTCTATGGCTGGCTTTATGTAAGGATGTCATCGGTGCCAATGGCTACTTTCAATCCTCTTGGGAAAATGGTCCAAATGCCCTGTCACAGCACGGCTAATTGTCTGGAGGCATCACCCTTGTCGTTGGTTGCATCCTATTCCTCTCTGTGAAAATGGTCCGATGCGCTGTCACTGCATGGCTAATCATCTTGGAGGTTCTCGATCATACTGGAATAGAATTTACTATCCTTTTGTGTCTGTCACTGCGCCCAGCACTCGCGAGTTTGAAGTTCGTCACAATCATTCAATCCCAGAGTCCTACTCGGAATACCACAGACAAGGTTTAGACTTTCCGGACTCTTATGAATGCCGCCATCAATCTAGCTTATACCACGAAGATTCTGATTAAGAGATCCAAGAGATACTCATTCAATCTAAGGTAGAACGGAAGTGGTTGTCAGGCACGCGTTCATAGGGAATGATGATGATTGTCACGTTCATCACATTCAAGTTGAAGTGCGAATGAATATCTTAGAAGCGAAATAAGTTGAATTGAATAGAAAACAGTAGTACTTTGCATTAATCTTTGAGGAACAGCAGAGCTCCACACCTTAATCTATGGAGTGTAGAAACTCTACCGTTAAAAATACATAAGTGAAAGGTCCAGGCATGGCCGAATGGCCAGCCCCCAAACGTGATCAATATGATCCAAAGATGGTTCAAAAGATGTCTAATACAATAGTAAAAGGTCCTATTTATAATAAACTAGCGACTAGGGTTTACAGAAGTAAGTAATTGATGTATAAATCCACTTCCGGGGCCCACTTGGTGTGTGCTTGGGCTGAGCTTGAGTGTTCCACGTGTAGAGGTCCTTCTTGGAGTTGAACGCCAGCTTTTGTGCCAGTTTGGGCGTTGAACTCTACTTTGCAGCTTGTTTCTGGCGCTGGACGCCAGAATTGGGCAGAGAGCTAGCGTTGAACGCCAGTTTCCGTCGTCTAAACTTGGGCAAAGTATGGACTATTATATATTTCTGGAAAGCCCTGGATGTCTACTTTCCAACGCAATTAGAAGCGCGCCAGTTTGAGTTCTGTAGCTCCAGAAACTCTATTTTGAGTGCAGGGAGGTCAGAATCCAACAGCATCAGCAGTCCTTCTTCAACCTCTGAATCTGATTTTTGCTCAAGTCCCTCAATTTCAGCCAGAAAATACCTGAAATCACATAAAAACACACAAACTCATAGTAAAGTCCAGAAATGTGAATTTAACATAAAAACTAATGAAAACATCCCTAAAAGTAACTAGATTCTACTAAAAACATACTAAAAACAATGCCAAAAAGCGTATAAATTATCCGCTCATCACAACACCAAACTTAAATTGTTGCTTGTCCCCAAGCAACTGAAAATCAAATAGGATAAAAAGAAGAGAATATACTATAAATTCCAAACTATCAATAAAACATAGCTCCAATCAGATGAGCGGGACTTGTAGCTTTTTGCCTCTTGAATAGTTTTGGCATCTCACATTATCCATTGAAGTTCAGAATGATTGGCTTTTATAGGAACTCAGAGTTCAGATAGTCTTATTGATTCTCCTTGTTCAGTATGATGATTCTTGAACACAGCTATTTTATGAGTCTTGGCCGTGGCCTTAAGCACTTTGTTTTCCAGTATTACCACCGGATACATAAATGCCACAGACACATAATTGGGTGAACCTTTTCAGATTGTGACTCAGCTTTGCTAAAGTCCCCAATTAGAGGTGTCTAGGGTTCTTAAGCACACTCTTTTTTTTGCTTTGGACCTTGACTTTAACCGCTCAGTCTCAAGTTTTTACTTAACACCTTCACGCCACAAGCACATGGTTAGGGACAGCTTGGTTTAGCCGCTTAGACCAGGATTTTATTCCTTTAGGCCCTCCTATCCACTGATGGTCAAAGCCTTGGGATCCTTTTTATTTGCCCTTGCCTTTTGGTTTTAAGGGTTATTGGCTTTTTGCTCTTGCCTCTTGGTTTTAAGAGCTTTTGGCTTTTTCTGCTTGCTTTTTCTTTCTATATTTTTTTTTCACTTATATTTTTTTTTTCTTCTCTTTTTGTTTTTTCTGCAAGCTTTGTTCTTTGCTTCTTTTTATTGCTTCAAGAATCATTTTTATGATTTTTCAGATTATCAAATAACATGTCTCCTTGTCATCATTCTTTCAAGAGCCAACATATTTAACATTCTTAAACAACAACTTCAAAAGACATATGCACTGTTCAAGCATTCATTCAGAAAACAAAAAGCATTGTCACCACATCAATATAATTAAACTAAGTTCAAGGATAAATTCGAAACTCATGTACTTCTTGTTCTTTTGAATTAAAACATTTTTCATTTAAGAGAGGTGATGGATTCATAGGACATTCATAACTTTTAAGACAAAGTTACTAAATACTAATGATCATGTAATGAAGACATAAACATAGATAAGCACATAACATAGAAAACGAAAAAAAAAACAGAAGAAATAAGAACAAGGAATGAATCCACCTTAGTGATGGTGGCGTTTCCTTCTTGAGGAACCAATGATGTCCTTGAGCTCTTCTATGTCTCTTCCTTGTCTTTGTTGCTCCTCCCTCATTGCTTTTTGATCTTCTCTTATTTCATGAAGGATGATGGAGTGCTCTTGATGTTCCACCCTTAATTGTCCCATGTTGGAACTTAATTATCCTAGGGAGGTGTTGATTTGCTCCCAATAGTTTTGTGGAGGAAAATGCATTTGGGGCATCTCCGGGATCTCATGGTGATGAGCTTCCTGCGCCTCTTGAGCTCCATGAATGGGCTCTCTTGCTTGCTCCATCTTTTTCTTAGTGATGGGCTTCTCTTCTTCAATCTGAATGTCTCCTTCTATGAAAGCTCCAGATGAGTAACATAGATGGCAAATGAGATGAGGAAAAGCTAGCCTTGCCCCACGAGAGGGCTTTTCGGCTATTTTGTAAAGTTCAAGGGAGATGACTTCATGAACTTCTACTTCTTCTCCAATCATGATGCTATGGATCATGATGGCCCGATCCACAGTAACTTCAGATCAGATGCTAGTGGGGATGATGGAGCGTTGGATGAACTCTGTGGCTTGAGGTCCAACCTTCTTAGTTGAACCGGCTTGCCTTTGGAGTCAATCTTCCATTGAGTTCCTTCCACACATATGTCCATAAGGACTTGGTCCAACCTTTGATTAAAGTTGACCCTTCTAGTGTAGGGGCGTTCATCTCCTTGCATCTTGGGCAAGTTAAACGCCAACCTCACATTTTCCGGACTAAAATCTAAGTATTTCCCCCGAACCATTGTAATATAATTCTTCGGATTCGGGTTCTTACTTTGATCATGGTTCTTAGTGATCCATGCATTAGCATAGAACTCTTGAACCATTAGGATGCCGACTTGTTGGATGGGGTTTGTTAGAACTTCCCAACCTCTTCTTTGAATTTCATGTCGGATCTCCGGATACTCATTTCTCTTGAGTTTAAAAGGGACCTCGGGGATCACCTTCTTCTTGGCCACAACATCATAAAAGTGGTCTTGATGGGCTTTGGAGATGAATCTTTCCATCTCCCATGACTCGGAGGTGGAAGCTTTTGTCTTCCCTTTCCCTTTTCTAGAGGATTCTCCGGTCTTAGGTGCCATCAATGGTAATGGAAAAACAAAAAGCTTATGCTTTTACCACACCAAACTTAGAATATTGCTCGCCCTCGAGCAAGAAAAATAAAGAATGAGATGAAGAAGAAGAAGAAAAGATGGAGAAGAGGGGGGAGGTGTGTTTCGGCCATATAGGGTGGGTTTGGGTGGGAAATTGATTTTGAATTTTGAAGGTAGGTGGAGTTTATGAGGTAGGTTTATGGGGAAGAGTGGATGGATGTGAGTGGTGAAGAGGTGATGGAGAAGAGAGATTGAGGTGATTGGTGAAGGGTTTTGGGGAAGAGTATTTATGGGATTGTGTGAAAGAAGGGTGAGAAGAAGTGAGTGGAGGTAGGTGGGGATCCTGTGGGGTCCACAGATCCTGAGGTGTTCAAGGATTCACAACCTTGCACCAAATTGGGCATGCAAATGCCCTTGCACACAACTCTGGGCGTTCAGCGCCAGATTGGTGCTTGTTCTGGGCGTTGAACGCCCATTTGTAGCCCATTTCTGGCGTTGAACGCCAGAACCATGCTTGTTCTGGCCGTTCAGCGCCAGCACTTCTCCAGGGTGCATTTCTGGCATTCAAACGCCCAGATGCTGCCCATTTCTGGCATTCAGTGCCAGAACCATGCTCTGTTCTGGCGTTGAACGCCCAACACATGCTTCTTACTGGCATTTAAATGCCAGTAAGGTCTTCCTCCAGGGTGTGATTTTTCTTCTGCTGTTTTTGATTCCGTTTTCAATTTTTATATTTATTTTGTGACTCCACATGATCATGAACCTAATAAAACATGAAAAACAATGAAAATTAGATAAATAAATATTGAGTTGCCTCCCAACAAGCGCTTCTTTAATGTCAATAGCTTGACAGTGGGCTCTCATGGAGCCTCACAGATGTGCAGAGCTTTGTTGAAACCTCCCAACACCAAACTTAGAGTTTGGATATGGGGGTTTGACACCAAACTTAGAGTTTGGTTGTGGCTTCCAAACACCAAACTTAGAGTTTGACTGTGGGGGCTTTGTGTGACTCTGCTTTGAGAGAAGCTTTCTATGCTTCCTCTCCATGGATGCATAGAGAGATCCTTGAGTTGTAAACACAAGGTTGTCCTCATTTATCTGAAGGATCAATTCTCCTCTGTCCACATCAATCACAGCTCTTGCTGTGGCTAGGAAAGGTCTTCCTAGGATGATGGATTCATCCTCTTCCTTTCCAGTATCTAGGACTACGAAATCAGCAAGGATGTAAAGGCCTTCAACCTTTACTAACACGTCCTCTACTTGTCCATAAGCTTGTTTTCTTGAATTGTCTGCCATCTCTAATGAGATTTTAGCAGCTTGCACCCCATAGATTTCCAGTTTCTCTATTACAGAGAGGGGCATGAGGTTTATTCCTGAACCAAGGTCACACAGAGCCTTAAAGATCATGGTGCCTATGGTACAAGGTATTATGAACTTTCCAGGATCCTGTCTCTTCTGAGGCAATGTCAGTTGATCCAGATCACTTAGTTCATTGGTGAACAAGGGAGGTTCATCTTCCCAAGTTTCAATACCAAATAATTTGGCATTTAGCTTCATGATTGCACCAAGGAACTTGGCAGCTTGCTCTTCAGTAACATCCTCATTCTCTTTAGAAGAGGAATACTCATCAGAGCTCATGAATGGCATAAGGAGGTTCAATGGAATCTCTATGGTCTCTAGATGAGTCTCAGATTCCTTAGGTTCCTCAGAGGGAAGCTCCTTATTGATCACTGGACGTCCCAGGAGGTCTTCCTCCTTGGGATTCACGTCCTTCTCCTCTCTTGTGGGTTCGGCCATGGTAATTAATTCAATAGCCTTGCACTCTCCTTTTGGATTCTCTTCTGTATTGCTTGGGAGTACTAGGAGGGATTTCAGTGATCCTTTTACTCAGCTGGCCCACTTGTGCTTCCAAATTTCTAATGGAAGGCCTTGTTTCATTCATGAAACTTACAGTGGCCTTAGATAGATCAGAGACTATGTTTGCTAAATTAGAGGTATTTTGTTCAGAGTTCTCTGTCTGTTGCTGAGTGGACGATGGAAAAGGTTTACTATTGGTAAACCTGTATCTTCCACCATTATTAAAGCCTTGTTGAGGCTTTTGTTGATCCTTCCATGAGAGATTTTGATGATTTCTCCATGATGGATTATAGGTGTTTCCATAAGGTTCACCTAAGTAATTTACCTCTGCTATTGCAGGGTTTTCAGGATCATAAGCTTCTTCTTCAGAAGATGCCTCTTGAGTACTGTTGGATGCAGCTTGCATTCCATTCAGACTCTGAGAAATCATATTGACTTGCTGAGTCAATATTTTGTTCTGAGCCAATATGGCATTCAGAGTATCAATTTCAAGAACTCCCTTCTTCATAGGCGTCCTATTACTCACAAGATTCCTCTCAGAAGTGTACATGAACTGGTTATTAGCAACCATGTTAATGAGTTCTTGAGCTTCTGCAGGCATTTTCTTTAGGTGAATGGATCCACCTGCAGAAGTATCCAATGACATCTTTGATAGCTCAGATAAACCATCATAGAATATATCCAGGATGGTCCATTCTGAAACCATGTCAGAAGGACACTTTTTGGTCAGCTGCTTGTATCTTTCCCAAGCTTCATAGAGGGATTCATCTTCTTTCTGTCTGAAGGTTTGAACATCCACTCTAAGCTTGCTCAGCTTTTGAGGAGGAAAGAACTTGGCTAAGAAAGCCGTGACCAGCTTATCCCAAGAGTTCAGGCTATCTTTGGGTTGAGAGTCCAACCACACTCTAGCTCTGTCTCTTACAGCAAAAGGGAAACGCATGAGCCTGTAGACTTCAGGATCTACTCCATTAGTCTTAACAGTATCACAGATCTGCAAGAATTCAGTTAAGAACTGAAAAGGATCTTCAGATAGAAGTCCATGAAACTTGCAATTCTGCTGCATCAGAGAAACTAGCTGAGGTTTCAGCTCAAAATTGTTTGCTCCAATGGTAGGAATGGAGATGCTTCTTCCATGTAAATTGGAATTAGGTGCATTAAAGTCACCAAGCATTCTCCTTGCATTATTGTTGTTGGGTTCGGCTGCCATCTCCTTTACTTATTCAAAATTTTCAATAAGGTTATCTCTGGATTGTTGTAATTTAGCTTCTCTTAGTTTTTTCTTCAGAGTCCTTTCAGGTTCTGGATCAGCTTCAACAAGAATGCCTTTTTCTTTGTCCCTGCTCATAAGAAAGAGAAGAGAAAAAGAAAAGAAGAGGAATCCTCTATGTCACAGTAAAGAGGTTCCTTATTGTTAGTAGAAGAAGAAAAGGAATAGGGGTGAAGAAGAATGAAGAATCCAAACACAAAGGTGATGATAGGAGCAGAAATGTGAGATGAAGAGAAGTGTTAGTAGATGAATAAATGAATAGAAGGGGATGAGAGGAGGAGAGAATTTTCGAAAATAATTTTTGAAAAAGAGTTAGTGATTTTCGAAAATAGTTTTTGAAAAAGGTTAGTAGTTTTTCGAAAATTCAAATAAAAAATAAAATAATTAGTCTAATTAAAAAGAAATTTTGAAAAAGAGGGAAGATTTTTTTCGAAAATTAGAGAGAGAGAGTTAGTTATGTAGTTTTGAAAAAGGTAAGAAACAAACAAAAAGTTAGTTAGTTAGTTGAAACAAATTTTGAAAAGATAAGAAGTTAGGAAGTTAGAAAAGATATTTTGCAATCATTTTTTGAAAAAGGTAAGATAAGAAGATATTTTTGAAAAGATATGATAGAAATTAGTTTTTGAAAAAAGATTTGATTTTTAAAATCTCAATTAATGACTTAATTCACAAGAAATCACAAGATATGATTCTAGAACTTAAAGTTTGAATCTTTCTTAACAAGTAAGTAACAAACTTGAAATTTTTGAATCAAAATATTAATTGATGATGTTATTTTCGAAAATATAATGTAAAATTAAGAAAAAGATTTTTGAAAAAGATTTTTGAAATTTTCGAAAAAAACTAAAAAAAAATTGAAAAAAGATTTGATTTTTGAAAAAGATTTTGAAAAAGATAAGATTTTTTTTTTAAAATTGAAAATTTGATTTGACTCATAAAAACAACTAGATTTTAAAAATTTTTGAAAAAGTCAAATCTAATTTTCGAAATTTTAAGAGAGAAAAAGGGAAAGATATTTTTTTGATTTTTGAATTTTTATGATGGGAGAGAAAAACAAGAAAAATGATGCAATGCATGAAAGTTATGGATCAAAACAATGAATGCATGCAAGAATGCTATGAATGTCAAGATGAACACCAAGAACACTTTGAAGATCATGATGAACATCAAGAACATATTTTTGAAAAATTTTAATGCAAAGAAAACATGCAAGACACCAAACTTAGAAGTCTTTCATGTTCAGACACTATGAATGCAAAAATGCACATGAAAAACAAGAAAAGACACAAAACAAGAAAACATCAAGATCAAACAAGAAGATTTATCAAGAACAACTTGAAGATCATGAAGTACACTATGAATGCATGAATTTTTCGAAAAATGCAAAGATGAACATGCAATTGACACCAAACTTAAAAATTGACTTAAGACTCAAACAAGAAACATGAAATATTTTTGATTTTTATGATTTTCTAATTTTTTTGTATTTTTTCGAAAATTATTTGAAAAACAAAAATAAGGATTCCAAAATTTTTAATATGAATTCCAGGAATCTTATGCTCTTTAGTCTAAAGCTCCAATCAAAGGGTCAGGCATGGCTTAATAGCCAGCCAAGCTTTAGTAAAAATATGAGTGTAATTCATTCAATTTTTAAGCCAAAACCTCTGTCCAAAAGAATTTAGACATGGTTTTATAGCCAGCATGCTTCAACATGCTTCATGAAACTCTAGAATTCATTCTTAAAAATTCTGAAGAAAAATATATTTTTGAAAACATTTTTATTTTAAAATTTTTTTTGAAAACAAAGGAGGAATTTTTTGAAAGATTTTTTTGAAAGATTTTTGAAAACTTTTTGAAAAGAAAACGAAAAAAAAGTTACCCAATCTGAGCAACAAGATGAACCGTCAGTTGTCCAAACTCGAACAATTCCCGACAACGGCGCCAAAAACTTGGTATGCGAAATTGTTACTCAGGTTGTAAATTATTGTTCGAAATTGATTCCCTGGCGATGGCACCAAAAACGGATGCACAGAACCATGGTCTAAACATATCTTCACAACTTCGCATAACTAACCAGCAAGTGCACTGGGTCGTCCAAGTAATAAACCTTACATGAGTAAGGGTCGATCCCACGGAGATTGTTGGTATGAAGCAAGCTATGGTCACCTTGTAAATCTCAGTCAGGCGGATATAAAATAGTTATGGAGTTTTCGAAATTAATACTAAAATAAGGATAGAAATACTTATGTAAATCATTGGTGAGAATTTCAGATAAGTGTATGGAGATGCATTCATTCCTCTGAACCTCTGCTTTCCTGCTGTCTTCATCCAATCCGTCTTACTCCTTTCTATGGCTGGCTTTATGTAAGGATGTCACCGGTGCCAATGGCTACTTTCAATCCTCTCGGGAAAATGGTCCGAATGCTCTGTCACAGCACGGCTAATCGTCTGGAGGCATCACCCTTGTCGTTGGTTGCATCCTATTCCTCTCTGTGAAAATGGTCTGATGCGCTATCACTGCATGGCTAATCATCTTGGAGGTTCTCGATCATACTGGAATAGAATTTACTATCCTTTTGCGTCTGTCACTACGCCCAACACTCGCGAGTTTGAAGTTCGTCATAGTTATTCAATCCCAGAGTCCTACTCGGAATACCACAGACAAGGTTTAGACTTTCCGGACTGTCATGAATGCCGCCATCAATGTAGCTTATACCACGAAGATTCTGATTAGGAGATCCAAGAGATACTCATTCAATCTAAGGTAGAACGGAAGTGGTTGTCAGGCACGCGTTCATAGGGAATGATGATGATTGTCACGTTCATCACATTCAAGTTGAAGTGCGAATGAATATCTTAGAAGCGGAATAAGTTGAATTGAATAGAAAACAGTAGTACTTTGCATTAATCTTTGAGGAACAGCAGAGCTCCACACTTTAATCTATGGAGTGTAGAAACTCTACCGTTAAAAATACATAAGTGAAAGGTCCAGGCATTGCCGAATGGCCAGCCCCCAAACGTGATCAATATGATCCAAAGATGGTTCAAAAGATGTCTAATACAATAGTAAAAGGTCCTATTTATAATAAACTAGCTACTAGGGTTTACAGAAGTAAGTAATTGATGCATAAATCTACTTCCGGGGCCCACTTGGTGTGTTCTTGGGCTGAGCTTGAGTGTTGCACGTGTAGAGGTCCTTCTTGGAGTTGAACGCCAGCTTTTGTGCCAGTTTGGGCGTTGAACTCCACTTTGCAGCTTGTTTCTGGCGCTGGACGCCAGAATTGGGCAGAGAGCTGGCGTTGAACGCCAGTTTGCGTCGTCTAACCTTGAGCAAAGTATGAACTATTATATATTTCTGGAAAGCCCTGGATGTCTACTTTCCAACGCAAATAGAAGCGCGCCATTTTGAGTTTTGTAGCTCCAGAAAATTTATTTTGAGTGCAGGGAGGTCAGAATCCAACAGCATCAGCAGTCCTTCTTCAACCTCTGAATCTGATTTTTGCTCAAGTCCCTCAATTTTAGCCAGAAAATACCTGAAATCACAGAAAAACACACAAACTTATAGTAAATTCCAGAAATGTGAATTTAACATAAAATCTAATGAAAAAATCCCTAAAAGTAACTAGATTCTACTAAAAACAATGCCAAAAAGCGTATAAATTATCCGCTCATCAACTACTTTTATAACTTGTTTGTGGGAGACCGACTTATTTGCGTCGTCTTTTCCAAGTTATTTTTGTAATCCTCTTTCTTGGACCCTTGTCACGTCTCTTTCAGGGATTACTTTTTTAACTTGTTTGTTGTAGGAGACCGACTTCGTCATGTCGATCTCTTCTAAGTTATTTTGTAATCCTCTTTCTTGGACCCTTGTTAGGTCTCTTTCAGGGATTACTTTTATAACTTGTTTGTTGTAGGAGACCGACTTCGTCATGTCGATCTCTTCTAAGTTATTTTGTAATCCTCTTTCTTGGACCCTTGTTAGGTCTCTTTCAGGGATTACTTTTACAACTTGTTTGTTGTAGGAGACCGACTTCGTCATGTCGATCTCTTCTAAGTTATTTTGTAATCCTCTTTCTTCGACCCTTGTTAGGTCTCTTTCAGGGATTACTTTTATAACTTGTTCGTTGTAGGAGACCGACTTCGTCATGTCAATCTCTTCTAAGTTATTTTTATAATCCTCTTTGTTGGACCCTTGTCAGGTCTCTTTCAGGGATTACTTTTATAACTTTATGTTTTGGGCCAACTTTGTCATGTCGGGCCCTTCTAAGTTATTTTTGTAATCCTCTTTCTTGGACCCTGTTCAGGTCTCTTTCAGGGATTACTTCTATAACTTTATGTTTTGGGCCGACTTTGTCACGTCGGGCCCTTCTAAGTTAAAGTAATCCTCTTAAATAGGGTTGGCTAGACCTCTTTCCAGGGTTTACTTATAACTTGGGTTGACTTGGTCCGACTTCTTAACGTCGGCCAGTCTTTAAGTTATTATTTAGCAATCCATAAGACCTCATCAGGTTCTTTTTCCGGATCACTTTCGATAACTTCTTGCATTATTCTGCTTTCATCTTTGTCGATTTGTAGAAGGTGGTTTCTATCTTTATTTGGTCGACCTTTAGATGAATCGCGCTTTCATCTCTATTGGTCTTTATCGTGATCGTTCTGTGAATCTGTTTTTCACTTTCTGCCGATCTGTTGCTTTATAATCGGACGATGAATGCTTTAGATTAATGCGTCTTAAGAATTTGTAGAATATCTAAAATATATTTCATTCAAAAGAAAAGTGCAAATATATACATGCGGGAGTTTTTCATCCCTGTAAGTCGGATAGTTTGTAGGTCTTAGCTTGGTACCTCATTAAAAAACCTTTTTAGGAAAAAGAGTGTACCTTATACCAAGATCCTTTATCATTCCTAACTATAGTACCTTATTAGGTTGCAGGCGTGCCACGATCTGGGAATCTCTCGTCCATCGAGTTCGGACAGCCTGTAGTAGCCCTTCCCAAGTACTTCTATGACTCGGTAGGGTCCTTTCCAGTTTGCTGCCAGCTTTCCTTCTCCAGGTCAAGTTGTTCCAATATCATTTCGGATTAGAGTGAGGTCATTTTCTACAAAACCTCGCGACACTACCTTTTGATTATATCTCGAATCCATTCGACGTTTTAGTGCTTCTTCCCTGATCCGAGCTCTTTCCTGAACTTCCAGAAGTACGTCGAGTTCTTCCCTTTGCCGTTGGAAGTTGGCTTCTTCATTGTAGTGTACTACTCTAGGCGACCCTTCCTCAATTTCTACCGGGATCATTGCCTCCACTCTGTATGCTAGTCGGAAGGGTGATTCCTTTGCGGTGGAATGTGGCGTTGTCCGATATGCCCATAGGACTTGTGGGAGTTCCTCAGCCCAAGCTCCTTTTGCATACTGTAATCTCCATTTTAACCCAGGCAATATGACTTTATTGGCAGCTTCAGCTTGTCCATTGGCTTGGGGATGTTCGACGGAGGTAAACTGGTGCTTTATGTTTAAATCGGCTGCTAATTTTCTGAAGCCTGCATCTGTGAATTGGGTGCCATTATCTGTGGTTATGGAGTATGGGACCCCGAACCTTGTGACAATGTTTCTATATAGGAATTTTTGACTTCTTTGAGCAATAGCATTAGCTAGGGGTTCTGCCTCGATCCACTTTGTAAAGTAGTCTACTCCTACTATGAGAAATTTAACTTGTCCCGATCCCTGCGGAAAGGGTCCAAGAAGGTCGAGTCCCCATTTTGCAAATGGCCAAGGTGAGGTTACGCTGATGAGCTCTTCTGGCGGGGCGAGGTGAAAGTTGGCATGTTTCTGGCGTGGTGGGCATGTCCTTACAAACTCTGTAGCTTCCTTTTGTAGAGTTGGCCAATAAAATCCCGCCCGGAGTACTTTTTTGGTGAGAGCTTGTGCTCTGAGATGATTACCACAAATGTCACTGTGTACTTCCTCTAAAACTTCCCTTGTGTTGGAGGTCGGCACACATTTTAATAGTGGTATTGAAATCCCTCTTTTATATAGGGTGGTGTTTATGATAGTGAAGTACTGAGTCTCCCGTTTTAACCTCTTTGCCTCCTTTTCATCTGTGGGGAGTGTTTCTGTTTTGAGGTAGTTAATTATGGGGGTCATCCATCCTTGATCCTGACTTGTTATGGCTAGGACTTTTTCCTCTTCTGAGATTGACGGGTTCTGTAGCATTTCCTGGATGAGGCTTCTATTGTTGCCCCCTGGTTTGGTGCTGGCTAGTTTTGAGAGTGCGTCAGCTCGGGCATTTTATTCGCGGGGTATGTGGCAGGTCTTATATTCCCCGAGTTGTCCGAGCTGTTCCTTGGTTTTATCCAAATACTTTTTCATGGTGGGATCTTTGGCTTGGGAGCTCCCTGTTATTTGTGAGGTGACTACTTGTGAATCGCTGAAGATGTTGAGTTTTTGAGCTCCAACCTCCTTAGCCAGATTCAAACCAGCTAGTAACGCTTCATATTCCGGCTGGTTGTTTGAGGCCGGGAACCCAAATTTAAGGGAAAGCTCAACTTGGGTTCCTTGGTTGCTTTCTATTATCACACCTGCACCGCTTCCAGTCTTATTCGAGGAACCGTCCACGTAGAGATTCCATTCTGTGGGAGTTTCCAAGGTATCTGTGAATTCTGCAATGAAGTCGACCAAGTACTGTGATTTGATGGCTGTCCGAGCTTCATATTGGAGGTCGAACTCGGATAATTCGACTGCCCATTGTAAAATTCTGCCTGCTAGATCTGTCTTCTGCAATATCCCTTTTATGGGCTGGTGGTCCGGACCTTAATGGTGTGAGTCTGGAAGTACGGGCGAAGTCGTCGAGATGTCAATATGAGAGTATAGGCAAACTTTTCTATCTTTTGGTAGTTCAGCTCGGATCCCTGCAACACTTTACTAATGAAATATACAGGTTATTGCCCTTTGTCGTCCTCTCGAACCAGTGCTGAGGCTACTGCCCGACTTCCTACCACAAGGTACAATACGAGTGGTTCTTTCTCTCGTGGTCGAGTTAGGATAGGTGGTCGTCCCTGGAAATTTTTGAAATCCTGGAAGGCTTGCTCGCATTCCATTGTCCATTCGAACTTCTTTCCTTTCCTTAAAGTGGCATAGAAGAGGGGAGATCTTATCGCTGATCCTGCTAAGAATCTGGATAAGGCTGCCAATCTCCCATTGAGTTGTTGTACCTCTCAGACACAAGTTGGGCTCTTCATGTTGAGTATGGCCTGGCATTTGTCTGGATTTGCTTCAATTCCTCTTTGTATGAGCATGAAACCTAAGAATTTGCCCGCTTCTACTGCAAAAGGTGCATTTTGCAGGATTAAGTCGCATGTCATGCTTCCTTATAGTGTCGAACACTTGGGCCAGGTCGGACAATAATGTCTCTTCACTTTGTGTCTTTATTAACATGTCGTCCACGTAGACTTCCATGATTTTTCCGATATGATCTGAAAAGACTTTATTTATTAGCCTTTGAGAAGTAGCTCCTGCATTCTTGAGACCGAAAGGCATCACAATGTAGCAGTAATTTGCTTTTGGTGTTAAAAATGAGGTCTTTTCTTGATCTGGTGGATACATGGGGATTTGGTTGTATCCGGAATATGCATCCATAAATGAGAGGTATCTATATCCGGATGAAGCATCTACCAGAGCGTCGATACTTGGGAGTGGGTAAGGATCTTTTGGGCAGGCATTGTTGAGATCGGTATAGTCGGTGCACATTTGCCACTTTCCATTTGATTTTTTCACCAAGACGATGTTAGCTAGCCATAGTGGGTACTTGACTTCACTTATGAATCCTGCCTCTAGTAGTGCTTGTACCTGTTCTTTCACAGCTTGGGATCGTTCTGGCCCAAGTTTTCTTCGTCTCTTCTATACTGGCCGAGATCCTGGATAGACCGCCAACTTGTGACACATTAGCTTGGGGTCTATGCCTGGCATGTCTGCAGCTTTCCATGCGAAGAGATCAACATTATCTCGTAAGAACTGTACTAGTAATTCTTTTGTGTTTCCTTTCAGGATCGTGCCAATATTAGTTGTTTGGTCCGAGGTGTCTCCGATCTGAACTTTCTCTACTTCTCCTTCGGGCTGTGGACGGAGTTCTTCTCGTCTCTGAACTCCACCAAGCTCAATTGTATGGAACTCTTCTCCTCTGCCTCTGAGGTTTAGACTTTCGTTATAACAACGGCGTGCCATCTTTTGATCTGCTTTTGTCGTAGCTATCCCTTCTGTAGTTGGGAATTTCATGCATAGATGTGGAGTCGAGACTATTGCGCCGAGTTGATTTAGTGTTGTCTGACCTATTAGGGCATTGTAGGCTGAACTCAAGTCGACCACGATGTAGTCTATCTTGAGTGTTCTGGATTGGTTCCCTTTTCCGAAGGTTGTATGTAGTGACACGTATCCCAGTGGTTGTACTGGGGTATCTCCCAGTCCGAACAGGCTGTTCTGGTATGCTCTAAGCTCCTTTTCTTCTAAGCCGAGCTTGTCGAAGGCAGTTTTGAATAAGATATCGGCGGAGCTCCCTTGGTCTATCAACGTACGGTGGAGATTGGCGTTTGCCAGTATGATGGTGATGACCATGGGGTCGTCGTGTCCTAAGATAATACCGGATGCGTCTTCTTTGGTGAACGTGATTGCAGGGATGTCGGGTGCTTCCTCCTTTCTTTCGACATGATATACTTCTTTGAGATATCTTTTGCGGGACGATTTGGAGATTCCTCCTCCTGTAAATCCGTCGTGTATCATGTGGACGTATCTTTCTGGTGTACGAGGTGATCGCTCAGCTCGTCCGACATCTTCATCCCTTCGTCTCTTTCTTTGCTCATCATCTCGGGTGGCCAGAAACCGATCTAGTTTTCCTTCTCTCACCAATTTTTATATGACATTTTTTAAGTCAAAGCATTCGTTGGTGGAGTGCCCACGGATTCGATGGTATTCACAATATTCATTCCGGTTTCCTCCTCCTCTTTTTCCTTTGAGGGGTCGAGCTGGGGGTATTTTTTCCGTATGGCAGACTTCTTTGTAAACATCTACCAGGGATACCCTAAGAGGAGTGTAATTGTGATATTTTTTAATTTTCTCCCCTTGTCGATCTTCCTTCTTTTTGGATTCTTTATCTTTGTCTCGGTAGGAGAATCCGGATTTTGAGGTTTCCCCCAACCGAGAGTTTTCTTCTATGTTGATATATTTTTCCGCTCGCTCCTGCAACTCATCCAGAGACGTGGGATATTTCTTTGATATAGATTGGCTAAAAGGTCCCTCTTGTAGGCCATTGATGAGGCCCATGATGGCGGCCTCTGTTGGCAAGCTTTGTATGTCTAGGCATGTTTTGTTGAATCTCTCCATATAATTGCGAAGACTTTCCCGATCTCCTTGCCTGATTCCTAGTAGACTGGGGCCGTGCTTAGCCTTGTCTTTTTGGATGGAGAATCTGGCAAGGAATTTTTTGGCTAGGTCGTCAAAGCTTGAGATGGACTTTGGAGGTAGGTTGTCGAACCACCTGATTGCTGTCTTCGTGAGAGTTGTTGGAAAAGCTTTGCAGCGAACGGCGTCGGAGGCGTCGGTGAGGTACATTTTACTTCTAAAGTTGCTGAGGTGATGGTTGGGATCTGTAGTGCCATCGTACAAAGTCATATCTGGGAGTTTGAAGTCCTTAGGAATTTTAGTTTTCATGATTTCCCTACTGAATGGATCTTGGTCTTTGCGTGAGTTGTCCTCAGGGGTGAACCGAGTAGTTTTGGTATTGAGATTTGTTTCGAGTTTTAGAAGTTTATCTTCTAATTCTCGACATCACCTCACCTCTCTTTGTAGATCCTTCTCAACTTTTCGTTAGTGTTGGGTTTCTTTTTTCAGTTGCTTTAAACGATCTTGAAGTGCTTCAATCACTCCCAGATTTGATGAGTTTTTGTCCCCGTTAGATTCGGGGGTATCTTTCAGTGTATTGCCCGCGTTATTGTGCGGTGTTCTGTCTTCTAGATCTGAGTCGTGGTCGTTGTCATGGTCGTCCGCCATGGTGATTGGATGACTTTCAGATTCTCCCGCAACGGCACCAATGTTCCGAGGGTTACCTGAAACTGTAGGTCGATCTCGGATGAGATCTTCTGTACTGGTCAGAGATGACGGGTCCAGCTGGTGGCGGTTGGAATTGTCGTGTCCGACTTGTTGGACTGGCTGCACTGCTGATCCTTGGTCACCGGAGGGTGAGGGGTACCTGCAAGAGACTCCGATGCTTAAGTTAGCATGGGTATTAAACAGGTTTTTAGTAGAATCAGAGTATGAGTTATACCTGGGTGTTCCAGTGTATTTATAGTAGTGTGGGCTGACCTTTCTGATAAGATAAGTTAGTTATCTTATATTATCTTATTTTATTTTGGGTGAAGTCAGCTTATCTTCAAGGGAACCGCCTTTATCTCTATAGGCTTGGATTGCCTTTGGATTTGGGTCGTGTTCCTCTATTTGTGCCTTTTATTAGGTTTTCCTGTCGATTTGGCCGACCTCTTTGAGAAGAGGCCGGATAGCCTGACCTGAAGAGGTCGGTCGCTTTGTCACTGAACATCTCGGGTCGGATAGCTCGACCCAGGGTGTGAACACTTCCCATCTTACTTTCTTTACTTCACCTCTCAGGTTTTTCTCTGTGTCACTTGGGAAGCTATCAGTAGGTTTGGGAATCTTCTCAGAGATGTATCCCACTTGAAATTCCAGCCTCTTAATGGTGTCTCCTTGGTTCTTGATATTGGCTCGCACCTCCTCCTTGAACACCTTGTTATCTTGGAGTTCCTTACATATGCCTTCAAGTAGAGTCTCAATTCTTGAGAGTCTATCTTCGGATGATGATGAGTTGAGATTGGAGGGATGAGAATGGCCATTTTGGCTTTGGTATGGATGTTGAGGTGTGTTGTTAGGTGGGTGCTGATATGATCTCTATGTGGAATGTTGGTGAGCTGCATTGTTGTTGGGGTTGTGACGTCTCTGATCTTGGCCTTGATCTTGTTGATTTCCCCACCCAAAGTTTGGGTGGTTTTTCTAACCAGGATTATAAGTTTTGGAGTATGAATCATAGGTCTGCCTAGGTGAGTTTCCGATGTAGTTGGCTTGTTCCTGATCACCCTCTGTTTCTGCATTCACTCCTTCTTGAGTTGCTGCTGAGATGGTGATTGCTGCTACTTGGTTCCTCTCCATCTTTTTGGTAAGGTCAGCTAGCTGCTTGGTGATCATCTTATTTTGAGCCAGTAGTGCATCCATGTTGTTTAGCTCCATCACTCCTCTAGTGTTGCCTCTTTTAGAGGCATAGAAGTAGTCATTCTCGGCTACAGTCTCAATGACATCTATGACTTCTTCAATGGTCTTCTTCTTATTCAGAGATCCCCCAGATGAGTGGTCTACTGCCTTCTTTGATTCATAAGAAAGACCTTCATAGAAAATGTGTAACTGCACCCATTCATTGAACATATCTGGCGGGCACCTTCTTGTCAAGTCCTTAAACCTCTCTCATGCTTCATATAGAGTCTCACCATCTTGTTGCCTGAAGGTTTGTACCTCAGCTCTTAACCTATTGATTCTTTAAGAAGGATAGAATCTCGCCAAGAATTTGTTCACCACATCTTTCCAGGTTGTTAAACTTTTCTTCGGGAAGGATTCCAGCCATTTAGATGCTTTGTCCTTAAGTGAGAAGGGAAACAGAAGTAGTCTATAGGTGTCAGGATGAACACCATTAGACTTTACAGTATCACATATCCTCAGAAATGTGGTGAGATGTTGATTGGGGTCTTCTTGAACACTTCCTCCAAATGAACAGTTGTTCTGAACAAGGGTGATGAGCTGTGGCTTTAGTTCAAACTTATTGGCATGTATGGTTGGCTTTTGGATGCTACTTCCACAGTTTCCTGGGTTTGGATTGATGTAAGAGCCCATAACTCTTCTCTCTTGCCCAGCATGATTTGCTGGACCTTCTCTGCCATGGTTGTGAGCCTCTTCTTCATGATGGTTCTCCATATTCTCATCCATGTCTGGTTCAAAATACTCCTCCTCTTCCGCAGCACCAACAACTCTCTTTCCTCTTGCTTCCCTCTTTAGTTTAAGGAAGGTCCTCTCAGGTTCAGAATCAAAGGAAGTTGAAGCTCCGCATCTTCTACCTGTCATACAACCAACAAGGCCAAGGCAAAAGGGAGATAGAGAGTATTCTTGTTAAAAATGTTGTTAGTGTGATTGATACAATATATCAAACAGTTAGTGGGTCAGTGAACTAAATTGTAACAAACAAGAGAACACCACAAACGGGTAGGGGTACCAGGAAGAAAATGACTGAAACTGAAAGTAAATCAATCAAACAGAAATTAAATCAAACAAAAGAAAAATGCTCAATCTAGTTATCCACCAATTTAATCATTGTTGATACAAAATCAATCCCCGGCAACGGCGCCATAAACTTGATGCACGGAAACTTGTCTCTCAACAATTTTCCCTCGGCAAGTATACCGAATTGTCGTCAAGTAAAAACTCACAATAGAGTGAGGTCGAATCCCATAGGGATTGATTAGTCAAGCAACTTTAATTGGAGGAATGTTCTAGTTGAGCTAAGCAGAATTTGATTTGAGAATCGCAGGAAATTAAATGGCGGGAAAGTAAATAACAGAAAGTGTAAATGCTGGAAATAAAGAGCAAAATGTAACTAGCAGAAAGTAAATTGCAGAATCTTAAATGGGGATTTGGGGAAATGAACATAAAAATAAATGGCATAAAGTAAAGAGAATGGGTAAGATCAGAAATGGGGGATTCATTGGGCACAGGAGATGTTGTATTCTCCGGATCAAGTTCATTCTCATCTCTTCCTCAATCAATGCATTCATTGATCTCCTTGGCAATCTTAAGTGATTGGATTCCAATTCCTTGGCAACCCAATCTCTCAAATCTTGATCAATAGCCAATTCCTTGGTCTAATTGCTCATGAGAAGAGATGAAGTATGGTCACTGATTATACCACATGTATTCCCAAATCAAAGTGTTGGTAGGATTATATGTCACTATATCCATCCAAACCCCAATTTGGTCCAACATGAGAAAGCATTTCTAGCATGATCTCTCCATTCCTCTTCCAATGTTCTGAAGAGATCCAAGTATGAATAGCTTCTTTTCCAAGACAACTACCTAATTGGATGAAGATTGAAAGCTTTCTAGTAAAATCAAGAGAAAAGAAAGAAGAATAATTAAAACTATTATTGATCCATCAAATTTCAACAGAGCTCCCTAAACCAATGAAAGGGGTTTAGTTGTTCATGGCTCTGGGAATGGAAAGCAAAGATGGAAAATGCATTCTGAAAGTAAAACTAAAAGTTGCAGAGAAAGTAAAATTATACAGAGAGTAGTTCTCCCAATGCCCCCCCAAAAGCTCTTGATGAGCGGATAATTTATACGCTTTTTGGCATTGTTTTTAGTATGTTTTTAGTAGAATCTGGCTACTTTTAGGGATGTTTTCATTAGTTTTTATGTTAAATTCACATTTCTGGACTTTACTATGAGTTTGTGTGTTTTTCTGTGATTTCAGGTATTTTCTGGCTGAAATTGAGGGACTTGAGCAAAAATAAGATTCAGAGGTTGAAGAAGGACTGCTGATGCTGTTGGATTCTGACCTCCCTGCACTCAAAATAGATTTTCTGGAGCTACAAAACTCAAAATGGCGCGCTTCTAATTGCGTTGGAAAGTAGACATCCAAGGCTTTCCAGCAATATATAATAGTCCATACTTTGCCCAAGTTTAGATGACGCAAACTGGCGTTCAATGCCAGCTCTCTGCCCAATTCTGGCGTCCAGCGCCAGAAACAAGTTGCAAAGTGGAGTTCAACGCCCAAAATGGCACAAAAGTTGGCGTTCAACTCCAAGAATGACCTCTCTACGTGTAGACTTCAAGCTCAGCCCAAGCACACACCAAGTGGGCCCCGGAAGTGGATTTATGCATCAATTACTTACTTCTGTAAACCCTAGTAGCTAATTTATTATAAATAGGACTTTTTACTATTGTATTGGTCATCTCATGACATTTTAGATCTGAATTTTGTACTCTTTGACGGCATGAGTCTCTAAACTCCATTGTTGGGGGTGAGGAGCTCTGTTGTGTCTCGATGAATTAATGCAAGTATTTCTGTTTTCCATTCAAACATGCGTGTTCCTATCTAAGATATCCATTCGCACCTAACTATGGAGAAGGTGATGATCAGTGACACTCGTCACCTTCCTCAATCCATGAACGTGTGTCTGACAATCACTTCCGTTCTACATCAGATTGAATGAATATCTCTTAGATTCTCTAATCAGAATCTCCGTGGTATAAGCTAGATTGATGGCGGCATTCATGAGAATCCGGAAAGTCTAAACCTTGTCTGTGGTATTCCGAGTAGGATTCTGGGATTGGATGGCTGTGACGAACTTCAAACTCGCGAGTGCTGGGTGTAGTGACAGACGCAAAAGGATAGTAAATCCTATTCCGATACGCCTGAGAACCTGCAGATGGTTAGCCGTGCGGTGACAGCGCACCTGGACCCTTTTCACTGGAAGGATGGATGGTAGCCGTTGACAACGGTGATCCACCTACACACAGCTTGCTATAGGAGGACGTGCGTGCATGAATCAGAGGACAGAGGAAAGCAGAGATTCTGAAGACAAAGTATCTCCAAAACTCCAGCATATTATCCATTACTGCATAACAAGTAACCTTTAATCCATGCTCTCTTGTTTATTCGCAACTCAACTGATAAATATAACTGACTTCCTGACTAAGAATTGCAAGATAACCATAGCTTGCTTCAAACCAACAATCTCTGTGGGATTCAACCCTTACTCACGTAAGGTATTACTTGGACGACCCAGTGCACTTGCTGGTTAGTGGTACGAGTGTGAAAAGTGTGATTCATTATTTGTGCACCAGCTCTCTTTACTAGTTCAAAACTACTCCTATATATACTACTCTTCTGATCTTCTAGTTGGCTCTTCAAGTCTTTGGATATGGGCCTTTGGATCTTGAGTTGAAGTAGTTTGGAATCTTCAGTGGGCTCAGCTTTACTTGCACAGAAAGTGTGAAGTAGGCATAGACTTTAGCTAGGACGTTAGTGGTGTTAACGTTAAGTGAAAATGTGGGTTCAAGAACGTTAGTGACGATCACCTTTTTCACTAACGTTCCTAACCCAAAATGGTTCACGTTAACTTCAACGTTAGTGGCACTAACGTGACCACTAACGTTGTCTCTTGGTCCATCACAAGCGTTATTGGCGTTCAATTTTTCCAATAATGTTGCTCTTAGCCCCCCTTTTCTCACGTTAGAGTTCACGTTAGTATAACTAACGTGGCTCTTAACGTGGGCATACCTTAGCCTCGAGAGTGTTAGTGACACTTACCTTTGTCACTAACGCTCCAAACGCCTCTTCTCACATTAGTGCCTCACGTTAATTGCATTAACGTGACCACTAACGTGGTGGTGATTGCCATCTCCAACGTTAGTGACAAAGGTGAGTGTCACTAACGTTGGCTCATCATTCCTTTCCACCACGTTAGCTTCTACGTTACTGTAATTAACGTGGCAACTAACGTGGCTAATAGTGGCTTGGTCCAACGTTAGTGACAAAGGTGAGTGTCACTAACGTTGGCGATTCCTTGCTCCTCCCACGTTAGAGTTCACGTTAACTGAGTTAACGTGACTCTTAACGTGGCCAATTGCCAATTTGAAGCGTTAGTGGTATTCACTTTTACCACTAACGCTGGAGCTCCCTTTTTTTCCATGTTAACTACCACATTTATTGTTAATGTGGCAATTAACGTGGGCCATGATGGTTTCGAAGACTTTATTGGCAATCACTTTTCTCATTAACGTTGCAAGTTTATTCCCATTCCACGTTAGTGGTCACGTTAATTAGATTAACGTGGCTGCTAACGTGGCTCTTCCTTGCTTCCTTTGTCCTGAAATCAAGCAAATAAAGTGCATCAAAGCTCTATTCCAAGTTATGAGACATGCATTATCTAATTTGTCATTCAATCCTTGCATAATCCTCATGAAATCATGTAAAATTCACAATATTTGCCTAAATCAAGATGTAAGTGTTCATTTACCCAAAACTTGCTTATTTCTTAAGAAAATGCATGAAACTACCCTAAAACAGTAAAGAAAAGGTCAGTGAAACTGGCCAAAATGCCTTGGCATCACTCTTCCACACTTAAGCGTTTGCACAGTCATCCGTGCACTAACACGATCTGGGGGGAATGTCTCTAAAGTTCCTCCACCTTTAGTTGGCGGATGCGGGGGTTCCGGGTTGCTATATACACAAGTAAACAACAATTGAGGAAAAGATCATACGAGTGTGGTATGATAAAAGATAATGTGTGTATTCTAAGTGTGCGCACACTTTAGAATAGACACATTAGCCGGGTAAAGTGGTATCCACACAATCCAAAGAAATAGCATACGTTTCTCAATTAAATTGCCTATGTTGCAAGTAAAGAATAAGAAAAACTTAAGGTACAAGCAACCCTAGTTAAGCACAAAAGTGAATTGAGTACTTGATATTGGATATTAAAATTGTGCAAGTGAAGGCTCAAAATTAGTATAAAATAACACAATAAACAACAACTAATCCATTGGTGAAAAGAAAGCCACGTATTCATCATGAAACATTCAGAACAAGTCACATTGTAAAGATACTTGTTACAAAGAGTGATAAGTGTGATAAGAATCAAGCTAAGTCACTCAAACAAATGCAAAGCATTAACAAGGAGCAAGTACTGGTCATGTGATGAATTTAATATGGAAATCATGATGAACAAGTAAGTTTCAACTCAATTCACTTAATTCAATGCACTTATATAATTTGTCCTAGTGGTACAATCAAAACACGAGTTATCAAACCCACTAGGTACTAGTAATTCAAGGCAAAGTATAAGTGCATTGGTTTAAACTTCAAGTGACAAGCAACCCATTCAACATAAAGCGACACTTGCAACTTATTCAATAACAACTAGAGTAAAACTAATATAATTACTAAAACAAAGAAAAGATGTAATAAAAATGAAGTAAAACAAGTAGAGAAACATGCAAAAAGCAAGAAAAGTGAGCGATGGAAGGGGTGGGAGTGCTTTAGGGCTTAATTGGAAGAGAAATAAAAAATTTCTCCAAAATAGCACTTGTGCATATGCACAGATACGTGTGCGTACGCACACTTTATGAAACATAGGAGGTATGCGCTCGCACAAGTCGTGCAAACGCTCTGGACAGAAGGAGGTGTAAGATGTGTGTGTACGCACAAGCGTGTGCGCACGCACAAGACACACTTTTTCTTATGGCGGGGATCATGGATGCGGGCGCATAGGAGTCTGTGCACGCGCACAGGGGCAAAATTGGGTGGGATTCACGCGCACAAGCCATGCCAACGCTCCAACCAGAGGGGCTGCAACTTGGCATGCGGAGGCACACGTCTGTGCGGCCGTATAGATGGTGCGAAAGGAAAATGCGTGTGTACGCACAAAGCAGTGCGCATGCACAGGTTATAGAAAACAAGGTAGCGCCCACGCATAGGCTGTACTGGCGCTGCAACCAGAGGGAAATACGAAGGGTGTGCGGGCGCACAGGCGTGTGTGCTCGCATAGGTCGCGAAACTCACAGTTGTGTGCGTACGCACAGATGACCTGTTTTGCAAAAAAATTTCTTTCATTTCTAAGGTGTTATGCCTTAGCTCAATCAACATATCAACCCCAAATCATACAAAAAATCCATAAAATCATGATCCATACACAAAATTAACCTACTAAACTCAAAATCAAGCTAATCCTAAGCTAATCAAGATAGACAAAAAATGCAATAAACCAAGACTATAAACAAAAAGAAAGGGTAAGAAAGATGTTACCATGGTGGGGTGTCTCCCACCTAGCACTTTGGTTTATAGTCCTTAAGTTGGACTTATTGAGGAGACTCTAGCTAGGGAGGCTTGTGTTTCCACTCCTCTATGAACCTCCAACCATGCTTGGCCTTTCACTCTCCTCCGGGATCCCATATTCTAGGCATCCGCTCACCTTCTTATTGATCTTTATGCTTCAAGCCGGATGGATAAGCTCCTAATTGACCCTTGTAACAACCCAATATTTTCCAAAAATTACCCAATTGTGCTTGACACCATGCTTGAACTCCAAGTCTTGAATGGATTTTCTTAAAGAACCTTGGCTTCAATTGGCAACCAACACTTCCTTCTCCACCATGCACCAACCCAATAAGGACCTTGAGTTGGTAGTCTGTCTCCAAGATAGCATATTGGTGGGGCCAATAAAGTTCATACAAAAAATTGCCACCCACTCAATGGGCTCTTGGTTGTCAGCTCTTTCCTTACCAACCTCTTCCTCCTCTTCCCCATCACTCGCTTCATAACATGGAGGTTGTGAAAAGTCTACCTCCATGTCGCTCTCAAATTTAATGGGAAGAGGCTCATTAGGATCCTTAAGGGAATTGATCAAGGAGGACAAAAAATCATCAATGATGGAATCCTCATCTAGATCAATCTCCCTCAACTCCTCTTTCTCCACTCCGGTTCACATACTTCACTTTCTCCCTCTTGTTGCAATTCAAGCTCCAACCCTTCTTCTTTCCCTTGTGGCTCCATGCTCTCCTCTTCACTACAAGCCTTGGTTGATCCTTTACATTCCTCAAGAGGAATGCCTTGATCGGATGAGCGAAGTAAAGTCAAGCGGTTTACTGCTTCGGTTATGGTAGCCATGAGTTGCCCTTGTGTCCTTCGGAATCCTTCTTGCTCTTGCAAAAAGGCTTGAAGGTCTTGATGGTCTTGGGTCAAAGGTAAGAAAGCTTCACCTTGGGGTGAAGAATGAGGTTTATAGTTTGGGAGAAAGGTTATATGTGTGGCGGGTGATTCATGTTGGTAGGTGTTTTGAGGTGGTATGTAAGAATGTGGTTATTAGTATTGGTGTGGTGTTTGAAAATATGGTGATTGGGGGTTATGTTGGGGGTATGGGTCATAGGCATATCGTGGTGGAGGTGTATAATCAAGATGAAATCCACCATATCCTAGGTTTGGGTATACATATTGGGAAGGGCATGGCTCATTGTAGTATAGGGGCGGTTGCTCTTCCCAAAATTGATGCTCCAATCCCATGATGCAATCCAAAATTGAGGTTATCAAACTCTACAAAATAAGCACAACCAAACTCCAAACCAAGAGGGTGATAACTCATAGAGAAAATTGAAAATAACAACTAAAGACATCAATTAACAAAATAAACAAAATCCTAATTACCAATAAAAGAAAACAAACAACCAAAAAGTATCTATTCACACTATTCACATATTAACAACAACCAAAATATAGCACTCATGATGCTAGCTCCCCGGCAATGGCGCCAAAAACTTGATGCGAGCAAAACCATTGGTTAAGAATTCCTTCTCGGTAAAGGAGAAATAACCTCATTGCCAGTATAGTTCTCAACTAACAAGTAATGCTCGATCAAAGTTTACAATTTCTAATCTAAACCGAGAGTCTTTCAACCTCGGGTCGTCTTCCCTAGGAACTAATGCCAACAAGTGCACACAATTTTGGTTGTGGAAAGCAAGGGGGTTTCAATGATGAGAGCAAACAATAAAGAGATAAAAGAACAAGCCAAAATTGCAATTAATAAAGCAATAAAGGAATAAAAGAACTATGTATGTAATATAAACAAGTAAGGCTAAAAAGTAACGGAAAAGTGGTTCAAAACGTAAATGAAACCTTGACTTGGGATGAGTTATGGAATCCCTTCCTTGCCATAACCACAACTATGGTAATTATCATGAATTAATCTTTCTTAGTTAACCCCTAACATCGAGGAGTAAGTCAAGCAAGCATAATTGACCTTAATCCATAAGTCCTAACCAACTTACCAAACTAGTTGATAAAAAGCTAGCTTTAATGGAAACAAGAATCAACTAACTCCCCAAGAATTACCACTAAATATTGGACATTACGGTTCTAGTAATCTATAAACTCATTTTCCCAAGCCAAGGGGTGGAAATCTACCCCATAACTAAGCCTGGCATTTCATCAAACACATAGAGGGCATAAACATAAAGCATGGCAAAATTGGGAAAATGGTAAAAACTATGAACCATAAATGATCAAAATCAATAAAAACAACTCAAACAAATATATAAAAACCATCAAACATCAAATTAAACAACTAGGAATCCAAAATTACAAAACTATATAAAGTGGCAAGAGAAATGAAAATGTGAGAAAGTGTAGAACAAGTAATGTCATAAAAGAGAGAATTAAAGAAATACTTACAATGAAAATATGTGTTTTCTACCCTACAAGTGAGCTCTCTTTGTTATGTGTTGATATGCGCTTAATATAGCCTTCCAAACCAGCCTTCAGCACTTCAGAAATGGGCCTAGAGACCCCCAAAACCGCGCAGCACGTGATTTTTTAATGGAGGCATGCGCTGGTACCTGTGCGGACGCACAGATGTGTGCGTCCGCACACTTTGCCGAATTTCCACTTGTGCGTATGCACAGATGGTTGTGCGCACACACGCATGTTGATTTCCTCCTTGTGCGTACGCATGCATCCTTGTGCGCACGCACGCATGGCTCTATGCTTCCTCCTTGTTTTCTTCATGTTTCTCCCTTTGTACATGCTTCCTTCCACTTTTGTATATCCATTCTTGCCTCTTTGATATGAAATCACTCAACAACTATGTTATGGCATCAAATGGAATAAAAGTGGAATTTAGTTGCTCAATTTAAGCACAAAACGCATGTTTTAACATTTAGGTTCAATTTAGGGATCAAACACAAAAGTATGCTATTTTGGTGATTAAGTGTAGGTTCACGTGATGAAATCCACTCAAATTGAGCCAAAATATCTCATCAAATATGGACTCATCACAGTGTCTTGTAAAAAAATTTATCACTTCAACCAAGTAATACCTAAATGCAAGCAAGTAACTACTCATGCAAGTTATCCTATCTAACTAAAGAAAATTAAAATATTGGTGTTGAGAGAGAATTGTTACCCTCAGAAGTCAATTACCGACCTCCCCACCCTTAGTGCTTGGCATGGTCCTCCGTGCCATCAGTGATCTACAAGGTGTTTCCGGAATCGCTACTTCCAATGGCCAAATGATGGGGGAACAGGGGCGCCTCCGTGTCCATAGCTTGATCGCTTGCATTGCCATCAATGGAAGTAGAGTCTGAAGTATCGGGTACCTCCGAAGGTGGGTGAGTACAGATAATGAGCTCCTTTAAGTAGTTGTGTCGGCGCTTGTTGCAGCGCTCAATCTACTCAATCTGTCGTCCGTGCCGGTCTAGCCTCTCCAGGATCTCAAGTAGCAACTGGTGGTTGGATGGTGGCGGTGCATGGAGTGTTGATGATGGTGGGGCGGAAGATGATGGGGCATCCAAAGACGGGTTTTCATTTAGGCTCCTAGGTGGCACTTGTGGCATGATCCATTTTCCATGGGAAACCAGTTCATCTGCTAAGGGAATTTTACTCTTGATGTCATCCGCTTTGTACGGAATGCCAAGCGTAGATGCTAGTTCTATTACCAAGGCTGGGAAGGGAATATTACCAACCATGTGAACGCGACCCATGGCCCGACGGAGGAGTCTAGGGATGCTAAGTGACCTCTCAGTCATAATCCACCATACAAGCACGGCCATGTCCCCGGTGATAGAGGACTCATGAGTACTTGGCCAGACATAATGAGACATGATTTTTTGCCAAAGACGACCCTCATCTATCAATTCATTAGGCGAAGCCCTTTTGGGTTAACCTTGCTTTGCCCATAAACCCAAGTGCTTCCAGGCTTAGCAATGGCTTGTAGGATGGGGTCCTAATCAAAAGTATAACTTTTGCAGGCAATTTTCGCTTCGTGGAAGGCATCCAAACCTTCCAAATTTGGTGGGATGCCCAGCACTCGGTGAAGGGCGTCTTCTGAAATAGGGACTTGCTTCCGACGCATATAGATTGAGTCAAAGGTCGAGGAGTGGTAATTAGCATAAAATTCATCAACCCAAGACAAGTTAACTTCAATGGAATCTCGGTTCAAGAAACCCCAATGTCTCCTCTTCATTTGATCCTCTACATACTGTCTTAAATGATCCGGTATAAAGAGGAGGCGTTCACGGTGGAGATTTTGCTCCATAATATTGGCATGCATCCTTTAACAATAGCGGTTGGCAAATTGCACTGTATCCTTAGCAAGAATCTTGTTGTTTGACTCATCAATGTGGATATCCACTTTTGATTTCTTAGAAGGCTGCCGATTTATGGGTGATTTTGGTGCTTGCCTTTTAAAAACCGTTCTCTTAGAAGATTTCTCCTTTCCTTTCGCGGTTGTCATACTGAAAATGAGGGAAGAAGAGAATTGTAAAGAAACGAGTAAGGATAATGAAGAATGCATTAATAAGATAAGTGTAGTGAAAAAGTAGGAAGAAATGCAAAAATAAAAGCAAAATTAAAGTAAGGGTTCATTGTAACTCTTTTACAAACACGTGGTGTGCATTGTATTATTCAACAAGCAAGTTGACAAAACCAACATATAACACCATGAAAGGAAAAAAAATTATATCTAATAAAGCAAGTAGCACCAATCAATCCAATGAATTCATAAAAGGAATAGTGATCCAACAACAATTTCAAACATACAATAAATTGAAAACAAAAGAACTAAAACTAAGCAAGAAGTAGGAAAATAAAGTGCAACAAAAAGAAAACTAAGTGATGAGATGTAACTAAATTAAAGAAAAATAGAGAAGGTAATAAGGGAGGAGTGAAACCTTGAAAGCAAGAAAGATTAGTGGTAAGTGAGAGTAAGAGAGAATGAATAGGGGTAAGAAAGAAGAATAATAAGAGAGAGAGAGAGATGGAGAGAGAGAGAGAGAGAGAGAAGGAAAAGAACGCCGAAGAACAGTGGCTGCCGGTCGAGGTCCACCGGAAAAAAAGTGAAGAATAGTGACAAGGGAAGAAGAAAGAACAAAGAAGGAAGGAGGAAAGAAAAGAAAGGAATTAAAAGAAAGGGGGAAATGGCGCAGAACTAGGTCTGCGTGTTGGAGTTTAAAAACACATAGTGATGCGTGAGCGTCATCCACGCGTATGCGTGGATTGTGAAAAATAAAAGTGACGTGCACGCGTCAGTCACGCGTACGCGTGGGGGTGTGTTGCGCGTTTCGCACAGTATCCGCATGGGCTCGGCACAACTCACTGTTCGAGCCATGCGGGGGGCACAATGTCAGCCTCACAAAAGCACCATTTTTAGGGACAGGGCAACGCGTACACGTCGGCCACGCGTACGCGTGGGCAGCATCACGCGCCTAGTACCTTGCCAGCACAAGCCTGGCACGACTTTCTGTCCAGATCGTGCTATCACATGGTCCCAGGACAAATTCAGTACAAATTGAAAATGGGCGTCGACGCGTACGCGTGGGTCACACGTACGCATGACTAGTGCCCGTGTCCTTTGCCCCCTTCCCGCACGGCCCCAGCACAACCTTCTGTTTGGCCGTGTGGACGCATCGTTCAAGCATCATTTTTGCATGATGCCTGTCCGCGATCTCGCGTGTGCGCGTCAGTCATGCGCACGCGTGGCAGGTCTCTCTTTTTTTTTTAAATTACTCAGAACAAAAGGAAAACATGTTGACTTGAAAATTAATAAAGACACTAATGAAACAAACATAAGCAAATAAATAAAATAGGACTATGAAAAGGAAGATCATACCATGGTGGGTTGCCTCCCACCTAACACTTTTCTTTAACGTCCTTGAGTTGGACGGTCCATAGGCTCAGTCCTCTTTCTTTGCTGGATCCTTCAAAAGGAAGATCTCCATCTCCTTGTTGTTCTTCACTTTCACACCATGATACAGCTTTAAACGGTGGCCATTGACTTTGAAAAAGGTAGGGCTTGAGGGGTGACTTTGGTGGAAAACTCTATATGGTTCCACCTTCTCTACCACGTAGTAGCCATCCCATCTTGATCTTAGTTTGGCCGGCATTAACCTCAACCTGGAGTTGTAGAGAAGGACTTGATCCCCAGATCTAAACTCTCTTCCCTTGATGTTCCTGTCATGTACCGCCTTTACCTTTTCTTTGTAGAGCCTTGAGTTTTCATACACTTCTAGCCGAAGACACTCCAATTCCTCCAATTGCAATTTTCTTTCAATTCTGACTCCTCCCAATCCTGAGTTGCATTCCTTCACAGCGCAGTAAGCTTTGTGTTCCACCTCTATCGGAAGGTGACAAGCCTTTCTGTAGACTAGGCGGAACGGACTCATGCCAATGGGTGTCTTGTAAGCTGTCCGATAAGCCCATAGTGCATCTCCAAGCCTAGGGCTCTAGTCCCTTCTGTGAGGCTTGACAATCTTCTCCAGTATGCACTTGATCTCTCTGTTAGACACCTTGGCTTGGCCATTTATTTGGGGATGGTAAACCATCGCCACCTTGTGAATGATGCCATGTTTCTTCAATAAACCTGTCAATCTTCTGTTATAAAAAGGAGAGCCTTGATCACTCACGATTGCTCGTGGTGATCCAAAGCGACAAATAATATTATTCCTAACAAAATAAACAACCACGTTAGCATCATCAGTACAGGTAGAAATTACTTCCACCCATTTAGAAACATAATTAATAGCTAACAGAATATATAAGAAACCATTGGAGTTTGGAAATGGACCCATGAAGTCAATACCCCAAACATAAAAAATTTTACAAAACAACATGAGTTGTTGGGGCATCTCATCCCTCTTGGATATGTTTCCAAACCTCTGGCATTGGTGGCAAGAGTCACAGAAAATATTAGCATCCATAAAAAGTGTGGGCCACTAAAATCCACAGTCTAAAATTTTCCTTGCAGTTCTTTAAGGGCCAAAGTGTCCACCACTCTCAGAAGAGTGGCATGCCTCTAAAATAGACTGGATTTCGGATTATGGAAGACACCTTCTAATTATTTGCTCAGCACCACATCTCCACAAATATGGGTAATCTCATATGTAATACTTGGACTCGCTCTTAAGCTTGTCCTTTTGATGCTTAGAAAAATTTGGAGGAAAGGTGCAACTAACCAAATAATTAGCTATAGGTGCATACCAAGGAACCACCTTAGATATTACTTGCAAGCTATCAAGTGGAAATGCATCATTGATAGGAGTGGAGTCACATTTAATATGTTCTAGGCGATTCAAGTGGTCCGTCACCAAATTTTGGGAACCACTCCTATCTTTGATCTCTAAATCAAACTCTTGCAATAACAATATCCAACGAATTAACCTTGGTTTAGACTCTTTCTTAGCTAACAAGTATTTCAAAGCTGCATGGTCTGAATATACTACCACTTTTGTTCCAAGTAGATAAGCCCGAAATTTATCCAAAGCAAAAACAATGGCTAACAGCTCCTTTTCAGTGGTAGTATAATTAGCCTGGGCACCATCTAAAGTTTTAGAAGCATAAGTAATGATGTAAGGATCCTTACCTTCGCGCTGAGCTAGCGCCGCTCCTACCGCATAGTTAGATGCGTTGCACATGATCTCGAACGGCCTACTCCAATTAAGCCCTCTCACAATAAGAGCTTGGGTCAAGGCAATCTTCAGCTTGTCAAATGCTTCCATGCAGTCTCCATTCAAGTCAAACTCTACGTCTTTCTGCAGCAGACGGGAAAGGGGTAGTGCAACCTTAATGAAGTCCTTGATAAAACGCCAGTAAAAACCTGCATGACCAAGAAAAGAACGGACTTCCCTCACAGAGGAGGGGTAAGGTAAACCAGAAATAACATCAACCTTTACAGGATCAACAGATATACTAGTATTAAAAATAACATGGCCTAGAACAATACCTTGCTTTACCATAAAATGACACTTTTCAAAATTAAGTACAAGGTTTTGAACTAGCACATCTTTCTAATACTTTAGCAAGATTATCCAAACAAAGGTCAAAGGAATCACCATAGACATTATAGTCATCCATAAAGACTTCCATACAATGCTCAAGAAGATCTGACAAGATACTCATCATGCACCTTTGAAACGTGGCCGGTGCATTATTACATAAATCAAAAGGCATTCTTTTATATGCATACGTTCCAAAGGGGCATGTAAAAGTTATTTTCTCCTGATCTTTTGGAGCAATATGGATCTGAAAATACCTAGTATAATCATCTAAAAAACAATAGTGTGATTTACCTGACAGGTGATCAAGCATTTGATCGATGAAAGGTAGTGGATAGTGATCCTTGCGAGTGGCCAAGTTCAAGTGCTTGTAGTCGATGCACACTCTCTAGGAATTCTGCACCCTTGTAGCCATGAGTTCCCCATTCTCATTCTTCACTATTGTGACTTCGGACTTCTTCGGATCCACTTGTACTAGCAACTAACCCACTCACTATCCGAGATTGGATAGATAATATCGGCTTCAAGCAGTCAGGTCACTTCCTTCTTCACAACTTCCAAAATAGTGGGGTTTAACCGCCTTTGAGGTTGACGGATAGGCTTGGCTCCCTCCTCTAGAAAAATGTGGTGCTCACAGACTTGAGGGATTATACCTACTATGTCCACCAAACTGCACCCAATAGCTTTCTTGTTTCTTCTCAGTACATTAAGCAAACACTCCTCTTGTTGGGAAGTAAGCTCCTTTGCAATAATCACCAGGTGCTTTTGATTGTCTTCAAGATAAGCATACTTGAGGTGAGGTGGAAGGGGCTTTAATTCCATGTTCAGCTCATGGCTTGGCACTTGATCAACTGAAACCACTAGAGGTGGCAAGGTGTCTTTAGTATACTTAGGGGGCTTCCTCACACTTGCACCTTGAACCATGTTCTTCTCATCAACTACCTCTTGGTGAACTTTGGCCACAATCTCATCAAAATATCACACTGGAAGATAGAGTGGTCTTCCGGTAGATGCTTCATAGCTTCATCAAGGTTGAAACTCACTGCTCTTCCATCTATCTCAAAGGAATATGTACCCGAGAAGGCATCCAATTTAAACTGAAAGGTCTTCAAGAATGGCCTTCCAAGCAAGATAGAGGATGGTCTTCCTGATTCATTAGGGGACATCTCTAGAATGTAGAAATCAATAGAAATGATCAGCCCCTTAATGCTCACCAAGACATCTTTCGCTATGCCAACCACTGGGATTATGCTTTTATCTGCCAACACAAAACGGGTTGCCGACCTTCTCAATGGTGGATACTTCAAAGCATCATATACAGATAATGGCATAATACTGACACAGGCAGCTAAGTCACACATGCAATCAACAAACTGTATCCTACCTATAGTGCAAGTGACCATACACGGACCGGGATCACCACATTTCTACGGTATAGCACCCATCAGGGCAGAGATCGAGCTACCCAAAGGAATAGTTTCTAAATCCTGGATCTTTTCCTTATTCATGCACAAATCCTTTAGAAACTTAGCATACTTAGGAACTTGACGAAAAACATCAAAAAGGGGAATAGTTACCTCAACCTTTTTGAAGATATCCACCATCTTGGGATCTAGCTCCACTTGCTTTTTAGTCCTCCTAGCAAGGTGTGAAAAAAAGAATGGGAATTGCTTCTTTTAAAACATTGTCTTCTTTTGATACTCCATGCCTTGGTTGAGCAACTTCTTCTTCAACCGCCTCTTGTTCCTCATCCTCGTCTTCAACATCTTCTACCTCAAGAGCTTCTTCATCTTGAATGTCTTCTCTTGAGCTTGGCTCCTCGGGACTCCTCTCTTGCAATGTAGTGCCGGACCTCAAAGTGATGGCATTGATTCAACCCTTGGGTTGGGTAAAGGTTGAGAGGGGAGTGCACTAGAGCTTGAAGGTTGAGTATTGGAGGTAGAGGGTGGTTCCATACGAGATATAAGAGCTTGTAGAGTGGAGGTAAAACTGGTGAGGCTAGAGGTAAGTGATGTTTGAAGCTCTTTTTGTCCTTGAAGAATAGAATGGAGTGTTTCATCTTAGTTGGAGGAAGAAGGAGGGTAGGTAATTTGTGGGACTTGTGGTTGGTTGAATTGAGGTGCTTGGGCGTGCCTTTGGTGGGGTGGTTGGGTTCTGTTGATACCGGTGATGCGTGGCAGAAGTTAGGCCAATTAAGAGATTTTTAATAAGAGAATAGCATTGCACGTATAGCTCTTAACCAGCTAAGGTCCGCCTCACCAATTTAAAAAGGGTTGTCACAAAAATTAGAATTAAAAATACTGGGAGTATGAATCCCAGGTCGTCTCCCAACGAGTTGCAGAAAAGAATGATATTTTATTAACTAGGAATTTTCCGAGAGTTTTGAGAGTTGAATAATGATGAGCAATTGAATAATTATAAATTAGAGCAATAAAAATAAACTAAGAATAATTATTGATATTCTAAATAAAAAGCCTTGACTGGGGGAATGATTAATTGGAAGTTCTATCCTTGTTGGAATCTTCTCAAGTGTAGTATAAAGAGGTGGTTGTTTTCACTTAGTTAACCCTTAGTAAATAAAGGAAAGTCAAGTGATTGAGCTAACTCTTACCCGCAATTCCTAGTCCTCTCCCTTGGGAAGGTCTAGCATTAGTAGGTACATAATTAGGCAACAACATCCAATTTAACTAAGCACTTGAGCATTCCAACTCAAGTGTCTCCTCTTAATCAACCCCCATGTCAAGTAGAAAATCTACTCCATTGACATGGATTTAATACTCATAAAAATATAAGAAGACATAATTAAATGAAATAAAATATAGATTTAAAATTAATTAAAAATAAAAATAACTCTATATCTATACCAATATATAATGGGGATACACAGGTTTGGTATCCAATTCTTTCTGCCTCTTTTGTCCCTGTTCTTTTTTATTAAAAAATGGGTTTACTTACAACAGAATTTAAAAACTGAATCACTCTTAATAAAAAAAACTGACACCACATACTCAGGATACATAAATAATTATTAATTTTATTTTTATCTATAATTTTTCATGATATTTTTTAAAAATTATTAAAATATAAATAATCAATATAAATAACTTATAAAGAAATAGAATATAAAATAACTGATATATTTTTAAGTGATCAATATATTCTTATAGTACAATAACTGATAGTATATAAAATATATTTATTTTATTAATAGTTATTTCAATGGGACAATAGTATTTAAAATATAAAAAAAAATTATTATTAACTAAAATCATTGGAATAATTAAATCTACAACATATGGTTTACATATTTTTTATGTCCAATATTTATTTTTTAAAAAAATTACATCTAAAAGTGTACTCATTAATCAAGTTTATACCAATACAATATATAATAGACTATACCAATGTATAATTGGAATAAGAAAATTTGGTATCCAATTTTTTTTACTATTTTACCCCTGTTTCTTTTTATAAACATTGGATTCAAAAAAATATAACAAACCGTTACTACGTCCTCCATGTTTATTATTTTTTTTATTAAGGAAAGAATTTACCCCCAAGAAAACTGAAAAAAAAAAATTTCTACTACTACGTAGTCACTTTAAAAACTAACTCACTGTTTCACCTTTAAATTATTCTTTCCCTTTCAATCTTGGTTTCGCAAAAGTTTTTCTTCTCTGCATGGTATTATTATCTTTCTGACAAATAGAGACGGAAACTTCACGAAATCAACAGCCACGTCAACGTCAACCCACTTGGACATATTATGTTAGGCGAAGAAGACAGAACATGGCCGAAGAACAAAGACAACAATACTAGCTAGAAGACGTGCAAGTTATCGAGAGATGATTCGACAAGGAAAACAAATTGTCATACCAACTGATACAACTCCAATTCTAAACACTGGTGGAGGTACCAATTAACTACAAATATAGGAGTAGCCAGATTGACTACAATTAGACAAATGGCCAGAACTACCACCTATGAACAATTTGTTACAGGTAACACGATAACTAAATTTAAATTTTTTTGTTATGAATTGAATTAGTTCTTAATAATTATATTTTACTTCTTAAAAATACAGGAATGGAAGCACATGACACTAGGACTGCCACAGGTAACAGAAATCAAAATAACATACACAAAATTAATCAAATTAATATTACTATACATAATTTAGTTTCCAAAATATATATCACGAAATTATACATACATTACCGTGTCTTTTTTAATCAAACAACACACCAATCATATATGAAGTTATAAAGTTAACATTAAAAATTTGGTATTCAACTTTTTCAGACATCATTCATCTTTAGAAATAATTTTAAAAAAAATTAATGATCAACATATTTTTTTAATATATTTCATTTTCATCTTACAATATAATATATAACGTAATATATAATATTTACATATTTATATTTATATTAAAAAAATAAAAAATAATGTCATGTAAGACTAACGACAAAAAGTACTCTTATATTAAAGTTTATGATAATAATTTTATAATAAAAAATAAAATTTATATATTAAAGTAATGAATCAATATAACATTAAATTTTTTAACAACACTTTAATTTATTTTTTTTTAATTTTTTATGTTCTCATATTTTAGAGCTTTGGTAATGATATATATATTTCTAAAAAATTAAAAATAAAATTAGGATATTACTTACATACAAATATAACGGTTAAAAAAATTACAAAAGCTATCTATACCAATATATAATAGAAATACACATGTTTAGTATCCCATTCTTTTTTTCTCTCTTTTGTCCCTGTTTTTTTTTTATTAAAAAATAGGTTTACCACGACAGAATTTAAAAACTGAATCACTTCTAATAAAGAAAACTGACAGTACGTACTCAGGATACATGATAATATTTTAAAATTAAATTTATTAATTATATTTTTTTCTTTAATTTTTCATAATATTTTTTTAAAATTATTAAAAAATCTATACCAATATATAATAGGATACGGAAGTTTGGTATCCAATTCTTTCTTCCAATTTTAGCCCTGTTTTCTTTTTATTAAAAACTGGCTTTATCCTACGACAGAACTTAAAAACTGATTTCAATAAAAAAAACTGCTACTACATACTCAATTCTTTTTATTTTATTTTATTTTTTCAAAAATTGGCTTTACCCCACGATAGATTTAAAAGTGATTCACTTTCAACCCAGAGTTTAAAGCTGATTCACTTTCAATAAAAAAAACTATTAATACGTACTCAATTTAAATACTGATTCACTCTCAATAAAAAAAACTTCTGGGCCTTCAATCGTACTTTATTCAAGAGAGTTAAATATTTGTTTCACTTTCAATTGTGCTGTTGCAATCGTTTTTTCTTCTTTGCGTCTTGCTACCTTATGTTCTGACAAATATAATTGGAAAATTCAATGAATCAGCAATCACATTATATCAACTAATATAATTCATATTCCAAATCTAATTGCCAAATATAGGATTAACTACAATTAGACAAATGGTCAGAGCCACCCATCATCATCGTCATCATTTTGTTTCAGGTAACATAAAACTTAACATGTATTTAGATAATTTAATTTGCTATAGACTATAAATTCAATTTTTGCTTAATATATGTATTCTACTCTTTGAGAAATCTAGAATTGAAAGCGCATGATAATGGAGTTGGTCCAAATAACAGACGTCATATAGTAACATAATTGGTTAGTACTCTATAACAAATTTAATTAAATTAATATACACTATTTATATATTTCTGATGCTTATTATTTAACTTAAAAAAAATTACATATAACAGAGCACTCCTTAATAAAAAAATACAAAAAATTACTAGAATTTGGTGTCCAATTTTTTTAGACTTCGTATATCCTTACATAATCTATTTCATAAAATAAATTTAGTTGACAAAATAATAATTTTTTTAATATTCCATCTTTATCATATAATATATAAATAATTAAAAAACTAAAATAAACAATGTATTCATAAAACTATTAATAACAAATAGAATAAAGAGTAAAAATATTAACATATCGCTTATTTTTTGCCATGTGTATTTTTAAATCTGAGTGATTAAATATATTTTACAAAGTAATAACTATGAAATAAAAATAAATTTATTGCTCTAAATTATAAAAAGAAGTATTGAGTACTCTTTAACTAAAACTTTTATTATAAATTTATTACAAAAAAATATATTTATGTTTCAAATTAATGTAGATGCTTGGGATAAAATATTAAAAATAAAAAATATGCATTTGCATTCTTATATTAAAAAATAAATGAAGTCATTTTATATACAAAAATACTACGTTATAAGATAATTACAAAAAGTTGTCAAACATAATAATTTTATTATCAAAATAGTATTTATATATATTGTGTTAAATTAATGTAACATAATGATTTTTAATATACTTTAATTTAATTTTTTTAGTTTTCATTTTAATTTATATTTTCATATTTTAAAATTTTGGTAATAATATATATTTTTTATAATTTTAAAATAAAATCAAGAAAAATCTGACTTAAATACAAACATAATGGTAGAAGAAGAATACAAGAATATTGATATTTCATCTCATGTATTTAAATACATGACATAAATAAAAATTAATCCTTCTTACTATAAAATTATTGTCCATTCAAAAATTTAATAAATGCCAAAATTTGATCACGGTAAAATGGGTCATAATTTTATAAAAAATATAAATACTATATTAAATATTACAAACAGTGATTGGATAAATAATTTTCAAATTCTAAAATTAAAAACATAGATAATATTTTACATATTTATATGAGTTACTGAATCAATTTTTATGGAATAACTATCTTAAATATCAATTATAAAAAAATGCTACTATATCAGCCAATGATAATAATCATGAGACACGTAACATTATTTATTATTAAAAAATATATTAATTTAATAATATTAAATACGTAATAAATTCCTAATGTGAAATGTTAACATATAAATATAAAAAATAAAGATAAATTAGAATATAACAAATAAACTATTTTTTAAAAAATATTTCTGCAATCTTAACGGACAAAATATTCATCATATTGTTAATTTATCGTAATAAATTAAAAAATAAATTAAAAAATGTCACAAATTAATGGACAATATTCAAACTTTGAAAAAAATCAATAGAAAAAAATATAATAAAAGCATATTATTTTTAAAATATTCTCTATTTCAAAATAAAATCAAACAAATTTAAAATAATTAAAAACACCTTTATACGCTACATAAAAGTTAACTTTAATCATGATAACTAATTTTACTCTTATGAATTCAAATTATGCTTATTATCTGTATTTCTCTTTAAAAATATAGATCTGGAATCACATTATAATGAAGTTGTTCAAGTAAAAAATGTGGTGATGTCATAACTGGTTAGTACCCTATATATTTAAAATATGTAATAACGTCGTTTTAAGTCATTTTGCCTATACATTAAATCTTAATATAGAAGATTAATAAAATTAATTAACTTAATTTACGCGATTTGATTTGATTTCTGAGAACTAATTTTTAATTCTTTTAAGATAATCTACAACATATTAAGTTTGTATTTTTTTTTGTATAAGTGTAGGTCTGAGACATACACCACTGCTACTAATTCAATGCCTCAATCAATCTCTTATAATGAACCAGTTACAAACAATACTAAAAGCCATGCAAATATGAATAGTTAGTACTCACTTACTCTACTTATATTTTTAATATTTTATCTTCATCGCATAATATTCATTTAAAATATTTTTTGTATTGAATAAATTAAGAAGTTTGATATTGTACACTACTATATAAAATGTCTAATGTCAAACAAAATTATGAATTCTATAATAAAAAAATAAAACAAATAGTTAACAAATACTATAAATTTTAAATAGGCAATACATTCATAAGACTAATAATAACAATAACTTTGTAATAAAATTTTGGTAACAACATATATCTTTTAAAATTAAATAGTAAAATTAGAAAAGATCTACCCTAAACATAAAAACAACAACTATTAAAAAATAGTACAAAAATATGTCTTATTTTATCTCATGTATTTATTAATGTATTGTACAAATTATATGGATTCTTTTTATTATAGAATCTTTATCGAATTAAAAATTTAATAGATAGTAAAATTTGGTCATGGAAAAATGTGTTCTAATTTTTTTAAAAATATCAAAATACTATATTAAATATTACAAGTCAATAGGTAACTAAATTAAAAATTCTCAAATTAAAAACATAGATAACATTGTATATATTTTTATGAGTTATCGGACAAATTTTTATTGAATAACTAATTTAAGTACAAACTAAAAAAATGCTATTACAAATATTATTTAATGGCAATAACCGTAATACACATAACATCATTTAGTGATGAAAAATAAATCTTAATTAAATTACAGTAACTAGATAATAAGCCCTTGATGATAAAAAAACTTATCAAATTAAAATTTAATAATATATAGAATATAACATAAACAAAAAAAAAACAAAATAAAGTACAATGAATAAACTATTTTTAAAAATATTTTCGCAATTTTAGCGGACAAAATCCTCATCATATCGTTATTTTGTCATAATAAATTTAAAAAATTAAATTAAAAATATTATAAATTAATAAATGACATTCAAAACTTTTAAAGAAATACAATAGAAGCATTATTATTCTGAAAATACTTTTTGTATATTTTAGAATAGTTGAGAGTAAAAATTTACTCTATTGAATATTTCACCTCATATATTACCTAGAACTTTAAACTATGACCATTTTATATTACCTCTTTATTGTGTGATTTTATAATTTAACATTTTAAAGTGTTTTATAGTAATTTTAATTTCAACAAAATATGATATAAATAAGATCACGTCAATATTAAAATAAAAAAATACTTATCTAATAAATTTGAAAAGTAAATAATATATTAACAAAAAAATAAAATTAATTTTTTAAAAACAATAGAAAAGCAGCTGAACAGGCACGTTAGTGCCTGTTGAGCCGCTAGTATTAATAAATTCAAAATGCAACACATTTATCTGAATAGGGTCAATGAGCAACTAATTAAGAGTAAGGGAATAAGGAAACAAACTAAAGTGACGACTTCAACGGAGGCAATGACTCTTCAACATCCAAAATCCAAGCAAAAGCATAAACTATGAATGTAAAAGCAATTCTAGATTCAGATCTAAAACTAAAAGTAATCTTAATATCAATGTATGTGACTATATCTCAATATGTGTGGATGCGTTTTGAGTCTCTGCATGTTCCCTAGCTTTAATCTGTGTTTCTGGGCCAAAAACTGGGTTAAAACGCGGCTCGAAATTGTCTCCAGTGTATTCTATAATTTCTGCAGATCGTGCAGGTCACATGTACGCGTCGTTCACGCGTTCGCGTCATTCGTGCAGACTCCAATTAATGCGTTCGCGTTAGGCACGCGTTCGCGTTGATGCGATTTCTTCATTTCGCGCGCTCGCGTGAGCCATGCGCTCGCGTCAGTGTTCGCTGGTCATCTCCTTAGTTTCTTGTGTTCCTTCCATTTTTGCAAGCTTCCTCTCCATTCTCTAAGCCATTCCTACCCTATGAAGCTTGAAACACTTAACACATGGATCACGGCATCGAATGGTATAAAGGAGAATTAAAATATATAATTAAAAGATCTCTAGGAAGCAAGTTTTCAATCATGGAAAATTTTGGGAAGGTATTGTAATATCATGCTAATCATATGAATAAGTGGGTAAAGACTTGATAAAACCACTCAATTAAAGACAATATAAATCATAAAATAATGGTTTATCAACCGGTTTTGTTGGTAGTTATTATTCCACCTTTGATTTCTACCATTGTCTTTGCCTCCTTGGCTGTAGTTGTCTCTCCATCCTTTGTTGGGATTGTCTTGCCAACCTTGATTAGATTGTAGTTACCGCCTAGTTGATAGTACCCTTGATTCGGATGGTTGTAATAAGAATTGGTAGCCGCCAAGGTGTTGTCCTCTTGGAGTTGCGGATATTCATCAGTGTAGTGCGAGTAGCAAGCGCAAATTCCACATACTCTCTAAGGGACTAACTGTTGATAGTGTTGTTGTGGAGGAGGTGAAGGTTGTTGCTGATTGAGTTGGTGTTGCTTGAGTATATTGGTCATCTCTCTCAAAGTCTTGGTGAGAGCGGCAGTCTCACTACTCGAAGAAACTTCCTCAATGGCCTTTAGGATGATTATTCCTTTGCATTGTATGTTAGGTACACTCACCTAGATCGGTAATCAGTTGTCACGCTTCTGTCGCCGTCTTGTACTTTGTCAAAGAGCCATTACTCGCAGAATCCAAAAGGATCTTGTCTCAAGGCTTCATGCCTTGGCAAAAGTAGCTAATTAACACCAAATAGTCAATCATGTGATGAGGGCATGAGTCAAGGAGATTCTTAAAGCCTTCCCAATACTTTGCCTTTCTCTCAAGAGAAAATGGGAAGGCATATAACCAAACAGAAGCCTCATTCGTACCATGCCACCTAGTAGTTGAACAAGCTATTTGAAAGTAAGTCTCTAAGGTGCTTGATGGGCTCTTGAGTGGGGAAACCATGGAATTTAGGCAGAAGATTAATCCATGCGTCTTCAGTTTAAAATCAGTAGTTAAATTCGGATGACGCGCTTGATATGGTTGAAGAGTAAAATCCGGGGCTCCTGCTTCCTTGAGAGTAATCCTTCTAGGAGCTACCATAGTATCTGCACCTAAATCAACAGAAGAGGCGTCAATGGACTGAGTAGGAGAGGAGTTAATTTCTTCTTCAAATGACGCTTTAGACTCAACCTCGGGTAAAGTTGGTGAATTGGGCGAAACCCCTTCACCACCTTCGGAGGCTAACCGACGCTTAGCTCAGCTAATATGTGAAATGGTTTTCTCAATTTCAGGATCAAATGCGGCTAGGATCGGATCCGGTAATGAACGTGTCATTCAATAAAAAAAACATACTAAGAAAAATAAATAATAAATTTTCTAATAAATGAAGAACACAAAAATAAAAGAAAAAATGCAATTATGTAAATATAAATATATTTACACCAACCAACAATTTAGCATACATATGTAACTCCCGGGCAACGGCACCAAAAATTGATGGGTGGAAAAATGTGTAACACCCTACCACACAGAGTCATATACTTAAGTCATAAAGCTGAGGTGGCAAGGTATTACGACCTCTAACAGTAATAATATATATATATAATGGTATTGAAAAGGAGTAATATATGAGGAGCTTTGAAAAACAGGTAAAACAAAATCATAAAATAAAAAGCGCAATGCTTAGAAAACAAGGTACTTGCGTGCTAAGAAATCTAAAGTTTAGAAGTATAGAATAAACAGAAAGCGAGAATAGAGAACCAAGGATACAAAATAACGAGCTCCTAACTCAGCCTGCGAAGCCAAGGCTGGCTGGAGAATATTTATATACATATATACATATTCCAAAAATCCAAAATACATAAATGAAAACGGTAACTCTCCTTAAACCTCTAAGAGGAACAAATAAACAAGTTATTCGGAGAGAAAGTTAAGTACACATATTCATAAACTAAATAGCAGAAGAAACCCAGAAATCACTTCGCCTCAAAAGTCCAGATGCCTACCGAGGAGGCTTCCGACCTGCATTTGAAAAATAACAACACAGTATGGGGTGAGAACCGGAGGTTCTCAGTATGGTAAAGGTACCACGCACATAGTATATAAGGTCCTGGGAATGCCAGAGGAAATCCTAGTATGCCAACTCTCAAATTATAAAGCTTAAATTACTAAATAGAAGTCATAAAAAAAGTGTTCTTCTAGGGAATTCTAAACCTAACTTAAACTTTAACCTTAACTCTAAACCTTCCCACCTTTCCTTCGTACCTCCATCTCCGATGATTTGCATAGACAAAACAAACAAACAAGCCAAGCACAGGTAGAAAACAAGTAGTTTAAGTAACAATTACAACGATTAGCAGAGTATAATCAATTAGGCATTTTGATAAACCCCGATTTCGTGGTTTATCTTATGCTTATTTTAGGGGATTTATTCACATTTTCCCACATTTATTCAATGAAATAGCATGGTTTTGTAATTCTCCCTTAATTTATGCTTAAATGTAAAAACATGCTTTTTAGGCCCTTAAATTGGTGATGTTAATTCACCTTAATTCTATTCGAAGCCTTGATGTGTTTGTTGAGTGATTTCAGGTTCATGAGGCAAATATTGGATGGAAGGAATGAGGAAAGAAGCATACAAAGTGGAGAATGCATGAGGAAAGCAAGAATTGGGATTGCATCCATGGGCGCGCAAGTGTACAAGGCACGCGCGCGCAAAATTGATTTCGCATAGAGACACGCACGCGTACATGACGCGTCCGCGCGGATGAAGAAATAGCCAATCGACGCGCACACGCACATGGAGCGTACACGCCGATACTTGCACATGACTCACTTAAACGCAAAACGCTGGGGACGATTTCTGAGCTGCCCAGGCCCAATTCCAATTTGTTTCTGAGTGTATTTCATGCAAAATTGAAGCCTAAGCAAAGGGGGGAGCAATTGTTTGTAGGATTAGCATCATGTAGTTTAGTTTCTAGAGAGAGAAGCTCCCTCTTCTCTCGAGAATTAGGGTTCTTAGGATATTTTCATCTTAGATCTAGGTCCAACTTCATGTTTTTATCTTATTTCCTTTATGATTTCTTGTTCCCACTACTTGATTCTCTTAGTCTTCATGTTAATTTCTCTTTTGTTCTTTTTTTATGGTGATGAACTCATGTTGGATTTGATTTACATTTAATGCAATTTAATGTTTCATGTTCTTTTATTGATGAATTGAGTTGTGAATTTACTTTTCTTGCAATTGGTAGTTGGTAGATTTATTATTCTTGCATATTTACCATGCTTTCCTTTATTACCCACCAAGTGTTTGACAAAATGCTTGGTTGGGCTTTAGATTAGACTTTGAGCATTCTTGGCTTGGGAAGAGTAATTGGGCAATCTTGAGTCATGAAAACCCAATTTAGAATGGTCATCTAGAATTGTTAGTTAATATCATTTCCATTGAATCTAATCTCTTGTTAATTTAATTAGTGAGTTGATTGGGACATTTGGATTGAGATTAGCTAGTCTTGTTTGACTTTCTCTCATGGAAGATAACTTACACCTTCTTCCAATGTTGGAGATAACGAAATAAGATAAATTCTTGTTAATTATTATTACTAGTGACTAGGATGGAAAGCCTATGATGAATGTCTATCCTACTGGCTGTGAGCTCATGTGTCGGTTACTTTGCCAGAACCCGACACATTTGGTAGCTAACCCAGACATTGGTCTCTAGGTTGTACATCTCCAGGAGGATCATAAACGATGCAGAGTGCCTTTCCACCTTCTCCTGGAGGTTTTACGAAGGAGAGTACCTTTCAACATCGAAGCAGTGTGCCTTTCCACCTTGCAACCAAAGAAGAATATGGGAGAAACAATACGAAGGAGAGTGCCTTTCCACCTTCCCCACATCCACATCACGACAAGAGAGGGAACTTTCGCCCTAAACTTTCCATCCAAACACATTTTCAAATTAATACGCAAGCGGGATCACATCCAGACCTTGCCATCTCGACCATTTCGGCCACATACACATCTCGACTATTCCAGCCACATACAGTCATCCCAAATCTCATCATTTATCATCATCATTTCCTTACATTCATTATTTATAGTCATAGCTTAACCTGATTTCATATCATTATAATTTGTACCTAATTCTTCATTTAAGATTATTACTTCACTCTAAAGTTATCACCCTTTTCCTAGCTTCAACTAATTACTAATCTTACTAGTAAGATCTTGGGGTAAAAGGACAAAAAATAGAGGTTTAGAGGTCCAAAACCATGTTTAAATCATAAAAATACAAGTGCTCGAAAAATAGAGTGTGTGCGGACGCACACAGGTGTGCGTGCGCACAAGTATGAAAAGCAGAGCGTGTGTGTGTGTGTGCGCACTGATGAATCCATATTTAATGATGATTTTTGGTTTAAAATTGAATGGATTTCATCAAATAAACTTGCACTTATTCCACTAAACAGCATGCATTTGAACTTTCCTCCTAATTTGTTCTTGATTATGAAAACATGCTCTGTTGTGCCTAATTTGATTAATTTTACTCCATTTACCTTCCATTAGATGCCTTGATGTTATTTGTGAGTGATTTCAGAGGTATAAGGCAGGAATGGCTGGGAGAAAATGGAAGAAGAGCATTCAAAGTGGAGGAAGCATGAAGAATCAAAAGAGAAGAGCTCAGCCTAGTGTGCGTACGCACAGACCTACGTGCGTATGCACAACCACCAGATTAGAGCCACGCGTGCGCGTGAGCCGCATCGGGCGCATCGCGCGTCCATTCAAGCATCGCCTAGTGTGTGTGCGCACAACCTCCTGTGTGTACGCACGGGTAGAGATTTTTGGCAGAGTGTGCGGACACACACGTCTGTGCGTCCGCACTGGTGGACGCACATGCCTTCATTAAAATCTCACATGACTCACGATTTTGGTGGTTTGGAGGCCCATTTCTGAAGCCATTTAGCTCATAAGGAAGGAAAAATGAAGAGAATACCGTAGCATAATGATAAACCCATATTTCATGAGTTCTTTTGTGCTTAATTAGAGTGATTTATTCAACTCTTCACCTACTTATTCACATTAATTGCATGGTTTTACTTTCCCTTCCTTATTATGTGATGTTGTGAAAAACATGTTTCCTAAGCTTTAAAAATTAATTATTTTAATTACCTTTATTTCCATTCGATGCCGTAATTAGTGTGTTGAGTAGTTTCAGATTTTCTAAGGCAGAATGACTTAAAGGATGAAAAAGGAAACATACTAAAATGGAAGGAGAAAACAAAACGGAGCTTTAAAGAAACTGGTATCCACGCGATCGCATGGATGACGTGATCGCGTGCCAAGCACAAATCAGCAGCGACGCGGCCGCAAGACTGACGCGACCGCACGCCTTAAGCAGAACGCATATGACGCGGTCGCATGACTGACGCGACTGCGTGGCAAGGAAAAGCTCCGAATGACGCGACCGCGTGACCCACGCGGATGCGTGACAGAGGCCACGCACCAGAAATTACAGAATACGCCCCCAGCGAATTCTGAAGCCCTTTTTGGCCTAGATCCAAGTATAGACAGCATAGACCAGAGGTTATAAAGTGTGAGAATGCTTCCATTCAAAGAGAGCTCGCATATTTTTACCTTTCAATGATTTAGATTTAGTTGAGAGGGAGATCTTCTCTCTCTCTCTTTTAGGATTTAGGATTTCTTCTTGTTTTAAGAGTAACTCTGGATCCCAGGTTTAATGTTCTTTTAGTATTACTTCTATTTATTTATTCCAACATTTGAATTGATTATTATAATTTGATTTATGAATTCTCTCATGTTACAGACTGTTATTTGAATTAATGATAATTGATGTATTTTCAGTTTATGATTGTTCTCTTTGATTTAAGTTACCATTGCTTCCCATCTAAGGACCTCTTTATCATTCCAACAATTTTACTTTTCCCCTTTTGGTTCTGGTTAAGAATTTAGTAACTCAATAGTTATTAAACTCAACATAATTGATAATCGTTATCTTGCTAATTGAGCTGAGCTTAAATAATCCCAACCTTTTCTGAGGAAATAATTAGGATTCGAAAGTCAATTTAATTAGTCCCTTGACTTTCCTTTGCCCTGGTGAAGGTTGACCAAGTGGAGTTTAGATTCAACTTTCATTATTGTTGAGAGAGATAACTAAGTTGGACCTCTAATTTCTCTACCTTGCTAAAAGTTGCTTTACAGTTATTATTTATTCTTAATTGCCATTTAATTCACTCGTCATTTAAATTACTTGCTTCTCATCTTCTAAACCCCGATTATAACCTTTATAGCCAATAATAAGAACATATTTACTCGGTCAACAATTTTTAAAGGGGTTTGTTACTTGTGACACCCAACACGTTTGTACGAAGGGATTTTTGCCGGTTTAGAAACTATATCTACAACGCAACCGTTTCTATGAACTTCTTTACTGGTAGAAAACCCGACGTCAAAATGGCGCCGTTGCCGGGGAACTGCTAACATGTGACTTATTATTGGTTATTGTAAATATTTTTCTTTTGCTTGTTTATTTACTTTTGTTTTTCCTTTTTTATCTTTATTTGCTTCTATGAACTCTCACCCCTCTCGCTTTGAGTTTGGTTCTAATATTATTAAAGGAAATAGAAGTTACAGCAGGAATGTGCATCAAGGTCAGACCAATCAAGGATGAATGGAACCAAGAGGATCTAATCAACCCTTCTGGCAGCAACACCCTCCGAGATATCCTGGACAGAGACCATTCTACCGTGCATACCCAGCTGAAAGACATGGTGGACAACCTTGTAATTACCAACAAGCCCCACCCCGTGCATATGAACCATCCTTTCAACATAACCTCGAACCACCACACTCACAAGCTTTTCTTCACCATTCGCCATCATATGATCCTTCCTTACCCCAATACCAATCCAATCGTTCCCAATCATCACCACTTTCCTTTGTATCATGTCCAAGTCTGGCAAACCGTGAAGCAAAGGATCGCCTAAAGGAAACAGTAATTAAATTTCAAACAACCATTCAACAACTGGAGCAAGCACTAATTCAATGGGCCACTAGGTGCTCAAATATACAAGGATCAACCACAGCTCCATGTGGACAGCTCGATGAAGAGCGTAGCATGAAAAAAATATTAGAGACTCCAGTGGACAAGACAGAGAATGAATTCGTACTAGAACAAGTGGAAGAATCTGTCATTGTTCAAGAAGAATAGTTGGTTGAAGATCTAGGTGATGCTGAACTTCCTTGGGAAGCCAGAATTGAGGAAAAATCCGTCCAAGATGCCACAGTTAATGCTAAGGAGGATACCGTACAATCTCCAAGGCAAGTCGTTTACAAAGAATCAGACGGAATAATCCAAGAAGCAAATTTCCTTGATGATGATCGTCACAAGTCTAGTTCTCCTATTGATGAACTTGCGTCCGCAAGTGAATTCTCTGAGATCGAAGAATCTTCCCCAAGTGAATATGAAAATGATGCGGAGGTAGATTTCTCTCAACCTCTAATCTATGACTCGAGTGATGAGGAAGACATAGAAGACTTTGACCAGGATACAGATATAATTGAAGATCTTTGCAAGGAAGTGGAAGAATTCACAGAAGAACACAAGGAAACGGAACTTGCAGAACCACCAAAAACACCTATCCCAAGGCCATTACCATCCAATACAAGCTTCAAGTGGGTACAATCCTTAACTTATAATTTTACTTATTCACTTGAATATGGTTTGCTTGAAACAGATGGCCAGCTTAGAGCTCTCTGCGGCTTTAAGAGTAAGAGGGAAATGACTCGTATTCAGAGCTGGTGCACCAAGTTCAATAAGGTTCCACGCTTCACCTCGAAGTACACGGATTGGTATCATGCTCAATTGCATGGATCACAGAGAATGTTTGGTCACCACGGTGAGATTCTACTTTTTAAGCCGCCTGGATGGAGACATGTAGACCAAGACGGAGGCGGATTTAAACGCAAGGCTTGGAATCCTGAGGTTTATTCTGACATTTGTTACCCCAGGAGCCTAAAAATTTGTTTGAAGCTGCTCAGAAGCTTTACATGCCTAGTTTGGGAACCCCGGAGGCTATTGGCATTCCAAGCACTGGTGGAGATTTTTGGACGAATTTAAACACAAGCCACCATAACAGGATACTCTTCCAATGTCCAACTTAAGGACTTTAACTAAAAGTGCTAGGTGGGAGACAACCCACCATGGTATGGTCGCCTCTTTTTCAACTTATTTCTTGTTAATTGCTTTCATTTTTCCTTTTTCATTTTAATTTATTAAACCTGGAATCATGCATAGCATTCATGTCCATCACTGCATCCTGCATTTTTCAGTTAAAAAAAAAGGGTTGCACGACGCGACCGCATGCCCCATGCGATCGCGTCATATCGCGAAAAACACCACCCATGCGACCGCGTGACCCACGCGGCTGCGTGATATATATATCGGCGTAAGGATCCAACGAACAAAAAGTTGAGCTGGAATCGTGTGGCCCTTGTGCGTTTCGCACAAATTAGCCCACGCGATCGCATGCCCCATGCGATCGCGTCACTTACCCAATACCAATCCCACGCGACCGCGTGAGCGACGCGATCGCGTCGCATGGATTGCACATCACCCCAAAAAGAGACAGAGAGTTGCGCTAAAATGGCGCTGGAGTCATGCGTTTAGCACAACTTCCAGCGACACGATCGCGCGACCCATGCGATCGCGTCACCCTTCTTTCCCCCCTCTCATGCGATCACGCACCCCACGCGATCGCGTCACTCCCATTCTCGTCCCAACCACGCGACTGCGTGCCTCACGCGGCTGCGTGGATTCGGAAATATAACCCCCCCATCCCGCGAACCCTATCAGTCGTGAGCCCCCCTCCCACCCCCAACCCTCTTCTCCCTCTCTGCTCCCTCTCCTTCCAACCACCACCCAGCCGCCACCGCCGGCCACCCAGACAACGCCGCCACCCCGTACGCCGCCGCCCCAACCCCCTCCCCTCCCTTCTTCTCCCTTCCTCCTCTCCCCTCTCTGCCACTGCCTCCGCGACCATCGCCCCCCACCACCGCCACCCAGCTGCGCCCCCTCCCTCTCCGCCACCCAACCACACCCCCCTTCTTCTATCACCAACCCAAAACCCTCTCCGTTACTGCCCCCTCAGCCACCACCGCGTCACCGTGCACCACCACCGCGCCGGACGCCGCCACAGTCACCTTCTTCCCTGTTCCACCCCTTCCGCTTACCAGGTTCCGCAACACGCAACCTTTTTATCCGTTCGTCACTTTTCTGTATTTTTTATTCTGTTTATGTTCATAATTAGGATAGCTAGACTTGCATATTGTAGTGGATTTTTAGGTTGTTAGGTAGCTTAGGTTGTGGTTAGTGGATCTAGGTCTGTTTACTTGGACTGTTCTTACTTCTGTTTTATCCTATGTGCAAATCTGTTGCTGCTATAATCATGATTCATATGCTGCTTTCTTGTATGTTGCTGCTGTTTACATTGAGTTTTTCTGTTTATTTTATATCTATGTACATGCAGCTTGCTTTCTTTTAATTCATATGAACTGATTTGATTGCTGTTTATTTTTCGGGACAATCCAATTTTAGCCGGAATGCTGCCCAAATTTTTTTGAAAATTGTTTTCATTCTTGTTTTGGTTTGGCAACTCTGTTTTACTCTACCTCCCCCAAACCATTTCATGAATGCTAAGGGCCACTTTCTTATCCTCGTTTGCTTTCCTAGTTCATAACATGCATTTTTGATTCACTGATTCCAATTTCTGATTTCTTTATTTCTATTCGAATTAGCATCACCCTGTTTTCTTTATTCAATTATGAGTACTTCTATTCTTACCTGTGAATCCTTGTTATATGGAATTTTTCTATGCCACTTACCTTCCTAACTTACTAATTTTAATTTACTAATTTCTTTTTCAAATCCTAACCATACTAACCCTTTTGATCTCTTTTCTGATTATTTTCACTTTCCTCTAACTTTCTAACCATGGCATATTGCTTTTTTTTTTCCATTTAACATAAATTCAATCACATTTCATATACTCATTTTCCTTATTCTATTCCTCCCTTACCGCTTTGAGTTTCCTTTGTTTAAATTGCCTATTTGCTTTCCTATTTTTTTTATCCATTCCTAGTTTTCTGTTTTTCAGGATGTCTGCCTCACAGAGGAAAGGTAAAGGCAAGGCTACTGGCAAGCGTAAGAGAGGAGATTCCTCCCAGTCCATCATTTCTCTAATGCACGATTCCTCATGGAGGGAGAAGAATTTCACACAGCAGGAAAAAGCTGACCAGCTGCTCCCTTCGACTGATCCTATAAAATTTCCAAACCGGTACTGTGAGCTGAAGTACCCGACTTTTGCAAACTCCAGAAATCTATACTTGGAACGTACCTTGAAGATTCCAGAAGCCCTCCAGCAATACACTACTGAGCAAATCAAGCAAAGGGGCTGGTTCTTTCTGGAGAGATCACTGACAGAGGTCAATGCATCTTGGGTCCAGGAATTCTATTGCAACTACTACCTTACTACCCTAGATGCAGTGAACCTGAGGGGAAAGCAAATTCTGGTCACTGAGGAGGCCATAGAGACCATTCTCCAGCTCCCAGCCAAGTCCGATCAGCCAGATGGTTTTGCACAGGCTGAGGAAAACATGGGCCAGATGCAGTTTGACTGGGATGCTGTGAAGGTAATGATAGCTCTCGACCCTGCTGTTCCTTGGGAAATGGGTCAGAACACCACTATGCCTAGAGGGATCAAGAGAGTGTACTTAAATGATGAGGCTCGGCTATGGCATCAGATCTTGAGTAATTTTGTGATGCCGAGTACTCACGAGACGGAGATCCCGGCTACCATGATCACCCTCCTTTGGTGTGTGCTGGAGGGTAAGAACATTTATCTGCCTCGTTTTATCCGGCATTATATGGCCAGGGCCCACGTCCGATGCACCCTCCCCTTTCCTTACCTGGTTACACGGCTAGGCCGTCAGGCTGATGTGCCTTGGGAGGATGCCGATGAGCGACCACCAGCAGCGGACTGCAGGAAGATCATCCCGCACAGCAGGAACTTCCTTGCCTTGGGCTACAGACCACCACCTGTCACTGCTACTGATGAGACAGCCCCTCCATCTGCTGGACCCTCTTCATCCACAGCTGCCCCAGCTGCCCCTGCTGCCACCACTGCACCTCCACCCGCCTCTGAGCCAGTTTATCGCCTCGTGCACCGTCTTTTCCGCCAGCTTGATCAGATGGAGCGCCGTAACAGCCGCCGGTATGAGAGATTGGAGCACCGCAGCAGGCGACGCTATTCCCATCTGAAGCTGATGATCAGACAGGGCGCCGACATCCCCTCCGAGCCCGACACCCCTTCAGAGCCATCAGAGGAGGAGGAGGATGAGCACGAGGAGGAGACTCATTCCCAGGCGGAGACTCATCAGCAGGCAGCCACAGAGCAGACTGCCTCGCATCAGGAGGTTATGCCCCAGATTGAGGCTGCAGATCCGGAGATCCCGATCCAGTCAGTCTCCCCTCTACAGCAGCCAGACTCTCAGCCCACCACCGCCACAGAGACCCCAGCTACCATCCCTACCAGTGATGACACTCCTTCACACCCGGCTTGATTGAGCATCGAGGACGATGCTTCATTTTAAGTGTGGGGAGGTCGCCATCTCTGGCGTTTATTTTGGTGAACTACTACATACTTTTTCTTTCATTTTGGATATTTTTCTATATTTTTCTCTTTTTCTTTTATTGTTATTTTCTGAGTACTTATACATTGCTACTTGTATATTTTACTCTATTTTCTGCATTTTGCATTTTTTTGTTCATATTTTAGTTATTTAGCTCATTTTAATCATTTAGTTTAGTTTGCAATTCTGATTTATTAGTGGATTAATTAGTATAGTTTACCCTTTTTTAGCATAAAGATAGTATAGTTTAAATAGAAAACTATAAAAAGGAAGTAAACTAGAAACTTTAACAGAATCAAAACAACCCACACCTTGTATATATAGCATTACATGTTAGTTGACAATATTTCATCAAGGAGGAACATTAAAACTTTAAAAGTTACCCTAAATAATTTTTTTTCAAGAGAATAATGGGAATTTTTAACTAAACCTGCATACAATATATGAATGATATATGATGCCTGAGTTAGAAAACACACAGCCTGTGAGTCTTGAGCTTAAATTGTATGGTTGCATTCAAACCATAATTTCATTTCTGTGTGTTACATTTCTTTTTATTCTGATGTTCTTTCCTTTGCTTTAATCCATATGTCCAATTATAGAATATAGAATAGATACATACCAAGAGAATGATTGAGGCCATCATTTGATTTTAGCTCACTCACCCCAAATTAGCCTACCTTTTGCATCACCCTTGTTAGCCCCCCTTGAGCCTTTAAATCCCCTTTTATTCTATTTAGCCACACTACTAGCCTTAAGCAGAAAAACAAAATAAAATCCCAAGTGAATCCTTGGTTAGCTTAAGATAGAAAAAAAATTATGAATAGAGTAAAATGTGGGAAACCTTTTGGGAACATGAGTGATAGAAACAAAAGGGTAGGAAAGTTAAAAAAAAAAAGAAATAAAAATAAATTTGGGAAGCATGCTCATGAGAAAATCAAAGTGATTCAATTACCATGTGCATCAAAAAAAAAAAAAAGAGAGTTATTTTTCAGTATTTAATAAAAGGGAATGTAAAAAGAAATTCCCCAAAATGCAAAATAAAAACAATGCACATGAGATCAAAATAAAAAGTGAAACATGAGCATGGAACAATAAGTGGGAAATATGGAAAAATAGGTAAAGAGATTTTATTTTACTAAATATGTATGTTAGGTGAGATCTTAGTCTAATTAAGGATTCGCTTATTAGCTCACTTAACCATATACATAAATCCTTACCTTTACCTTGGCCCCATTACAACCTTAATTAAGACCTCATGACTTTTTGGTATGACTATATTCTATAATTGTTGATTGGTTAGATGAAAAACAAAGTTATAGAAAGTAAGAATAAAAAGAAAAAAATAGAGTGAATAAACCCAATAAACACTGAGTGACTAGAGAGTACACACAAAATCCAGTGAGGGTTCTATAACTCATCAACATATATCTGTGTTTATATTTACTAATTGTTTTGCAAGTTTGTACAATGTTTTCTTTCCCATCTCATTTGCTAAAATGCTTTATTATTTAAGGGTTAGCTATATATATATACACATAACTCCTTGAGAATGTGAATTAACTTAGCTACATGTAAGCTTTATATATGAGTAGATGAACTAGAATTGCATGACCCATTAGGTAGATGCATTTAGCATAGGCTGCATTTCATAACATTCCATCACTGTAACCTTAATTATTTACCTTGGATTTAGCATGAGGACATGCTAGTGTTTAAGTGTGGGGAGGTTGATAAACCCATATTTCATGAGTTCTTTTGTGCTTAATTAGAGTGATTTATTCAACTCTTCACCTACTTATTCACATTAATTGCATGGTTTTACTTTCCCTTCCTTATTATGTCATGTTGTGAAAAACATGTTTCCTAAGCTTTAAAAATTAATTATTTTAATTACCTTTATTTCCATTCAATGCCGTGATTAGTGTGTTGAGTAGTTTCAGATTTTCTAAGGCAGAATGACTTAAAGGATGAAAAAGGAAACATACTAAAATGGAAGGAAAAAACAAAACGGAGCTTTAAAGAAACTGGTATCCACGCAATCGCATGGATGACGCGATCGCGTGCCAAGCACGAATCAACAGCGACGCGGCCGCATGACTGACGTGACCGCGCGCCTTAAGCAGAATGCATATGATGCGGTCGCATGACTGACACGACCGCGTGGCAAGGAAAAGCTCCGAATGACGCGACCGCGTGACCCACGCGGACGCGTGACAGAGGCCACGCACCAGAAATTACAGAATACGCCCCTAGCAAATTTTGAAGCCCTTTTTGGCCCAGATCCAAGTACAGACAGCATAGACCAGAGGTTATAAAGTGTGGGAATGCTTCCATTCAAAGAGAGCTCACATATTTTTACCTTTCAATGATTTAGATTTAGTTGAGAGGGAGATCTTCTCTCTCTCTTTTAGGATTTAGGATTTCTTCTTGTTTTAAGAGTAACTCTGGATCCCAGGTTTAATGTTCTTTTAGTATTACTTCTATTTATTTATTCCAACATTTGAATTGATTATTATAATTTGATTTATGAATTCTCTCATGTTACAGACGGTTATTTGAATTAATGATAATTGAGGTATTTTCAGTTTATGATTGTTCTCTTTGATTTAAGTTACCATTGCTTCCCATCTAAGGACCTCTTTATCATTCCAGCAATTTTACTTTTCCCCTTTTGGTTCTGGTTAAGAATTTAGTAACTCAACAGTTATTAAACTCAACATAATTGATAATCGTTATCTTGTTAATTGAGCTGAACTTAAATAATTCCAACCTTTTCTGAGGAAATAATTAGGATTCGAAAGTCAATTTAATTAGTCCCTTGACTTTCCTTTGCCCTGGTGAAGGTTGACCAAGTGGAGTTTAGATTCAACTTTCATTATTGTTGAGAGAGATAACTAAGTTGGACCTCTAATTTCTCTACCTTGCTAAAAGTTGCTTTACAGTTATTATTTATTCTTAATTGCCATTTAATTCACTCATCATTTAAATTACTTGCTTCTCATCTTCTAAACCCCGATTATAACCTTTATAGCCAATAATAAGAACATACTTCCTCGCAGTTCCTTGAGAAGACGACCCGAGGTTTGAATACTCGGTTAACAATTTTTAAAGAGGTTTGTTACTTGTGACACCCAACACGTTTGTACGAAGGGATTTTTGCCGGTTTAGAAACTATATCTACAACGCAACCGTTTCTATGAATTTCTTTATTGGTAGAAAACCCAACGTCACATAACATGAGTGTAGCTTAGGAGTAATGGTAGATAGCTTTAGTATAGTTTTTCTTTAAGTTTTTCATCATCTCTACTAGGGTTTATACTAGGTTTTTACATTCAAGTGCCATTTCCCTTTTGATCTTGGATTTTGCTAATTTCCATTGTAAGTATCTCTTTGTTATTACTCTTTATAGTTTCATTGTTCTTACCCTTTCTTATAATTCAAGTTATAGTTCAATTTCACTTGTCTTTTGCAATTTCTATTTCTTGTTGATGAATTGAGTCTTTATTGTTGATTGAGATCATTTGTTGCTTTTGGTTCCAAGCTTTTTCTCATTTTTCCTATGTTTAAGGTTTTTGCCCACCAAGTTTTGACAAAATGTCAAGTATGATTTTAGGCTAGTTTTCTATCTCTTGGCTTGAGGAAAGTGAGCAATTGGGTTCCTAAAGTTGGAATGTCCAACATCTAGTGTAAATTTTGGATTGTTAAATTGTTCTTGTTCCCACTAACACTATGTTATTGCTAAGATAATTAGCAAGCAATTTAGGATTTGTGGGTTAAGAACACTTATGCTCATTTAACTTACTCTCCGATGTGAGGGTTGATCAAGTGAGATTGATCCATTCTAGTTGTCATAGTTGTGGCTCAAACAAGGAAAGGACCCTTAGCTCACTCCAAGCCAAGATATCTTTTATGCTTCAATTCCTTCACACACATTTACATTAATTCCTTTTACACTTTACTTGTCTATATTTCATAGTTGCTTCATTAATTCTTTCATTAGTTCATTTATTACAATTTTGCATGTTCTTTCATTGCTTTATATGTTTATCTCTTTATTGCAAATCCCATGATCCTCACAACCAAGATTGTACACTCATTGGTCTCAAGTGTCCTTGGGAGACGACCTGGGAATTGAAACTCCCGGAATTGAATTGGTTTTTAAATTATGACATATCTTTTGGATTGAACATTTGATCTTGAGAATTCATTGTTGGTTTGGACTATGCTACCAATGAATTGATTCTTGTTTTGATTGATTCTAAACCATACAAGAATTCTCAATGTTTTCAAATTTGGCGCCGTTGCTGGGGATTCACTTTAAGTGCAATGAGTGCTATAATTTTGGTTGTTGTGAATATGTGAATATTGTGAATATTTGGTTTTTGTTTGCTACTTGGCATTAATTTGTAGATATTGTTCCTATCTAGCTAGTCTTGGTAGTTGTTAATTGTTAGGTTGGCTTATGTTTATTTGCCCATTCTTGCTTTGCTTTTCATAATTGCATGCTTTTATTGCTTCCTCAATTGAATGACACGGTCGCTTCCAGACCCGAGCTTGGCCCCTTTTAATCCAGAAATAGAAAGTACTTTAACTCATATTAGGCAAGCTCGGCACCGGCTAGCATTTGTGAATAGTGAATCGGGCTTGCTTGAAGAGAACACCAATTCACTATCACCATCAATCCGTGACCATCATTCTTCCATTAACGAGGAAACCTTATATTCATCTGTGGGGAGTGCTGAAATCTCTGTGAGTGACTCAGATGACGACACCATGGCGGACCCTCCTCGTAGAATCACCTTAAGGGAAGCTGGAGCTCCTGACATTAACTTGCAACCGATACAAATCCGGTATCCGGATTTGGATCCAAATTTTGAGCTTAAGACCGCCACAATAAACTTGCTCCCCAAGTACAATGGACTGTCCGAAGAAGACCCTCTTAAGCATCTCAAGGATTTTCAGGTTGCATGCTCCACTGCGAGAAGACATGGTGCAGATGAAGTAGCAGTTTTGGTGTTCACTTTCCCTTTCCCTTTGGAGAAAAAAGGGAAAGAATGGTTTTATACTCAATCGGGAGATATGATTTCCAATTAGGACTTTGATAAACCCTGTTTTTAGGGTTTATCTTGTGTTGAATTTAGAGTATTTTGATAACCTTTCCTCAAATTTATTCAATGAGATAGCATGATTTTGTGATTGTCTACTTATTTCTGCTTAGATGTGAAAACATGCTTTTTAGACCTTTAATTTGATGACTTTTAATCTTCCTTTGATTCCACTAGATGCCTTGATGTGTTTGCTAGTGATTTCAGATTGAAAAGGGCTAGGAAAGGATCAAAGGAGTGAAAGGAAAGCATACAAAGTGGAGAAATCATGAAAAGCCAAAGATTTGGAAAAAGCCCATGGACGCGCGTGCACTATGCGCCTACGCGCAGATTGCGAAATGCCCCAGGGACGCGTACGCGCACGGTACACGTACGCGCCGATGGCCGCATGTGATTTTTAAAGAAGAACTTGTGCCTAGCGATTTTGGAGGGTTTCTGGCCCCATTTGGAGCTGAGGTTTTGGCGGGAAAAGGCTAAATAGAACAAGGAATGAAGGGGAAGGCATCATGACTTGACATTAGACTTTAGATCTAGTTTTAGTTTAGTTTTCTAGAAAGATAAGCTCTCACTTCTCTCTAGAATTAGGATTAGGTTTCGGTTAATCTCTCCTCTTAGATCTAGATTTTAATTCATGCTTCCATCTACTTCTACTCTTCAATTCTTTGTTGTTACATTCATCATTCTTCTATTGTTTGTTCTAATTTCTTCTACTTTGTTTCTATGCTTTGTTGTAGATCTACTTTTATTCATTCTATTTTCTTTCAATTCAATTTAAGGTAATTCATGATAATTGTGTTTCCTTTGATTGTTGTTATTAATTCCTTACAATAATTGTTGTTAGATTCTATTCTTGTTGTGAATTTACTATGTTTTCCTTTTGTTCCTTCCAAGTGTTTGATAAAATGCTTGGTGGGATTTTAGAGTAGAATTTTATGCTCTTGGCTTGGGAAGGTAACTTAGGAACTCTTGAGTTACTAATGTCCAAGTAATTGATAATTGGGAGCCATTAACTCTAGATCTCACTAATTGAATTGGTGGAGAACTAGGACTTATGGACTTGGATTGATGTAGCTCATTTGATTTTCCTTTACTACTAGTTAGAGGATGACTTAATAGGATTGATCTTTGCCAATTCTCATGTTGTGGTTAGTGATAGGGATAGAGATCCTTGACCACCGAACCTTGCCAAGACCGTTTTGTCATCTACATTTCCATTGTCATTTACTTTTTTTGTCTCTTATCCAAAACCCCAAAATATACAACTCATAACCAATAACAAGAACACTACCCTGCAATTCCTTTGAGAGATGACCCGAGGTTTAAATACTTCGGTTTATAATTTTAGGGGTTTGTACTTGTGACAAAAAATCTTTTGTATGAAAGGATTATTTATTGGTTTAGAAACTATACTTGCAATGAGACTTCATCTGTGAATTCTAAACCATCAAAAATCCGTTCATCAAAATGGCGCCGTTGTCGGGGAGTTGCAATGGTGTTGTGTTATTGGTCAGTGTATATATGTGAATAGTGTGAATAGGTTTGTCTTTTGCTTGTTTACTAGATTTTGTTAGTTTTATTTTACTCTTCCACCATGAATTATCATTTTGGCTATGAGTTTGGTTCTCACTATGTTGTAGGAAATGTGGACTTTAATGACAACATGTACCAAGGATGGAACACTTCACGATGGAAGGAGCCTCAAGGAATTGATCACTCCTATTGGCAACAACCTTTGGATACTTATAGGTATAATTTACATCCTAGTGCATGCCAACTCAATGGCTATGGTGACTCTTTTTGTGATAATCAAGTACCACCACTATATGCTTATGAACTTTATCCTCAACATGACTACCAACCATGCTCACAAGCCCATTTTTACCAAGCACCTTCTTGTGACCCATATCCATCATATGACCAATCACCCATACCATGTTCTTATGACCATTATAAGCAAGAACCTCTAGAACCACCACAACCCTATCATGATTATTACCAAGAACCACCTCAATACACATCATCTCCATACCCATACCAAGAAGACCCGTCTTTCCACTATGAACCCTTTTCTCCAAAATAATGAACCTTTCTATCCACCCCAAGCCCCAATAGATGATTCTCTCACCTTGCTACTTCAAGGACAAGCGAATATGCAAAGGAACATTCTAGAGTTTATGACTAATTTGACTAAGATAGTGCACACTTTAGCCTACCAATATTTGAACACTCAAGGTGTCTTTGTGGCTACATGTGAGAAAGAAAAAGATGAGCAAAGCATGAAAGAGAGATTGGAAAATATGGTGAAGAAGGAGGAGTTGAACTTTGTATTGGAGCAATTGGAGAAGCCTAGGGTCATTGAAGAAAAGGAAGAAGTGGATGAAAATTTAGGAGATGCGGAACCACCATGGAAGTCTCAACAACCTCCGGAGCATATCAAAATTGAGCACTATGAAAAGGTTGATCAAGAAATGGATTTAATCATCAATAGCTTTTTATCAATAATTTAATCCTCTCCCATGGAACATGAAATTGAAGCTATTGAAGACAACTCAACACCAAATGATGTTGGTGATCTCATTAAAGACTCTTCCATCAAATGTGAAGTTGATATGGAAGTAGATTTCACACAACCTCCCAAGTTTGACTCAATTGATGATGAGGAGGAATTGGAAGAAGTCAACAAGTAAGAAGAAGATGAAAGAAGTTGTCAAGAGGCGGAGGTACCCAAAGAAGAGCATAAGGAAGTCGACCTTGTAGTGTCTAAGTATGGGGAGGTTTCCCTCCCTAAGCCACCATCTAACATATCATTTAAGTGGGTAAAATTCTCAAACCTAAGCTTCACTTTTTCACTTGAATATGGCTTGATTGAAACGGATGGACAACTTAGAGCTCTTTGTAGAACTAATAGTAAGAAGGAGTTGTGTAGTGGTTGGAAGTCGGGAATTAGGCTCATTGAGATCAAAGCTTCAAAGTATAGGAACTATGATTGGAGGAATGCTACTTCACATGGGTCTATGAAGAAGACTTGGTGTGCTAGAGAGAATTCTATTTGTCAACCACCCGAGCGGATTATTCATGAAAATCAACTTGAAGATGGGTGCGAAAATAAGATATGGGATCCTGGATCTAAGAATGAAGACCAACTATGGGAGCTCGTATCTTGGGTGGAACTCCACCCGAACTTGGTGAAGATGGTTGGGATTTTCGTCAACCATTTGAGGAGCAAAGATCCTTGGAGATTCAAGGATGAGTACAAGCCTAAGCCACCATGACAAGGAGCCTCCTAAATGTCCAACTTAAGGACTTAAACTAAAAGTGCTAGGTGGGAGACACCCCACTGTGGTAAACTCTTTCCACTCTCTTGTAGTCTTGATTAATAAGTGATTTGAGTTACCATTTTAGGTAGTTTTCTTTCCATATACTTGTTTCAATAAATTGGTTGTGAGTTGCTTGTAGAGCAAGTCTCCCTTGTTCATATTTGAAAAGTTTCAAAAAGCCAAAAAGATTTTTGTATTTTTACAATTTTGATTAGTTGTGAGTTGTAGGTAGTGTTAGGAGGATTTTGAGCTATTTTTGTTCCTTCTGAAAAAAAAAGGGGTAGGGACGCGTACGCACGCTATGCTCGCACGCGTCCATACGCGGATGAAGTCCCATACATTTTCCAGAGAGTTGGGCCACCCTTGCGCCAATACTAAGCTAATGGCATAACCTCACACATATGCGCACTGCACGCATACGCGCCGATGGCATAATCCGCAATGCGCGCGACCGCGCAAGTACCGCTTGCGCGTCAATGTGCTGACGCAGTCCCCAAGCCTATAACCTGAGAGTTGTGGTAACTTTGGGCTAGTCTTAAGCCCCTGGCCCAACTTACCCCACGCGGATGCGCACTATACGAGTCTGCGCCCATGCCTACATTCCCCATCTACGCGAAGGCGCAGCTGACGCTTCCGCACTAGTCACTCTTCCCGCCAATCCACGCAGACGCGCACCGTGCACGCACGTATGGATTTGAAAAGCTTTAACCAAGGGACGCAGAACCCTAGCGCATTCATGCAACCCTCACCCCCCTTTCCCCAATGTCTCTCCCTCTTCTTCTTCCTCAGCCATAAACAACCCCCATCAAGCTCTGCCACCACCGCACCGCCTCTGGCGACACCACCGACCATCGCTGCCAACCCCATCTTCTCTCTCTTTTTGCCTTCTCCTCTTCTCTCGCTCTTTCTCTCTCCCTCGCCCTCTCACTCTCACTGCTTCACTCCTCCCACCACCGTAACCACTTACGCCACCACGGAGCATCGCTGCTGGCAGCATTACTTTGCTGTTTTATCTTTCCATTTCCTTCTTTCTAATTCTGACCCTGCTACACCCCAGGTTCCCTACCTTCACCTCTGCTCCTGCTCTGAGTCTCTGCTTTCTTTTCAATTAATTTTGTTGTTAATATTAGTTAGTCAGTGATTACTTTTGATTGCTAGGTTAGTTAGATATGCATGTTTTAGTCGATCCTAGGTTGTTAGGTAGCTAGGTTGTGGTTAGATGATCTTAGGCCTAATAAGTTCTCTGTATTTGTTTACATTTTGAACGATGCATGTCTATTTGCTGCTATAGTGCCCTGTTTTCCTTTTCTTGATGATCACCACTACTGCCTGCTGAATTCTGCCTGTCAAATTAACTTTGATGCTGCTTATATATATGTAATCCTTGCTTTTCATGTTGTTACAAATTTTTTGCATTCATATACTTGCATTTTGCTGCTGTTTGCTATCCGGGAACGTCCGATTTACTGCCGGAATGCTACCCAAATTTCTAGAAATTGTTGTGTTCTTCAACTTACACCATAGGCATTGAACTTGGCACTCTTGGTGTGAGAGTTACTTACCTCACACCAAGTTCAATCCCTAGGTCACTTTGGCTAGCATCTCTGGGTTTATGTTGCTTCCCGTGATATGCATTGAACCTTCATGCACTTTCATCTCTCAAGTAACTCAATTGTCTTATGCTCAAGTTAATGATTAAGCTTACCATTTGATTTAACTTGACAATTTCCATGAACATAGTTCATTCATTTGCAACAATTGGTAAATTCAACTTGTGTAACTCTTTTTTTCACTCAACTTGATTTCTAACTTGTCTCAGTTACACAAAAATTGCATTTCTACCCTTTGTAACACCAATTATTGTAAACCTAGTGATCATGACGTTGATTGATGACTTATTCTCACATTAGTTGCTTTTATGCAATATCATATTCATCATCAATGACTGCTTCCTCCTGATGTTTGTGAGTATGCTTGTTATCCATACTTGTGATTCATTGTGATTAGGCCAAATAACCGTCATACCACTAATCTTTGACCGGTTTTCTAACTTCTAATTCATTTAACCGGCTAACTTCTTTTTTTAGTCCACCCTAACCTTTTCACTCATTATTTTGGGTATGATTCTTATTGAGCTTAATGAACAAGCATTGTGCATATACTGCTTGAATCCTTGGTTTATGACTTTTGTGTTGAATGCTAATTCCTGTTGCTTGTATTCCAAGTTTTCTTCCTTTTTAACTCGCTTCATGTTAATATGCCATTCCTTGCTTCCCATTCCCCTATTTGGCCTATTTGTTTATATCATGTCATATTTGCTTTCAGGATGGCCAATAGAGGAAAGGCAAAGGCTACTACCTCAAGGAAGAGGAAGAAATCTCAAGCCTCCACCCTCTCTCCTTATGCCAACTATGCCAAGAACCCACTTAATGAAGTGGATAAACAGAATCAGCAGATATCACCCACTAACACATACAGATTTCCCAATCTGTACTGTGAGCTTCGTTTCCCCACCTATCGGAAGACAAAACTAAACATTGAGAAGAAATTGGCCCTTCCCAATGACCTGAGACGGTCCATTAATACCCGTATTCAGAGACTGGGCTTGAGCTTTGTTAATAGGGATTTGGGAAGAATAAACACTTCATGGGTCAAGGAGTTTTACTGCAACTTCTTCCGCATGACTCTTGAGTCAGTCCACCTACGGGGCGGGCAGGTCTTAGTGACTGAGGCTGCTATTGTGGGTGTTTTGCATTGTCTACCCCGGACTGGTGACACATGTGCATACCAGCAGGCAGAGATAGCTATGAATGCTATGACCTTTGATTAGGAGGCACTGAAGTGCATTATTGCCACATCGGACGCCCCTTGGGTGATGGACACTAACAACAAAAGGCCCAAGGGGATGTTATTTACTTATCTGTTTAGAGAGGCTAGGACTTGGCAACAGATATTCGCCCACTATGTCCTGCCTACTACCCATTTTTCTGAGATTTCGATGGATATGCTTCTTCTGATTGGCTGTGTTATGGAGGGGAAGGAGGTATACTTCCGCCGGTTGATCAGGTGAGGCATGTGGCGAGCACACATCCGTGGCCTTCTACCATTTCCCACATTGGTCAATAGTATGATTGAGTTAGCCGGTGCCCCATGAAGGGACGATGAGGTGACACCACCACCCCCAGACGATGACGACAAGGAAGTTACTATTCCGTGGGGTACGTAGGTGCATGAGAAGCCCCCATCCAGGCGCCGCTCTCGAGCTAGAGCAGCAGTAGAGGCAGCTAGGCCTTCGTCTTCTACAGCAGCGGCAGGACCCTCTTCTTCAGCAGCAGTAGTAGCACCTTTACCACCACCACTAGCACCTGCGCCGACATATCTGCTAGTACAGCACCTGTTTCGCTTCATGGAGCACAGCGAGTGTCGTATCATGTGACGTCTCGATTGCATAGACTAGGTATTTGTATCACAGGGCATTGAGCTACCCCCTCTCCTCGACTCTTCCGCTTCCAATGAGGAGGATCACAAGGCAGAGCATGAGGAGGAGCATGTTGAGGAGCCGGTTCAGCAGGAGGCACCTCCACAGATGCAGGCTACTCAGGGGACCCAGCAGCCTCCCGAGGAGCTAGTGCCCCAGACTAAGCACCAGCCGGAGCCAGATGTGACTGTTGACCCTCACCATGAGCCCGATCAGTAGCATCAACGACGATGTTTCATCTTAAGTGTGGGGAGGTCACCGTCATCGCCGTCGGTGGATTTGGTGAACATTTTCAGACACTATCACTTAGTTCATCTTGTTTTGCTTTATTTTGCACTATTTTGGGATTATTGTACATATTTGCTATTGTGGATACTTTTGTTTTGGTTGTTGCACAATTTTTATTGTATATATTGCATTTTAGCCTTGTGGTTGTGATTTGAAAAATATTTTGAATTGTTGAAAACCTAGTTAAACCCTTTGTGCATAAAAGAATTTGATTTAATTGAAAAAGAGGGTAAACTAGGGAATTTTATAATTTCTTAATCACAACATTGCATTTAGGATAGACGTAGTCAAAATGATAGAATTTCCAAGGAATTTATCTATAGGGCATCAACCCCAATTGATTGAAAATTTTTTTTGATGAATTTGCTTGAATTCATACTTTTGTGGATCATGTTTTTGAGCTAAAAACACAAGCTTGTGAGTTTTGAGCCTATTGATGTGGTTACATCTTATAACCACTTATTTTTCCTTCTTGTGTGAAATTGTTCTCTTTCTATGATTGTGATCCTTAATTTGTTTAATTCTATATGTTCCATTATTCCTTTTATTCATGTATTTATATGATTGAGGCCATTATTTCATTAGCTCACTTACCCAAACAGCCTATCTTTTACTCTCCATTGTTAACTAATTTTGAGCCTACGCTTAACCCAATTATTCTTTATTTTAGCACATTACAAGCCTAATGCGAAAAAAAATAAAAGTCCCTTGTTTGGATCTTTGATTAGCTTAGGCTAGTGAGAGTGTTTATTATTCAAGTTTGGAAAGATTGGGAATATTGGTTGGGATAAAGGGTGTTTTGTATTTCTATGTTTGGGAATTGGGTGCATACTCATGTATTGATTAAATGTATAGACCTTATGCATTGATGTTCTTGCATGTAGCTTGAGAGAAAGAAAAAATGAAAGAAAAAGAAAAAGAAAAAGAAAAAATATATAAAGGTGAAAAAGAAAAGAAAAAGAAGAAAAACAATAAAAAGGGGACAAAATGCCTCAAAGTAAAGCTCAATAAAAGATCAATGCATAAGTGTTGTGAAATGAAAAGGAAATGCATGAGTGGTGCACGAAATTGTGATCTCTAGTAATGGCTCCAAGAACTTGGTGCTCTAATCTCAATTCATAATTTGTCACAACTTCGATACAACTAACCATCAAGTGCACTGGGTCGTCCAAGTAATAAACCTTACGTGAGTAAGGGTCGATCCCACGGAGATTGTTGGTATGAAGCAAGCTATGGTCACCTTGTAAATCTCAGTCAGGCGGATATAAAATAGTTATGGAGTTTTCGAAAATAAATAATAAACTAAAGACAGAAACACTTATGTAATTCATTGGTGAGAATTTCAGATAAGCGTGTAGAGATGCTTTCGTTCCTCTGAATCTCTGCTTTCCCGCTGTCTTCATCCAATCAGTCTTACTCCTTTCCATGGCTGGCTTTATGCAAGGGCATCACCGTTGTCAATGGTTAAATCCCCTCCTCTTGTGAAAATGGTCCAAATGCTCTGTCACAGCACGGCTAATCATCTGAGGTTCCCGATCATGTTGGAACAGGATTCACCCTCCTTTTGCGTCTGTTACTACGCCTAGCAATCGCGAGTTTGAAGCTTGTCACAGTCATTCAATCCCAGAATCCTACTCGGAATACCACAGACAAGGTTTAGACTTTTCGGATTCTCATGAATGGCGCCATCAATCTAGCTTACACCACGAAGATTCTGATTAAGAGATCTAAGAGATACTCATTCAATCTAAGATAGAACGGAAGTGGTTGTCAGGCAGGCGTTCTAGGGAATGATGATGATTGTCATGTTCATCACATTCATGTTAAAGTGCGAATGAATATCTTAGAAGCGGAATAAGTTGAATTGAATAGAAAACAGTAGTACTTTGCATTAATCTTTGAGGAACAGCAGAGCTCCACACTTAATCTATGGAGTGTAGAAACTCTACTGTTGAAAATACATAAGTGATAATGGAGTTCATTGGTCTCGGCCCCAGAGGGGAACCGGAGTAACCAAGACTTCTATGATCCGAAGATAAAACTCAGGATGTCTAATACAATAGTAAAAAGTCCTATTTATACTAAACTAGTTACTAGGGTTTATAGAAGTAAGTAATTGATGCATAAATCCACTTCTGGGGCCCGCTTGGTGTGTGCTTGGGCTGAGCTTGAATGTTACACGTGCAGAGGTCATTCTTGGAGTTGAATGCCAGTTTTTGTGCCAGTTTGGGCGTTGAACTCCACTTTGCAACTTGTTTATGGCGCTGGACGCCAGAATTGGGCAGAGAGCTGGCGTTGAACATCAGTTTGCTTCATCTAAACTTAGACAAAGTATGGACTATTATATATTGCTGGAAAGCCCTGGATGTATACTTTCCAACGCAATTGGAAGTGCGCCATTTTGAGTTTTGTAGCTCCAGAAAATCCACTTTGAGTGCAGGGAGGTCAGAATCCAACAGCATCAGCAGTCCTTCTTCAACCTCTGAATCTGATTTTTGCTCAAGTCCCTCAATTTCAGCCAGAAAATACCTGAAATCACAGAAAAACACACAAACTCATAGTAAAGTCCAGAAATGTGAATTTAACATAAAAACTAATGAAAACATCCCTAAAAGTAACTAGATTCTACTAGAAACATACTAAAAACAATGCCAAAAAGCGTATAAATTATCTGCTCATCACAACACCAAACTTAAATTGTTGCTTGTCCCCAAGAAACTGAAAATCAAATAGGATAAAAAGAAGAGAATATACTATAAATTCCAAACTATCAATGAAACATAGCTCCAATCAGATGAGCGGGACTTGTAGCTTTTTGCCTCTTGAATAGTTTTGGCATCTCACTTTATGCATTGAAGTTCAGAATGATTGGCATCTATAGGAACTCAGAGTTCAGATAGTGTTATTGATTCTCCTAGTTCAGTATGATGATTCTTGAACACAGCTATTTTATGAGTCTTGGCCATGGCCCTAAGCACTTTGTTTTCCAGTATTACCACCGGATACATAAATGCCACAGACACATAACTGGGTGAACCTTTTCAGATTGTGACTCAGCTTTGCTAGAGTCCCCAATTAGAGGTGTCCAGGGTTCTTAAGCACACTCTTTTTTTTTTGCTTTGGACTTTGACTTTAACCGCTCAGTCTCAAGTTTTCACTTGACACCTTCACGCCACAAGCACATGGTTAGGGACAGCTTGATTTAGCCGCTTAGACTAGGATTTTATTCCTTTGGGCCCTCCTATCCACTGATGCTCAAAGCCTTGGGATCCTTTTTATTGCCCTTGCCTTTTGGTTTTAAGGGTTACTGGCTTTTTGCTCTTGCCTCTTGGTTTTAAGAGCTTTTGGCTTTTTCTGCTTGCTTTTTCTTTTCTTTCCATTTTTTTTCGCCTATTTTTTTTTCTGCAAGCTTTGTTCTTTGCTGCTTTTTCTTGCTTCAAGAATCATTTTTTTATGATTTTTCAGATTATCAGATAACATGTCTCCTTATCATCATTCTTTCAAGAGCCAACATATTTAACATTCATAAACAACAACTTCAAAAGACATATGCACTGTTCAAGCATTCATCCAGAAAACAAGAAGCATTGTCACCACATCAATATAATTAAACTAAGTTCAAGGATAAATTCAAAACTCATATACTTCTTGTTCTTTTGATTTAAAACATTTTTCATTTAAGAGAGGTGATGGATTCATAGGACATTCATAACTTTAAGACATAGTTACTAACTACTAATGATCATGTAATAAGACACAAACATAGATAAGCACTTAACATAGAGAAAACGAAAAACAGAGAATTTAAGAACAAGGAATGAGTCCACCTTAGTGATGGTGGCGTTTCCTTCCTGAGGAACCGATGATGTCCTTGAGCTCTTCTATGTCTCTTCCTTGTCTTTGTTGCTCCTCCCTCATTGCTTTTTGATCTTCTCTGATTTCATGAAGGAAGATGGAGTACTCTTGATGTTCCACCCTTAGTTGTCCCATGTTGGAACTTAATTCTCCTAGGGAGGTGTTGATTTGCTCCCAATAGTTTTGTGGAGGAAAATGCATTTGAGGCATCTCTGGGATCTCATGGTGATGAGCTTCCTGTGCCTCTTGAGCTCCATGAATTGGCTCTCTTGCTTGCTCCATCCTTTTCTTAGTGATGGGCTTCTCTTTCTCAATGTGAATGTCTCCTTCTATGAAAGCTCCAGCTGAGTAACATAGATGGCAAATAAGATGGGAAAAAGCTAGCCTTGCCCCAGGGGAGGACTTTTCGGCTATTTTGTAGAGTTCAAGGGAGATGACTTCATAAACTTCTACTTCCTCTCCAATCATGATGCTATGGATCATGATGGCCCGATCCACAGTAACTTCAGATCGGTTGCTAGTGGGGATGATGGAGCGTTGGATGAACTCCAACCATCCTCTAGCCACAGGCTTGAGGTCCAGTCTTCTTAGTTGAACCAGCTTGCCTTTGGAGTCAATCTTCCATTGAGCTCCTTCTACACATATGTCCATGAGGACTTGGTCCAACCTTTGATTAAAGTTGACCCTTCTAGTGTAGGGGCGCTCATCTCCTTGCATCATAGGCAAGTTAAACGCCAACCTCACATTTTCCAGACTAAAATCTAAGTATTTCCCCTGAACCATGGTGAGATAATTCTTTGGGTCCGGGTTCTTACTTTGATCATGGTTCCTAGTGATCCATGCTTTGGCATAGAACTCTTGAACCATTAGGATACCGACTTGTTGGATGCGTTTTGTTAGAACTTCCCAACCTCTTCTTTGGATTTCATGTCGGATCTCCGGATACTCATTCTTCTTGAGCTTGAAAGGGACCTCGGGGATCACCTTCTTCTTGGCCACAACATCATAGAAGTGGTCTTGATGGGCTTTGGAGATGAATCTTTCCATCTCCCATGACTCAGAGGTGGAAGCTTTTGTCTTCTCTTTCCCTTTTCTAGAGGATTCTTCGGTCTTAGGTGCCATCAATGGTAATGGAAAAACAAAAAGCTTATGCTTTTACCACACCAAACTTAGAATATTGCTCGCCTTCGAGCAAGAGAAGAAAGAAAAGATGAAGAAGAAGAAGAAAATATGGAGAGGAGGGGGGTAAGGTTTCGGCCATTTAGGGTGGGTTTGGGTGGGAAATTGATTTTGAATTTTGAAGGTAGGTGGAGTTTATGAGGTAGGTTTATGGGGAAGAGTGGATGGATGTGAGTGGTGAAGTGGTTATAGGGAGGAGAGATTGAGGTGATTGGTGAAGAGTGTTAGGGAAGAATGTTTATGGGATTGTGTGAAAGAGGGGTGAGAAGAAGTGAGTGGAGGTAGGTGGGGATCCTGTGGGGTCCACAGATCCTGAGGTGATCCTGTGGGGTCCACAAATCCTGAGGTGTTCAAAAATTTACAACCTTGCACCAAATTAGTCATGCAAAATGCCCTTGCACACAACTCTGGGCGTTCAGCGCCAGATTGGTGCTTGTTCTGGGCGTTCAGCACCAGCTCTTCTCTAGGGTGCATTTCTGGCGTTCAAACGCCCAGATGCTGCCCATTTCTGGCGTTCAGTGCCAGAACCATGCTCTGTTCTGGCGTTGAACGCCCAAAACATGCTTCTTATTGGCGTTTAAACGCCAGTAAGGTCTTCCTCCAGGGTGTGATTTTTCTTCTGCTGTTTTTGATTCCGTTTTCTATTTTTATATTTATTTTATGACTCCACATGATCATGAATCTAATAAAACATGAAAAACAATGAAAATTAGATAAATAAACATTGGGTTGCCTCCCAACAAGCGCTTCTTTAATGTCAATAGCTTGACAGTGGGCTCTCATGGAGCCTCACAGATGTGCAGAGCTTTGTTGAGACCTCCCAACACCAAACTTAGAGTTTGGATATGGGGGTTTGACACCAAACTTAGAGTTTGGTTGTGGCCTCCCAACACCAAACTTAGAGTTTGACTGTGGGGGCTTTGTTTAACTCTGCTTTGAGAGAAGCTTTTTATGCTTCCTCTCCATGGCTGCAGAGAGAGATCCTTGAGTTGTAAACACAAGGTTGTCCTCATTTATTTGAAGGATCAATTCTCCTCTGTCCACATCAATCACAGCTCTTGCTGTGGCTAGGAAGGGTCTTCCAAGGATGATGAATTCATCCTCATCCTTCCCAGTATCTAGGACTATGAAATCAGTAGGGATGTAAAGGCCTTCAACCTTTACTAACACGTCTCTACTTGTCCATAAGCCTGTTTTCTTGAATTGTCTGCCATCTCTAATGAGATTTTAGTGGCTTGCACCCCAAAGATTCCCAGTTTCTCTATTACAGAGAGGGGCATGAGGTTTATCCCTGAACCAAGGTCACACAGAGCCTTAAAGATCATGGTGCCTATGGTACAAGGTATTAAGAACTTTCCAGGATCCTGTTTCTTCTGAGGCAATGTCAGTTGATCCAGATCACTTAGTTCATTGGTGAACAAGGGAGGTTCATCTTCCCAAGTTTTAATGCCAAATAATTTGGCATTCAGCTTCATGATTGCACCAAGGAACTTGGCATCTTGCTCTTCAGTAACATCCTCATTCTCTTCAGAAGAGGAATACTCATCAGAGCTCATGAATGGCACAAGGAGGTTTAATGGAATCTCTATGGTCTCTAGATGAGCCTCAGATTCCTTTGGTTCCTTAAAAGGAAACTCCTTATTGATCACTGGACGTCCCAGGAGGTCTTCCTCACTGGGATTCACGTCCTCTCCTTCCTTTACAGGTTCGGCCATGGTGATCAATTCAATGGCCTTGCACTCTCCTTTTGGATTTTCTTCTATATTGCTTGGGAGAGTACTAGGAGGAATTTCAGTGATCCTTTTACTCAGCTGGCCCACTTGTGCTTCCAAATTTCTAATGGAAGACCTTGTTTCATTCATGAAACTTACAGTGGCCTTAGATAGATCAGAGACTAAGTTTGCTAAATTAGAGATATTTTGTTCAGAGTTCTTTGTCTGTTGCTGAGTGGATGATGGAAAAGGTTTACTATTATTAAACCTGTTTCTTCCACCATTATTAAAGCCTTGTTGAGGCTTTTGTTGATCCTTCCATGAGAGATTTGGATGATTTCTCCATGATGGATTATAGGTGTTTCCATAAGGTTCACCCATATAATTTACCTCTGCTATTGCAGGGTTTTCAGGATCATAAGCTTCTTCTTCAGAAGATGCCTCTTGAGTACTGTTGGATGCAGCTTGCATTCCATTCAGACTCTGAGAAATCATATTGACTTGCTGAGTCAATATTTTGTTCTGAGCCAATATGGCATTTAGAGTATCAATTTCAAGAACTCCCTTCTTCATAGGCATCCCATTATTCACAGGATTCCTCTCAGAAGTGTACATGAATTGGTTATTAGCAACCATGTCAATGAGTTCTTGAGCTTCTGCAGGCGTTTTCTTTAGGTGAATGGATCCACCTGCAGAAGTATCCAATGACATCTTTGATATCTCAGATAAACCATCATAGAATATATCCAGGATGGTCCATTCTGAAAGCATGTCAGAAGGACACTTTTTGGTCAGCTGCTTGTATCTTTCCCAAGCTTCATAGAGGGATTCACCTTTTTTCTGTCTGAAGGTTTGAACATCCACTCTAAGCTTGCTCAGCTTTTGAGGAGGAAAGAACTTGGCTAAGAAAGCCATGACCAGCTTGTCCCAAGAGTTCAGGCTATCTCTAGGTTGAGAGTCCAACCACACTCTAGCTCTGTCTCTTACAACAAAAGGGAAAAGCATGAGCCTGTAGACTTCAGGATCTACTCCATTAGTCTTAACAGTATCACATATCTGCAAGAATTCAGTTAAGAACTGAAAAGGATCTTCAGATGGAAGTCCATGAAACTTGCAGTTCTGCTGCATCAGAGAAACTAATTGAGGTTTCAGCTCAAAGTTGTTTGCTCCAATTGCAGGAATGGAGATGCTTCTTCCATGTAAATTGGAATTTGGTGCAGTAAATTCACCAAGCATCCTCCTTGCATTATTATTATTTTCGGCTGCCATCTCCTTTTCCTGTTCGAAAATTTCTGAAAGGTTATCTCTGGATTGTTGTATTTTAGCTTCTCTTAGTTTCTTTTTTAGAGTCCTTTCAGGTTCTGGATCTGCTTCAACAAGAATATTCTTGTCTTTGCTCCTGCTCATATGAAAAAGAAGGACAGAAAAATAATAATAATAATAGGGATCCTTTTTACCACAGTATAGAGGTCCCTGTGTGAATAAAAGAAAAGAAGAAGAAAAAATGTAAAGAAAGAAACACAACGGTGAGGATTGCAGAGATGTGGGATGAAGAAAGGTGTTATTAGATGAATAAATAAATAAAAAGAGATGAGAGAGAAGGAGAATTTTCGAAAATTATTTTTGAAAAAGGTTAGTAATTTTTCGAAAATTAAAATCAACAATTAAATTAATTAGTTAATTAAAAAGAAATTTTGAAAAAGAGGGAAGATATTTTCGAAAATTAGAGAGAGAGAGTTAGTTAGGTAGTTTTGAAAAAGATAAGAAACAAACAAAAAGTTAGTTAGTTAGTTGAAACAAATTTTGAAAATCAATTTTTGAAAAGATAAGAAGATAAGAAGTTAGAAAAGATATTTTAAAATCAAATTTTGAAAAAGATAAGATAAGAAGATATTTTTGAAAAGATATGATTGAAATTAGTTTTGAAAAAGATTTGATTTTTAAAATCACAATTAATGACTTGATTCACAAGAAATCACAAGATATAATTCTAGAACTCAAAGTTTGAATCTTTCTTAACAAGTAAGTAACAAACTTGAAATTTTTGAATCAAAACATTAATTGATGATGATATTTTCGAAAATATGATGTAAAATTAAGAAAAAGATTTTTGAAAAATATTTTTGGGATTTTCGAAAATAAATAAGAAAAATGAAAAAGATTTGATTTTTGAAAAAGATTTTGAAAAAGATAAGATTTTCAAATTGAAAATTTGATTTGACTCATGAAAACAACTAGATTTTTAAAATTTTTGAAAAAGTCAAATCTAATTTTCGAAATTTTGAGAGAGAAAAAGGGGAAGATATTTTTTTTATTTTTGAATTTTTTATGATGAGAGAGAAAAACATGCAAAATGATGCAATGCATGAAAGTTATGGATCAAAGCAAGGAATGTATGCAAGAATGCTATGAATGTCAAGATGAACACCAAGAACACTTTGAAGATCATGATGAACATCAAGAACTTATTTTTGAAAAATTTTTTAATGCAAAGAAAACATGCAAGACACCAAACTTAGAAATCTTTAATGCTTAGGCACTAAGAATTCAAGAATGCATATGAAAAACACCATACAACACAAAACAAGAAAACATCAAGATCAAACAAGAAGACTTACCAAGAACAACTTGAAGATCATGAAGAACACTATGAATGCATAAATTTTTCGAAAAATGCAAGATGAACATGTAATTGACACCAAACTTTAAATCTGACTCAAGACTCAAACAAGAAATACAAAATATTTTTTTGATTTTTATGATTTTATGATTTTTTTGTATTTTCTTTTAATTTTTTCGAAAATCATTTTGAAAAAGAAAAATAAGGATTCCAAAATTTTTAATATGAATTCCAGGAATCTTATGCTCTTTAGTCTAAAGCTCCAATCAAAGGGTCAGGCATGGCTTAATAGCTAACCAAGATTTAGTATGTAACTCAGACATGACACGCCTAACATTCCCTACAGTCAGCCAGGCTTCAACATGCTTCATGAAACACTAGAATTCATTCTTAAAAATTCTGAAGAAAAATATATTTTTGAAAACATTTTTATTTTAATTTTTTTTTTTGAAAACAAAGGAGAAATTTTTGAAAGGTTTTTTTTTGAAAAATTTTTGAAAACTTTTTGAAAAGAAAACGAAAAGAAAGTTACCCAATCTGAGCAACAAGATGAACCGTCAGTTGTCCAAACTCGAACAATCCCCGGCAACGGCGCCAAAAACTTGGTGCACGAAATTGTGATCTCTGGTAATGGCTACAAGAACTTGGTGCTCTAATCTCAATTTATAATTTGCCACAACTTTGATACAACTAACCAGCAAGTGCACTGGGTCGTCCAAGTAATAAACCTTACGTGAGTAAGTGTCGATCCCACGGAGATTGTTGGTATGAAGCAAGCTATGGTCACCTTGTAAATCTCAGTCAGGCGGATATAAAATAGTTATGGAGTTTTCGAAAATAAATAATAAACTAAGGATAGAAACACTTATGTAATTCATTGGTGAGAATTTCAGATAAGCGTGTAGAGATGCTTTCGTTCCTCTGAATCTCTGCTTTCCCGCTGTCTTCATCCAATCAGTCTTACTCCTTTCCATGGCTGGCTTTAAGCAAGGGCATCACCGTTGTCAATGGTTACATCCCCTCCTCTTGTGAAAATGGTCCAAATGCTCTGTCACAGCACGGCTAATCATCTGAGGTTCCCGATCATGCTGGAATAGGATTCACCCTCCTTTTGCGTCTTTCACTACGCCCAGCAATCGCGAGTTTGAAGCTCGTCACAGTCATTCAATCCCAGAATCCTACTCGGAATACCACAGACAAGGTTTAGACTTTCCGGATTCTCATGAATGCCGCCATCAATCTAGCTTACACCACGAAGATTCTGATTAAGAGATCTAAGAGATACTCATTCAATCTAAGGTAGAACGGAAGTGGTTGTCAGGCACGCGTTCATTGGGAATGATGATGATTGTCACGTTCATCACATTCATGTTGAAGTGCGAATGAATATCTTAGAAGCGGAATAAGTTGAATTGAATAGAAAACAGTAGTACTTTGCATTAATCTTTGAGGAACAGCAGAGCTCCACACCTTAATCTATGGAGTGTAGAAACTCTACCGTTGAAAATACATAAGTGATAATGGAGTTCATTGGTCTCGGCCCCATAGGGGAACTGGAGTAACCAAGACTTCTATGATCCGAAGATAAAACTCAGGATGTCTAATACAATAGTAAAAAGTTCTATTTATACTAAACTAGTTACTAGGGTTTACAGAAGTAAGTAATTGATGCATAAATCCACTTCTGGGGCCCACTTGGTGTGTGCTTGGGCTGAGCTTGAATGTTACACGTGCAGAGGTCATTCTTGGAGTTGAACGCCAGTTTTTGTGCCAGTTTGGGCGTTGAACTCCACTTTGCAACTTGTTTCTGGCGCTGGACACCAGAATTGGGCAGAGAGCTGGTGTTGAACGCCAGTTTGCGTTATCTAAACTTGAGAAAAGTATGGACTATTATATATTTCTGGAAATCCCTGGATGTCTACTTTCCAACGCAATTGGAAGCGCGCCATTATGAGTTCTGTAGCTCCAGAAAATCCACTTTGAGTGCAGGGAGGTCAGAATCCAACAGCATCAGCAGTCCTTCTTCAACCTCTGAATCTGATTTTTGCTCAAGTCCCTCAATTTCGGCCAGAAAATACCTGAAATCACAGAAAACCACACAAACTCATAGTAAAGTCCAAAAATGTGAATTTAACATAAAAAATAATGAAAACATCCCTAAAAGTAACTAGATTCTACTAAAAACAATGCCAAAAAGCGTATAAATTATCCGCTCATCAATGAGTATGTAAAAAAAAAGTGAAAATGGGTAGTTAGGTTAGCTTTGAATTTGTTTAGGTCATCACATAGGTTAGGTGAAAAAGTTTAAGCTCATCAAAGATTCAAATTCTAGTCCACTTAACCATACATGATCCAACTTTGACCCTAGCCCCATTGCAACCTTTGAGAAAGACCTCATGATAGTTGTATGCTTGCATTGAATGATTGTTGATTGTTAGATGAAGAACAAATTTTGGAAAGCATGATTAGGGGAGAATTGAGTGAATCAACACCTAAACAATTGAGTGAATAGAGCGGATACACATCCGGTGAGGGTTCGATCACTCAATTACATGTATTCGCCATAATCATTCTTGTTCATGCAAGTTTGTGAACCTTTTTGATAATTCAATGCAATTGTGGGTTGGATTTGCTTCCTATTGCTTTAGCCCTATGCTTATTAATGTTTTCCTTGGAAGTTGAGTTGTCTTGACCAAGCATCTGCATTCATATAGTTAGATGTATTTAGATAGTTTGCATTTAGATAGTTTAGTTGCATTGAATAAATGTCATACCCTTTGCTTCATTCTTGGTTTAGCATGAGGACATGGTAAGGTTTAAGTGTGGGGAGGTTAATAAACCCTATTTTTAGGGTTTATCTTGTGTTGAATTTAGAGCATTTTGATAACCTTTCCTCACATTTATTCAATGAGATAGCATGCTTTTGTGATTGTCTCCTTATTTGTGCTTAGATGTGAAAACATACTTTTTAGACCTTTAATTTGATGACTTTTAATCTTCCTTTGATTCCACTAGGTTCCTTGATGTGTTTGCTAGTGATTTCATATTGAAAAGGGCTAGGAAAGGATCAAAGGAGTGAAAGGAAAGCATACAAAGTGGAGAAATCATGAAAAGCCAAAGATTTGGAAAAAGCCCATGGACGTGCGCGCGCACTGTACGCCTACGCGCGGATTGCGAAAGGCCCCAGGGACGCGAATGCGCACTGTACGCGTACGCACCGAAGGCCGCACGTGATTTTTAAAGAAGAACTCGTGCCTGGCGATTTTAGAGGGTTTCTGGCCCCATTTGGAGCTGAGTTTTTGGCGGAAAAAGGCTAAATAGACCAAGGAATGAAGGGGAAGGCATCATGACTTGACATTAGACTTTAGATCTAGTTTTAGTTTAGTTTTCTAGAGAGAGAAGCTCTCACTTCTCTCTAGAATTAGGATTAGGTTTAGGTTAATCTCTCCTCTTAGATCTAGGTTTTAATTCATACTTCCATCTACTTCTACTCTTCAATTATTTGTTGTTACATTCATCATTATTCTATTGTTTGTTATAATTTCTTCTACTTTATTTCTATGCTTTGTTGTAGATATACTTTTGTTCATTCTATTTTCTTTCAATTCAATTTGAGGTAATTCATGATAATTGTGTTTCCTTTGATTGTTGTTATTAATTCCTTGCAATAATTGTTGTTAGATTCTATTCTTGTTGTGAATTTACTATGTTTTCCTTTTGTGCCTTCCAAGTGTTTGATAAAATGCTTGGTGGGATTTTAGAGTAGAATTTTATGCTCTTGACTTGGGAAGGTAACTTAGGAACTCTTGAGTTACTAATGTCCAAGTAATTGATGATTGGGAGCCATTAACTCTAGATCTCACTAATTGAGTTGGTGGAGAACTAAGACTTATGGACTTGGATTGATGTAGCTCCTTTGACTTTCCTTTACTACTAGTTAGAGGATGACTTAATGGGATTGATCCTTGCCAATTCTCATGTTGTGGTTAGTGATAGGGATAGAGATCCTTGCCATTTTGTCATTTACATTTCCATTGTCATTTACTTTTCTTGTCTCTTATCAAAAACCCCACAATATACAACTCATAACCAATAACAAGAACACTACCCTGCAATTCCTTTGAGAGACGACCCGAGGTTTAAATACTTCGGTTTATAATTTTAGGGCTTTGTACTTGTGACAAACAATCTTTTGTACGAAAGGATTATTTGCTGGTTTCGAAACTATACTTGCAATGAGACTTCATTTATGAATTCTAAACTGTCAAAAATCCATTCATCAGACTTGTTGCGTAAGGAATTTCTAGAAAAGTTCTATCCACCACAGAAGACAGATAAGCTGCGAAAGGAAATCTCTTGCATTATGCAACGAGATGGGGAGACTTTTTATGAGTACTAGGAGAGATTCAAGAAGTTGTTGGAAGCTTGCCCCCACCACCGTATTGATGAGTTAGTACTTATTAGCTATTTTTGTCAAGGGATTGATGACAAGTCATTTTAGGCTAGTTTTACAAGCCTTTTCATTAGTTTTTACATGGTTTTCATGCATTTCTTAGGCAATAAGTGAGTGTTTGGATGAAAAATTCATATTTGTCTTGATTCAATCAAACATTGTTAAATTGGTGCATTTTCATCAAATTTATGCAAGAATTATTGGATAATATGAATGATGCAAGATTTGATGATTATGCCAAGACTTTGATGTATCTGTTTGGTTGATGACAGTCATGAAAGAAGCAGAGAAGTGGAAAAGAGCGCTATATTCCTCACCAAGAAAGATTTGCTAGCGACGCATACGCGTCGAAATGGTGATTTTGGAAGACCACACGTACGCGTGAATGACACGTACGCATGGATATGAAGAGCGTTCTCCACCAACGAGCGCCTGCGATAAAGCGCGAAATTGGGATTTGAAGTTTAGCCATCGACCCGTACGCGTGCATGACGCGTACGCGTAGATGTAACATTTTGGGAACAAGCACATAAGTGATATTTTGCTATCCACGCGTACGTGTGGGTCACGCGTATGCGTGGGTAGCGTTCTTTGCACGAACGCTACGCTCGTTTAGAGAGCGCTGCAATGGACGCGTACACGTCGATAATGCGTACGCGTCAGTAACGCGTACGTGTCGATGTGCCAGATTGCCAAACCACGCGTACGTGTATTAGACGCGGGCACGTGGGTGTAAAAGCGCTCCGTTCTCCAAATGAACGCAACGCTCTCCTAGAAGTGAATTTCTGCTCAAATTAACTTCATTCCAAGCCCATTTGAACTACAAGCAAGCAAGCCCACTCATATCACTTAATGAAGGCTACAAGGATCATCTAGAATAGGAATTTCATTTAATTATAATTTATTTTCAATTTCATTTGTAATTTAGGGAAGCCTATATAAAGGCTTTAGTTTCATATTCTAGAAAGGCTTTACGGACAGTAGGAGTAGGAGTAGAATAGAAGGCTGGAGGATTAGAGACTCTAGAGCTCTCTTGGAGGATAAAAGACTCCAGAGAGCTTAGCATAGTTTGATACACTTTTACCTTTCTGCACTTATACATTTTAGTGTATTAAATTCATTTTAGCTTATGCAATTTCAATTTCTTGCAATTCTCTTCTGCAACTTTCCTTTCTGCCAATTTTACATTTCTGTTCTTATTAATCTTGATTTACTTTCATGCAATTTAATTTTCCTGCAAGTGTTCTAGAGCGATGATCAATTGAACCCCAACTCATTAGGGGGAGGGCTCTATTGTGATTCATATGAATTAACTAAAATTCTTCTTCCTCTCAATTCATCTGGATAGCTAAGAAATAACTTCTGTTTTGATTGAGATCCATTCACTCCAGAAGGTGGTTTGAATCTGTTGAATTTCCATGTGAGCTTCGGAAGGGGAATCATGGAAATTAGAACTGAAGCTCTGTTTCTCACAACTCTCTTGATCAACACCATTTGGGAGGAATTGAGATCTTGAGAGTATGTGTGGCTTATGGATGAGAGACATGTACTTAACCTCTTCTCAAGACAATTAGATAAAGGAATTGGCAATATTGATTGTGATTAGAGAGATTGGATTGCCAAGGAATTGGGATCCAATTAATTTCAATCTGCCTTAGATCTATTCATATGATTGAGAAGGAAGTTGAGACCCATTTGATTCATTGTGGATTATGATATCTCTAATCCCTGATGAGTCTTTCTTTCTGTTACTTGTTCTTGAATTCATTTCAATTGCTTGATTTACTACTCTCTTTAATTTACCTGCATCCAAATCCCTTTACATTTGATGCAATTTACTTTTCTTGCCATTTAAGTTTCTGTCAATTTACTTTCTGCACTTTAAATTTATTGCAATTTACATTCTCCTAGTTTAATTCCACTCAATTCACCATTGTTAGCTTGACTAGACTAATCACCACACTGAAGTTGCTTGATCCATCAATCCTCATGGGATCGACCTCACTCACGTGAGTTTTACTACTTGATGCGGCTTGGTATACTTGTCGGTTAGTTTGTGCGAAAATCAATTTTTTGTCATCAGGGATGAACCCCCCAAGATAAGCTTCTCCTAGATGCCTCTAGTGGAGGATCCCTCACCAAAAACAAGACCGCCGAGGAAGTTTGGGAGATTATAACGGACTTGGCAGACTCCACTCAACACTCAAAGGCAAGAAACACACAACCAAAAGCTTTAAGTGATGTTTCTCCTTCCGGAGATACCGTTTGGACAAAGACCCTCGGTGAGATGACAATTTTGTTGAGACAAATCACCCAAGGGCAATAAATTCCCCAAGCCTTGATATTTCCTTTACCTCAACCTCCAAGAATTGAAGGACCACCAAGATCATGCGGTATTTGTGCTTGTAACAACCATTACACTGATGAGTGCCCTCAACTCCAAGAGGACACTACATTAACGGTAGCCAATTCATATCCACAAAGACCCAACTACAATCAACATGGAGGAAGTCAAAACCAAGGGTGGAGGGATAATTTTAATCAAAGATGGAACCAAGCCCCACAAGCTCAACCTTACCTAAGCCAACAAGCCTACTATCATCAAGCTCCTCAAGGTCAACCATAATACCAACAACCTTCACAATCTTAACCTCAAGGGAGGTATCAACATCCAAATAGTAGACCTAACCCTCCTCAGGGCAATCAAGGTCCTCCTCCTAATCAACCCTACATGAATGACATACTTCAAACCTTTATGCAAGAGCAACGGGAATTTCACAAGAAACAAGAAGCGTATATGGCTACAATTGACGAAGCACTCACCCGTTTGACTCTTTCCCCTCCGACTACACAAAATGCCCAACAAGCCTCAACTTCTAGTGGTTTGTCCTCACAACCTCAACTGAATCCTAAGGGGAGCATCAATGCCATCACCCTTAGGAGCGGCACCAAGTTGGATGAAATTGGTGTTGTGCCTACAAGTTCGAGTGAGGAAACCCAAAAAGAAGAGGTAGGAGAGGATATAGGAGTGATGAAGGATGAAATGGAAGATGTTGAGAAGGATAAAGAGGAACCACTCAAGGCCAAGGAGCCAAAGAGGAAAAATCCGATTGAAGAGCCTATGCCCATTCCATTCCCAACTTTGGCCAAGAAGGCCAAGAAGCAAGAAAAACTTGACCCCAACATGGTGGAAGTTTTTAAGAATGTTGAAGTCATCGTCCCTCTATTTTAGGCCATTCAACAAGTGCCCAAATATGCCAAGTTCCTCAAAGATGTTTGTACCCACAAGGAAAAAATTGGCGAACTCAACAAAAAGCCGGTAGATGATTCTATCTCTTCGTTAATTCCAGAAAAATGCAATGATCCTAGCCCGTGTTTGGTTACTTGCTTGATTGGTGGGATAAAGTTCACTGACTGTATGTGCGATTTGGGAGCGTGCGTAAGCATTATGCCACTCCCCATTTATGAGAGATTGAACTTGTCACCCTTAAAGAGGTCCGGGGCGAGATTCGTGTTGGCCGATAAGAGCATTGTATCAGTTGTGGGGATTGTAGAAAATGTTCTGGTTGACATACAAGGTTTACTCTTTCCGGTAGATTTCCATATTTTGGAGACTCCTCCCATTTAACTTGGAAGGCCGTTTCTAAAGACATCCCAATTCAAGATGGATGCATATTCCGGAGTCTATTCTTTTGAGGCCGATGGCAAAATAGCAAGATTCACATTGAAAGAATAAAAAAAACCCATCCTTGAATACTATTCTATCTTTGGGTGCGATATAATCGAAGATGAAGTGATTGAGTTTGGCAAAGAACAAGAAGAAGAGAAGGTTGCCAAGAAGTCTGATTCAAGAGATCACACTCAACCCAAGAATGACAAGGAGTTGGAGATTTTCCTCCTTGGAGAAGTTTCAAGTGACCAATGAAGCCATCCAAAGTCCAACTTAGGACTCTAAACCAAAGTGCTTGGTGCGAGACACCACACCATGGTAACATTGTTCCAACTTTATCTTTTTCTATATATCTTTTTGAATTATTTGCTTTTTTTTGTGATATGATGATTAGCTTAGTTTTGATTTGTAATTTTTGAATTGAATAAGTTGAATTTCTTGTGGATCATGAATTTATGCTTGTTTGTATGATTTGGGATTGGTATGTTGCTATGATATAGGAAGGAACCTTAGTTTTGAAAAGAATTTTTTTTTTTGTGAAACAGGGCACCTGTGCGTGCGCATCACCTTGTGCGTGGGGACAAAACTGCATTTTCGCTTTCTGTGTGAGCGCACGCCTCTGTGCGCCCGCACACTCATTGCAGCACCCTCTGGTTGCAGCGCCAGCACTACCTGTGCGTGGGCGCTGCCCTGTTCTTGATGCCCTGTGCGTGTGCACTGCCTTGTGCGTACGCACGTAGTCCCCTTATCGCACTTCTTGTGTGACCACACAGACGTGTGCGTCCGCACACCAATTGACGACCCCTCTGGTGGGAGCAATCGCATGATCTGTGCGCCTGCATCCCCCTTCTTTTCATGTCTTGTGCGTGCGCACCAGCTTATGCGTACGCACACACCCCTCTATCTTGTGACCCCTGTGCGCACGCTCCTTGCTGTGTATCCGCACACGCTTATACACCCCCTCTGGTCGCGGCGATCGCATGCGATGTGCGTTCGGAACCCTTCTAATTTCTGCCTTCTGTGCGTCCGCACAGGCCCCTGTCCGCGTGCACACGACTCATTTTGGGCGTTAACAGGGCAACCTGCACTGTTGAGCAGTAGTTTCATTTCTTCTCTTCCTAACTACTGCTGTTTCTCCCAGCTCAGCCCTCAGTTCCAGGCGACCCTGCCGCCGGCTACCGCCGCCGTCAAGCCGCCACTACCTCTCTCTCTCACTTCTCTCTCTTACTTTTCTTTTCTTTTCTTTCTTTCTTTCATATCTCTTTTCTCTCTTCACCACCGGTGAGTTTTCCTCTCCGGCGTTTTTCCAGCGGCCCAACCGCCACAAGTCGCAGTGCCTATAAGAAGTGCCATTATTTCTTCCTCATTTCTTGTTTGTTTCAACCTTCAATTTGCAAGTTCTTATTTCCCTTTTCCTTTTCTTTTTGTTGTTGATTTTTGCAATTGTTTTGATTTTCTCTTTATGTTACTAAGATTATATTAGTGTTTTTCTTTGTCTCTTTGTATTGCAAGTGTTGATATTTAATTATGGGTTGATTATGATTGAATTTGAGCATCAATTGTGATAAGCTTGCACATTGCATACCACATGTTTGATTAAATGCCTCAATGAACATTTTGTTTGATTCATATAACATGGCCATCATATGTGTTCAATTTATCTCTTGTTAGGCATATTGTATGAATTGTGCAACTTCAATTATGACTTTTAATGGTAGTTAAGTGAATTCACCAATGCATTTCCTTGTTTGTTGATGTTTGATTTTGGTTACAAATGCATTGTTTTATGTGAAACTCAATTGTCATTGTTTATCTCGGAATTTTGATTCGGTAATCACTTTACAAATGTTCACGTTTAGATGATGTCTTGATCAAACATCTTTTGGCCTTAACTTAGAACATTGCACATGTGGTTACCACTTCTTAAGGATGAGCAAATGACACTTTACTTTGAGTGAATGGTTATTGTTGTTGTACACTCTTTTGCTAATGAAATTTCTCGCCAACAACCTAAACGACCATTACATTCAAGGTGTGTTAATAAATAAATTGGTGCAAGCTTGAAGTTGCTTTTATGTCCATGTTTTAGCCTTGCAACTTAAGCAATTATTTGAGAAGCAATGAGCTTTGACTGATAAGCAGTGTGGTTGCCGTGATATCCGGCCGGTGTGTGTGTTCCAACCGCGCGCATCATTGGAATATACACACCGTGTTTTTTTTTTTGTAAACCACACTATTTTAAAAGCTTCTTCTAACCTTGTTAATTGCTTCCCCAGTTATTTTGTTTCATCAGAGAAGACGCCCTCAAAGAGGAAGGCACCCGTAGCACCACCATCGAGTCTACCAACCTCATCAACTCCTTTACCGGTTCTCCGGTCTCTTCCGGATTTATTCCGAGATATCTTGCACGATATCCACCGCATGGAGCATTTGGAGCACAAGCGTTTTGAGTGGATAGCTGATGCCAGGGTATTTTGGCCAGTTTTACTGACCTTTTCTTTACTGTTTTTAACGTAGTTTCATGCATTTTCTTAGAAAATAAGCTAGTTTTGGGTAGATATTCACTTACATCTTGATTTAAACATACATTGTGCACTTTACATGATTTCATGAGAATTTTGCATGAATTATACGACAAATTAGAGGATGCATGTCTCATGATTTGGATTAGAACTTTGATGCACTTTATTGCTTGACTTCAGGACAAAGGAAGCAAGGAAGAACCACGTTAGGAGCCACGTTAGTCTAACTAACGTGACAACTAACGTGGAATGGGAGCTAGCTTGCAACGTTAATGAGAAAAGTAATCGCCAATAACGCCCTCGAAGCCATCATAACCCACGTTAAGAGTCACGATAACTAAGTTAACGTGAACTCTAACGTGGAAGAAAGAAAATGGAGCCAACGTTAGTGACACTTACCTTTGTCACTTACCACAGTGCATCGCGCGTCCATTCAAGCATTGCCTAGTGTGTGTGCGCACAACCTCCTGTGCGTACGCACGGGTAGAGATTTTCGGCAGAGTGTGCAGACGCACACGTATGTGCATCCGCACAGGTGGACACACATGCCTTCATTAAAATCTCATGTGATGAAATTTTGGTGGTTTGAAAGACCATTTCTGAAGCCATTTATCTCATAAGGAAGGAAAAATGAAGAGAATACTGATGAGCGGATAATTTATACGCTTTTTGGCATTGTTTTTATGTAGTTTTTAGTATAATTTAGTTAGTTTTTAATATATTTTTAGTATTTTCTAAATAAAAATCACATTTATGGACTTTACTATGAGTTTGTGTGTTTTATTGTGATTTCAGGTAATTTCTGGCTGAAATTGAGGGACCTGAGCAAAAATCTGACTCTGAGACTGAAAAAGGACTGCAGATGCTATTGGATTCTGACCTCTCTACACGCAAAGTGGATTTTCTGGAGCTACAGAAACCCAAATAGCGTGCTCTCAATTGTGTTGAAAAGTATACATCTAGGGCTTTCCAGCAATATATAATAGTCCATACTTTCCTCAAAGATAAATGACGTAAACTGGCGTTCAACGCCAGTTCCATGCTCCATTCTGACGTTAAACGCCAGAAACAGGTTACAAGTTAGAGTTAAACCCCCAAAACAGGCTACAACTTGGTGTTTAACTCCAAAAATAGCCTAGGCACGTGTAAATCTCAAGTCTCAGCCCCAGCACACACCAAGTGGGTCCCTGAAGTGAATTTCTGCGCTATCTATCGTAGTTTACTCATTTTCTATAAACCTAGGTTACTAGTTTAGTATTTAAACAAATTTTAGAGATTTATTTGGATCTCATGACATTTTTAGATCTAAACTTTGTATCCTAGACGGTATGTGTCTCTAAACTCCATTGTTGGGGGTGAGGAGTTCTGTTGTGTCTCGATGAATTAATGCAACTATTTCTGTTTTCTATTCAAACACGCTTGTTTCTATCTAAGATATTCATTCGCACTTTAATATGATGAATGTGATGATCTGTGACACTCGTCACCATTCTCAACCTATGAACGCGTGCCTGACAACCACCTCCGTTCTACCTTAGATTGAATGAGTATCTCTTGGGTTCCTGGCTCATGAGTCTGATCGCCTCTCATGACAACAGAACTTTCAGATCCGTGAGACCAGATTCTTCGTGGTATAAGCTAGAATCCATTGGCAGCATTCTTGACATTCGAAAAGTCTAAACCTTGTCTGTGGTATTCCGAGTAGGATCTGGGAAGGGATGACTGCAACGAGCTTCAAAATCGCAAGTGCTGGGCGTAGTGACAAACGCAAAAGGATCGATGGATCCTATTCCATCACAAGTGAGAACCGACAGATGATTAGCCATGTACATGGACCTTTTTCACTGAGAGGATGGATGGTAGCCATTGACAACGGTGATCCACCAATATACAGCTTGCCATGGAAGGAGCCTTGCGTGTGTCAAGAAGATGACGGTAGGAAAGCAGAGATTCAGAAGACAAAGCATCTCCAAAACTCCAACATATTCTCCATTACTGCATAACAAGTATTTATTTCATGCTCTTTTATTCTTCACAATTCAAACTAATAATCATAATTGATATCCTGACTAAGAGTTACAAGATAACCATAGCTTGCTTCAATCCGACAATCTCCATGGGATTCGACCCTTACTAACGTAAGGTATTACTTGGACGACCCAGTGCACTTGCTGGTTAGTGGTACGAGTTTTAGATAGTGTGATTTGCAATTTCGTGCACCAAGTTTTTGGCGCCATTGCCGGAGATTGTTCGAGTTTGGACAACTGACAGTTTATTTTGTTGCTTAGATTAGGAAAAACTTATCTTTTTGATTTAGAGTCATTAAATTAGAGTCTTTTATTTTCTCTTCAAAAATCTTTCGAAAAAATTTTATTTTTCTTTATTAAATTTTAATTTTTCTTTGAGTCTTCTGTTTGAGTTTAGATTCATATTTTAAGTTTGGTGTCAATTACAAGATTTTATTTTCCTTTTTTCGAAGTTGTGTTCATAGTTCTTTCTTGATCTTCAAGTTGTTCTTGCTATTTTTCTTGTTTGATCTTTAGTTTTTCCTGTTCTGTGTCTTTTCTTTTTTTCTTGTGCATTTTCAAATGATCAGTATTCAAAAAATTTATATACATTAAATACCTTTTAAAAAAAAACACGTTAAATTTATAGCTCAGTTGGCTAGAGCGTTGTGCTTATGTTCTTGGTAATTGGGTATCTTCCTTTTAAAACTTTTCCAAAAATAATTTTTCTTTGATTAAATTTTGTGTCAAACTTTTAAGTTTGGTGTTCTCTTGTTATTTTTCTTTAATTCTCGAAAATTTATTTTTAGTTTTCTAAAAGTTTTAAGTTTGGTGTTCTTTTTATGTTCTTGAGTCTTTGAATTTTATTCTTGTTGTTCTTGTGAGTCTTCAAGGTGTTCTTGAGTCTTCTTTGTATTTTGATCTTAAAATTTTTACGTTTGGTGTTCCTTGGTGTTTTCCCTCCAAAATTTTCGAAAAACAAGGAGCATTAGATCTAAAAATTTTAAGTTTTGTGTCTTTTGTGTGTTCTTCTCTTTCCTCATAAAATTCAAAAAAAAAAATATCCTTTCCTTTAATTGCTCATAATTTTCGAATTCATTAGGTTGATTTGGTCAAAATTTTTAAAATCATATCTTTTTCAAAATCTTATCTTATCTTTTCCAATCTCAAATTTTAAAATCTTACTTTTTTCAAATCTTTTTAATTAATTACTTATTTTAATTTTCAATTTCCTTTATATCTATTTTTCTAATTTTTGAAATTATAGTTAATTTTTTTTAATTATTTTATTTTATTTTATTTTCCTTTTAATTTTCGGTATTCAAAAAAAAAATTAAAAAAATAATTTTTTATATACAATCCACATCATCCCCCTTTCTCCATCATGGATCCAAGTAGAAATGAACAGTCTAGAAGAACTCTGAAGTCATATGCTAACCCCATTACTACTGCATATGTGAGTAGCATCTGTATACCTCCCATCAAAGCAAGCAGTTTTGAGCTAAATCCTCAGCTCATTGTCATGGTACAGCAAAATTGTCAGTATTCCGGTCTTCCACAGGAAGAACCTACTGAGTTTCTGGCACAGTTCTTGCAAATTGATGACACAGTGCGTGACAAGGAGGTAGATCAGGATGTATACAGGCTGTTACTATTTCCGTTTGCTGTAAAAGATCAAGCTAATAGGTGGTTAAATAACCAACCCACAACAAGCATAAGAACATGGGCACAGTTATCAGACAAATTCCTGAATCAATATTTCCCTCCAAAAAGGATGACACAGCTAAGGCTGGACATCCAAGGCTTTAAACAAGAGGATGATGAATCCCTTTATAACGCCTGGGAGAGGTACAGAGGGATGCTAAGGAGATGCCCCTCTAAAATGTTTTCAGAGTGGGTGCAATTAGACATCTTCTACTACGGGCTTACAGAGAAAGCTCAAGTATCTCTAGACCACTCAGCTGGTGGATCTATACACATGAGAAAAACTATTGAAAAGGCTCAAGAGCTTATTGATATAGTTGCTAGAAATCAGCATCTGTACATAAGTAGTGGGTCCTCCATAAAAGAAGAAGCCGAAGCAGCATCTACTGAACTTGGTCCTCCAGAACAAGTTGCTGAATTCAATCAACAATTGTGTTTTCTAACAAAACAGCTAGCAGAATTCAAGGAGATGCTACAAGACACTAAACATGCTAATAAAAATATGGAAGCACAATTGAATCAGACAAAATAGCAATTATCAAAGCAGATAACAGAAGAGTACCAGGTAGTTCAATTAAGAAGTGAGAAAATATTAAATACCTCACTTCAGAGCAGCAGAAAGCCAAGAAAAGAACAACTGACAGAGGATGAGCAAAATATTATCCAAAATCCCTCTGAGGACAGTAAGAGCCCAGAGAGGAATAACTCTGGTGTTCAAACGCCAAAAACAGGCAAGGAGCTGGCGTCAAACGCCCAATGGAAGCTCAGTTCTGGTGTTCAAACGCCAGAAACAGGTAAAAAGTTGGCATCCAGCGCCAATCCAGCTTCCAACCCTGTCATTCAAATGCCAGTGAGGGATCAGACACACATAAGTGCTGATAGCAACCCCTCTAAAAAGGCTTCTCCAACCAACTCTGTAGAAAATAAACCTGCAGCAACTAAGGTTGAGGAATACAAAGCCAAGATGCCTTATCCTCAAAAACTCCGCTAAGAGAAGCAGGATAAGTAATTTGCCCGCTTCACAGACTATCTCAGGACCCTTGAAATAAAGATTCCGTTTGCAGAGGCACTTGAGCAAATACCCTCTTATGCCAAGTTCATGAAAGAGATCTTGAGTCATAAGAAGGATTGGAGAGAAACTAAAAGAGTTCTCCTCACTGAAGAATGCAGTGTAGTCATTCTGAAAAGCTTCCCAGAAAAGCTTAAAGATCCCGGGAGCTTTATGAAACCATGCATATTAGAGGGTAATTCCACCAAGACATCTTTATGTGATCTTGGGGCAAGTATCAACCTAATACCTGCATCCACTATCAGAAAGCTTGGTTTAACTGAAGAAGTCAAACCAACCCGGTTATGTCTCCAACTTGCTGATGGCTCCATTAAATACCCATCAGGCGTGACTGAAGACATGCTTGTCAGGGTTGGGCCATTCGCCTTTCCCACTGACTTTGTAGTGCTGGAAATGGAGGAGCACAAGAGTGCTACTCTCATTCTAGGAAGACCTTTCCTAGCAACTGGACGAACTCTCATTGATGTCCAAAAGGGGGAAGTAACCCTGAGAGTCAATGAGGATGAGTTTAAGTTAAATGCTGTCAAAGCCATGCAGCATCCAGACACACCAAAAGACTGAATGAAAGTTGATCTTATTGACTCTTTGGTAGAGGAGATCAACATGGCTGAGAGTCTCGAATCAGAGCTAGAAAACATCTTTAAAGATGTCCAGCCTGATGTGGAGGATTCAGAGGAAATAAAAGAGCCTCTGAAAATTCCTCAGGAAGAGAAAAAACCTCCTAAACCCGAGCTCAAACCACTACCACAATCCCTGAAATATGCATTTCTGGGAGAAGGTGACACTTTTCCAGTGATCATAAGCTCTGCTTTAAATCCATAGGAAGAGGAAGCACTACTTCAAGTGCTAAGGACACACAAGACAGCTCTTGGGTAGTTCATAAGTGATCTTAAGGGCATCAGCCCAGCAAGATGCATGTACAAGATCCTATTGGAGGACAATGCTAAGTCAGTGGTTCAACCACAGAGGCGGCTAAATCCAGCCATGAAGGAAGTGGTGCAGAAAGAGGTCACCAAGGTACTGGAGGCTGAGATTATTTATCCTATTTCTAATAGCCCCTGGGTGAGCCTTGTCCAAGTTGTTCCCAAGAAGGGAGGCATGACAGTTGTTCATAATGAAAAAAATAAACTGGTTCCTACAAGAATAGTTACAGGGTGGCGTATGTGTATTGACTACAGAAGGCTCAACACAGCCACCAGGAAGGATCACTTTCCTTTACCATTCATAGACCAGATGCTAGAGAGACTAGCAGGTCATGAATATTACTGCTTTTTGGATGGCTATTCAGGCTACAACCAAATTGCAGTAGATCATCAGGACCAAGAGAAAACAGCATTCACATGTCCTTCTGGAGTGTTTGCCTACAGAAGGATGCCTTTTGGTCTGTGCAATGCACCTGTAACCTTTCAGAGGTGCATGCTCTCTATCTTCTCTGATATGGTAGAGAAATTCTTGGAAGTCTTCATGGATGACCTTTCAGTATTTGGAGACTCATTCAGCTCCTGCCTTGACCATTTAGCACTTGTTCTGAAAAGATGCCAAGAGACTAACCTAGTTTTAAACTAGAAAAATGTCACTTTATGGTGACTGAAGGAATTGTCCTTGGACATAAAATTTCAAACAAGGGAATAGAGGTGGATCAAGCTAAAGTGGAAGTAATTGAAAAATTACTACCACCTGCCAATGTTAAGGCAATCAGAAGCTTTTCTGGGGCATGCAGGATTCTATAGGAGGTTTATAAAGGATTTTTCAAAAATTGAAAAACCTTTGAGCAATCTGCTAGCTGTTGACACGCCATTTGTGTTTCACAGAGTGTCTGCAGGCATTTAAAACTCTGAAAGCTAAGCTGGTCACAGCACCAGTTATTTCTGCACCAGACTGGACATTACCATTTGAACTAATGTGTGATGCCAGTGACCATGCCATTGGTGCAGTACTGGGACAGAGGCATAACAAGCTTCTGCATATCATTTATTATGCTAGCCGTATTTTAAATGATACCCAAAAAAATTACACAACCACAGGAAAAGAATTGCTTGCAGTGGTTTATGCCATTGACAAGTTTAGATCATACTTAATAGGATCAAAAGTGATTGTGTACACTGACCATGCTGCTCTTAAATATCTACTCACAAAGCAGGATTCAAAACCCAGGCTCATAAGATGGGTGTTGCTTCTGCAAGAGTTTGATATAGAAATAAGAGACAGAAAAGGGACAGAGAACCAAGTGGTTAATCATCTGTCCCGAATAGAGCCAGTAGAAGGGACGTCCTTTCCCTCTATTGAGATCTCTGAAACCTTTTCGGATGAGCAACTGTTTGCCATTCAGGAAACACCATGGTTTGCAGACATTGAAAACTATAAAGCTGCAAGATTCATACCCAAGGAGTACAGCAGGCAACAAAAGAAAAAATTAATTACTGATGCAAAGTACTACTTGTGAGATGAACCCTATCTCTTTAAGAGATGTGCAGACAGAATAATTCGTAGGTGTGTACCTAGAGAAGAAGCACAGAAGATTTTATGGCATTGCCATAGGTCACAATATGGAGGCCATTTCGGAGGTGAGCGAACAGCCACCAAGGTCCTCCAACGTGGCTTCTACTGGCCTACCCTCTATAGAGATTCCTGAGCGTTTGTACGTAACTGTGACAGTTGCCAGAGGGCTGGTAATCTGCCTCATGGTTACGCCATGCCTCAACAAGGAATCTTGGAGATTGAGTTGTTTGATGTATGGGGTATTGACTTCATGGGGCCTTTCCCACCATCATACTCAAACACATATATTCTGGTGGCAGTAGACTATGTATCTAAATGGTAGAGGCAATTGCAACACCCACTAATGATACTAAGACAGTGCTAAAATTCCTCCAGAAACATATCTTCAGCAGGTTTAATGTCCCTAGAGCACTAATCAGTGATGGGGGCACTCACTTCTGCAATAAACAGCTCTACTTTGCTATGGTCCGATATGGAATTAGCCACAAAATAGCAACTCCATATCATCCACAGACAAACGGGCAGGCTGAAGTCTCTAATAGAGAACTAAAAAGAATCCTGGAATGGACTGTAATTACCCGTAGAAGGGATTGGGCAAGAATCTTGGATGAGGCTCTGTGGGCATACAGAACAGCATTCAAGACTCCTATAGGGACCTCTCCATACCAACTTGTGTATGGTAAGGCCTGTCATCTGCCCGTGGAACTGGAGCGCAAGGCCTACTGGGCAACTAGATTCCTAAACTTTGATGCTAAATTAGCTGGAGAAAAAAGATTGCTCCAGCTGAATGAGCTAGAGGAATTTAGACTCACTGCTTTCGAAAATGCCAAGCTTTACAAAGAGAAAGCAAAAAGGTGGCATGACAGAAAGCTGTCATCTAGAGTCTTTGAACCAGGACAGAAGGTTTTGCTGTTTAAATCTAGGCTCAGCCTATTCCCCGGGAAACTGAAATCCCGGTGGAAGGGACCATATGTGATTACAAGTGTGTCACCATATGGCTATGTGGAGCTTCAAGACATTGATTCTTTATAGAAGTTCATTGTTAATGGACAGAGAAACAAGCATTATCTTGAAGGCAATGTTGAGCAAGAGTGCTCAAAGCTGAGGCTAGATTAAAAGCTCAGCATGGTCCAGCTAAAGACAATAAAGAAGTGCTTGCTGGGAGGCAACCCAGCCATTAGCAAAGCCTATTCTTTTTATTTATTTAAATAATAATTATACAAGTTTAATATAAATAATCTTCAAGGTAAAGAATCAATTGCATAAGTTCACCGGGTTACAAAAGGATTCAGAGTACAAAACAGGATGAAGGAGCTCACTGGCAAGAAAATGCCAGTAAGAGGTATATTTAGGCATTAAATGCCCAAAAGAAGCATCTACTGGGCGTTTAACGCCAGTAATGATACCTTTCTGGGCGTTAAACGCCAAAATAGGTGCCATTCTGGGCGTTTAACACCACACTTACAGCATCCTGAGCGTTCAGAAAAACGCCCAGTGACGAAAGATTTCTAGCGTTTAACACCAGCCAGAAGCAACAACTGGGCGTTAAACGCCCAAAAGAGGCTACAGATGGGCGTTTAACGCCCAAAACAAGCAGCAGTTGGGCATTTAACGCCAGGATTGTGGAGGGGAGGAAGTTTTTGTTCCCAACTTGATTTTTTTCAAATTTTCATATTTCCATCCATACTTTCTTGCATAAACATGTTCCCATACTTTCCTTTTTCAAACTCTTTTCCAAAAATATTAAAAATATCTTAATCCTAAAATTAAATCTTCCTCAATTCTTCTTCAACTTCTTTTCAAATCTTTTTCAAAACAAATCTATCTTTTTCAAATCTTTTCAACTCATCAATATATTTTTCAAATCTTCACAATATCTTTTTTTTAAAAAACAAATCTATCTTTTTCAAATATCTTTCATATCTTTTCAATCTTAAATTACATCTTTTTTTTCCTATCATACTTATCTTTTACAAATCACATTTTCTATCATATCTTTTTCAAAAATTTTTGAAAACCCACCCCCTCCCTTTAAATCCTCGTTTGGCCTCCCTCCTCTCCTCCACAATTCGAACATGGCTCTTCCTATATCCCTCTCTTTTCCTTTCTTTTGCTTGAGAACAAGCAAACCTCTAAGTTTGGTGTGTTTATCCGTGATCACTAAGCCAACACCCACTAAGATCATGGTTCCTAAGGGAAAACAAACCACCTCAAGAGGCAAGAAAGAGAATATTCCAAAACCACTTTAGAATCAAGGGAAGTTCTTAACCAAAGAACATTCAGACCATTACTACAAAATAATAGGTCTAAGGTCACTGATCCTGGAAGTTAAATTCGATTTGAAAGAAGACGAATATCCGGAGATCCAAGAGCAAATTCGAAACAGGAGCTAGGAAATCCTAGCTAATCCTGAGACAAAGGTGGAAAGAAACATGGTTCAGGAATTCTACTCTAATCTATGGCAGACAGACAGGCAGAGAATAGCTGGAACCGTATTCTATGACTATCGAACTCTGGTCAGAGGGAAGATTGTTCACATCCACCTTGACAAAATAAGAGAGATCTTCAAGCTGCCTCAACTGCAAGATGACCCGGACTCCTTTAATAGGAGAATGATGAGACCAAATAAGAGCTTAGACAAAATTCTAGAGGACATATACCTCCATGGAGCCCAATGGACAACCAACACAAAGGGTGTCCCAAACCAACTTAAGAGAGGAGATCTCAAACCAGTCGCCAAAGGCTGGCTGGACTTCATTGGGCATTCTATACTGCCCACCAGCAACCGCTCTGAAGTCACCATCAAAAGAGCAGTGATGATTCATTGCATTATGTTGGGAAAAGAAGTGGAAGTTCATCAGCTGATTTCTTGTGAGCTTTACACAATTGCAAACAAGAACTCCAAAGATGCCAGATTGGCTTATCCAAGCTTAATCTCTCTGCTATGTAAAGATACTAGGGTAAAGATGGGAGTAGATGAGTATATCTCAGTTGAGCAACCAATCACAAAAAAGTCAATGAAAGGACAACAAGTGCAGGACGATCCCATCAAGAGGAGAGCATAGGAGTTCCTCCCGGAAATCCCTCAAATTGAATACTGGGGGCGCCTAGAAGCATCCATCACCAAGTTGCAAGAAGCTATGGATCAACTGAAGGAAGAATAGCAAAATCAAAACAGCATGCTCTGCAAACTGCTTAGGGAACAAGAAGAGCAAGGGCATGAACTGAAGGAACTAAAACGCCAGAAGCTATCTCTTGAAGGGCCAAGCACCCCACAGACTAAAGAGGCATCTACCTCCCAAAATAAAGGTTGTTGAGTCCTAACTCTGTGATAACCTTTTATCCATTTTTAAGAGTACATGAGTATTTGAATTAGAGTCATTTGTCTTTATGTCTTTAATTTTCTCTCTTTTATCACTGATTGTCTGCTTTTATGCCTATTTTATATTATTTCTATTAAATAATGAATGAAGATTAGAGTCCATGCCTTAAAGTTATGAATGCCTTATGAATCCATCACCTTTCTTAAATGAAAAATGTTTTTAAACATAAAAGAACAAGAAGTACATGATTTCGAATTCATCCTTGAAACTAGTTTAATTATTTTGATGTGGTGACAATACTTTTTGTTTTCTGAATGAATACTTGAACAGTGCATATGTCTTTTGAATTTGTTGTTTATAAATGTTAAAATTGTTGGCTCTTAAAAGAATGATGAAAAAAGAGAAATGTTATTTGATGATCTAAAAAATCATAAAAATGATTCTTGAAGCAAGAAAAAGCAGTGAATAGAGAAAAGCTTGTGAAAAAAAAAGCAAGCAGAAAAAGTCAATAGCCCTTAAAACCAAAAGGCAAGGATAAAAGGGATCCAAGGCTTTGAGCATCAGTGGATAGGAGGGCCCAAAGGAATAAAATCCTGGCCTAAGTGGCTAAACCAAGCTGTCCCTAACCATGTGCTTGTGGCGTGAAGGTGTCAAGTGAAAAGCTTGAGACTGAGCGGTTAAAGTCGAGGTCCAAAGCAAAAATAGAGTGTGCTTAAGAACCCTGGACACCTCTAATTGGGGACTTTAGCAAAGCTGAGTCACAATCTGAAAAGGTTTACCCAATTATGTGTCTGTGGCATTTATGTATCCGGTGGTAATACTGGAAAACAAAGTGCTTAGGGCCACGGCCAAGACTCATAAAGTAGCTGTGTTCAAGAATCAACATACTAAACTAGGAGAATAAATAACACTATCTGAATTCTGAGTTCCTATAGATGCCAATCATTCTGAACTTCAAAGGATAAAGTGAGATGCCAAAACTGTTCAGAGGCAAAAAGCTACTAGTCCCGCTCATCTGATTGGAGCTAAGTTTCATTGATATTTTGGGATTTATAGTATATTCTCTTCTTTTTATCCTATTTGATTTTTAGTTTCTTGGGGACAAGCAACAATTTAAGTTTGGTGTTGTGATGAGCGAAAAATTTATACGCTTTTTGGCATTGTTTTTATGTAGTTTTTAGTATGATTTAGTTAGTTTTTAATATATTTTTAGTAGTTTTTAAATAAAAATCATATTTCTAGAATTTACCATGAGTTTGTGTGTTTTTCCTGTGATTTCAGGTAATTTCTGGCTGAAATGGAGGGACCTGAGCAAAAATCTGATTCTGAGGCTGAAAAGGGACTGCAGATGCTGTTGGATTCTTACCTCCCTGCACTCAAAGTGGATTTTATGGAGCTACAGAAACCCAAATGGCGCGCTCTCAATTGCTTTGGAAAGTAGACATCCAGGGCTTTCCAGCAATATATAATAGTCCATACTTTGCTCAAAGATAAATGACGTAAACTGGCGTTCAATGCCAGTTTCATGCTCCATTCTGGCGTTAAACGCCAGAAACAGGTTACAAGTTGGAGTTAAACGCCCAAAACAGGCTACAACTTGGCGTTTAACTCCAGAAACAGCCTAGGCACGTGTAAAGCTCAAGTCTCAGCCCCAGCACCCACCAAGTGGGTCCCGGAAGTGGATTTCTGCACTATCTATCGTAGTTTACTCATTTTCTGTAAACCTAGGTTACTAGTTTAGTATTTAAACAACTTTTAGAGATTTATTTGGATCTCATGACATTTTTAGATCTGAACTTTGTATCCTAGACGGTATGAGTCTCTAAACTCCATTGTTGGGGGTGAGGAGCTCTGCTGTGTCTCGATGAATTAATGCAACTATTTCTGTTTTCTATTCAAACACGCTTGTTTCTATCTAAGATATTCATTCGCACTTCAATATGATGAATGTGATGATCCGTGACACTCATCACCATTCTCAACCTATGAACGCATGCCTGACAACCACCTCCGTTCTACCTTAGATTGAATGAGTATCTCTTGGGTTCCTGGCTCATGAGTCTGATCGCCTCTCTTGACAACAGAACTTTAAGATCCGTGAGACCAGAGTCTTCGTGATATAAGCTAGAATCTATTGGCAGCATTCTTGAGATCCGGAAAGTCTAAACCTTGTCTGTGTTATTCTGAGTAGGATCCGAGAAGGGATGACTGCAACGAGCTTCAAACTCGCGAATGCTGGGTGTAGTGACAGACGCAAAAGGATCGATAGATCCTATTCCATCACAAGTGAGAACCGACAGATGATTAGCCATGTACATGGACCTTTTTCACTGAGAGGATGGATGGTAGCCATTGACAACGGTGGTCCACCAACATACAGTTTGTCATGGAAGGAGCCTTGCGTGCATGAAGAAGATGACGGTAGGAAAGCAGAGATTCAGAAGACAAAGCATCTCCAAAACTCTAATATATTCTCCATTACTGCATAACAAGTATTTATTTCATGCTCTTTTATTCTTCGCAATTCAAACTAATAATCATAATTGATATCCTGACTAAGAGTTACAAGATAACCATAGCTTGCTTCAAACCGACAATCTCCGTGGGATTCGACCCTTACTCACATAAGGTATTACTTGGACGACCCAGTGCACTTGCTGCTTAGTGGTACAAGTTGTAAAAAGTGTGATTTGCAATTTTGTGCACCAAATACCATAGCATAACATTAGTGTAGGTTAGGAGTAGCGGTAGATAGCTTTAGTATAGTTTTTCTTTAAGTTTTTCATCATCTCTGCTAGGGTTTATACTAGGGTTACTCTTTATAGTTACATTGTTTTTACTCTTTCTTATAATTCAAGTTATAGTTCAATTTCACTTCTCTTTTACAATTTCTATTTCTTGTTGATGAATTTGATTATTAATGATTGCTACATGCTTTCTTGAGTCTTTATTGTTGATTGAGATCATTTGTTGCTTTTGGTTCCAAGCTTTTTCTCATTTTTCCCATATTTAAGGTTTTTGCCCACCAGGAACTACTTGGTGTGCGTGCACTTCACCTATGCGAGCGCCACCAGCAGAAAGCATATCCTAGTGCGTGCGTGCACACCATGGCGTGCGTATGCAGACTTTCAAAAAAGCACCAGGTGTACGTGCGCACAAAGGCATGCGTACGCACAGGTAAAGTTTTTGCTACTGCTGGGTGCGTGCACATAGCAGTGTGCGTAGGCACATACCAGAAAACCTGATTCTACTGCATCTTAGAAAGTTTTCAGTTTTTAGCACCACATTTCTGGCATCCATAACTTCCTCTATAGAATTTGGTTTTTCGCAAAATTTATATCATTCTCAAGCTTATAAAACCCTCTTTAGTTTGAAATAATTCTCATTTTCATCCAAACTTTGAGGAGAAAGTTATGGACTACCAAAGTTCATCAAAAATCAATTCTTACCAAAATATACCAAACCTCCACTTTTACCAAAATCTCATTTTCAACCAAAACAATTCCCATGCCATTAATCACCAAACCTGCACTTTCCAACATAATATATCCTTTTTCATTACCACACCAACCACAATCACAATTATGCGTCATACCAATCAATGAAACTCATACATTTCCCAAAATTCACCATTCAAACTATAAGTAACAGCTTTCAAATTCACTTACTTATATCCTCAAATCATGCAACAACAATCCATCTATCATCACTAACCAACCAACAAGCATCAAATCAAGCACGTTCATCAACAAGATACTAAACATCAAATATACACCTGCATTCCAACTTATCCTATGGTTCTCTAGCCTAAGTTTTCACACGACATTATATATTGTACATGCGCAACCTAAACCATACCTTGGCCGCTTTTACTTATTGTCCAAAGCCACACTTAAGCCACATACACAGCTCCTCAATCCATAAGATCACCAAGACTTGACACCAATCGAAGGCCTCCAATGTCCACAATATCAAATTCCAATTACAACACACCACCTAATACAAATATACAACACATATATATAGCCAACTCAATATCTATTGGACAAATTCAGAATTTAGATAGAGTTATAGTTTCCTCACCTTACCCATGCTTTGTATAAGCAAGAGTGAACATGTTCCTCAAGCTAATTCAAACCTAAATACCGAAATTTGACAATTTTCAATACCTTTGTTCATAGATTTCGAAACTGAAAGTGAAGAAATTGAGGAAGAAAACATGGCTTCCTTACCTCACAAGGTTCCGGGCTTTGTAAAGCTCAACGACGCGAATGCGTGGTCATAAACGGTGTGGCAATCGGAGCTCCGGATCAAAAGTTACATGAATTTGAATGAAATCAAGGGTTTTTGTGAATTTAATTTCCTTCTTCTCCCTTGTCGCTGAGCTTCAGCATTCTTTGCATGCAGAGGAAGGATAAGTGAGCTGAAGCTCACTTAAATGAGTGGTTGGTTGGGCCCATGGGCCCAGTTTGGATTCGGTTCGACCGGTTTGGCTCGTTCGACCCAATCTTGGGCCAAATTCTTTGAAATTAGTGTCAAAATTCTCGATTTGATAAGCTTTATCCTAATTTAATATAAAATTCACATTTTTAATTTTCTTTATTAAAATTTAATTTGTTGACTAATTATTTGCTAATTTTACGGGGTTTACATCCTACCCACCTAATTAAGAATTTTGTCCTCAAAATTCAAATTCAATTATCTGAAAATAGGTGTGGGTAGTCCTTTGGCATATTCAGAGTTTCTTGAAGCTGACCTCGTTACTCGGAACGTCTATCTCCTTTCATTTAAACTGGCTTAGGTTGTAAGACATGAATTTGTTTTAGAAGCGTGTTTCAGAAGTTACGAAATATGGAGTACATTGAATAGGTTCGAAAGGACGGCAGAAAACTACTTGGCATGCCACTGACCTTCAACACTCTCTAAAAATTGAAATGGGCTAACTTAGCGAGGTTCAACTTCTTAGTTTTTGATTGCTCATCCAATTCTAGTTCGTTGAAGTAATCTTCAGAAATAGGTATCCTCTTCCTTCCAACTTGAGAAGTCTTCTTTTAGATATGCCTAACTCTTTTGTCGGCTTTCATAATGAGAATCCTTACTCAAATTTGCATAACTTTTTCTCCGTTGTCTCGGCTATCAAATTCAGGAACTAAGACGTTTGATGCTCTAGTTTCCAATTAATACATAGGTGTTTAGCGTACTGTGAAGTCTCACCTTCTCCCTGATGTATAGTCTCGTTAATATCCCTAATAAATAGTTTGCTCTGATGGGCAAAATGGGCTTGGTCACTTGACCCACGATTTCCTAATAGCATTACTTTTTGTCCTCAACCTCGGTAATCTATTACGAAATCGATAGGTATTCTCTTTTATCTTTAACATAGAACCTTCGACGGTTGTAGCATTTCGAACGGCTTCGGATGGTCTCTCTTTTCTTTTTCATGCTTCAAACATGTAATAACATGGATTGCCACTTCCTTCTCTACTTCTGGTTGCTCAAAATACCTTCTTGGATTCGTGGTACGTTTTATTAAGTTCAGAGCTAATTCAAAAATCCTCTCTCGTAAGTTTCGGACAATAGTTTCTCGTCTCAACTTTCGATTTCGACACATAACTCTCTCTTGGTATCCACTTAATTCAACATGCTTCAATTATTGCGCTCCCTAAATTCTTGAATCTACGATCTCTATTTCGGCATTCGGTATATAAATCTCTTCTTAATTCTCTTTTGTTTACCAGACTTCGACATCTTTGGCGGCTCCTTATTGTCTCATTACGCGTCTCGTATCTCATCAATACCACATTGTAAACTGGCAATGGATTTAGTCTGACACTTCCACTCCACACTCTCATTCTCCAACTTAGAACTTTAACTCATCTAACATTCCCTCCTTTGAAATATATGTCCAAGAATTCCTTAGAAACTTCTTGCTTAGGACGTCTACTACAACCTCATGATGTTGCATCAGCACGCATCTCAAGTCCTCCAATAATACATCGTATTCATTCCCTAAATGCTTCATTAGGCTTAAGTGTTATAAGCATTGACATAAAGATCAATCTTCTATCTATGGCTCGGAGGCTTCCATCATATCCTAGTATTTCGTTCACATGGTTCACCTCATTTGATCTATCTAGTCACGGGCAATACGATCGGCGAGGATTAAGGCTCTAAATTCCCTAGTAATATCGCTGGTTCATTTTCATGTTCAAAAGTCTTGCTTTAAAGAATTGACACTCTAATAGTTGCATCCAAGAGTTATGCGTGACACAAAATCCAATACGAGTTGATTTTTCAAAGAAATGTTATGTTCAAAGAGATGAACGAGTAATATGAACAATGTTCACAAGGAATCAAAAGAAAGTCTTGCATACAGTTAGCCGGAGTTGTACAGAACTAATGAAATGCACAAGAAGAGAAACCTAGTTGCATCTCAGCGGAGAAGTTCAAATCGAAGCTTGAATAAAAAGAATAAGACATATCTAATTAAATAGGTTCTAGTTGGCCTTAAAGGAATGCGAGTTTCTACAAGAGAGCAACTTCACGCACCGCAGGTTTCCAGGATTAAAAGATTATGTGATTATATTAGGATGAGTCCAGGCTTATTCCAAAAGAGGCAAGCTTTATACAAGTAAGGAATAAAATTAGAAGAATGATGAATTGGGCTTTTACAGGAAAAGATTCAAGATAGAGTTTTCAATGTAAGCTATAAGAGAAAAGTTAGATTAAGTCATGAAGATTAGTTGGCACACTCTCACGAAGAAACACTTAGTTGGACAATTCTCTCTTCTAGTACTCCATTTAACTCGATCCTGAGTTCTACTGATTATAATGATGTCTTCACTTATGGTGCAATCAACACTGATCCGACTTTCAGCACTAAGTCTATCGCAAACTCATGTTCTCTCTAAGGTGGAAATTCTGGTACATCTTCAAGAATGGTCTCAAAAACTCTCTCGTATAGAAATTTGATCTCACCTTTACTTGTCTCTTAACAAATTAGCAACTAAAGGTTGAATCCGCTCTATTCCTCTTCCTCGAAGCCTTAAGGTCACTGGGTTTCAAACGGTAACTCCGCATAGCTCTTGACAGTTCCAATTCTTTAGGTATAATCCACCCTGCTTCCACTGCGTCATTCTGATTCTTAGCCTTCAAGAACCTAGCCACTTCTCTAGGTTGGCTAAGTATCACTCCGTTTCAACAACTAATAGCCTTCAACCAACTATCGACTTGGGCTTTACGCTTATCAACACTTATCATGTATTACGAATGAATATCACATATTAATGATATGCAAGGAAGTTCGAAATTCCACTGGTATTTCATGGTTACCTCTGGTCTGAGAATCGGATTCGGCTGCATCCTGGCGTTTCCTGTGGGGACAGTCTTGAGCTATATGCCCTGGCTTCCCGCACTTGTAACATACATCTGGCCTGGCCCTATGCGGCTCGTCTAGAGCAGTATCTTCATAGCCTTCATGTAGCATCACCTACTACATGGAGTAACCTTCTGGAAATTGGCTCTTCTTAACTAATTCAGTGAAATTCGTTAGCCTTTGCGAATACACGTAGTTAAAGATATCTCTCCTAAGTCCTTTCTCATACTGAGCACACATCCACTCCTCACAGTCGGCTGGATTTCCTTGACAAACTCTTGAGAAATGGCAAAGGTTGTCGAATTCATGGGTATATTCAGCAACGGACATATCCTTTTGCTTCAGCTGCGTTAACTCCAACCCCTTTGCAGTGTGAAGTGCATGCAAGAAATATTTCTCGTAAAATTTCGTCTTGAATTTACTCCAAGGGACATCTGTTAACTCCACCTGCAAGGTATGACATAACACCTGCCACCAATTCTGAGAATCTCCCTCTAACATGTAGGTCACTATTTCCACTAACTGTATTTCAGGAACGTGCTCAGTGTACAAAAACCTCTCCATGTCTCGAAACCACTGATCAGCCTCCAACGCATTGGTACTTACATTAAACTGAGGTGGACCACTCTTGAGGAAATCAGTAAGGGTCATAGATCTATAGCATTTACCTATGTTGCTTCCATCAGCACCTGAGCTTCCATCTCGAGGTCCTTGCATCGGTTCGGTCATAAGATTTTCCCTCCAGTTACCTCGCTCGGTTCCCCAAGATGACATTTGGTCCCTGTTCACACCAAACAATTGATATTAAGGTGATCTGTCTCAATATCTCAAGTTTAGTGCTTAAGAGTCCCAAATGCATGCTCACGAACATGTATGCTACACATATCAGTTAGATATCCTAATAGCACATAGACACACACACAGAGATTGTACAAGAGCATAATCAGTCCGTCCTCAGGCTCTATAGGAATGAACTGCTCTGAAACCATAATGTAACACCCTACCACATAGAGTCTTACGCTTAAGTCATAAAGCTAAGGTGGCAAGGTATTACGACCTCTAACAGTAATAATTTATATATATATATATATATAATGGTATTGAAAAGGAGTAATATACGAGGAGCCTTGAAAAACAGGTAAAACAAAATCATAAAATAAAAAGCGCAACGCTCAGAAAATGAGGTACTTGCATGCAAAGAAATCTAAAGTTTAGAAGTACAGAATAAACAGAAAGTGAGAATAGAGAACCAAGGATACAAAATAACTAGCTGCTAACTCAGCCTGCGAAGCCAAGGCTGGCCGGAGAATATTTATATATATATATATATATATATATATATATATATATATATACATATTCCAAAAACCCAAAATACATAAATGAAAACCCTAACTCTCCTTAAACCTCTAAGAGGAACAAATAAACAAGTTATTCGGAGAGAAAGTTAAGTACACATATACGTAAACTAAACAGCAAAAGAAACCCAGAACCCACTTCACTTCAGAAGTCCAGATGCCTACTGAGGAGCCTTCGGACCTGCATCTGAAAAATAAGAACACAGTATAGAGTGAGAATCGGAGGTTCTCAGCATGGTAAAGGTGCCACGCACATAGTATATAAGGTCCTGGGAATGCCAGAGGCAATCCTAGAACGCCAACTCTCAAATTATAAAGCTTAAATTACTAAACAGAAGTCATAAAAAAGTGGTCTTCTAGGGAAATCTAAACCTAGCTTAAACTTTAACTTTAACTCTAAACCTGCCTACCTTTCCTCCGCACCTCTATCTCCGATGATTTATGTTCCGAGGGTTACCTGAAACTGTAGGTCGATCTCGGACGAGATCTTCTATACTGGTCGGAGATGACGTGTCTGGCTGATGGGTGGCGGCCGGAGCTGTCGTGTCTGACTTGTTGGACTGGCTGCACTGCTGATTCTTAGTCACTGAAGGGTGGGGGGTACCTGCAAGAGACTCCGATGCTTAAGTTAGCATGGGTATTAAACAGGTTTTTAGTAGAATCAGAGTATGAGTTATACCTGGGTGCTCCAGTGTATTTATAATGGTGAGAAGTGACCTTTTTAGATAAGATAAGTTAGTTATCTTATCATTGAGTTGAGCTCAGCTTATCTTTTAAGGGAACCGCCCTTATCTCTATAGGCTTGGACTGCCTTTGGATTTGGGTCGTGTTCCTCTATTTAGGCCCCTTACTGGGCTTTTCTGTCGATTCGATCGACCTCTTTGAGAAGAGGTCGAAAGCCTGACTTGAAGAGATCGGTTGCTTTATTACTGAACATCCCAGATCGGGTAGCTCGACCCAGGGTATGAATAGTGCCCCTGCTTGAGCTCGGTCTTCTGCTTTGAGGTCGAATCTTTGACTTCGATCTTTCTCTAGCGAAGCCGAACACGAGCATTTTGTCGATTCCTTTCTTTGTAGAGCCTTTTTTGAATGTGGAACATTTTCTTCTAAAAGCGCGCGCATTTTACATCAGCGCTTTGTTCTTGAGAACGTGTGAGGGTTTAATACCTTCATTAATTGATATTAATTGCCCCGTTTCCCTTGGCTTTTATTTTGAATTTTTGCAATCAGAAACGGTTTCTCTCCTTCATTTTGCTTTGTAACTTCTCCCTTCGTTTTCTCGCTTTCTGTTTTTTGCCTATAGCTTGGCCTTTTCTTTGTGTTGCGGCGTCATTCAGCGATTTGGTGATTCCTTCTTTCCATCTTCAATTTTTCTGAAGCTTTCCGCTTTTTTCCAGGTTGGTTCTATTTACAGTTTCTTCACTTTTTTCGTTGCTTTGCCTTTGGTTTTCTTTGTCATTTGACTGCATGTTGAAAAAAGCTTGAACCTTTCTATGATCTTGTGTTTACTTGTCGCTGTGATGTGTTTTTTATTTTTCGTTTTTATGCATATTCCTGGTATTTCTGTTTGAGGCTTCCTAGGGCTTTGCATGTTCTACTGTTGCTTCTAGTGCCAGACAAAGAAACTGTATCTTGCTCACAATTTCAAAAGATTGCCCCTGGACTTCTGCTCTGTTTTGGTGGCTTTCCTTGTTGCTGTACCTTTGTAGGAGATAACGATACCCATAATTTAATCTTCGCCTTTTGTTCGGAGTGCGTTTTCTTGACTTCCTCTTGATGCTTTTGTTGCTTGTTAGTTCTGTCTGAGACTATGAATTTTGGGAGGTAATTATTTTGATGATTTTTGATTTGTAACTCGCGACTTTTCTTCTCTGAGTGTTATCTTCCTGTCAGGTCGTGTAGAGATGTAAACTTGTAGTGTTTCCTTGAGTCCTCGCTCCCTAACTTGCCCTAAAAAGGATGCCCCTGGATCTCTAGTGTGAGTCCCGGCGTTTTCCTTTTGTTTGTATTGCTCCGAATCTTGCTTGTCCGAGCTGTTCTGAGATGTTTTATTTTTATCCGAGATGTTTTTGGGTTAGTAATCTATTTTCTTCTCTTCTTGCTGTAGGACTAGTTAACTTTATGTCTTCTCGCAAGAATATTGTTGAGACATCTTTCCAGGTCCCTGAGGGCATAGCTGATTGGGTGGATTTAATGGTTCTTTTGTGTGTTTCTTTGGTTGATTCTGAATTTTGTCAGCAGCTTAGGCAATTTTATAGGGTTTGTAGTAGTGCTGGTGAGGAAAAGAATTACGAACTTGTACCTCCCACTTCTGAAGAGAGAGTTTGTTTCTCTACTTGGGTTGCTGGAGATCGCCCTTTTTTCTATGCTTACGATTTCTTTTTCGGCCCGATGAGTATCACCCTTCCTTTTACTGATTTTGAGACCAACCTATTATGGTCATGGACTGTTGCTCCTTCCCAACTTCACCCCAATTCTTGGGGTTTTATAAAAATCTTCCAATTGTTGTGTCATGGATTCGGTATTCCTGCCTCGCAATCTCTTTTCTTCTATCTCTTTGTTTTGACGAAGCCTGGGATAGAAAAGAAAAAGCTGCTTGGGTTTCTTTCCGAGCTTCCCAGGGAAAGAAGGTCTTCTCTATGTTTGATGAATCTTTTCGTGATTTTAAAAATTACTTTTTTAAAGTCCGAGCTGTTGAAGGAGCTCGGCCGTTTTTTCTGGATGAAAATGACGAGCCCGCCTTTCCCTTGGAATGGCAAAAGGACGTGAGGGTATCTAGATATTCATGGGAAATGTTGGATGAGGCTGAGCAAGCTTTCATGACTATTCTGGAAGAGACCTGGGGTCAGCCTCCCCATCTCGACACAGAAGTTTTTAACCAACCCCTCTCTCCTCCGAACTGAGCTGGGTTGTTAATTTTTTTATTTTCCTCTTTTATCTGCTCCTATACTGTTTGCAAGCTCTTTTCTGATTTGTTAATTGATTCCTTACTGCTTGTGTTTCACTTTGCAGAGATGATTAAGGATAATGAATCTATGAAGGCCTTCAAAAGGGCGAAGAAAGCTACCGCAGCAAAAAACATCTCGGCCAAGGCAGACGGAGAGGGATCTTCCCAGGCTCAGTCGAAGCCGTCTGTTCTGAGCTCTCCTGGGGCGAGGAAGGTAATCCCAACTCCCCGGGTTCATTTGATTGATCCTCTCCAAGCTTCTGTTGTTACTTCTGGTGCTCCTCCCAACAAAAAGCAAAAAACCATTGAGCCTTTCAACCTTGATGCCCTGGATTTTGACACAGTCGAGTTCGTAGATCAGCAGATCGGTCCTTACGGTGTCCTCCCTATGGATGATGTATCGCTCCTTCGCTATTTGGACTTTATAACTCGGAGTAGTGTTAAGATGGCGCACATGGGGGCTGCCTTGTACCGAACTGCCCAAAATCTTCCTCTTCATTTCACCAAAGCCTTCATGGAGGAGGATAAACAGGAGTTTGATCAGATGAAAGGCTTGAAGGAGGGGCTCAAAGCGAAAGTGTCCAAACTGGAGAAAGAGCTAGAGAGCGAGAAGGCTAGCTCCCTTGCCTTGGCGGCTTCTGTGAGGTTGGCCGAGGACACGGCATTGAGGCATAAAGATAGCTATGTTACATCCTATCGAGAGTTAATGCGTCTGAGGGAGGAGTTGGAGTCTGCCTGAGCTGATTACTCCGAGCTCCAAGGTCACCTTGTCGGAAGCGTGAATGCTGCTTATGAGAACCTGAAGGAGCAGGTTCGAATTCTGGCTCCCGAGGTCGATCTGTCTCTCTTTAGCTTGGACAATGTTGTGAGGGATGGTAAGATTGTCCCTGATGACTCGGATGATGATGATGTTGAACCTTTCCCTGTGCCTGCCGCTAAAGTGTCAACTTCTTCAGTTCCTTCAGCGGAGGTCGGTCGTCCCGTATCCGATCCGGACTGTCAAATCCTGAATCGAGATGATGGGACCGTGGATGCTGTGCCCATTCAGACTCGCCCTCCTTCTCCCCATGCTGATGCTACCGGGAAGGATTCTGATGTTTAACTGGACTTTTTTATCTTGATTATGTAGATAGCCCGGCTTGTGGGCTTTTAAACTCTTTATTTTGTAAATTTTTTTTTGCTGACCGTTGACACTTGTTTAGTTGCTTGTTTAGCAACCTTAGGCTGAAAAACAAAAATAGCTTCCAAGTTCTTGGGGCTGATTTGGGTAGCCCTTTTGGTTTTGTTTTTATCACAACTTCGCGCTTTTAGTATTATGTCGATCTTTATCTTGTCGAGGCACTTTTTCTAGGCTTTTAGTAGTGCTGGAGCCTTGTTGTTCGATCTCTTTGAGTTGATTTTGTGCTTGTGGCTTTGATTCCTTTGAGGCAACAAACAGAATCCTGTTTTGTTTGGACCTTTTGTGAGGTCTCTGCCAAGTATTACTTTTTGTAGCCTTCGCACTTTATGTGGGTCGACTTTGTCATGTCGGACCCTTCCAAGTTACTTTTGTAATCCTCTTTCTTGGACTTTGTTCAGGTCTCTTTTAGGGATTACGTTTATAACTTTTATGTCTTGGGCCGACTTCATCATATCGAATTAAGTTATTTCGTAATCCTCTTTTTTGGACTTTGTTCAAGTCTCTTTCAGGGATTACTTCTATAACTTTATGTTTTGGGCCGACTTCGTCATGTCGGGCCCTTCTAAGTTATTTTTGTAATCCTCTTTCTTGGACTTTGTTCAGGTCTTTTTCAAGGATCACTTCTATAACTTTATGTTTTGGGCCGACTTCGTCATGTCGAGCCATTCTAAGTTAAAGTAATCCTCTTTTATAGGGTTGGCCAGACCTCTTTCTAGGGTATACTTATAACTTGGTTTGACTTGGTCCGACTTCTTAACGTCGGCCAGTCTTTTAAGTAATTATTTAGCAATCCATTAGGACCTCGTCAGGTCCTTTCTCCGGATCACTTTCGATAACTTCTTGCATTATTTTGTTTTCATCTTTGCCGATTTGTAGAAGGTGGGTTAAATCCTCGATTAGTCGACCTTTAGATGAATTTGGTTTTCATCTTTGTTGGTCTTTATCGTGATTGTGCAGTGCATTTGTTTCACTTTCTGCCAATCTGTCGCTTTATAATCGGACGATGAATGTTTTAGATTAATGTGTCTTGAAGACTGATGAGCGGATAATTTATACGCTTTTTGGCATTGTTTTTACATAGTTTTTAGTATGATTTAGTTAGTTTTTAATATATTTTTATTAGTTTTTAAATAAAAATCACATTTCTGGACTTTACTATGAGTTTGTGTATTTTTCTGTGATTTTAGGTAATTTCTGGCTGAAATTGAGGGACTTGAGCAAAAATCAGGTTCAGAGGTTGAAGAAGGACTGCAGATGCTACTGGATTCTGACCTCCCTGCACTCAAAGTGGATTTTCTGGAGCTACAAAACTCCAAATGGTGCACTCTCAATTGCGTTGGAAAGTAGACATCTAGGGATTTCCAGCAATATATAATAGTCCATACTTTGCCCGAGTTTAAATGGCGCAAACTGGCGTTCAACGCCAGTTCCATGTTGCATTCTAGAGTTAAACGCAAAAAACAGATTGCAAAGTGGAGTTAAACGCCAAAAATAGGTTACAAACTGGCGTTCAACTCCAAGAGAAGCCTCTACACGTGTAAAGCTCAATGCTTAGCCCAAGCACACACCAAGTGGGCCCCGGAAGTGGATTTCTGCATCATTTACTCATTTCTATAAACCCTAGTAACTAGTTTAGTATAAATAGGACTTTTACTATTGTATTTTATCATCTTTGGACGTTTAGTTTTGAGATCATGGAGGCTGGCCTCTCGGCCATGCCTGGACCGTTATCACTTATGTATTTTCAACGGTAGAGTTTCTACACACCATAGATTAAGGTGTGGAGCTCTGCTGTTCCTCGAGTATTAATGCAAAGTACTATTGTTTTTCTATTCAATTCAAGCTTATTCCTATTCTAAGATATTCATTCGCACCCAAGAACATGATGAATGTGATGATTATGTGACGCTCATCACCATTCTCACTTATGAACACGTGCCTGACAACCGCTTCCTTTCTACATGAAGATGAGATAGAATGAGTATCTCTTAGATATCTAATACAGGGGACCGAGTCCGAGATATTAGAGTCTTCGTGGTATAAGTTAGAACTAATGGACGGCCATTCCTGAGATCCGGAAAGTCTAAACCTTGTCTGTGGTATTCCGAGTAGGATCTGGGAAGGGATGGCTGTGACGAGCTTCAAACTCGCGAGTGCTGGGTGTAGTGATAGACGTAAAAGGATAGTAAATCTTATTCCAGTATGATCGAGAACCGACAGATGATTAACCATGCAGTGACAGCGCATTAGACCATTTTCATAGAGACGACGGGATGTAGCCATTGACAACGGTGATGCCCAACATACAGCTTGCCATGGAAAGGAGTAGGAATAATTGGATGAAGACAGCAGGAAAGCAGAGGTTCAGGAGGAACGAAAGCATCTCTATACGCTTATCTGAAATTCTCACCAATGAATTACATAAGTATCTCTATCCTAGTTTATATTTTATTTATATTAATTATCAATTCACCATAACCATTTGAATCCGCCTGACTGAGATTTACAAGGTGACCATAGCTTGCTTCAGGCCGACAATCTCCGTGGGATCGACCCTTACTCACGTAAGGTTTATTACTTGGATGACCCAGTGCACTTGCTGGTTAGTTGTGCGAAGTTGTGACAAAGTGTGATTCACGTTTGAGAGCACCAAGTCTTTGGTGCCATTGTTGATGATCGCAATTTCGTGCACCAATTTTTTGGCGCCGTTGCCGGCGAGGGAACGAACAACAATTTCGCATTTGTTTCCGGCAACAACAGTGCTAAGTTTTTGGTCCGGCAACAACACCAAGTTTTTGGCGCCGTTGCCGGGGATTGTTCGAGTTTGGACAACTGACGGTTCATCTTGTTGCTCAAATTAGGAACAGGGATAAAGACATTCTTATTGAAGTTGATCCTGAACCTGAAAGGACTCTAAAGAGGAAGCTAAGAGAAGCTAAAACATAACACTCTGAAGAGGACTTTACTGAAATTTTCGAAAAAAAACTTGAAATGGCCAAAACCAATAACAATGGTGGAGGTGCAAGGAAGATTTTTGGTGACTTTACTGCACCAAATTCCAACTTACATGGAAGAAGCATCTCAATCCCTACAATTGGAGCAAACAATTTTGAGCTAAAGCCTCAATTAGTTTCTCTGATGCAACAGAACTGCAAGTTTCATGGATTTCTATCAGAAGATCCTTTTCAGTTCTTAATTGAATTCTTGCAGATCTGTGATACTATAAGACCAATGGGGTTGATCCCGAGGTCTACAGGCTTATGCTTTTCCCGTTTGTTGTTAGAGACAGAGCTAGAATATGGTTGGACTCTCAACCTAAAGATAGCCTGAACTCTTGGGATAAGCTGGTCACGGCTTTCTTAGCCAAGTTTTTTCCTCCTTAAAAGCTTAGCAAGCTTAGAGTGGATGTTCAAACCTTCAAACAAAAAGAAGGTGAATCCCTCTATGAAGCTTGGGAGAGATATAAGTGATGGAAGCAGAAATTGGCGAATAAAAAATTGTTAATTTATATACGTTGCAAGTATAGTTCTTAACTTGCCAGAAATCTGCCTATCAATTTAGAAAGATGTCACAGAAATTTAAAATTAAAATACTGGGAGTATGAATCCCGGGTCGTCTCCCAACGCGTTGCAGAAAAGTGTGCTATTTTATTAATCAGATGTTCTCAAAGAGGTTTGAGTTGAGTAAACAGGAAATTAAATTGGTGAATTTGAATAATGTAAATAAAAGCCTTGACTGGGAGTTGATTAGTTAGAATCCCTATTATTGTTGGAATACTCTAAAGATTAATTGACAATTAAAGGTTGTCCTGTTTAGTTATCCTTTACTAGGTAAGGGAAAGTCAAACAAGTTGGAATGCTACGTCTGTTCACAAGTTGCAATCAACTTAATTAAAAGAAATTGGTGTTAGTGACTAGAAGGCAATCCAACCATAAACCCAATTTCAATTTTTCTTTTAAGCTTTCCAACTCAAGGGTTCCTTTCAATCAACACGCCATCAAGTTAGGGAACTACTCGCTTATTGTGAATGTAAAATTCATAGCATATGAAAAGGAATTAAAGAGAGACATTGTAAATAAAAATCAAAATAGTCAATTAAAAATAAAAGTGATCCTTGTATTAAATAATCCTAAAAATATTCCAATGGTAAAATTAAACAAAGCAAAGGACATGGAAGAGTAAAGCCAAGTAAAGAAAACGAACTAGAATGACGAAGTCTTGATGAGGTAATAACTCTTCTCAATATCCCAATGCAAAAGCAAGAGAAAATTAAAATCCTAAGAACTATGAATGTGTAGAGAGAAAACCTAGGGGAGGAGTAGAAACTAGATCTAAAACTAAAAACTCTGTAGAATAAATGTTGTGTTGGTTTCTGCATGTTCTCTGGCTCTAGTCTGCTGTTCTGGGCCGAAAACTAGGTCAAAATAGGGTCCAAAATCGCCCCCAGCAAATTCTGCAGATTATGCAGATCGCGCATGTCACGCGATCGCGTCATCCATGCGGATGCATCATTCGCGTTTTTCCCTGCCACGCGTTCGCGTCGTCCACGCCTCCGCGTCGCTTGTGATTTTCCATTCCGCGCGGTCGCGTGAGCCATGCGGCCGCGTCACTGCGATTTCTCCTCTTGTGCGCGGTCGCGTGAGCCATGCGGCCACGTCACTTCTCGCTGGTTATCTCTTCAATTTCTTGTGTTCCTTCCATTTTTGCTAGCTTCCTTTCCAATCTCTAACTCATTCATGCCCTATAAAGCCTGAAACGCTTAACACACAGATCATGGCATCGAATGGAATAAAGGAGAATTAAAATGCATAATTAAAAGTCCCTAGGAAGCAGTTTTCAATCATGTAATAATTTCAGGAAGGAAATATAAATGCATGCTAAATTAATGAATAAGTGGGTAAGGATCATGATAAAACCACACAATTAAACACAATATAAACCATAAAATAGTGGTTTATCAATCTCCCCACACTTAAACATTAGCATGTCCTCATGCTTAATTGAAGGAGATAAAATAAATAAGTATGAACATGTAGAAACTCATGCAATGCAATACAATCCTATATATATGAATGCAACTATATGATTCTTGCCTACTTGATCAAAAGTAAATAGGCTCTTCAAAACAATTGCAAATCAAATTCCACTAATTCTATCATTATACAGTAAGACAGATAAAAGTGCAAGAAGATAGCTCATGAAAGCAGGGAACATGGAAATTCAAGCATCGAACCCTCACTGATGATGTATGTACGCTCTAATCTCTCTAGTGTATAGGGTAAACACTCTATCCTTCTCTAATCATGCTCTCTAACTTTTATTTTTCTCCTAACCAATCAACAACAGTTAATATACCAATGCAAACATCATGAGGTCTTTTCAAGGTTGTAATGGGGCCAAGGTAGCGGTAGGGATACATATATGGTTAAGTGAGCTTATAAATTGAATCTTTAATTAACCCAAGCTTTAACCTAACCTATATATATTTAGTGTAACCTTAGAATTCATACCTAGCTACCCAGAATTCCCTTTTACATTCCATACTCATGTATCAACTTTTTATTTTAATTTTATCATATGTGCATCGATCTTTGAATTCTTAATTCAGCATTGGGGTAATTTTGTCCCCTTATTTATTTATTAATTTTTTTCTAGACATAAAAATAAACATAGCTTATCAATGCACATAGATTTTTAATTCTTATAGTTTCACATGAGTAGGTATCCAAATTCCCATTGCATTATCATGATACATTCCCTTAATAACTTTTGTTCCCACAATTTCCCATATTTAACTAGTACACACAATTTTATCTTAAGCTAACCAAAGATTCAATTTGGGATAGACAATTGTTTTTTCGCTTAAGGCTAGTATTGTGGTGAAATATAGAACAAACGGGATTTAAAGGCTCAAAGTGGTTAACAAAGGTAATTAAAAAGGGTAGGCTTAATTTGGATAAGTGAGTTTAAACAAATAATGGCATCAATCATATGCAAGCATACAAATATAATAAATATTGGACATATAGGGTGAAACAAAATATAGATTACAATCATAGAGAAGTAAACTCACAAGAATAAAATATTTATGGTTAAATAATGTAACCATGCATAAAGGCTCAATTCTTCACAGGTTGTGTGTTCTTTAGCTCAAAAATCATGTTCCAAATACAACTTCAAGCAGATTTATCATAAAAAAATTTTTAAAAATTAGTAAAATTTTGTTCCAAAGATAGAGTCTTAGAAGAAACTTATTGTCTTTTCAATCAAGTAGAACATGCATGCAACTAACCTATTACTATGCAATTTATCCTATTCTATAAAAGAAAGAAAATCTAACTAAAATATCCTAATTTATTGGTGCTAGGGAAGAGAAATTACCTCCGGAAGTCAGGTACTGACCGATCTCCCCACACTTAAGGCTTTGCACCGTCCTCGGTGCCATCTGTCAGGAACAGGGGTGGGTTGGTAGCAGTATCTCCACAGTTGGGACCATCATGGCTCCCTGTGCTTGTAAAGGAAGTGGAGTCCGGGGTGTCTGAGTCCTTGAAGTGTCCCTTGAGTAGCTTCTTGAGGTGTTTGAATCGGCGCTCGTTACGGCGCTCTCTTATCTTAGCTTTGTGTTCTTGCCGATCTAACCTTTTGATTATCTGCTGGAGCAGTTCATCTGTTGTAGGTGCTTGTGGTGTTGAAGAAGGGATATCTTCAACCGGTGCAGTAGGAAGGCTTGTAGTGGCTGCTGGAAGTCTGAGGTATTTCCCGTTAGGGACACACTGATCATCCCGTGGAAGCATGGCTTTAGTATCCCCAGCTCTGTAGGAGACTCTGGCTGCTGAGACAAGATCTAAGACCAAGGCGGGAAAAGGTAAGTTGCCCGCAATTTGTATGAGTCCCATGGCATTCTGGATATGTCTTGCTAGACTCAGAGGTTGGTCTGTAAGGATGCACCATAGTAGAACGGCCATGTCTATAGTGAAGGAGGACTCGTGAGTGCTCGGAAAGATGTAATGGGACATGATCTGTGCCCATACGCTAGCCTCCAAGGTAAGTGCTGAAGCCGATATTCCCTTAGGGCGGGTACGATGGTATCCGTAGATCCAACAGCTGCTAGGTAATGCGATAACTCTGAGAACGGCGTCCTAGTCAAATTGGTACTTCTGGTGCTTGAGTGCGGCTTCTTGAAAGGCGTCCATTCCTTCTAGAATAGGGGGAGACCCAGAGCTTGTTGAGTGGCCTCTTCTGTAATGGGGACTTGCTTCTGACGGACATAACAGACTGCAGGGTTGGCAGGTAGAAGTTAGAGTAGAACTCGACCACCCAAGACAGATTGACCTGCCTTGGCTGTCTCTGTAGGAAACCCCATTGTCTTCGTTCAATTTGCGGCTCAACAAAAGTAGCAATATTGGGCGGGAGGATAAGAAGGTGTTCGTTGTTGTAGCTCCTTTCAGCCAGAATAGGGAACATCTGCTCACAGTAGCGATTTGGAAATCGCGCAGTGTCCTTTGCTGGAAAGGCTTTCTCCTTTTCATCAACCTTGATGATCCTCTTAACTCTTTTTGTTGAGGGCTTGACTGCAGTTGAAGAGGCGCTGCCACTAGTGCTCTTTTAGTTCCTCTTCTTGCTGGGGGTTTGGGAGTAGCTTTCTCTTTTCCTTTCTTGGTGGCCATCCTGAAAAAGGGAAGAGAAAGTAAATTAAATTCAAAGAGATATATAGCAAGGAAGAGAACAGAAAAGGTGGTGATGGATGCACTTTAGGAGGTAATTGACATTAACACACGCTCATGAGTACATGTGAAAAGTCATTAGTGGAAAATAGCTAGTGCATATAATGACAAGTGAATGCAAGGTGTTTATTGGCATGCCGAAAAAGGGCATGAGTAGCATAGATCAAGCATCACTTTGTAGCAAACAATCACGTTTGTATTGACAATTAAATTTAATTAATACAATAGTAGAGGGAGTTTATGAAAAGCAAGCATTGAATAGTAGAATAGAATAATGTAAAGAGGTGCATAATGCCATATGGGCTTTTTCACAAACACATAGCATGCATGGTGAATAAGGTATAGAAAGTATTAAAGTGAACATGCAAGCAACCCTTTAAAGAAAATAATATATAATTGCCAAACAATTTGCAACAATCCACAAGCATATAATGAAGAATAATGACTCAAATAAAATTCTAACACCATGTAAAAAAGGAAAGAAGAAGAAAGAAAATATGAATAATGAAAAAAAAAGAAAGGAAAAGAAAATAACATATAAAATAAGAAGAATGGTAGAAAAGGAAAGAGGGAGGAAGAAAATAAAACCTTGTTAATGGAGGTGAGAGAGAGAGAGTGAAAGGGGAGATAGAAGGAAGAAGGGAGAAGGAAGAAATAAGGAAGGGAAAAATAATTAGGATTTGGAGAGGAAAAATATAAGATATTTTGGCAATTAAGTTTGAGCTGTGCGGCGCAAGCGACGCGGCCGCGTGGGACACGCATTCGCGCGATTGCACTTTAGTTCAGGTGACGCAGTCGCGTCGGTCACGCGGTCACGTGACCCATGTTGTGCTTTTGGCGCGAGTGCAGCCTCGCGCCTGCACAACTCTGTTCGAAATTATATATTTGCCAAATTTGAGGTGACGCGATCGCGTGGGGCATGCGATCGCGTGAGTGGGTTTCAGAGGGGAACGACGCGGACCCGTGGGCCATGTGTCCGCGTGGGTAGAATTGTGCGTTCAGCACCAATCCAGCACCACTCTCGCACAATAATTCGTTGTGCACCCTTTTTACTTCGAAAATCAGGGCACGCGATCGCGTGGGTCACGCGGTCGCGTGGGAGGCCATTATGCCCATACGACGCGGACGCGTTAGCGACGCGGTCGCGTGGGTCGAATTGTGCCACTGGCACGCCTCCAGCCACGCTCCAGTGTGACTCTCTGTTCGTTTTTATTTTTCTCCCCTCTCCTTGCGACGCGGACGCGTTACTGATGCGATCGCGTCGCGTGGCATTTTTTTTTTAATTAAGAATATGCAAATGTAGATGCACGAAAGTACTGATAAAGAGAAGAGTTATTGAATATGAAAAACTAAAAATAAAGAAAAGAACGATCATACCATGGTGGGTTGTCTCCCACCTAGCACTTTGCTTTAACGTCCGTAAGTTGGACGCTCCACTAGCTCAATCTTCTGCTATGTGGGGATCTTCCAAGAGGAAGATCTCAAGCTCCTTGTTTTTCTGCGTCTTCTCGCCATGGTATAGCTTCAGGCGTTGTCCATTAACCTTGATAAGTTCAGAACTTGAAGGATGACTTAGGTGATAAACTCCGTACGGTTCGGCCTTCTCTACTCTGTATGGACCTTCCCATCTTGATCTCAACTTACCCGGCATGAGCCTCAGTCGAGATTTGTAAAGGAGGATTAAATCTCCAGGTTGGAACTCTTTTCTCTTGATGTGCTGATCATGTACAGCCTTCATCTTCTCCTTGTATAGTCTTGAGTTCACATAAGCTTCTAGGCGAAGGCTCTCCAGTTCTTGCAGTTGCAACTTTTTTTCAGCTCCGGCTTTCTCCATTCCCATGTTGCACTCCTTGATTGCCCAAAAGGCTCTGTGCTCTACTTCAACTGGGAGATGACAAGCTTTTTGATGCGGGGAAAACTTGTCTCTCAACAAATCTCCCTTCGGCAAGTGTACCGAATTTGTCGTCAAGTAAAAACTCACAATAGAGTGAGGTCGAATCCCACAAGGATTGATTGATCAAGCAACTTTAATTAGAAGAATGTTCTAGTTGAGCAAATCCAGAATTTGGGTTGAGAGTTGCAGAAAATAAAATGGCGGGAATGTCAATAACAGAAAAGTAAATGCTAGAATTAAAGGACTGGAAGTAAATGACTGAAAATAAATTGCAGAATTGTAAATGGGAATGGGGGATTTGCTCATAAAAGTAAATGGCAGAAATTAAAGAGAATGGGTAAGATCAGAGATGGGGAGTTCATTGGTCTTAGGAGATGTTGCAATTCTCTGGATCAAGTTCATTTTCATCTCTTCCTCAATCAATGCACTCATTGATCTCCTTGGTAATCTTAAGTGATTGAATTACAATTTCTTGCAATTCAATCTCTCAAATCTTGATCAATAGCCAATTCCTTGGTCAATTGCTCATGAGAAGAGATGAAGTATGGTCACTGATTATACCACATGCATTTCCCAAATCAAGTATTGAGAGGGTTATAGTCACATACCCATCCAAACCCAATTTGGTCCAGCATGAGAAAGCAATTCTAGCTTGATCTCTTCATTCCTCTTTCAAGGTTCAAAAGAGATCCAAGTTTGAATAGTTTCTCTTCCAAGATAACTACTCAATTGGATGAAGATTGAAAGCTTTCAAGTAAAATCAAGAGAAAAGATAGAAGAAGAATAATGAAAATTAGTATTGATCCATCAAATTACAACAGAGCTCCCTAACCCAATGAAAGGGGTTTAGTTGTTCATAGCTCTAGAAAATGAAAACAAAGATGGAGAATACATCATAGAACTAGAAATTGCAGAGAAAGTAAAATACAGAGAGTAGTTCTCTTTTTTTCCAGCCTCCAGAACTCCTTTAACGATTCAAAGCTACTCCTATATATACTACTCTTCTCAGCTTCTAGTTTGCTCTTCAAGTCTTGGGCCTTTGGATCTTGAGTTTGAAGCAGTTCTTTTCTTCATTTGGGCTTGGCTTTACTTGCAGAGAGAAAGTGCTAAGTGGGCAGAGACTTTAGCTCAGGGCGTTAGGGGTGTTAACATTTAGTGAAAGTATAAGTTCGAGAACGTTAGTGACACTTAACATTTTCACTAACGTTCCAATGTACCCATTTGCCTCACGTTAGAGCCCACGTTAACTAGGTTAACGTGGCTTCTAACATGGCCTTGCCAACCTTCGAGAACGTTAGTGACACTCAACATTGTCACTAACGTTCCAATGTGCCCCTAGATCTCACGTTAGAGTCCACGTTAACTAGGTTAACGTGGCTTCTAACGTGGCCATTCTTAGCCATCCCAACGTTAGTGACAATGTTGAGTGTCACTAACGTTGGCTCATCATTCATTCCTCATCGTTAGCTTTGATGTTAACTAAGTTAACGTGGAAGTTAACGTGGCTCTTTGGGGGGGTTGTGTGGTTGCTTCCAACGTTAGTGACAATGTTGAGTGTCACTAACATTGTCGACAACTCTCACTTCTTACGTTAGCTCCCACGTTAACCAAGTTAACGTGGGAGTTAACGTGGTGTGTTGCATCCTTAGGCCAACGTTAGTGACAATGTTGAATGTCACTAACGTTGGCTTCTCTTCCCCCTTTAATGTTAGAGGCCACGTTAACTAGGTTAACGTGGGCTCTAACGTGGCCACTCATGAGTGTTTGCCAACGTTAGTGACAATGTTAAGTGTCACTAACGTTGGCTCAACTTCCCTTCTCCACGTTAGAGTGCACGTTAACTTAGTTAATGTGACTCTTAACGTGGGCAATGATGGCTTTGAGAGTGTTATTGGCAATCACTTTTCTCATTAACCTTGCAAGTTACCTCCCTTTCCTTGCTTCCTTTGGTCCTGAAATCAAGCATCAGAGTGCATCAAAGTTCTAGTCCAAGTCATGGGTAATGCAGCATACAATTTGTCACTAAATTCATGCAAAATCCTCATGAAATAATGTAAAATGCACAATGTATGCTTGAATCAAGGTGTAGGTGAATATCTACCCAAAACTAGCTTATTTCCGAAAGAAATGCATGAAACTACCCTAAAAACAGTAAAGAAAAGGTCAGTGAAACTGGCCAAGATGCCCTGGCATCACAACACCAAACTTAAAGCTTGCTTGTCCCTAAGCAAGTACTGGAACAAGAGAATGATGAATGGAATATCCAGAGGAATGAGTCATTCTTGTGGAAGTCATGTTACTGATTTTATGGTGGTTTCATGCATAGCAACTTAGGTTCATTCCATTACTGGCTTTCAGACCTTTATCATGTCCTAGAATACTTACTGTGACTGCATCCCATGAGACTTTTATTCATTGATCCTTTTGTTGTCATTTCAGGGCTTATTTGTGTTCTTTAAGCTAAGTGATCTGTAAGGGGGCAACTCTTTAAAATAAGCTTTCAGCCAACACTCCCGAACCAGTTGGTTCAAGGTGCTAGGTGTTGAAGCACCCCTAAGGACTTACTTGCTCAAGTCTCTCCCCCATACATACACACCACAGGCATATGGTTTATTTATTTTCTTTTCTTGAGACCTTGGTGTCCAGCACCTCTTTGGGTTACTAAATTCTCTGTAGTGAGGGTTACTCTTGATAGTGGACTTTCAGCTGATAATCCCGGGTTAGTTAACCCAAGTTACCAAGTGATAAAGCACCCCAAAGATCTTATTCATCCAAGTAGATCCCTCACACAGGAGCACACAGACACATGCTTCAAGATTAAAACCATTGGTGCCTAGCCTTATTGCTTACTTTTTTTCTTTTATTCTTCCACTTTCATTGTTCTTTCCCTCTTTCTTATTAGGATCTTCTTATTTAGCTAGTCTCATGGGGTGTGTCTCAAGCATAGTATTCATGACAGATAGTTGTCTTCCCACCCTTGTGGTTGAACCAACTTAGCTAACTTATGACTACCCAAGGATTCATGAATGCACTTTCACATTATGAACTCTACTCTGGTCTTTTAAAAACATAAACATTCTCTTTTTCATTTGATTTAAAATGGACAAGCTTACAAGTAAGTTAAGGGGGATGCAGTGACATAAAGACTAGCACACATAGACCTATTCAGAACTTAAAAGACAGAATTTAAAAAGGTTTAAACATAACATGGAAGCAAGTTCTATTTCATACAAGATCTTCCTTATTTTAAAGCATAGAAAATGATGGACTAAAAAGAACTCCACCACCTTTCATTCATGTGGATGCCCATGCTCCCATCCTTGCTTGTCCTCATTGTGTCTCTCTTGAGTGCTTGTGCTCCCACTTCCTTTGCCTTTTCCAAGCAGCTTCTTCCAAAAACCACCATCTTCCATCTTCTTCTTGAGTGTCTCCTTTTGCTACTTCACCTTCCTCTCTTCTTGTTCTACAAAATATTTGTGGATCTCATCATATGTAGGGATGGCATAGTGTAGCTGATGCATATTACTAGTCATGTAGTTCAACTTGGCTTGAGTGTTCACATAGAACTCCTCCCTATGTAGTTGCCTTCCTTCATTGAGTACACTGAACTCATTGAAATTTTTCATTTGGGCTATCTGCCACTGGTTGAGTTCTTGCAAGTGCTTCTCTTGAAGCTCTTGCCTCTCATTCACTTGGTTGATGGCTTGAGTGAGCCTGGAGTAGTGTTCCTGCTGCTGCTCCATTTGTTGTTTTTGCCATGCTTCCTATTGGCTTAGCCAGTTGGTTTGAAGGTTCAGTATTTGCTCTTGTCCTTCCATATGTCTCATCCCCAAATCCTCAATGGCTCTTAGAAGGTGACTCATGTTCAAGTTGGCTGGATCAGAATACTTTCCTTGTTGATATTCTTCCTGATGAGGTTCCTCTTGGTGAACTCTTTCTTTTGCTTTTGCTTTTCCTATTTGTGGTCTTCTTTGTTGTTGAGCAGGTGTAGTATAAACCAATCGTTCGAGTGTAACTGGCCTCCCTGGGTTCACCCAGTCTGGATTGTTGTCCTCAAATACTACCTTGGCCTTATTGCATAAGCGGAGAATGGTGCTGGGGTACCAAAGCCTGGCACCTGAATCAACTTTCTCAGCCGAATCTTGAATCCCCTCGGCGATGAGCTCATTCACATTGATTTCCCCACCTTGTATTAAGCAATGCACCATAGTAGCTCGATTGATGTTTACCTCTGAATTATTTGCAGCTGGTAGAATGGACCTCCCCACAAGTTCAAACCACCCCTTGGCTTCAGAGCTCAGGTCTCCTCTCTTGATGAACTTGGGTCTCCCATCTGTGTACCTCTCCCAATCAGCTGCTATAACACAGATGTCTGCCACTATCTCTGAGAGCTCATTATTATCAGGGCTTCTACTTATCCTTGCCTGATAACTTTCCTCATCAAAACGAGGTGATTTCAGGTGAAGTACTCTTGTTATGGCATTTGGGCTGAAGTCCACCTCTTTTCCTCTTACGTAACTTTTGAAGGTTGGGGCCTTGGTTTTATCCTCTCTTACTACATTCGCATAAAATTCTTTGATGAGGTTTCCATTGATCTTCCCCTCTGGACTTATGATCAATTGCCACCCCCTCTGTTCGATTTTCTCCAGAATTTGTGGTGACTCATCTGCATTGATTTGGAAGATTAACTCTGGCAATATCTTTCTCGCCCTTATCCGTTCGAATTCACGTTCATGAAAGGCAGTTTTGAATTTCTTCTCATCGAAAGGAACACTCTCCATGGGTTCCTTCCTCTTTTGCCTCTTTGAGCTTGATGATGCCATGAATTGAGTTGTTGTTTTGAGATGGAGGTTGGAGGATACGGAGAGATGAGAAATAGTTTGGCTAGGACAGAGTGTGATGAAGGGGTTTGAACAAGCCGAAAGTATGAAGTGTGGAGAGTGGGAATTTGAGTGTGAGGAATGATCATGCACTAAGGTTCACTTATATAGGGAGATCATGAGTGGATGGAAGGTGTGGATTGCAAGGATTGTTGCTTGATGGACGGTTGGGGTTGTTGATGAGCGGATAATTTATACGCTTTTTGGCATTGTTTTTAGTATGTTTTTAGTAGGATCTAGTTACTTTTAAGGACGTTTTCATTAGTTTTTATGTTAAATTCACATTTCTGGACTTTACTATGAGTTTGTGTGTTTTTCTGTGATTTCAAGTATTTTTTGGCTGAAATCGAGGGACTTGACCAAAAATCAGATTCAGAGGTTGAAGAAGGACTGCTGATGCTGTTGGATTCTGACCTCCCTGCACTCAAAGTGGATTTTCTGGAGCTACAGAACTCGAAATGGCACGCTTTTAATTGCGTTGGAAAGTCGACATCCAGGGCTTTCCAGCAATATATAATAGTCCATACTTTGGCCAAGAATAGATGACGTAAACTGGCGTTCAACGCCAGCTCTCTGCCCAAATCTGGCGTCCGGTGCCAGAAAAGGAGCCAAAACCAGAGTTGAACGCCCAAACTGGCACAAAAACTGGCGTTCAACTCCAAGAAGGACCTCTACACGTGCAACACTCAAGCTCAGCCCAAGCACACACCAAGTGGGCCCCGGAAGTGGATTTATACATCAATTACTTACTCATGTAAACCCTAGTGACTAGTTTATTATAAATAGGACCTTTTACTATTGTATTTGGCATCTTTTGATCAGCTTTTGATCTTTGATCAGTTGTATGATATCTTAGATCACATTTGAGGGCTGGCCATTCGGCCATGCCTGGACCTTTCACTTATGTATTTTCAACGGTAGAGTTTCTACACTCCATAGATTAAGGTGTGGAGCTCTGCTGTTCCTCAAAGATTAATGCAAAGTACTACTGTTTTCTATTCAATTCATCTTATTTCGCTTCTAAGATATCCATTCGCACCCAAGAACGTGATGAAGGTGATGATTATGTGTGACGCTCATCACCATTCTCCCCTATGAACACGTGCCTGACAAACACTTCCGTTCTACATGAAATAAGCTAGAATGAATATCTTTTAGATCTCCTAACCAGAATCTTCGTGGTGTAAGCTAGAATGATGGCGGCATTCAAGAGAATCCGGAAGGTCTAAACCTTGTCTGTGGTATTCTGAGTAGGATTCAATGAATGAATGACTGTGACGAGCTCCAAACTCGCGATTGCAGGGCGTTAGTGACAGACGCAAAAGGATAGTAAATCCTATTCCAGCATGATCGAGAACTGACAGATGAATAGCTGTGCCGTGACAGGGTGCGTGAGCATATTATTCACTGAGAGGATAAGATGAAGCCATTGACAAGGGTGATGCCTCCAGACGATTAGCAGTGCCGTGACAGGGCATTGGATCATTTTCCCGAGAGATGACCGAAAGTAGCCATTGACAGTGGTGATGTATCACATAAAGCCAGCCATGGAAAGGAGTAAGACTGATTGGATGAAGATAGCAGGAAAGCAGAGGTTCAGAGGAACGAAAAGCATCTCCATTCGCTTATCTGAAATTCCTACCAATGATTTACATAAGTACCTCTATCCCTATTCTATTATTTATTATTCGAAAACACCATTATCAATTTATATCTGCCTAACTGAGATTTGCAACGTGACCATAGCTTGCTTCATACCAACAATCTCCGTGGGATTCGACCCTTACTCACGTAAGGTATTACTTGGACGACCCAGTGCGCTTGCTAGTTAGTTACACGGAGTTGTGAACCATGGTCTTAGCATCATGTTTTTTGCGCCATTTCCAGGGAAAGAAAGAGCAATAAATTTTACATAATTAAAGTGTAATCACGATTCCGCGTACCAAGTTTTTGGCGCCGTTGCCGGGGATTGTTCGAGTTTGGACAACTAACGGTTCATCTTGTTGCTCAGATTAGGTAATTTTCTTTTTATTTTATCTTCAAAAATTTTTCAAAAATATTTCTAAAATTTTCTCATCTGTTTTCGAAAAAAAATAAAAATGTTTTCAAAAATATATTTTTATTCAAAATTTTTAAGAATGAATTCTAGTGTTTCATGAAGCATGTTGAAGTCTGGCTGGCTGTAAAGCCATGTCTAATTCCTTTGGGAATGAGTATGTCAGGCGTGTCATGTCTGAATTACATGCTGAAGCTTGGCTGGCCATTGGCCATGTCTAGTGTTTTGGACCGGAGCTTTCATTAAAAGCTTGGCTGGCTCATGAGCCATGTCTAATTCTTGGACTGAAGCTTTAGACTAAGAATGCAAGATTCCTAGAATTCATGTTAAAAATTTTGGAATCCTTATTTTTTCTTTTTCATATAATTTTCGAAAAAAAATCCAAAAAAATTAGAAAATCATAAAAATCAAAAACATTTTTTGTGTTTCTTGTTTGAGTCATGAGTCATGTCATAAGTTTGGTGTCATTTGCATGTGCATCTTGCATTTTTCAAAAATTTCATGCATTCATAGTGTTCTTCATGATCTTCAAGTTGTTCTTGGTAAGTCTTCTTGTTTGATCTTGATGTTTTCATGTTTTGTGTCTTTTCTTGTTTTTCAGATGCATTCTTGAATTCTTAGTGTCTAAGCATTAAAGAATTCTAAGTTTGGTGTCTTGCATGTTTTCTTTGCATTAAAAATTTTTCAAAAATATGTTCTTGATGTTCATCTTGACATTCATAGCGTTCTTGGTGTTCATCTTGACATTCATAGCATTCTTGCATGCATTCATTGTTTTGATCTAAAAATTTCATGCATTGCATCTTTTTAGTGTTTTTCTCTTGCATCATAAAAATTCAAAAATCAAAAAAAAAATATCTTTCCCTTTTTCTCTCATCAAATTCGAAAATTTGAGTTGACTTTTTCAAAAATTTTTAAAATCTAGTTTTTCTTATGAGTCAAATCAAATTTTCAATTTGAAAATCTTATCTTTTTCAAAATCTTTTTCAAAAATCAAATCTTTTTCAAAAATTCTTAGTTATTTTCGAAAATTTCAAAAATATATTTCAAAAATCTTTTTCTTAATTTTACATCATATTTTCGAAAATAACATCATCAATTAATGTTTTGATTCAAAAAAAAATTTTAAGTTTGTTACTTACTTGTTAAGAAAGATTCAAACTTTAAGTTCTAGAATCATATCTTATGATTTCTTGTGAATCAAGTCATTAATTGTGATTTTAAAAATCAAATCTTTTTCAAAACTAATTTCAATCATATCTTTTCAAAAATATCTTCTTATCTTATCTTTCTTCAAAATATCTTTTCTAACTTCCTAACTTCTTATCTTTTCAAAATTGATTTTCAAATTTGTTTCAACTAACTAACTAACTTTTTGTTTGTTTCTTAACTTTTTCAAAACTACCTAACTAACTCTCTCTCTCATTTTCGAAAATATCTTCTCCCTTTTTCAAAATTTCTTTTAATTTATTAATTATTTTAATTTTTAAATCTTAATTTTCGAAAATTACTAACATTTTTCAAAAACTATTTTCAAAAATCACTAACTCTTTTTCAAAAACTGTTTTTGAAAATTCCTTTTCTCTCACCTTATTCTATTTATTTATTCATCTACTAACATCTCATCTCACATCTCAACCCTCCTCACAGTTGTGTTTCTTCCATTACATTACATTCTTTGTCTCCCCCTCTTTTCTTCCACTCACAAAGGGATCCCTATACTGTGGTATAAAAGATCTCTATTATTATTATTTTTTTTTCTGTGCCCTCTTCTTTGTCATATGAGCAGGAGCAAGGATAAGAACATTCTTGTGGAAGCAGATCCAGAACCTGAAAGGACTCTGAAAAGGAAACTAAGAGAAGCTAAAATACAACAATCCAGAGATAACCTTTCAGAAATTTTCGAACAGGAAGAGGAGATGGAAGCCGAAAATAATAATAATGTAAGGAAGATGCTTGGTGACTTTACTGCACCTAATTCCAATTTACATGGAAGAAGCATCTCCATTCCTGCTATTGGAGCAAACAATTTTGAGCTGAAACCTCAGCTAGTTTCTCTGATGCAGCAGAACTGCAAGTTTCATGGACTTCCATCTGAAGATCCTTTTCAGTTCTTAACTGAATTCTTGCAGATATGTGATACTGTTAAGACTAATGGAATAGATCCTGAAGTCTACAGGCTCATGCTTTTCCCTTTTGCTGTAAGAGACAGAGCTAGATTATGGTTGGATTCTCAACCCAAAGACAACCTGAACTCTTGGGATAAGCTGGTCACGGCTTTCTGAGCCAAGTACTTTCCTCCTCAAAAGCTGAGCAAGCTTAGAGCTGATGTTCAAACCTTCAGACAGAAAGAAGGTGAATCCCTCTATGAAGATTGGGAAAGATACAAACAGTTGACCAAAAAGTGTCCTTCTGACATGCTTTCAGAATGGACCATCCTGGATATATTCTATGATGGTTTATCTGAGCTATCAAAGATGTCAGTGGACACTTCTGCAGGTGGATCCATTCACCTAAAGAAAACACCTGCAGAAGCTCAAGAACTCATTGACATGGTTGCTAATAACCAGTTCATGTACACTTCTAAAAGGAATCCTGTGAGTAATGGGACGCCTATGAAGAAGGGAGTTCTTGAAGTTGATACTCTAAATGCCATATTGGCTCAGAATAAAATATTGACTCAGCAAGTCAATATGATCTCTCAGAGTCTGCATGGAATGCAAGCTACATCCAACAGTACTCAAGAGGCTTCTTATGAAGAAGAAGCTTATGATCCTGAAAACCCTGCAATAGCAGAGGTGAATTACTTAGGTGAACCTTATGGAAACACCTATAACTCATCATGGAGAAATCATCCAAATTTCTCATGGAAGGATCAAAAGCCTCAACAAGGCTTTAATAATGGTGGAAGAAACAGGTTTAACACTAATAAACCTTTTCCATCATCCACTCAGCAACAGACAGAGAACTCTGAACAAAATGCTTCTAATTTAGCAAATCTAGTCTCTGATCTATCCAAGGCCACTGTGAGCTTCATTAATGAAGCAAGGTCTTCCATTAGAAATTTGGAAGCACAAGTGGGCCAGCTGAGTAAAAGGATCACTGAAATCCCTCCCAGTACTCTTCCAAGCAATACAGAAGAGAACCCAAAAAGAGAGTGCAAGGTCATTGATATAAGCATCGTGGCCGAACCTGTGAGGAGAGGAGAGGACATGAATCCCAAGGAGGAAGACCTCCTGGGACGTCCAGTGATCAATAAGGAGCTTCCCTCTGAGGAACCAAAAGAATCTGAGACTCATCTAGAGACCAGAGATTCCATTGAACCTCCTTATGCCCTTCATGAGCTCCGATGAGTATTCCTTTTCTGAAGAGAATGAGGATGTTACTGAAGAGCAAACTGCCAAGTTTCTTGGTGCAATCATGAAGCTGAATGCCAAATTATTCGGCATTGATACTTGGGAAGTTGAACCTCCCTTGTTCATCAATGAACTAAGTGATCTGGATCAACTGACATTGCCTCAGAAGAGACAGGATCCTGGAAAGTTCATAATACCCTGTACCATAGGCACCATGATCTTTAAGGCTCTGTGTGACCTTGGTTCAGGAATAAACCTCATGCCCCTCTCTGTAATAGAGAAACTGGGAATCTATGGGGTGCAAGCTGCTAAAATCTCATTAGAGATGGCAGACAGTTCTAGAAAACAGGCTTATGGACAAGTAGAGGACGTGTTAGTAAAGGTTGAAGGCCTTTACATCCCTGCTGATTTCATAGTCCTGGATACTGGAAAGGAAGAGGATGAATCCATCATGCTAGGAAGACCTTTCCTGGCCACAGCAAGAGCTGTGATTGATGTTGACAGAGGAGAATTAGTCCTCCAAATGAATGAGGATTCCCTTGTGTTTAAAACTCAAGAATCTCCCTCTGCAACCATGGAGAGGAAGCAGAAAAAGCTTCTCTCAAAGCAGAGTCAACCAGAGCCCCCACAGTCAAACTCTAAGTTTGGTGTTGGGAGGCCACAACCAAACTCTAAGTTTGGTGTTGAACTCCCATATCCAAACTCTATGTTTGGTGTTGGAGAGTCTCAACAAAGCTCTGCACATCTGTGAGGCTCCATGAGAGCCCACTGTCAAGCTATTGACATTAAAGAAGCGCTTGTTGGGAGGCAACCTAATTTTTATTTATCTAACTATATTTTCCTTAGTTATATGTCTTTGTAGGTTCATGATCATGTGGAGTCACAAATTAAATATAAAAATTGAAAACGGAATCAAAAATAGCAGAAGAAAAATCACACCCTGGAGGAGCATCTGTCTGGCGTTCAGCGCCAGAACAGAGCATGGTGCTGGCGCTGAACGCCCAAAATGGGTAGCTTCTGGGCGCTGAATGCCATAACAGGCATGATTCTGGCGTTCAACACCAGAAATGGCACACAAATGGGTGTTGAACGCCCAAAATGGCTACCAACCTGGCGCTGAACGCCTAGAGTTGTGTGCAAAGGCATTTTTACATGCCTAATGGGTGCAGGGATGTAAATCCTTGAACACCTCAGGATCTGTGGACCCCACAGAATCCCCACCTACCTCCACTCACTTCTTCTAACCACTCTCTTTCACACAACCCCATAAACACTCTTCCCCAAAAACCCTTCACCAATCACCTCAAACTCTCTTCCCCATCACCTCTTCACCACTCACATCCATCCACTCTTCCCCATAAACCTACCTCATAAACTCCACCTACCTTCAAAACTTCAAAACCAATTTCCCACCCAAACCCACCCATATGGCCGAAACCTTCCCCCCTCCCTTCCCTATATAAAGACCTCCGTTCTTCATCAAATTCACACAACACATCCCTCTACACTCCTCTTGGCCGAAACCACATCTCCCTCTCCCTCTCTATATTTCTTCTTCTTCTTCTTCTTCTATTCTTTTGTTTATTGCTCGAGGGCGAGCAATATTCTAAGTTTGGTGTGGTAAAAGCATAAGCTTTTTGTTTTTCCATTACCATTGATGGCACCTAAGACCGGAGAATCCTCTAGAAAGGGGAAGGGGAAGATAAAAGCTTCCACCTCCGAGTCATGGGAGATGGAAAGGTTCATCTCCAAAGCCCATCAAGACCACTTCTATGATGTTGTGGGCAAGAAGAAGGTGATCCCTGAGGTCCCTTTCAAACTCAAAAGAAATGAGTATCCGAAGATCCAACATGAAATTCAAAGAAGAGGTTGGGAAGTTCTAACAAATCCCATCCAACAAGTCGGCATCCTAATGGTTCAAGAGTTCTATGCTAATGCAAGGATCACCAAGAACCATGATCAAAGTAAGAACCCGGATCCAAAGAACTATGTTACAATGGTTCGGGGGAAATACTTGGATTTTAGTCCGGAAAATGTGAGGTTGGCGTTTAACTTGCCAAACATGGAAGAGAACGCACGCCCCTACACAAGGAGAGTCAACTTTGATCAAAGGTTGGACCAAGTCCTCATGGACATATGTGTAGAAGGAGCTCAATGGAAGGTTGACTCCAAAGGCAAGCCGGTTCAACTAAGAAGATTGGACCTCAAGCCTGTAGCTAGAGGATGGTTGGAGTTCATTCAATGCTCAATCATTCCCACTAGCAACCGGTCTGAAGTTACTATAGACCGGGCCATCATGATTGGAGAAGAGGTGGAAGTTCATGAGATTATACCTCAAGAACTCTATAAGGTGGCTGACAAGTCTTCCACTATGGCAAGGTTAGCCTTTCCTCACCTCATTTGCCACCTATGCAATTCAGCTGGGATTGACATAGAGGGAGATATCCTCATTAAAGAGGACAAGCCCATCACTAAGAAGAAGATGGAGCAAGCAAAAGAGCCCAGTCATGGAGCTCAAGAGGCGCAAGAAGCTCATATCCATGAGATCCCTGAGATGCCTCAAATTCACTTTCCTCCATAAAATTATTGGGAGCAAATCAACACCTCCCTAGGAGAATTGAGTTCCAATATGGGACAACTAAGGGTGGAACATCAAGAGCACTCCATCATGCTTCATGAAATAAGAGAAGATCAAAAAGCAATGAGGGAGGAGCAACAAAGACAAGGAAGAGACATAGAAGAGCTCAAGGACATCATTGTTTCCTCAAGAAGGAAACGCCACCATCACTAAGGTGGATTCATTCCTTGTTCTTGCTTTCTCTGTTTTTCGTTTTCTATGTTAGGTGCTTATCTATGTTTGTGTCTTCATTACATGATCATTAGTAGTAGTAACTATGTCTTAAAGTTATGAATGTCCTATGAATCCATCACCTCTCTTAAATGAAAAATGTTTTAAATCAAAAGAACAAGAAGTACATGAGTTTCGGATTTATCCTTGAACTTATATTGATGTGGTGACAATGCTTTTTGTTTTCTGAATGAATGCTTGAACAGTGCATATGTCTTTTGAAGTTGTTGTTTAAGAATGTTAAATATGTTGGCTCTTGAAAGAATGATGACTAGGAGACATGTTATTTGATAATCTGAAAAATCATAAAAATGATTCTTGAAGCAAGAAAAAGAAGCAAAGAACAAAGCTTGCAGAAAAAAAAAAGAGAAAGAAAATAGAAAGAAAAAGAAAAAGCAAGCAGAAAAAGCCAATAACCCTTAAAACCAAAAGGCAAGGGCAAATAAAAAGGATCCCAAGGCTTTGAGCATCAGTGGATAGGAGGGCCTAAAGGAATAGAATCCTGGTTTAAGCGGCTAAACCAAGCTGTCCCTAACCATGTGCTTGTGGCGTGTAGGTGTCAAGTTAAAACTTGAGACTGAGCGGTTAAAGTCAAGGTCCAAAGCAAAAAAAAGAGTGTGCTTAAGAACCCTGGACACCTCTAATTGGGGACTTTAGCAAAGCTGAGTCACAATCTGAAAAGGTTCACCCAATTATGTGTCTGTGGCATTTATGTATCCGGTGGTAATACTGGAAAACAAAGTGCTTAGGGCCACGGCCAAGACTCATAAAGAAGCTGTGTTCAAGAATCATCACACTGAACTAGGAGAGTCAATAACACTATTCGAAATCTGAAGTTTCTATAGATGCCAATCATTCTGAACCTCAATGGATAAAGTGAGATGCCAAAACTATTCAAGAGGCAAAAAGCTATAAGTCCCGCTCATATGATTGAAGCTCTGTTTCATTGATAGTTTGGAATTTATAGTATATTCTCTTCTTTTTATCTTATTTGATTTTCAGTTGCTTGGGGACAAGCAACAATTTAAGTTTGGTGTTGTGATGAGTGGATAATTTATACGCTTTTTGGCATTGTTTTTAGTATGTTTTTAGTAGGATCTAGTTACTTTTAGGGACGTTTTCATTAGTTTTTATGTTAAATTCACATTTCTGGACTTTACTATGAGTTTGTGTGTTTTTCTGTGATTTCAGGTATTTTCTGGCTGAAATCGAGGGACTTGAGCAAAAATCAGATTCAGAGGTTGAAGAAGGACTGCTGATGTTGTTGGATTCTGACCTCCCTGCACTCAAAGTGGATTTTCTGGAGCTACAGAACTCAAAATGGTGCGCTTCTAATTGCGTTGGAAAGTAGACATCCAGGGATTTCCAGCAATATATAATAGTCCATACTTTGGCCAAGAATAGATGACGTAAACTGGCGTTCAACGCCAGCTCTCTGCCCAAATCTGGCGTCCAGCGCCAGAAAAGGAGCCAAAACCAGAGTTGAACGCCCAAACTGGCACAAAAACTAGCGTTCAACTCCAAGAAGGACCTCTACACGTGCAACACTTAAGCTCAGCCCAAGCACACACCAAGTGGGCCCCGGAAGTGGATTTATACATCAATTACTTACTCATGTAAACCCTAGTGACTAGTTTATTATAAATAGGACCTTTTACTATTGTATTTGGCATCTTTTGATCAGCTTTTGATCTTTGATCAGTTGTATGCTATCTTAGATCACATTTGAGGGCTGGCCATTCGGCCATACCTGGACCTTTCACTTATGTATTTTCAACGGTAGAGTTTCTATACTCCATAGATTAAGGTGTGGAGCTCTGCTGTTCCTCAAAGATTAATGCAAAGTACTACTATTTTCTATTCAATTCATCTTATTTCGCTTCTAAGATATCCATTCGCACCCAAGAACGTGATGAAGGTGATGATTATGTGTGACGCTCATCACCATTCTCCCCTATGAACACGTGCCTGACAAACACTTCCGTTCAACATGAAATAAGCTAGAATGAATATCTCTTAGATCTCCTAACCAGAATCTTCGTGGTGTAAGCTAGAATGATGGCGGCATTCAAGAGAATCCGGAAGGTCTAAACCTTGTTTGTGGTATTCCGAGTAGGATTCAATGAATGAATGACTGTGACGAGCTCCAAACTCGCGATTGCAGGGCGTTAGTGACAAACACAAAAGGATAGTAAATCCTATTCCAGCATGATCGAGAACCGACAGATGAATAGCCGTGCCGTGACAGGGTGCGTGAGCATATTATTCACTGAGAGGATAAGATGAAGCCATTGACAAGGGTGATGCCTCCAGACGATTAGCCATGCCGTGACAGGGCATTGGATCATTTTCCCGAGAGATGACCGAAAGTAGCCGTTGACAGTGGTGATGTATCACATAAAGCCAGCCATGGAAAGGAGTAAGACTGATTGGATGAAGATAGCAAGAAAGCAGAGGTTCAGAGGAACGAAAAGCATCTCCATTCGCTTATCTGAAATTCCTACCAATGATTTACATAAGTACCTCTATCCCTATTCTATTATTTATTATTCGAAAACACCATTATCAATTTATATCTGCCTAACTGAGATTTGCAAGGTGACCATAGCTTGCTTCATACCAACAATCTCCGTGGGATTCGACCCTTACTCATGTAAGGTATTACTTGGACGACCCAGTGCACTTACTGGTTAGTTACACGGAGTTGTGAACCATGGTCTTGGCATCATGTTTTTGGCGCCATTTCCAGGGAAAGAAAGAGCAATGAATTTTACATAATTAAAGTGTAATCACGATTCCGTGTATCAGTTATGTATGAAGGAAGGACAAGGATCATCACTTAATGAGAGTGATTGGTTCGGTCTTCAAGGGTCTTCTTTCTCCAATGTTGCATGGCAGCGTTTCATCATGCGTTCCCTCTTGAGACATGTGTGTAGTGCTCTTCATTAAGTGGCAAAATCTCCCCCATTTAATTGTCCAATCAATCCCCATTTTATGCTTCTTTTCCTTTCCTATAAAGATTTAAAATAAGAAAAATAAGAAAAAATATTAAAATGACCATATGAACTTTACGGCTAATATTAATAAAAGGGAAGAAAGGATTTGATTGTTTATTTATGAATTCCAACTAACTAACTAACTATTGGTGGGTCCTTACATGCATCTTGGTGGCACCATGGGGTGACACCAAACTTAGTTTGAAGCAATGTGATGAAGAGTTTTGTTCAAAGCTCCCAAGACTAGCATGCATCTTGGTTTGCTTTGAACACCAAACTTGTTCTTCACTATATACTGCATGATAAAGATTTCACCAAGTGTTTGTCAAGTTTGGGTTGAAATTCATAAACATTGATTTATTCATTATTTTAAAAACATATAAAACATGGGTTGCCTCCCATGAAGCGCTTCTTTAGCGTCACTAGCTTGATGTTTTTCCTTCATCAGGGTGGTTGGTAGTGCTTAAAGTCCTCCCCTCTTACTGTGGACTTATATCCATTGGTTGGATCAATGATCTCCACATGTTCTAGGGAAAGAACTCTGTTGATAGTGAAGACCTTGGGTAACTGAGATGGTACAGTAGGGAGATTAGGGGGAATATCTGGGAAGTAAGCTGAGACAACTCTATCCCCTGGAGAGAAGTCTTCCGTAGGGATCTTCTTGTTCCTCCATCTCCTTGGTACCTTCTTCTTTGTTTCTTTTGAGGTTGCCTTCCCCTTGGTGACCTCTTTTTTCCAAGGAGTTGTGATGTTGTCTTCACCTGCCTCTAGAGGTTTAGGTTCCTCCAACTTTTCCTTGAGCTGTGGCAATTGCTGTTTTCCTTGTTTATCTATTAAGGGGATCTCAGAATGAACTGGCTGTGCTTCAGTGCTTGTTTCCTCCTTCAGTGTCTCATTATCATTTGTGCTTAGTTCCTTGTCCTCTTGATCTATTTCTTGTGAGAGTTTGAAAACATTGAAGCTGAGTCGTTCATCATGGATTCTCAATATTAGCTCCCCTTTCTCTACATCGATAAGTGCTCTGGCCGTAGCTAGGAATGGTCTTCCCAATATGATTGGATGAGTGTGACTCTCTTCCATGTCCAGGATGACAAAGTCTGTTGGGAGAAAGTATTTTCCAACCTTTAGCAACACATTTTCCACCACTCCTATTGCTTGCTTTTGAGTTTTGTCAGCCAGTCTGATGATTACATCTGTGGGTATTATTTCATTGATCTGTAGCCTCTTCGCCAGGGATAAGGGCAGTAAGTTGATGCGGGCCCCCAAATCACATAGTGCTCTATCGAACATAGTTTCACCTATGGCACAAGGGATGTGAAAACTTCCTGGGTCTCTTCTTTTTGTAGGTAACTCAGGTTGAATAAGGGCACTACATTCCTTGTTCATCACTATAGTCTGGCCTCTTTTGAGTGAGCTTTTCCTGGGAAGAAGTTCCTTCATATACTTGATGAATGCAGGCATTTGTTGAATTGCCTTGATGAATGGTATGTTTACATGCAGAGATGCAAACAAGTCTAGGAACCTTGAGTATATTCTCTTTCCCACAGCACCATTGAGCAGTTGAGGGAAGGGTGCATAGAGCTTCAGCAGCTCTTGTTGTGAGATTTTTGGTTCTTGGTGATCTCTATCCTCCTCCTTTGTTGAGTTGTCTTCAGGTTGTTTGCAAAGTTTGCCTTGCTTGTCTTCAGTCTCTTGATCACTCACAGTGACCATTTTGAAATCTTTCCATCTTACTTTCTTTGCTTCTCCTTTGGGATTTTTCTCTGTGTCACTTGGGAAGCTATCAGTAGGTTTGGAAATATTCTCAGCTAAATGATGGTATTTTTGTGGAAAAATGAATTTCCAACACACAAATCTAACCGGCAAGTGTACCGAGTCGCGTCAAGTAGTAAAACTCACTTAGAGTGAGGTCGGTCTCACAGGGATTGATGGATCAAGCAACTTTAGTGGGTGATTAGTTTAGTCAAGCTAACATTGAGTGATTTGAGTGACAATTGAAGCAGCATAAAGTAAATGACAAGAAATTATAAATTGCAGAAAGTAAATGGGCAGAAAACTTAAAGAGCAAGAAATGTAAATTGCATAAATCTTAAATGACAAGAAATGTAAATTGCATGAAATGTAAAGGGGGTTGGGGTGCTGGAAATTAAAGAGAGCAATGAAGTAGAATTTAGAACAATTGACAAAAAAGGAAAATGCAGGAAAGTAAATCAAGCTCACAGCAAACTCAATGTAAATTGGCAGAACGTAAATTTGCAAAGAAATAGAAATATAGAAAAGTAAACCAGCAAGAAGACTTAGATCAATTCTCAAATCTCAAAAAGAAATTAACAATTTCAATGAAATAGTAAAAACAGAAAGGAAGCTAAGAGCTCACTTGCTCTCAAGATCAAAACAGAAAGAAAATTGAAGAAGAGTGAAACAGAAGAGTAAAAGTGCTTGAAGAATTTAAAAACAGAAAAGCAATGCTTAATTTGCAGCAATTAAAAGATGGTTGAAGATCTCAGGAGTGGAAGAGACTAGAAAACAAGTCTAGATCTCAGATCCTTCCTTGATCCAACAAGAACAATTGCAAGAGAATTAAAGAAGAGTAAATTGCAGAAAGAGTAGAAGATGAAGCAGTAAACAGAAATGAAATTCAATTGTGCAGAGAAAGTAAACAAGAAAATTCTCAAGGTGAGATTGAAACAGAATTTCTTCAATTCTCAACCCAAGATTTAAGACAAAAATGAAAACTAAGAGAGAGCTCTCTAATGGAGCTCCCCTATACTCTCTAAAATCCAGCCTCTAACAAAGATGAAAATGATGCCTTATATAGGCTTTACAAAATGAAAATAAAATGAAAAACAAATTACAATTAAATGAAATTCCTAATCTATCTAATCCTTGTGCCATTGAGTGATGATGTGGGCTTTGCTTGCTTTGGATTTGAGGAGAAATGGGTTTGGTTGGCCTTGATGCAATTTGGAGAAGAATTGAATTTAAATGGAATTTTGGTTGAATTTTGGGCCCATGTGAAAATTGCTTGGGGAAGGCATCAGGGGAGAGCTCAGCTCACAAAGTGAGCTGAGCATTGGTGCCTTGGTGCCAAATTTGTTGCGTGCTGTGTTGCCTCTGGCCGTGTCAAAATTGTGCTGCTTGATGCCCATGGGTAGTGCTCTGCTCACTTTGTGAGCTGAGCCCAATATGAGGCCAAGAAACAAGGAAAGGAAAGACCAAGCTCAGCTCACAAAGTGAGCATTATCGAGAGCACAGCACTCTCTAAGTGAGCGCTACTTTGCCTTGGAGTGAGGTTCCAGCTTCGAGCCTTGGTGGAAGCATTGGCTGATTTTTTTGCTTGTTTTTAGCCCTTAAAGATGCAATTCGTTCGTGCTTCAATTTCATGCCAAATATGGATTTCCATACATCGTTGGAAAGCTCTGAATGTCAGCCTTCCAACAAAACTGGAAGCACATCAATCAGACATCTGTAGCTCAAGTTATAGCCCTTTGAAGGAGGCATGGTCATGTTGTGAGCGCCCAGATTTTAACTTAGCCAAAATTTTGCTTTCCAAGCTCATTTTGCACTCTTGTAGCGCTCAGCTCTCCAAGTGAGCTGAGCTTTGTGCTGATTGTTCTATTTTCCTTTTATTTGGTCATGGGCCACGCTTTAAAAAGCGTGGCCTAAGGCTCCAAAGTGTACTCCAACTTCAAAGTATTCCCCAAAGCTCTTTTTTTCTCCTTTTTAGCTTATTTTGTGCTTCTTTGCTTCTCTTTCTTCTTATTTTCTACAAGATTTATAAAATTAAAAGATCAACAAAATATACCATTTAAGCACAAAAGCATTCAATATTCAAGCACAAATCATCAATTTCTTGTATGAAAAAGCATAGAAAAACATGACATGGTGACATGTCATCACAACACCAAACTTAAACCTTGCTTGTCCCCAAGCAAGAAAAGAATCATGCAATAAAGATTGACAATCCAAGGTAAGAAGAATAGCAACTCAATGTTCATGGTAAGCTAGTTTTCTAAGCATGCTACAATCACAAAAGAAATGTAAATGATTGATGCTTCCATCTAGCTCAATTTATGAAATCTTTCTCTTATAAGTCTTCCTTGAAACAAGCTTTTGATTTTCTTTTTTTAGCTTCTCCTTTTGGGTGCTTTGCCCCATGAGTTGATAACAAAACTATGACTTCTAAATGCTTTGTTTTCAAGTATTACCACTTGATACATAAGCACCACAAGCATTTGATTAGAGGACTTCATTAAGCTCATTTTTCTTTTCTTTTCTTGACTCTCTAATCATTGATGCTCAGAACCTTGAGCTTTGAGGGAGTGCTTTTGCACTTGAGCCTAGCCTTGACTTCTAAGTGTTTTGTTTTCAAGCATTTGGATTGATACATAAACACCACAAGTACTTAACAAATAAATTGCCATTGGTACACAGAGCCTTCAGCTTTCTCATTCTTTCCCTTTTTCTTTTCTTGCTTTAATTGTATTTGCTTCTTCAAGGTTTTCATGATTTTCAAAAGATTTCACAAAATGTACTAGATGAAAACTTCAATTAAATAAAATCCAATGCAATTGAGCAACAATTAATCATACTAGCTTTCCAATACGTGTATGCACATGCTAAACTCTTCTTTAATGCCTTGTTTGTTTATGATCATGATACTTTACTGCTTTAAGCTTTACAAGACTCAAGTTGGTAGTCATAATGTCATGGCAACATGTTATAAATCAATATTCAAGCTATGCTTTATTCATACACACATGTAAATAGAAAAGATGAAGACAATCATGCAATTTAAGTGCTGGAAACAAATGAGAGGAAAAGAAACTCTACAACCTTGTAGTTCATCTTCATTATTGTTGTCCTTTTTCCTCTATTCTTCCTCTTTCCTTTGCCAAACTCAGAATACTTGCTCATCCTCAAGCAACAATTGGAACAATGGCTATAGGGCTAAGATGGATCATGAATGTCTTACACAATGAAATGTTAGCAGTACATGTGTTCTAAGCAAGCAAAGTTAAAGATAATAATCAAGGCACAAGAGACAGAGACATTTTGATTGCATATATAAGAAGGTGTGCATGATACATGGCATAAAAGATAAGTGGCACACCAAACTTAGTGTGACACTTTCACTTGGAATTAATGCAAGTATCTTGTAAGAATTGGAACCAAATTTTTGTTGCATAGCAACACCAAACTTAGAATGCAATCATATGTCAATTTATTTGAATTAAAACTAAGCAAGTGAAACTGTTATTTGTTAAGTATAATCACCAAGCCAAGAATCTGTCATGAATAAAGCTCTCTTGGTAATGTCTTAACAAACACAGTAAATAAGCAAACTAAAATGAAAGCATTTTAAAACAGAAAAATGACTAAAGAAAGTAGAATGAAAAAGTGTCAAATTAAAAGAGAAAAATAAAACTGCAGAGGCATTATGATTATGCAGACAAGTGGTGTTGCTTGAATGAATTGCATAGAAAATAAGTGGCACACCAAACTTAGAATCTTGGTGTGTCACTTTCATTTTTGATTTGATGCAATCATCCAAAAAGATTGAAAACAATTTGTTGCAAGGCAACACCAAACTTAGAATGTAACCATATGCCAATTTATTGAATTTAAACAAAGCAAAGAAAGAAAGCAAAGCAAGGAAGAGAAATTATACCTACGGTTGGGTTACCTCCCAACAAGTGCTCTTTTAGTGTCATTAGCTTGACATGTTGTTCTTTAATTTCTTCCTCTTCTTCCAGTTTGTTAAGAGGAATGACCTCAAGGGAGGAGAAGATTCAGCTATTGCCCCCTGTCTTGGTTTCCTTTCAGCAAGCTTTCTTTTGTACATGGCTTTATTTAGCTTGCTTGCTATTGGTCCAGGGGTTGGATTGCTTGTGGTTGACCTCCTCTTGAATGTTGTCCTTGGTAGCTTGGTCACAATCCTCTTCTTGGTGCTTTTGTTAATTGCCTTCACTTCCTTGAATCCAAGTCTTGGTGGTTGTGTGATTGTTGGAGTCTTCTTTTCATCAAGAGTTTCTTGTATTGGTGGTTCCATGAGCCCTTCCTTCATGTGATTTTCTGCTTCACTTGAGTGTGAATTCTCTGGAATGACTTCCTCACTTTCATGCTCCTCCACTCCTTTCTTTGCACCCAATATTTGACTTAATAGTTCTTTTATGGAGGAGGTTTGTTGTTCTTCCCAAGATTTTTTCATCTCTTCTTCATATTTTTCGATCACAGATTCAAGGGAAGTTTGTGAGGGTTGTGAATGTTCCTTTGTTACCTCAAGTGCAGTTTCATTTTCAACCACCTCATTCTTCATTGGAAGTTCACTTGATGCAGTAGCCTCCTCCTCTTGCTCTTCCACTTTCTCCCTTGCACTTAACATTTGGTTTACCATCACTTCTATATTTTTGAATGAATTCTCTTGCTCGTTCCAGGATATTTGTGCCTCTCTCTCATATTTTTCAAACATGATCTCAAGTTTTGAAAGGCCTTGGTTCATTGAAATTTGTGTGGGTGGTGAGCTTTGGCAAGAATTTTGTGTGGAGCCAAAGTCCAGTGATGAAAAATTTTCAGATGAAAAACTGGAAGGTGAGGTTGGACAATTTTGTATAAGTGAATTGGAGGTACGTTCAAGTAAAGATGGCTCTTGATAAGTGAAATATGGGTTCTCAAATGTTTTCTGGTTTTGCTCCCCCCAGCCACCATTAGAATAGCAGCTTGCATCATTTTGTGGTGGAGGAAGATATCCCATATGATTCTCTTGCTCATCTTGTGTTTCTGAAACAAATCTCCATGGATTGGAGTGCTCAGACTTTGTAATTTCTTGGTGATATTCCCAGCCACCATTAGAGATTGGTGATGGTGGGTAATATCCCATAAAATTTGTTTGATCATAAGATGAGTTGAACTCCATTTGAATTTTTGAAAACACAACACCAAGGAAAATTGAAATTACTCATACCAGAGATGAGAATTTCTTAGTGAGGCAAAAATTCAAACACCTTGGTTTCAATTTAAAACAGAAAACAAAAATAAAGAAAATGCTTGATCTAGACTTCTCACCCACTTAATCATTGTTGATCTAAATCAATCCCCGGCAACGGCGCCAAAAACTTGATGGTATTTTTGTGGAAAAACGAATTTCCAACACACAAATCTAACCGGCAAGTGTACCGGGTCGCATCAAGTAGTAAAACTCACTTAGAGTTAGGTCGGTCCCACAGGGATTGATGGATCAAGCAACTTTAGTGGGTGATTAGTTTAGTCAAGCTAACATTGAGTGATTTGAGTGACAATTGAAGCAGCAGAAAGTAAATGACAAGAAATTATAAATTGCAGAAAGTAAATGGGATGAAAACTTAAAGAGCAAGAAATGTAAATTGCATAAATCTTAAATGACAAGAAATGTAAATTGCATGAAATGTAAAGGGGGTTGGGGTGCTGGAAATTAAAGAGAGCAATGAAGTAGAATTTAGAACAATTGACAAAAAAGGAAAATGCAGGAAAGTAAATCAAGCTCACAGCAAACTCAATGAAAATTGGCAGAACGTAAATTTGCAGAGAAATAGAAATGTAGAAAAGTAAACCAGCAAGAAGACTTAGATCAATTCTCAAATCTCAAAAAGAAATTAACAATTTCAATGAAATAGTAAAAACAGAAAGGAAGCTAAGAGCTCACTTGCTCTCAAGATCAAAACAGAAAGAAAATTGAAGAAGAGTGAAACAGAATAGTAAAAGTGCTTGAAGAATTTAAAAACAGAAAAGCAATGCTTAATTTGCAGCAATTAAAAGATGGTTGAAGATCTTAGGAGTGGAAGAGACTAGAAAACAAGTCTAGATCTCAAATCCTTCCTTGATCCAACAAGAACAATTGCAAGAGAATTAAAGAAGAGTAAATTGCAGAAAGAGTAGAAGATGAAGCAGTAAACAGAAATGAAATTCAATTGTGCAGAGAAAGTAAACAAGAAAATTCTCAAGGTGAGATTGAAACAGAATTTCTTCAATTCTCAACCCAAGATTTAAGACAAAAATGAAAACTAAGAGAGAGCTCTCTAATGGAGCTCCCCTATACTCTCTAAAATCCAGCCTCTAACAAAGATGAAAATGATGCCTTAGATAGGCTTTACAAAATGAAAATGAAATGAAAAACAAATTACAATTAAATGAAATTCCTAATCTATCTAATCCTTGTGCCATTGAGTGATGATGTGGGCTTTGCTTGCTTTGGATTTGAGGAGAAATGGGTTTGGTTGGCCTTGATGCAATTTGGAGAAGAATTGAATTTAAATGGAATTTTGGTTGAATTTTGGGCCCATGTGAAAATTGCTTGGGGAAGGCATCAGGGGAGAGCTCAGCTCACAAAGTGAGCTGAGCATTGGTGCCTTGGTGCCAAATTTGTTGCGCGCTGTGTTGCCTCTGGCCGTGTCAAAATTGTGCTGCTTGATGCCCATGGGTAGCGCTCTGCTCACTTTGTGAGCTGAGCCCAATATGAGGCCAAGAAACAAGGAAAGGAAAGACCAAGCTCAGCTCACAAAGTGAGCATTATTGAGAGCACAGCACTCTCTAAGTGAGCGCTACTTTGCCTTGGAGTGAGGTTCCAGCTTCGAGCCTTGGTGGAAGCATTGACTGATTTTTTTGCTTGTTTTTAGCCCTTAAAGATGCAATTCGTTCGTGCTTCAATTTCATGCCAAATATGGATTTCCATATATCGTTGGAAAGCTCTGAATGTCAGCTTTCCAACGCAACTGGAAGCACATCAATCGGACATCTGTAGCTCAAGTTATAGCCCTTTGAAGGAGGCATGGTCATGCTGTGAGCGCCCAGATTTTAACTTAGCCAAAATTTTGCTTTCCAAGCTCATTTTGCACTCTTGTAGCGCTCAGCTCTCCAAGTGAGCTGAGCTTTGTGCTGATTGTTCTATTTTCCTTTTATTTGGTCATGGGCCACGCTTTTAAAAGCGTGGCCTAAGGCTCCAAAGTGTACTCCAACTTCAAAGTATTCCCCGAAGCTCTTTTTTTCTCCTTTTTAGCTTATTTTGTGCTTCTTTGCTTCTGTTTCTTCTTATTTCCTACAAGATTTATAAAATTAAAAGATCAAGAAAATATACCATTTAAGCACAAAAGCATTCAATATTCAAGCACAAATCATCAATTTCTTGTATGAAAAAGCATAGAAAAACATGACATGGTGACATGTCATCACTAAATATCCCACTTGGAATTCCAGCTTCTTGATGGTCTCTCCCTGGTTCTTAATATTGGCTCGCACCTCCTCTTTGAACACCTTATTTTCTTGAATCTCTTGGCATATTCCTTTAAGTAAGGCTTCAATCTTAGAGAGCTTGTCATCAATTGATGAGTGATTCGGATTAGATGTGCTGTTTTGGTTTTGATAGGCGTGTGGAGAAGTGTTGTTGTGGGGGTGTTGAGATGTCCTCTGTGTGAACTGCTGATGAGTTGCATTGTTGTTGGAGTTGTAACATCTCTGGTCTTAGTTTTGATCTTGCTCACTTTCCCACCCAAAGTTTGGGTGGTTTCTTCATCCAGGGTTGTAGGTCTTGGAATATGGATCATAGTTTTTCCTTGGTGAATTTCCAATGTAGTTAGCTTGCTCCTGACTCCCCTCTGCTTCTTCATTCACTCCTTCTTGGGTTGTCGATGAAGTGGAGATTGCTGCTACTTGGTTCATCTCCATCTTCTTGCTGAGGTCAGCCAGCTGCTGGGTAATGAGCTTGTTTTGGGCCAACAGAGCATCTACATTGTTTAGCTCCATTACTCCTCTTGTGTTCCCTCTTTCGGAAGCATAGAAGTAGTCGTTCTCTGCTACTGTTTCAATAACATCTATGGCTTCCTCAATAGTCTTCTTCTTGTTCAAAGATCCTCCGGATGAATGGTCTACGGCCTTCTTTGACTCATAAGAGAGTCCTTCATAGAAAATGTGCAGCTGCACCCATTCATTGAACATGTCAGGTGGACACCTCCTTGTTAAGTCCTTGAACCTCTCCCATGCTTCATATAGAGTCTCACCATCTTGTTGCCTGAAAGTTTGGACCTCAGCTCTCAGCCTATTGATTCGTTGAGGAGGGTAAAATCTTGCTAAGAATTTGTTCACCACGTCTTCCCAAGTCGTCAAGCTTTTCCTTGGGAAAGATTCCAGCCACTTGGCTGCTTTGTCCCTAAGTGAGAATGGAAATAGGAGCAGTCTATAGGCGTCAGGGTGAACACCATTAGACTTCACTGTGTTAGATATTCTCAGGAAGGTGGTCAAATGTTGATTGGGGTCTTCTTGAACACCTCCTCCAAACGAACAATTGTTCTGAACAAGGGTGATGAGCTGTGGTTTAAGTTCAAAGTTGTTGGCATGGATTGTTGGCTTTTGGATGCTACTTCCACAATTGCCTGGGTTTGGATTGATGTAAGAGCCCAAAACCCTTCTATCCTCCCCAGCATGATTTGCTCTTCCTCCTCCCCCATGGTTGTAATCCTTTTCTTCATGATGGTTTTCCATGTTGTCTTCCATGTTTGTTTCAAAGAATTCCTCTTCTTCCTCAGCACCAACCACTTTCTTTCCTCTTGCCTCCCTCCTTAATCTAAGGAAGGTCCTCTCAGGTTCAGAATCGAAGGAAGTTGAAGCCCCGCTTCTTCTCCCTGTCATACAACCATCAAGTGCAAGCAAGAAAAGATAGGTGCAGAAAGTATTTGTGTCAGAATTACTGTTCGTTGTGGGTGATGCAATATATCAAATAGTTAGTGGGTTAGCAAACAGAATTGAAAATAACAAAGAAAAACAAAAGAGAAGAGGGGGAAGGGAAGAAGTTTAACTAAAACAAAAAGTAAATCACTCAAACAGAAAATGAAATTCACAAAATAAAAATGCTCAATCTAGTGATCTTCTAATTTAATCATTGTTGATGCACAATCAATCTCTGGCAACGGTGCCATAAACTTGATGCGGGGAAAACTTGTCTCTCAACAAATCTCCCTTCGGCAAGTGTACCGAATTTGTCGTCAAGTAAAAACTCACAATAGAGTGAGGTCGAATCCCACAGGGATTGATTGATCAAGCAACTTTAATTAGAAGAATGTTCTAGTTGAGCGAATCCAGAATTTGGGTTGAGAGTTGCAGAAAATAAAATGGCAGGAATGTAAATAACAGAAAAGTAAATGCTAGAATTAAAGGACTGGAAGTAAATGACTGAAAATAAATTGCAGAATTGTAAATGGGAATGGGGAATTTGCTCATAAAAGTAAATGGCAGAAATTAAAGAGAATGGGTAAGATCAGAGATGGAGAGTTCATTAGGCTTAGGAGATGTTGCAATTCTCCGGATCAAGTTCATTTTCATCTCTTCCTCAATCAATGCACTCATTGATCTCCTTGGCAATCTTAAGTGATTGAATTACAATTTCTTGCAATTCAATCTCTCAAATCTTGATCAATAGCCAATTCCTTGGTCAATTGCTCATGAGAAGAGATGAAGTATGGTCACTGATTATACCACATGCATTTCCCAAATCAAGTATTCAGAGGGTTATAGTCACATACCCATCCAAACCCAATTTGGTCCAGCATGAGAAAGCAATTCTAGCTTGATCTCTTCATTCCTCTTTCAAGGTTCAAAAGAGATCCAAGTTTGAATAGTTTCTCTTCCAAGATAACTACTCAATTGGATGAAGATCGAAAGCTTTCAAGTAAAATCAAGAGAAAAGATAGAAGAAGAATAATGAAAATTAGTATTGAACCATCAATTTACAACAGAGCTCCCTAACCCAATGAAAGGGGTTTAATTGTTCATAGCTCTAGAAAATGAAAAAAAAGATGGAGAATACATCATAGAACTAGAAATTGCAGAGAAAGTAAAATACAGAGAGTAGTTCTCTTTTTTTCCAGCCTCCAGAACTCCTTTAACGATTCAAAGCTACTCCTATATATACTACTCTTCTCAGCTTCTAGTTTGCTCTTCAAGTCTTGGGCCTTTGGATCTTGAGTTTGAAGCAGTTCTTTTCTTCATTTGGGCTTGGCTTTACTTGCAGAGGGAAAGTGCTAAGTGGGCAGAGACTTTAGCTCAGGGCGTTAGGGGTGTTAACATTTAGTGAAAGTATAAGTTCGAGAACGTTAGTGACACTTAACATTTTCACTAACGTTCCAATGTACCCATTTGCCTCACGTTAGAGCCCACGTTAACTAGGTGAACGTGGCTTCTAACGTGGCCTTGCCAACCTTCGAAAACGTTAGTGACACTTAACATTGTCACTAACGTTCCAATGTGCCCCTAGATCTCACGTTAGAGTCCACGTTAACTAGGTTAACGTGGCTTCTAACGTGGCCATTCTTAGCCATCCCAACGTTAGTGACAATGTTGAGTGTCACTAACGTTGGCTCATCATTCATTCCTCATCGTTAGCTTCCATGTTAACTAAGTTAACGTGGAAATTAACGTGGCTCTTTGGGGGGTTGTGTGGTTGCTTCCAACGTTAGTGACAATGTTGAGTGTCACTAACATTGTCGACAACTCTCACTTCTTACGTTAGCTCCCACGTTAACCAAGTTAACGTGGGAGTTAACGTGGTGTGTTGCATCCTTAGGCCAACGTTAGTGACAATGTTGAATGTCACTAACGTTGGCTTCTCTTCCCCCTTTAACATTAGAGGCCACGTTAACTAGGTTAACGTGGGCTCTAACGTGGCCACTCATGAGTATTTGCCAACGTTAGTGACAATGTTAAGTGTCACTAACGTTGGCTCAACTTCCCTTCTCCACGTTAGAGTGCACGTTAACTTAGTTAACGTGACTCTTAACGTGGGCAATGATGGCTTTGAGAGTGTTATTGGCAATCACTTTTCTCATTAACCTTGCAAGTTACCTCCCTTTCCTTGCTTCCTTTGGTCCTGAAATCAAGCAACAGAGTGCATCAAAGTTCTAGTCCAAGTCATGGGTAATGCAGCATACAATTTGTCACTAAATTCATGCAAAATCCTCAAGAAATAATGTAAAATGCACAATGTATGCTTGAATCAAGGTGTAGGTGAATATCTACCCAAAACTAGCTTATTTCCTAAAGAAATGCATGAAACTACCCTAAAAACAGTAAAAAAAAGGTCAGTGAAACTGGCCAAGATGCCCTGGCATCACTTTTCCATAAACTAAGTGGAAAAGACTCATCCCAATGGGTGTTTTGTATGCTGTACTATATGCCCAAAGTGCATCTTGTAGCCTGGTGCTTCAGTCTTTTCTATGAGGTTTGACTATCTTCTGCAAGATATGCTTTATTTCTCTGTTTGACACCTCGGCTTGCCCATTGGTCTGAGGATGGTATGGTGTTGCAATCTTATGAATTATCCCATGCCTCTTCATTAATCCTGTTAGTCTCCTGTTACAGAAATGGGTGCCTTGATCGCTCACGATTGCTCGTGGTGATCCAAAGCGGCAAATAATATGGTTTCTCACAAAGGAAACAACAGTGTTAGCATCATCAGTGCGGGTAGGAATTGCTTCCACCCATTTGGAAACATAATCCACTGCTAACAATATATAAAAATAACCATTAGAATTTGGAAATGGACCCATGAAGTCAATGCCCCAAACATCAAAAATTTCACAGAAAAGCATAATTTGTTGAGGCCTTTCATCCCTTCTGGATATATTACCAAATTTTTGGCATGGGAGACAAGATTTACAAAACTCGGCAGCGTCTCTAAAAAGAGTAGGCCACCATAATCCACCGTCTAAAATCTTTCTAGCTGTTCGTTGAGGGCCAAAATGCCCTCCACTCTCAGATGAGTGATAGGCCTCTAAAATGGACTGGAATTCTGATTGAGACACACAACATCTAATTACCTGATCAGCGCCAAATCTCCATAAATATGGGTCATCCCATATATAATATTTAGACTCGATTTTCAGCTTATCTCTTTGATGCTTAGAAAAGTTTGGAGGAAATGTGCGGCTAACTAGATAATTAACTACAGGTGCATACCAAGGGAATACCTCAGATACTGCTTGCAAGTTATCAAATGGAAAATTATCATCTATAGGAGTAGAATCATCCTTAATATGCTCAAGGCGACTCAAGTGGTCTGCCACTAAATTCTGGTTACCACTCCTATCCTTTATTTCTAAATCAAATTCTTGTAATAGCAGGATCCAACGTATAAGCCTTGGTTTCGACTCCTTTTTAGATAATAGATACTTTAAAGCTGCATGGTCCGAATACACCACTACTCTAGTACCAAGTAAATAAGCTCGGAATTTATCCAGAGAAAAAACAATAGCAAGAAGCTCTTTCTCAGTAGTAGTATAATTGGACTGGGCAGCGTCTAAAGTCTTAGACGCATAAGCTATAACAAAAGGATCCTTACCTTCACGCTGAGCCAGCGCTGCTCCTACTGCATGGTTGGAAGCATCGCACATGATTTCAAACGGCTGGCTCCAGTCTGGTCCTCTCACAATTGGGGCTTGAGTCAGGGCGGCCTTCAGCTTATCAAACGATTGTTTGCAATCCTCACTGGACTCGAACTCAATATCCTTCTGGAGTAATTTGGATAAGGGAAGTGCTGCCTTACTAAAGTCCTTAATAAATCTCCTGTAAAAACCTGTATGGCCAAGGAACGAATGGACTTCCCTCACAGAGGAGGGGTAAGGTAAACTAGAAATAACATTCACCTTTGCTGGGTCTACAGAAATGCCATTATTAGACACCCCATGTCCTAATACAATCCCTTGTTTTACCATAAAGTGACATTTTTCAAAATTTAATACAAGATTTGTATTAACACATCTATCTAATACTCTAGATAATCCATCTAAGCAAAGGCTAAAAGAATCACCATAAACGCTAAAATCGTCCATAAAAACCTCCATACAGTCCTCAATAAGATAAGAGAAAAGACTCATCATACACCTTTGGAAAGTAGCTGGTGCATTGCACAAGCCAAAGGGCATTCTCTTGTAAGCATAAGTCCCAAAAGGACATGTAAAAGTGGTCTTTTCCTGATCCTCAGGAGCTATATGAATCTGGAAATAACCTGTGTAACCATCTAAAAAACAATAATGTGATTTACCTGACAGGCGATCCAGCATTTGATCAATGAATTAAAGTGGGTAGTGATCCTTACGGGTGGCTTGGTTGAGACGCCTGTAATCATTGCAGACTCTCCAAGCGTTCTGAACTCTAGTTGCTATGAGCTCTCCATGTTCATTCTTCACTGTAATGACTCTAGACTTCTTGGGCACCACTTGTACTGGGCTAACCCATTCACTGTCTGAAATAGGATAGATGATACCTGCTTCCAACAGTCTGGTCACTTCCTTTTTGACAACTTCCAAGATAGTGGGATTCAATCTTCTTTGGGGTTGATGGACTGGTCTTGCTCCCTCTTCTAAAAATATTCTGTGCTCACATACTTGAGGGTTGATGCCTACTATGTCTGCCAAACTCCACCCAATTGCCTTCTTATGCCTCCTCAGTACATCAAGTAACTGCTCTTCTTATTGTGAAGTGAGTTCCCTTGCAATGATAACTAGAAACTTCTGCTCATCTTCAAGATAAGCATATTTGAGATGTGGAGGAAGAGGTTTTAATTCCAACTTCTGATCATGGGCAGGTTCTAGATTGTTTGGAGCTTGTGAAGATGCTGAGGTGCCCTCATTGTCAGTCAAGAGGGTCCCCACACTTGGACCTTGTCCAGTGTGCCTCTCTTCTAACTCTTCCTTGTGAACTTCAGCTACAGCTTCATCTATGACATCACACTGGAAGATGGAATGATCTTCTGGAGGATTGTCAATGACTCCATTCAGATTGAAGATTACTATTCGGCCATCTATTTCAAAAGAGTATGTTCCTGAAAAAGCATCCAATTTGAATTTTGATGTCTTCAGGAATGATCTTCCAAGTAGGATTGATGATGGCTTATCTGAGTCATTATGGGGCATCTCCAAGATATAAAAATCAGTGGGGAATGTAAGCCCTTTAATGTTCACTAAAACGTCTTCAGCAACTCCAACACAAAACGAGCTTCCGACCTTTTTAAGGGAGGGAGCCTCAAAATATCATATATAGACAAAGGCATTATACTAACACATGCTCCTAAATCACACATGCAATCATAAATTACTACTCCACCAATAGTACAACTAACTATACAAGGACCTAGGTCACTACACTTTTCAGGTAATCCTCCCATTAAAGCATATATGGAACTACCTAAAGGAATAGTTTCTGATTCATTAATTTTGTCTTTATGTATACATAAATCTTTTAGAAACTTTGCATATTTAGGTACCTGTTGAGTAACGTCAAAAAGAGGAACAGTTACCTCAACCTTTTTGAATATTTCTACCATTTTGGGATCAGGTTCTAGCTGCTTCCTGGGCTTCCTTGCAAGTTGTGGAAATGGGATAGGAGTGGTGTTTTCTGCAGTGTCTGCGCCTTTTGGTGCTTCCTCCTGTGGTTGGGCTTCTTCTTTTTCAGTTATGTCATGTATGTCTTCTTCCTCTTCAACATCTTCTATTTCTACTACCTCTTCAGCTGAGGTGTGTTCTGGTAGACTTGGCTCCTCCTGATTCCTCTCCTGCAGTGTGGTTCCAGACCTTAGGGTGATGGCATTAATGCCTCCTTTTGGATTGGGTAATGGTTGAGAGGGAATTCTAGTGGAGCTCAAAGGTTGGTTACTGGAGTTATTCATTGATCCAATCTGTGAGGCGAGAGCTTGTACAGCAGAGGTCAGACCATTTAGAGTGGCACTAAGGTTGTTTTCCATGGCCTGTTGTCTCCTATCAATAGATTGTAGTAACTCATCATTAGGAGATGAAGAAGGATAAGTAATTTGAGAGGGCTGCTGTTGGGTATTCTGTGGTCCTTGGGATTGCCTCAGGTGAGGTGCTCTATAAGGTTGGTTCTGCTGCCTGTTGCCATCCATGGTTATGATTTCCACCTTGATTGTACCCCTGGTTGGGGCGGTCATAGAAGTTATGAGTGGATGCCACCATGTTGTCTTCTTGCTAGAACTGCGGGCATTCATCAGTATAATGGCTATAATCAGCACAAATTCTGCAGACTCTCTGTGGGACTAATTGTTGGCTTTGCTGTGCTGGAGAAGGTTGAGCTTGCTGAACTTGTTGTTGATTCAATTGCATCTGCTTCAGCAAGTTGGTCATTTCACAGACACTCTGAGCTAGAGCAGCAGTCTCTCTGCTAGAGGATACTTCTGCAACAGCTTTTGAACGGCCTTGTTTCTGCCTGTGGTTCCTAGTAGATTCAGCTAAGTCGCTGATCAATTGCCATGCCTCGTCAGTGGTCTTGTACTTCTTCATAGACCCATTGCTAGCACTTTCCAATGTGGTCTTATCTTGGGGCCTCATGCCCTGTGTGATATAGTTGAGTAACACTATCTTGTCAATCATGTGGTGGGGACATGCTTCCAGAAGATTATTAAAGCGCTCCCAGTATTCAAAGAGAGTCTCGTTGTCATCTTGAACAATGGTGGAAATGTCTTTCCTCAGTTTATCAGTGACTTCAGATGGAAAGAATTTTTCCAAAAATTCTTTTCTGAGTGTATCCCAGTTGGATACATTCGCTAGGGGTTGAGTGTAGTACCACTCTCTTGCTTTTCCTCAAGAGAAAATGGGAAAGCTTTCAGCAAAATTGAAGTTTCATCTGCACCATCATGCCTGACAGTAGAACAGGCTGCTTGGAAATATCTCAAGTGCTTAATAGGCTCTTGAGTAGGTAAGCCATGAAACTTGGGCATCAAATTGAGCAGTGCGGTCTTTATTTCAAAATCTGTAGCCACCGCTGGGTGATGCGCTTGAAACGGTTGCATTGTAAAATCAGGGGCTCCTTCCTCCTGGATAGTAATTCTCCTAGGTTCTGCCATGTCGTCTGCGTGTGAATCAACCGAATCAGTAGAACGGGGACTGGTTTCTTCTTCAACTGACGTTTCAGATCCACCCTCAGAGAGGACTAACCGACGCCGAGCTCGCCTTATTCATGAAATATTCCTTTCAATTTCAGGATCGAATATTGGCAGGCTTGGATCAGGAAGTGAACGCATCATTTGACGAAAGAAACATGCAGCTCATAGTAGCAAAATAAAATAAAATGCAAATAAATAAATTCTAATTAATAACTTTAACACTCTATTGCAACTCCCTAGCAACGGCGCCAAAAGTTGATGGTAGCAAAAATTGGCGAATTAAAAATTGTTAATTTATATACGTTGCAAGTATAGTTCTTAACTCGCCAGAAATCTGCCTATCAATTTAGAAAGGTGTCACAGAAATTTAAAATTAAAATACTGGAAGTATGAATCCCAGGCCGTCTCCCAACGAGTTGCAGAAAAGTGTGCTATTTTATAAATCAGATGTTTTCAAAGAGGTTTGAGTTGAGTAAACAGAAAATTAAATTGGTGAATTTGAATAATGTAAATAAAAGCTTTGACTGGGAGTTGATTAGTTAGAATCCCTATTATTGTTGGAATACTCTCAAGATTAATTAACAATTAAAGGTTGTCCTGTTTAGTTATCCTTTACTAGGTAAGGGAAAGTCAAACAAGTTGGAATGCTACGTCTGTTCACAAGTTGCAATCAACTTTATTAAAAGAAATTGGTGTTAGTGACTAGAAGGCAATCCAACCATAAACCCAATTACAATTTTTCTTTTAAGCTTTCCAACTCAAGGGTTCCTTTCAATCAACTCCCCATCAAGTTAGGGAACTACTCGCTCATTGTGAATGTAAAATTCATAGCATATGAAAAGGAATTAAAGAGAGACATTGTAAATAAAAATCAAAATAGTCAATTAAAAATAAAAGTGATCCTTGTATTAAATAATCCTAAAAATATTCCAATGGTAAAATTAAACAAAGCAAAGGACATGGAAGAGTAAAGCCAAGTAAAGAAAACGAACTAGAATGACAAAGTCTTGATGAGGTAATAACTCTTCTCAATATCCCAATGCAAAAGCAAGAGAAAATTAAAATCCTAAGAACTATGAATGTGTAGAGAGAAAACCTAGGGAAGGTGTAGAAACTAGATCTAAAACTAAAATTTCTGTAGAATGAATGTTATGTTGGTTTCTGCATGTTCTCTGGCTCTAGTCTGCTGTTCTGGGCCGAAAACTAGGTCAAAATAGGGTCCAAAATCGCCCCCAGTGAATTCTGCAGATTATGCAGTTCGCGTCGTTCACGCCTCCGCGTCGCTTGTGATTTTCCATTCCGCGCGGTCACGTGAGCCATGCGGCTGCATCACTGCGATTTCTCCTCTTCCGTGTGGTCGCATGAGTCATGCGGCCGCGTCATTTCTCGCTGGTTATCTCCACAATTTCATGTGTTCCTTCCATTTTTGCTAGCTTCCTTTCCAATCTCCAACTCATTCATTCCCTATAAAGCCTGAAATGCTTAACACACAGATCACGACATCGAATGGGATAAAGGAGAATTAAAATGCATAATTAAAAGTCCTTAGGAAGCAGTTTTCAATCATGTAATAATTTCAGGAAGGAAATATAAATGCATGCTAAATTAATGAATAAGTGGGTAAGGATCATGATAAAACCACACAATTAAACACAATATAAACCATAAAATAGTGGTTTATCAATAAGCAACTGACCAAAAAGTGTCCCTCTGACATGCTTTCAGAATGGACCATCCTGGATATATTCTATGATGGTCTGTCTGAATTATCTAAGATGTCATTGGACCATTCTGCAGGTGGATCCATTCACCTAAAGAAAATGCCTGCAGAAGCTCAAGAACTCATTGACATGGTTGCAAATAACCAGTTCATGTACACTTCTGCAAGGAATCCTGTGAATACTGGGATGCCTCAAAGGAATGGAGTTCTTGTTATTGATACTCTGAATGCCATATTGGCTCAGAATAAAATATTGACTCAGCAAGTCAATATGATCTCTCAGAGTCTGAATGGATTGAAGGAATCATCCAACAGTACTAAAGAGGCCTCTTCTGAAGAAGAAGCTTATGATCTTGAGAACCCTGCAATAGCAGAGGTGAATTACATGGGTGAACCCTATGGAAACACCTATAATCCCTCATGGAGAAATCATCCAAATTTCTCATGGAAGGATCAACAAAAACCTCAACAAGGCTTTAATAATGGTGGAAGAAACAGGTTTAGCAATAGCAAGCCTTTTCCATCATCCACTCAGCAACAGACAGAGAATTCTGAGCAGAATCCATCTAGCTTAGCAAATATAGTCTCTGATCTATCTAAGGCCACTGTGAGTTTCATGAATGAAATAAGGTCCTCCATTAGAAATTTGGAGGTACAAGTGGGCCAGCTGAGTAAAAGGGTCACTGAAACTCCTCCTAGTACTCTCCCAAGCAATACAGAAGAAAATCCAAAGAGAGAGTGCAAGGCCATTGACTTGACCATCATGGCCGAACCTACAAGGGAGGAGGAGGACGTGAATCCTGGTGAGGAAGACCTCCTGGGACATTCAGTGACCAATAAAGAGTTTCCCTTTGAGGAACCAAAGGAATCTGAGGCTCATCTAGAGACCATAGAGATTCCATTGAACCTCCTTCTACCCTTCATGAGCTCTCATGAGTATTCTTCTTCTGAAGAGAATGAAGACGTTACTGAAGAGCAAGTTGCTAAGTACCTTGGTGGAATCATGAAGCTGAATGCCAGACTATTTGGTAATGAGACTTGGGAAGATGAACCTCCCTTGCTCACCAATGAACTAAATGCATTGGATAGGCAGAAATTGCCTCAAAAGAAACAGGATCCTGGCAAATTCTTAATACCCTGTACCATAGGCGCCATGACCTTTGAGAAGGCTCTGTGTGTCCTGGGTTCAGGAATAAACTTAATGCCACTCTCTGTAATGGAGAAACTTGGGATCTTTGAGGTGCAAGCTGCCAGAATCTCATTAGAGATGGCAGACAACTCAAGAAAACAGGCTTATGGACAAGTAGAGGACGTGTTAGTAAAGGTTAAAGGCCTTTACATCCCTGCTGATTTCATAATCCTAGACACTGGGAAGGATGAGGATGAATCCATCTTCCTTGGAAGACCCTTCCTAGCCATAGCAAGAGCTGTGATTGATGTGGACAGAGGAGAGTTAGCCCTTCAACTGAATGAGGACAACCTTGTGTTTAAAACTCAAGGATCTCCCTCTGTAACCATGGAGAGGAAGCATGAAAAGCTTCTCTCACTGCAGAGTCAACCAAAGCCTCCATAGTCAAGCTCTAAGTTTGGTGTTGGGAGGCCACAACCAAACTCTAAGTTTGGTGTTGAACCCCCACATTCAAACTTTAAGTTTAGTGTTGGGAGGTTCCAACAATGCTCTGAACGTCTGTAAGGCTCCATGAGAGCTCACTGTCAAGCTATTGACATTAAAGAAGTGCTTGTTGGGAGGCAACCCAATGTTAATTAATCATATCTATTTTATTTTCTTTTTGTTATTTCATGTTTTATTAGGTTGATGATCATGGGGAGTCACAAAAACTACTGAAAAATCAAAAACAGAATGAAAAACAGCATTAAAAATAGCTCACCCTGGAGGAGGAGCATTCTGGCGTTTAAACGCCAGAAACAAGCATCTGTCTGGCGTTTAACGCCAGAAACAAGCACCAAGCTGGCGTTTAACGCCAGAAACAAGCTACATTTGGGCGTTTAACGCCAGAAACAAGCAGCAGTCTGGCGTTAAATGCCAGGATTGCACAGCAAGGGCGTTTTACACGCCTAATTGGAGCAGGGATGTTAAGTCCTTGGCCCCACTGGATCTGTGGACCCTACTGGATTCCCATAGGATCCCCACCACTTCTTCTCTCCTCTTCACACCTTTTCATAACTCTCTTCCCCAAATACCCTTCACCAATCACCTCAATCACTCTTCCCCATCCCCTCTTTGCCACTCACATCTATCCTCTCTTCCCCAAAAACCCCACCTACCTTCAAAATTCAAACTATTTTCCCTCCCAAACCCAACCCTAATGGCCGAACCCTAAATCCCATTCCATCCCTATATAAACCCCTCATTCCTTCTTCATTTTTACACAACACAACCCTTTCTTCTTCCCTTGGCCGAATACACACCCCTCTCCCTCTCCTTCATTCTTTTTCTTCTTCTCCTTCTTTCTTTCTTCTTTTGCTCGGGGACGAGCAAATATTTTAAGTTTGGTGTGGTAAAAAGCATTGGTTTTTATTTTTCCATAACCATCAATGGCACCTAAGGCCAGAGAAACCTCAAGAAAGAGGAAAGGGAAGGCAATTACTTCCACCTCTAAGTCATGGAAGATGGAGAGATTCATCTCAAAGGTCTATCAAGACCACTTCTATGAAGTTGTGGCCAAGAAAAAAGTGATCCCTGAGGTTCCTTTCAAGCTCAAAAAGAATGAGTATCTGGAGATCCGACTTGAGATCCAAAGAAGAGGTTGGGAAGTTCTCACCAACCCCATTAACAAGTTGGGATCTTAATGGTTCAAGAGTTCTATACGAACGCATGGATCACTAGGAACCATGATCAAAGTGTGAACCCGAATCCAAAGCATTGGCTTACCATGGTTCGGGGGAAATACTTAGATTTTAGTCCGGAAAATGTAAGGCTAGCGTTCAACTTGCCAATGATGGAAGAAAATGCACGCCCCTACACTAGAAGGGTCAACTTTGATCAAAGGTTGGACCAAGTCCTCATGGACATATGTGTGGAAGGAGCTCAATGGAAAATTGACTCAAGAGGCAATCCGGTTCAATTGAGAAGACTGGACCTTAAGCCTGTAGCTAGAGGATGGTTGGAGTTTATTCAACGCTCAATCATTCCTACTAGCAACCGGTCTAAAGTTACTATAGATCAGGCCATCATGATCCATAGTATCATGATTGGGGAGAAAGGGGAAGTTCATGAGATCATACCTCAAGAACTCTACAAGGCGGCTAACAAGTCCTCTACTTTGGCAAGGTTAGCCTTTCCTCACCTCATTTGCCACCTCTGTAATTCGGCTAGAATTGACATAGAGGGAGACATCCTCATTGATGAGGACAAGCCCATCACTAAGAAAAGGATGGAGCAAACAAAAGAGCATGGATCTCAATAAGAGCATGAGGAAATTCCCCACCATGAAATCCCTGAGATACCTCAAGGGATGCACTTCCCTCCACAAAACTATTGGGAGCAAATCAACACCTCCTAGGAGAATTAAGTTCCAACATGGGACAGCTAAGGGTGGAACACCAAGAGCACTCCATCATTCTCTATGAGATTAGAGAAGATCAAAGAGCTATGAGGGAGGAGCAACAAAGGCAAGGAAGAGACATAGAGGAGCTCAAAATCACCATTGGTTCTTCAAGAAGAGGAAGAAGCCATCCTCACTAAGGTGGACTCATTCCTTAATCTCCTTGTCTATTTATTTTACTGTTTTTCGATTTTTGAGCCTTATGTTTTATTTATGTTTGTGTCTTCACTATATGATCACTAGCGTCTAAGTGTCTATGCCTTAAAGTTATGAATGTCCTATGAATCCATCGCCTCTCTTAAATGAAAAAAATGTTCTAAAAACAAAAGAACAAGAATTACATGGTTTCGAATTCATCCTTGAAACTAGTTTAATTATTTTGATGTGGTGACAATACTTTTTGTTTTCTAAATGAATGCTTGAACAGTGCATATGTCTTTTGATATTGTGGTTTATGAATGTTAAATATGTTGGCTCTTGAAGAATAAGGAAAAAGGAGAAATGTTATTTGAAGATCTGAAAAATGATAAAAAAGATTCTTGAAGCAAGAAAAAGCAGTGAATACAAAAGCTTGCGAAAAAAAAAAGAAAAATAGCAAAAAAAAAGAGAAAAAGAAAAAGAAAAAGCAAGCAGAAAAAGCCAATAGCCCTTAAAACCAAAAGGCAAGGGTAAATAAAAAGGATCCAAGGCTTTGAGCATCAGTGGATAGGAGGGCCTAAAGGAATAAAATCCTGGCCTAAGTGGCTAAACCAAGCTGTCCCTAACCATGTGCTTGTGGCGTGAAGGTGTCAAGTGAAAACTTGAGACTGAGCGGTTAAAGTCAAGGTCCAAAGCAAAAGAAAAGTGTGCTTAAGAACCCTGGACACCTCTAATTGGGGACTTTAGCAAAGCTGAGTCACAATCTGAAAAGGTTCACCTAGTTATGTGTCTGTGGCATTTATGTATCCGGTGGTAATACTGGAAAACAAAGTGCTTAGGGCCACGGCCAAGACTCATAAAGTAGCTGTGTTCAAGAATCAACATACTGAACTAGGAGAATCAATAACACTATCTGAACTCTGAGTTCCTATAGATGCCAATCATTCTGAACTTCAATGGATAAAGTGAGATGCCAAAACTATTCAAGAGGCAAAAAGCTACAAGTCCCGCTCATCTGATTGGAGCTAAGTTTCATTGATATTTTGGAATTTATATTATATTCTCTTCTTTTTATCCTATTTGATTTTCAGTTGCTTGGGGACAAGCAACAATTTAACTTTGGTGTTGTGATGAGCGGATAATTTATACGCTTTTTGGTATTGTTTTTACATAGTTTTTAGTATGATTTAGGTAGTTTTTAATATATTTTTATTAGTTTTTAAATAAAAATCACATTTCTGGACCTTACTATGAGTTTGTGTATTTTTCTGTGATTTCAGGTAATTTTTGGCTGAAATTGAGGGACTTGAACAAAAATCAGATTCAGAGGTTGAAGATGGACTGCAGATGCTGCTGGATTCTGACCTCCCTGCACTCAAAGTGGATTTTCTGGAGCTACAGAACTCCAAATGGTGTGCTCTCAATTGCGTTGGAAAGTAGACATCCATGGCTTTCCAGCAATATATAATCATCCATACTTTTTCCGACTTTAGATGATGCAAACTGACATTCAACGCCAGTTCCATGTTGCATTCTGGAGTTAAACGCCAGAAACAGGTTGCAAAGTGGAGTTAAACGCCAGAAACAGGTTACAAACTGGCGTTCAACTCCAAGAGAAGCCTCTACATGTGTAAAGCTCAATGCTCAGCCCATGCACACACCAAGTGGGCCCCGGAAGTGGATTTCTGCATCATTTACTCATTTCTGTAAACCCTAGTAACTAGTTTAGAATAAATAGGACTTTTTACTATTGTATTTTACCATCTTTGGACGTTTAGTTTTGAGATCATGGAGGCTGGCCTCTCGGCCATGCCTGGACCATTATCACTTATGTATTTTAAACGGTAGAGTTTCTACACACCATAGATTAAGGTGTAGAGCTCTGCTGTTCCTCGAGTATTAATGCAAAGTACTATTATTTTTCTATTCAATTCAAGCTTATTCCTATTCTAAGATATTCATTCTCACCCAAGAACATGATGAATGTGATGATTATGTGACGCTCATCACCATTCTCACTTATGAACACGTGCCTGACAACCACTTCTGTTCTACATGAAGATGAGATTGAATGAGTATCTCTTAGGTATCTAATACAGGGGACCGAGTCCGAGATATTAGAGTCTTCGTGGTATAAGTTAGAACCCATGGACGGCCATTCCTGAGATCCGGAAAGTCTAAACCTTGTCTGTGGTATTCTGAGTAGGATCTGGGAAGGGATGGCTGTGACGAGCTTCAAACTCGCGAGTGCTGGGCGTAGTGACAGACACAAAAGGATAGTAAATCCTATTCCAGTATGATCGAGAACCGACAGATGATTAGCCATGCAGTGACAGTGCATTGGACCATTTTCATAGAGAGGACGGGATGTAGCCATTGACAACGGTGATGCCCAACATACAACTTGCCATGGATAGGAGTAGGAATGATTGGATGAAGACAGCAGGAAAGCAGAGGTTCAGGAGGAACGAAAGCATCTCTATACGCTTATCTGAAATTCTCACCAATGAATTACATAAGTATCTCTATCCTAGTTTATATTTTATTTATATTTATTATCAATTCACCATAACCATTTGAATCCGCCTGACTGAGATTTACAAGGTGACCATAGCTTGCTTCAGGCCGACAATCTCCGTGGGATCGACCCTTACTCACGTAAGGTTTATTACTTGGACGACCCAGTGCACTTGCTGGTTAGTTATGCGAAGTTGTGACAAAGTGTGATTCACGTTTGAGAGCACCAATTCTTTGGTGCCATTTTTGATGATCGCAATTTCGTGCACCAAGTTTTTGGCACCATTGCCGGGGAGGGAACGAACAACAATTTCGCATTTGTTTTCGGCAACAACAGTGCCAAGTTTCTGGTCCAGCAACAACACCAAAGACTTGTAGAACATCTAATATATTTTATTTAAAATGAAAAATGAAAATATGTACATATAGGGTTTTTATCCTTTTGAGTCGGATAATTTCTGGATCTCAACTTGGTGCCTCATTAAAAAACCTTTTCAGGAAAAAGAGTGCATCCTATGATGAGATCTTTTACCTTCTCTAACTATAGTACCTTCTTAGGTTGCAGGCGTGCCACGACCTAGGAAGTTCTCGTTCGTCGAGTTCGGTTAGTCTGTAGTAGCCCTTCCCTAGTACTTCTATGACTCGGTAGGGTCCTTTCCAGTTTGCTGCCAGCTTTCATTCTCTGGGTCGAGTTGTTCCAATATCATTTCGGATTAGGATAAGATCATTCTTAGCAAAACCTCTTGGCACTACCTTTTGATTATATCTGGAAGCCATTCGAAGTTTTAGTGCTTCTTCCATGATCCAAGCTCTTTCTTGGATTTCAGGAAGTATGTCGAGCTCTTCCCTTTGAAGTTGGGAGTTGGCTTCTTCATTGTAATGGACCACTCTAGGCGATCCTTCCTCGATCTCTATTGGGATCATTGCTTCCGTTCCGTATGCTAATCGGAAGGGTGATTCCTTTGTGGTTGAATGCGGCGTCGTTCGATATGCCCATAGGACTTGTGGAAGTTCTTCGGCCCAAGCTCCCTTTGCGTCTTGTAACCTCCGTTTTAACCCGGCCAATATAACTTTGTTAGCAGCTTCGGCTTGTCCATTGGCTTGGGGATGTTCGACGGAGGTGAACTGGTGCTTTATGTTCAAGTTGGCTACTAATTTTCTGAAGCCTGCATCTGTGAATTGAGTGCCATTGTCTGTGGTGATGGAGTATGGAACCCCGAACCTTGTGACAATGTTCCTATATAGGAATTTCTGGTTTCTTTGTGCAGTGGCGTTGGCTAGGGGCTCTGCCTCGATCCACTTTGTGAAATAGTCTACCCCTACTATGAGGAATTTAACTTGTCCCGATCCCTGGGGAAAGGGTTCGAGAAGATCGAGTCCCCATTTTGCAAATGGCCAAGGTGAGGTTATGCTGATGAGCTCTTCTGGCGGGGCGATGTGAAAGTTGGCATGTTTCTGGCATGGTGGACATGTCTTTACAAACTCTGTAGCTTCCTTTTGTAGAGTTGGCCAATAAAATCCCGCCCGTAGTACTTTTTTGGTAAGAGCTTGTGCTCCGAGATGATTGCCACAAATGCCACTATGTACTTCCTCTAAGACTTCTCTTGTGTTGGAGGTTGGCACACATTTTAATAATGGTATTGAAATCCCTCTTTTGTATAGGGTGTTGTTTATGATAGTGTAGTACTGTGCCTCCCATTTTAACCTATTTGCCTCCTTTTCATCTGTGGGGAGTGTTTCTGTTTTGAGGTAGTTAATTATGGGGGTCATCCATCCTTGATCCTGACTTGTTATGGTAAGGACTTTTTTCTCTTCCGAGATTGACGGGTTCTGTAGCATTTCCTGGATTAGGCTTCTATTGTTGCCCCCTGATTTGGTGCTGGCTAGTTTTGAGAGTGCGTCAGCTCGGGCGTTTTGTTCGCGGGGTATGTGGCGGATCTTATATTTCCCGAGTTGTCCGAGCTATTCCCTGGTTTTATCTAAATACTTTTTCATGGTGGGATCTTTGGCCTGGTAGCTCCCTGTTATTTGTGAGGTGACTACTTGTGAGTCGCTGAAGATGTTGAGTTTTTGAGCTCCAACCTCCTTAGCCAGCTTCAAACCAGCTAGTAGTGCTTCATATTCCGCCTAGTTGTTTGAGGCCGGGAACCCGAATTTGAGGGAAAGCTCAATTTGGGTTCCTTGGTTGCTTTCAATTATCACACCTGCGCCACTTCCAGTCATATTCGAGGAGCCGTCCACGTAAATATTCCATTCTATGGGAGTCTCTGAGGTATCTGTAAATTCTGCAATGAAGTCAGCTAAGTATTGTAATTTAATGGCTGTCCGAGCTTCGTATTGGAGGTCGAATTCAGACAACTCAACTGCCCATTGTAGGATTCTGCCTGCTAGATCTGTTTTCTGCAATATCCCTTTTATGGGTTGGTTGGTCTGAACCTTAATGGTGTGAGTTTGGAAGTACGGGCGGAGACGTCGAGATGTTAGTATGAGCGCATAGGCAAATTTTTCTATTTTTTGGTAGTTCAACTCGGATCCTTGTAGCGCTTTACTAATGAAGTATACAGGTTGTTGCCCTTTGTCATCCTCTCGAACCAGTGCTGAGGCTACTGCCCGACTTCCTACCACAAGGTATAATACGAGTGGTTCTTCCTCTCGTGGCCGAGTTAGGATAGGTAATTCTCACAGGAAACTTTTGAAATCCTGGAAGGCTTGCTCGCACTCTGTTGTCCATTCGAACTTTTTTCCTTTCCTTAGAGTGGCGTAGAAGGGGAGAGACCTTATTGCTGATCCTGCTTGAAATCTGGATAAGGCCGCCAACCTCCCGTTGAGTTGTTGTACCTCTTTGACACAAGTTAGGCTCTTCATGTTGAGTATAGCCTGGAATTTATCCGGATTTTCCTCGATTCCTCTTTGTGTTAGCATAGAACCCAAGAACTTGCCAGCTTCTACTGCAAAGGTGCATTTTGCAGGATTGAGTCGCATGCCATGCTTCCTTATAGTGTCGAACACTTGGACCAAGTCGGACAATAATGTCTCTTCACTTTGTGTCTTTATCAACATGTCATCCACATAGACTTCCATGATTTTTCCGATATGGTCTGAAAAGACTTTGTTCATTAGCCTTTGATAAGTTGCTCCCGCATTTTTAAGACCAAAAGGCATTACGATGTAGCAATAGTTTGCTTTTGGTGTTAGAAACGAGGTTTTTTCCTGATCAGGTGGATACATTGTGATTTGGTTGTATCCAGAATATGCATCCATAAATGAGGTATTTATATCCGGATGAGGCATCCACCAGAGCGTCGATACTTGGGAGTGGATAAGGATCTTTTGGGCAGGCTTTGTTGAGATCAGTGTAGTCGGTGCACATTCGCCACTTCCCATTAGATTTTTTCACCAAGACGACGTTGGCTAGCCATAGTGGGTACTTGACTTCTCTTATGAATCCTGTCTCTAGTAATGCTTGTACCTGTTCTTCCACAGCTTGGGATCGTTTTGACCAAAGTTTTCTTCGTCTCTGCTGTACCGGCCGAGATCCTGGATAGACCGCCAACTTGTGGCACATTAGTTTAGGGTCTATGCCTGGCATGTCTGCAGCTTTACATGCGAAGAGATCGACATTATCTCGTAAGAACTGTACTAATGATTCTTTTGCGCCTCCTTGTAGGATCGTGCCAATATTAGTTGTTTTGTCCAAGGTGTCTCCGATCTGGACTTTCTCTACTTCACCTTCGGGCTGTGGACGAAGTTCTTCTCGTCTCTGAACTCTACCAAGCTCAACTGTATGGAATTCTTCTCCTCTGCCTCTGAGGTTTAGACTTTCGTTATAATAGCGGCGTGCCCTCTTTTGATCTGCTTTTATTGTAGCTATCCCTTCTGCAGTTGGAAATTTCATGCATAGATGCGGAGTTGAGACTATTGCGCCGAGTTGATACAAGGTTGTCCATCCTATTAGGGCATTGTAGGCTGAACTCACGTCGACCACGATGTAGTCTATTTTGAGTATTCTAGATTAGTTTCCTTTTTCGAAGGTTGTGTGTAGTGGCACGTATCCCAATGGTTGTACCGGGATATCTCCCAGTCTAAACAGGCTGTTCGGGTATGCTTTAACCTCTTTTTCTTCTAAGCCGAGCTTGTCGAAGGCAGTTTTGAATAAGATGTCGGCGGAGCTCCCTTGGTCTTTTAATGTGCGGTGGAGGTTGGCGTTTGCCAGTATGATGGTGATGACCATGGGATCGTCGTGTCCCGAGATAATACCGGATGCATCTTCCTTGGTGAACATAATTGCAGGGATGTCGGGCGCTTCCTTCTTTCCTTCGACATGATATACTTCTTTAAGATATCTTTTGCGAGATGATTTGGAAATTCCTCCTCCTGAAAATCCTCCGTGTATCATATCAACATATCTTTCTGGTGTACGAGGTGATCGCTCGGTTCGCCCGGCCTCTTCATCCCTCCTCCTTTTTCTTTGCTCATCGTCTCGGGTGGCCAAATACCGATCTAGTTTTCCTTCTCTTACTAACTTTTCTATGACGTTCTTTAGATCAAAGCATTCATTGTTGGAATGTCCACGGACACGATGGTATTTGCAATACTCGTTTCGGTTTCCTCCTCCTCTTTTGCCTTTGAGTGGTCGAGCTGGGGGTATTTTTTCTGTGTGGCAGACTTCTTTGTACACGTCCACAAGAGACACCCGAAGGGGGGTGTAATTATGATATTTTTTAATTTTTTCCCCATGTCGGTCTTCCTTCTTTTTGGGCTCTTTATCTTTATCTCGGTAGGAGAATCTGGATTTTGAGGTTTCTTCTAGCCTAGAATTTTCTTTCATGTTGATATACTTCTCCGCCCGTTCTTGCACTTCGTCCAGGGATGTGGGGTATTTCTTTGATATAAATTAACTGAAAGGTCCCTCTCGTAGACCATTGATGAGGCCCATGGTGGCAGCCTCTGTTGGTAAACTTTGTATGTCTAGGCATGTTTTGTTGAATCTCCCCATGTAGTTACGAAGACTTTTCCGATCTCCTTGCTTGATTCCAAGTAGACTGGGGGCGTACATAGCTTTGTCTTTTTGGATGGCGAATCTGGCTAGGAACTTTTTGGCTAGATCATCAAAGCTTGAGATGGTCTTTGGAGGTAGGTTGTCGAACCATCTGATTGCTGTCTTTGTGAGAGTTGTTGGAAAAGCTTTGCAACAGACTGCATCTGAGGCGTCAGTGAGGTACATTATACTTCTGAAATTGCTGAGGTGATGGTTGGGGTCTGTAGTGCCATCGTACAAGGTCATGTCTAGAAGTTTGAAGTTCTTAGGAATTTTTTTCTTCATAATTTCCCTAGTGAATTGATCTTGATCTTTGTGTGGGCTATCCTCAGGGGTGGATCGAGTAGCTCTGGCTTTGAGATTGGCTTCGAGTTTTAGAAGTTTATCTTCTAATTCTCGACGTCGCCTTACTTCTCTCTGTAGATCCTTTCCGACTTCCCGTTGATGATGGGTTTCTTTTTCAAGTTTCTTTAAACGATCTTGAAGTGCTTCTATCACTCCCGGGTTTGATGAATTTTTGTCCCCGTTGGATTCCAGAGTATCTTTTAGTGTAGTGTCTGTGTTTTTATGCGGTGTTCTATCCTCTAGATCTGAATCATGGTCATTGTTGTGATCGTCTGCCATGGTGATGAGATGACTTCCAAGTTCCCCGGCAACGGCGCCAATGTTCCGAGAGTTACCTGAAACTGTAGGTCGATCTCGGACGAGATCTTCTATACTGGTCGGAGATTATGTGTCTGGCTGATGGGTGGCGGCCGGAACTGTCGTGTATGACTTGTTGGACTGGCTGCACTGCTGATCCTTAGTCACCGGAGGGTGGGGGGTACCTGCAAGAGACTCCAATGCTTAAGTTAGCATGGGTATTAAACAAGTTTTTAGTAGAATCAGAGTATGAGTTATACCTGGGTGCTCCAGTGTATTTATAATGGTGAGAAGTGACCTTTTTAGATAAGATAAATTAGTTATCTTATCTTATCTTATCTTTGAGTTGAGGTCAGCTTATCTTTTAAGGGAACCACCCTTATCTCTATAGGCTTGGACTGCCTTTGGATTTGGGTCGTGTTCCTCTATTTGGGCCTGATGAGCGGATATTTTATACGCTTTTCGGGGTTAATTTCATATAGATTTTAGTATGTTTTAGTTGGTTTTTAGTTTATTTTCATTAGTTTCTAGGAAAAATCCACATTTTAGGACTCTACTATGAGTTTGTGTATTTTTCTGTAATTTCAGGTATTTTCTGGCTGAAAGTGAGGGAGCTGAGCAAAAATCTGATTCAGGCTGAAAAAGGACTGCTGATGCTGTTGGATTCTGACCTCCCTGCACTCAAAATGGATTTTCTGGAGCTACAGGACTCCATACTTTGCTCAAGGATAGACGACGTAAACTGACGTTCAACCCCAGCTCTCTGCCCAATTCTGGCATCCAACGCCAGAAATAAGTTGCAAGTTGGAGTTCAACGCCAGAAAAGGATCCAAAGCTGGCGTTGAACGCCCAAAACAGCCCCAGGCACGTGAGAAGCTTTAGTCTCAGCCCCAGCACACACCAAGTGGGCCCCAAAAGTGGATTTCTGCACTATCTGTTATAGTTTACTCATTTTCTGTAAACCTAGGTTACTAGTTTAGTATTTAAACAACTTTTAGAGATTCATTTTGTATCTCATGACATTTTTAGATCAAAACTTTATACTCTTTGACGGCATGAGTCTCTAAACTCCATTGTTGGGGGTGAGGAGCTCTGCTGTGTCTTGATGAATTAATGCAAGTATTTCTGTTTTCCATTCAAACATGCGTGTTCCTATCTAAGATATCCATTCGCGCCTAACTATGGAGAAGGTGATGATCAGTGACATTCATCACCTTCCTCAATCCATGAATGTGTGTCTGACAATCACTTCCATTCTACATCAGATTGAATGAATATCTCTTAGATTCCCTAATCAGAATCTTCGTGGTATAAGCTAGATTGATGGCGGCATTCATGAGAATCCGGAAAGTCTAAACCTTGTCTGTGGTATTCCGAGTAAGATTCTGGGATTGGATGGCTGTGACGAACTTCAAACTCGCGAGTGCTGGGTGTAGTGACAGACGCAAAAGGATATTAAATCCTATTCCGGTACGACTGAGAACCTGCAGATGATTAGCCGTGCGGTGACAGCGCACCTGGACCCTTTTCACTGGAAGGATGGATGGTAGCCATTGACAACGGTGATCCACCTACAAACAGCTCACCATAGGAGGACGTGCGTGAATGAATCAGAGGACAGAGGAAAGCAGAGATTCTGAAGACAAAGCATCTCCAAAACTCCAACATATTATCCATTACTGCATAACAAGTAACCTTTAATCCATGCTCTCTTGTTTATTCGCAACTCAACTGATAAATATAATTGACTTCTTGACTAAGAATTGCAAGATAACCATAGACTGCTTCAAACCAACAATCTCCGTGGGATTCGACCCTTACTCACGTAAGGTATTACTTGGACGACCCAGTGCACTTGCTGGTTAGTGGTACGAGTGTGAAAAGTGTGATTCACAATTCGTGCACCAAGTTTTTGGCGCTGTTGCCGGGGATTGTTTGTGTTTGAACAACTGACGGTTTATTTTGTTGCTTAGATTAGGAAAATTTTTCTTTTTGGTTTAGAGTCTCTTATTATTGTTCTTGGTTAAAATTTTATACTTCTTCAAAATAAGTGTTACATTTACTGCCCAATTGGCTAGAACGTTGGTCTAAGTCCGTGGCAGTTTGGTATACTCTTTTTAAAAATATTTTTCAAAAATAATAATTTCTCTATTAAATTTTGTGCCAAACTTTAAGTTTGGTGTTTTCTTGTTGATTTCCCTTTTGGTTTTCGAAAATTTTAGTTTATTTTTCTAAAAATTTTAAGTTTGGTGTTTCTTGGTGTTTTCCCTCCAAAATTTTCAAAAACATGGAGCATCAGATCTAAAAATCCTAAATCTTGTGCCATCTTTTTGTTTTTCTCTCTCCTCTTTAAATTCAAAAATATCTTTTCTCTCTATTTTAAAGCAAATTTTTGAAATTTACCTTTAAAAAATTCAGATTTTTTTTAAAATTTAAAACCTTTTTCAAAAATCATCATATCCTTTTTAAAACTTCCTAACCACTTTCTCTCTCCTCATTTTTTCGAAATTTTTCAACCATTTTTGTTTATTTTATTTTAATTTATTTCATTTTCGAATTAAATAAATAAATAAATAAATAAAAATAAATTTTTTTTGACATCATCTCCCTTTCTCCATTATGGATCTAAGTGGAAATGAACAGTCCAGGAGGACTCTGGGGTCATATGCTAACCCCTCTACTGCTTCATATGGGAGTAGTATCTGCATACCCTCCATTGGAGTCAGTAGCTTTGAGTTGAATCATCAGCTCATTATCATGGTGCAGCAAAGTTGCCAGTATTTCGGTCTTCCACAGGAAGAACCTACAGAGTTTCTGGCACAATTTTTACAAATTGCTGACACAATACATGATAAGAAAATAGATCAGGATGTCTACAGACTATTACTGTTTCCATTTGCTGTAAAAGATCAAGCTAAAAGGTGGTTAAATAACCAACCTAAGGCCAGCATAAGGACATGGAAACAGCTGACAGAAAAATTCCTGAATCAATACTTTTCCCCAAAACGGATGACACAGCTAAGGCTGGACATCCAAGGCTTTAAACAAGGAGATAAGGAATCTCGTTATGATGCATGGGAGAGATACAGAGAGATGCTACGAAAATGCCCCTCTGAAATATTTTCAGAGTGGGTTCAGTTAGACATCTTCTATTATGGGCTTGCAGAAGGAGCTCAGATGTCTCTAGATTACTCAGCTGGTGGATCTATCCACATGAGAAAGACAATTGAAGAGGCTCAAGAGCTCATTGATACAGTTGCCAGGAATCAGCATATGTACCTAAGCAGTGACCCTTCCATGAAAGAAGAGGTTAAAACAGTAACTGCTGAACTCAGCCCTGTAAAACAAGCTGCTGAATTCAATCAGCAATTGGACTTTCTAACAAAGCAGTTAGCCGAATTCAAGGATAAACTACAAGAGACAAGGATGGCTAATATAAATATGGAAGAACAATTGAAGCAAACAAAGCAGCAGCTGTCAAGACAAATAACAGAAGAATGCCAAGCAGTTCAATTGAGAAGTGGGAAAACATTAAATACCCCACCTCAAGGCAGCAAAGAGCTAAGAAATGAGCAAACCACCCAAAATTCACCTGAGGACAGTAAGAGCCCAGGGAAAAGTAATTTTGGCACTAAAAAGCCAGAAATCTGGTGGAAGGCTGGCGCTGAACTCCCAGACCATAACCAAGACTGACGTTCAACGCCAGTAATAAGCAAAGACTGGCGTTCAACGCCAGAAACAAGCAAGGATCTGGCGTTGAACGCCCAAAATGGGCAAGATCTGGCGTTGAACGCCCAAAAGGGGCACAGTTCTGGCGTTCAGACGCTAGGAACAGACAAGGAGTTGGAGTCTAACGTCACTCCAGCTTCTAACGTCAATTACCAGAGAGGGATCAGATACACACAAGTGCTGATGACAACCCCTCTAAAAAGGCTTCTTCAACCACTTCTGTAGGCAATAAACCTATAGCAACTAAGGTTGAGGAATATAAAGCCAAGATACCTTATCCTCAAAAACTCTGGAAAGAGGAGCAGGATAAGCAATTTGCTCGCTTTGCAGATTATCTCAGGACTCTTGAAATAAAGATCCCATTTGCAGAGGCACTGGAGCAAATACCTTCTTATGCCAAGTTCATGAAAGAGATCTTGAGTCATAAAAAGGATTGGAGAGAAACAGAAAGAGTTCTCCTCACTGAAGAATGCAGTGCAGTCATTCTGAAAAGCTTCCCTGAAAAGCTTAAAGACCCTGGGAGTTTTCTGATACCATGCACATTAGAAGGTAATTACACCAAGACAGCTTTATGTGATCTTGGGGCAAGCATCAACCTGATACCTGCATCCACTATCAGAAAGCTTGGTTTAACTGAGGAAGTTAAACCAACCCGGATATGTCTCCAACTTGCTGATGGCTCCATTAAATACCCATCAGGCTTGATTGAAGACATGATTGTCAGAGTTGGGCCATTCGCCTTTCCCACTGACTTTGTAGTGCTGGAAATGGAGTTGCACAAGAGTGCTACTCTCATTCTAGGAAGACCCTTCCTAGCAACTGGATGAACTCCCATTAACGTCCAACAGGGGAAAATAACCCTGAGAGTTAATGAGGATGAGTTTAAGTTGAATGCTGTCAAAGCCATGCAGCACCCAGACACATCAAAAGACTGCATGAAAGTTGATCTTATTGACTCTTTGGTAGAAGAGATCAACATGGCTGAGAGTCTCGAATCAGAGTTGGAAGATATCTTTAAAGATATTCAGCCTGATTTGGAGGATTTAGAGGAAATGAAAGAGCCTCTGAAATTTCCTCTGGAAGAGGAAAACCTCCTAAACCCGAGCTCAAACCACTACCACCATCCCTGAAATATGTATTTCTGGGAGAAGGTGACACTTTTCCAGTGATCATAAGCTCTGCTTTAAATCCACAGGAAGAGGAAGCACTTATTCAAGTGCTAAGGACACACAAGACAGCTCTTGGGTGGTCCATAGGTGACCTTAAGGGCATAAGCCCAGCTAAATGCATGCACAAAATCTTATTGGAAGATAATGCTAAACCAGTGGTTCAACCACAGAGGCGGCTAAATCCAGCCATGAAGGAAGTGGTGCAGAAAGAGGTCACCAAATTACTAGAGGATGGGATTATTTATCCTATTTCTGATAGCTCCTGGGTGAGCCCTGTCCAAGTCGTCCCAAAAAAGGGAGGCATGATAGTGATTCATAATGAAAAAAATGAACTGGTTCCTACAAGAACAGTTACAGGGTGGCGCATGTGTATTGACTACAGAAGGCTCAATACAGCCACCAGAAAGGATCATTTTCCTTTACCATTCATAGACCAGATGCTAGAAAGACTGGCAGGTCATGATTATTACTGCTTTTTGGATGGCTACTTAGGCTATTACCAGATTGCAGTAGATCCCCAGGATCAAGAGAAAACAGCATTCACATGTCCATCTGGAGTGTTTGCTTATAGAAGGATGCCATTTGGGCTGTGTAATGCGCCTGCAACCTTCCAGAGATGCATGCTCTCTATTTTCTCTGATATGGTGGAAAAATTTCTGGAAGTCTTCATGGATGACTTCTCAGTATATGGAGACTCATTCAGCTCCTGTCTTGATCACCTAAAACTTGTCCTGAAGAGATGCCAAGAGACCAACCTAGTCTTAAACTGGGAAAAGTGTCACTTCATGGGGACTGAAGGGATTGTCCTTGGGCATAAAATCTCAAACAAGGGAATAGAAGTGGATCAAGCAAAAATAGAGGTAATTGAAAAATTACCACCACCTGCCAATGTTAAGGCAATCAGAAGCTTTCTGGGGCATGCAGGATTCTATAGGAGGTTTTTAAAGGATTTTTCAAAAATCGCAAAACCTCTAAGCAATCTGCTAGCTGCTGACACGCCATTTGTGTTTGACACAGAGTGTCTGCAGGCGTTTGAAATGCTGAAAGCTAAGCTGGTCACAGCACCAGTTATTTCTGCACCAGACTGGACACTACCATTTGAGCTAATGTGTGATGCCAGTGATCACGCCATTGGTGCAGTATTGGGACAGAGGCATGACAAGCTTCTGCATGTCATTTATTATGCTAGTCGCGTTTTAAATGATGCCCAAAAAAATTACACAACCACAGAAAAAGAATTATTTGCAGTGGTTTATGCCATTGACAAGTTCAGATCATACTTAGTAGGATCAAAAGTGATTGTGTATACTGACCATGCTGCTCTTAAATATCTACTCACAAAGCAGGATTCAAAACCCAGACTCATCAGATGGGTGTTGCTTCTGCAAGAGTTTGATATAGAAATAAGAGACAGAAAAGGGACAGAAAACCAAGTGGCTGATCATCTGTCCCGGATAGAGCCAGTGGAAGGGACGTCCCTCCCCTCTCTTGAGATCTCTGAGACTTTTCCGGATGAGCATTTATTTGCCATCCAGGAAACACCATGGTTTGCCGATATTACAAACTATAAAGCTGCAAGGTTCATACCCAAGGAGTACAACAGGCAACAAAAGAAAAAATTAATCACTGATGCAAAGTACTACTTGTGGGATGAACCCTATCTCTTTAAGAGATGTGCAGATGGAATAATCCGTAGGTGTGTTCCTAGAGAAGAAGCGCAGAGGATCCTATGGCATTGCCATGGATCTCAATATGGAGGCCATTTCGGGGGTGAGCGAACAGCCACCAAGGTCCTCCAATGTGGCTTCTATTGGCCCACACTCTATAGAGATTCCCGAGAGTTTGTATGTAACTGTGATAGTTGCCAAAGAGCTGGTAATCTGCCCCATGGTTACGCCATGCCTCAACAAGGAATCTTGGAGATTGAGTTGTTTGACGTATGGGAAATTGACTTCATGGGACCTTTCCCACCATCATTCTCAAACACTTATATTCTGGTGGCAGTTGACTATGTATCAAAATGGGTTGAGGCCATTGCCACACCCACCAATGATACTAAAACAGTGCTGAAGTTCCTCCAGAAACATATCTTTAGCAGGTTTGGTGTCCCTAGAGTACTGACCAGTGATGGGGGCACTCACTTTTGCAACAAACAGCTTTACTCTGCCATGGTTCGGTATGGGATTCACCACAAGGTAGCTACTCCATATCATCCACAAACTAATGGGCAAGCTGAAGTCTCTAACAGAGAATTAAAGAGAATTCTAGAACGGACAGTAAGTACCCGTAGAAAGGATTGGGCACGGAGCTTGGATGATGCTCTGTGGGCTTACAGAACAGCATTCAAGACCCCTATAGGGACCTCTCCATACCAACTTGTGTATGGTAAGGCATGTCACCTGCCCGTGGAACTGGAACATAAAGCCTACTGGGCAACCAGATTCCTAAACTTTGATGCCAAATTAGCAGGAGAAAAAAGATTGCTCCAGCTAAATGAGCTAGAGGAATTCAGATTCACTGCTTTCGAAAATGCCAAGCTTTATAGAGAGAAATAAAAAAAGTGGCATGATAGAAAGCTGTCATCTAGAATCTTTGAACCAGGACAGAAGGTTCTGCTGTTTAACTCTAGACTCAGGCTATTTCCCGGGAAACTGAAATCCCGGTGGAGGGGACCATATATGATTACAAGTGTATCACCATATGGTTATGTGGAGCTTCAAGATATTGATTCTGATAAGAAGTTCATTGTCAATGGACAGAGAATCAAGCACTATCTTGAAGGCAACGTTGAGCAAGAGTGCTCAAGGCTGAAGCTAGATTAAAAGCTCAGCAAGGTCCAGCTAAAGACAATAAAGAAGTGCTTGCTAGGAGGCAACCCAGCCATGGGGCATCAATCCTCTAAGAATTTTGCCCTATTTTTATTTTTATTTGTTTATATAAAGTTCATTAATAACAAGGTAAAAAATCAATTGCATAAGTTCACAGGGTTACAGAAGGAATCTGCACACAAAACAGAGAAAAAGAGCTCACTAGCAAGAAAACGCCAGTAAGAGCCTGTTTTGGGCGTTTAGCGCCCAAAAGAGGCATCCAGTGGGCGTTGAACGCCAGTAAGGATAGCTATCTGGCGTTCAACGCTAGAAAAGGGCAGCAACTGGGCGTTGAACACCCAGGAGAGCAGCATTTGGGCGTTGAACGCCCAAAACAGGCAGCGTTTGGGCGTTCAAACGCCAGGATGATGGGAAGGAGGTAAGTTCGTTTCTTCTTTATATTTTTCATTCTAATTTTAATTTCCATGTTTCAAACCATGATTTCATACATACACATGTTAAGAACCCTGATTTCTAAAATCCTTAATTTCTAAAAATCCTACCTTAAAAATATCAAATATATCTTAATCCATAAGCACAAATCCTCTTTTTCAATCCAATTCAACTCTTTTCCAAAAATCTTTTCAACTCATCAATATCTTTTTCAAATCTCCACATTATCTTTTTCAAAATCTAGATTTATCTTTTTCAAAATTTTTCATATCTTTTCAATTTTAAACTATATCTTCTCTTATCATATCTTCTATCTTATCTTTTCCAAATCAATCTTTTTTATCATATCTTTTCTAAATTTTCGAACCCACCCCCTCCCTTTAAATATGGGTTCGGCCTCCACCCCCCTCCATCAACAATTGCACCTAGTTCTCCTTCTATCCCTCTCCTTTCTTTTCTTTTGCTTGAGGACAAGCAAACCTCTAAGTTTGGTGTGTTTATCCGTGATCACTAAGATCATGGCTCCTAAGGGAAAACAACCCACTTCAAGAGGCAAGAAAAAGAGCATTCCAAAACCACTTTGGAATCAAGGGAAGTTCTTATCTAAAGAACATTCAGACCATTATTACAAAATAATGGGTCTAAGATCAGTGATCCCGGAAGTTAGATTCGATCTGAAAGAAGACGAATATCCGGAGATCCAGGAGCAAATTCGAATCAGGAACTGGGAGGTCCTAGCTAATCCTGAGACGAAAGTGGGAAGGAATATGGTCCAAGAGTTCTATGCTAACATGTGGCAGACAGACAAGAAAAAACTATCTGGAACTGCTTTCTATGAATATCGGACCGTGGTCAGAGGAAAGATTGTTCATACCAACCCTGACAAGATCAGGGAGATCTTAAAGCTACCTCAGCTGAAAGATGATCCAAACTCTTTCAACAGGAGAATGATGAGAACATACAAGGGCCTGGATAAGATTCTAGAGGATATATGTATCCCTGGAGCCAGGTGGACCACCAGCACGAAGGGTGTCCCAAATCAACTCAAAAGAGAAGATCTCAAACCAGTCGCCAGAGGATGGCTGGATTTCATTGGGCATTCTCTGCTGCCCACCAGCAACCGTTCTGAAGTCACTGTTAAAAGAGCAGTGATGATCCATTGCATCATGATGGGAAAAGAAGTGGAAGTTCATCAACTGATTTCAAATGAATTCTACAAAATTGCTAATAAAAATTCTAAAGAGGCCAGGTTGGCTTACCCAAGCTTGATTTCTCTGCTCTGCAAGGACGCTGGAGTAAGGATGGAAATAACTGAGTATATCTCAATTGAGAAACCAATCACCAAAGCATCAATGGAAAAACAACAAGCACATGATGACCCCATCAAGAAGAAAACACAGGAATTTCTCCCAGAAATTCCTCAATCTGAATATTGGGAGTATCTTGAAACATCAGTTACCAAGATACAAGAAGCTATGGAACAAATAATAAAGGAACAGAAGGAACAAAGTCAAATTCTTTGCTATTTGATTAAAGAACAGGAAGAGCAAGGGCGTGACTTGAGGGAATTGAAGCGCCAGAAGTTATCTCTTGAAGGACCAAGCACCCCACAGATCTGAGGAACATCCACTTCCCAGAACAAAGGTTGTTAAATTCCAATTTCTGCTTTAACTCTGTGATAGTTGTCGTTATAAAAGTTTACCTTAGGAGTCATATAGTAGTAATTAGTGTCTATTTTGATTTTACCTCCAATTAAGTTATAGTCTATTTTTCTCATCATCAGCAAACATGAATAAAATAGTAGATCTTTTGAATAAGAGGCAATAAAATTCGAGTTTTTAATAAGAAAAATTCTAATTAGTAACATGTGGTGGCAATGCTTTCTGTCTTCTGAATGAATGCTTGAACAGTGCATATGTCTTTTGAATTTGTTGTTTAAGACTGTTAAATATGTTGGCTCTTGAAAGAATGATGAACATGAGACATGTTATTGATAATCTGAAAAATCATAAAAATGATTCTTGAAGCAAGAAAAAGCAGCAAAGAACAAAGCTTGCAGAAAAAAAAAGAGAGAGAAAGAGAAAGCAAGCAGAAAAAGCCAAAGCTCTTAAAACCAAAAGGCAAGGGAATAGAAAGGATCCCAAGGCTTTGAGCATCAGTGGATAGGAGGGCCTAAAGGAATAAAATCCTGGCCTAAGCGGCTAAACCAAGCTGTCCCTAGCCATGTGCTTGTGGCGTGAAGGTGTCAAGTGAAAACTTGAGACTGAGCGGTTAAAGTCAAGGTCCAAAGCAAAAAGAAGAGTGTGCTTAAGAACCCTGGACACCTCTAATTGGGGACTTTAGCAAAGCTGAGTCACAATCTAAAAGGGTTCACCCAATTATGTGTCTGTGGCATTTATGTATCCGGTGGTAATACTGGAAAACAAAGTGCTTAGGGCCACGGCCAAGACTCATAAAGTAGCTGTGTTCAAGAATCATCATACTGAAATAGGAGAATCAATAGCACTATCTGAATTCTAAGTTCCTATAGATGCCAATCACTCTGAGCTTCAATGTATAAAGTGAGATGCCAAAACTGTTCGGAAGCAAAAAGCTACCAGTCCCACTCATCTAATTAGAATCTGAGCTTCACTCAAAAACTCTGAGATATTATTGCTTCTTGACTTATTAGTCTTCTATTTTATTTGTCTAGTTGCTTGAGGACAAGCAATAGTTCAAGTTTGGTGTTGTGATGAGCGGATATTTTATACGCTTTTCAGGGTTAATTTCATATAGATTTTAGTATGTTTTAGTTGGTTTTTAGTTTATTTTCATTAGTTTCTAGGCAAAATCCACATTTCTGGACTCTACTATGAGTTTGTGTATTTTTCTGTAATTTCAGGTATTTTCTGACCTCCCTGCACTCAAAATGGATTTTCTGGAGCTACATGACTCCAAATGGCGTTCTTCAACTTGCGTTTGAAAGTAGACATCCAGGGCTTTCCAGCAATATATAATACTCCATACTTTGCTCAAGGATAGACGACGTAAACTGGCGTTCAATGCTAGCTCTCTCCCTAATTCTGGCGTCCAGCGCCAGAAACAAGTTGCAAGTTGGAGTTGAACGCCAGAAAAGGATCCAAAGCTGGCGTTGAACGGCCAAAACAGCCCCAGGCACGTGTGAAGCTTTAGTCTCAGCCCCAGCACACACCAAGTGGGCCCCAGAAGTGGATTTCTGCACTATCTGTTATAGTTTACTCATTTTCTGTAAACCTAGGTTACTAGTTTAGTATTTAAACAACTTTTAGAGATTCATTTTGTATCTGATGACATTTTTAGATCAAAACTTTATACTCTTTGACGGCATGAGTCTCTAAACTCCATTGTTGGGGGTGAGGAGCTCTACTGTGTCTTGATAAATTAATGCAAGTATTTATGTTTTCCATTCAAACATGCGTGTTCCTATCTAAGATATCCATTCGCGCCTAACTATGGAGAAGGTGATGATTAGTGACACTCATCACCTTCCTCAATCCATGAACGTGTGTCTGACAATCACTTCCATTCTACATCAGATTGAATGAATATCTCTTAGATTCCCTAATCAAAATCTCCGTGGTATAAGCTAGATTGATGGCGGCATTCATGAGAATCCGGAAAGTCTAAACCTTGTCTGTGGTATTCCGAGTAAGATTCTGGGATTGGATGGCTGTGACGAACTTCAAACTCGCGAGTGCTGGGCGTAGTGACAGACGCAAAAGGATAGTAAATCCTATTCCGGTACGACTGAGAACCTGCAGATGATTAGCCGTGCGGTGACAGTGCACCTGGACCCTTTTCACTGGAAGGATGGATGGTAGCCATTGACAACGATGATCCACCTACACACAGCTCGCCATAGGAGGACGTGCGTGCATGAATCAGAGGACAGAGGAAAGCAGAGATTCTGAAGACAAAGAATCTCCAAAACTCCAACATATTATCCATTACTGCATAACAAGTAACCTTTAATCCATGCTCTCTTGTTTATTCGCAACTCAACTGATAAATATAATTGACTTCCTGACTAAGAATTGCAAGATAACCATAGATTGCTTCAAACCAACAATCTCCGTGGGATTCGACCCTTACTCACGTAAGGTATTACTTAGACGACCCAGTGCACTTGCTGGTTAGTGGTACGAGTGTGAAAAGTGTGATTCACAATTCGTGCACCAGGGCCCCTTACTGGGCTTTCCTGTCGATTCGACCGACCTCTTTGAGAAGAGGTCGGATAGCCTGACCTGAAGAGATCGGTTGCTTTATTACTGAACATCCTGTAGATAACCATAGATTGCTTTATTACCATTCTTCTTTCTCACTCCACCAAACCCATCCTCAGTACACCAGAAACCTAAGCCTCCATTTTCTAACTTTTCGAAATAATTCCAAATCAAACCTCCTAGGACCTTTCTGATGCTTTTAATGCCCAAAAAATAAACCAATAGCCACGGAAGCTTACAATCTTGTTGAGAAGGTGAAATAGTTGAAAACAAGGCTTAAGTTTGAAAAACAGGGCATGTGCGTTCGCACAGGGGTGTGCGTGCGCACGCCCAGGAAGTTTTTCAAATGTGTGCGTACGCATAGAGGTGTGCGTACGCATAGGTAGTAAAAATTTTAACTCTGTTCATTCGCACAAGGCGTGTGAACGCCCTCAACAGAATTCACCTTCCAACGTGTGCGTGCGCACAGGTTGTAAAACTTCATTGGTTATGTGCGCGCACAGGTTGTGCTAGCGCTCTAAAAAGACAGACTTCTACGCACAAGGCTATGCGTGCGCACAGGTTTAAAAATTTACAGGGGTGTGCGTGCGCACAAGGCTGTGCGTGCGCATATACCAGAAATCACAAAATTCTGCAACTTTGTAGAATTTTAAATTTTGACACCTAACTTTGAATGATCATAACTTCCTCTACAAAATTCCAATTCTTACAAACTTTATATCAATTTAAAGAGTTTTCAATGAACTTTAATTTAAAGCAAATTTCAAAAAAATTTGAAAACTGAGGCTCAAATTATGATCCGTCAAAGTTCACCAAAAATCTGTTTTTACCAAAAACACTAAAAACTCAAATTTAACCAACTCTCAATCCAAAAACCAACTCAAACACTTTTCAACTATACCAAAGCAACCTAAAATTCATACCAAGCATTGCTTCAACCATTTTATCAATCACACAACCTCCGAAACCATTCAACAAGTCTAAACCAACCTAATTCACATAACATTTTCACCATAAATCAACACAAAACCATAATCCTCAATCAAGATTCTCGATCATCAACAATTTACACAATTCCTACATCAAGAATCCAACATAATCATCTTTAACATAATCCCACTACTCATAGGCATCATCTACCCTATCTCATCATAATTCCACATAATCACAATAATCCAATCGCAACATCAACAAATCATAGTTGTTATTCTTCCACACAATTATTATTATTCAACATCATAATTCAACAACATCATCATAATCTCCATTATCACCCACCGTCCATTCATCAATTAATAGGTCACATATTCATAATTCTAATCCATCATAAACATTGTATTTACATATTACCATGAATTTTCACAATCCTCATGAGTCATCAATATAATCAATCACCATCAATACTCATCAACACTAATAATTTCCAGCCATCATCATCAACCACCATAATCAATAACAACCAACAATCAAAAATCATCATCAATACCCGTCTTCCAATCTCAACACCCACCAACACAACTCATCAATAATCATCATCAAACATACATTTATATACAATCAACCATGCAATCACACCTTTCAACCTATCTTAAGGTCAACTAGCCTAAGAATCCATGAATATTACATATTACATAGAGAAAACCGAAACCATACCTTGGCCACTCCCCAAAAAGCACACCCCACCAAGATTGGAGCCCAACAAGCTTTCAATCTCACCAACAAGACACCAAAGCTCACACTAACATTATATATATACCAAAATCAAAACTTAAGATACATAAAATAACTAAACACAAGGGTTTAGTGAAAACTTACCTTAACCAACGAGATTTGGGGTAAAATCCAATAATTACCCGCTACTAGAGATCACCTAAACAAGCAAAACCACAAAATCTACTTAAAACCAAAACCCCAAAAATGCATAACTCTAGGGCTGGAAACTGGAGAGTGAGACGTAATTTCTTACCAGGTTTTCTTAGATAGAATCGAAGACCTCGACGAGAGCTTTGCGTGGCCATAAATGGCTTGTCAATCGGAGGTCCGTAGCTCAAGTTATGGCTCCCGGAAGGTGGATGTGAATAGTAACATCACTTCTCTTCTCCTCTCTTCGCCTAAACCGCGTCCTTCTCTTTCTTTGGGCTAGAAATGAGCTCAAAGCTCATTTAATGAGCTTATATAAGTTCGGCCTTGGGCCCGGTCCAATCCGCTAGCGTTTTTTGTCCGTATGGCCCACTTTGGGCCAAGACCTTTAAAATTAGCACCCGGTTTTCGATTCTAAATCATTTTTGCCTTTTTAAAACAATAAATCAATTTTTCCAAAATTTTATTTTCTAAAATATACGGTACTGGACGGACTAGAGCCGGTACTGCCAGCTTAAAGTGCCAGTACGCATTTTTACAAAAACTTTTCGAAAAAGATACATATTCCAACTCAGAAAAATTCATTGAAATCAAATTTTACCTTTTTATTTTCAAATTAAAACTTCCAAATTTTGAATATATTCTGGGCACTAAAATTATTTTATAACGGTTTTACGTGAAAACTCTAGTTCTTACACACACAGGTGTGCGTGCGCACAAGTTATGAAAAGCAGAGTGTGTGCGTGCGTACGAGTGCGTGCGTGCGCACACCAACCAGGAACTACTTGGTGTGCGTGCGCCTTGATGACTTGCATCATCTACCTCTTTCTCTTATCTAAAAGAACTATAAAAAGAGCATAATCTCATTGAATTAATGCAATTTCATGAAATAGATAATAAATATTATGGTACATTACTTTGAAATGAGTTTGTGTTGAATTTCAGGGAAAAATAGCAACAAAAGACAGAGAAACTAAGAAAAAGAGGCTGGGCGTGTGAAGCTGGGTGTGCCACTTGGAACAAATGCCACCAAACAGTATAGGCGTGGCACACCAGCACCAGGGTGTGGCACGCCAGTTGACAACTCCAGAGAAGAGTTCTTGAAGCTTTAATAAGGACGTGGCACGCCAGAGGCGAGGCATGGCACGCCAGTTATATTTTCCAGAGAAGAGTTCTTGGGGCTTTAACAAGGGCGTGGTACACCAGGGGCCAGGCGTGGCATGCCAGTTATACTTTCCAGAGAGTAAGATTGAAGGCGACAAAGGGGGCGTGGCACGCCAGGCTAGGCGTGGCAAGCCAATCCCATCATATGCTATGAGCATGCCACTTGAACTTGTAGGCGTGGCACGCCAGTTCACTAATCCAGAAAGGGGACTGATAAACCCCGATTTCGTGATTTATCTTGTGCTTATTTTGGGAGATTTTATCACCTTTTTCCACATTTATTCAATGAAAGAGCATGGTTTTGTGATTCTCCCTTGAATTTTGCTTAAGTGTAAAAATATGCTTTTTAGGCCCTAAATTGGTAATTTTGATTCATTTTAATTCCATTCGATGCCTTGATGTGTGTGTTGAGTGATTTCAGGTTATAAGGCAAGTATTGGATGGAAGAAATGAGTAGAAAAGCATACAAAGGGGAGAATGCGTGAAGAAACAAAGATTAGGACGCGCACGCGCAAAGGAGATCTCCCCCATGGACGTGCACGCGTACATGCCGCTTCTGCGCGGATGAAGAAATTGCCAATCGACGCGCACGCGCACATGGCGCGCACGCGCCAATACTCTTACATGGCCCACTTGAAGGCAAAACGTTGGGGGTGATTTCTAAGCTGCCCAGGCCCAAGTCCAACTTGTTTCTGAGTGTATTTCATACAGAATTGAAGTCCAAGCAAAGGGGGAGCAATTGTTTGTAGCATTAGCATCATGTAAGTTAGTTTTCCAGAGAAGTGAAGAAGGCTTATCATGGGCGTGGCACACAAGTTATGTTTTCCAGAGAAGTGAAGAAGGCTTATCATGGGCGTGGCACGCCAGTATAAATTTCGAGAGAGGATGGATGAAGTGCACAAAATGAGCGTAGCACGCCAGACCTTGGGCGTGCTACGCCAGTTCAAAATTCCAGGGAAGAGGAGCAAAAGGAAAGAGTCTGGCCGTGCCACTTATACTCGAAGGCGTGGCACGCCAGGCTAACCAAGCTAGAAGAAGACCCTGGGTGTGCCACTTGATGTTGAAGGCATGGCATGCCAGGGAGGTTAATGCAAGGGGCATACCACTTGAAGAGCTGGGCGTGGCGTGCCAAGCCAAACTAAGTGGCTAGGCGTGGCATGCCAATTGGTGCACGAAATTGTGTATGTCAATGTCAATATTACTATTTCTCACAAATTCGCACAACTAACCAGCAAGTGCACTGGGTCGTCCAAGTAATACCTTACGTGAGTAAGGGTCGAATCCCATGGAGATTGTTGGTTTGAAGCAATCTATGGTTATCTTGTAACTCTTAGTCATGATATCAATTATATTTAACAGTTTGAATTGCAAAAAATAAAAGAGCATGAAATAAATACTTGTTCTGCAGTAATAGAGAATATGTTGGAGTTTTGGAGATGCTTTGTCTTCTAAATTTCTGCTTTCTCCCTGTCTTCTTCTTCACACATACAAGGTTCCTCCTATGGCAAGCTGTGTGTTGGTGGATCACCGTTGTCAATGGCTACCATCCGTCCTCTCAGTGAAAAAAGTCCAGGTGCGCTATCACCGCCCGGCTAATCATCTGTCGGTTCTCACTCATGCTGGAATAGGATCCATTGATCCTTTTGCGTCTATCACTGCGCCCAACCCTTGTGAGTTTGAAGCTCGTCACAGTCATTCAATCCCTGAATCCTACTCGGAATACCACAGACAAGGTTTAGACTTTCTGGATTCTCAAGAATGCTGCCAATGGATTCTAGCTTATACCACGAAGATTCTAATTAAGGAATCCAAGAGATATTCATTCAATCGAAGGTAGAATGGAGGTGGTTGTCAGGCACGCGTTCATAAGTTGAGGATGGTGATGAACATCTTAGATAGACACAAGCGTGTTTGAATAGAAAACAGAAATAGTTGCATTAATTCATCGAAACACAGCAGAGCTCCTCACCCCCAACAATGGAGCTTAGAGACTCATGCCGTCAAAGAGTACAAAGCTCAGATCTAAAATGTCATGAGGTGTGAAATAGACCTCTAAAAGTTGTTTAAATATTAAATGAGTAACCTAGGTTTACAGAAAATGACTAAACTATGATAGATGGTGCAAAAATCCACTTCTGGGGCCCACTGGTGTGTGCTGGGGCTGAGACTTAAGCTTCTCACGTGCCTAGGCTGTTTCTGGAGTTGAACGCCAGGTTGTAACCTGTTTCTGGCGTTCAACTCCCATTTGTAACCTATTTCTGGCGTTTGACGCCAGACTGCAACATGGAACTGGCGTTGAATGCCAGTTTATGTCGTCTATCCTTGAGCAAAGTATGGACTATTATATATTGCTGGAAAGCCCTGGATGTCTACTTTCTAACGCAATTAAGAGCGTGCCATATGGAGTTCTGTAGCTCCAGGAAAATCTATTTTGAGTGCAGGGAGGTCAGAATCCAACAACATCAGCAGTCCTTTTTCAGCCTGAATCAGATTTTTGCTCAGCTCCCTCAATTTCAGCCAGAAAATACCTGAAATTACAGAAAAACACACAAACTCATAGTAAATTCCAGAAATTTGATTTTTAATTAAAAACTAATAAAAATATAATGAAAATAAATTAAATCATACTAAAATCATACTAAAAACAATGCCAAAAAGCGTATAAATTATCCGCTCATCACAACACCAAACTTAAATTGTTGCTTGTCCCCAAGCAACTAAAAATAAAATAGGATAAAAAGAAGAGAATATACTATAAATTCCAAAATATCAATGAAACTTAGCTCCAATCATATGAGCGGGACTTGTAGCTTTTTGCCTCTTGAATAGTTTTGGCATCTCACTTTATCCATTGAAGTTCAGAATGATTGGCATCTATAGGAACTCAGAATTCAGATAGTGTTATTGATTCTCCTAGTTCAGCATGTTGATTCTTGAACACAGTTACTTTATGAGTCTTGGCCGTGGCCTTAAGCACTTTGTTTTCTAGTATTACCACCGGATACATAAATGCCACAGACACATAACTGGGTGAACCTTTTCAGATTGTGACTTAGCTTTGCTAAAGTCCCCAATTAGAGGTGTCCATAGTTCTTAAGCACACTCTGTTTTTGCTTTAGACCTTGACTTTAACTGCTCAGTCTCAAGTTTTCACTTGACACCTTCACGCCACAAGCACATGGTTAGGGACAGCTTGGTTTAGCCGCTTAGGCCAGGATTTTATTCCTTTAGGCCCTCCTATCCACTGATGCTCAAAGCCTTAGATCCTTTTTATTTACCCTTGCCTTTTGGTTTTAAGGGCTATTGGCTTTTTGCTCTTGCCTTTTGGTTTAAAGAGCTTTTGGCTTTTTCTGCTTGCTTTTTCTTTTTATTTTTTGCCATTTTTTTCGCAAGCTTTTTGTATTCACTGCTTTTTCTTGCTTCAAGAATCAAGTTTATGATTTTTCAGATTATCAAATAACATGTCTCCTTTTTCCTTATTCTTCAAGAGCCAACATATTTAACATTCATAAACATCAACTTCACAAGACATATGCACTGTTCAAGCATTCATTCAGAAAACAAAAAGTATTGTCACCACATCAAAATAACTAAACTAGTTTCAAGGATGAATTTGAAACCATGTACTTCTTTTTCTTTTGTAATTAAAACAATTTTTTATTTAAGAACGGTGATGGATTCATAGGATATTCATGACTTTAAGGCATAGACTCTAATTTTTATTTATTATTTAATAAAAATAATATAAATTAGGCATAAAAGAAGACACTTAATAATAAAAGACAGGAAATTAAAGACATAAAAATAAATGACTCTAACTCTAATACTCATATACTCTTAACATAGATAAAAGGTTATCTCAGAGTTAGGACTCAACAACCTTTATTTTGGGAGGTAGATGCTTCTTTGGTCTGTGGGGTGCTTGGCCCTTCAAGAGACAGCCTCTGGCGCTTCAGTTCCTTTATGTCACGCCCCTGCTCTTCTTGTTCTTTAAGCAGTCTGCACAGCATGCTGTTTTGATTTTGCTATTCTTCCTTCAGTTGATCCACAGCTTCTTGCAACTTGGTGACAGATGCTTCTAGGCGCTCCCAGTATTCAATTTGAGGGATTTTCAGGAGGAGCTCCTCTGCTTTTCCCTTGATGGGGTCGTCCTGCACTTGTAGTCCTTCCATAGACTTTTTGGTGATTGGTTGCTCAACTGAGATATACTTATCTACTCCCATTTTTATTCCAGCATCTTTACATAGCAGAGAGACTAAGCTTGGGTAAGCCAATTTAGCATCTTTGGAGTTTTTGTTTGCAATTTTGTAAAGCTCACAAGCAATCAGCTGATGAACTTCCACTTTTTTTTCTAGCATAATGCAATGAATCATCACTGCTCTTCTGATGGTGACCTCAGAGTGGTTGCTAGTGGGCAGTATAGAGCATCCAATGAAATCCAGCCAGCCTCTGGCAACTGGTTTGAGATCTCCTCTCTTGAGTTGGTTCGGGGCACCCTTTGTGTTGGTTGTCCACTTGGCTCCAGGGAGGCATATGTCCTCTAGGATTTTGTCCAATCCTAGGTTTGATCTCATCATTCTCCTATTAAAGGAGTCTGGGTCATCTTGCAGTTGAGGCAGCTTGAAGATCTCCCTTATTTTGTCAGGGTGGGTGTGAACAACCTTCCCTCTGACCAGAGTTCTATAGTCATAGAATGCGGTTCCAGCAATTCTCTGTCTGTCCGTCTGCCATATGATGACATGTCATCATGTCATCTTTTTCTATACTTTTTCATACAAGAAATTGATAATTAGTGCTTAAATATTGCATTCTTTTCTGCTTAAATGGTATATTTCCTTGATCTTTTAATTTTATAAATTTGGTAGGAAATAAGAAGAAAAAGAAGCAAAGAAGCACAAAATAAGCTAAAAAGGAGTAAAAAAGAGCTTTGGGGAACACTTTGAAGTTGGAGCACACTTTGGAGCCTTAGGCCACGCTTTTAAAAGCGTGGCCCATGATCAAATCAAGGAAGTATCACAATCAGCATCACAAAGCTCAGTTCACTAAGTGAACTTAGCTTTATCGTGAAAAACTTGGCTTGGAAGCAAGAATTTTCGCTAAGCTAAAACTTGGGCGTTTACAACATGACCATGCCTCCTTCAAAGGGCTATAACTTGAGCTATAGACGTCCAATTGATATGCTTCCAGTTACGTTGAAAAGCTGACATTCACAGCTTTCCAACGATGTATCATAGTCCATATTTGGCATGAAATTGAGGCACAAGTGAAATGCATCTTTAAAGGCCAAAAATAAGCAAAAAAATCAGCCAATGCTTCCACCAAGGTTCGAAGGGGGAGACACAAGGAAAACAAGGAAAGCAAGAAAAGAGTGCTTAGTTCACTTTTCCAACTTAGCCTTTTCGGGCTCCTCCCCAAAGAAAATCAAAGTGCAACATTTGAAAAATGCCTCCACCAAAGTTCGAACCCAAGACCCCACACTCAAGCAAGGCGCTACACAAGGGGAGCTCAGTTGGTTTTCCCAACTGAGCACTACTTCCCCCATCTCCCCACATTTTGGCAAGCATGATGCGCCACAATTTGGCACACCAAGGGGCTGGGACGCACAAGTTGACACGGACAGCAACATTGGGGTGCTCAGTTTGGTTTTCCACCCGAGCCGTCCCTGGGAGGTGCAATATTGGGCCAAAATTCAACCAAAATTCCACTTAAATTCAATTCTTCACCAAATTGAATCAAGGCCAACAAACCCATCTCTCTTCAAATCTAAAGCAAGCAAAGCCCACATCATCACTCAAAGGCACAAGAACAAGCTAGAATTAGGATTTTCATTTAATTTGTTTTTCATTTCAATTTCATTTTATTTTGTAAAGCCTATATAAGGCATCATTTTCATCTTTGTAGGAAAGCTCAATTGTATGGAGGCTAGCTCCAATAGGGAGTTTTGCACTCTTTAGTTTTCATTTTGCTCTCTCTCTTTAGTTTTCCATTCTGTTTTAAATTTTGGATCAAGAATTGAAGGAATTCTGTTTCACTTGATCTGAAATCTCTTATTCCTCTTCTGCATAAAATCTGAGTTTCCTTGATTACTTTCACCTTGTTCTTCTTCTGCAATTTACTCTTCCATTTTCATTTTGTAATTGTTCTTGTTGGATCAAGGAAGGATTTGAGATCTAGACTTGTTTTCTAGTCTCTTCCACTCCTGAGATCTTGAACCACTTTTAAATTGCTGCAAATTAAGCACTGCTTTTCTGTTTTGAATTCTTCAAGCAATTTTCCTTTTCTGTTTAGATCTGTTGCATGATTTTGCACCTTTTACTTCTCTGTTTGATTGCTATTTACACTTTCCTGTTAAATTTTAATTTCCAGCACCCACTCCCCTTTATATTTCATGCAATTTACATTTCTTGTCATTTAAGATTCTTGCAATTTACATTTCTTGTCATTTAAGATTCTTGCAATTTACATTTCTTGCTCTTTAAGTTTCTATCCAATTTACTTTCTACACTATAATTCCTTGTCATTTACATTCTGTTGCTTCAAGTCTCACCCAATTTCACTTAAATGTTAGCTTGACTAAACTAATCACCCACTAAAGTTGCTTGATCCATCAATCCCTGTGGGATCGACCTCACTCTAAGTGAGTTTTACTACTTGATGCGACCCGGTACACTTGCCGGTTAGATTTGTGTGTTTGGAAATTCGTTTTTCCAATAAAAACACCATCAAGTTTTTGGCGCTGTTGCCGGGGATTGATTTAGATCAATAATGATTAAGTGGGTGAGAAGTCTAGATCAAGCATTTTCTTTATTTTTGTTTTCTGTTTTAAATTGAAACCAAGGTGTTTGAGTTTTTGCCTCACTAAGAAATTCTCATATCTGATATGAGTAATTTCAATTTTCCTTGGTGTTGTGTTTTCCAAAATTCAAATGGAGTTCAACTCATCTTATGATCAAACAAATTTTATGGGATATTACCCACCATCACCAATCTCTAATGGTGGCTGGGAATATCACCAAGAAAATACAAAGTCTGAGCACTCCAATCCATGGAGATTTATTTCAGAAACACAAGATGAGCAAGAGAATCATATGGGATATCTTCCTCCACCACAAAATGATGCAAGCTGCTATTCTAATGGTGGCTGGGAGGAGCAAAACCAGAAAACATTTGAGAGCCCATATTCCACTTATCAAGAGCCATCTTCACTTGAACGTGCCTTCAATTCACTTATGCAAAATTGTCCAACCTCACCTTCCAGTTTTTCATCTGAAAATTCTTCATCACTTGACTATGCCTCAACACAAAAACCATCCCAAGACTCACAACCAACACAAACTTCCACGAGCCAAAGATTCTCAATGTTTGAGTCCAGATTCAACAGACTTGTGGAGAAACAACAAAAATTCTGGAGAGAACTAGAAATCATTTCTCAGGAGACGGATGAGCAATTGGAGGACATAGAGAAACACTTAGAACTACGAAGCAAGGAAAATGAAGACCAATTGATGGATGTGAAGGATAAAGTGGAAGAGCAAGATGAGGAGGCTACTACATCAAGTGAACTTTCAATGAAGAATGAGGTGGTTGAAAATGAAACTGCACTTGAGGTGATAGAGGAACATGAAACTTCCCTCCCAAAGGAATTAATGGGAAATCATAAAGAAGAAATGGAGGAAGATACTCAAGAGAATTCACACTCAAGTGAAGTAGAGAAGTGCACAGAGGAAGAGCTCAGGGAACCACCAATACAAGAGGCTCTTGATGAATAGAAGACTCCAACAATCACACAACCACCAAGACTTGGATTCAAGGAAGTGAAGGCAATTAACAAAAGCACCAAGAAGAGGATTGTGACCAAGCTACCAAGGACAACATTCAAGAGGAGGTCAACCACAAGCAATCCAACCCCTGGACCAATAGCAAGCAAGCTCAAGCAAGCTATGTACAAAAGAAAGCTTGCTGAGAGGAAACCAAGACAGGGGGCAATAGCTGAATCTTCTCCTCCCTTGAAGTCATTCCTCTTAACAAACTGGAAGAAGAGGAAGAAAGTGAAGAACAACATGTCAAGCTAATGACACTAAAAGAGCACTTGTTGGGAGGTAACCCAACCGTAGGTAACATTTCTTCTCTGCTTTGTTTTCTTTCTTTACTTTATTTAAATTCAATAAATTGGCATATGGTTACATTCTAAGTTTGGTGTTGCCTTGCAACAAATTATTTTCAATCTTTTTGGATGATTGCATCAAATTCAAAAATGAAAGTGTCACACTAAGATTCTAAGTTTGGTGTGCCACTTATTTTCTATGTAATTCATTCAAGCAACACTACTTGTCTGCATAATCATAATGCTTCTGCAGTTTTGTTTTTTTTTCTTTCTCTTTTAATTTGATACTTTTTCATTCCACTTTCTTTAGTCATTTTTCTGTTTTTAAATGCTTTCATTTTAGTTTGCTTATTTACTGTGTTTGTTAATACATTACCAAGAGAGCTTTATACATGACAGATTCTTGGCTTGGTGATTGTACTTAACAAATAACAGTTTCACTTGCTTAGTTTTAATTCAAATAAATTGACATATGATTGCATTCTAAGTTTGGTGTTGCTATGCAACAAAATTTGGTTCCAATTCTTACAAGATACTTGCATTAATTCCAAGTGAAAGTATCACACTAAGTTTGGTGTGCCACTTATCTTTTATGCAATGTATTGTGCACACCTTCTTATCTATGCAATCAAAATGTCTCTATCTCTTGTGCCTTGATATCTTTAATTTTGCTTGTTTAAAACACATGTGTTACTAATACTTCATTGTGTAAGACATTCATGACCCATGTTAGCCCCATAGCCATTGTTCTAATTGTTGCTTGAGGATAAGCAAGCATTCTGAGTTTGGCAAGCGAAAGAGAAAGAATAGAGGAAAAAGGACAACAATAATGAAGATGAACTACAAGGTTGTAGAGTTCCTTTTCTTCTCATTTTTTTCAGCACTTAAATTGCATGATTGTCTTCATCTTTTCTGTTTACATGTGTGTATGAATAAAGCATAGCTTGAATCTTGATTTGTAACATGCTGTTATGGCATTATGAATACCAACTTGAGTTTTGTGAGTTCAAAAGCAATAAAACATCATGATCATAAACAAACAAGGCATTAAAGAAGAACTTAGCATGTGCATACAAGTATTGGAAAGCTAGTATGATTAATTGTTGCTCAATTGCATTGGATTTTATTTAATTGAAGTTTTCATCTATGACATTTTGTGAAATCTTTTGAAAATCATGAAAACCTTGAAGAAGCAAATACAATTAAAGCAAGAAAAGAAAAAGGGAAAGAATGAGAAAGCTGAAGGCTCTGAGTACTAATGGCAATTTATGTGTTAAGTACTTGTGGTGTTTATGTATCCAGCCAAATGCTTGAAAATAAAACACTTAGAAGTCAAGGCTAGGCTCAAGTGCAAAAGCACTCCCTCAAAGCTCAAGGTTCTGAGCATCAATGATTAGAGAATCAAGAAAAGAAAAGAAAAATGAGCTTAATGAAGTCCTCTAATTAAATGCTTGTGGTGCTTATGTATCAAGTGGTAATACTTGAAAACAAAGCATTTAGAGTCGTAGCTTTGTTATTAACTCATGGGGCAAAGCACCCAAAAGGAGAAGCTAATAAGAAAAGCAAAAGCTTGTTTCAAGGAAGAAATATAAGGAAAAGATTTCATAAAATGAGCTAGATAGAAGCATCAATCATTTACATTTCTTTTGTGATTGTAGCATGCATAGAAAACTAGCCTACCATGAACATTGAGTTGCTATTCTTCTTACCTTGAATTGTCAATCTTTATTGCATGATTCTTTTCTTGCTTGGGGACAAGCAAGGTTTAAGTTTGGTGTTGTGATGACATGTCATCATGTCATCTTTTTCTATGCTTTTTCATACAAGAAATTGATAATTAGTGCTTAAATATTGCATTCTTTTCTGCTTAAATGGTATATTTCCTTGATCTTTTAATTTTATAAATTTGGTAGGAAATAAGAAGAAAAAGAAGCAAAGAAGCACAAAATAAGCTAAAAAGGAGTAAAAAAGAGCTTTGGGGCACACTTTGAAGTTGGACCACACTTTGGAGCCTTAGGCCACGCTTTTAAAAGCGTGGCCCATGACCAAATCAAGGAAGTTTCACAATCAGCATCACAAAGCTCAGTTCACTAAGTGAACTTAGCTTTATCGTGAAAAACTTGGCTTGGAAGCAAGAATTTTCGCTAAGTTAAAACTTGGGCGTTTACAGCATGATCATGCCTCCTTCAAAGGGCTATAACTTGAGCTACAGATGTCCAATTGATGTGCTTTCAGTTGCGTTAGAAAGCTGACATTCACAGCTTTCCTACGATGTATCATAGTCTATATTTGACACGAAATTGAGGCACAAGTGAAATGCATCTTTAAGGGCCAAAAATAAGCAAAAAAATCAGCCAATGCTTCCACCAAGGCTCGAAGGGGGAGACACAAGGAAAACAAGGAAAGCAAGAAAAGAGTGCTAAGTTCACTTTTCCAACTTAGCTTTTTCGGGCTCCTCCCCAAAGAAAATCAAAGTGCAACATTTGAAAAAGGCCTCCACCAAAGTTCGAACCCAAGACCCAACACTCAAGCAAGGCACTACACAAGGGGAGCTCAGTTGGTTTTTCCAACTGAGCACTACTTCCCCCATCTCCCCACATTTTGGCACGCCCAAAGGCACCAAGGAGCAAGCATGATGCACAACAATTTGGCACACCAAGGGGCTGGGACGCACAAGTTGACACGGACAGCAACATTGGGGTGCTCAGTTTGGTTTTCCAACTGAGCCGTCCCTGGGAGGTGCAATATTGGGCCAAAATTCAACCAAAATTCCACTTAAATTCAATTCTTCACCAAATTGAATCAAGGCCAACAAACCCATCTCTCTTCAAATCTAAAGCAAGCAAAGCCCACATCATCACTCAAAGGCACAATAACAAGCTAGAATTAGGATTTTCATTTAATTTGTTTTTCATTTCAATTTCATTTTATTTTGTAAAGCCTATATAAGGCATCATTTTCATCTTTGTAGGAAAGCTCAATTGTATGGAGGCTAGCTCCAATAGGGAGTTTTGCACTCTTTAGTTTTCATTTTGCTCTCTCTCATTAGTTTTCCATTCTGTTTTAAATTTTGGATCAAGAATTGAAGGAATTCTGTTTCACCTGATCTGAAATCTCTTATTCCTCTTCTGCATAAAATCTGAGTTTCCTTGATTACTTTCATCTTGTTCTTCTTCTGCAATTTACTCTTCCATTTTCATTTTGCAATTGTTCTTGTTGGATCAAGGAAGGATTTGAGATCTATATTTGTTTTCTAGTCTATTCCACTCCTGAGATCTTGAACCACTTTTAAATTGCTGCAAATTAAGCACTGCTTTTCTGTTTTGAATTCTTCAAGCAATTTCCCTTTTCTGTTTAGATCTGTTGCATGATTTTGCACCTTTTACTTCTCTGTTTGATTGCTATTTACACTTTCCTGTTAAATTTTAATTTCCAGCACCCACTCCCCTTTATATTTCATGCAATTTATATTTCTTGTCATTCAAGATTCTTGCAATTTACATTTCTTGCTCTTTAAGTTTCTGTCCAATTTACTTTCTGCACTATAATTCCTTGTCATTTATATTCTGTTGCTTCAAGTCTCACCCAATTTCACTTAATGTTAGCTTGACCAAACTAATCACCCACTAAAGTTGCTTGATCCATCAATCCCTGTGGGATCGACCTCACTCTTAGTGAGTTTTACTACTTGATGCGACTTGGTACACTTGCCGGTTAGATTTGTGTGTTTGGAAATTCGTTTTTCCAATAAAAACACCATCACCATAGATTAGTATAGAATTCCTGAACCATGTTTCTTCCCACCTTGGTTTCAGGATTAGCTAGGACTTCCCAACTGCTGTTTCGAATTTGCTCTTGGATCTCCGAATATTCATCTTCTTTCAGATCGAATTTAACTTCCGGGATCACCGATCTTAGACTCATTATTTTGTAAAAATGGTCTGAATGTTCTTTGGTTATGAACTTCCCTTGATTCCAAAGTGGTTTTGGAATATTCTCCTTCTTGCCTCTTGAGTCGATTTGTTTTCCCTTGGGAGCCATGATCTTAGTGGGTATTGGCTTAGTGATCATGGATAAACACTCCAAACTGAGAGTTTTGCTTGTCCTCAAGCAAAAGAAAAGAAAGGAGAGGGAAAGAGGGAGAGCCAAGCACAACTTGTGGAGGAGAGGAGGAGGCCGAAAGAGGATTTAAAGGGAAAAAGGGAGGGTGGGTTCGAAAATTTAGAAGGAAATATAATAGAAGATATGATTTGTAAAAGATAAGTATAATAGGAAAAAGATATGATTTAAAATTGAAAGGATATGAAAGATATTTGAAAAATATAAATCTGAATTTTGAAAAAGATGATGTGAAGATTTGTAAAAGATATTGATGATTTGAAAAGATTTTAGAGTGAAAAGAGATAGCTTTGTTTTGAAAAGGATTTGAAAAAGGGCTTATGAATTAAGATACATTTGATTCTTTTGAAATTAGGGTTTTTAGAAATTAGGGTTTATGACATGCTTGTGCAAGAAATTATGAAATTAAAACATAAAAAATGGAAAAAATTTGAATTGAAAACGAAATTGCCTACTCCCCACATTCCTGGCGTTAAACGCCCAACTACTGCATGTTTTGGGCGTTTAACGCCCAGTTAGTGCTTGGTCTGGGCGTTTAACGCCCAGCTGTTGCTTCTAGCTGGCGTTAAACGCCAGAAACCCCTTTGTCACTGGGCGTTTTTCTGAACACCCAGGATGCTGTCAATCTGGCGTTAAACGCCCAGAAGCTGCTTCTTTCTGGTGTTTAACGCCTAGATGGCTATCATTACTGGCGTTAAACGCCCAGTAGATGCTCCTTTTGGGCGTTTAACGCCCAGTTGTGCCTTTTACTGGCATTTTCTTGCCAGTGAGCTCTTTTTCTCTGTTTTGTGTTCTGAATCCTTCTGTAACCCTGTGAACCTCTGCAATTGACTCTTTACCTTATTAACAGTGAACATTATATAAACAAATAAAATCAAGAATAGGGCAAAATAACAGAAAAAGTTTTCCCAATGGCTGGGTTGCCTCCCATCAAGCGCTTCTTTATTGTCTTTAGCTGGACCTTGCTGAGTTTTTTAATCGAGCCTCAACCTTGAGCACTCTTGCTCAACATTGCCTTCAAGATAGTGTTTGATTCTCTGTCTATTAACAATGAACTTCTTACCAGAATCAATGTCTTGAAGCTCCCCATAACCATATGGTGATACACTTGTAATCACATATGGTCCCCTCCACCGGGATTTCAGTTTCCCAGGGAAAAGTGATGCGGGCAGAAATTGGTGAATTAAAAATTATTAGAATATATGCATTGTAAGTATAGTTCTTAACTCGCCAGAAATCCACCGCTCAATTTAGAAAGGTGTCACAGAAAATTGAAATTTAAAATACTGGGAGTATGAATCCCAGGTCGTCTCCCAACGAGTTGCAGGAAAGGGTGCTATTTTATTAATCAGATGTTTTTGAAAAGGGTTGAGTTGAGTAAACAGGAAATTAAATTGATGAAATTGAATAATGTAAATAAAACCCTTGACTGGGAGTTGATTACATGGAAGCCCTATCCTTGATGGAACATTCTTAAGATTAGTTGACAATTGAGAGTTATTTCGTTTAGTTATCCTTTACTAAGTAAGGGAAGGTAAAACAAGTTGGAGTGCTGTTCTATTCACAAGTCCAAATCCACTCTGGGGAGGATTGGTGTCAGGAATTAGAGAGCAATCCAACAATAACCCAATTACAACCTTTCTCTTGAATCTTCCAACTCAAGGGTTCCTTTCAATTAACTCCCCATCAAGTTAGGAAATTACTCACTCATTATAAAGGTAAAATTCATAGCATATGAAAAGGAATCAAAGAAAGACATTGTAAATAAAAATTAAAAATAATCAATTAAAAATAAAAGTGATCCTTATATTAAATAATCCTAAAAATATTTCAATGGTAAAATTAAACAAAGCAAGGAACATGGAAGAGTAAGCCAAGTAAAGAAAACGAACTAGAATGACGAAGTCTTGATGAGGTAATAACTCTTCTCAATATCCCAATGCAAAAAGCTAGAGAAACTAAAAATCCTAAGAGCTATCAATGTATATAGAAAAAACCTAGAGGAGGAGTAAAACTAGATCTAAAAACTAAAACTCTGTAGAATGAATGTTCCCTTTGGTTTCTGCTTGTTCTCTGGCTCTAGTCTGCTGTTCCGGGCCAAAAAACTGGGTCAAAATAGGGCACAAAATCGCCCCCAGCGAATCTGTAAATTATGCAGATCGCGCACGTCACGCGATTGCGTCGCTCATGCGGACGCGTCATTCGCGTTTCTGCTTTGCCACGCGGACGCGTCGTCCACGCCTCTGCGTCGCTGGTGCTTTTCCATTTCGCGCGGTCGCATCATCTATGCGGCCGCGTCACTGCGATTTGATCTTCTCCACGCGGTCGTCTCGTCCATGCGGCCGCGTCGCTTCTCGCTGGTCATCTCCTCAATTTCTTGTGTTCCTTCCATTTTTGTTAGCTTCCTTTCCAATCTCCAACTCATTCTTGCCCTATAAAGCCTGAAACGCTTAACACATAGATCACAGCATCGAATGGAATAAAGGAGAAGTAAAATGTATAATTAAAAGTCTCTAGGAAGCAGTTTTCACTCATGTAATAATTTCAGGAAGGAAATATAATTGCATGCTATTTTAATGAATAAGTGGGTCAGGATCATGATAAGACCACACAATTAAACACAATATAAACCATAAAATAGTGGTTTATCAACCTCCCCACACTTAAGCATTAGCATGTCCTCATGCTTAATTGAAGGAGATGAAGTAAATAAGTATGAACATGCAGAAACTCATGCAATGCAATGCAATCCCATATATATATGAATGCAACTATATGATTCTTGTCCACTTGATCAAAAGTAAATAAGTTCTTCAAAACAATTATAATTCAAATTCCACTAATTCAATTCTTATAAAGTAAGAGCAGATAAAAATGCAAGAGGATAGCTCATGAAAGCAGGAAACATAGAAATTCAAGCATGGAACCCTCACTGATGGTGTATGTACACTCTAGTCTTTCTAGTGTATAGGGTAATCACTCTATCCTTCTCTAATCATGCTCTCTAACTTTTGTTTTTCTCCTAATCAATCAACAACAGTAAACATACCATTGCAAACATCACGAAGTCTTTTCAAGGTTGTAATGGGGCTAAGGTAAAGGTAGGGATACATATATGGTCAAGTGAGCTTATAAATTGAATCTTTAATTAACCCAAGCTTCAACCCAACCTATATATTTTACATAACTTTGGAATTCATGCCTAGCTACCCAGAGTTCCCTTTTTTACATTCCATACTCATGTATTAACTTTTTATTTTAATTTTATCATATGTGCATTGATTTTTGAATTCTTAATTCAGCATTGGGGTAATTTTGTCCCCTTATTTATTGATTAATTTTTTTTTTAAATAAACATAGCTTATCAATGCACATAGATTTTTAATTCTTATAGTTTCACATGAGTAGGTGACGCCAGGGCATCTTGGCCAGTTTCACTGACCTTTTCTTTACTATTTTTAGGTTAGTTTCATGCATTTCTTTAGGAAATAAGCTAGTTTTGGGTAGATATTCACTTATGCCTTGATTCAAGCATACATTGTGCATTTTACATAATTTCATGAGGATTTTGCATAAGTTTAGTGACAATTATTATGTTGCAGTACTCATGACTTGGACTAGAGCTTTGATCCACTTTATTGATTGATTTTAGGACCAAAAGGAAGCAAGAAAAGGGGAGGTAGCTTGCAAGATTAATGAGAAAAGTGATTACCAATAACACTCTCAAAAAGCCATCAATGCCCACGTTAGAGAGTCACGTTAACTAAGTTAACGTGAACTCTAACGTGGAGAAGAGAAGTTGAGCCAACGTTAGTGACACTTAACATTGTCACTAACGTTGGCAATTACTCATAAGTGGCCACGTTAGAAGCCACGTTAACCTAGGTTAACATGGCCTCTAACGTTAAGGGGGGAAGAGAAGCCAACGTTAGTGACACTCAACATTGTCACTAACGTTGGCCTATGGTGCAAAGTACCACGTTAACTCCCACGTTAACTTGGTTAACGTGGGAACTAAAGTAAGGGATGAAGAGTTGTCGACAATGTTAGTGAGACTCAACATTGTCACTAATGTTGAAGCAACCACATAACCCCCAAGAGTCACGTTAACTTCCACATTAACTTGGTTAACGTGGAAGCTAACGATGAGGAATGAAGGATGAGCCAACGTTAGTGACACTCAACATTGTCACTAACGTTGGGATGGCTAAAGATGGCCACGTTAGAAGCCATGTTAACCTAGTTAACGTGGACTCTAACGTGAGACCTAGGGGCACATTGGAACGTTAGTGACAATGTTGAATGTCACTAACGTTCTCGAAGGATGGCAAGGGCTACGTTAGAAGCAACGTTAACCTAGTTAACGTGGGCTTTAACGTGAAGCAAGAAGGGGCACACTGGAACGTTAGTTACAATGTTGAGTGTCACTAACGTTCTCGAAGGTTAACAAGGAAACGTTAAAAGCCACGTTAACCTAGTTAACGTGGGTTTTAACGTGAGGCAAAGGGGTGCATTGGAACGTTAGTGACAATGTTAAGTGTCACTAACATTCTCGAACTTATATTCTCACTAAATATTAACACCCCTGACGTCCTGAACTAAAGTCTCCGCCCACTTCGCACTTTCTCTCTGCAAGTAAAGCCAAGCCCAAATAAAGAAAGGAACTGCTTCAAACTAAAGATCCAAAGGCCCAAGACTTGAAGAATCACACTAGAAGCTGAGAAGAGTAGTATATATAGGAGTAGCTTTGAATTGAGAAAGAGTTCTGGAGGCTGGGAAAAAGAGAACTACTCTCTGTATTTTACTTTCTTTGTAATTTCTAGTTTTATGATGTATTCTCCATCTTTGTTTTCATTTTCAAGAGCTATGAACAACTAAACCCCTTTCATTGGGTTAGGGAGCTCTGTTGTAATTTGATGGATCAATACTAATTTTCATTATTCTTCTTCTATCTTTCCTCTTGATTTTACTTGAAAGCTTTCGATCTTCATCCAATTGAGTAGTTATCTTGGAAGAGAAGCTACTCAAACTTGGATCTCTTTTGAACCTTGAAAAAGGAATGAAGAGATCAAGCTAGAAATGCTTTCTCATGCTGGACCAAATTGGGTTTGGATGGGTATGTGACTATAACCCTCTCAATACTTGATTTGGGAAATGCATGTGGTATAATAGTGACCATACTTCATCTCTTCTCATGAGCAATTGACCAAGGAATTGGCTATTGATCAAGATTTGAGAGATTGAATTGTAAGAAATTGTAATTCAATCACTTAAGATTGCCAAGGAGATCAATGAGTGCATTGATTGAGGAAGAGATGAAAATGAACTTGATCCGGAGAATTGCAACATCTCCTAAGCCCAATGAACTCCCCATCTCTGATCTTACCCATTCTCTTTAATTTCTGCCATTTACTTTTATGAGCAAATCCCCCATTCCCATTTACAATTCTGCAATTTATTTTCAGTCATTTACTTCCAGTCCTTTAATTCTAGCATTTACTTTTCTGTTATTTACATTCCCGTTATTTTTATTTTCTGTAACTCTCAACCCAAATTCTGGATTCGCTCAACTAGAACATTCTTCTAATTAAAGTTGCTTGATCAATCAATCCCTGTGGGATTCGACCTCACTCTATTGTGAGTTCTTACTTGACGACAAATTCGGTACACTTGCCGAAGGGAGATTTGTTGAGAGACAAGTTTTTCGTGCATCAAGTTTATGGCGCCGTTGCCGGGGATTGATTGTGCATCAACAATGATTAAATTGGAAGATCACTAGATTGAGCATTTTTATTTTGTGAATTTCATTTTCTATTTGAGTGATTTACTTTTTGTTTTAGTTAAACTTCTTCCCTTCCCCCTCTACTCTTTTGTTTTTCTTTGTTATTTTCAATTATGTTTGCTAACCCACTAACTGTTTGATATATTACATCACCCACAACTAACAGTAATTCTGACACAAATACTGTCTGCACCTATTTTCTTTGCTTGTACTTGTTGGTTGTATGACAGGGAGAAGAAGCGGGGCTTCAACTTCCTTTGATTCTGAACCTGAGAGAACTTTCCTTAGACTAAGGAGGGAGGCAAAAGAAAAACATGTAGTTGGTGCTGAAGAAGAGGAGGAACACTTTGAGGAATACTTTGAACCAAACATGGAAGAAAATATGGAAAATCATCATGAAGAAGAGACTCACAACCATGGCAGAGGAGGTGGAGCAAATCATGCTGGGGAGGATAGAAGAGTTTTGGGCTCTTACATCAATCTAAACCCAGGCAATTGTGGAAGTAGCATCCAAAAGCCAACAATCCATGCCAACAACTTTGAACTTAAACCACAGCTCATCACCCTTGTTCAGAACAACTGTTCGTTTGGAGGAGGTGTTCGAGAAGACCCCAATCAACATTTGACCACCTTCCTGAGAATATGTGACACAGTGAAATCTAATGGTGTTCATCCTGACGCCTATAGACTGCTCTTATTTCCTTTCTCACTTAGGTACAAGGCAGCCAAGTGGCTGGAATCCTTCCCAAGGGAGAGCTTGACAACTTGGGAGGATGTGGTGAACAAATTCTTAGCAAGATTCTACCCTCCTCAACGAATTAATAGGCTGAGAGCTGAGGTTCAAACTTTCAGGCAACAAGATGGTGAGACTCTATATGAAGCATGGGAGAGGTTCAAGGACTTAACAAGGAGATGTCCACCTGACATGTTCAACGAATGGGTGCAGCTGCACATTTTCTATGAAGGTCTCTCTTATGAGTCAAAGAAGGCCGTAGACCATTCATCTCGAGGATCTTTGAACAAGAAAAAGACCATTGAGGAAGCCCTAGATGTTATCGAAATAGTAGCAGAAAACGACTACTTCTATGCTTCCAAAAGAGGGAACACAAGAGGAGTGATGGAGCTAAACAATGTAGATGCTCTGTTGGCCCAAAACAAGCTCATTACCCAGCAGCTAACTGACCTCACCAAGAAGATGGAGAGGAACCAAGTAGCAGCAATCTCATCTTCATCAACAATCCAAGAAGGAGTGAATGAAGAAGCAGAGGGGAGTCAGGAGCAAGCCAACTACATTGGGAATTCACCAAGGAAAAACTATGATCCATACTCCAAGACTTACTACCCTGGATGGAGAAACCACCCAATCTTTGGGTGGGGAAGTAAGCAAGATCAAAACCAAGACCAGAGGACATCTCAACACCCCCACAACAACACTTCTCCACACACTTATCAAAACCAAAATAGCACATCTGCTCTGAACCACTCATCAATTGATGACAAGCTCTCTAAGATCGAAACCTTCATTGAAGGAATATGCAGAGACATTCAAGACAGTAAAGCATTCAGAGAGGAAGTGCAGTCAAACATGCAGAATCAAAATGCTGCCATCACAAAACTGGAAACACAAATCAGCTATCTATTTAAGCAGCTTCCTAACCACAATTTTTGCTATGATGCCCATTCAAGCAAAAGGGATGAGTGTCAAGCTATCACACTTAGGAGTGGGAAGGAACTGAAGGAACATCCCCAAAAACCATAAGAAGAAGGCTCAAATGAAAAGGGAGAAGAGCAAGATGGAATGCAACCCCCCACGCCAAGTCTGCAGAAAGAAAAAAAGATACCCCAACTGAACATCTCAAGAGCTCCATACCCCCAGCTATTGAAGAAAAAGGAAGATGACAACCAGTTCTTGAAATTTTTGGAAATCTTCAAGAAGCTGCAAATCAACATACCATTTGCTGAAGCCATAGAACAAATGCCACTTTATGCCAAGTTTTTGAAGGAGCTAATGACTAAGAAGAGAAGCTGGAAGAACAATGGGACTGTGATACTAACTGAAGAGTGCAGTGCTATCATTCAGCATAAACTACCTCAGAAACTGAAGGATCCTGGGAGTTTTCAGATCCCTTGCATTATAGGAGAAATCACAGTAGAAAAGGCTCTTTGTGACTTAGGGGCCAGCATCAATTTGATGTCAGTAGCTATGATGAGAAAGATGAAAATTGAGGAGGCTAAACCAACAAAAATGGCTCTACAACTGGCAGACCGGTCATTCAAATTCCCTCACGGGATAGTAGAGGATTTGCTAGTAAAAGTAGGAGATTTCATATTCCCAGCAGATTTTGTGGTGCTGGACATGCAGGAAGACGCCAAGACCTCCATCATCTTGGGAAGGCCATTCTTGGCCACTGCTGGAGCTGTCATTGATGTTCAGAAGGGTGACCTCACCCTGAAATTACACAATGAAAAGATGACATTCAATGTGTTCAAGGCCATGAGTTATCCATCGGAACAATTGGGGGAATGCATGAGGTTAGATGCACTTGAGGATGAAGTGGAGGAGAATTTTGAAGAAGATGAACCTGAAGAGAACGAAAGATTGGTGGAGGAAGAATCTGAATCAAGTGAGGAGGTAGCTACAGCAGAAATACATATACCAGATGCACCAAAGGAAGGGAACGAAAAATCAGAATCACCCAAACTTGAACTCAAAGCATTGCCACCTACTCTCAAATATGCATATCTAGGAGAAAATGAAAACTACCCAGTGATCATAAATTCATCCCTCAGTCAAGATCAAGAGGACGAACTACTCAAGGTGCTGCGGGAGCATAAGGATGCCATTGGATGGACCCTTGCTGACTTGAAGGGAATCAGTTCAGCCATATGCATGCATAAAATACTGTTGGAAGATGATGCCAAGCCATCAATTCAATCCCAAAGAAGGCTGAACCCAATCATGAAGGAAGTGGTACAGAAAGAGGTTATGAAGCTTTGGCAAGGAAGGGTCATATACCCAATTTCGGACAGCCCTTGGGTTAGCCCCATACATGTTGTGCCAAAGAAGGGAGGGATCACTGTGGTTACCAATGAGAAGAATGAGCTCATACCTACAAGGACCATCACAGGATGGCGGATGTGCATAGACTACAGGAAACTCAATGAGGCTACACGAAAGGACCATTTTCCCCTTCCATTCATGGATCAGATGTTGGAAAGACTTGCAGGGCACGCATATTATTGTTTTCTCGACGGTTATTCAGGATATAACCAAATAGTGGTTAATCCAAGAGACGAAGAGAAAACCTCATTTACCTGTCCGTATGGAGTGTTTGCCTATAGGCGTATGCCATTTGGATTATGTAATGCCCCTACAACTTTTCAACGCTGCATGCTTTCTATCTTTTCAGATATGATAGAAAAATTCATTGAAGTTTTTATGGATGATTTCTTGGTATTCAGAGATTCTTTTCCTAGTTGCCTACATCACCTCGCCTTGGTATTGAAAAGATGCCAAGAGACCAATTTGGTCTTGAACTGGGAAAAATGCCACTTCATGGTGACAGGAGGAATAGTCCTTGGTCACAAGGTCTCTCACCAAGGCATTGAGGTTGATAGAGCTAAAGTAGAACTTATTGAAAAACTACCCCCACCCAGTGATGTCAAGGCAATTAGAAGTTTTTTAGGGCATGCGGGTTTTTACAGAAGGTTCATCAAAGATTTTTCAAAGATAGCCAAGCCCTTAAGCAATCTCCTTGTATCTGATACACCATTCATCTTTGATGAAACATGCATGCTAGCATTTGCACATTTAAAAATGAGGTTATCCTCTGCTCCTATCATTTCCCCACCTGATTGGAACCTACCATTTGAATTGATGTGCGATGCATCTGATTTTGCAGTTGGAGCGGTGTTAGGACAAAGGAAAGATAACCTAGTTCGTGTGATATACTATGCTAGCAAAGTCCTTAATGAAACTCAAAGAAATTATACCACTACTGAAAAGGAGTTGCTAGCAATAGTTTTTGCATTTGACAAATTTAGATCATACCTCATTGGTGCTAAAGTGATTGTTTTTACAGATCACACAGCACTTAAATATTTGTTTGCCAAGCAAGAATCAAAGCCAAGACTAATAAGGTGGATCTTACTGTTGCAGGAATTCGATATTGAAATCAGAGATAAGAAAGGAGTGGAGAACAAGGTGGCAGATCACCTATCCAGAATCCCTCATGATCAAGGTGGAGAGAATGATACAAATGTGAACGAGCTCTTCCATGATGAGCAATTGATGACAGTTCACAAAGCACCATGGTTCGCAGATATTGCAAATTTCAAGGCAACTGGGGCATTACCCCCAGAGATCAATAAACATCAAAAGAGGAAGCTCATGAATGATGCAAAATACTTTGTCTGGGACGAGCCATATCTCTTCAAGAAATGTTCAGATGGAATTCTTAGAAGATGTGTTTCGGAAGAGGAAGGGAGAGAAGTCCTGTGGAACTGCCACGGTTCATGCTATGGCGGGCATTTTGGAGGGGACAAAACTGCAGCAAAGGTGTTACAAAGCGGATTCTTTTGGCCCACCCTTTTCAAGGATGCCAAGGAACTAGTAAAAAGCTGCAATGAATGCCAAAGATCTGGAAACCTGCCCAAAAGAAATGCCATGCCACAAAATTTCATCTTGGAACTGGAAATGTTTGATGTGTGGGGAATTGATTTCATGGGACCATTCCCAACCTCATATGCAAACAAGTACATCCTGGTAGCAGTGGATTATGTTTCCAAATGGGTAGAGGCTATTGCAACCCCAACTAATGATAACAAGGTAGTCATGAACTTCCTCAGGAAGAATATCTTTAGCCGGTTTGGAGTCCCAAGAGCTCTCATCAGTGATGGAGGGAGCCACTTTTGTAACAAACCACTAGAAGCTCTCCTCTTACGATATGGGGTAAAACACAAAGTAGCCACACCTTACCATCCTCAAACAAGTGGGCAAACTGAGATATCCAACAGAGAGCTGAAGAGGATCCTGGAGAAGACTGTGGGCGCATCTAGAAAGGATTGGTCGAAAAAGTTGGATGATGCTCTTTGGGCATACAGAACAGCATTCAAAACTCCACTTAGAATGTCTCCATATCAACTAGTCTATGGGAAGGCTTGTCACTTACCACTGGAGCTGGAACACAAAGCTCTTTGGGCTATCAAGATACTAAATTTTGACAGCATTGCTGCTGGTGCAAAAAGGATCTTGCAGCTGCAAGAGATGGAAGAATTCAGGTCACAAGCCTATGAAAACACTAAGATGTATAAAGAAAAGGCAAAGAGAAAACATGACATGCATCTGGCACCCAGGAGTTTCGAAAAAGGGCAGCAAGTACTCCTTTACAATTCTAAATTAAGGCTATTCCCAGGAAAACTCAAGTCAAGGTGGTCCGGACCTTTCATGGTTACAAAAGTATCACCATATGGCCACATCGAAATCACGGATGAAGGTTCAGAGAGGACTTTTACAGTGAATGGACAAAGACTCAAGCATTACCTGGGCAACATGGGGGAAAACCCCAGAGTAAAGTACCATCTCAAGTAATTAAGGACTCGTCGAGCTAGCAACGATAAAAGAGTGCTCTGTTGGGAGGCAACCCAACCTCAGGTAGTTTCACTTTAATCTTTATGTCAATAAAAATCACAAGTTATTTCCCCTGTATTGTAAGGAGCTAAGTTTGGTGTTCCACACCAGAACAATCCAAGAGTGGTAGTGTAGTTCTAAGTTTGGTGTTCCACTAAAAGACATTGGTTAGAATTACACTCCACTCCAAAAGAACATTGCTAGCTCCATCCAGTCAAGAGAAACCACTTAGATGTAGTTAGACTATAGGTGATCATTGCTTTGTTGATAACAAGATATGAGGGTCTCTGCATATATGCAATGTTTTGTACTGGGCAAAGAACTAAGTTTGGTGTTCACACACCAAATTGAGTTCAAGAGGCACAAGCATACATGTAAGCTAACTATGTCTCAAGTGCTTTGGGAACAAGCAACTTCCAGTAACCTTGCAGGAATCTTATAAGGAAATGGTGCACCTTCACCCAAAGAAGCGAGGCAGCAAAAACTAGGATGATGACAAAGAGAGAGGGGGACCAGAGATCATCACCCGAAGGTTGTATTATTACCTAATTCCATTGTACTCAGAATTGTTGAAAGTTGGAAGTTCGAATGCACTTTTGATTTGTAGTTACACGTAGTTGAACCCTTTTTAAATTCTGTCTTTTAAGTTCTGAATAGGTCTATGTACACTAGTCTTTATGTTACTGCACCATCACTTAACTTACTTGTATGCTGTCCCTTTAAATCAAATTGAAGAAGAGAATGATTATGTTTTTAAAAGACCAGAGTAGAGTTCATAATGTGGAAGTGCATTCATGAATCTTTGGGGTAGTCATAAGTTAGCTAAATTGGTTCAACCACAAGGCTGGGATGACAATTATATGGCCTGAATACTTTGCTTTGGATACACTCATAAGACTAAGTTAATAACAAGATCCAAAGAAGAGAAAAGGGAAAGAACAATGGAAGTGAAAAATAAAAGAAAAAGAGTAAGCAATAAGGCTAGGCATCAATGGTTTTAATCTTGAGGCAAGTGTCTGTGGTGCTCCTGTGTGAGGGATCTACTTGGATGAATAAGCTCTTAGGGGTGCCTTATCACTTGGTAACTTGGGTTAACTAACTCGGGATTATCAGCTGAAAGTCCACTATCAAGAGTAACCTTCACTACAGAACACTTAGTAACCCAAAGAGGTGCTGGACACTGGTGCACGAATTGTGAATCACACTTTTCACAACGCGTACCACTAACCAGCAAGTGCACTGGGTCGTCCAAGTAATACCTTACGTGAGTAAGGGTCGAATCCCACAGAGATTGTTGGTTTGAAGCAATCTATGGTTATCTTGTAAATCTTAGTCAGGAAGTCAATTATGTTTATCAGTTGAATTATGAATAACCAGTAGAGCATAAATTAAAAGTTACTTGTTGTGTAGTAATGGAGAATATGTTGGAGTTTTGGAGATGCTTTTGTCTTCTGAATCTCTGCTTTTCTCTGTCTTCTGATTCATGCACGCACGTCCTCCTATGGCAAGCTGTGTGTTGGTGGATCACCGTTGTCAATGGCTACCTTCCATCCTTCCAGTGAAAACTACGCTCACGCGCTCTGTCACAGCACGGCTAATCACCGGTTGGTTCTCGATCTGGTTGGAATAGGATTTACTATCCTTTTGCGTCTGTCACTAACGCCCAGCCTTCAGGAGTTTGAAGCTCGTCACAGTCATTCAATCCTTGAATCCTACTCGGAATGCCACAGACAAGGCTTAGACTTTCCGGATTCTCATGAATGCCGCCATCAGTTCTAGCTTATACCACGGAGATTCTGATTAAAGAATCTAAGAGATACTCATTCAATCGGATATAGAACGCAGGTGGTTGCCAGGCACACGTTCATGGTTTGAGGAAGGTGATGAATGTCACAGATCATCACCTTCATCACAGTTAAGCGCGAATGAACATCTTAGATAGGAACAAGCGTGTTTGAATGGAAAACAGGAATACTTGCATTAATTCATTGAGACACAGCAGAGCTCCTCACCCCCAACAATGGGGTTTAGAGACTCATGCCGTCAGAGAATACAAAGTTTAGATCTAAAATGTCATGAGATACAAAATAAGTCTCTAAAAGTTGTTTAAATACTAAACCAGTAGCCTAGGGTTACAAAATATGAGTGGACTATGATGGATGATGCAGAGATCCACTTCTGGGGCCCACTTGGTGTGCTGGGGCCCACTTGGTGTGTGCTGGGGCTGAGACTTTAAGCAATCCACGTGCAGAGGCCATTTGTGGAGTTGAACGCCAGTTTTTGTGCCAGTTTGGGCGTTCAACTCCAGTTTTTTATCCTTTTCTGGCGCTGGACACCAGAATTGGGCAGAGGACTGGCGTTGAACGCCAGTTTATGTCGTCTATTCTTGTGCAAAGTATGGACTATTATATATTTCTGGAAAGCCCTGGATGTCTACTTTCCAACGCAATTGGAAGCACGCCATTTCGAGTTCTGTAGCTCCAGAAAATCCACTTTGAGTGCAGGGAGGTCAGAATCCAACAGCATCAGCAGTCCTTTTTCAGCCTGAATCAGATTTTTGCTCAGCTCCTTCAATTTCAGCCAAAAAAATACCTGAAATTACAGAAAAACACACAACTCATAGTAAAGTCCAGAAATATGAATTTTTCCTAAAAACTACTAGAAATAGACTAAAAACTAACTAAAACATACTCAAAACTATATGAAATTATCCCCAAAAAGCGTATAAAATATCCGCTCATCACAACACCAAACTTAAACTGTTGCTTGTCCTCAAGCAACTAGACAAATAAAATAGAAGACTAATAGGTTGAGAAGCAATAATATCTCAGAGTTTTTGAATGAAGCTCAGATTCTAATTAGATGAGCGGGACTAGTAGCTTTTTGCTTCTGAACAGTTTTGGCATCTCACTTTATCCATTGAAGCTCAGAGTGATTGGCATCTATAGGAACTTAGAATTCAGATAGTGTTATTGAGTATCCTATTTCAGTATGATGATTCTTGAACACAGCTATTTTATGAGTCTTGGCCGTGGCCCTAAGCACTTTGTTTTCCAGTATTACCACTGGATACATAAATGCCACAGACACATAATTGGGTGAACCTTTTAGATTGTGACTCAGCTTTGCTAAAGTCCCCAATTAGAGGTGTCCAGAGTTCTTAAGCACACTCTTCTTTTTGCTTTGGACCTTGACTTTAACCGCTCAGTCTCAAGTTTTCACTTGACACCTTCACGCCACAAGCACATGGTTAGGGACAGCTTGATTTAGCCGCTTAGGCCAGGATATTATTCCTTTTTGGCCCTCCTATCCACTGATGCTCAAAGCCTTGGGATCCTTTTTATTACCCTTGCCTTTTGGTTTTAAGAGCTTTGGCTTTTTCTGCTTGCTTTCTCCTTTTTTCTCTCTCTCTTTTTTTTTTTTTCTACAAGCTTTGTTCTTTGCTGCTTTTTCTTGCTTCAAGAATCATTTTTATGATTTTTCAGATTCTCAATAACATGTCTCATGTTCATCATTCTTTCAAGAGCCAACATATTTAACAGTCTTAAACAACAAATTCAAAAGATATATGCACTGTTCAAGCATTCATTCAGAAGACAGAAAGCATTGCCACCACATTTAACTAATTAGAATTTCTCTTATTAAAACTCGAAATTTTATTGCTTCTTATTCAAAAGATCTACTACTTTATTCATGTTAGCTGGTGATGAGAAAAATAAACTATAGCTTAATTGGAGATAAAATCAAAATAGGTACTAATTACTACTATATGACTCCTAAGGTAAAATTAAAATAAGAACAGTTATCACAGAGTTAAGGCTAAGATTAGAACTCAACAACCTTGAGGTTTGGGAAGTGGATGTTCCTCTAGTCTGTGAGGTGCTTGGTCCTTCAAGAGAAAATTTCTGGCGCTTCAGTTCCTTTAAATCACGCCCTTGCTCCTCTTGGAGTGGGTTGTTTTCCTTTAGGGGCCATGATCTTAGTGATCACGGATAAGCACACCAAACTTAGAGCTTTGCTTGTCCTCAAGCAAAAGAAAAAGAAGGAGATGGGTAGAAGGAGAGCTCCTCCCCACCATCCTGGCGTTTGAACGCCCAAACACTGCCTGTTTTGGGCGTTCAACGCCCAAATGCTGCTCTCCTGGGCGTTCAACGTCTAGTTGTTGCCCTTTTCTGGCGTTGAACGCCAGATAGCTATCCTTACTGGCATTTTCCTGCCAGTAAGCTCCCTATCTCTGTTTTGTGTGTAGATTCCTTCTGTAACCCTGTAAACTTATGGAAATGATTCTTTACCTTAGTGTCAGTGAACTTTATAAAAATAAATAAAAATAAAAATAGGGTAAAATGCTTAGAGGATTGTTGCCCCATGGCTGGGTTGCCTCCCAGCAAGCGCTTCTTTATTGTCTTTAGCTGGACCTTGCTGAGCTTTTAATCTAGCTTCAGCCTTGAGCATTCTTGCTCAATGTTGCCTTCAAGATAATGCTTGATTCTCTGTCCATTGACAATGAACTTCTTATCAGAATCAATATCTTGAAGCTCTACATAACCATATGGTGACACTCTTGTAATCACGTATGGTCCTCTCCACCGGGACTTTAGTTTCCCGGGAAATAGCCTGAGTCTAGAGTTAAACAACAGGACCTTCTATCCTGGTTTAAAGATTCTAGATGACAGCTTTCTGTCATGCCATTTTTTTTATTTTTCTTTATAAAGCTTGGCATTTTCGAAAGCTGTGAATCTGAATTCCTCTAGCTCATTTAGCTGGAGCAATCGTTTTTCTCCTGCTAATTTGGCATCTAAGTTTAGGAATCTGGTTGCCCAATAAGCTTTATATTCCAATTCCACGGGCAGGTGACATGCCTTACCATACACAAGTTGGTATGGAGAGGTCCCTATAGGGGTCTTGAATGCTGTTCTGTAAGCCCACAGAGCATCATCCAAGCTCCGTGCCCAATCCTTTCTACGGGTATTTACTGTCCGTTCCAGGATTCTCTTTAATTCTCTGTTAGAGACTTCAGCCTGCCCATTGGTTTGTGGATGATATGGAGTGGCCACCTTGTGGCGAATTCCATACCGAACCATGGCAGAGTAAAGCTGTTTATTGCAGAAGTGAGTGCCCCCATCACTGATTAACACTCTAGGGACACCAAACCTGCTAAAGATATGTTTCTGGAGGAACTTCAGCACTGTTTTAGTATCATTGGTGGGTGTGGCAATAGCCTCAACCCATTTTGATACATAGTCAACTGCCACCAGAATATAAGTGTTTGAGTATGATGGTGGGAAAGGTCCCATGAAGTCAATTCCCCATACATCAAACAACTCTATTTCCAAGATTCCTTGTTGAGGCATGGCGTAACCATGAGGCAGATTACCAGCTCTTTGGCAACTGTCACAATTACGTACAAACTCTCGGGAATCTTTATAGAGTGTGGGCCAATAGAAGCCACATTGGAGGACCTTGGTGGCTGTTCGCTCACCTCCGAAATGGCCTCCATATTGAGATCCGTGGCAATGCCATAGGATTCTCTGTGCTTCCTCTCTGGGGACACACCTACGGATAATTCCGTCTGCACATCTCTTAAAGAGATAAGGTTCATCCCACAAGTAGTACTTTGCATCAGTAACTAATTTCTTCTTTTGTATTCTATTGTACTCCTTGGGTATGAACCTTGCAGCTTTATAGTTTGCAATATCGGCAAACCATGGTGCTTTCTGAATGGCAAATAGATGCTCATCAGGGAACGTCTCAGAGATCTCAAGAAAGGGGAGGGACGTCCCTTTCACTGGCTCTATCCAGGACAGATGATCAGCCACTTGGTTCTCTGTCCCTTTTCTGTCTCTTATTTCTATATCAAACTCTTGCAGAAGCAATACCCATCTGATGAGCCTGGGTTTTGAATCCTGCTTTGTGAGTAGATATTTAAGAGCAGCATGGTCAGTATACACAATCACTTTTGATCCTACTAAGTATGATCTGAACTTGTCAATGGCGTAAACCACTGCAAGTAGTTCTTTTTCTGTGGTTGTGTAATTTTTCTGGGCATCATTTAGAACGCGACTGGCATAATAAATGACATGCAGAAGCTTATCATGCCTCTGTCCCAATACTGCACCAATGGCATGATCACTGGCATCACACATTAACTCAAATGGCAATGTCCAGTCTGGTGCAGAAATGACTGGTGCTGTGACCAGCTTAGCTTTCAGCGTTTCAAACGCCTGCAGGCATGCTGTGTCAAACACAAATGGTGTGTCAGCAGCTAGCAGATTGCTTAGAGGTTTTGCGATTTTTGAAAAATCCTTTATAAACCTCCTATAAAATCCTGCATGCCCCAGAAAGCTTCTGATTGCCTTAACATTGGCAGGTGGTGGTAATTTTTCAATTACCTCTATTTTTGCTTGATCCACCTCTATTCCCTTGTTTGAGATTTTATGCCCAAGAACAATTCCTTCAGTCACCATGAAGTGACACTTTTCCCAGTTTAAAACTAGGTTGGTTTCTTGGCATCTTTTCAGAACAAGTTTCAGGTGATCAAGACAGGAGCTGAATGAGTCTCCATATACTGAGAAGTCATCCATGAAGACTTCCAGAAATTTTTCCACCATATCAGAGAAAATAGAGAGCATGCATCTCTGGAAGGTTGCAGGTGCATTGCATAGCCCAAAGGGCATCCTTCTATAAGCAAACACTCCGGATGGACATGTGAATGCTATTTTCTCTTGATCCTGGGGATCTACTGCAATCTGGTTATAGCCTGAGTAGCCATCCAAAAATCAGTAATAATCATGACCTGCTAGTCTTTCTAGCATCTGGTCTATGAATGGTAAAGGAAAATGATCCTTTCTGGTGGCTGTATTGAGCCTTCTGTAGTCAATACACATGCGCCACCCTGTAACTGTTCTTGTAGGTACCAGTTCATTTTTTTCATTATGAATCACTGTCATGCCTCCCTTTTTTGGGACGACTTGAACAGGGCTCACCCAGGGGCTGTCAGAAATAGGATAAATAATCCCAGCCTCCAGTAATTTGGTGACCTCTTTCTGCACCACTTTCTTCATGGCTGGATTTAGCCGCCTCTGTGGTTGAACCACTGGTTTGGCATTATCCTCCAATAGGATTTTGTGCATGCATCTAGCTGGGCTTATGCCCTTAAGGTCACCTATGGACCACCCAAGAGCTGTCTTGTGTGTCCTTAGCACTCGAATAAGTGCTTCCTCTTCCTGTGAATTTAAAGCAGAGCTTATGATCACTGGAAAAGTGTCACCTTCTCCTAGAAATGCATATTTCAAGGATGGTGGCAGTGGCTTGAGCTCTGGTTTAGGAGGTTTTTCCTCTTTCAGAAGAAAGTTCAGAGGCTCTTTCATGTCCCCTGAATCCTCCAAATCAGGCTGAACATCTTTAAACATGTCTTCCAACTCTGATTCGAGACTCTCAGCCATGTTGATCTCTTCTACCAAAGAGTCAATAAGGTCAACTTTCATGCAGTCTGTTGATGTGTCTGGATGCTGCATGGCTTTGACAGCGTTCAATTTGAACTCGTCATCGTTGACTCTCAGGGTTATTTCCCCCTGCTGGACGTTAATGAGGGATCGTCCAGTTGCTAGGAAGGGTCTTCCTAGAATGAGAGTAGCACTCTTGTGCTCCTCCATTTCCAGCACAACAAAGTCAGTGGGAAAGGCGAATGGCCCAACTCTGACAATCATGTCCTCAATCACGCCTGATGGGTATTTAGTGGAACCATCAGCAAGTTGGAGACATATCCGGGTTGGTTTAACTTCTTCAGTTAAGCCAAGCTTCCTGATAGTGGATGCAGGTATCAGGTTGATGCTTGCCCCAAGATCGCATAAAGCTGTCTTGGTGCAATCACCTTCTAATATGCATGGTATCAGAAAACTCCCAGGGTCTTTAAGCTTTTCAGGAAAGCTTTTCAGAATGACTGCACTGCATTTTTCAGTGAGGAGAACTCTTTCTGTTTCTCTCCACTCCTTTTTATGACTCAAGATCTCTTTCATGAACTTGGCATAAGAAGGTATTTGCTCAAGTGCCTCTGCAAATGGAATCTTTATTTCAAGAGTCCTTAGATAATCTGCAAAGCGAGCAAATTGCTTATCCTGCTCCTCTTTCCGGAGTTTTTGAGGATAAGGTATCTTGGCTTTATATTCCTCAACCTTAGTAGTTAAAGAAGCCTTTTTAGAGGGGTTGTTGTCAGCACTTGTGTGTGTCTGATCCCTCACTGGCAATTGAATGCCAGAGTCAGAAGCTGGAGTGACGTTAGACGCTAGCTCACTGTCTGTTCCTGGCGCCTGAACGCCAGAAATGTGCCCCTGTTGGGCGTTCAACGCCAGATTCTTGCCCATTTCTGGCGTTGAACGCCAATCCTGCCTTGTTTCTGGCGCTGAACGCCAGTTTTGGGCATGGTCTGGGCGTTCAGCGCCAGCCTTCCACCCATTTTCTGGCGTTTTAGTGCCAGAATTATTTTTCCCTGGGCTCTTACTGTCCTCAGGGGAATCTTTGGTGGGTTGCTTATTTCTTGAATTTTTGATGCCTTGAGGTGGGGTATTTAATGTTTTCCCACTTCTTAATTGAACTGCTTGGCATTCTTCTGCTATTTGCTTTGATAGCTGCTGCTTTGTTTGCTTAAACTGTTCTTCCATATGTATATTAGCTATCCTTGTCTCCTGTAACCTGTCTTTGAATTCAGCTAGCTGCTTTGTTAGAAAATCTAATTGCTGATTGAATTCAGCAGCTTGTTTTACAGTACTGAATTCAGCAGTTACTGTTTTAACCTCTTCATTCATGGAAGGGTTGCTGCTTAGATACAAATGCTGATTCCTGGCAACTGTATCAATGAGCTCTTGAGCCTCTTCGATTGTCTTTCTCATATGGATAGATCCACCAGCTGAGTAATCTAAAGACATCTGAGCTCCTTCTGCAAGCCCATAGTAGAAGATGTCTAACTGAACCCACTCTGAAAACATTTCAGAGGGGCATTTTCGTAGCATCTCTCTGTATCTCTCCCAGGCATCATAAAGAGATTCATTATCTCCTTGTTTAAAGCCTTGGATGTCCAGCCTTAGCTGTGTCATCCTTTTTGGAGGGAAATATTGATTCAGGAATTTTTCTGTCAGCTGTTTCCATGTTCTTATGCTGGCCTTAGGTTGGTTATTTAACCACCTCTTAGCTTGATCTTTTACAGCAAATGGAAACAGTAATAGTCTGTAGACATCCTGATCTATTTCCTTATCATGTACTGTGTCAGCAATTTGTAAAAATTGTGCCAGAAACTCTGTAGGTTCTTCCTGTGGAAGACCGGAATACTGGCAACTTTGCTGCACCATGATAATGAACTGAGGATTCAACTCAAAGCTACTAACTCCAATGGAGGGTATGCATATGCTACTCCCATACGAAGCAGTAGAGGGGTTAGAATATGACCCCAAAGTCCTCCTGAACTGTCCATCTCCACTTATGTCCATGATGGATCTATGGATATAACTTGGACTGATTTACCTTTTTATTTATTTTATTTTATAAGAAGTAAATACTTAAATAAAATAAAATAACTAAAAAGAATTTGAATTTTGAAAATTTTTTTTTTTCGTAAAAAGAAAATTAAAAATAATTAGTAAAAAAAAACAAAATTTTTGAAAAATAGGGGAGATATTTTCGAAAATTTGAGAGAGAGAGAGAGTTAGTTAGGTAGTTTTGAAAAAGTTAAGAAACAAACAAAAAGTTGGTTAGTTAGTTGAAACAAATTTTGAAAAGATAGGAAGTTAGAAAAGATATTTTGAAAAGATATTTTTGAATTTAGTGAGGAAAGAGAAAAACAATAAGATAGTACAAGATTTAAAATTTTTAGATCTAATGCTCCTTGTTTTTGAAAAATTTGGAGGGAAAACACCAAGGAACACCAAACTTAAAAATTTTAAGATCAAGACACAAGGAAACTCAAGAACACTTTGAAGACTCACAAGAACACAAGAACATGAAGGAAGAACACCAAACTTAAAATTTTTAGAAAACCAAACCAAAATTTTCGAAAATCAAAGGGGAATCAACAAGAAAACACCAAACTTAAAGTTTGGCACAAGATTTAAGAGAAAAAAAATATTTTTGAAAAAGAAGGTTTTGAAAAGAGTATAAAAGAGTCTAACCCAATCAAATTAATGTTCTAGCCAAATGAGTTATGGGACCTTAGGATGAAATTTTGAGATTATTTTTGAAAACACCAAACTTAAAATTTGGCACAGGATTTAATAGAAAAATTATTTTTGAAAAAGGTTTTTTTTTTTTTTTTTTAAAAAAAATATGATAGCCAATTATCATGAACATAAACACCACGTTCTAAATAACTGAGCTATAAGTTTAAAGTATTTTAACAAGGGATAAATAATAAAAGACTCTAAACCAAAAAAGAAAGATTTTTCCTAATCTAAGCAACAAAATAATCCGTCAGTTGTTCAAACACGAACAATCCCCGGCAACGGCGCCAAAAACTTGGTGCACGAATTGTGAATCACACTTTTCACAACGCGTACCACTAACCAGCAAGTGCACTGGGTCGTCCAAGTAATACCTTACGTGAGTAAGGGTCGAATCCCACAGAGATTGTTGGTTTGAAGCAATCTATGGTTATCTTGTAAATCTTAGTCAGGAAGTCAATTATGTTTATCAGTTGAATTATGAATAACCAGTAGAGCATAAATTAAAAGTTACTTGTTGTGTAGTAATGGAGAATATGTTGGAGTTTTGGAGATGCTTTTGTCTTCTGAATCTCTGCTTTCCTCTGTCTTCTGATTCATGCACGCACGTCCTCCTATGGCAAGCTGTGTGTTGGTGGATCACCGTTGTCAATGGCTACCTTCCATCCTTCCAGTGAAAACTACGCTCACGCGCTCTGTCACAGCACGGCTAATCACCGGTTGGTTCTCGATCTGGTTGGAATAGGATTTACTATCCTTTTGCGTCTGTTACTAACGCCCAGCCTTCAGGAGTTTGAAGCTCGTCACAGTCATTCAATCCTTGAATCCTACTCGGAATGCCACAGACAAGGCTTAGACTTTCCGGATTCTCATGAATGCCGCCATCAGTTCTAGCTTATACCACGGAGATTCTGATTAAAGAATCTAAGAGATACTCATTCAATCGGATATAGAACGGAGGTGGTTGCCAGGCACACGTTCATGGTTTGAAGAAGGTGATGAATGTCACAGATCATCACCTTCATCACATTTAAGCGCGAATGAACATCTTAGATAGGAACAAGCGTGTTTGAATGGAAAACAGGAATACTTGCATTAATTCATTGAGACACAGCAGAGCTCCTCACCCCCAACAATGGGGTTTAGAGACTCATGCCGTCAGAGAATACAAAGTTTAGATCTAAAATGTCATGAGATACAAAATAAGTCTCTAAAAGTTGTTTAAATACTAAACCAGTAGCCTAGGGTTACAAAATATGAGTGGACTATGATGGATGATGCAGAGATCCACTTCTGGGGCCCACTTGGTGTGCTGGGGCCCACTTGGTGTGTGCTGGGGCTGAGACTTTAAGCAATCCACGTGCAGAGGCCATTTGTGGAGTTGAACGCCAGTTTTTGTGCCAGTTTGGGCGTTCAACTCCAGTTTTTTATCCTTTTCTGGCGCTGGACGCCAGAATTTGGCAGAGGACTGGCGTTGAACGCCAGTTTACGTCGTCTATTATTGTGCAAAGTATGGACTATTATATATTGCTGGAAAGCCCTGGATGTCTACTTTCCAACGCAATTGGAAGCACGCCATTTCGAGTTCTGTAGCTCCAGAAAATCCACTTTGAGTGCAGGGAGGTCAGAATCCAACAGCATCAGCAGTCCTTTTTCAGCCTGAATCAGATTTTTGCTCAGCTCCTTCAATTTCAGCCAAATAAATACCTGAAATTACAGAAAAACACACAACTCATAGTAAAGTCCAGAAATATGAATTTTTCCTAAAAAATACTAGAAATAGACTAAAAACTAACTAAAACATACTCAAAACTATATGAAATTATCCCCAAAAAGCGTATAAAATATCCGCTCATCAGACACCAAGGTCTCAAGAAAAGAAAATAAATACACTAAATGCCTGTAGTGTGTATGTATGGGAGATAGGCTTGAGGGAGTAAGTCCTTAGGAGTGTCTCAACACCTAGCACCTTGAACCAACTGGTTCGGAAGTGTTGGCTGAAAGCTTATCTTAAAGAGTTGCCCCCTTACAGAGCACTTAGCCTAAATAACACAAACAACCCTTGAAATAACAATAATAAAAGGATCAATAAATAAAGGTCTCATGGGATATAAACAAAGTGGGTGTTTTAGGACATGATAAAGGTCTGAAAGCAAGTAATGGAATGAACCTAAGTTGCTATGCATGAAACCACCAAAAAATCAGTAACATAACTTCCACAAGAATGACTCATTCCTCTGGATATTCCATTCATCATTCTCTTGTTCCAGTACTTGCTTAGGGACAAGCAAGCTTTAAGTTTGGTATTGTGATGCCAGGGCATCTTGGCCAGTTTCACTGACCTTTTCTTTACTGTTTTTAGGTTAGTTTCATGCATTTCTTTAGGAAATAAGCTAGTTTTGGGTAGATATTCACTTATGCCTTGATTCAAGCATACATTGTGCATTTTACATAATTTCATGAGGATTTTGCATAAGTTTAGTGACAATTATTATGTTGCACTTTATTGCTTGATTTCAGGACCAAAAGGAAGCAAGAAAAGGGGAGGTAACTTGCAAGATTAATGAGAAAAGTGATTGCCAATAACACTCTCAAAAAGCCATCAATGCCCACGTTAGAGAGTCACGTTAACTAAGTTAACGTGAACTCTAACGTGGAGAAGAGAAGTTGAGCCAACGTTAGTGACACTTAACATTGTCACTAACGTTGGCAATTACTCATAAGTGGCCACGTTAGAAGCCACGTTAACTAGGTTAACGTGGCCTCTAACGTTAAGGGGGGAAGAGAAGCCAACATTAGTGACACTCAACATTGTCACTAACGTTGGCCTATGGTGCAAAGTACCACGTTAACTTGGTTAACGTGGGAACTAACGTAAGGGATGAAGAGTTGTCGACAACGTTAGTGACACTCAACATTGTCACTAATGTTGAAGCAACCACACAACCCCCAAGAGTCACGTTAACTTCCACGTTAACTTGGTTAACCTGGAAGCTAACGATGAGGAATGAAGGATGAGCCAACGTTAGTGACACTCAACATTGTCACTAACGTTGGGATGGCTAAAGATGGACACGTTAGAAGCCACGTTAACCTAGTTAATGTGGACTCTAACGTGAGACCTAGGGACACATTGGAACGTTAGTGACAATGTTGAATGTCACTAACGTTCTCGAAGGATGGCAAGGGCTACGTTAGAAGCCACGTTAACCTAGTTAACGTGGGCTTTAACGTGAAGCAAGAAGGGGCACACTGGAACGTTAGTGACAATGTTGGGTGTCACTAACGTTCTCGAAGGTTAACAAGGCAACGTTAAAAGCCACGTTAACCTAGTTAACGTGGGTTTTAACGTGAGGCAAAGGGGTGCATTGGAACGTTAGTGACAATGTTAAGTGTCACTAACGTTCTCGAACTTATATTCTCACTAAATATTAACACCCCTGACGTCCTGAACTAAAGTCTCTGCCCACTTCGCACTTTCTCTCTGCAAGTAAAGCCAAGCCCAAATAAAGAAAGGAACTGCTTCAAACTAAAGATCCAAAGGCCCAAGACTTGAAGAATCACACTAGAAGCTGAGAAGAGTAGTATATATAGGAGTAGCTTTGAATTGAGAAAGAGTTCTGGAGGCTGGGAAAAAGAGAACTACTCTCTGTATTTTACTTTCTTTGCAATTTCTAGTTTTATGATGTATTCTCCATCTTTGTTTTCATTTTCAAGAGCTATGAACAACTAAACCCCTTTCATTGGGTTAGGGAGCTCTGTTGTAATTTGATAGATCAATACTAATTTTCATTATTCTTCTTCTATCTTTCCTCTTGATTTTACTTGAAAGCTTTCGATCTTCTTTCAATTGAGTAGTTATCTTGGAAGAGAAGCTACTCAAACTTGGATCTCTTTTGAACCTTGAAAGAGGAATGAAAAGATCAAGCTGGAAATGCTTTCTCATGCTGGACCAAATTGGGTTTGGATGGGTATGTGACTATAACCCTCTCAATACTTGATTTGGGAAATGCATGTGGTATAATCAGTGACCATACTTCATCTCTTCTCATGAGCAATTGACCAAGGAATTGGCTATTGATCAAGATTTGAGAGATTGAATTGTAAGAAATTGTAATTCAATCACTTAAGATTGCCAAGGAGATCAATGAGTGCATTGATTGAGGAAGAGATGAAAATGAACTTGATCCGGAGAATTGCAACATCTCCTAAGCCCAATGAACTCCCCATCTCTGATCTTACCCATTCTCTTTAATTTCTGCCATTTACTTTTATGAGCAAATCCCCCATTCCCATTTACAATTCTGCAATTTATTTTCAGTCATTTACTTCCAGTCCTTTAATTCTAGCATTTACTTTTCTGTTATTTACATTCCCGCCATTTTTATTTTCTGCAACTCTCAACCCAAATTCTGGATTCGCTCAACTAGAACATTCTTCTAATTAAAGTTGCTTGATCAATCAATCCCTGTGGGATTCGACCTCACTCTATTGTGAGTTTTTACTTGACGACAAATTCGGTACACTTGCCGAAGGGAGATTTGTTGAGAGACAAGTTTTCCGTGCATCAGTAGGTATCCAAATTCCCATTGTATTATCATGACATATTCCCTTAATAACTTTTGTTCCCACAATTTCCCATACTTAACTAGCACACACAATTCTATCTTAAGCTAACCAAAGATTCAATTTGGGATATACAATTATTTTTCCGCTTAAGGCTAGTAATGTGGTGAAATATAGAACAAATGGGATTTAAAGGCTCAAAGTGGTTAACAAATGTAATTGAAAATGGTAGGCTTAATTTGGATAAGTGAGTTTAAACAAAAGATGGCCTCAATCATATGCAAGCATATAAATATAATAAATATTGGACATATAGGATGAAACAAAATACAGATTACAATCATAAAGAAGTAAACACACAAGAATAAATTAATTATGGTTAAATAGTGTAACCATGCATAAAGGCTCAAATCTTCACAGGTTGTGTGTTCTTTAGCTCAAACATCATGTTCCAAATACAACTTCAAGCAAATTTATCATAAAAATTTTAAAAATTAGTGAAATTTTGTTCCAAAGATAGAGTCTTAGAAGAAACTTATTGTCTTTTCAATCAAGTAGAGCATGCATGCAACTAACCTATTACTATGCAATTTATCCTATTCTATAAAAGAAAGAAAATCTAACTAAATATCCTAATTTATTGGTGCTAAGGAAGAGAAATTACCTCCGAAAGTCAGGTACTGACTGACCTCCCCACACTGAAGGCTTTGCACCGTCCTCGGTGCCATCTGTCAGGAATAGAGGTGGGCTGGTTGCAATATCTCCACAGTCGGGACCATCATGGCTCCCTGTGCTGGTAAAAGAAGCGGAGTCCAGGGTATCTGAGTCCTTGAAGTATCCCTTGAGTAGCTCCTTGAGGTGTTTGAATCGGCGCTCTCTTAACTTCACTTTTTGTTCTTGCCGATCCAATCTTTGGATTATCTGCTGGAGTAGTTCATCAGTTGTAGGTGCTTGTGGTATTGGAGAAGGGATGTCTTCAACCGGAGCAGTGGGAAGGCTTGTAGTGGCTGTTGAAAGTCTGAGGTATTTCCCATTAGGAACATACTGATCATCCCGTGGAAGCATGGCTTTGGTGTCTCCAGCTCTATAGGAAACTCCGGTTGGTGAGACAAGATCTGAGACCAAGGCGGGAAAATGTAAGTTGCCCGCGATTTGTACGTGTCCCATGGCATTCCGGATATGTCTTGGTAGATTCAGAGGCTGGTCTGTAAGGATGCACCATAGTAGAACGGCCATGTCTGCAGTGAAGAAGGACTCGTGAGTGCTCAGAAAGATGTAATGGGACATGATCTGTGCCCATACGCGAGCCTCCATGGTAAGTGCTGAAGCCAATATACCCTTAGGGCGGGTACGATGGTATCCATAGATCCAACGGCTGCCAGGTAGTGCGATAACTCTGAGAACAGCTTCCCAGTCAAATTGGTACATCTGGCGCTTGAGTGCGGCTTCTTGAAAGGCGTCCATTCCTTCTGGAATAGGGGGAAGACTCAAAGCTTGTTGAATAGCCTCTTCTGTAATGGGGACTTGCTTTTGACGGACAAAGACAGGCTGCATGGTGGGCAGGTAGAAGTTAGAGTAGAACTCGACTACCCAAGAGAGATTGACCTGCCTTGGCTGTCTCCATAGGAAATCCCATTGTCGTCGTTCAATTTGCGGCTCAACAAAGGTAGCAATATTGGGCGGGAGGATAAGAAGGTATTCGTTGTTATAGCTCCTTTCTGCCAGGATGGAGAACATCTGCTCACAGTAGCGATTGAGAAATCGCGCAGTGTCCTTCGCTGGAAAGGCTTTCTCCTTTTCATCAACCTTGATGATCCTCTTAACTCGTTTTGTTGAGGGCTTGACTGCAGTTGAAGAAGGCTCTGCCACTAGTGCTCTTTTAGTTCCTCTTCTTGCTGGAGGTTTGGGAGTAGCTTTCTCTTTTCCTTTCTTGGTGGCCATCCTGAAAAAGGGAAGAGAAAGTAAATTAAATTCGAAGAGACATATAGCAATGAAGAGAACCAAAAAGGATGGTTGTAAATGCACATTAAAAGGTAAATGATGTCAACACATGCTCATGACTACATGTGAAAGATCATTAATGGAAAATAGTTAGTGCATATGATGATAAGTGAATGCAAGGTGTTTATTGGCATGCCGGCAAAGGGCATGAGTGGCATAGACCAAGCATTACTTTGTAACAAACCATCACGTTTGTATTGACAATTAAATTCAATTAATATAATAGTAAAGGGGATTTGTGAAAAGTAAGCATTGAATAGTAGAATAACATAGAGAAGTGCATAATGCCATATGGGCTTTTTCACAAACACATAGCATGCAAGGTAAATAAAGTATAGAAAGTATTAAAGTGAACATGCAAGCAACCCTTTAAAGAAAATAATATATAATTGTCAAACAATTTGCAACAATCCACAAGCATATAATGAGGAATAATGACTCAAATAAAATTCCAACACCATGTAAAAAAAAAGGAAAGAAGAAGAAGGAAAATATGAATAATGAAAAGAAAAAGAAAAGAAAAGAAAATAACATATAAAATAAGAAGAATGATAGTAAAGAAAGGGGTGAAGAAGAAAATAAAACCTTGTTAATGGAGGTGAGGGAGAGAGAGAGTGAAAGGTAAGAAAGAGGGAAGAAGGGAGAAGGAAGAAGTAAGGAGGGAAAAGAAAAATTAGGATTAGAGAGGAAAAAGATAAGATATTTTGGCAATTCAGGTTGAGCTGTGCGGCGCAAGCGACGCGGCCGCGTGGGGCACGCGTTCGCGTGATTGCGCTTCAAGTAAGGTGACGCGATCGCGTGGCCCATGTTAGGCTTCTGGCGCGAGTGCAGCCTCGCGCCTACACAACTCTCTGTTCAAATTGATGTATTTGCCAAAATTGGGGTGACGCGATCGCGTGGGGCATGCGATCACGTGAGTGGGCAGTTTATGGGGTATGACGTGGCCGCGTGGGGCACGCGGTCGCGTGAGGGGGATTGCGTGTCCAGCGCCAGTCCAGCACCACTCTAGCACAACTTTCAGCTGTGCACGCGTTTTACGTCGAAAATCAGGGCACGCGGTAGCGTGGAAGGCCATTATGCCCATATGCCGCGGACGCGTCGGCGACGCGGTCACGTTGGCTGCTTTGTGCCACTGGCACTCCTCCAGCCACGCTCCAGCATGACTCTCTGTTCCTTTTTATTTTTCTCTCCTCTCCTTACCACGCGGACGCGTCGCTGATGCGGTCGCGTCGCGTAGCTCTCTTTTTTTTTTTTAAATATGTTAATGCAGATGCACAAAAATACTAATAAAGAGAAGAGTTATTGAATAAGAAAAATTAAAAATAAAGAAAAGAACGATCATACCATGGTGGGTTGTCTCCCACCTAGCACTTTGCTTCAACGTCTGTAAGTTGGAGGCTCCACTAGCTCAGTCTGTGGCTATGTGGGGATCTTCCAAGAGGAAGATCTCGAGTTCCTTGTCTTTCTTCCGTTTTTCGCCATGGTACAGCTTTAAATGATGTCCATTAACTTTGATAAGCTCCGAGCTCGAAGGATGGATAAGGTGATAAACTCCGTACGGTTCGGCCTTCTCTACTCTGTATGGACCTTCCCATCTTGATCTCAACTTGCCTGGCATGAGCCTCAGTCGAGATTTGTAAAGGAAAACTGAGTCCCCAGGTTGGAACTCTTTCCTCTTGATGTTCTGGTCATGTACAGCCTTCATCTTCTCCTTGTGTAGTCTTGAGTTCTCATAAGCTTCTAGACGAAGGCTCTCTAGTTCTTGCAGTTGCAACTTCCTTTCAGCTCCGGCTTTCTCAATTCCCATATTGCACTCCTTGACTGCCCAAAAGGCTTTGTGCTCTATTTCTACCGGGAGATGACAAGCTTTTCCATAGACTAAACGAAAAGGATTCATTCCAATGGGTGTTTTGTATGCTGTTCTGTATGCCCAGAGTGCATCTTGTAGCCTGGTGCTCCAGTCTCTTCTATGAAGCTTTACTATCTTCTGCAAGATACGCTTTATCTCTCTATTTGACACCTCGGCTTGCCCATTGGTCTGAGGATGGTATGCTGTTGCAACCTTATGAATTATCCCATGCTTCTTCATTAGTCCTGTTAGTCTCCTGTTACAAAAATGGGTGCCTTGATCGCTCACGATTGCTCGTGGGGATCCAAAGCGACAGATAATATGGTTTCCCACAAAGGAAACAACAGTGTTAGCATCATTAGTGCGGGTAGGAATTGCTTCCACCCATTTGGAAACGTAATCCATAGCTAACAATATATAAAAATAACCATTAGAATTTGGAAACGGACCCATGAAGTCAAGGCCCCAAACATCAAAGATTTCACAGAAAAGCATATATTGTTAAGGCATCTCATTCCTTTTGGATATATTACCAAATTTTTGGCATGGGAGGCAAGATTTACAAAATTCAGCGGCGTCTCTAAAAAGAGTAGGTCACCAGAATCCACAGTGTAAGATTTTTCTAGCAGTTCTTTGGGGGCCAAAATGTCCTCCACTCTCAGATGAGTGACAGGCCTCTAAGATGGACTGGGATTCTGATTGAGGCACACACCGTCTAATTACCTGATCAGTGCCACATCTCCATAAATATGGCTCATCCCATATATAATATTTAGACTCGCTTTTCAGCTTGTCTCTTTGATGCTTAGAAAAGTTTGGAGGAAATGTGCGGCTAACTAGATAATTAGCTACAGGTGCATACCAAGGGGATACTTCAGATACTGCTTGCAAGTTATCAAAAGGAAAATTATCATCTATAGGAGTAGAATCATCCTTAATGTGCTCAAGGCGACTTAAATGGTCTACCACTAAATTCTGGTTACCACTCCTATCCTTTATTTCTAAATCAAATTCTTGTAATAGCAGTATCTAACGTATAAGTCTTGGTTTGGACTCCTTTTTAGCTAATAGATACTTTAAAGCTGCATGGTCCGAATACACTACTACTCTAGTACCAAGTAAATAAGCTCGGAATTTATCCAGAGCAAAAACAATAGCGAGAAGCTCTTTCTCAGTAGTAGTATAATTGGACTGGGCAGTGTCTAAAGTCTTAGATGCATAAGCAATAACAAAAGGATCCTTACCTTCGCGCTGAGCCAGCACTGCTCCTACTGCATGGTTGGAAGCATCGCACATGATTTCAAACGGCTGGCTCCAGTCTGGTCCTCTCACAATTGGAGCTTGAGTCAGGGCGGTCTTCAGTTTATCAAATGCTTGTTTGCAATCATCACTAAACTCGAACTTAATATCCTTCTGCAGTAATCTGGATAAGGAAAGTGCTACCTTACTGAAGTCCTTAATAAATCTCCTGTAAAAACCTCCATGGCCAAGGAACGAACGGACTTCCCTCACAGAAGAGGGGTAAGGTAAACTAGAAATAACATTCACCTTTGCTGGGTCTACAGAAATGCCAGTATTAGATACACATGTCCTAATACAATCCCTTGTTTCACCATAAAATGACATTTTTCAAAATTCAATACAAGGTTTGTATTATCACATCTATCTAATACTCTAGATAATCCATCTAAGCAAAGGCTAAAAGAATCACCATAAATGCTAAAATCATCCATAAAAACCTCCATACAGTCCTCAATAAGATCAGAGAAAAGACTCATCATACACCTTTGGAAAGTAGCTGGTGCATTGCACAAGCCAAAGGGCATTCTCTTGTAAGCATAAGTCCCAAAAGGACATGTAAAAGTGGTATTTTCCTGATCCTCAGGAGCTATATGAATCTGGAAATAACCTGTGTAACCATCTAAAAAACAATAATGGGATTTACCTGACAGGCGATCCAGCATTTGATCAATGAATGGAAGTGGGTAGTGATCCTTACGGGTAGCTTGGTTGAGACGCCTGTAATCAATGCAGACTCTCCAAGCATTCTGAACTCTAGTTGCTATGAGCTTTCTGTGCTCATTCTCCACTGTAGTGACTCCAGACTTCTTGGGTACCACTTGTACTGGGCTAACCCATTCACTATCTGAAATGGGATAGATGATACCTGCTTCCAATAGTCTGGTCACTTCCTTTTTGACAACTTCCAAGATAGTGGGATTCAATCTTCTTTGGGGTTGACGGACAGGTCTTGCTCCCTCTTCTAAAAATATTCTGTGCTCACATACTTGAGGGTTGATGCCTACTATGTCTGCCAAACTCCACCCAATTACTTTTTTGTGCCTCCTCAGTACATCAAGTAACTATTCTTCTTGTTGAGAAGTAAGTTCCCTTGCAATGATAACCGGAAACTTCTGCTCATCTTCAAGATAAGCATATTTGAGATGTGGAGGAAGGGGTTTCAACTCTAACTTCTGATCATGGGTAGGCCCTCATTGTCAGTTAAGAGGGTCCCCACACTTGGACCTTGTCCAGTGTGTCTCTCTGCTAATTCTTCCTTGTGAACTGCAGCTACAGTTTCATCTATGACATCACACTGGAAGATAGAATGATCTTCTGGAGGGTTGTTTATGACTCCATTCAGATTGAAGATTACTATTCGGCCATCTATTTCAAAAGAGTATGTTCCTGAAAAAGCATCCAATTTGAATTTTGATGTCTTCAGGAATGGTCTTCCAAGTAGGATTGATGATGGCTTATTCGAGTCATTATGGGGCATCTCCAAGATATAAAAATCAGTGGGAAATGTAAGCCCTTTAATGTTCACTAAAACATCTTCAGCAACTCCAGCCACTGTAATAATGCTTTTATCTGCTAACACAAAATGAGCTGCCGACCTTTTTAAGGGAGGGAGCCTCAAAATATCATATATAGACAAAGGTATTATACTAACACAGGCACCTAAATAACACATGCAATCATAAATTACTACTCCACCAATAGTACAACTAACTATACAAGGACCTGGGTCACTACACTTCTCAGGTAATCCTCCCATTAAAGCAGATATGGAACTACCTAAAGGAATAGTTTCTAATTCATGAATTTTGTCCTTATGTATACATAAATCTTTTAGAAACTTTGCATATTTAGGTACTTGTTGAATAACATCAAAAAGAGGAACGGTTACCTCAACCTTTTTGAATATTTCTACCATTTTGGGATCGGGTTCCAGTTGCTTCCTGGGCTTCCTTGCAAGTTGTGGAAAGGGAATGTGAGTAGTGTTTTCTGCAGTGTCTGCGCCTTTTGGTGCTTCCTCTTGTGGTTGCACTTCTTCTTCTTCAGCTATGTCATGTATGTCCTCTTCTTCTTCGACATCTTCTATTTCAACTACCTCTTCAGCTGAGGCGTGTTCTGGTGAGCTTGGCTCCTCCTGATTCCTCTCCTGCAGTGTGGTTCCGGACCTCAGGGTGATGGCATTAATGCCTCCCTTTGGATTGGGTAATGATTGAGAGGGGATTCCAGTGGAGCTTGAAGGTTGGTTACTGGAATTTTGCATTGATCCAATCTGTGAAACAAGAGCTTGCAAAGTAGAGGTCAGACCATTCAGACTGGCATTAATGTTATTCATAATGTTATTTTCCATGGTCTGTTGTCTCCGCTCAAAAGATTGTAGTAACTCTTCATTAGGAGATAAAGAAGAATGAGTAAATTGAGAGGTCTGCTGTTGGGTATTCTATGGTCCTTGGGACTGCCTCAGGTGAGGTGCTCTGTAAGGTTGGTTCTGTTGCCTGTTGTTGTTATTATTCCACCTCTGATTTCCCTGATTATCTCTGCCTCCTCTATTATTGTTGTCCCTCCAATTCTGGTTAGAATTGTCCTGCCATCCATGGTTATTATTTCCACCTTGATTGTACCCTTGGTTGGGGCGATCATAGAAGTTATGAGTGGAGGCCACCATATTGTCTTCCTGTTGGAGTTGCGGGCATTCATCAGTATAATGGCTATAATCAGCACAAATTCCACAAACTCTCTGTGGGACTAACTGTTGGCTTTGCTGTGCTGGAGAAGCTTGAGCTTGCTGAACTTGTTGTTGATTCAATTGCATCTGCTTCAGCAAGTTGGTCATCTTGCAGATACTCTGAGTTAGAGCAGCAGTCTCTCTGCTAGAGGATACTTCTGCAACGGCTTTTGAACGACCTTGCTTCTGTCTGTGGTTCCTAGTGGATTCAGCTAAGTCGCTGATCAATTGCCATGCCTCATCAGTGGTCTTGTACTTCTTCATAGACCCATTGCTAGCACTTTCCAATGTGGTTTTATCTTGGGGCCTCATGCCCTGTGTGACATAACTGAGTAACACTATCTTGTCAATCATGTGGTGGGGGCATGCTTCCAGAAGATTATTAAAGCGCTCCCAATATTCAAAGAGAGTCTCGTTGTCATCTTGAATAATAGTGGAAATGTCTTTCCTCAGTTTATCAGTAACTTCAGATGAAAAGAATTTCTCCAAAAACTCTTTTCTGAGCGTATCCCAGTTGGATACATTTGCTAGGGGTTGAGTGTAGTACCACTCTCTTGCTTTTCCCTCAAGAGAAAATGGGAAAGCTTTCAGCAGAATTGAAGTTTCATTTGTACCATCTCTCCTGACAGTAGAACAGGCTGCCTGGAAATCTCTCAGGTGCTTGATAGGCTCTTGAGTGGGTAAGCCATGAAACTTGGGCATCAAATTGAGCAGTGCGATCTTTATTTCGAAATCTGTAGCCACCGTTGGGTGATGCGCTTGAAACGGTTGCATTGTAAAATTAGGGGCTCCTTCCTCCTGGATGGTAACTCTCCTAGGTTCTGCCATGTCGTCTGCACGTCAATCAACCGAATTAGTAGAACGGGAGCTGGTTTCTTCCTCAAGTTCACTTTCAGATCCGCCCTCAGAGCGAACTAACCGACGCCGAGCTCGCCTTATTCGTGAAATAGTCCTTTCAATTTTAGGATCGAATATTAGCAAGCGCGGATTAGGAAGTGAACGCGTCATTTGACGAAAGAAACAGGCAGCTCATAGTAGCAAAGTAAAATAAAATGCAAATAAATAAATTCTAATTAATAACTTTAGCATTCTATTGCAACTCCCCGGCAACAGCGCCAAAAATTGATGCGGCCAGAAATTGGTGAATTAAAAATTATTAGAATATATGCGTTGCAAGTATAGTTCTTAACTCGCCAGAAATCCACCGCTCAATTTAGAAAGGTGTCACAGAAAATTGAAATTTAAAATACTGGGAGTATGAATCCCAGGTCGTCTCCCAACGAGTTGCAGGAAAGGGTGCTATTTTATTAATCAGATGTTTTTGAAAAGGGTTGAGTTGAGTATACAGGAAATTAAATTGATGAAATTGAATAATGTAAATAAAAGCCTTGACTGGGAGTTGATTACATGGAAGCCCTATCCTTGATTGAACATTCTTAAGATTAGTTGACAATTGAGAGTTATTTCGTTTAGTTATCCTTTACTAAGTAAGGGAAGGTAAAACAAGTTGGAGTGCTGTTCTATTCACAAGTCCCAATCCACTCTGGGGAGGATTGGTGTCAGGAATTAGAGAGCAATCCAACAATAACCCAATTACAACCTTTCTCTTGAACCTTCCAACTCAAGGGTTCCTTTCAATCAACTCCCCATCAAGTTAGGGAATTACTCACTCATTGTAAAGGTAAAATTCATAGCATATGAAAAGGAATCAAAGAAAGACATTGTAAATAAAAATTAAAAATAATCAATTAAAAATAAAAGTGATCCTTGTATTAAATAATCCTAAAAATATTTCAATGGTAAAATTAAACAAAGCAAGGAACATGGAAGAGTAAGCCAAGTAAAGAAAACGAACTAGAATGACGAAGTCTTGATGAGGTAATAACTCTTCTCAATATCCCAATGCAAAAAGCTAGAGAAACTAAAAATCCTAAGAGCTATCAATGTATATAGAAAAAACCTAGAGGAGGAGTAAAACTAGATCTAAAAACTAAAACTCTGTAGAATGAATGTTCCATTTGGTTTCTACTTGTTCTCTGGCTCTAGTCTGCGGTTGCGGGCTAAAAAATGGGTCAAAATAGGGCCCGAAATCGACCCCAGCGAATCTCTAAATTATGCAGATCGCGCACGTCACGCGGTTGCGTCGCTCATGCGGACGCGTCATTCGCGTTTCTGCTTTGCCACGCGGACGCATCGTCCATGCCTCTGTGTTGCTCGTGCTTTTCCATTTCGCGCGGTCGCGTCATCCATGCGGCCGCGTCACTGCGATTTGATCTTCTCCGCGCGGTCGTCTCGTCCATGCGGCCGCGTCGCTTCTCGCTGGTCATCTCCTCAATTTCTTGTGTTCCTTCCATTTTTGCTAGCTTCCTTTCCAATCTCCAACTCATTCTTGCCTTATAAAGCCTGAAACACTTAACACACAGATCTCTAGGAAGCAGTTTTCACTCATGTAATAATTTCAAGAAGGAAATATAAATGCATGCTATTTTAATGAATAAGTGGGTCAGGATCATGATAAGACCACACAATTAAACACAATATAAACCATAAAATAGTGGTTTATCAAATAGCCTGAGCCTAGAGTTAAACAACAGAACCTTTTGTCCTGGTTCAAAGATTCTTGATGACAGCTTTCTGTCATGCCACCTTTTTTATTTCTCCTTATAAAGCTTGGCATTTTCGAAAGCAGTGAGTCTAAATTCCTCTAGCTCATTTAGCTGGAGTAATCTTTTTTCTCTGGCTAATTTGGTATGAAAGTTCAAGAATCTGGTTGCCCAGTAGGCCTTATGTTCCAGTTCCATGGGCAGATGACAGGCCTTACTATACACAAGCTGGTATGGAGAGGTCCCTATAGGATTCTTGAATGCTGTTCTGTAAGCCCATAGAGCATCATCCAAGTTTTTTGCCCAATCCTTTCTACTGGCACTTACAGTCCGTTCCAGGATACTCTTTAGTTCTCTATTAGAGACTTTAGCTTGCCCATTTGTCTATGGATGATATGGAGTGGCCACCTTGTGGCTAATCCCATACCGGAGCATGGTAGAATAAAGCTGTTTGTTGCAGAAATGAGTGCCCCCATCACTGATTAGTACTCTAGGGACACCAAACCTGCTGAAGATATGTTTCTGGAGGAACTTCAGCACTGTCTTAGTATCATTAGTGGGTGTGACAATGGCCTCTACCCATTTTGATACATAATCGACTGCCACCAGAATATAAGTGTTTGAGTATGATGGTGGGAAAGGTCCCATGAAGTCAATTCCCTATACATCAAACAACTCAATCTCCAAGATCCTTTGTTGAGGCATGGCGTAACCATGAGGCAGATTACCAGCTCTTTGCCAGCTGTCACAGTTACGTACAAACTCTCGGGAATCTCTATATAGGGTAGGCCAGTAAAAGCCACATTGGAGGACCTTGGTGGCTGTTCGCTCACCTCCGAAATAGCCTCCATATTGTGATCCATGGCAATGCCATAAGATCTTCTGTGTTTCTTCTCTAGGCACACACCTACGGATTATTCCGTCTACACATCTCTTAAAGAGATAGGGTTCATCCCACAAGTAGAACTTTGCATCAGTAATTAATTTTTTCTTTTGTTGCCTGCTGTACTCCTTGGGTATGAACCTTGCAGCTTTATAGTTTGCTATGTCTGCAAACCATGGTGTTTCCTGAATGGCGAATAAATGCTCATCCGGAAAGGTTTCAGAGATCTCAAAAGTGGGGGGGACGCCCCTTCTATTGGCTCTATCCGGGACAGATGATCAGCCACTTGGTTCTCTGTCCCTTTTCTGTCTCTTATTTCTATATCAAACTCTTGCAGAAGCAACACCCATCTTATAAGCCTGGGATTTGAATCCTGCTTTGTGAGTAGATATTTAAGAGCAGCATGGTCAGTGTACACAATCACTTTTGATCCTACCAAGTATGATCTAAACTTGTCAATGGCATAAACCACTGCAAGTAATTCTTTTTCTGTGGTTGTGTAATTTTTCTGGGCATCATTTAAAACATGGCTAGCATAATAAATGACATGCAGAAGCTTGTCATGCCTCTGCCCCAGTACTGCACCAATGGCGTGGTCACTGGCATCACACATTAGTTCAAATGGTAATGTCCAGTCTGGTGCAGAAATAACTGGTGCTGTGACCAGCTTAGCTTTAAGAGTCTCAAATGCTTACAGACACTCTATGTCAAACACAAATGGCGTGTCAGCAGCTAGCAGATTTCTCAGGGGTTTTGCAATTTTTGAAAAATCCTTTATAAACCTCCTGTAGAATCCTGCATGCCCCAGAAAGCTTCTGATTGCCTTAACATTAGCAGGTGGTGGTAGTTTTTTTAATTACCTCTACTTTAGCTTGATCCACCTCTATTCCCTTGTTTGAAATTTTATGCCCAAGGACAATTCCTTCAGTTACCATAAAGTGACATTTTTCCCAGTTTAAAACTAGGTTGGTCTCTTGGCATCTTTTCAGAACAAATGCTAAATGATTAAGGCAGGAGCTGAATGAGTCTCCAAATACTGAAAAGTCATCCATGAAGACTTCCAGAAATTTCTCTACCATATCAGAGAAGATAGAGAGCATGCACCTCTGAAAGGTTGTAGGTGCATTACACAGACCAAAAGGCATCCTTCTATAAGCAAACACTCCAGAAGGACATGTAAATGCTGTTTTCTCTTGGTCTTGAGGATCTACTGTAATTTGGTTATAACCTGAATAGCCATCCAAAAAATAGTAGTATTCATGACCTGTTAGTCTCTCTAGCATCTAGTCTATGAATGGTAAAGGAAAATGATCCTTTCTGGTGGCTGTATTGAGCCTTCTGTAGTCAATACACACGCGCTACCCTGTAACTGTTCTTGTAGGAACCAGTTCATTCTTTTCATTATGAACCACTGTCATACCTCCCTTTTTGGGGACAACTTGAACAGGGCTCACCCAGGGGCTATCAAAAATAGGATAAATAATCCCAGCCTCCAGTAATTTGGTGACCTCCTTCTGCACCACTTCCTTCATGGCTGGATTTAGCCGCCTCTGTGGTTGAACCACTTGCTTAGCATCATCTTCCAATGGGATTTTGTGCATGCATCTAGCTGGGCTTATGACCTTAAGGTTATTTATGGACCACCCAAGAGTTGTCTTGTGTGTCCTTAGCACTTGAATTAGTGCTTCCTCTTCCAGTGGGTTTAAAGCAGAGCTTATGATCACTGGAAAAGTGTCACCTTCTCCCATAAATGCATATTTCAGGGATGGTGGTAATGGCTTGAGCTCAGGTTTAGGAGGTGTTTCCTCTTCCTGAGGAAGTTTCAGAAGTTCTTTCAATTCTTCTGAATACTCCAAATCAGGCTGAACATCTTTAAAGATGTCTTCCAGCTCTGATTCGAGACTCTCAGCCATGTTGATCTCCTCTACTAAAGAGTCAATAAGATCAACTTTCATGAAGTCTTTGGGTGTGTCTGGATGCTGCATGGCTTTGACAGCATTTAACTTGAACTCATCCTCATTGACCCTCAGGGTTACTTCCCCCTTTTGGACATCAATGAGAGTTCGTCCAGTTGCTAGGAAAGGTCTTCCTAGAATGAGAGTAGCACCTCTTGTGCTCTTCCATTTCCAGCACCACAAAGTCAGTGGGAAAGGCGAATGGCCCAACCCTGATAATCATATCTTCAATCACGCCTAATGGGTATTTAATGGAGCCATCAGCAAGTTGGAGACATATCCGGGTTGGTTTGACTTCTTCAGTTAAACCAAGCTTTCTGATAGTGGATGCAGGTATTAGATTGATACTTGCTCCAAGATCACATAAAGCTGTCTTCGTGCAATTACCCTCTAGTGTGCATGGTATCAGAAAGCTCCCGGGATCCTTAAGCTTTTCTGGGAAGCTTTTCAGAATGACTGCACTACATTCTTCAGTGAGGAGAACTCTTTCAGTTTCTCTCCAATCCTTCTTATGACTCAAGATCTCTTTCATGAACTTGGCATAAGAAGGTATTTGCTCAAGTGCCTCTGCAAACGGAATCTTTATTTCAAGAGTCCGAAGATAGTCTGCAAAGCGAGCAAATTGCTTATCCTGCTCCTCTTTATGGAGTTTTTGAGGATAAGGCATCTTGGCTTTGTATTCGTCAACCTTAGTTCCTATAGGTTTACTTCCTACAGAGGTGGTTGGAGAAGCCTTTTTAGAGGGGTTGTTATCAGCACTTGTGTGTGTCTAATCCCTCACTGGCATTTGATTGCCAGAGTCAGAAGCTGGAGTGGCGTTGGATGCCAACTTCTTACTTGTTCCTGGCGTTTGAACGCCAGAACTGAGCTTCCATTGGGCGTTTGACGCCAAATCATTGCTTTTTTCTGGCGTTTGAACGCCAGAGTTATTCTTCTCTGGGCTCTTACTGTCCTCAGAGGGATCGTGAATAGCAGTTTGTTCATTTCTTGGCTTCCTGCTGCCTTGAAGTGAGGTATTTAATGTTTTTCCACTTCTTAATTGAACTACTTGGCATTCTTCTGTTATTTGTTTTGATAACTGCTGTTCTGTTTGCCTCAACTGTACTTCCATGTTTATATTAGCCCTTCTTGTATCTTGTAATATCTCCTTGAATTCGGCCAGCCGTTTTGTTAGAAAATCTAATTGCTGATTAAATTCAGTAAGTTGTTCTGCAGGACTGAGTTCAGCAGTTACTGTTTTAGCATCTTCTTTCATGGAAGATTCACTGCTTAGGTACAGATGCTGATTTCTGGCAACTGTATCAATGAGCTCTTGAGCTTCTTCAATTGTCTTTCTCATATGTATAGACCCACCAGCTGAGTGGTCTAGAGAAGTCTGAGCTTTCTCTGTAAGCCCATAATAGAAGATGTCTAACTGCACCCATTCTGAAAACATTTCAGAGGGGCATTTTCTTAGCATCTCTATGTATCTCTCCCAAGCATCATAAAGAGATTCATTATCTCCTTGTTTAAAGCCTTGGATGTCCAGTCTTAGCTGTGTCATCCGTTTGGGAGGGAAGTATTGATTCAGGAATTTTTCTGACAGCTGTTTCCATGTCCTTATGCTAGCCTTAGGTTGGTTATTTAACCACCTCTTAGCTTGGTCTTTCACAGCAAATGGAAACAGTAATAATCTGTAGACATCCTGATCTACTTCCTTATCATGTACTGTGTCAGCAATCTGTAAAAACTGTGCCAGAAACTCTATAGGTTCTTCTTGAGGAAGACCGGAATACTGGCAACTTTGCTGCACCATGATAATGAGCTGAGGATTCAACTCAAAGCTACTGACTCCAATGGAGGGTATACAGATACTACTCCCATATGAAGCAGTAGTGGGGTTGGCATATGACCCAAGAGTCCTTCTGGACTGTTCAATTCCACTTAGATCCATGATGGAGAAAAGGGAATTGATATGAATAGCAAATAGAATATATTTTTATTTTTATTATTATTTTTTTTATAAAAAGGGAATCAATAAATAATAAAAGAAAAGAGAATAAAATATTTGAAATTAAATATAGAATTCGAAAATTAGGAACAAGAAATTTAAGACTAAAATAATTACTTAATTAAGAAGATTTGAAAAAATTTTGGATATGATTTTTGATAAAGATTTGAATTTTGAAATTTTAAAACTAAGATAAGATAAAATAAAAAATTTTAAAATAAAATCTGAATTTTTAAAAGTAAAATTCGAAAAATCAATTAAAATAAAGGAAAAAGATATTTTTGAATTCAATGAGGAAAGAGAAAAATAATAAAAAGACACAAAACTTAAAATTTTTAGATCTAATGCTCCTTATTTTCGAAAATTTTGGAGGGAAACACCAAGGAGCACCAAACTTAAAATTTTAAGATCAAGACACAAGGAAAACTCAAGAACACCTTGAAGACTCACAAGAACAACAAGAACATGAAGAAAGAACACCAAACTTAAAATTTTTAGAAAATCACAATAAAATTTTCGAAAATTATAGAAAGATCAACAAGAAGACACCAAACATAAGGTTTGGCAAAAGATTTAATCAAAGAAACATTATTTTTGAAAAAGATTTTAAAAAGAAGATACCCAATTACCAAGAACATAGACCAACGCTCTAGCCAATTGAGCTGTAAATGTAACACTTGTTTTGAAGAAGTATTTTTCATAACTAAGAATAAAATTTTTTTTTTGAGAGCTAATGTTTTGAAAAAGCACAAGAAAAAAAAGAAAAGAAACAGAACAAGAAAAACTAAAGATCAAACAAGAAAATTAAACAAGAACAACTTGAAGATCCAGGAAAAACAAAGGACACAAATTTGAAAATTTAAAGGAAAATATAAAATATGCAATTGACACCAAACTTAAAATGTAAAACTAAACTCAAATAGAAAAACTCAATTATTAGTAAAAAAATCAAATTTCAAAAAATTTTTGAAAAAGAAAATAAGGATTCTAAAGTTTTAACAAGAACAATAATAAAAGACTTAAAGATAAATCACAGATTAATAAAGAAAAATAAAAATTTTTGAAAGATTTTTGAAAAGAAAGTAAAAGACTCTGACTCAAAAGACAAAATTTTCCTAATCTAAGCAACAAGATAAACCGTTAGTTATTCAAACTCGAACAATCCCCAGCAACGGCGCCAAAAACTTGGTGCACGAAATTTTGTATGTCAATGTCAATATTACTATTTCTCACAAATTCGCACAACTAACCAGCAAGTGCACTGGGTTGTCCAAGTAATACCTTACGTGAGTAAGGGTCGAATCCCACGGAGATTGTTGTTTTGAAGCAATCTATGGTTATCTTGTAACTCTTAGTCAGGATATCAATTATATTTATCAGTTTGAATTGCGAAAAATAAAAGAGCATGAAATAAATATTTGTTCTGCAGTAATAGATAATATGTTGGAGTTTTGGAGATGCTTTGTCTTCTGAATTTCTGCTTTCTCCCTGTCTTCTTCTTCACGCACGCAAGGTTCCTCCTATGGCAAGCTGTGTGTTGGTGGATCACCATTGTCAATGGCTACCATCCGTCCTCTCAGTGAAAAAGGTCCAAGTGTGCTGTCACCGCCCGGCTAATCATCTGTCGGTTCTCACTCATGCTGGAATAGGATCCGTTGATCCTTTTGCGTCTGTCACTGCGCCTAACTCTTGTGAGTTTGAAGCTCGTCACAGTCATTCAATCCCTGAATCCTACTCGGAATACCACAGGCAAGGTTTAGACTTTCCAGATTCTCAAGAATGCTGCCAATGGATTCTAGCTTATACCACGAAGATTCTGATTAAGGAATCCAAGAGATATTCATTCAATCGAAGGTAGAATGGAGGTGGTTGTCAGGCACGCGTTCATAAGTTGAGGATGGTGATGAGTGTCACGGATCATCACATCCATCATATTGAAGTGCGAATGAACATCTTAGATAGAAACAAGCGTGTTTGAATAGAAAACAGAAGTAGTTGCATTAATTCATCGAAACACAGCAGAGCTCCTCACCCCCAACAATAGAGTTTAGAGACTCATGCCATCAAAGAGTACAAAGTTCAGATCTAAAATGTCATGAGGTGTGAAATAGACCTCTAAAAGTTGTTTAAATACTAAACTAGTAACCTAGGTTTACAGAAAATGACTAAACTATGATAGATGGTGCAAAAATCCACTTCTGGGGCCCACTTGGTGTGTGCTGGGGCTGAGACTTAAGCTTCTCACGTGCCTAGGCTGTTTCTGGAGTTGAACGCCAGGTTGTAACCTATTTCTGGCGTTCAACTCCCATTTGTAACCTGTTTCTAGTGTTTGACGCCAGACTGCAACATGGAACTGGCATTGAACGCCAGTTTCCGTCATCTATCCTTGAGCAAAGTATGAACTATTATATATTGCTGGAAATCCCTGGATGTCTACTTTCCAACGCATTTAAGAGCGTGCCATTTGGAGTTCTGTAGCTCCAGAAAATCTATTTTGAGTGCAGGGAGGTCAGAATCCAACAGCATCAGCAGTCCTTTTTCAGCCTGAATCAGATTTTTGCTCAGCTCCCTCAATTTCAGCCAGAAAATACCTGAAATTACAGAAAAATACACAAACTCATAGTAAAGTCCAGAAATGTGATTTTTAATTAAAAACTAATAAAAATATAATTAAAATATATTAAATCATACTAAAAACAATGCCAAAAAGCGTATAAATTATCCGCTCATCACCAATCAAACGCCAACACACACCAGGCACGTGCATCATTTCATGGGTTTTTCCTTTTCCCTCCAGTTGTAATTTTCTTTTCTCTTTTGTATTTTCTTAATTCTAGTTATAGGAGTAGTATAAATAACCCCTAGAAATACTGAAAAGGGGGTTGGATTGGCAGGTTTAGTTTAGTTTTTACTTTACACTTCATCTCTTCCATCTCTTGTAGTTTTCTCTAAGCTCTGAGTAGCTAAACTCCCTCTCATTGGCAGAGGGAGCTCTGTTGTACTTGATGGATTAATGAGAGTGAATTTCTTCTTCTCTTCATCTTCTCTTTGATGTGCTAGAAGAAATTTCTTCTTCATGCTAGGGTTCAATCATCTTGGAAAAGAGGTTGAATGCAAAATGGGTTTCATGGGAACCTTGGAAAAGGAAACATGAAACCATGCTTGAAATCCCTTCTCACACTTGAGTAGATCTAGGTTTTGGGATTGGATATGGTGACATATAATCCACCTACTATTTGGATCTATAATGATGTGTGGTATAATCAGGGACCAAGAATATCTCTCTTCATGAGCAATTAGACCAAGGAATTGGCTGATTATCAAGATTTGAGAGATTGAATCACCAAGGGATTGGGATTTAATCAATCATGATTGCCAAGAGGTCAATGAGTTGCATGATTGAAGAAGAGATTAGCTGAATTTAATCCAAAGAGAGCAACATCTCTTAATCCCAATGAATTCCCCATATTCTTATCTTCCACATTCTTTATAGCTTTCTTACATTCTGTTATTCCCCATTCCCATTTACAATTCAGCCATTTATGTTTCAGTTCTTTACATTCTTGCCATTTAATTTTCTGCACTTTATAGCTTTCTTTTACATTTGAGCCATTTATAATTCTATTATTTAATTTTCTGCACCTAATACTCTCTCCATTGATTAGCTTAACTAAATTCATTCATCAACTAAAATTTCTCAATCAATCAATCTCTGTGTATACGATCCCACTCCACTGTGGGTTATTACTTGACGATACTTTGGTGCGCTTGCCAAAGAGCGAATTCATTTTATATGGGGACTGAATTTCGTCTCATCAAGTTTTATGGTGCCATTGCCGGGGATTGATTTTGATTTGACAATGATTAAGTTGATGAGAATTTAGATTAAGCATTTTCTTTATCTTTGTTAGTCCCTTTAATTTCATCTTTTATTCTTCATTTCTTTTAATTTTTCATTGTTTATACATTAACACTAACAAAAAGCACACTAACTATTCGATATTTTGCACCACTTAATTTTTGACTTACCCACCCTTCTTCAAAAGGGTGATAACTTTTTTCTTTTGTGTATTCTGTTTTGTGTATGACAGGGAGAAGAAGAGCTGATATCTCCTACGATTCTGAACCAGAGAGAACATTCCTGAGATTAAAAAGAGAAGCAGTGGCAAGAAGCAAAAGAGTGGTTGATGAGAAAGAAGAAGAAGAGGATCCAACTCAAACCATGGAAGGAGAAGCACATAACCACCATGAAGAAGCTGTTGGCAACCATGCTCCACAAGAAAGCAGAGTGCTAGGCTCCTACATAAATCCCAATCTTGGGAATTGTGGGAGTAGCATCTTGACACCCAACATACATGTCAACAACTTTGAGCTCAAACCACAGCTCATCACTCTTGTTCAGAATAATTGTTCCTTTGGAGGAAATGCTCAAGAAGACCCCAACCAACATCTAACTACATTCTTGAGGATTTGTGATACTATGAAATCAAATGGTGTTCATCTGGACACCTACAAACTGTTCTTGTTTCCCTACTCTCTTAGGGACAAGGCATTAAAGTAGCTGGAATCGTTCCCTAAAGAAAGCCTTACCACTTGGGAAGATGTTGTAAACAAGTTTTTAGCAAGGTTCAACCCTCCACAAAGAATCAATAGGCTGAGAGGTGAGGTCCAAACATTTAGACAACAAGATGGAGAGACTCTCTATGAAGCATGGGAGAGATACAAAGACTTGACAAGGAAGTGCCCTTCGGATATGTTCAATGAATGGGTACAACTGCATATCTTCTATGAGGGGTTGTCATATGAATCCAAGAAGGCTCTAGACCGCTCTTCAGGAGGTTCTCACAACAAGAAGAAGACCATTGAAGAGGCCATAGATATCATTAAAACTGTTGCCAACAATGAGTATTTTTATGCCTCTGAAAAGACCCAAAAGAGAGGAGTAATGGAGCTTGATTCCATGGATGCTCTGTTAGCTCAAAACAAAGTGATCACAGCTCAACTAGCAGCTCTAATCAAACAAATAGAGAAGAACCAAGTCTCATCTATCCATATTCAAGAACCTACATAAGAGGAAGAGAACCCAGTAGTTGAAGGTGAATAGGAGCAAGCCAACTCTGTGAACAATTCCTTTAGACCACCATATAATCCCAATGCCAAGACATACAACCCAAGTTGGAATAATCACCCAAATTTTGGGGGAGAAAACCAACAAAACCACAACCAAAATCACAAATCATACCACTCTAACCAACACAATAACCATAACTCCAACCATCAATCAAGCAACAACAGACCCTACCACAGCTCATAAAATACACCTACCATTCTACACAACAACAATACAATAACCACCCTCAAGATGTATCATCCTCAGCCCTACAACCATGTGATATCAGCAGCAACTTTGCAAGATTGAAGGCTGCTATGGCACAATTGATAGGGAGTATTCCTGCTGTTGCAGAGAGACAAGTGCAAGCTGAAAAGAAGATGAATGCAATCCAAGAGGAGGCCAGATCCAACATGAGGAACCAAGGGGTAGAAATCTCAAAACTAGAAGCACAACTAGGAAGCTTGTCCAAGCAAATATTAATGCCCACACATACATTCCCTAGTGATACCATGGCCAACCCAATAGGGGAATGCAAGGCCATCACATTAAGGAGTGGGAAGGTGATAATTGAGGTATCCTCAAGTCACAACAAGCAAGAAGAATAAGCTGCAAGTGAGCCAAAAATCAAGAAGGAAGAAGAGACACTTGAACCACCCCCACTAAAACAAGTCCTGAAGCCCTATGTGCCAAAAGCACCCTATCCACAAAGGCTGAGGAAAGACGGGAAGGACAGGCAATTTTTTAGGTTCTTGGAGATCTTTAAGAAGCTTCAAATTAATATACCCTTTGCTGAGGCATTATAGCAAATGCCACTCTATGCCAAGCTCTTAAAGGAGCTCATGACAAGGAAGAGAAACTGGGATGAAAAGGAAACTGTGGTGCTCATTGAAGAATGTAGTGCCATCATATAAAAGAAGTATTCCCAAAAGATGAAGGACCCTGGGAGCTTCCAAATTCCCTACATCATAGGGATATCAACATTAAGAAGGCACTATGTGATCTGGGAGCCAGCATCAAACTTATGTCCTTGGCCATGATGAAAAGAATGAGGATAGAAGAGGCCAACCTACAAGAATGGCTCTTCAATTGGCAGATAGGACATTCAAATTCCTCCATGGTGTGGTGGAAGATTTGTTGGTGAAAGTAGAAGAGTTTATCTTCCCAGCTGATTTTGTTGTACTTGATATAGAGGAAGTAACACATCCATCATCTTGGAAAGACCATTTCTGGCTACTGCTGGAGCTATAATTGATGTACAAAAAGGAGAGTTAGTCTTGAGACTACATGAAGAAAAGATGGTTTTCAATGTCTTCAAGGCAATGAGCTACCCTAAGGAATCCATTGGTGAATGCATGATGGTGGACACAATGGAGAATCTAGTTCAAGGAGTTCTAGAAGAAGAATAATGTGAAGAAATTATGGATCAAGATCAACAAGTATCATGTGGTGAACTACCACAAGAAATCATGGAAGACTCAATCATGATAGACAAGACAAGCAAAATGGAAATGGAGGCACCAAAGTTGGAGTTGAAGACTCTGTCTCCAAACTTGAAATATGCTTACTTGGGTGACAATGACACATACCCAGTAATCATCAATTCAAGCTTGAATGGAGAACAAGAAGAAGAGCTTATCAAGGTGCTGAGACAACACAATGATGCTATAGGATGGACACTTTCAGATTTAAAAGGGATTAGTCCTTCAATGTGCATGCATAAGATCCTTCTTGAGGAAGGTGTCAGACCCACAAGACAACCACAAAGAAGGTTAAATCCAACAATGAATGAAGTAGTTCAAAAAGAAGTGCTAAAACTATGGCAAGCAGGGGTGATTTACCCTATCTAAGACAGCCCTTGGGTGAGCCCTGTCCAAGTAGTTCCTAAGAAGGGAGGAGTCACTGTTGTGCCAAATGAAAGGAATGAATTGATAACAACAAGAACAGTGACTGGATGGCGCATGTGCATAGACTATAGGAAGCTTAATGAAGCTACCCGGAAGGACCACTTCCCCTTACCTTTCATGGACTAGATGCTAGAAAGACTTACGGGACATGAATATTACTGCTTCTTGGACGGATACTCTGGCTACAACCAAATAGTTGTAGACCCCAAAGACCAAGAGAAGACTTCCTTTGCCAATCCCTATAGTGTCTTTGCCTATAGAAGAATGCCCTTTGGATTGTGCAATGCACCTGCAACATTCCAAAGGTGCATGCTCTCCATATTTTCTGACATGATTGAATAGTTTATTGAAGTCTTCATGGATGATTTTTCTATTTTTGGTGATTCATATTCTAAGTGCTTGAACCACCTTGCCTTGGTGCTAAACAGATGCCAAGAAACCAACCTAGTTTTTAACTAGGAAAAGTGTCACTTTATGGTCATAGAAGGGGTGGTTCTTGGTCATAAAATCTCTAAGAAAGGCATAGAGGTGGACAAGGCCAAGGTGGAAGTGTGGTGTGGGAAATCGTGATTCACACTTTTCACATCTCCGCACAACTAACCAGCAAGTGCACTAGGTCGTCCAAGTAACAAACCTTACGTGAGTAAAGGTCGATCCCACGGAGATTTTCGGCTTGAAGCAAGCTATGGTCATCCTTGTAAATCCAGTTAGGCGGATTTAAATGGTTATGAGGTTTTGATAATTAAAATATAAATAAAACATAAAATAAAATAAAGTTACTTATGTAATTCATTGGTGGGAATTTTAGATAAGCATATGGAGATGCTTTGTTGCTTCTGAACCTCTGCTTTCCTATTGCCTTCTTCCAGCCATGCGTGCTCCCTTCCATGGCAAGCTGTAAGATCCTCTCAGTGAAAATGGTCCCCTACGGTTTCTGCACGGCTAATCAACTATCGGATTTCTCGTCTCGGATGAAAAATACCAGGTACAGCTACCGCATGGCTAATCATCTGTCGGTTCCCGCTAGCGTCGGAATAGGATCCATTGATCCTTTTGCACACTGTCACTTGCGCCCAACATTCGCAGGTTTGAAGCTCTTCATAGTCATTCCTTCCCAGATCCTACTCGGAATACCACAGACAAGGTTTAGACTTTCTGGATCCTTGGAATGCTACCAATAATTCTAGCCTATACCACGAAGATACTAATCTCACGGACTCGGTCTGTGTATTAGATACCCAAGAGAATATACTTCAACTGTCGTCCAACGACTACGTTGAACATCATGTAGACCGCTTGTGGTTGTCAGGCACGCGGATCTTGGCTAAGCGAGTAACGAAGATAGTGCGTGATTGTCACGGGTCACCCCTTCATTCTGACTTAACTGAATTAAGTACAAGAGTATATCTTGGAGAAGAAGTAGGCGTGAATTGAAAGAAAAAAAACAATAGTACTTGCATTAATTCATGAAGAACAGCAGAGCTCCACACCTTAATCTATGGGGTGTAGAAACTCCACCGTAGAAAATACATAAGTGAAAAAGGTCTAGGTATGGCCATGAGGCCAGCCTCTAAACGTGAAAATATGATCAAAGTTACATATGATCAAAAGATCTCCACCTATAAAATAAATCTCTAAAAGTAGTTTTTATACTAAACTAGTAATCTAGGGTTACAAAAAATGAGTAAATAAGTGCAGATAGTGCAGAAATCCATTTTCGGGGCCCACTTGGTGTGTGCTTGGGCTGAGCATTGAAGCTTTTTCATGCTTAGAATGTTCTTGGAGTTAAACACCAGCTTTGGTGCCAGTTTGGGCGTTTAACTCCAATTCTGGTGCCAGTTTGAGTGTTTTACGCCAAAATGTTTTTGGTTGGCTTTGGATGCCAGTTTGGGACATCATATCTCGGGAAAAGCATAAACTATTATATATTGATGGAAAGCCCAGGATGTCTACTTTCCAAAGCAATTGTGAGCGCGCCAATTGGGCTTCTGTAGCTCCAGAAAATCCACTTCGAGTGCAGGGAGGTCAAAATCCAACAGCATCTGCAATCCTTTTTCAGCCTCTGAATCAGATTTTTGCTCCGGTCCCTCAATTTCACCCAGAAAATATCTGAAATCACAGAAAAACACACAAACTCATAGTAAAGTCTAGAAATGTGATTCTTGAATAAAAACTAATAAAAATATAATAAAAAGTAACTAAATCATACTAAAAACTATGTAAAAACAATGCCAAAAAAGGTATAAATTATCCGCTCATCAAAGTGATAAAAAAATTGCCCCCACCTTGCAATGTCAAAGCAATTAGAAGTTTCCTAGGACATGTTGGGTTTTATAGGAGGTTCATTAGAGATTTTTCAAAGATTGCCAAACCTTTAAGCAACTTGCTTGTCTCTAATGTACCTTTTATTTTTTATAGAGAGTGCATGCAAGCCTTTGATGAGCTTAAAAACAGAATTTTCTCTGCACCTATTATATCACCACCTTGCTGGGATTTACCTTTTGAATTGATGTGTGATGCATCAGATTTTGCTGTTGGTGCTGTTTTAGGACAAAGGAGAGACAAGCTAGTGCATGCCATCTATTATGCTAGCAAAGTTCTCAATAAGAATCAAAGGAACTACACCACCACAGAGAAAGAAATTCTTGCTATAGTATTTGTATTTGATAAGTTTAGATCATATCTTATTGGATCTAAAGTCATTGTGTTTACTGACCATGCAGCCCTCAAATATTTGCTGACCAAACAAGAGTCCAAGCCTAGATTGATAAGGTGGATCTTGCTACTTGATAAGAGAAATTCTTGCCGATTTAGAATCAATTGAAACAAGTCATTAGCAGCATCGTCCAAACCAACAATGAATTCTCTTAATCAAATGTCAAATTCAAATTAAAATAACCGAGATTAATTAAACCTCGGGTCGTCTTTCATAGGAACTAATGCCAATGAGTGCATAAAATTGGTTGTGGAAAGCAAGAGATTTCAATGATTGAAGTAAACGAATAAAGAGATAAAAAATGAGACAAAATTGCAATTAATAAAGTAATAAAGAACAAAAGAACTATGTATGTAATATAAACAAGTAATGCTATAAAGTGATGGAAAAGTGGTTCAAAACATAAATGAAACCTTGACTTGGGATGAGTTATGGAATCCCTTCCTTGCTATAACCACAACTATGATAATTATGATGGATTAATCTCACTAAGTCAACCCTTAACATCGAAGAGTAAGTCAAGTGAGCATAATTGTTATTAATCCACAAATCCTAACTAACTTACCAAATTAATTGGTAAAAAGCTAGCGTTAGTGGAAACAATAGCAACTAACAACCCAAGAATTATCACTAAATGTTGGACATTATGGCATCTAGTAATCCGTACAATCATTTTCCCCAAGCCAAGGGGTGGAAATTACCCCATAATCAAAATTGGCATTTTATCGAACACATAATGGGCATAAACATAAAACATGGCAAAATTGGTAAATTAATGAATGCTGTGAATCATAAATGCTCAAAATCAATAAAAGCAACTCAAACAAACATGCAATAATCATCAAACATCAAATTAACCAACTAGAAATCCAAAATTGCAAAACTATGTATATATTGACAAGAGAGATGAAAATAAAAGAAAGTGTAGAACAAGTGGTATAATAAAAGAGAGAATTAAAGAAATACTTAAAATAAAATTGCTATAATCCCAAATCAAAACTTGAAGTATAAAATGCTACAAACCCTAATTAAACCTAAGAGAGAATTTCCTAATCTACACTACTCCTACTCCTACTATGTGTTTCCCTAATCTAAAATTGAGATCCCGTGATATGTGATGTTGCCCCTTTTATATAGCCTTTGATTTCAGCATCCAAGCCTTCAAAAATGGGCCACAAGAGCCCCAAAACGCGAGTTCACGTGACCTTTTAATGGAGGCACGCGCTAGTACCTGTGCGTACGCATAGATGTGTGCGTACGCACACTTCGCTGAATTTGCACTTGTGCGTACGCACAGGGAGTTGTGCGGACGCACACATGGCTGTGTGCTCCTTCTTTGATTTCTTCATGTTTTCTCCCTTTGTACATGCTTCCTTCCACTTTTGCCTTGCCAAACTTGCCTCTAGGACCTAAAATCACTCAACAAACATGCCATGGCATCGAATAGCATAAAAGTGGGATTAAAATCACTAATTTAAGCACAAAAATGCATGTTTTCACATTTAGGCATAATCTAGAGAGAAAACACAAAAGCATGCTATTTAGGTGAATAAATGTGGGTTTATATGATGAAATCCACTCAAATCAAACCAAAATATATCATCAAATATAGATTCATCAATTTTTCCACACTTAAACAATAGCATGTATTCATACTAATCACAATCAAAGGAGAAGGGTAAAAGGGTAAGCAAGTTATCCAATGCATCTACCTATGTGCATGCAACTATGCAAAATGTTATTGGTGCACAAATTGTGAATCACACTTTTCACAACTCGTACCACTGACCAGCAAGTGCACTGGGTCGTCCAAGTAATACCTCACGTGAGTAAGGGTCGAATCCCACGGAGATTGTTGGTTTGAAGCAATCTATGGTTATCTTGTAAATCTTAGTCAGGAAGTCAATTATGTTTATCAGTTGAATTGCAAATAAACAAGAGAGCATGGATTAAAGGTTACTTGTTATGCAGTAATGGAGAATATGTTGGAGTTTTGGAGATGCCTTGTCTTCTGAATCTCTACTTTCCTCTATCTTCTTGTTCACACACGCACGTCCTCCTATGGCAAGCTGTGTGTTGGTGGATCACCGTTGTCAATGGCTACCTTCCATCCTTCCAGTGAAAACTACGCTCACGCGCTCTGTCACAGCACGGCTAATCACCGGTTAGTTCTCGATCCGGTTGGAATAGAATCCCTTGATTCCTTTGCGTTTGTCACTAACGCCCAGCCTTCAGGAGTTTGAAGCTCATCACAGTCATTCAATCCTTGAATCCTACTCGGAATACCACAGACAAGGTTTAGACTTTCCGGATTCTCATGAATACCGCCATCTATTCTAGCTTATACCACGAAGATTCTGATTAAGAGATCTAAGAGATACTCATTCAATCTAATATAGAACGGAGGTGGTTGTCAGGCACACGTTCATGGGTTGAGAATGGTGATGAGTGTCACAGATCATCACCTTCATCACAGTTAAGCGCGAATGAACATCTTAGATAGGAACAAGCGTGTTTGAATAGAAAACATAAATACTTGCATTAATTCATCGAGACACAGCAGAGCTCCTCACCCCCAACAATGGAGTTTAGAGACTCATGCCATCAAAGAGTACAAAGTTCAGATCTAAAATTTCATGAGATACAAAATAAGTCTCTAAAAGTTGTTTAAATACTAAACTAGTAGCCTAGGTTTACAAAAAATGAGTAGACTATGATGGGTGATGCAGAGATCCACTTCTGGGGCCCACTTGGTGTGTGCTGGGGCTGAGATTTAAGCAAGTCACGTGCAGAGGCCATTTGTGGAGTTGAACGCCAGTTTTTGTGCCAGTTTGGGCGTTCAACTCTAGCTTTTAATCCTTTTCTGGCGCTGGACGCCAGAATTGGGCAGAGAACTGGCGTTGAATGCCAGTTTACGTCGTCTATTCTTGTGCAAAGTATGGACTATTATATATTGCTGGAAAGCCCTGGATGTCTACTTTCCAACGCAATTGGAAGCATGCCATTTCGAGTTCTGTAGCTCCAGAAAATCCACTTTGAGTGCAGGGAGGTCAGAATCCAACAGCATCAGCAGTCCTTTTTCAGCCTGAATCAGATTTTTGCTCAGCTCCTTCAATTTCAGCCAGAAAAATACCTGAAATTACAGAAAAACATACAACTCATAGTAAAGTCCAGAAATATGAATTTTTCCTAAAAACTAATGAAAATAGACTAAAAACTAACTAGAACATACTCAAAACTATATGAAATTAACCCCAAAAAGCGTATAAAATTTCCGCTCATCACAACACCAAACTTAAACTGTTGCTTGTCCTCAAGTAACCAGACAAATAAAATAGAAGACTAATAGGTTGAGAAGCAATAATATCTCAGAGTTTTCTTGAGTGAAGCTCAGATTCTAATTAGATGAGCGGGACTAGTAGCTTTTTGCTTCTGAACAGTTTTGGTATCTCACTTTATCCATTGAAGCTCAGAGTGATTGGCATCTATAGGAACTCAGACTTCTGATAGTATTATTGATTCTCCTATTTCAGTGTGATGATTCTTGAACACAGCTATTTTATGAGTCTTGGCCGTGGCCCTAAGCACTTTGTTTTCCAGTATTACCACCGGATACATAAATGCCACAGGCACATAACTGGGTGAACCTTTTCGGATTGTGACTCAGCTTTGCTAAGGTCCCCAATTAGAGGTGTCCAGAGTTCTTAAGCACACTCTTCTTTTTGCTTGGACCTTGACTTTAACCGCTCAGTCTCAAGTTTTCACTTGACACCTTCACGCCACAAGCACATGGTTAGGGACAGCTTGGTTTAGCCGCTTAGGCCAGGATTTTATTCCTTCTTGGCCCTCCTATCCACTGATGCTCAAAGCCTTGGGATCCTTTTTATTACCCTTGCCTTTTGGTTTTAAGGGCTATTGGCTTTTTGCTCTTGCCTCTTGGTTTTAAGAGCTTTGGCTTTTTCTGCTTGCTTTTTCTTTTTCTTTCTTTTTTTTTTTCTGCAAGCTTTGTTCTTTGCTGCTTTTTCTTACTTCAAGAATCATTTTTATGTTCTTTCAGATTATCAATAACATGTCTCATGTTCATCATTCTTTCAAGAGCCAACATATTTAACAGTCTTAAGCAACAAATTCAAAAGACATATGCACTGTTCAAGCATTCATTCAGAAGACAGAAAGCATTGCCACCACATTTAACTAATTAGAATTTCTCTTATTAAAACTCGAAATTTTATTGCCTCTTATTCAAAAGATCTACTACTTTATTCATGTTTGCTGATGATGAGAAAAATAAATTATAGCTTAATTGGAGATAAAATCAAAATAGATACTAATTACTACTATATGACTCCTAAGGTAAACTTCTATAAGGACACTGTCACAGAGTTAAGGCATAAATTGGAAATTAACAACCTTTATTCTGGGGGAACGGGGGTTCCTCTGATCCTTGGGGTGCTTGGTCCTACAAGAGAAGACTTTTGGCGCTTCAATTCCCTTAAGTCACGCCCCTTCTCCTCTTGTTCTTTAAACATATAGGTCAGCATTTGACTGTGTTCCTTCTGTTCTTTTATTATTTGCTCCATAGCTTCCCGTATCTTGGTAACAGACGTCTCAAGATACTCCCAGTATTCAGAATGAGGGATTTCTGGGAGGAATTCCTGTGCTCTCTTCTTGATGGGATCCTCCTGTGCTTGTTGTTTTTCCATTGATGCTTTGTGATTGGCTTTTCAATTAGGATATACTCAGTTATTCCCATCCTTACTCCAGCGTCCTTGCAGAGCAGAGAAATCACGCTTGGATAAGCCAACCTGGCCTCTTTTGAATTTTTGTTAGCAATTTTGTAGAGTTCAGTTGAAATCAGCTGATGAACCTCCACTTCCTTTCCCATCATGATGCAATGGATCATCACTGCTCTTTTAACTGTGACTTCAGAACGGTTGCTAGTAGGCAACAGAGAACGCCCAATGAAGTCCAGCCATCCTCTGGCGACTGGTTTGAGATCCTCTCTCTTGAGTTGATTTGGGACACCCTTTGTGTTGGTGGTCCACCTGGCTCCAGGGATACATATGTCCTCTAGAATCTTATCCAGGTCAATGTCTGCTCTCATCATCCTCCTGTTGAAGGAGTCTGGATCATCCTTTAGCTGAGGTAGCTTTAAGATCTCTCTGATCTTGTCAGGGGTGGTATGAACAATCTTTCCTCTGACCATGGTCCGAAATTCATAGAAGGCAGTTCCAGATAGTTTTTGCTTGTCAGTCTGCCACATATTAGCATAGAACTCCTGGACCATGTTCCTTCCTACTTTCGTTTCAGGATTAGCTAGGACTTCCCAGTTCCTGATTCGAATTTGCTCCTGGATCTCCGGATATCCATCTTCTTTCAGATCGAATCTAACTTCCGGGATCACTGATCTCAGACTCATTATTTTAAGATAATGGTCTGAATGTTCTTTAGATAAGAACTTCCCTTGATTCCAAAGTGATTTTGGAACGCTCTCTTTCTTGCCTCTTGGAGTGGGTTGTTTTCCTTTAGGAGCCATGATCTTAGTGATCTCGGATAAACACACCAAACTTAGAGGTTTGCTTGTCCTCAAGCAAAAGAAAAGAAAGGAGAGGGATAGAAGGAGAGCTAGGTGCAATTGTTGATGGAGGAGGAGGGAGGTCGAACCCAAATTTAAAGGGATGGGGGGGTGGGTTTTCGAAAAATTGGAAAAGATAAGATAAAAAAATTGAGTTGAAAAAGATAAGATAGAAGATATAGTTTAATTTTGAAGAGATATGATAGATTTTTGAAAAAGATAAATCTGAATTTTGAAAAAGATAATATAGAGATTTGAAAAAGATATAGATTAGTTGAAAAGAATTTTAAGTGAAAAAGATAGATTTGTTTTGAAAAAAGATTTGAAAAGAGTTGGATTGAATTTGGAAAGAGGGATTTTTAGAAATTAAGGATTTTAGAAATCAGGGTTCATGTAAAAATCATGCATTGAAACATAAAATTTGAAATTAGAATGGAAATACGTGTGGAAAAAATGAATTTGGCTCCTCCCTGCCTTCCTGGCATTTGAACGCCCAAACACTGCCTGTTTTGGGCGTTCAACGCCCAAATGCTGCTCTCCTGGGCATTCAACGCCCAGCTGCTGCCATTACTGGCGTTCAACGCCCAGTGGGTGCCCCTTTCTGGCGTTGAACGCCCAGATTGCTACCATTACTGGCGTTCAACGCCCAGTGGATGCCCATTTTGGGCGTTGAACGCCCAAAATATACTTTTATTGGCGTTTTCTTGCTAGTGAGCTCTTTTTCTTTGTTTTGTGTGCCGAGGTCTTCTGTAAATGATTATTTACCTTGTTGTCAATGAACTCTATATAAACAAATAAAAATAGAAATAGGGCAAAATGCTTAGAGGATTGTTGCCCCATGGCTGGGTTGCCTCCCAGCAAGCGCTTCTTTATTGTCTTTAGCTGGACCTTGCTGAGCTTTTTAATCTAGCTTCAGCCTTGAGCATTCTTGCTCAATGTTGCCTTCAAGATAATGCTTGATTCTCTGTCCATTGACAATGAACTTCTTATCAGAATCAATATCTTGAAGCTCCACATAACCATATGGTGATACACTTGTAATCACGTTTGGTCCCCTCCACCGGGATTTCAGTTTCCCGGGGAATAGCCTGAGTCTAGAGTTAAACAACAGGACCTTCTGTCCTGGTTCAAAGATTCTAGATGACAGCTTTCTGTCATGCCATTTTTTTTACTTTTCTTTATAAAGCTTGGCATTTTCGAAAGCTGTGAATCTGAATTCCTCTAACTCATTTAGCTGGAGCAATCGTTTTTCTCCTGCTAATTTGGCATCAAGGTTTAGGAATCTGGTTGCCCAGTAGGCTTTATGTTCCAGTTCCACGGGCAGGTGACATGCCTTACCATACACGAGTTGGTATGGAGATGTCCCTATGGGGGTCTTGAATGCTGTCCTGTAAGCCCACAGAGCATCATCCAAGCTCCGTGCCCAATCCTTTCTACGGGTATTTACTGTCCGTTCCAGGATTCTCTTTAATTCTCTGTTAGAGACTTCAGCTTGCCCATTGGTTTATGGATGATATGGAGTGGCCACCTTGTGGCGAATTCCATACCGAACCATGGCAGAGTAAAGCTGTTTATTGCAAAAGTGAGTGCCCCCATCACTGATTAGTACACTAGGGACACCAAACCTGCTAAAGATATGTTTCTGGAGGAACTTCAGCACTGTTTTAGTATCATTGGTGGGTGTGGCAATAGCCTCAACCCATTTTGATACATAGTCAACTGCCACCAGAATATAAGTGTTTGGGTATGATGGTGGGAAAGGTCCCATGAAGTCAATTCCCCATACGTCAAACAACTCAATTTCCAAGATTCCTTGTTGAGGCATGGCATAACCATGAGGCAGATTACCAGCTCTTTGGCAACTGTCACAATTACGTACAAACTCTCGGGAATCTTTATAGAGTGTGGGCCAATAGAAGCCACATTGGAGGACCTTGGTGGCTGTTCGCTCACCTCCGAAATGGCCTCCATATTGAGATCCGTGGCAATGCCATAGGATCCTCTGTGGTTCTTCTCTAGGCACACACCTACGGATAATTCCGTCTGCACATCTCTTAAAGAGATAAGGTTCATCCCACAAGTAATACTTTGCATCAGTAATTAATTTCTTCTTTTGTATCCTGTTGTACTCCTTGGGTATGAACCTTGCAGCTTTATAGTTTGCAATATCGGCAAACCATGGTGCTTCCTGAATGGCAAATAAATGCTCATCAGGAAACGTCTCAGAGATCTCAAGAGAGGGGAGGGACGTCCCTTCTACTGGCTCTATCCGGGAAAGATGATCAGCCACTTGGTTCTCTGTCCCTTTTCTGTCTCTTATTTCTATATCAAACTCTTGCAGAAGCAACACCCATCTGATGAGCCTGGGTTTTGAATCCTGCTTTGTGAGTAGATATTTTAGAGCAGCATGATCAGTATACACAATCACTTTTGATCCTACTAAGTATGACCTGAACTTGTCAATGGCGTAAACCACTGCAAGTAATTCTTTTTTTGTGGTTGTGTAATTTTTCTGGGCATCATTTAGGACGCGACTGGCGTAATAAATGACATGCAGAAGCTTATCATGCCTCTGTCCCAACACTGCACCAATGGCGTGATCACTGGCATCACACATTAGCTCAAATGGTAATGTCCAGTCTGGTGTAGAAATGACTGGTGCTGTGACCAGCTTAGCTTTCAGCATTTCGAACGCCTGCAGGCACTCTGTGTTAAACACAAATGGCGTGTCCACAGCTAGCAGATTGCTTAGAGGTTTTGCGATTTTTGAAAAATCCTTTATAAACCTCCTATAGAATCCTGCATGCCCCAGAAAGCTTCTGATTGCCTTAACATTGGCAGGTGGTGGTAATTTTTCAATTACCTCTATTTTTGCTTGATCCACCTCTATTCCCTTGTTTGAGATTTTATGCCCAAGGACAATTCCTTCAGTCACCATGAAGTGACACTTTTCCCAGTTTAAAACTAGGTTGGTCTCTTGGCATCTTTTCAGAACAAGTTTCAGGTGATCAAGACAGGAGCTGAATGAGTCTCCATATACTGAGAAGTCATCCATGAAGACTTCCAGAAAATTTTCCACCATATCAGAGAAAATAGAGAGCATGCATCTCTGGAAGGTTGCAGGCGCATTACATAGCCCAAATGGCATCCTTCTATAAGCAAACACTCCGGATGGACATGTGAATGCTGTTTTCTCTTGATCCTGGGGATCTACTGCAATCTGGTTATAGCCTGAGTAGCCATCCAAAAAGCAGTAATAATCATGACCTGCTAATCTTTCTAGCATCTGGTCTATAAATGGTAAAGGAAAATGATCCTTTCTGGTGGCTGTATTGAGCCTTCTGTAGTCAATACACATGCGCTACCCTGTAACTGTTCTCGTAGGAACCAGTTCATTCTTTTCATTATGAATCACTGTCATGCCTGCCTTTTTTGGGACGAATTGGACAGGGCTCACCCAGGGGCTATCAGAAATAGGATAAATAATCCCAGCCTCTAGTAATTTGGTGACCTCTTTCTGCACCACTTCCTTCATGGCTGGATTTAGCCGCCTCTGTGGTTGAACCACTGGTTTGGCATTATCCTCCAATAGGATTTTGTGTATGCATCTAGCTAGGCTTATGCCCTTAAGGTCACCTATGGACCACCCAAGAGCTGTCTTGTGTGTCCTTAGCACTTGAATAAGTGCTTCCTCTTCCTGTAAATTCAAAGCAGAGCTTATGATCACTGGAAAAGTACCACCTTCTCCCAGAAATGCATATTTCAAGGATGGTGGTAATGGCTTGAGCTCGGGTTTAGGAGGTCTTTCTTCTTTCAGAAGAAAGTTCAGAGGCTCTTTCATGTCCTCTAAATCCTCCAAATCAGGCTGAACATCTTTAAAGATGTCTTCCAACTCTGATTCGAGACTCTCAGCCATGTTGATCTCTTCTACCAAAGAGTCAATAAGATCAACTTTCATGCAGTCTGTTGATGTGTCTGGATGCTGCATGGCTTCGACAGCGTTCAACTTGAACTCATCATCATTGACTCTCAGGGTTATTTCCTCCTGTTGGACGTCAATGAGGGATCGTCCAGTTGCTAGGAAGGGTCTTCCTAGAATGAGAGTAGCACTCTTGTGCTCCTCCATCTCCAGCACAACAAAGTCCGTGGGAAAGGCGAATGGCCCAACTCTGACAATCATGTCTTCAATCACGCCTGATGGGTATTTAGTAGAACCATTAGCAAGTTGGAGACATATCCGGGTTGGTTTAACTTCTTCAGTTAAGCCAAGCTTTCTGATAGTGGATGCAGGTATTAGGTTGATGCTTGCCCCAAGATCGCATAAAGCTGTCTTGGTGCAATTACCTTCTAATATGCATGGTATCAGAAAACTCCCAGGGTCTTTAAGCTTTTCAGGGAAGCTTTTCAGAATGACTGCACTGCATTCTTCAGTGAGGAGAACTCTTTCTGTTTCTCTCCAATCCTTCTTATGACTCAGATCTCTTTCATGAACTTGGCATAAGAAGGTATTTGCTCAAGTGCTTCTGCAAATGGAATCTTTATTTCAAGAGTCCTGAGATAATCTGCAAAGCGAGCAAATTGCTTATCCTGCTCCTCTTTCCGGAGTTTTTGAGGATAAGGTATCTTGGCTTTATATTCTTCAACCTTAGTTGCTGCAGGTTTATTGCCTACAGAAGTGGTTGAAGAATCCTTTTTAGAGGGGTTGTTATCAGTATTTATGTGTGTCTGATCCCTCACTTGCGATTGAGTGCCAGAGTTAGAAGCTGGAGTGAAACTGGATGCCAGCTCCTTGTCTGCTCCTGGCGTCTGAACGCCAGAACTGTGCCCATTTTGGGCGTTCAGCGCCAGATCTTGCCCATTTTGGGCGTTCAACGCCAGATCCTTGCCCATTTCTGGCGTTGAACGCCAGTCCTGCCTTGTTTCTGGCGTTGAACGCCAGTCCTGCCTTGTTTCTGGCGTTGAACGCCAGTCCTGAGCAAGGTCTGGGCGTTCAGCGCCAGCCTTCCACCAATTTTCTGGCGTTTTAGCGCCAAAATTATTTTTCCCTGGGCTCTTATTGTCCTCAGGTGAATCTTTGGTGGGTTGCTCATTTCTTGACTTTTTGCTGCCTTGAGGTGAGATATTCAATGTCTTCCCACTTCTTAATCGAACTGCTTGGCATTCTTCTGTTATTTGCCTTGACAGCTGCTGCTTTGTTTGCTTAAACTGTTCTTCCATATGTATATTAGCCATCCTTGTCTCTTGTAGTCTATCTTTGAATTCGGCTAACTGCCTTGTTAGGAAGTCCAATTGCTGATTGAATTCAGCAGCTTGTTCTACAGGACTGAGTTCAGCAGTTGTTGTTTTAACCTCTTCTTTCATGGAAGGGTCACTGCTTAGATACAGATGCTGATTCCTGGCAACTGAATCAATGAGCTCTTGAGCCTCTTCAATTGTCTTTCTCATGTGGATAGATCCACCAGCTGAGTAATCTAGAGACATCTGAGCTCCTTCTGCAAGCCCATAGTAGAAGATGTCTAACTGAACCCACTCGGAGAACATTTCAGAGGGGCATTTTTGTAGCATCTCTCTGTATCTCTCCTAGGCATCATAAAGAGATTCATTATCTCCTTGCTTGAAGCCTTGGATGTCCAGCCTTAGCTGTGTCATCCTTTTTGGAGGGAAATATTGATTCAGGAATTTTTCTATCAGCTGTTTCCATGTCATTATGCTGGCCTTAGGTTGGTTATTTAACCACCTCTTGGCTTAATCTTTTACAGCAAATGGAAACAGTAATAGTCTGTAGACATCCTGATCTATTTTCTTATCATGTACTGTGTCAGCAATTTGTAAAAATTGTGCCAGAAACTCTGTAGGTTCTTCCTGTGGAAGACTGGAATACTGGCAGCTTTGCTGCACCATGATAATGAGCTGAGGATTCAACTCAAAGCTACTGACTCCAATGGAGGGTATGTAGATACTACTCCTATATGAAGCAGTAGAGGGGTTAGAATATGACCCCAGAGTCCTCCTGGACTGTTCATTTCCACTTAGGTCCATGATGGAGAAAGGGGAGATGATGTAAAATAGAGAAAATATTTTTATTTATTTATTTATTAATTTATTTCGAAAATAAAATAATTCAAAATAAAATAAATAAAAATGAGTAAAAGATTTTCGAAAAAGTGAGGAGAGAGAAAGTGGTTAGGAGATTTTGAAAAAGATATGATGATTTTTGAAAAAGGTTTTAAATTTTGAAATAAAAATCTGAAATTTTTTTTTAAAGGAGAGAGAAAAACAATAAGATAACACAGGATTTAAAATTTTTAGGTCTGAGATTCCTTATTTTCGAAAATTTTTTTTTGGGGGGGGGGGAACAACAAGGAACACCAAACTTAAAAATTTTAAGATCAAGACACAAGGAAAACTTAAGGACACTTTGGAGATTCACAAGAACACGAGAACACAAAGGAAGAACACCAAACTTAAAATTTTTAGAAAACCAAAATAAATTTTCAAAAAACACAGAAAAATCAACAAGAAAACACCAAACTTAAAGTTTGGCACAGGATTTAATAGAAAAATTATTTTTTTGAAAAATATTTTTTAAAAAAAGAAAATAAGGATTCTAAGATTCTAACACAACAATAAAAAGAGACTCTAAACAAAAAAAGAAAACTTTTCCTAATCTAAGCAACAAAATAAACCGTCAGTTGTTCAAACACGAACAATCCCCGGCAACGGCGCCAAAAACTTGGTGCACAAATTGTGAATCACACTTTCACAACTCGTACCACTGACCAGCAAGTGCACTGGGTCGTCCAAGTAATACCTCACGTGAGTAAGGGTCGAATCCCACGGAGATTGTTGGTTTGAAGCAATCTATGGTTATCTTGTAAATCTTAGTCAGGAAGTCAATTATGTTTATCAGTTGAATTGCAAATAAACAAGAGAGCATGGATTAAAGGTTACTTGTTATGCAGTAATGGAGAATATGTTGGAGTTTTGGAGATGCCTTGTCTTCTGAATCTCTGCTTTCCTCTGTCTTCTTGTTCACACACGCACGTCCTCCTATGGCAAGCTGTGTGTTGGTGGATCACCGTTGTCAATGGCTACCTTCCATCCTTCCAGTGAAAACTACGCTCACGCGCTCTGTCACAGCACGGCTAATCACCGGTTGGTTCTCGATCCGGTTGGAATAGAATCCCTTGATTCCTTTGCGTTTGTCACTAACGCCCAGCCTTCAGGAGTTTGAAGCTCGTCACAGTCATTCAATCCTTGAATCCTACTCGGAATACCACGGACAAGGTTTAGACTTTCTGGATTCTCATGAATACCGCCATCTAATCTAGCTTATACCATGAAGATTCTGATTAAGAGATCTAAGAGATACTCATTCAATCTAATATAGAACGGAGGTGGTTGTCAGGCACACGTTCATGGGTTGAGAATGGTGATGAGTGTCACAGATCATCACCTTCATCACAGTTAAGCGCGAATGAACATCTTAGATAGGAACAAGCGTGTTTGAATAGAAAACAGAAATACTTGCATTAATTCATCGAGACACAGCAGAGCTCCTCACCCCCAACAATGGAGTTTAGAGACTCATGCCGTCAAAGAGTACAAAGTTCAGATCTAAAATGTCATGAGATACAAAAGAAGTCTCTAAAAGTTATTTAAATACTAAACTAGTAGCCTAGGTTTACAAAAAATGAGTAGACTATGATGGGTGATGCAGAGATCCACTTCTGGGGCCCACTTGGTGTGTGCTGGGACTGAGATTTAAGCAAGTCACATGCAGAGGCCATTTGTGGAGTTGAACGCCAGTTTTTGTGCCAGTTTGGGCGTTCAACTCTAGCTTTTGATCCTTTTCTGGCGCTGGACGCCAGAATTGGGCAGAGAACTGGCGTTGAACGCCAGTTTACGTCGTCTATTCTTGTGCAAAGTATGGACTATTATATATTTATAGAAAGCCCTGGATGTCTACTTTCTAAAGCAATTGGAAGAATGCCATTTCGAGTTCTGTAGCTCCAGAAAATCTACTTTGAGTGCAGGGAGGTCAGAATCCAACAGCATCAGCAGTCCTTTTTCAGCCTGAATCAGATTTTTGCTCAGCTCCTTCAATTTCAGCCAGAAAAATACCTGAAATTACAGAAAAACATACAACTCATAGTAAAGTCCAGAAAATATAAATTTTTCCTAAAAACTAATGAAAATAGACTAAAAACTAACTAGAACATACTCAAAACTATATGAAATTAACCCCAAAAAGCGTATAAAATATCCGCTCATCAGTTATCTATCTATATTTATACTATGATTTCCTATTGAGTTTGGCAAAAACAAACAATAGAATTCCAACCAATCCAGGATAAAATCTTAGGGATAAGGTAAGAAAATATAGCAATACAACCAAAATCCAAAGATTTGAAATGAGATTTTCAAACTAACAACCAAGCAACTTGCAAGAAGATATAATATAAGAGATAAAAACATAGAATTGAGCGATCGAACCCCTCACCGGATGTGTTTCACTCTATACGCTCAGTGTTTAGGGTTTAATCACTCAATTCTCCTTTAATCATGCTTTTCAAAGATTTGCAAGTCATCTAACAATCAACTAATATTTGATGCATGAAAAACAATTATCATGAGGTCTTTTGAGGGTTGTAATGGGGCTAGGGTTAAGGTAAGATCAATATGTTCAAGTAGACATAGTGAATTAGATCTTTGATTAGCTCAAGTGCCACCTAATCCTATGTCATCCTATATACACACAACAAAACAACCTAACTACCCATTTATCTTCTATCTCACATTTACTCATGCATTTTCTTTCCGCAACACAAACATATGCATCCTTTATTCACATTTTTATTTCATATGCTTTTATGCATAAAACTTAATTTGATTTTTTTTTTATAAACAATGGTCAAGCTGAAATTTCAAATAGAGAGCTCAAGAGAATCCTTGAGAAGACTGTTGGAAACTCAAGAAAAGATTGGTCCAAGAAGCTAGATGATGCACTATGGACCTATAGAATAGCTTTCAAGACACCTATTGGCATGTCTCCATACCAATTGGTGTTTGGAAAAGCTTGTCATCTACTAGTGGAGCTTGAACATAGAGCATTTTGGGCTCTAAAGATGTTGAACTTTGATAATCAAGCTGCTGGGGAAAGAAGGCTACTACAACTCAATGAGCTAGAAGAATTCAGATCCCAAGCATATGAGAATGCCAAGATCTACAAGGAGAAAGCAAAAAATGGCATGATCGAAAGCTAGCAAGAAGAGAGTTTGTAGAAGGTCAAAAAGTGCTCCTATACAATTCAAAGCTCAAGTTCTTCCTAGGAAAGCTAAAGTCAAGATGGTATGGACCCTTCACAATCCTTAAGGTCTCTCCCTATGGTCATGTAGAGCTTGTGGAGGATAAGACACAGAGGACTTTCACTGTCAATGGCCACAGGGTCAAGCACTACTTGGGGAACTCATGGATGAGCAGAGAGTGAGCTACCACCTCAACTAAGGAAGAAAGAACGTCAAGCTAGTGACGTTAATGAAGCGCTAGTTGGGAGGCACCCCAACACTTATATCCTTTCATTTTTCCTGTTTTCTATAAGTAGTTTATGATTGTGAACTTAGGTAGTTTAATTTTCAGTCTCAAGTGTTAGTTAATTAGTTGATAGTTCTTTGGTTTATTTTTAGTTTACTAGAAGTGCAATGTTGCATGATACACTAATTGAGGTAGATTAATTGGGCTGAGAACTAGCTAAAATGCTAAGTTTGGTGTGGCCATTAACCCACTTAATTTAGGCTTACAAAAAATTGTATTGATTTAAATCTGGAAGTAAGCCCAAAAATTAAGTTTGGTGTGGCCACCACCATAGAAAATTCACACACCAAGCCCAACATGGTTTAAGTTTGAAAGCATTTAGTAAATTGGTGGGTGCATAAAAGGCTACTTTATTGTGTACGAAGGGGATGGAAGTGGAAGAGTGTGAATGAATTAAATTTATTCCACCCATTATCTACACATTAAAGTCCAATGATGAAACCAATTTACCATATGCAATGGATTTAAGTTTGGTGTCCCAAAAGATACTCATCAATTTCATTTTAATTGCATTTTAATTGGGGGAATGTGAAGCAATTTTTTATCATTACTGATGGGGTTTTCGGATTGAATTTTCAGGAAAAGGTGGGGCCCACATGATTGATAGCTCATTGAGTCAAGGAGTCAAAGTGTACTTGCACTTTGGAACTCAAACACCTGATGAAAGCTAAAAGGGTAGGGGTTGGCGCCTCTTCCCACGCTAGGAACCACTCCCAAGTGAAAAAACATTGAATTATTTTTACTTCCCACCTTCCAGATTCTCTTTCTCACCTCTATAAAAGTCACTCACCTTTCCACTTTTCCCCACACTTCAAAACCCAACCTCACAACCGAAACAATCCTCTGCACTCCCTCTCCTCTTTTTTTTCTTTTCTTTACTATTCTCCTTCTCTTGATTGGGACAATCAAGTCCTAAGTTTGGTGTTGGATCAAACCCTTATTTTGCTCTCCTTCTTTGCTTCTTTCTTCAACCTTTCTTCAACCCTTCAAACCCTCTTTTCTCACTTCAATGGCACCACCAAGAGCCTCCTCATCAAAGAAAAGAAAGACCAAGGAAACTACCTCCAGACTCTCAAGATTCAATGAATACAAGTTCCTCTAATCATTCAACCAAAACCAATTCTATGGTTGGGTGAGTGAGAGGACAATCATTCCGGAGGTGGGCTTCCAACTTAGAAGAAATGAACATTCAGAGATTAATTGAGAAATCAACAACAGAGGATGCGCTATCTTGTGCAACCCACCAAAGAAGGTGGTGGATAGTTTGGTTAAGGAATTTTATGCTAATGCTGTGCCATAGCCTGGGTATCCCTTTGACTATCTAAGCTATGTGAGCGGGAAAACAATTGATTATAGCCCCCGCTAGCATAGATGGAATGTTAATGGTGAAGCAAACAAACTCCACCCGGAGCTATGAAGAGAGGGTGAAGCAACAAGAACCTAGCTTTGAAGAGATCCTGAATGAAATCTGTGTTCTGAATGTGCAATGGATCAATGACAAGATGGAAGGCCCAATCAGCTGAGGAGAAGAGATTTGAGCCCCCATGCTAGAGGGTGGCTAGACTTTGTGAGGAGATTCCTTAACCCCACTTCCAACACTTCAGAGGTGACCTTGGAGAGAGCAGTACTTATATACAGCTGGTGCACGAAATTGTGATCATTAATGGCGCCAACAACTTGGTACGCACAATTGTAATCTCAACTCTTTATCACAACTTCGCACAACTAACCAGCAAGTTCACTGGGTCGTCCAAGTAAAAAACCTTACGTGAGTAAGGGTCGATCCCACGGAGATTGTCGGCCTGAAGCAAGCTATGGTCACCTTGTAAATCTCAGTCAGGCGGATTTAAATGGGTGTGGTGAATTGATAATAAAAATATAAATAAAATATAAACTGGGATAGAGATACTTATGTAATTCATTGGTGAGAATTTCAGATAAGCGTATAGAGATGCTTTCGTTCCTCCTGAACCTCTGCTTTCCTGCTGTCTTCATCCAATCATTCCTACTCCTTTCCATGGAAAGCTTTATGTAGGGCATTACCGTTGTCAATGGCTACATCCCATCCTCTCTGTGAAAATGGTCCAATGCACTGTCACTGCATGGCTAATCATCTGTCGGTTCTCGATCATACTGGAATAGGATTTACAACCCTTTTGCGTCTGTCACTACGCCCAGCACTCGCGAGTTTGAAGCTCGTCACAGCCATCCCTTCCCAAATCCTACTCGGAATACCACAGACAAGGTTTAGACTTTTCGGATCTCAGGAATGGCCGTCCATGGGTTCTAACTTATACCACGAAAATTCTAATATCTCGGACTCGGTCCTCTGTATTAGATATCTAAGAGATATTTATTTTAGCTTGTTTGCATGTAGAATAGAAGTGTTTGTCAAGCACGCGTTCATAAGTGAGAATGATGATGAGCGTCACATAATCATCACATTCATCATGTTCTTGGGTGCGAATGGATATCTTAGAATAGGAATAAGCTTGAATTGAATAGAAACACAATAGTACTTTGTATTAATTCATGAGGAACAGCAGAGCTCCACACCTTAATCTATGGTGTGTAGAAACTCTACCGTTGAAAATACATAAGTGATGAAGGTTCAGGCATGGCCGAATGGCCAGCACCCAAACGTGATCTAAAGATGAAACTAAAGATGTAAATACAATAGTAAAAAGTCCTATTTATGCTAAACTAGTTACTAGGGTTTAAAGAAATGAGTAAATGATGTAGAAATCTACTTCCGGGGCCTACATGGTGTGTGCTTGGGCTGAGCATTGAGATTTACACGTGTAGAGGCTTCTCTTGGAGTTGAACACCAGTTTGTAACCTGTTTCTGGCGTTTAACTCCACTTTGCAACCTGTTTCTGGCGTTTAACTCCAGAATGCAGCATGGAACTGGCGTTGAATGCCAGTTTGCGTCGTCTAAACTCGTGCAAAGTATGGACTATTATATATTGAGAGCGCGCCATTTGGAGTTCTGTAGCTCCAGAAAATCCACTTTGAGTGCAGGGAGGTCAGAATCCAACAGCATCTGCAGTCCTTCTTCAACCTCTGAATCTGATTTTTGCTCAAGTCCCTCAATTTCAGCCAGAAATTACCTGAAACCACACAAAAACACACAAACTCATAGTAAAGTCCAGAAATGTGAATTTTATTTAAAAACTAATAAAAATATACTAAAAACTAACTAAATCATACTAAAAACTATGTAAAAATAATGCCAAAAAGCGTATAAATTATCCGCTCATCACAACACCAAACTTAAATTGTTGCTTGTCCCCAAGCAACTGAAAATCAAATAGGATAAAAAGAAGAGAATATACTATAGATTCCAAAATATCAATGAAACTTAGCTCCAATCAGATGAGCGGGACTTGTAGCTTTTTGCCTCTTGAATAGTTTTGACATCTCACTTTATCCATTGAAGTTCAGAATGATTGGCATCTATAGGAACTCAGAGTTCAGATAGTGTTATTGATTCTCCTAGTTCAGTATGTTGATTCTTAAACACAGCTACTTTATGAGTCTTGGTCGTGGCCCTAAGCACTTTGTTTTCCAGTATTACCACCGGATACATAAATGCCACAGACACATAATTGGGTGAACCTTTTCAGATTGTGACTCAGCTTTGCTAAATTCCCCAATTAGAGGTGTCCAGAGTTCTTAAGAACACTCTTTTTTTTTTTGCTTTGGATCTTGACTTTAACCGCTCAGTCTCAAGTTTTCACTTGACACCTTCACGCCACAAGCACATGGTTAGGGACAGCTTGGTTTAGCCGCTTAGACCAGGATTTTATTCCTTTAGGTCCTCCTATCCACTGATGCTCAAAGCCTTGGATCCTTTTTATTACCCTTGCCTTTTGGTTTTAAAGGCTATTGGCTTTTTGCTCTTGCCTTTTGGTTTAAAGAGCTTTTGACTTTTCCTGCTTGCTTTTTCTTTTTCTCTTTTTTTTTTGCCATATTTTTTTTTCTGCAAGCTTTTGTATTCACTGCTTTTTCTTGCTTCAAGAATCATTTTTATGATTTTCAGATTATCAAATAACATTTCTCCTTTTCATCATTCTTTCAAGAGCCAACATATTTAACATTCATAAACATCAAATTCAAAAGACATATGCACTGTTCAAGCATACATTCAGAAAACAAAAAGTATTGCCACCACATCAAAATAATTAAACTAGTTTCAAGGATGAATTCGAAACCATGTACTTCTTGTTCTTTTGTTTTTAGAACAGTTTTCATTTAAGAGAGGTGATGGATTCATATTCATAACTTTAAGGCATAGACACTTAGACACTAGTGATCATATAGTAAAGACACAAACATAAATAAAACATAAAGCATAATAAATGAAAAACAGAAAGTAAGAACAAGGAGATTAAGGAACGGGTCCACCTTAGCGAGGGTGGCGTCTTCCTCTTCTTGAAGAACCAATGGTTCTCTTGAGCTCCTCTATGTCTCTTCCTTGTCTTTGTTGCTCCTCCCTCATAGCTCTTTGATCTTCTCTAATTTCATAGAGGATGATGGAATGCTCTTGGTGCTCCACCCTTAGTTGTCCCATATTGGAACTTAATTCTCCTAGGGAGGTGTTGATTTGCTCCCAATAGTTTTGTGGAGGAAAGTGCATCCCTTGAGGCATCTCAGGGATTTCATGGTGAGAAATTTCCTCATGTTCTTGTTGAGGTCCATAAGTGGACTCTCTTGTTTGCTCCATCTTTTTCTTAGTGATGAGCTTTTGAGATGAATCTCTCCATCTCCCATGACTCAAAGGTGGAAGCTTTCGCCTTCCCTTTCCTCTTTCTAGAGGTTTCTCTGGCCTTAGGTGTCATAAATGGTTATGAAAAAACAAAAAGCAATGCTTTTACCACACCAAACATAAAAGGTTTGCTCGTCCCCGAGCAAAAGAAGAAAGGAAGTAGTAGAAGAAGAAGAAAATGGAGGAGATGGAGGTGTGTGAATGGTTCGGCCACTGGGGGTTTAAGGTGGTTATGATGTGTGAAAAGGAAGGACTGATGGTTTGAATTTGAGTGGGTGGGTGTAGGTGGGGGTATGATGGTTTTGGAGAGGAATTGGAGGTGATTGGTGGAGGTTATTTTGGGGAAGAATGTTGTGGAAAGGTGTGAAGAGGAGAGAAGAAGAGGTGGGGATCCTGTGGGGTCCACAGATAAAGTGGGGTCAAGGACTTAGCATCCCTGCTCTAATTAGGCGTTTAAAACGCCCTTGCTGTGCAATCTTGGCGTTTAACGCCAGACTGCTGCCTGTTTCTGGCGTTAAACGCCCAAATATAGCTTGTTTCTAACATTTAATGCCAGGCAGATGCTTGTTTCTGGCGTTTAAATGCCAAACTGCTCTCCTCCAGGGTGTGCTGTTTTCAATGCTATTTTTCATTCTATTTTTAATTTTTCAGTAGTTTTTGTGACTTCACATGATCATCAACCTAATAAAACACGAAATAACAAAAAGAAAATAAAATAAATATGATTTAATAACATTGGGTTGCCTCCCAACAAGCGCTTCTTTAGTGTCAATAGCATGACAGTGAGCTCTCAGGGAGCCTCACAGATAATCAGAGCAATGTTGGAACCTCCCAACACCAAACTTAGAGTTTGGTTGTGGCCTCCCAACATGAAACTTAGAGTTCGACTCTGGGGGCTTTGGTTGACTCTGCAGTGAGAGAAGCTTTTCATGCTTCCTCTCCATGGTTACAGAAGGAGATCCTTGAGTTTCAAACACAAGGTTGTCCTCATTCAGTTGGAGGACCAACTCTCCTCTGTCCACATCAATCATAGCTCTTGCTGTGGCTAGGAAGGGTCTTCCAAGGATGATGGATTCATCTTCATCCTTCCCAGTGTCTAGGATTATGAAATCAGCAGGGATGTAAAGGCCTTCAACCTTTACTAACACATCCTCTACTTGTCCATAAGCCTATTTTCTTGAGTTGTCTGCCATCTCTAATCAGATTCTGGCAGCTTGGACCTCAAAGATCCCAAGTTTCTTGATGAGCGGATATTTTATATGCTTTTTGGGGTTAATTTCATATAGTTTTTAGTATGTTTTAGTTAGTTTTTAGTTTATTTTCATTATTTTCTAGGAAAAATTCATATTTCTGGACTTTACTATGAGTTTGTGTGTTTTTTTGTAATTTCAGGTATTTTCTGGCTGAAATTGAGGGAGCTGAGCAAAAATCTGATTCGGCTGAAAAAGGACTGCTGATGCTGTTGGATTCTGACCTCTCTGCACTCGGAATGGAATTTCTGGAGCTACATGAGTCCCAATGGCGCGCTTCCAATTGTGTTGGAAAGTAGACATCCAGGGCTTTCCAGCAATATATAATAGTCCATACTTTGCTCAAGGATAGACGACGTAAACTGGCGTTCAACACCAGTTCCATGTTGCAGCCTGGCGTCCAACGCCAGAAACAAGTTACAAGTTAGAGTTCAATGCCAGAAATAGGTTACAACCTGGCGTTGAACGCCCAAAACAGCCCATCCACGTGAGAAGCTTAAGTCTCAGCCCCAGCACACACCAAGTGGGCCCCAAAAGTGGATTTCTACACCATCTATCATAGTTTACTCATTTTCTGTAAACCTAAGTTACTAGTTTAGTATTTAAACAACTTTTAGAGATTTATTTTATATCTCATGACATTTTAGATCGAAACTTTGTACCTTTTAATGGCATGAGTCTCTAAACTCCATTGTTGGGGGTGAGGAGCTCTGCTGTGTCTTGATGAACTAATGCAAGTATTTCTGTTTTCCATTCAAACATGCGTGTTCCTATCTAAGATATTCATTCACACTTCAATATGAATGTGATGAACGTGAAAATCATCATCATTCTTCCACGAACGCGTGCCTGACAACCACTTACGTTCCGCTGTAGAATGAATGAATATCTCTTAGATCTCTTAATCGGAATCTTCGTGGTATAAGCTAGATTGATGGCAGCATTCAAGAGAATCCGGAAAGTCTAAACCTTGTCTGTGGTATTCCGAGTAGGATTCAGGGATTGAATGACTGTGACGACCTTCAAACTCGCGAGTGCTGGGCATAGTGACAGACGCAAAAGGATAGTAAATCCTATTCTGGTACGATTGAGAACCTGCAGATGATTAGCCGTGCGGTGACAGCGCACCTGGACCCTTTTCACTGGAAGGATGGATGGTAGCCATTGACAACGGTGATCCACCAACACATAGCTTGCCATAGGAGGACATGCGTACGTGAATCGAAAACAGAGGAAAGCAGAATTTCAGAAGACAAAGCATCTCAAAAACTCCAACATATTCTCCATCATCGCATACAAGTATAATTTGTGTTCTGCCCTTTTATTCCTTGCAATCAAATTTGATAAGTGAATTATTTTATTGTTTTCCTGACTAAGAGTTACAAGATAACCATAGATTGCTTCAAGCCAATAATCTCCGTGGGATCGACCCTTACTCACGTAAGGTATTACTTGGACGACCCAGTGCACTTGCTGGTTAGTTGTGCGAATTTGTGAAGAACTGTGATTTCCAATTTCGTGCACCAAGTTTTTGGCGCCGTTGCCGGGATTTGTTTGAGTTTGGACAACTGACGGTTTATTTTGTTGCTTAGATTAGGAAAAATTTTTCTTTTTGGTTTAGAGTCTTTTATTATTTATACCTTGTTAAAACACTTTAAATTTATAGCTCAATTAGCTAGAGCGTGGTGCTTATGTTCTTAGTAATTGGCTATCCTATTTTTAAAATCTTTTTCAAAAATAATTTTTCTTTGAATAAATCTTGTGCCAAACTTTAAGTTTGGTGTTCTTTATTCATGTTCTTGTGCTCTTGTGAGTCTTCAAAGTGTTCTTGAGTTTTTCTTGTGTCTTGATCTTAAAATTTTTAAGTTTGGTGTTCCTTGGTGTTTTCCCTCCAAAATTTTCGAAAACAAGGAGCATTAGATCTAAAAAAATTTTAAATCTTGTGCTATCTTATTGTTTTTCTCTCTCCTCTTTAAATTCAAAAATATCTTCTCTCTCTATTTTAAAGCAAATTTTCGAAATTTACCTTTAAAATTCAGATTTTTATTTCAAAATTTAAAACCTTTTTCAAAAATCATCATATCCTTTTCAAAATTTCCTAACCACTCTCTCTCCTCATTTTTTTTCGAAAATCTTCACCCATTTTTATTTATTTTAATTTATTTTGTTTTCGAAATAAATAAATAATTAAATAAATAAAAATATTTTTCTTCTATTTTACATCATCTCCCTTTCTCCATCATGGACCTAAGCGGAAATGAACAGTCCAGGAGGACTCTGGGGTCATATGCTAACCCCTCTACTGCTTCATATGGGAGCAGTATCTACATACCCTCCATTGGAGTCAGTAGCTTTGAGTTGAATCCTCAGCTCATTATCATGGTGCAGCAAACTTGCCAGTATTCCGGTCTTCCACAGGAAGAACCTACAGAGTTTCTGGCACAGTTTTTACAGATTGCTGACACAGTACATGATAAGGAAGTAGATCAGGATGTCTACAGATTATTACTGTTTCCATTTGCTGTAAAAGACCAAGCTAAGAGGTGGTTAAATAACCAACCTAAGGCCAGCATAAGGACATGGAAACAGCTGACAGAAAAATTCCTGAATCAATACTTTCCTCCAAAACGGATGACACAGCTAAGGCTGGATATCCAAGGCTTTAAACAAGGAGATAATGAATCTCTTTATGATGCCTGGGAGAGATACAGAGAGATGCTACAAAAATGCCCCTCTGAAATGTTTTCAGAGTGGGTTCAGTTAGACATCTTCTATTATGGGCTTGCAGAAAGAGCTCAGATTTCTCTAGATTACTCAGCTGGTGGATCTATCTACATGAGAAAGACAATTGAAGAAGCTCAAGAGCTCATTGATACAGTTGCCAGAAATCAGCATCTGTACCTAAGCAGTGACCCTTCCATGAAACAAGAGGTTAAAACAGAAACTGCTGAACTCAGTCCTGTAAAACAAGCTGCTGAATTCAATCAGCAATTGGACTTTCTAACAAAGCAGTTAGCCAAATTCAAGGATAGACTACAAGAGACAAGGATGGCTAATATAAATATGGAAGAACAATTGAGGCAAACAAAGCAGCAGCTGTCAAAACAAATAACAGAAGAATGCCAAGCAGTTCAATTAAGAAGTGGGAAGACATTAAATACCCCACCTCAAGGCAGCAAGAAGCCAAGAAATGAGCAAACCACCCAAAATCCACCTAAGGACAGTAAGAGCCCAGGGAAAAATAATTCTGGCACTAAAACGCCAGAAATTGGATGGAAGGCTGGCGCTGAACGCCCAGACCATGCTCAGGACTGGCGTTCAACGCCAGAAACAAGCAAGGATCTGGCGTTGAACGCCCAAAAGAAGTACAGTTCTGGCGTTCAGACGCCAGGAACAGATGAGGAGCTGGCGTCTAACGTCACTCCAGCTTCTAACTCTGGCACTCAATTGCCAGTGAAGGATTAGACACACACAAGTGCTGATGACAACCCATCTAAAAAGGCTTCTTCAACCACTTCTGTAGGAAATAAACCTACAGCAACTAAGGTTGAGGAATATAAAGCCAAGATACCTTATCCTCAAAAACTCTGCCAAGAGGAGCAGGATAAGCAATTTGCTCGCTTTGCAGACTATCTCAGGACTCTTGAAATAAAGATTCCATTTGCAGAGGCACTTGAGCAAATACCTTCTTATGCCAAGTTCATGAAAGAGATCTTGAGTCATAAGAAGGATTGGAGAGAAACTGAAAGAGTTCTCCTCACTGAAGAATGCAGTGCTATCATTTTGAAAAGCTTTCCTGAAAAGCTTAAAGACCCTGGGAGTTTTCTGATACCATGCACATTAGAAGGTAATTGCACCAAGACAGCTTTATGTGATCTTGGGGCAAGCATCAACCTAATACCTGCATCCACTATCAGAAAGCTTGGTTTAATTGAAGAAGTTAAACCAACCCGGATATGTCTCCAACTTGCTGATGGCTCCATTAAATACCCATCAGGCGTGATTGAAAGACATTATTGTCAGAGTTGGGCCATTCGCCTTTCCCACTGACTTTGTAGTGCTGGAAATGGAGGAGCACAAGAGTGCTACTCTCATTCTAGGAAGACCCTTCCTAGCAACTGGACGAACTCTCATTGATGTCCAACAGGGGAAAATAACCCTGAGAGTCAATGAGGATGAGTTTAAGTTGAATGCTGTCAAAGCCATGCAGCATCCAGACACATCAAAAGACTGCATAAAAGTTGATCTTATTGACTCTTTGGTAGAAGAGATCAACATGGCTGAGAGTCTCGAATCAGAGTTGGAAGACATCTTTAAAGATGTTCAGCCTGATTTGGAGGATTCAGAGGAAATAAAAGAGCCTCTGAAATTTCCTCTAGAAGAGGAAAAACCTCCTAAACCCGAGCTCAAACCATTACCACCATCCCTGAAATATGCATTTCTGGGAGAAGGTGACACTTTTCAAGTGATCATAAGCTCTGCTTTAAATCCACAGGAAGAGGAAGCACTGATTCAAGTGCTAAGGACACACAAGATAGCTCTTGGGTGGTCCATAGGTGACCTTAAGGGCATAAGCCCAGCTAGATGCATGCACAAAATCTTATTGGAGGATAATACTAAACCAGTGGTTCAACCACAGAGGCGGCTAAATCCAGCCATGAAGGAAGTGGTGCAGAAAGAGGTCACCAAATTACTGGAGGCTGGGATTATTTATCCTATTTCTGATAGCCCCTGGGTGAGCCCTGTTCAAGTTGTCCCCAAAAAGGGAGGCATGACAGTGGTTCATAATGAAAAGAATGAACTGGTTCCTACAAGAACAGTTACAGGGTGGCGCATGTGTATTGACTACAGAAGGCTCAATACAGCCACCAGAAAGGATCATTTTCCTTTACCATTCATAGACCAGATGCTATAAAGACTGGCAGGTCATGATTATTACTGCTTTTTGGATGGCTACTCAGGTTATAACCTGATTGCAGTAGATCCCCAGGATCAAGAGAAAACAGCATTCACATGTCCATCTGGAATGTTTGCTTATAGAAAGATGCCGTTTGGGCTGTGTAATGCGCCTGCAACCTTCCAGAGATGCATGCTCTCTATTTTCTCTGATATGGTGGAAAAATTTCTGGAAGTCTTCAAGGATGACTTCTCAGTATATGGAGACTCATTCAGCTCCTGTCTTGATCACCTGAAACTAGTTCTGAAAAGATGCCAAGAGACCAACCTGGTTTTAAACTGGGAAAAATGTCACTTTATGGTGACTGAAGGGATTGTCCTTGGGCATAAAATTTCAAACAAGGGAATAGAGGTGGATCAAGCAAAAATAGAGGTAATTGAAAAATTATCACCACCTGCCAATGTTAAGGCAATGAGAAGCTTTCTGGGGCATGCAGGATTCTATAGGAGGTTTATAAAGGATTTTTCAAAAATCGCAAAACCTCTGAGCAATCTGCTAGCTGCTGACACGCCATTTGTGTTTAACACAGAGTGTCTGCAGGCGTTTGAAACGCTGAAAGCCAAGCTGGTCACAGCACCAGTTATTTCTTCACCAGACTGGACATTACCATTTGAGCTAATGTGTGATGCTAGTGATCACGCCATTGGTGCAGTATTGGGACAGAGGCATGACAAGCTTCTGCATGTCATTTATTATGCTAGCCGCGTTTTAAATGACGCCCAAAAAAATTACACAACCACAGAAAAAGAATTGCTTGCAGTGGTTTATGCCATTGACAAGTTCAGATCATACTTAGTAGGATCAAAAGTGATTGTGTATACTTACCATGCTGTTCTTAAATATCTACTCACAAAGCAGGATTTAAAACCCAGGCTCATCAGATGGGTGTTGCTTCTGCAAGAGTTTGATACAGAAATAAGAGACAGAAAAGGGACAGAGAACCAAGTGGCTGATCATCTGTCCCGGATAGAGCCAGTAGAAGGGACATCCCAACCCTCTCTTGAGATCTCTGAGACTTTTCCGAATGAGCAATTATTTGCCATTCAGGAAACACCATGGTTTGCAGACATTGCAAACTATAAAGCTGCAAGGTTCATACCCAAAGAGTACAATAGGAAATAAAAGAAAAAATTAATCACTGATGCAAAGTACTACTTGTGGGATGAACCCTATCTCTTCAAGAGATATGCAGACGGAATAATCCGTAGGTGTGTGCCTAGAGAAGAAGCACAGAGGATCCTATGGCATTGCCATGGATCACAATATGGAAGCCATTTCAGAGGTGAGCGAACAGCCACCAAGGTCCTCCAATGTGGCTTCTATTGGCCCACACTCTATAGAGATTCTCGAGAGTTTGTACGTAACTGTGACAGTTGCCAAAGAGCTGGTAATCTGCCTCTTGGTTACGCAATGCCTCAACAAGGAATCTTGGAGATTGAGTTGTTTGACGTATGGGGAATTGACTTAATGGGACCTTTCCCACCATCATACTCAAACACTTATATTCTGGTGGCAGTTGACTACGTATCAAAATGGGTAGAGGTCGTTGCCACACCCACCAATGATACTAAAACAGTGCTGAAGTTCCTCCAAAAATATATCTTCAGCAGGTTTGGGGTCCCTAGAGTACTAATCAGTGATGGAGGCACTCACTTTTGCAACAAATAGCTTTACTCTGCCATGGTCCGGTATGGGATTCGCCACAAGGTGGCAACTCCATATCATCCACAAACTAATGGGCAAGCTGAAGTCTCTAACAGAGAGCTAAGAAGAATCCTAGAACGGACTGTAAATACCCGTAGAAAGGATTGGGCAAGAAGCTTGGATGATGCTCTGTGGGCATACAGAACAGCATTCAAGACTCCTATAGGGACCTCTCCATACCAACTTGTATATGGTAAGGCATGTCACCTGCCCGTGGAACTGGAACATAAAGCCTACTGGGCAACCAGATTCCTGAACTTTGTACCAAATTAGCTGGAGAAAAAAGATTGCTTCAGCTAAATAAGCTAGAGGAATTCAGATTCACTGCTTTTGAAAATGCCAAGCTTTATAAAGAGAAATAAAAAAAGTGGCATGACAGAAAGCTGTCATCTAGAATCTTTGAACCAGGACAGAAGGTTCTGTTGTTTAACTCTAGACTCAGGCTATTCCCCGGGAAACTGAAATCCCGGTGGAGGGGACCATATGTGATTACAAGTGTATCACCATATGGTTATGTGGAACTTCCAGATATTGATTCTGATAAGAAGTTCATTGTTAATGGACAGAGAATCAAGCACTATCTTGAAGGCAATATTGAGCAAGAGTGCTCAAGACTAAAGCTAAATTAAAAGCTCAGCAAGGTCCAGCTAAAGACAATAAAGAAGCGCTTGCTGGGAGGCAACCCAGCCAAGGGGCATCGCTTCCTCTAAGCATTTTTCCCTATTCTTGATTTTATTTTTTTATATAAAGTTCATTGATACTAAGGTAAAGATTCAATTGTATAAGTTTACAGGGTTACAGAAGGATTCTGCACACAAAACAGAGAAAAAGATTTCACTGGCAAGAAAACGCCAGTAAAAGTCTGTTTTGGGCGTTCAACGCCCAAAAGAAGCATCCACTGGGCGTTGAACGCCAGTAAGGATAGCCATCTGGGCGTTAAATGCCAGAAAGAAGCATCTTCTGGGCGTTGAACGCCAGAAAGAAGCTCCTTCTGGGCGTTTAACGCCAGATTTACAGCGTCCTGGGCGTTCAGAAAAACGCCCAGTGACAAAGGAGTTCCTGGCGTTCAACGCCAGAAAGAAGCAACAGCTGGGCATTGAAGGCCCAGGAGAAGCAGCAGTTGGGCGTTGAACGCCTAAAACATGCAGCGTTTGGGCGTTCAAACGCCAGGATGGTGGGGAGGTGGTAAATTCGTTTTTTCTTCATATTTTTCATTTTAATCTTAATTTTCATGTTTCAATTCATGATTTCTTGCATAAACATGTTACAAACCCTGATTTCTAAAATCCCTAATTTCTAAAAACCCTTCTTTAAAAATATTAAATGTATCTTAATCCATAAGCACAAATCCTTTTTTTCAATCCAATTCAACTCCTTTTCAAAATTTTCAAAACAAATCTATCTCTTTTCATTCAAAAATCTTTTCAACTAATCAATATCTTTTTCAAATCTCCATATTATCTTTTTCAAAAATCCAATTTTATCTTTTTCAAATATCTTTCATATCTTTTCAATTTTAAATTATATCTTTTCTTATCATACTTATTTTTTTTAAATCATATCTTCTATCTTATCTTTCTCCCTATTTTCGAAAACCCCCGCTCCCTTTTAAAAACCCATTCGGCCTCCTTCCTCTCATCCACCATCCTACACTAGCTCTCCTTCTATCCCTCTCCTTTCTTTTCTTTTGCTTGAGGACAAGCAAACCTCTAAGTTTGGTGCGTTTATCCGTGATCACTAAACCATACCCACTAAGATCATGGCTCCTAAAGGAAAACAACCCACTCCAAGAGGCAAGAAAGAGAGTATTCCAAAACCACTTTGGAATCAAGGGAAGTTCTTAACTAAAGAACATTCAGACCATTATTACAAAATAATGGGTCTAAGATCAGTGATCCCGGAAGTTAGATCCGATCTGAAAGAAGACGAATATCCGGAGATCCAGGAGCAAATTCGAATCAGGAACTGGGAGATCCTAGCTAATCCTGAAACGAAAGTAGGAAGGAATATGGTCCAGGAGTTCTATGATAATATGTGGCAAACAGACAAGCAAAGACTATCTGGATCTGCTCTCTATGACTATCGGACCTTGGTCAGAGGAAAGATTGTTCATACCCACCCTGACAAGATCAGGGAGATCTTAAAGCTACCTCAGCTGAAAAACGATCCAGACTCCTTCAATAGGAGAATGATGAGAACAGACAAGGGCTTGGATAAGATTCTAGAGGATATATGTATCCCTGGAGCCAGGTGGACCACCAGCACGAAGGGTGTCCCAAATCAACTCAAAAGAGAAGATCTCAAACCAGTCGCCAGAGGATGGCTGGACTTCATTGGGCATTCTCTGCTGCCCACTAGCAACTGTTCTGAAGTCACTATTAGAAGAGAAGTGATGATCCATTGCGTCATGATGGGAAAAGAAGTGGAAGTTCATCAACTGATTTCAACTGAATTTTACAAAATTGCAAACAAAAATTCCAAAGATACCAGGTTGGCTTATCCAAGCTTGATTTCTATGCCCTGCAAGGACGCTGGAGTAAGGATGGGAATAACTGAGTATATCAGTTGAGCGGCCAATCACCAAAGCATCAATGGAAAAACAACAAGCACAGGATGACCCCATCAAGAAGAGAACACAGGAAATTCTCCCAAAAATCCTTCAATCTGAATACTGGGAGTATCTTGAAACATCTATTACCAAGATGCAAGAAGCTATGGAACAAATAAAGAAAGAACAGAAGGAACAAAGTAGCATTCTTTGCTATTTGCTTAAAGAACAGGAGGAGCAAGGGCGTGATTTAAGGGAATTGAAGCGCCAGAAATTATCTCTTGAAGGACCAAGCACCCCGCAGATTAGAGGAACATCCACTTCCCAGAACACAGGTTGTTAAATTCCAATCTTAGCCTGAACTCTGTGATAACTATTTTTATTTTAGTTTTACCTTAGGAGTCATATATAGTAGTAATTAGTATCTATATTTTTTATTTTATCTCCAATTAAGCTATAATTTAATTTTATCATCATCATTAAACATGAATAAAATAGAAGAATTTCTTTAGAATAAGAGGCAATAAATTTCGAGTTTTTTTTTTACAAGAAAAATTCTAATTATTTACATGTGGTGGCAATGCTTTCTGTCTCCTGAATGAATGCTTGAACAGTGCATATGTCTTTTGAATTTGATGTTTAAGACTGTTAAATATATTGGCTCTTGAAAGAATGATGAACATGAGACATGTTATTGATAATCTGAAAAATCATAAAAATGATTCTTGAAGCAAGAAAAAGCAGTGAATACAAAAGCTTGCAGAAAAAAAATATAGAAAGAAAAAGAAAAAGCAAGCTGAAAAAGCCAAAGCTCTTAAAACCAAAAGGCAAGAGCAAAAGGCCAATAGCCCTTAAAACCAAAAGGCAAGGGTAAAAAGGATCCAAGGCTTTGAGCATCAGTGGATAGGAGGGCCTAAAGGAATAAAATCCTAGCCTAAGCGGCTAAACCAAGCTGTCCCTAACCATGTGCTTGTGGCGTGAAGGTGTCAAGTGAAAACTTGAGACTGAGCGGTTAAAGTCAAGGTCCAAAGCAAAAAGAAGAGTGTGCTTAAGAACTCTGGACACCTCTAATTGGGGACTTTAGCAAAGCTGAGTCACAATCTGAAAAGGTTCACCCAATTATGTGTCTGTGGCATTTACGTATCCGGTGGTAACACTGGAAAACAAAGTGCTTAGGGCCACGGCCAAGACTCATAAAGTAGCTGTGTTCAAGAATCATCATACTGAAATAGGAGAATCAATAACACTATCTACATTCTAAGTTCCTATATATGCCAATCACTCTGAGCTTCAATGGATAAAGTGAGATGCCAAAACTATTCGGAAGCAAAAAGCTACTAGTCCCGCTCATCTAATTAGAATCTGAGCTTCACTCAAAAACTCTGAGATATTATTGCTTCTTGACTTATTAGTAGTCTATTTTATTTATCTAGTTGCTTGGGGACAAGCAACAGTTTAAGTTTGGTGTTGTGATGAGCGGATATTTTATACGCTTTTTGGGGTTAATTTCATATAGTTTTTAGTATGTTTTACTTAGTTTTTAGTTTATTTTCATTAGTTTCTAGGCAAAATTCATATTTATGGACTTTACTATGAGTTTGTGTGTTTTTCTGTAATTTCAGGTATTTTCTGGCTGAAATTGAGGGAGCTGGGCAAAAATCTGATTCGGCTGAAAAAGGACTGCTGATGCTGTTGGATTCTGACCTCTCTGCACTCGGAATGGAATTTCTGGAGCTACAGAAGTTCAAATGGCGCGCTTCCAATTGCATTGGAAAGTAGACATCCAGGGATTTCCAGCAGTATATAATAGTCCATATTTTGCTCAAGGATAGACGACGTAAACTGGCGTTCAACGCCAGTTTCATGTTGCAGCCTGGCGTCCAGCGCCAGAAACAAGTTACACGTTGGAGTTCAACGCCAGAAACAGGTTACAACCTGGCGTTGAACGCCCAAAACAGCCCATGCACGTGAGAAGCTTAAGTCTCAGCCCCAGCATACACCAAGTGGGCCCCAGAAGTGGATTTCTGCACCAGCTATCATAGTTTACTCATTTTCTGTAAACCTAGGTTACTAGTTTAGTATTTAAACAACTTTTAGAGATTTATTTTGTATCTCATGACATTTTAGATCAAAACTTTGTACCTTTTGACGGCATGAGTCTCTAAACTCCATTGTTGGGGGTGAGGAGCTCTGCTGTGTCTCGATGAACTAATGCAAGTATTTCTGTTTTCCATTCAAACATGTGTGTTCCTATCTAAGATATCCATTCGCACTTCAATATGAATGTGATTAACGTGACAATCATCATCATTCCTCCACGAATGCGTGCCTGAAAACCACTTACGTTCTGCTGTAGAATGAATGAATATCTCTTAGATCTCTTAATCGGAATCTTCGTGGTATAAGCTAGATTGATGGCAGCATTCAAGAGAATCCGGAAAGTCTAAACCTTGTCTGTGGTATTCCGAGTAGGATTCAGGGATTGAATGACTGTGACGAGCTTCAAACTCGCAAGTGCTGGGCGTAGTGACAGACGCAAAAGGATAGTAAATCCTATTCCGGTACGATTGAGAACCTGCAGATGATTAGCCGTGCGGTGACAGCGCACCTGGACCCTTTTCACTGGAAGGATGGATGGTAGCCATTGACAACGGTGATCCACCAACACATAGCTTGCCATAGGAGGAGATGCGTGCGTGAATCAAAAACAGAGGAAAGCAGAATTTTAGAAGACAAAGCATCTCCAAAACTCCAACATATTCTCCATCATCGCATACAAGTATAATTTGTGTTCTGCCCTTTTATTCCTTGCAATCAAATTTGATAAGTGAATTATTTTATTGTTTTCCTGACTAAGAGTTACAAGATAACCATAGATTGCTTCAAGCCAACAATCTCCGTGGGATCGACCCTTACTCACGTAAGGTATTACTTGGACGACCCAGTGCACTTGCTGGTTAGTTGTGCGAATTTGTGAAGAACTGTGATTTCCAATTTCGTGCACCATTTCTCCATTACAGAGAGTGGCATTAAGTTTATTCCTGACCCCAGGTCACACAGAGCCTTCTCAAAGGTCATGCTGCCTATTTTGCAAGGAATTAGGAATTTACCAGGATCCTGTTTCTTTTGAGGTAATTTCTGCCTATCCAATGCATTTAGTTCATTGGTGAGCAAAGGAGGTTCATCTTCCCAAGTCTCATTACCAAATAATTTGGCATTCAGCTTCATGATTGCACCAATGTACTTGGCAACTTTTTTTCAGTAATGTCTTCATTCTCTTCAGAAGAAGAGTACTCATCAGAGCTCAAGAAGGCCAGAAGGAGGTTCAATGGAATCTCTATGGTCTCTAGATGAGCCTCAGCTTCCTTTAGGTCCTCACTGAGCGTCCCAGGAGGTCTTCCTCATTGGGATTCACGTCCTCTCCCTCCCTTGTAGGTTCGGCCATGATGGTTAAATCTATGGCCTTGCACTCTCTTTTTGGATTCTCTTCTGTATTGCTTGGGAGAGTACTAGGAGGGATTTTAGTGACTCTTTTACTCAGCTGGCCCACTTGTGCCTCCAAATTTCTAATGGAGGATCTTGTTTCATTCATGAAACTCAAAGTGGCCTTAGATAGATTAGAGACTATATTTGCCAAGCTAGATGGATTCTGCTCAGAATTCTCTGTCTGTTGCTGAGTGGATGATGGAAAAAGTTTACTATTGTTAAACCTGTTTCTTCCACCATTATTAAAGCCTTGTTGAGGCTTTTGTTGATCCTTCCATGAGAAATTTGGATGATTTCTCCATGAGGGATTATAGGTGTTTCCATAGGGTTCACCCATGTAATTCACCTCTGCTATTGCAGGGTTCTCAAGATCATAAGCTTCTTCTTCAGAAGATGCCTCTTTAGTACTGTTGGATGATTCCTTCAATCCATTCAGACTCTTAGAGATCATATTGACTTGTTGAGTCAATATTTTATTCTAAGCCAATATGGCATTCAGAGTATCAATTTCAAGAACTCCTTTCCTCTGAGGCGTCTCATTACTCACAGGATCCCTTTCAGAAGTGTACATGAACTGGTTATTTGCAACAATGTCAATGAGTTCTTGAGCTTCTGCAGGTGTTTTCTTTAGGTGAATGGATCCACCTGCAGAATGGTCCAATGACATCTTTGATAATTCAGACAGACCATCATAGAATATATCCAGGATAGTCCATTCTGAAAGCATGTCAGAATGACACTTTTTGGTCAGTTCCTTGTATCTCTCCCAAGCTTTATAGAGGGATTCACCTTCCTTTTGTCTGAAGGTTTGAACATCCACTCTAAGCTTGCTAAGCTTTTGAGGAGGAAAGAACTTAGCTAAGAAAGTCGTGACCAGCTTATCCCAAGAGTTCAGACTGTCTTTAGGTTGAGAGTCCAACCATATTCTAGCTCTGTCTCTTACAGCAAATGGGAAAAGCATAAGCCTGTATATCTCGAGATCAACCCCATTGGTCTTAACAGTATCACAGATCTGCAAGAATTCAGTTAAGAACAGAAAGGGATCTTCGGATGGAAGTCCATAAAACTTGCAATTCTGTTGCATTAGAGAAACTAATTGAGGTTTCAGCTCAAAATTGTTTGCTCCAATGACAGGGATTGAGATGCTTCTTCCATGTAAATTGGAATTAGGTGCAGTAAAGTCACCAAGCATCTTCCTTGCATTTTTATTATTTTCGGCCATTCCTCCTTTTTCGAAAATTTCTGTCAGATTTTCTCCAGAGAGTTGTGCTTTAGCTTCCCTTAGCTTCCTCTTCAGAGTTCTTTTAGGTTCAGGATCAGCTTCAACAAGAATGTTCTTGTCCTTGTTCCTGCTCATATGAAAAAGAAGAGAACAGAAAATATGGAATCCTCTATGTTACAGTATAGAGATTCCTTTATGTGAGTGGAAGAAGATATGAATAGAAGAAGGAGAATCCAAACACAAGGGTGAGGAGTAGGTTCGAATTCTTAGATGAAAGAGGGGTGTTAGTAGATGAATAAATAAACAGAAGGAGGTGAGAGGGAGAGAATTTTGAAAAAAAAATAAATTAAAATAAAAAATATTTTTGTTTTTAATTTAAAATTAAAATTAGAATTCAAAAATTAAGAGAGGAAAATTGAATCAAATTAAATTAAATTTAAAAAAATTAGTTAATTTAAAAAGGAATTTTGAAAAAGAGGGAAAGGATTTTCAAAAATTAGAGAGAGAATTAGTTAGGTAGTTTTGAAAAAGATATGATTGAAACAAAAAGATAGGATTGGTTTGAAAAAGATTTGAAAATCAATTTTTGAAAAGATAAGAAGTTAGAAAAGATTTTGAAATTGATTTTGAAAAAGATATGATTGAAACTTAATTTGAAAAAGATTTGAAAAAGAAATTTGAAAAGATTTGAATTTTGAAATCAAAGTTGATTACTTGACTAACAAGAAACTAAAAAGATATGATTCTAGAGTTTAAAGATTGAACCTTTCTTATTAGGCAAGTAACAAACTTAAAAATTTTGAATCAATCACATTAATTGTTAATAAAGATTTTGAAAATCAATCATAAAGTTTTCGAAAATATGAAGGAAAAATTGAAAAAGATTTTATTTTTGAAAAAGATTTGAAAAAGATAGAATTTTTAAATTGAAAATTTGATTTGACTCATAAGAAACAACTAAATTTTAAAAACTTTTGAAAAAGTCAACTCAAATTTTCGAAAATTTATGAGTGAAAAAGGGAAAGATATTTTTTTTATTTTTGAATTTTAACAAGGAAAGAGAAAAACATCAAAAAGACTCAATGCATGAAAATTTTGGATCAAAACAAAGGAAACATGCAAGAACACTTTGAATGCAAAGATGAACACCAAGAACACTTTGAAGATCATGATGAACATCAAGTATGTATTTTTGAAAAAAATTTTAATAAAAGAAAACATGCAAGACACCAAACTTAGAAATTTTTAATATTTAGACACTAAGAATTCAAGAATGCATATGAAAAACAAGAAAAGACACAAAATAAGAAATTTTAAAGATCAAACAAGAAGACTTATCAAGAACAACTTGAAGATCATGAAGAACAAGAAAGAAACTCAATGCATGTGTTTTCGAAAAATTTTTAAGAAAAATAAAAGGATGCAATTGACACCAAACTTAAAAATTGACACAAGACTCAAATAAGAAACACAAAATTATTTTTGATTTTATGATTTTATTAATTTTTTTTTGGTTTTTTCGAAAATTATTTTGGGAAAAACGAAAAAGAAGAAATTTTTTTTATTATTTACGAAAAAAAGTAATAAAAAACTTAAAATTAAAATAAAATTACCTAATCTGAGCAACAAGATGAACCGTCAGTTGTCGAAACTCGAATAATCCCCGGCAACGGCGCCAAAAACTTGGTGCACGAAATTGTGATCATCAATAGCACCAAAAACTTGGTACGCACAATTGTAATCTCAACTCTATATCACAACTTCGCACAACTAACCAGCAAGTGCACTGGGTCGTCCAAGTAATAAACCTTACGTGAGTAAGGGTCGATCCCACGGAGATTGTCGACCTGAAGCAAGCTATGGTCACCTTGTAAATCTCAGTCAGGCGGATTCAAATGGGTATAGTAAATTGATAATAAAAACATAAATAAAATATAAACTGGGATAGAGATACTTATGTAATTCATTGGTGAGAATTTCAGATAAGCGTATAGAGATGCTTTCGTTCCTTCTGAACCTCTGCTTTCCTGCTGTCTTCATCCAATCATTCCTACTCCTTTCCATGGCAAGCTTTATGTAGGGCATCACCGTTGTCAATGGCTACATCCCATCCTCTCTGTGAAAATGGTCCAATGCACTGTCACTGCATGGCTAATCATCTGTCGGTTCTCGATCATACTGGAATAGGATTTACTATCCTTTTGCGTTTGTCACTACGCCCAGCACTCGCGAGTTTGAAGCTCGTCACAGCCATCCCTTCCCAGATCCTACTCGGAATACCACAGACAATGTTTAGACTTTCCGGATCTCAGAAATGGCCGTCCATGGGTTCTAACTTATACTATGAAGATTCTAATATCTCGGACTCGGTCCTCTGTATTAGATATCTAAGAGATATTTATTCTAGCTTGTTTGCATGTAGAAAAGAAGTGTTTGTCAAGCACGCGTTCATAAGTGAGAATGATGATGAGCGTCACATAATCATCACATTCATCATGTTCTTGGGTGCGAATGGATATCTTAGAATAGGAATAAGCTTGAATTGAATAGAAACACAATAGTACTTTGTATTAATTCATGAGGAACAGCAGAGCTCCACACCTTAATCTATGGTGTGTAAAAACTCTACCGTTGAAAATACATAAGTGATGAAGGTTCAGGCATGGCCGAATGGCCAGCCCCCAAACGTGATCTAAAGATGAAACTAAAGATGTAAATACAATAGTAAAAAGTCCTATTTATGCTAAACTAGTTACTAGGGTTTACAGAAATGAGTAAATGATGCAGAAATCCACTTTCGGAGCCCACTTGGTGTGTGCTTGGGCTGAGCATTGAGCTTTACACGTGTAGAGACTTCTCTTGGAGTTGAATGCCAGTTTGTTACCTGTTTCTGGCGTTTAACTCCACTTTGCAACCTGTTTCTGGCGTTTAACTCCAGAATACAGCATGGAACTGGCGTTGAATGCCAGTTTGCATCGTCTAAACTCTGGCAAAGTATGGACTATTATATATTGCTGGAAAGCCCTGGATGTCTACTTCCCAACGCAATTGAGAGTGAACCATTTGAAGTTCTGTAGCTCCAGAAAATCCACCTTGAGTGCAGGGAGGTCAGAATCCAACAGTATCTGCAGTCCTTCTTCAACCTCTGAATCTGATTTTTGCTCAAGTCCCTCAATTTCAGCCAGAAATTACCTGAAATCACAAAAAAATACACAAACTCATAGTAAAGTCCAAAAATATGAATTTTAATTAAAAACAAATAAAAATATACTAAAAACTAACTAAATCATACTAAAAATTATGTAAAAACAATGCCAAAAAGCGTATAAATTATCCGCTCATCAACAGCATCATGAGGGGAGAACATCAATGTTGGAAAAATGATAGCCAACAACATACACAAGGTGCTGAAAAGCACCAAGGATAGCACTAGGCATGCATTTTCCAGCATTATTCAGAGGCTGTGTGATGAGGCTAGGGTGGAAAAGATAATAGATGAAGTTTTGGTGGACCAAGACAAGCCCATAACCACCAAGAAGATGGCCGAAGTAATGGCTATTAACCTACTACAACAAAGGGCAAGAGGGCAAAGAGCTCATATTCAAGAGCCACAAGGGCCACCATAAGAAGGAGAAGCTAATGATCAACCACAATACCTACCACTTCCACCACCACCATATCCACAATTTTTTGAAGGTTTTAACTGGAAGCAAATGCAAGGAGACATCCACCAAATGTAAGGAGATATACACCACTTAAGATAGGATGTCAACCAACTCAGGGAGCAACAAAAATAATGGGACCAAGTACAAGAGAGCATGCAACAACTCCAAGGAAGCATGGAGTATATGAAGGAGTAGCAAGGCCACTTCAACTAGGAAGAGATGAAAAACAGCCTCAACACAATCATGGAGCAACAACGAATCCAACAAGAGAGTCTTGCTGAATTCAGAGCCTTTTTTGAGGCCAGAACTATAGCAAGAAGGCAATATGATTGCTATGCACAAGCAAAATTGAGCCACTTGTGTAATGCAGTGGCCAATATGAACCCCAATTATCCAACATACATGCAAAAGATGGAAGAACTCAGTGCAAGGCAGGAAGGAAATTACGGACAAACACAAAGAAAGTGAAAGGAATTACATGAGAAGGCTAGGATTCTGGAAGGCCAAGGACACCAAAGCACAGGAAGGATCATCCAAGAGAAAGAAAGATGGTGATGACTCATCCTCCAATGAAACCAATGATCCCTCATTATGCGTTCCCATGCTGCCATCAACTCTATGCCAAACAACAATCCATGAAAACCACAGAAATCAACCCTATTTTTTTCTTAAATTCCAAAAATCACCTTCCTTGTCAGCACAGAAAAACACAAGTCCAAAGGGGTCAAAACCAGAAAAAAACTTCCAACATGAAAAAATTACAAATTTAAGACCAATCCATAGAGAAAGCATACAAGGCACACCAAACAATGAGCAGAATCTTTAAAATCAGTGAGCAGCATCAAACAAAAGCACAAGCATCAAGATTTACCTTCCGAGTGTACAAGCAAAAGCAAGTTCCAGGTTTTACACGTCCAGCTCTGCCCCAGCACTGCCTTGCATTTTCTTGAGATATCCAATCTTCAACCATGCTAGAAAATTTCTATAACAACCACAAAACAATAATAGTAAAACAGATTTAAACAAATTCCGGCAACATTTCAGCAGCAATTTAGCATATTTTTCAAATTCACTCAATCAAATCAATATCCATATGAATACAATAACAGTTAAACAAAATTCACATATTCATCCATATGAAATAAGCAGCAATTATAGAAACCTTTATTCCAGCCTAAAGCATAAACTTCTTACGTTGTATTTCAACTTAAAGCCATAAAACAACTGACTCAATCATATAATTCATCATATGCATACTTTATCAATCCAGGGTTACAAAAGAAAATAGAAACTTCATTCAATATGCAAAAACAAGCAGTTATAAAATCAGGTAGAAATAGCACCAACAAACCATAGTACCGTACACTTAAACATTAAATTGTCTCATTATTTTGAATTAGATCTGTGATCTGATATTTAAACCAAGTAATATTCCATCAAACTTGTTTAAGAACTATCAGAATTGCTAAGCTGCTTTTTGTTACCATCATAATTCATAATTATCAAGATTTTCTTATAACTAGCACAGTTCTTTGTTGGAATATTTTCAAATGTTATTGAACCTAATCTTGAAAAAACTTGTATAGTTAAAAAAAAACTAACCATAAATTATTTACTAGCAACAAACTCGACTGTTCCTCTACATAGCTCAGCCCTTTCATCAGCATCCTTACGCCTACCATCTGGACCCAAATTGCAGTGGTAGTCCCGCGGAGTTTTATCACTAAATCCTGTCAAACAAATACATGGTCATAAATAAATGGTTTTCCATGCCATGAAAAGCAAAACAGTGCATAATCCCACCATATAGGTACAATTTGACTTAGGTTGAAGCTACTGCATAAGGCTTTGACACATAAGCACAGTGTTTTTTCTTTTCTTTTCCGATTCACACATAAGCACATTGATTATTAATAAGCTCTGCTCCAATGAATTTTGATGATGCTCACTCATTTACATTTATTTCTTTTACTTTTTTTTCTATTTAGGAGGATCCCTTATCCTATAATTTCTTGTATCCCCTTATCTCTCTTAAATAAGATTTTTCTTTTATCAGAAAGAGAGTTTCATGAGCAACAATAATCACATTTAATAGTAAGCTATAGATAACTAGTGCATCAAACAACATTCATGATCATTCAACAAACAATTCACAAAAATTTATTCCAAACACATTCAAAATAGAAAAACTTTTCTAGACCTAATTCCTCTACAAACTATGTTCAGCCTACCTAACAACCTATAATCCACTACGACATGCATATCTAACTAAGTCTAACTAAGCAAAATTAACAAAATTGAAAGAAAATGCAGTAAATGACCTGGGAATGTAGAAGCAGAATAGGGGAAAGGGGACAGGAAGAAATGGTGGTGAGGCAGTAGCGTCGGTTGCGGATGACTCCCTTCCTTTTTGCAAACGACGGCAACAGAAGCTTCACTGGCGGTCAGTGTGGCTCGACGGTGGTGACGGGGATGACTCCTTCCTTTCCCGTCGTTTTTCCTCTTCTCCACTGCTCATATCGGCGTCGACGACGGTGAGGGGGAACTTCGGTGGCGTCGCGTGTGACAGCAGCAGCAGTGGCTTCAATGGCGACGGCAGCAAGCTCCACGAACAGTGATGGTTCAAGCTTGATGGAAGGCAGAACGGCAATGGCAAGGCGTGAACGGAGGCGACTCTAGGCAACAACCCCTCCTTCGCGAGTTCTCCCTCTCTGCGCGAACTCTCTCTTCTCGACAACAAAGCGGCGACTTTCTCCTCTGGGCTTGACAGTTCGGCGGCAGCGGAACGGGGTGGGCGCGGCGGCAACAAGCCAGCGACGCTCTTCTCTTTTCCTCCCTCGTTGATCTCTGCGTGGGTGTGTTTGTTGTGAAGTTAGAAGTGTGTGTGTGTTATACTGTTATGTCTAAGGGGAGGGTTTTTGTGGCTGAAGGGGCTGGGTTGGGGGTAAGGAAAATTAGGGATTTTTTTTGTTTAATTTGGGAATTTTGGGATTTACAGTTAGAAATTAAAGATTTTATAAAAGAATAACGATAGATATAAAAAGATATTTTGATAAAATTAGAAGGTAGAGTAATTTTAAAATTAAATATATTTTATTAAAAATATTTAAAAATATTATTTATCAACATATTATTAAATTTAATTAATTATTTTTAATTTAAATTATAAAATAAAAATATAAAATAATCAATTATAATAAAAATTACAAACATGTTAATTAATTTAACTCTAAATATTCATAAAACTAATTTAATTACTTTAAATTAATTTCTAAAAATAAGTAATTTAAATTAATAAAATAAACTATAATTTATTCATAATAGAAATTACTTAAATTAAACTATATAATTCTTCCATTATTGAATTTTAATCTCTATCATGTAAAATATTAAATTATAATAAAATTACATAAAAATCTTGATTAATATAAAAATCAGTTAAATAGATGTTTTACAACAAAAATTCTTGTATTTTGTGACAAACAAATAACTTGTTACAAACAATATTGAATTTTGTAACAAATTAATTTTTTGTTACAAAATAATTAGAGTTTTTGAAACAAAGGGATATTTTGTTACAAAATATTTTGAACTTTTGCAACAACTTTATCTTATGTTACAAAATATTATAAAATTTTGCAACAAAATACCGATTCGTTACAAAAGCTAATACAATTCGTAACAGAAAAACTAAGTCGTTACAAAATAACAAAATATTTTGTAACAAATTATATTGTTGTTACAAAATATTATTATGATGTAACAATTACTAAGTTTTGTTATAAAAAAGTAATTTTTTGTAACAATTTTAAATTTGTTACAAAGTTTTTGTTACAAATATTTCATTTTCTTGTAGTGTGTTTAGTCTTTTATGTTCTGAAGTGTTTTTATGAGTCTTTTATGTTTATGCTTTAATTTGAAGAAAGAAAATGTTGTTTAAGTTTCATGAACATCAAATAAAAGTAGTTTGTTTCCACATGAGTCAATGGTGAGTTGTTACAAAAACAAGAGTAAAGAGACTAGGACCAAGTGAGAAAATTCAGGACTAAGAGATAAGGAACTAAGTATAGAACCTTGAATGAATTTGGAAGAAAATAAGTCATAATGAACAATTGGACTTAGAGGATATGACAAGTAGATGCTAGGGATGACTCTTGAATATCCATAGAACCAAGAAGTAGTAAGCAAATGACCCAAGGCTCTGAGCATCAATTACTAGGATAAAAGAAAGAAACAAATGGCTCAAAAGAGCCAAAGATCCTAGTAGATTCATGTGGTGAAGATGTGTCAAGAAGAGAGACCTGGGAAAGTAAATTCTTAGGGGTGTTTCAACACCGAGTACCCTAAAACTAACTGGTTTGGGAGTGCTAATTGAAAGCTTAATCTAAAGGGTTGTCTTGAGACAAAACACTTAGAGTCGTGGTCAATTGAAAAGAAAAGTGAAAAGGAAAGAACAATCAAAGGATCGGAAAAGGAACAATTCTTGCTACTTCAAGGTGACAATCAATAGAAAGGGCTCCTAAGGCAAACACTTGAAAGAATCCTCAAGAGTCTAGGAATTTATTGTGACATGAGAACAATAAGATTCATACATGAGTTAACACTTAGCCCATATCCTTAGAAGAATGCATTTCTTTTAAGGTCAAGTCTCAACCCATTTAAGAATAACTCAGATTGATTTGCTTGGGGACAAGCAAAGCTTAAGTTTGGTATTGTGATGACTTGCATCATCTACCTCTTTCTCTTATCTAAAAGGACCATAAAAAGAGCATAATCTCATTGAATCAATGCAATCTCATGGAATAAATAATAAATGTTATGGTACATTGCTTTGAAATGAGTTTATGTTGAATTTCAGGTGAAAAGAACAACAAAAGAAAGAGAAACTAAGAAAAAGAGGCTGGGCATGTGAAGCTGGGCGTGCCACTTGGAACAAATGCCACCAAATAGTATGGGTGTGGCATGCCAGCACCAGGGCGTGGTACGCCAGTTGAAAACTCCAAAGAAGAGTTCTTGAGGCTTTAATAAGGGCGTGGCACGCCAGTTATATTTTCCAGAGAAGAGTTCTTGGAGCTTTAACAAGGATGTGGCACGCCAGTTATACTTTCCAGAGAGCAAGATTGAAGGCCACAAAGGGGCGTGGAACGCCAGGCTTGGCGTGGCTCACCAACCCCATCATATGCTATGGGAATGCTACTTGAACTTGTAGGCGTGGCACGCCAGTTCACTGATCCAGAAAGGGAACACACACTGGGTGTTCCACTTGATATCGAAGGCGTGGCACGCCAACTATTACCCAACACTTGGGCGTGCCACTTGGGACTCTAGGCGTGGCACGCCAGGCTTGAAGGGGTTCACACCAACATGGGCATGCCACTTGAACACGAAGGCGTGGCATGCCAGTTCAAGTTTCCAGAGAATGAGGTAAAGGTCCAACACTTGGGCGTGCAACTTAGTGTCGAAGGCGTGGCATGCCAACTAGCATCATTGACTTGGGCGTGCCACTTGATGTCGAAGGCGTGGCACGCCAACCCCAGCAACCAAAGAAGAAGAAGACTGGGTGTGCCACTTGAGCTTTAAGGCGTGGCACGCCAAGACCAGATAACCCTGGGCGTGCAACTTGAATTCCGGGAGTGGCATGCCAGCTACTGAAACAAGGGAACCATGCATGCAATACATGGGCGTGGTGATACAAGGATTTATACTGGTTCGGAACTCCACAAAATAATTCCGTTGTTAGTATAGTCCAAACCAATAGTCAATCCTCGAATCAAATTAAATTTTTGGTTTTGTCACAAGTACAAACCCCAAAAAGAATTAACCGAAGTATTTGGACTCTGGGTTGTCTCCCTAGGATGCAATGAAGTGGTCAATTATTGGCTATGAAGGGGTAAAGGGGGTTTTGGTTTATAAGAGTGCAAGAAAAGTAAATTAAGCAAGTAATTAAAGAAAGCAAGACAAAGAACTCTTGGCTAAGACTTAGGTAACTGAGATCACCATCCTTGTCAACAACCAAATATTGATAATCATGAGAGGCCAACCTATTAAGTCTACTTCCCAAAAGCCTTAAGTACGTAACATTTACTCCTAAGCTTGAAGTACATCAAATAGGTTTGATCACATCAACCCTTAAGTCCCAACCTACCTACTAATCAACTTAGTAGTGGGTTAGCGTCAATGGGTATCAAATTGATCACCATGGGTTCTCAAATCACCACATTCATTATACCCAATGACTCAAGGTCGCTCAATTCCCTTAGCCTAGGCCAAGAGTCAAGAGAACTACTCAAAAACTAAAGAGAACATTCCATCAAATACATAGAGTGCAATAAAAGTAAACATCATAATTTGCAAGAAATAGTAAAATCTAACAACTACCAATTGCAAGGGAAGTAAATCAACAACTCAATTCATCAATAAAAAGATACATCAACATCAAATTGTATTAAATGTAAACCAAATCCAATGTGAGTTCATCATCTCAAAAGAGAGCAAAATGAGAAATTAACTTTACAACTAAGAAAATCAAGATGTAGAAATGAGAAATTATAAAGGAAACAAGATGAGATCAAGAAATTAAACATGGATCTATGACAATTTAACCTAATCATAACCTAATTCTAGAGAGAAGAGGAAGCTTCTTGGTGCCCGAAATTGTGATCTCAATGGCGCCAACAACTTGGTGAGCACAATCGTAATCTCAATTCTTTGTCACAACTTCACACAACTACCCAGCAAGTGCACTGGGTCGTCCAAGTAATAAACCTTACGTGAGTAAGGGTCGATCCCACGGAGATTGTCAGCTCGAAGCAAGCTATGGTCACCTTGTAAATCTCAGTCAGGGGGATTCAAATGGTTATGGTGAATTGATAATAGAAATATGAATAAAATATAGGATAGAGGTACTTATGTAATTCATTGGTGAGAATTTCAGATAAGCGTATGGAGATGCTTTGTTCCTTCTGATTGTCTGCTTTTCTATTGTCTTCATCTAGTCCTTCATACTCCTTACCATGGCAAGCGTTATGTAGGGCATCACCGTCGTCAATGGCTACATCCCATCCTTTCAGTGAAAATGGTCCAAAATGCACTGTCACAGCATGTCTATTCATCTGTCGGTTCTCAATCATACTGGAATAGGATTCAGTAATCCTTTTGCGTCTGTCACTATGCCCAGCACTCGCGAGTTTGAAGCTCGTCACAGCCATCCCTTCCCAGATCCAACTCGGAATACCACAAACAAGGTTTAGACTTTTCGGATCTCAAGATTGGCCGCCAATAATTCTAGCCTATACCACAAAGACTCTGATCTCACAATCAGAAGGCTAAGAGATACGCACTCAAGCTATCGCAAGTAGAACAGAAGTGGTTGTCAGGCACGCGTTCATAGGTGAGAATGGCGATGAGTGTCACAGATCATCACCTTCCTCAGGTTGAGGAACAAGTGTATATCTTAGATAAGAAATAGGCTTGAATTGAATAGAAAAACAATAGTACTTTGCATTAATTCATGAGGAACAGCAGAGCTCCACAGCTTAATCTATGGTGTGTAGAAACTCTACCGTTGAAAATACATAAGTGATAATGGTCCAGGCATGGCCAAATAGCCAGCCCCCATAAAGGTTTAAGATAGCATAAAACTGATCAAAGATCAGATCCAAAGACCTTGAATACAATAGTAAAAAGTTCTATTTATACTAAACTAGTTACTAGGGTTTACAGAAATGAGTAAATAATGCAGAAATCCACTTCCGGGGCCTACTTGGTGTGTGTTTGGGCTGAGCATTGAGCTTTACACGTGTAGAGACTTCTCTTGGAGTTGAACGCCAGTTTGTAACCTGTTTCTGGCGTTTAACTCCACTTTGCAACCTGTTTCTGGCGTTTAACTCCAGAATAGGGCAGGAAGCTGGCGTTGAACGCCAGTTTGTGTCGTCTAAACTTGGGCAAAGTATGGACTATTATATATTGCTGGAAAGCCCTGGATGTCTACTTTCCAACGCAATTGAGAGGGCGCCATTTGGGCAAAGTATGGACTATTATATTTTTATTATTATTTATTTAAAAAATAATAAAAATATATTAAAAACTAACTAAATCATACTAAAAACTATGTAAAAACAATGAACAAAAGTGTATAAATTATCTGCTCATCACTTCTCTCTCTAGAAAACTAACTAAAGGCTCATGTTGGCTAAACTAATTGCTCCCCCTTTCCTTGGACTTCAATTATGCATGAAATACACTCAGAAAAATGTTGGATTTGGGCCTGGGCAGCTCAAAAATCGCCCCCAGCATTTTGCCTTAAAGTGAGTCATGTGCTGGTATCGGCGCGTACGCGCCATGTGCGCGTGCGCGTCGATTGGCAAATTCTTCATCCGCGCGGACGCGGCATGTATGCATGCGCGTACCTATGTAAAACCAATTTCGCACGTGCGCGCCTTGTACGCGTGCGCGCCCATTAATGCATTCCTAATCCTTGTTTCTTCATGCCTTCTCTACTTTGTATGGTTTTCTCCTCATTTCTTCCATCCAATACTTGCCTTATAAACCTGAAATCACTCAACAAACACATCAAGGTATCGAATGGAATTAAGGTGAATTAAAATCACCAATTTAAGGCCTAAAAAGCATGTTTTTACATTTAAGCATAAATTAAGGGAGAATTACAAAACGATGCTATTACATTGAATAAATGTGGGAAAAGGTGGTAAAATCCCCTAAAATAAGCTCAAGATAAATCACGAAATCGGGGTTTATCAAATCTCCCCACACTTAAACTAAGCATGTCCTTATGCTAAAATTAAGAAAGAAGCAAAGGGTATCAACATTTATTCAATGCAAACTAACTAAATGCAATATATCTATATCCAACCTATCTACATGAATGCAATGGTTCAGTCAAAATAAATCAATCTCCAAGAATATGCATGCAAGCACAAGGGCTAGGGCATTAGCAATCAAAGCAAACCCACAATTGAATTGAATCATTAAAAGATCTTACAAACTTGCAAGAAAAGATGATCATGGATGGAAACATGTAATTGGGTGATCGAACCCTCGCCGAATGTGTATCCGCTCTAGGCACTCAAGTGTATAGGGGTTGATTCACTCAATTTTCCCTTAATCTTTCCAAGATTTGTTTTTCATCTAACAATCAATAATTACTTTATGCATGCATACAAATATCATGAGGGCTTTCTCATAGGTTGTAATTAGGCTAGGGTCAAGGTAGGTTGCATATGGTCAAGTGAGCTTGAAATTTGAATCTTTGATTAACTTAAACTTCCCACCTAACCTATGACAACCTAAACAATTCTAAGCAAACCTAGCTATCCATTATTCACTTTTTTTCACAGATGCTTATGCATTCTCTTTTGATTACCACACATATGCATTGACTTTATTGATCTTTGAACCTTGGGCATTTTTGTCCCCTTTTTATTGCAACTATTTTTCTAGTTTTTTTTTTTCAAACTAGGATATATACAAGAACATCAATGCATATGATTTACACATGATTAATACATGAGTATGTACCCAATCCCAAAAATTTTTCAACAAAAACATAAACACACTTTTATCTCTACCCAATGTTTCCAACTCTCCCAAAATCAAATAATGAACACTCTCACTAGCCTAAGCTAATCAAAGATCCAAACAAGGGACATTTATTGTTTTTCGCTTAAGCTTGTAATGTGCTACAATTATGAACAAATGGGTTAAGCATAGGCTCAAGATTGGTTAGCAATGGAAGATAAAAGGTAGGCTATTTGGGTAAGTGAACTATTTGAACAATGGCCTCAATCATATAAATGCATGTATACAAAAAATAATGGACATAAAGAATCAAACAAATCAAAGATTACACTCATAGGAAGAGAATAATGCACACAAGAATGAAAGTAAGTGGTTATGTATGATGTAACCACACAATTAGGCTCAAATCTCACATGCTTGTGTTCTTAGCTCAAAACATGATCCACAAAGTGTATAATTCAAGCAAGTTATAAAAAAAAAATTTCAACCAACTGGGGTGGTGCCCTAAAAATGGATTTCTTGAAAAATTTCATCATATTGACTAAGCTTATTCTAATGCAATGTTGTGATTTAGAAAATTTTAAAAATTTTCCCTAGTTTACCCCCTTTTCAATCAAAACACAATTCTTATACAAAAAAGGTCAACTAAGTTTTAACAATCCAAAATATTTTCCTAATAACAATCAAAAACTAAGATGCAATATACATATATATATATTAAAAGTGTGTAACAACCAAAATAAGGATATCCACAATAGCAACTATGTACAGTAATCCAAAAATGATCTCAAAGATAAAGTGTAAAATAAAATAAAGTAGCAGAAACTAGAAATAGATGTCTGAAAGTTCACTACATAAATGCAAACACCGGTCACAAACGGTGACCTCCCCGCACTTTAGAATGAAGCATCGTCCTCGATGCTACTGCTGAAGCTCGAGATGGGGGTCAACAATCGAGCCGGGCTGTGGCTCAGGCTCAGGCTGTGGGACTGGGACTGGCTGTGGGGCTGGGACTGGCTGTGGGACTGGCTGTGACTAAAGAGTGTCCTGCTGAACCTCATGAGGGTGCTGAACCTCTGCGGCGACCTGTGTCTCTGGGGGTGCATCCTGATGAGTTGGCTCCTCATCATGCTCCTCCTCCTGATCCTGCTCATCGGAGGCGGGAGAGTCTGGGAGCGGAGGGAGCTCAATGCCCTGTGAGGCAAACACCTGGTCTATGCGGTCGAGACGCCGCATGATACGACGCTCGAGGCGCTCTATGAAGCGAAACAGGTGCTGCACCAACAGGTAAGTCGGCTCAGGTGCTGGTGGTGGTGGTAAGGATGCTGCGGCTACTGAAGTAGAGGGGGTCCTGCTGCTGCTGCTGAAGACGAGGGCTAAGTTGCCTTGACATTTGAGATTTTTGCCAGTAAATAAGTTCATAAAAACAGTCGCGTTGTAGATATAGTCTCTAAACCAACAAAAATCCCTTCGTACAAACGTTTTGGTTGTCACAAGTAACAAACCCGTTTTAAAATTGATAACCGAGTATTTAAACCTCGGGTCGTCTTCTCAAGGAACTGCAGGGAAGTATGTTCTTATTATTGGTTATGGAGGTTGTAAAATCGGGGTTGAGAGTGAAGAGTAGATATGACAAATAATTTAAATGGCAATTAAAATAAATAAATACTGTAAAGCAAACTTTTGGCAAGGTAAGAGAAATTGGAAGTCCAACTTAGTTATTCCTCTCAACAATAGTGAAAGTTGAATCTTAATTCCCTTAGTTAACCTTTACTAAAGTAAAGGAAAGTCAAGGAACTAATTAGTTTGACCTTCGAATCCTATTTATTTCCTAAGAAAAAGTTGGGATTATCAAAGTTCAGTTCAATTAGCAAGATAACGATTATCAATTATGCTAAGTTTAATAATGTTGAGTTACTGATTTCTTAACCAAGACCAAAAAGGGAAAAAGTAAAATTGTTGGAATAAAAATGTCCTTAGATGGGAAGCAATAATAACTTAAATTAAAGAGAACAATAATAAACTGAAATACCTCAAATAATCATTAATTCAAATAATAATCTGTAACATGGAATAATTCATAAGCCAATTGGGCAACATCTGTAGATACGAATAAAAGCATTAAAGTAAAAGTAGCATAAAAACATAAATTAAAGTAAATATTAAACCTGAATCGAGAGTCACTCTTAAAAACTAAGAGAAGTCCTAAATCCTAATCCTAAGAGATAGAGGAGAGAATCTCCCTCTCAAAACTAAATCTAAATCATGGAAAGTAATAAAAATGCGAGCTCCCTTTTGAATGGATACATTCCCCCACTTTATAGCCTCCAATCTGTGCTTTCTGGGCCGAAACTGGGTCAGAAACAGCCCAGAAATCGCCCCCTGCGTATTCTGGTACGTTTAGGATACAGACAAGTGACGCAGAGGCGTCGTCCACGCGGCCGCGCGGATTGAAGTTTGCAGATGCGACGCATCCGCGTGAATCATGCGTTCGCGTCGCCTAGCATTAGGGAAACTATGGCATATTATATATCAAATCGAAGCCCCGGACGTTAGCTTTCCAACACAACTGGAATCGCGTCGTTTGGACCTTTGTAGCTGAAGTTATCGCCGTTTGAGTGCAAAGAGATCAGGCTGGACAGCTTAACAGTTTCTCCAACTTCTTGTATTCCTTCCACTTTTGCATGCTTCCTTTCCATCCTCTGAGCCATTCCTGCCTTGTAATCTCTGAAAAAGCTTAACACACATATCAAGGCATCTAATGGTAATAAGAGAGGATTAATAATAAGCAAATATAAGATCAAAGAAGCATGTTTTCAATCATAGCACAAAACCAGGAAGGAAAATGTAAAACATGCAAATAGTATGAATAAGTGGGTAAAGAGTTGATAAAAACCACTCAATTGAGTACAAGATAAACCATAAAATACTGGTTTATCAACCTTCCCACACTTAAACAATAGCATGTCCTCATGCTAAGCTCAAGAGAAGCTATAAAAATGAAGAGGAATGGTAGGATGTATGAAATGCAACCCTATCTATATGAATGTAACTACATGAAAAATGTTTCTACCTACTTAGTTTAAAAGTAAACAAGTTCTCCAAGACAAATACAAACCAATTTCCACTAATTCAAATCGTACAGTAAAAAGCAAGTAAACTTGTAAGAAGACAGCTCATGAAAGCAGGGAACATAGAATCAAGCATTGAACCCTCACTGGTAGTGTATATCACTCTAATCTCTCAAGTGTATAGGGTTATTCACTCTACTCTTCTCTAGTCATGCTTTCTAAACCTTGTTCTTCATCTAACCAATCAACAATTTTTAATATACCAATGCAAACATCATGAGGTCTTTTTCAAGGTTGTAATGGGGCTAAGGTAAGGGTAAAGGTATATATATGGCTAAGTGAGCTTTATAAATTGAATCTTTAATTAACCTAAGCTCTCACCTAATATACATATACTCTATATACTTTTAAATTCATGCCTAGCTACCCATAATTCCTACTTTTGTATAATTCCCATACTCATGTACCAAAATTTTTTTTTCTTTAATTTTTATCACATGTGCATTGATCTTTTATTAAACTTAATATTGGGGTAATTTTGTCCCCTTATTTACTTATTTATTGAGTATTTTTGGATTTTTCTCTTTTTTTTTGTAGAGAAACAACATAACTTATCAATGCACATGGACTTTCTATTATTTTTCTGTTTTGGTTTTTCATGAGTAGGTTCCCAAATTCCTGATATTCAAATAAATTAGAAACATTATACTTTTCCTTAATTAACCCATGTTCCTACAGTTTTCCCACACTTAATTACCACACTATCTTAAGCTAACCAAAGATTCAATTGGGATAATTAATTTGTTTTCCGCTTAAGGCTAGTGATGTGAGAAGATATAGAACAAATGGGGATTTCAAGGCTCAAAGTGGCTGACAAGGGTGATTTAAAGTGTAGGCTTATTTGGGATAAGTGAGCTAAAATCAAATAATGACCTCAATCATATGCAAGCATGTAAATACACCAAATATTGGACATATAGACTGAAACAAAGTAAAGATCACAATTATAGAGAAGTAAACACACAAGAATAAAATATTTATGGTTAAATAATGTAACCATGTAAATAAGCTCAAAATCTCACAGGTTGTGTGTTCTTTGGCTCAAAAACCATGTTCCAAATACAACTTTAAACAAATTTAACAAAAAATTTTTCAATTTAAATTAGTGAAATTTTTCAAAAATAGGGTCTTTAGAAGAATTTTATTACTTTAACCAAGTAGTAACTAGATGCATAAAATCAAACAAATATGCAAATGCAACAATGAACAAATAAATAAAATAAAAAATTTGGTGTTGAGTCAAGAAATAACTAACCCATGGAGATCGGTATCGACCTCCCCATACTTAGAGATTGCACCGTCCTCGGTGCATGCTGAGATGTGCAGGTGGACGGGTTGCTCCAACTGACGCTTGTAGATGGAGGTGTCTTGGTTGGAGATCTCTTGGTTCCTTTCCTTGCTGGTGTCATGTCAGTGACCTTCTCTTTTTCTTTCTTGGTACCCATGCCTAAGGAGGAAGAAAAAGGAAGAGTGTAAAATATAGAAAACTAAGACTGGAAGGGAGGAAATTCCAAGTGATAAGGAATGCCAAAGGAAAGATGATAGCCCAACTACATGGTAGCTACAACATGTAGGAAAGACAACAATAAAGATCAAAAGGGGCGATTCAAAATAATTAGATGCAAGAGGATAAAAACATGCAAATAATAGGCATGAGAAGCATAGCTCAAGCATAAATGTGCCAAATTAAAGAGCATGTGGAATGATGACAATTGTGAATGATAATCTCAAATACATTGGGTGTGCAAGTTAAAAATAGGGATGAAAATAATGTAATCCAAATGTATATGAGAGCCATAAGTAAATGTCAATTGTCAAATCTTTCCTTAGAATAGCCATATGCTCAAATAAATTAAGGCACTTATCCAAATAAAACTCCAACACCAACATAAAAATGCATGAAAAAGAATTGAAAAATAAAAAGGAAAGAACAAATAAATGCATTAAATTAAAGGGATAGAAGAGTAGAGGGGAAGAAGAAGAGAAAGAAAGAAGAAAGAAGGAAAGATAGAAGAAATTAGGATTAGAGAAGAAAAGATAAGAAAATTGGCACTAATCTGGATAGGTTGTGCGACGCTGGCGACGCAGTCGCGTGGGTGACGCGGTCGGGTGGTGCGCGATAAGATTGGGTGACGCGGACGCGTGGGGCACGCGATCGCATGACTCGATTTGTGCTAGTGGCGCGAGTGCAGCCTCGCGGTCGCTCAACTCTCTGTTCAAAACTTAGTATTGCCAAAATCCAGGGTGACGCGGTCGCGTGGTTGACGCGATCGCGTGAATGGCCATTTGCTTAAAATGACGCGGCCGCGTGGTAGGGCTTGGGCTTCCAGCACGAGTCCAGCCCAATTCCAGCTCAACTTTCGGCCATACACCTTGTTACGTCGAAATCCAGGGCACGCGGTCGCGTAGGTCACGCGGTCGCGTGGGAGGCCAATTTTTCCATGTGACGCGGACGCGTCGGCGACGCTGCCGCGTCGCGTGCGTGCTTCTCTTTTTTTTTATGCAGAATGCAATGATTAATGTGAGTGTTATGCATGATTCCAGGTTCAATAAAGTAAAATAAAAAGAAAATAAAAATGAAAGCAATTAACAAGAATTAAATTGAAAAAGAAGCGACCATACCATGGTAGGTTGTCTCTCCATCTAGCACTTTTAGTTAAAGTCCTTAAGTTGGACATTGGAGGAGCTTCCTAATATGGCGGCTTATGTTTAAATTCGTCCAAAAATCTCCACCAGTGCTTGGAATGCCAATAGCCTCCGGGATCCCATACTAGGCATGTAAAGCTTCTAAGCAGCTTCAGACAAATTTTCAGGCTCCCGGGGTGACGAATGTCAGAATAGATTCCAGGATCCCAAGCTTTGCTATTAAATCCGCCTCCGTCTTGATCTACATGTCTCCATCCGGGCGGTTTAAAGAGTAGAATCTCACCATGGTGACCAAACGTTCTCTGTGATCCATGCAATTGAGCATGATACCAATCCGTGTACTTCGAGGTGAAGTATGGAACCTTATTGAACCTTGTGCACCAACTCTGAGTACGAGCCATTTCCCTCTTACTCTTAAAGCCGCAAAGAGCTCTAAGCTGGCCATCTGTTTCAAGAAAACCATATTCAAGTGAATAAGTAAAGTTATAGGTTAAGGATTGTACCCACTTGAAGCTTGTATTAGGTGGTAATGGCCTTGGGATAGGTGTTTCCAGTGGTTCTGTAAGTTCTACTCTCTTGTGCTCTTCTATGAATTCCTCCACTTCCTTGCAAGGTTCTACAATTGTATCTGTGTCCTGGTCAAAGTTTTCTATGTCTTCCTCATCACTTGAGTCATAGATTGGAGGTTGAGAGAAATCTACCTCCGCATCGTCTTCATATTCACTTGGGGAAGATTCTTCGACCTCAGAGAATTCACTTGCGGATGCCAGTTCATTACTAAGAGAATTTGACTTGTGACTATCATCATCAAGGGAATTTGTGTCCTGGGTTATTCCGTCTGATTCTTCATAAACAACTTGCCTTGGAGATTGTACAATATCCTCCTTAGCATCAACTGTAGCGTCCTTGACGGAGTTCTCCTCAGTTCTGGATTCCCATGGAGGTTCAGCATCTCCTAGATCTTCAACCAACTCTTCTTCTTGAACAATGACAGCTTCTTCTACTTGTTCTAGTACAAATTCATTATCTGTCTTGTCCACTGGAGTTTCTGGTATCTCCTTCATGCTACGCTCTTCGTTAGACTGTTCACATGGGGCTGTGGCTGATCCTTGTGTATTTGGCTGATCCTTTAGGTAAACCTTTGCTTCTCGGGTTGCCGGATTTGGACATGATACATAGGAAAGTGGCAGTGATTGGGAGTAATTGGATTGGTACTGGGGTAAGGAAGGATCATATGGTGGCGAATGGTGAAGAGAAGCTTGTGAGTGTGGTGGTTCGAGTTTATGTTGAAAGGATGGTTTATATGCATGGGGTGGGGCTTGTTGGTAGTTACAAGGTTGTCCACCATATCTTTCAGCTGGGTATACACGGTAGAATGGTCTTTGTCCAGGATATCTCAAAGGGTGTTGCTGCCTAAAGGGTTGATTAGATCCTCTTGGCTCCATCCATCCTTGATTGGTCTGACCTTGATGCATATTCCTGCTGTAACTTCTATTTCCTTCAACAAAGTTAGAACCAAACTCAAAGCGAGAGGGGTGAGAATTCATGGTAGCAAATGAAAAATAAAAAGGAAAAACAGAAATAAATAAACAAGTAAAAGAAAAATATTTACAATAACCAATAATAAGGCACACGTTAGCAGTTCCCCGGCAACGACGCCATTTTGACGTTTGAGAATTTTGCCAGTAAAGAAGTTCATAAAAACAGTCGTGTTGTAGATATAGTCTCTAAACCAACAAAAATCCTTTCGTACAAACGTTTTGGTTGTCACAAGTAACAAACCCCTTTTAAAATTGATAACCGAGTATTTAAACCTCGGGTCGTCTTCTCAAGGAACTGCAGGGAAGTATGTTCTTATTATTGGTTATGGAGGTTGTAAAATCGGGGTTGAGAGTGAAGAGTAGATATGACAAATAATTTAAATGGCAATTAAAATAAATAAATATTGTAAAGCAAACTTTTGGCAAGGTAAGAGAAATTGGAAGTCCAACTTAGTTATTCCTCTCAACAATAGTGAAAGTTGAATCTTAATTCCACTTAGTTAACCTTTACTAAAGTAAAGGAAAGTCAAAGGACTAATTAGTTTGACCTTCGAATCCTATTTATTTCCTAAGAAAAAGTTGGGATTATCGAAGTTCAGTTCAATTAGCAATATAACGATTATCAATTATGCTGAGTTTAATAATGTTGAGTTACTGATTTCTTAACCAAGACCAAAAAAGGGAAAAAGTAAAATTGTTGGAATATAAATATCCTTAGATGGGAAGCAATAATAACTTAAATTAAAGAGAACAATAATAAACTGAAATACCTCAAATAATCATTAATTCAAATAATAATTTGTAACATGGAATAATTCATAAGCTAATTGGGCAACATCTGTAGATACGAATAAAAACATTAAAGTAAAAGTAGCATAGAAACATAAATTGAAGTAAATATTAAACCTGGATCGAGAGTCACTCTTAAAAACTAAGAGAAGTCCTAAATCCTAATCCTAAGAGAGAGAGGAGAGAATCTCCCTCTCAAAACTAAATCTAAATCATGGAAAGTAATAAAAATGCGAGCTCCCTTTTGAATGGATGCATTTCCCCACTTTATAGCCTCCAATCTGTGCTTTCTGGGCCGAAAACTGGGTCAGAAACAGCCCAGAAATCGCCCCCTGCGTATTCTGGTACGTTCAGGTCGCGGACAAGTGACGCAGAGGCCGTTCACGCGGCCGCGCGGATTGAAGTTTGCAGATGCGATGCGTCCGCGTGGATCACGCGTTCGCATCACCTAGTGTTAGAGAAACTATGGCATATTATATATCAAATCGAAGCCCCGGACGTTAGCTTTCCAACGCAACTGGAACCGCGTCGTTTGGACTTCTGTAGCTGAAGTTATAGCTGTTTGAGTGTGAAGAGGTCAGGCTGGACAGCTTAGCAGTTTCTCCAACTTCTTGTATTCCTTCCACTTTTGCATGCTTCCTTTCCATCCTCTGAGCCATTCCTGCCTTGTAATCTCTGAAAACACTTAACACACATATCAAGGCATCTAATGGTGATAAGAGAGGATTAATAATAAGCAAATATAAGATCAAAGAAGCATGTTTTCAATCATAGCACAAAACCAGGAAGGAAAATGTAAAACATGCAAATAGTATGAATAAGTGGGTAAAGAGTTGATAAAAACCACTCAATTGAGTACAAGATAAACCATAAAATAGTGGTTTATCATGCCTACTCCACTGCTCTGGCTCGGGAACGGCGTTTGGGTGGGGGCTTCACGTGCACCCATCCACCCCATGGAATAGTAACCTCCTTGTCGTCGTCATCTGGGGGTGGTGGTGTCACGTCATCATCCTCCCACGGAACATTGGTGCACGAAATTGTGATGTCAATGTTCACATTACTCTCTTACAACTTCGCACAACTAACCAACAAGTGCACTGGGTCATCCAAGTAATACCTTACGTGAGTAAGGGTCGATCCCACGGAGATTGTTGGCTTGAAGCAAGCTATGGTTATCTCGTAACTCTTAGTCAGGATATAATATCAATAATAATTTTTAGTTTGAATTGTAAAAAGTAAAAAGGACAGAACACAAATTATACTTGTATGCAGTAATGGAGAATATGTTGGAGTTTTGGAAATGCTTTGTCTTCTGAAATTCTGCTTTCCTCTGTCTTCTTGTTCACGCACGCACGTCCTCCTATGGCAAGCTGTGTGTTGGTGGATCACCGTTGTCAATGGCTACCATCCTTCCTTTCAGTGAAAAGGGTCCAGGTGCGCTGTCACTGCACGGCTAATCATCTGCAGCTTCTCTATCGTACCGGAATAGGATTTACTATCCTTTTGCGTCTGTCACTACACCCAGCACTCGTGAGTTTGAAGTTCGTCACAGCCATCCAATCCCAGAATCCTACTCGGAATACCTCAGACAAGGTTTAGACTTTCTGGATTCTCATGAATGCCGCCATCAATCTAGCTTATACCACGGAGATTCTGATTAAGGAATCTAAGAGATACTCATTCAATCTGATGTAGAATGAAGGTGATTGTCAGACACACGTTCATGGATTGAGGAAGGTGATAAGTGTCACGAATCATCACTTTCTCCATAATTAAGCGTGAATGGATATCTTAGATAGGAACTAGCATGTTTGAATGGAAAACAGAAATACTTGCATTAATTCATCGAGACACAGCAGAGCTCCTCACCCCCAACAATGGAGTTTAGAGACTCATGCCGTCAAAAAGTACAAAGTTCAGATCTAAAAATGTCATGAGATACAAAATAAATCTCAAAAAGTTGTTTAAATACTAAACTAGTAACCTAGGTTTACAGAAAATGAGTAAACTATGATAGATAGTGCAGAAATCCACTTCTGGGTCCCACATGCTGTGTGTTGGGACTGAGACTAAAGCTTCTCACATGCCTGGGCTGTTTTGGGCGTTCAACGCCAGGCTGTAACCTGTTTCTGGCATTGAACTCCAACTTGTAACGTGTTTCTGGCGCTGGACGCCAGATTGCAACATGGAACTAGCGTTAAACGCCAGTTTACGTCATCTATCCTTGAGCAAAGTATAGATTATTATATATTTCTGGAAAGCCCTGGATGTCTACTTTCCAACGCAATTGGAAGCGCGTCAATTGGACTTTTGTAGCTCCAGAAATTCCATTCCGACTGCAGAGAGGTCAGGATCCAACAGCATCAGCAGTCCTTTTTCAGCCTAAATCAGATTTTTGCTCAGCTCCCTCAATTTCAGCCAGAAAATACCTGAAATTACAGAAAAACACACAAACTCATAGTAAAGTCCAGAAATATGAATTTTTCCTAGAAACTAATGAAAATAAACTAAAAACTAACTAAAACATACTAAAAACTATATGAAATTAACCCCAAAAAGCGTATAAAATATCCGCTCATCACAACACCAAACTTAAACTGTTGCTTGTCCTCAAGCAACTAAATAAATAAAATAGAATACAAATAATTTAAGAAGTAATATTATCTCAGAGTTTTTGAGTGAAGCTCAGATTCTAATTAGATGAGCGGGACTAGTAGCTTTTTGCTTCTGAACAGTTTTGACATCTCACTTTATCCATTGAAGCTCAGAATGATTGGCATCTATAGGAACTCAGAATTCAGATAGTGCTATTGATTCTCCTAGTTCAGTATGTTGATTCTTGAACACAGCTACTTTATGAGTCTTGGCCGTGGCCCTAAGCACTTTGTTTTCCAGTATTACCACCGAATACATAAATGCCACAGACACATAATTGGGTGAACCTTTTCAGATTGTGACTCAGCTTTGCTAAAGTCCCCAATTAGAGGTGTCCAGGGTTCTTAAGCACACTCTTCTTTTTGCTTTCGACCTTGACTTTAACCGCTCAGTCTCAAGTTTTCACTTGACACCTTCACGCCACAAGCATATGGCTAGGGACAGCTTGGTTTAGCCGCTTAGGCCAGGATTTTATTCCTTTAAGCCCTCATATCCACTAATGCTCAAAGCCTTGGATCCTTTTTATTACCCTTGCCTTTTGGTTTTAAGGGCTTTGGCTTTTTCTGCTTGCTTTTTTTTCTTTTTCTTTCTCTATTTTTTTTTCTGCAAGCTTTTGTATTCACTGCTTTTTCTTGCTTCAAGAATCATTTTTATGATTTTTCAAATTACCAATAACATGTCTCATGTTCATCATTCTTTCAAGAGCCAACATATTTAACATTCTTAAACATCAAATTCAAAAGACATATGCACTGTTCAAGCATTCATTCAGAAGACAAAAGTATTGCCACCACATATAAATAATTAGAATTTTTCTTGTTAAAAACTCAAAAATTATTGACTCCTTACTCTAAAGAAAATCTTCTATTTTATTCATGTTTAATGATGATGAGAAAAATAAATTATAGCTTAATTGGAGATAAAATAAAAAATATAGATACTAATTACTACTATATGACTCCTAAGGTAAAACTCAAATAAAAACAGTTATCACAGGGCTAAGGTTAAGATCAGAACTCAACAACCTTGAAGTTGGGAAGTGGATGCCTCTTTAGTCTGTGGAGTGCTTAGCCTTTCAAGAGATAGTTTCTGACGCTTTAATTCCTTTAATTCACGCCCTTGCACTTCTTGTTCTCTGAGCAGTTTGCAGAGCATGCTGTTTTGATTTTTCTGTTCTTCCTTTATTTGGTCCATGGCTTCTTGCAATTTAGTAACAGATGCTTCAAGATGTTCCCAGTATTCAAATTGAGGGAGTTTTGGTAGGAATTCTTGCGCCCTCCTCTTGATGGGATCATCATGCACTTGTTGTTTTTCCATTGTGATTTTAGTGATTGGCTGCTCCACTGAGATATACTCTGTTATTCCCATCTTTACTCCAGCATCTTTGCAGAGCATAGAGATTAGGCTTGGATAAGCCAACCTGGCATCCTTGGAGTTCTTGTTTGCAAGTATGTAGAATTCGGATGGGATCAGTTGATGAACTTCTACTTCTTTTCCCAACATAATGCAATGGATCATCACTGCTCTTTTAACATTGACTTCAGAACGGTTGCTGGTGGGCAATATAGAACGCCCAATGAAGTCCAGCCATCTTCTGGTGACTGGTTTGAGATCTTCTCTCTTGATTTGATTTGGGACACCCTTCGTGCTGGTGGTCCACCTGGCTCCAGGGATGCATATATCCTCTAGAATCTTATCCAGGCCCTTGTTTGTTCTCATCATTCTCCTACTGAAGGAGTCTGGGTCATCTTTCAGCTGAGGTAGCATAAAGATCTCCCTGATTTTGTCAGGGTGGATGTGAACAATCTTTCCTCTGACCACAGTCCTATAGTCATAGAAGGCAGTTCCAGATATTCTCTGCCTGTCTGTTTGCCACAGATTAGCATAGAATTCCTGAACCATATTCCTTTCCACTTTCGTTTCAGGATTAGCTAGGACTTCCCAGTTCCTGTTTCGAATCTGCTCTTGGATCTCCGGATATTCATCTTCTTTCAGATCGAACTTGACTTCCGGGATCACTGATCTTAGACCCATTATTTTTTAGTAATGGTCTGAATGTTCTTTGGTTAAGAACCTCCCTTGATTCCAAAGTGGTTTTGGAACACTCTCTTTCTTGCCTCTTGGAGTGGGTTATTTTTCTTTAGGAGCCATGATCTTAGTGGGTATGGTTTAGTGATCACGGATAAATACACCAAACTTAGAGGTTTGCTTGTCCTCAAGCAAAAGAAAGAAAGGAGAGGGATAGAAGGAGAGCGAGTGTTGAATGGTGGATGAGAGGAGGGAGGCCGAATGTGTTTTTAAAAGGGAGGGGGGTGGGTTTTCGAAAATAGGGAGAAATATAAGATAGAAGATATGATTTAAAAAGAAATAAGTATGATAAGAAAAGATATAATTTAAAATTGAAGAGATATGAAAGATATTTGAAAAAGATAAATTTGGATTTTTGAAAAAGATAATATGGAGATTTAAAAAAAGATATCGATTAGTTGAAAAGATTTTAGAATGAAAAGAGATAGATTTGTTTTGAAAATTTGAAAAAGAGTTGAATTGGATTGAAAAAAGGATTTGTGCTTATAGATTAAGATACATTTGATATTTTTAAAGTAGGGTTTTTAGAAATTAGGGATTTTAGAAATCAGGGTTTGTAACATGTTTATGCAAGAAATCATGAATTGAAACATGAAAATTAAAATTAAAATGAAAACTATGAAGTAAAAACGAAATTACCTCCTCCCCACCATCCTGGCGTTTGAACGCCCAAACGCTGCATGTTTTGGGCGTTCAACACCCAACTGCTGCTTCTCCTGGGCGTTCAACGCCCAGCTGTTGCTTCTTTCTGGCGTTGAACGCCAGGAACTCCTTTGTCACTGGGCGTTTTTTGGAATGCCCAGGACGCTATAAATCTGGCGTTAAACTCCCAGAAGGAGCTTTTTTCTGGCGTTCAACGCCCAGAAGATGCTTCTTTCTGGTGTTTAACGCCCAGATGGCTATCCTTACTGGCGTTCAACGCCCAGTGGATGCTTCTTTTGGGCGTTGAACGCCCAAAACAGACTTTTACTGGCGTTTTCTTGCCAGTGAGCTCTTTTTCTCTGTTTTGTGTGCAGGATCCTTCTGTAACCCTGTGAACTTATACAATTGCTTCTTTACCTTAGTATCAATGAACTTTATATAAACAAATAAAATCACGAATAGGGCAAAATGCTTAGAGGAAGTGATGCCCCATGGCTGGGTTGCCGACCAGCAAGCGCTTCTTTATTGTCTTTAGCTGGACCTTGCTGAGTTTTTAATCTAGCCTCAGCCTTGAACACTCTTGCTCAACATTGCCTTCAAGATAGTGCTTGATTCTCTGTCCATTAACAATGAACTTCTTATCAGAATCAATGTCTTGAAGCTCCACATAACCATATGGTGATACACTTGTAATCACATATGGTCCCCTCCACCGGGATTTCAGTTTCCCGGGGAATAGCCTGAGCCTAGAGTGAAATAGCAGAACCTTTTGTCCTGGTTCAAAGATTCTAGATGACAGCTTTCTGTCATGCCACCTTTTTTATTTTTCTTTATACAGCTTGGCATTTTTGAAAGCAGTGAATCTGAATTCCTCTAGCTCATTCAGCTGGAGCAATCTTTTTTCTCCAACTAATTTGGCATCAAAGTTTAGGAATCTGGTTGCCCAGTAGGCCTTATGTTCCAGTTCCACGGGCAGGTGACAAGCCTTACCATACACAAGTTGGTATGGAGAGGTCCCTATAGGAGTCTTGAATGCTGTTCTGTAAGCCCACAGAGCATCATCCAAGCTTCGTACCCAATCCTTTCTACGGGTACTTAAAGTCCGTTCCAGGATTCTTTTCAGTTCTCTGTTAGAAACTTCAGCTTGCCCATTTGTCTATGGATGATATGGAGTTGCCACCTTGTGGCGAATCCTATACCGGACCATGGCGGAGTAAAGCTGTTTGTTACAGAAGTGAGTGCCCCCATCACTGATTAGTACCCTAGGGACACCAAATCTGCTGAATATATGTTTCTGGAGGAATTTCAGTACTATTTTAGTATCATTGGTGGGTGTGGCAATGGCTTCTACCCATTTTGATACATAATCAACTGCCACCAGAATATAAGAGTTTGATTATGATGGTGGGAAAGGCCCCATGAAATCAATTCCCCATACGTCAAACAACTCAATCTCCAAGCTTCCTTGTTGAGGCATGGCATAACTATGAGGTAAATTACCAGCTTTCTGGCAACTGTCACAGTTGTGCACAAACTCTCGGGAGTCTCTGTAGAGTGTAGGCCAGTAGAAACCACATTGGAGGACCTTGGTGGCTGTTCGCTCTCCTCCGAAATGGCCTCCATATTGTGATCCATGGCAATGCCATAGGATCCTCTGTGCTTCTTCTCTAGGCACACACCTACGTATTATTTCGTCTGCACATCTCTTAAAGAGATAGGGTTCATCCCACAAGTAGTACTTTGCATCAGTAATTAATTTTTTCTTTTGTTTTCTGCTGTACTCCTTGGGAATGAACCTTGCAGCTTTGTAGTTTGCAATGTCTGCAAACCATGGTAATTCTTGAATGGCGAACAAATGCTCATCCAGAAAGGTTTCAGAGATCTCAATAGAGGGGGAGGACGCCCCTTCCACTGGTTCTATCCGGGACAGATGGTCAGCCACTTGGTTCTCTGTCCCTTTTCTGTCTCTTATTTCTATATCAAACTCTTGCAGAAGCAACACCCATCTAATGAGTCTGGATTTTGAATCCTGCTTTGTGAGTAGATATTTAAGAGCAACATGATCTGTGTACACAATCACTTTTGATCTTACTAAGTATGATCTAAACTTGTCAGTGGCATAAACCACTGCAAGCAATTCTTTTTTCTGTGGTTGTGTAATTTTTCTGGGCATCATTCAAAACACGGCTAGCATAATAAATGACATGCAGAAGCTTGTCATGCCTCTGCCCCAGTACTGCACCAATGGCGTGATCACTGGCATCACACATTAATTCGAATGGTAATGTCCAGTCTAGTGCAGAGATAACTGGTGCTGTGACCAGTTTAGCTTTCAGAGTTTCAAACGCTTGCAGGCACTCTGTGTCAAATACAAATGGCGTGTCAGCAGCTAGCAGGTTGCTTAGAGGTTTTGCAATTTTTGAAAAATCCTTTATAAACCTCCTATAGAATCCTGCATGCCCCAGAAAGCTTCTGATTGCCTTAACATTTAACTTTTCAATTACCTCTATTTTAGCTTGATCCACCTCTATTCCCTTGTTTGAAATTTTATGCCCAAGGACAATCCCTTCAGTCACCATAAAGTGACATTTTTCCCAGTTTAAAACTAGGTTGGTCTCTTGGCATCTTTTCAAAACCAGTGTCAGGTGATCAAGACAGGAGCTGAATGAGTCTCCATATACTCAGAAGTCATCCATGAAGACTTCCAAAAATTTTTCCACTATATCAGAGAAAATAGAGAGCATGCATCTCTGAAAGGTTGCAGGCGCATTACACAGCCCAAAAGGCATCCTTCTGTAAGCAAATACTCCATATGGACATGTGAATGCTGTTTTCTCTTGATCCTGGGGATCTACTGCAATTTGGTTGTAGCCTGAATAGCCATCCAAAAAGCAGTAATAATTATGACCTGCTAGTCTTTCTAGCATCTGGTCTATGAATGGTAAAGGAAAATGATCCTTTCTGGTGGCTGTATTGAGCCTTCTGTAATCAATACACATGCGCCACCCTGTAACTGTTCTTGTAGGAACCAGTTCATTTTTTTCATTATGAACCACTGTCATGCCTCCCTTTTTAGGGATAACTTGAACAGGACTCACCCAGGGGATATCAGAAATAGGATAAATAATCCCAGCCTCCAGTAATTTAGTGACCTCTTTTTGCACCACTTCCTTCATGGCTGGATTTAGCCACCTCTGTGGTTGAACCACTGGCTTAGCATCATCCTCCAATAGGATTTTGTGCATGCATCTCGCTGGGCTTATGCCCTTAAGGTCACTTATGGACCACCCAAGAGTTGTCTTGTGTGTCCTTAGCACTTGAATTAGTGCTTCCTCTTCGTGTGGATTTAAATATGCATGGTATCAATAAAGTCAGTGGGAAAGGCGAATGGCCCAACCCTGATAATCATGTCCTCAATCATGCCTGATGGGTATTTAATGGAGCCATCAGCAAGTTGGAGACATATCCGGGTTGGTTTAACTTCTTCAATTAAAGCAAGCTTTTTGATGGTGGATGCAGGTATTAGGTTGATGCTTGCCCCAAGATCACATAGGGCTGTCTTGGTGCAATTACCCTCTAATATGCATGGTATCAGAAAGCTTCTGGGATCTTTAAGCTTTTCAGGAAAGCTTTTCAGAATGACTGCACTGCATTCTTCAGTGAGGAGAACTCTTTCAGTTTCTCTCCAATCCTTCTTATGACTTAAGATCTCTTTCATGAACTTGGCATAAGAAGGTATTTGCTCAAGTGCCTCTGCAAACGGAATCTTAATTTCAAGAGTCCTGAGATAATCTGCAAAGCGAGCAAATTGCTTATCTTGCTCCTCTTGGCGGAGTTTTTGAGGATAAGGTATCTTGGTTTTATATTCCTCAACCTTGGTTGCTGTAGGTTTATTTCCTATAGAAATGGTTGAAGAAGCCTTTTTAGAGGGGTTGTCATCAGCACTTGTGTGTGTTTGATCCCTCACTGGCATTTGAGTACCAGAGTTAGAAGCTGGAGTGACGTTAGACGCCAACTCCTCATCTGTTCCTGGCATCTGAACGCCAGAACTGTGCTTTTTTTGGGCATTCAATGCCAGTTCCTTGCTTGTTTCTGGCGTTGAGCGCCAGTCCTGAGCATAGTCTGGGCGTTCAGCGCCAGCCTTCCACCCAATTTCTGGCATTTTAACGCCAGAATTATCTTTCCCTGGGCTCTTACTGTCCTCAGATGGATTTTGGGTGGTTTGCTCATTTCTTGGCTTCTTGCTGCCTTGAGGTGGGGTATTTAATGTTTTTCCACTTCTTAATTAAACTGCTTGGCATTCTTCTGTTATTTGTATTGACAGCTGCTGCTTTATTTGCTTCAATTGTTCTTCCATATTTATATTAGCCATCTTTGTCTCTTGTAGTCTATCTTTGAATTCGGCTAACTGCTGTGTTAGAAAGTCCAATTGCTGATTGAATTCAGTAGCTTGTTCAGCAGGACTGGGTTCAGTAGTCACTGTTTTAGCCTCTTCTTTCATGGAAGATTCGCTGCTTAGGTATAGATGCTGATTTCTGGCAACTGTATCAATGAGCTCTTGAGCTTCTTCAATTGTCTTTCTCATGTGGATAGATCCACCAGCTGAGTAATCTAGAGACATCTGAGCTCTTTCTGCAAGCCCATAATAGAAGATGTCTAACTGAACCCACTCTGAAAACATTTCAGAGGGGCATTTTCTTAGCATCTCTCTGTATCTCTCCCAGGCATCATAAAGAGATTCATTATCTCCTTGTTTAAAGCCTTGGATGTCCAGCCTTAGCTGTGTCATCCGTTTTGGAGGAAAGTATTGATTCAGGAATTTCTCTGTCAGCTGTTTCCATGTCTTTATGCTAGCCTTAGGTTGGTTATTTAACCACCTCTTGGCTTGGTCTTTTACAGCAAATGGAAACAGTAATAATCTGTAGATATCCTGATCTACCTCCTTATCATGTACTGTGTCAGCAATTTGTAAAAGCTATGCCAGAAACTTTGTAGGTTCTTCCTGTGGAAGACCAGAATACTGGCAGCTTTGCTGCACCATGATAATGAGCTGAGGATTCAACTCAAAGCTACTGACTCCAATGGAGGGTATGCAGATACTACTCCCATATGAAGCAGTAGAGGGGTTAGCATATGACCCCAGAGTCCTTCTGGACTGTTCATTTCCACTTAGATCCATGATGGAGAAAGGGAGATGATGTAAAATAGAGAAGAAATATTTTTATTTATTTAATTATTTATTTATTTCAAAAATAAAATAAATTAAAATAAAATAAATAAAAATGGGTGAAGATTTTTGAAAAAATGAGGAGAGAGAAAGTGGTTAGGAAGTTTTGAAAAAGATATGTTTTTTTTTTAAAAAGTTTTAAATTTTGAAATAAATAAATAAAAATAAATAAAAAAATCTGAATTTTAAAATTGATTTTCGAAAAATTGCTTTAAAATAGAGGGAAAAGATATTTTTTTGAATTTAATGAGGAAAGAGAAAAACAATAAAATAACACAAGATCTAAAATTTTTAGATTTAATGCTCCTTGTTTTCGAAAATTTTGGAGGGAAAACACCAAGGAACACCAAACTTAAAAATTTTAAGATCAAGACACAGGGAAAACTCAAGAACGCCTTGAAGACTCACAAGAACAACAAGAACATGAAGAAGGAACACCAAACTTAAAATTTTTAGAAAACCAAACTAAAATTTTCAAAAAAAATCAAGGGAAAATCAACAAGAAAACACTAAACTTAAAGTTTGGCACAAGATTTAATAGAAAAATTATTTTTGAAAAAGAAGATTTTGAAAAGAAAATAAAAGACTCTGACCCAAAAGACAAAAATTTCCTAATCTAAGCAATAAGATTCACCGACAGTTGTTCAAACTCAAACAATCCCCGGCAACAGCGCCAAAAACTTGGTGCATGAAATTGTGATGTCAATGTTCACATTACTCTCTTACAACTTCGCACAACTAACCAGCAAGTGCACTGGGTCGTCCAAGTAATACCTTACGTGAGTAAGGGTCGATCCCACAGAGATTGTTGGCTTGAAGCAAGCTATGGTTATCTCGTAACTCTTAGTCAGGATATAATATCAATAATAATTTTTAGTTTGAATTGTAAAAAGTAAAAAGGGCAGAACACAAATTATACTTGTATGCAGTTTTGGAGATGCTTTGTCTTCTGAAATTCTGCTTTCCTCTGTCTTCTTATTCACGCACGCACGTCCTCCTATGGCAAGCTGTGTGTTGGTGGATCACCGTTGTCAATGGCTACCATCCTTCCTTTCAGTGAAAAGGGTCCAGGTACGCTGTCGCCGCACGGCTAATCATCTGCAGATTCTCAATCGTACCGGAATAGGATTTACTATCCTTTTGCGTCTGTCACTACGCCCAGCACTCGTGAGTTTGAAGTTCGTCACAGCCATCCAATCCCAGAATCCTACTCGGAATACCACAGACAAGGTTTAGACTTTCCGGATTCTCATGAATGCCGCCATCAATCTAGCTTATACCACGGAGATTCTGATTAAGGAATCTAAGAGATACTCATTCAATCTGATGTAGAACGGAGGTGATTGTCAGACACACGTTCATGGATTGAGGAAGGTGATGAGTGTCACGAATCATCACCTTCTCCATAATTAAGCGTGAATGGATATCTTAGATAGGAACGCGCATGTTTGAATGGAAAACAGAAATTCTTGCATTAATTCATCGAGACACAGCAGAGCTCCTCACCCCCAACAATGGAGTTTAGAGACTCATGCCGTCAAAAAGTACAAAGTTCAGATCTAAAAATGTCATGAGATACAAAATAAATCTCTAAAAGTTGTTTAAATACTAAACTAGTAACCTAGGTTTACAGAAAATGAGTAAACTATGATAGATAGTGCAGAAATCCACTTCTGGGGCCCACTTGGTGTGTGCTGGGGCTGAGACTAAAGCTTCTCACATGCCTGGGCTATTTTGGGCGTTCAACGCCAGGCTGTAACCTATTTCTGGCGTTGAACTCCAACTTGTAACGTGTTTCTGGCGCTGGACGCCAGACTGCAACATGGAACTGGCGTTGAACGCCAGTTTACGTCTTCTATCATTGAGAAAAGTATGAAATATTATATATTGCTGGAAAGCCCTGGATGTCTACTTTCCAACGCAATTGGAAGCGCGTCAATTGGACTTCTGTAGCTCCAGAAATTCCATTCCGAGTGCAGAGAGGTCAGGATCCAACAACATCAGCAGTCCTTTTTTAGCCTGAATCAGATTTTTGCTCAGCTCCCTCAATTTCAGCCAGAAAATACCTGAAATTACAGAAAAACACACAAACTCATAGTAAAGTCCAGAAATATGAATTTTTCTTAGAAACTAATGAAAATAAACTAAAAACTAACTAAAACATACTAAAAACTATATGAAATTAAAAAAAAAGCGTATAAATATCCGCTCATCAAACATCAGCCATCTCGATCATGCTGGTGACCAGTGTAGGGAATGGCAGGAGGCCACGGATATGAGCGCGCCACATACTCTGTCTGATTAGCTGGGGGAAGTTCACCTCCTTCCCCTCTATCACACACCCAATCAGAACTAGCATATCCATCGGAATATCTGAGAAGTGAGTGGTGAGGAAGACATAGTGGGCGAAGATATGCTGCCAAGTTCTAGCCTCCTCGATAGATAAGTGAAACACATCCCCTTGGACTTCTTGTTTCCAGAATCCATCACCCAAGGGGCGTTAGGTGTGGCAATCACACGCTTAAGCGCCTCATAGTCAAATGTCATGCAGTGGATGGCTACTTCTGCCTGCTTATAAGCGCATGTGTCATCAGGACGAAGTCGGCAGAGCAGTGCATCCCCAATAGCAGCCTCAGTGATCATAATTTCTCTACCCTGCAGCTGAACTGAATCGAGAGTGGCACGAAAGAAGTTGCAATAAAATTCCTTCACCCATGAAGTGTTGATCCTCCCCAGATCTCTGTCAACAAAGTCCAATCCCAACTCTAGAATGCAGGTGTTTATGGCACGTCTCACATCATTGGGAAGGAGCAGCTTCTTCTCAATGTTTAGATTTTTCTTCTGAAAATCGGGGAAGCAAAGTTCACAGTAAAGATTGGGGAATTTGATCGGATCAATGGAAGGTAGTAACTAATTTTCCTTGTCCACCTCATTCAGCGGATTCTTAGAATAATTTGCATAGGGATAAGGGGTAGAAGCCTTAGAGCGCTTTCTCTTCTTAGAAGTAGTGGCTATAGCCTTTCCTTTGTCTGACATCCTGAGAAATAGAGATGATACAATATAAGTAGCTAGCCAAGCAAGTATAAAGCACTCAAAGCAAAGCATATTCATGAAGTGAATAAACAAAAGAGAATTCTTAGAATGCAAGCAACAGAATTCATAATTCAAACCAAGTTAGAAACCAAGAATTTAAATCACAATTGCACATTACTTGTTCATTAAGCCTAAGGAACACCATATCCAAAAGAATGATCAAAAGAGTTAAGTTGAAAACCGAAAGAAGTTAGTTGGTTAAACAAGTTAGAGTTAGAAATCAGTTGAAAATCAGTGATATGGTGGTTACCAGCTCAATTCAAAAGGACTGTATAAAATAGGGGTGTAAGCACACTTACAATCATGATGAAATATGATATTGCTAGAAGGCAACTAATATGAAAACAAGTCATCAACCAATGTGCAGATCACTAGTGGTGTTGGTGAAATCAAAACCTTGAGAAACAAGTAAATCAAGTAACATTTAGCACCAATTCCAACAATGCATACAAGTCACAAGTTCAATTAAGAATGAAAAACCTCATGATCTATGCGACTGAATAAAATTAAGTATGAATAGAATGAACCAATTAGTCACATAGATTAAAATTTATTCAAACTTGTGAGTTTATGCAAATGAGACATAACATTTCAAAAGAGAGTTTCAAGTTATGGTCAAATAAAAAACTTAATCGAACCATTCAATGCATATGAGCAAATCAGTTTTTGCAAACAAGCAAGGAGTATTACAGGCATGGCTAAAACTTGTCTTTGAGGAGTTTCCCAAAACCATTTTAGCAAGCAAAGCCTTATTGACACAGAAATCGTCAAATAGAAGCTTGTTGCATCAAGTAAAGCAATGTCATTCATGAAAGATGGTTAAGAAAAATCCGGCAGCATTTCAGCAGTACATTGGCTATTTTTCAAATTCAAACAGTCAAATCAGATTCCATATGAATTCATTAAAAATTAAAAGCACAAAAATTATGTATGAGTTCATATGAATTGAACAAATAACCAATCTTTCAGCAGCAAACATCAGAAAGCAATTCAGACCAAACCAGCATGCTACAAACAGGCAGTAGCATCAACCAGCAAAAGCAAGTAACCAGGCAATAGCATTAATAAATCAAATGAGTACAGAGCAATTCAATGAAACAGAACAGTTCCAAACAGCAGCATAAATTCACAAAAGCCTAAATCCACTACTTAGCCCAGATTCTCTAACACCTAATCAAACTAAACTAACTAAACTAATCTAACTAATTAATAAAATTAACATAAAGCAGTAAAGGAAGCAGAACAGGGGAAGGTTTGGAACCTGGGACACCGAAACTGAATGGAGCAAACGAAGGGAAGGGAGAGCGGAGAGGAGTGAACCGGCCAGAGCAGAGCGGCGGTCTAGTGGCACAGTGGAACTTGCGCCGGCGACAATGGAAGTCGCGGCAGTGCTTGTGGTGGCGCTGAGGCACTGTGAGAAAGAACAGAGAGGAGGGGCAGAGGAATTAGAAAGGTGGAAGAAGAGAGAGAGGAACAAGAAGAGAGGTTGAGGCGGCGGTGACGGCCACGGCTGCGGACGCTCGCCAGCGGTGGTTGGGTGCTGGGAGATTGAAGGTTGGAAATGGAGGGAGAAGAAGAAAAGACGTTGGAGAAGAGAAGGGAGTTGGGGGCGCGACTGCGCTAGGGGCTTTCGCATCCCTGGTTAAATGAGATTTTTGAATCCACGCGTGCACGCACCGTGCGCGTTCGCGTGGGTGAGAGGGTAAGGAAGTCGCGCGGAAGCGTCATGTGTGCCTGCGTGTAGATGGGAGAATTGGCAATGGGCGCGAAGGCGTACGGTACGCGTCCGCATAGGTGTGCTGGGCCAGAGGCACAAAAGGGGCCCAGAGTTGGCACAACTCTCGGGTCCTTTGGCTTGGGTGATGCAAAAACGCATCGACGCGCGCGTGCACTATGCGCTTGCGCGTGGATGAGTTGAACTTATGAAGGGGGCGCAAAGGCGCCAAGTGCGCCTATGCGTGGGTGAAGAAGCGCAAAGGGGCGCGGATGCGCACAGCATGCGTCCGCGTGGGTTAGGGCACAGAGTTGGCCCAAAAGTGGTACAACTCTCTGGTCCTTGGCCTAGAAAACTCAGATGCGTAGCCGACGCGCGCGCGCGCTATGCGCTTGCGCGTGGTTGATGGGTTTTTTTTTTAAGCATCAAAAAGAGTTCAAGATCCTCCTAATCTCCTCTAAGACTCTAAAACCATCTAAGATGCGAAATTAAACACATTTTGAAATATTGGGGATTTTTCAAACAAATTGAGTAAACTTGCAATCCAAGCAAAAACTCAAGTTCAAAGAATTATCCCTAATTAAAGCATAGAATGTATAAACACCTTAGCAAGCAAAGCAAAATATACTAAGAAATAAAGAAATTATATACAATGGAATTCAATTCATTCATTCATTATATCTACAAGAGAATGGAAAGAGTTTACCATGGCAGGGTGTCTCCCACCAAGCACTTTTGGTTTAAGTCCTTAAGTTGAACATTTGGGAGGCTCCTTGTCAAGGTGGCTTATGCTTGTATCCATCCTTGAACCTCCAAGAGTGTTTGTCCTTCAATCGGTTGTCAGAAGTTCCAACCATCTTCACCAAATGTTAGTGAGGTTCTCTCCAAGATATGAGTTCCCAAATTTGATTTCTGTAGTGCGATCCAGGGTCCCATATCTTATCTTCGCACCCATCTTCTAGTTGGTCGCCTTGATTCCGTCCGGGTGACAAGAAAGCAGAATTCTCATGAAAGCACCAAACTATCCTCCTAGACCCGTTTAATTGAGCATTACACCAATCCATGCTCTTCAATTTTGAGCTTCCAACCATAATGAGTCTAGATTTAGAATGCCAACCACTAAACATCCTCCTCTTTTGCTTAATTCCGAAAAGCGTCCTAAGTTGCCCATCCGTTTCAAGCAAACTATACTCAAGTGGGATAATAAAGCTGAGAGTTAGAATTTTTACTCACTCAAGCAAAAGATCAGATGATAAATTAGGTAGAGGGGTTTCCAAAGGTCTTGATAAAGCATGCTCTACTCCCGTCCATCTTCTAGAGGCTTCCACCACTTGGCAAGGTTTTCCAAGTTTCTCCTTTAGCCAAGTTTCCTCAAGTTCATATTCTTCTTCACCAATTTATTCTATCTCTTCCCCATCACTCTTATCATAGATAGGAGGTCTAGTGAAGTCTACCTCATCATCAAGTCTAAGCATTTTGAGGAAGGACTCTTCAAACTCAAAAGGATCATATGTTGATGCGGAATCATCATAGATAGGAGGGCTTGTTGCATGGGATACTTCTTCAAATTTTTCACTCACAATAGGCCTTGGAGGTTGCACATCCTCCTCAACATTGTATTCTACTCCACCGAGAGAAGGTTCAACAGGATCGTCAAGGGGATTGATCAATGTGGACAAAAAATCACTAGTGATGGAATCCACTTCTTTATCAATTTCCTTCGACTCCTTGTCTACTTCCGTAGCATCACTCTCCTCTTTGACATCTCTTCCATACTCCGTGGAGGAGGGCTCTTCAACTTGAAATTCCTTTATGTGCTCAACATATCCTAAACATCCACCCACTACTTCCTTTTGTTCGCTAATCTCTACCTTCTCCTCTTGTTGCACTTCTTGCTTCAACTCTTCTTCCTCACCATGGAGCTTCAAGTTCACTCCCTCACTAGGCTCCTAGATCATTTCTCCATATTCAACAATGGGGGTACTTAGGGTGCATGAGCTTAGGTGGGATGTTAGGTGACTCACGGCTTCTACTATGCCAGCCATCTTTGCTCTTAGCTCCTTAAACTTAGTTTTATACTCCTCTTGTCGCCTTAAGATACGAGATTCAAGGTCTCTCAGTTCTAACATGAAGGCTTCGTCGGGAGGTGGTGGTGGAAGAGAGGGTTCATTGGTTGAGGGAAGATTGTTGTAATTGGAAGGTGGTTCGTATTGGTGGATTTCTTGAGGTGGTGTGTGTGGAATTTGTGGTTCTTGGAAGTATTGGTATTGGGATTGTGTTGGTTCTAGACGTGATTCATATGGTGGTTGGTATGGTGGGTATTGGTTATGGTCCTATAGAGTTGAATGATGGTGTGAGGCATGTCAGTATAGTGCAGGGCTATATTGAGGAGTGGGTTCGTATGCATATAATGATTGTGGTTGACAACCACAATGAGGATTATCACACACATTAGATTGATACACATTAGGATCAGGATTATACCCATAAGAGTTCGGAGGAGGTTGTTACCATGAAGGTTGTTCATAAGCTTGGGGTTCCTCCCATCCTTGATTTCCAAATCCTTGATGTATATCCTCATTGGAGCTTACATTTCCTACAACATAGTTTGAACTACATTCATAGCCAAAAGGATGAGAATTCATCGTGAAAGATTAAATAAAAACAAATATTAATAAGAAACAAAGAAAACAAAATCCTAGACTAGCAAAACTAACAAACAAACCAAAATTCAAACTATTCACATTATATACAATAGCCAATAACATAGCACCATTGCATCCCTGGCAACGACGCCATTAATTTGATACAAGGATTTATACCAGTTCGAAATTCCACAAAATAATTCCGTTGTTAGTATAGTCCAAACTAATAGTCAATCCTCGAATCAAATTAAATTTTTTGTTTTGTCACAATTACAAACCCCAATAAGAATGAACCGAAGTATTTGGACTCTGGGTCGTCTCCCTAGGATGCAATGAAGTGGTCAATTATTGGCTATGAAGGGGTAAAGGGGGTTTTGGTTTATAACAGTGCAAGAAAAGTAAATTAAGCAAGTAATTAAAGAAAGCAAGACAAAGAACTCTTGGCTAAGACTTAGGTAACTGAGATCACCATCCTTGTCAACAACCAAATATTGATAATCATGAGAGGCCAACCTATTAAGTCTACTTCCCAAAAAGCCTTAAGTACGTAACATTTACTCCTAATCTTGAAGTACATCAAATAGGTTTGATCACATCAACCCTTAAGTCCCAACCTACCTACTAATTAACTTAGTAGTGGGTTAGCGTCAATGGGTATCAAATTGATCACCAAGGGTTCTCAAATCACCACATTCATTATACCCAATGACTCAAGGTCGCTCAATTCCCTTAGCCTAGGCCAAAAGTCAAGAGAACTACTCAAAAACTAAAGAGAACATTCCATCAATCACATAGAGTGCAATAAAAGTAAACATCATAAATTGCAAGAAATAGTAAAATCTAACAACTACCAATTGCAAGGGAAGTAAATCAACAACTCAATTCATCAATAAAAAGAAACATCAACATCAAATTGCATTAAATGTAAACCAAATCCAATGTGAGTTCATCATTACAAAAGAGAGCAAAATGAGAAATTAACTTTACAACTAAGAAAATCAAGATGTAGAAATGAGAAATTATAAAGGAAACAAGATGAGATCAAGAAATTAAACATGGATCTATGACAATTTAACCTAATCCTAACCTAATTCTAGAGAGAAGAAGAAGCTTCTCTCTCTAGAAAACTAACTAAAGGCTCATGTTGGCTAAACTAATTGCTCCCCTTTGCTTGGACTTCAATTCTGCATGAAATACACACAGAAACAAGTTGAATTTGGGCCTGGGCAGCTCAGAAATTGCCCCCAGCATTTTGCCTTAAAGTGTGTCACGTGCTGGTATCAGCGCATACGCACCATGTGCACGTGCGCGTTAATTGGCAAATTCTTCATCCGTGCGGACGCGGCATGTACGCGTGTGCGTACCTATGTAAAACCACTTTCGCGCGTGCATGCCTTGTACGCGTGCGCGTCCTTATGTGACATCACTCCTGCGCGTGCGCGCCTTGTACGCGTGCGTGCCCATGGATGCATTCCTAATCCTTGTTTCTTCATGAATTCTCCAATTTGTATGCTTTTCTCCTCATTTCTTTCATCTAATACTTGCCTTATGAACTTGAAATCACTCAACAAACACATCAAGGCATCGAATGGAATTAAGGTGAATTAAAATCACCAATTTAAGGCCTAAAAAGCATGTTCTTACATTTAAGCATAAATTAAGGGAGAATTACAAAACCATGCTATTTCATTGAATAAATGTGGGAAAATGTGGTAAAATCCCCTAAAATAAGCGCAAGATAAATCACGAAATCGAGGTTTATCACATGGCACGCCACCTACTGAGCGTGGCACGCCAGTTATGTTTTCCAGAGAAGTGAAGAAGGCTTATCATGGGCGTGGCACACCACCTACAGGGTGTGGCACGCCAGTATAAATTTCCAGAGAGGATGGATGAAGTGCACACAACGGGCGTGGCACGCCAGACCTTGGGCATGCCATGCTAGTTCAAAATTCCAAGGAAGAGGAGCAAGAGGAAAGAGCCTGGGCGTGCCACATGAACTCGAAAGCGTGGCACGCTAGGCTAACCAGGTTAGAAGAAGACCCTGGGTGTGCCACTTGATGTCGAAGGCGTGGCATGCCAGGAAGGTTAAAGCAAGGGGTGTACCACTTGAAGAGCTGAGCGTGGCGCGCCAAGCCAAACAAAGTGTCTAGGCGTGGCACGCCACTCAAACTCCAGCACACGCCAGGCACATGCATCATTTCATGGGTTTTTCCTTTTTCCCTCCAGTTGTAATTTTCTTTTCTCTTTTGTATTTTCTTAATTCTAGTGATAGGAGTAGTATAAATAACCACTAGAAGTACTGAAAAGGGGGTTGGATTGGCAAGTTTAGTTTAGTTTTTTACTTTACACTTCATCTCTTCCATCTCTTGTACTTTTCTCTAAGCTATGAGTAGCTAAACTCCCTCTCATTGGGAGAGAGATCTCTGTTGTACTTGATAGATTAATGATAGTGAATTTCTTTTTCTCTTCATCTTCTCTTTGATTTGCTAGAAGAAATTTCGTTCTTCATGCTAATGTTCAATCATCTTGGAAATGAGGTTGAATGCAAAATGGGTTTCATGGGAACCTTGGAAAAGAAAACATAAAACCATGCTTGAAATCACTTCTCACACTTGAATAGATCTGGGATTTTGGGTTGGATATGGTGACATATAATCCACCCACTATTTGGATCTATGATGATGTGTGGTATAATCAGGGACCAAGCATATCTCTCTTTATGAGCAATTAGACCAAGGAATTGGCTGATTATCAAGATTTGAGAGATTGAATCACCAAGGGATTGGGGTTCAATAAATCTTGATTGCCAAGAGGTCAATGAATTGCATGATTGAAGAAGAGATGAGTTGAATTTAATCCAAAGAGAGCAACATCTCCTAATCCCAATAAATTCCCCCTATTCTTATCTTCCACATTCTTTATAGCCTTCTTACATTTTGTTTTTTCCATTCCCATTTACAATTCAGCCATTTATGTTTTAGTTCTTTACATTCTTGCCATTTAATTTTTTGCACTTTATAGCTTTCTTTTACATATGAGCCATTTACAATTCTGTTATTTAATTTCCTGCACCCAATACTCTCTCTATTGATTAGCTTAACAAAATTCATTCATCAACTAAAATTGCTCAATCAATCAATCTCTGTGTATACGATCCCACTCAACTGTGGGTTATTAAGTGACGATACTTTGGTGCGCTTGCCAAAGAGTGGATTCATTTTATATGGGGAGTGAATTTCATCTCATCACACCTCACCTATGCGAGCACCACCAGCAGAAAGCATATCCTGGTGCGTGCGTGTGCACCATGGCGTGCGTACGCACACATTCAAAAAAGTATCAGGTGTGCGTGCGCACAAAGGCGTGCGTACGCACAGGTAAAGTTTTTGCTACTTCTGGTTGCGTGCGCACAACAGTGTGCGTAGCCACACACCAGAAAACCTGATTCTGCTGCATCTTAGAAAGTTTTCAGTTTTTATCACCAGATTTCCGGGGTCCATAACTTCCTCTATAGAATTTGGTTTTCTGCAAAATTTATATCGTTCTCAAGCTTATAAAACCCTCTTTTCTTTGAAACAAATCTCATTTTCTTCCAAACATTGAGGAGCAAGTTATGGACTACCAAAATTCATCAAAAATCAATTCTTACCAGAATATACCAAACCTCCACTTTTACCAAAATCTCATTTTCAACCAACACAATTCCCATGCCATTAATAACCAAACCTGCACTTTCCAACATAATATATCCTTTTTCATTAACACACCAACCACCATCACAATTATGCGTCATACCAATCAATAAAACTCACACATTTCCCAAAATTCATCATTCAAACTATACGTAACAACTTTCAAATTCACTTACTTTTATCCTCAAATCATGCAACAACAATCCATCTATCATCACCAACCAACCAACAAGCATCAAATCAAACATGTTCATCAACAAGGTACTAAACATCAAATATACACCTGCATTCCAACTTATCCTTTGGTTCTCTAGCCTAAGTTTTCACACGACATTATATATTATACACGCGAAACCTAAATCATACCTTGGTCGCTTTTACTTATTGTCCAAAGCCACACTTAAGCCACACACACAACTCCTCAATTCATAAGATCACCAAGACTTGACACCAATCCAAGGCCTCCAATGTCCACAATATCAAATTCCAATTACAACACACCACCTAATACAAATATACAACACATATATATATATCCAACTCAATATCTATTGGAAAAATTCAGAATTTAGATAGGGTGAGTTTTCTCACCTTACCCAAGCTTTGTATAAGCAAGAGTGTACGTGTTCCTCAAGCTAATTCGAACCTAAACACCAAAATTTAACAATTTTAAATACCTTTGTTCATAAATTTTGAAACTTAAAGTGAAGAAATTGAGGAAGAAAACGTGGCTTCCTTACCTCACAAGATTCTGAGCTCTGTAGAGCTTGACGACGCGAACTCGTGGCCACAAACAGTGCGACAATCGGAGCTCCGGATCAAAAGTTACATGAATTTGAATGAAATCAAGGGTTTTTGTGAATTTGATTTCCTTCTTCTCCCTTGTCGCTGAGCTTCAACATTCTTTGCATACAGAGGAAGGATAAGTGAGCTGAAGCTCACTTAAATGAGTGGATTAGTTGGGCCCACGGGCCCAGTTCGGCTCCAGTTCGACCGGTTTGGCTCGTTCGGCCCAATATTGGGCCAAATTCTGTGAAATTAGTGTCAAAATTCCCGTTTTGATGAGCTCTAACCTAATTTAATATAAAATTAACATTTTTTATTTCCTTTATTAAAATTAAATTTGTTGACTAGTGCACAAATTGTAAATCACACTTTTCAGAACTTGTACCACTAACCAGCAAGTGCACTGGGTCGTCCAAGTAATACCTTACGTGAGTAAGGGTCGATCCCACGGAGATTGTTAGCTTGAAGCAAGCTATGGTTATTTTGTAATTCTTAGTCAGGAAATCAATGATAAGAGTGATTATATTTATGAAGAGTAAAAAGCATAAATTAAATAGTACTTGTTATGCAGTAATGGAGAACAGATTGAGATTTTGGAGATGCTCTGTCTTCTGAATCTCTGCTTTCCTACTGTCTTCTTCTTCACGCACACAGGTTTCCTTCCATGGCAAGCTGTAACTTGGTGGATCACCATTGTCAATGGCTACCATCCATCCTCTCAGTGAAAATGGTCCAAATGCGCTATCACCGCACGGCTAATCATCTGTCGGTTCTCACTCATGTTGGAATAGGATCCATTGATCCTTTTGCGTCTGTCACTACGTCCAGCACTCATGAGTTTGAAGCTCGTCACAGTCATCCCATCCCAGATCCTACTCGGAATACCACAGATAAGGTTTAGACATTTTGGATCTTAGGAATGGCCGCCAATAATCCTAGCCTATACCACGAAGACTCTGATCATGAACCAAGAGGCTAAGAGATACACACTCAATCTAAGGTAGAACAGAAGTGGTTGTCAGGCACGCGTTTATAGGTTGAGAATGATGATGAGTGTCACGGATCATCACATTCATCACGGTTCAGTACAAGCGAGTATCTTAGAATAGAAACAAGCGTGATTGAATAGAAAACAGAAGTAATTGCATTAATTCATCGAGACACAGCAGAGCTCCTCACCCCCAACCATGGGGTTTAGAGACTCATGCCATCAGAAATACAATATGAAATGTGTAAAATGTCATGAGATCAAAATAAATCTCTAAAAGTTGTTTAAATACTAAACTAGTAACCTAGGTTTACAGAAAAGGAGTAAACTAAGATAGATAGTGCAGAAATCCACTTCCGGGGCCCACTTGGTGTCTGCTGGGGTTGAGACTTGAGCTTTACACGTGCCTAGGCTGTTTCTGGAGTTAAACGCCAGGTTGTAGCCTGTTTTGGGCGTTTAACTCCAACTTGTAACCTGTTTTGTGGTGTTTAACACACCAGAATGGAACATGAAGCTGGCGTTGAACGCCAGTTTACGTCATTTATCTCTGAGCAAAGTATGGACTATTATATATTGCTGGAAAGCCCCGGATGACTACTTTCCAACGTAATTGAGAACGCACCAGTTGGACTCCTGTTGCTTTAGAAAATCCATTTCGATTATAAGGAGGTCAGAATCCAACAGCATCTGCAGTCCTTCTTCAACCTGAATCAGATTTTTGCTCAGGTCCCTCAATTTCAGCTAGAAAATACCTGAAATTACAGAAAAGCACACAAACTCATAGTAAAGTCCAGAAATGTGAATTTTGAATAAAAACTAATAAAAATATACTAAAAAGTAATTAAAACATGCTGAAAACTACTTAAAAACAATGCCAAAAAGTGTATAAATTATCCGTTCATCACAACACCAAACTTAAATTGTTGCTTGTCCCCAAGCAACTGAAAATCAAATAGGATAAAAAGAAGAGAATATACTATGAATTCCAAAATATCAATGAAACTTAGTTCCAATTAAATGAGCGGGACTAGTAGCTTTTTGCCTCTGAACAGTTTTGGCATCTCACTTTATCCTTTGAAGCTCAGAATGACTGGAATCTATAGGAACTCAGAATATAGATACTGTTATTGATTCTCCTAGTTCAGTATGTTGATTCTTGAACACAGATACTTTATGAGTCTTGGCTGTGGCCCTAAGCACTTTGTTTTCCAGTATTACCACCAGATACATAAATGCCACAGACACATAACTGGGTGAACCTTTTCAGATTGTGACTCAGCTTTGCTAAAGTCCCCAATTAGAGGTGTCCAGATTTCTTAAGCACACTCTTTTTGCTTTGGACCTCGACTTTAACCGCTCAGTCTCAAGCTTTTCACTTGACACCTTCACGCCACAAGCACATGATTAGGGACAGCTTGGTTTAGCCGCTTAGGCCAGGATTTGATTCCTTTAGGCCCTCCTATCCACTGATGCTCAAAGCCTTGGATCCTTTTTACCCTTGCCTTTTGGTTTAAAGGGTTATTGGCTTTTTCTGCTTGCTTTTTCTTTTTCTTTCTCTTCTTTTTTTTTCACTATCTTTTTCTGCAAGCTTTTTATTCACTGCTTTTTCTTGCTTCAAGAATCAGTTTTATGATTTTTCAGATTATCAAATAAAATTTCTCCTTTTCATCATTCTTTCAAGAGCCAACAATTTTAACATTCATAAACTACGAATTCAAAAGACATATGCACTGTTCAAGCATTCATTCAGAAAACAAAAAGTATTGCCACCACATCAAAATAATCAAACTAATTTCAAGGATGAATTCAAAATCATGTACTTCTTGTTCTTTTGTGATTAAAAATATTTTTCATTTAAGAAAGATGATGGATTCATAGGACATTCATAACTTTAAGGCATAGACTCTAATCCTTATTTATTATTTAATAGAAATAATATAAAATAGGCATAAAAGCAGACAATTAGTAATAAAAGAAAGGAAATTAAAGACATAAAGACAAATGACTCTAATTCTAATACTCATGTACTTTTAAAATGGATAAAAGGTTATCACAGAGTTAGGACTCAACAATCTTTATTTTGGGAGGTAGATGCCTCTTTAGTCTGTGGGGTGCTTGGTCCTTCAAGAGATAGCTTCTGGCGCTTCAGTTCCTTCAGTTCCCTAAGCAGTTTGCAGAGCATGCTGTTTTGATTTTGCTGTTCTTTCTTCAGTTGATCCATAGTTTCTTGCAACTTGGTGATAGATGCTTCTAGGCGCCCCCAGTATTCAATTTGAGGGATTTCCGGGAGGAACTCCTGTGCTCTCCTCTTGATGGGGTCGTCCTACACTTGTTGTCCTTCCATTGACTTTTTGGTGATTGGTTGTTCAACTGAGATATACTCATCTACTCCCATCTTTACCCCAGCGTCTTTACATAGCAGAGAGATTAAGCTTGGATAAGCCAATCTGGCATCTTCGGAGTTCTTGTTTGCAATTGTGTAAAGCTCACAAGAAATCAGCTGATGAACTTCCACTTCTTTTCCCAACATAATGCAATGAATCATCACTGCTCATTTGATGGTGACTTCAGAGCGGTTGCTGGTGGGCAGAATAGAACGCCCAATGAAGTACAGCCAGCCTCTGGCGACTGGTTTGAGATCTCCTCTCATGAGTTGGTTTTGGACACCCTTTGTGTTGGTTGTCCATTTGGCTCCAGGGAGGCATATGTCCTCTAGAATTTTGTCCAAGATCTTATTTGGTCTCATCATTCTCCTATTAAAGGAGTCCGAGTCATCTTGCAGTTGAGGCAGCTTGAAGATCTCTCTTATTTTATCAGGGTGGAGGTGAATAATCTTCCCTCTGACCAGAGTTTGATAGTCATAGAATACGGTTCCAGCTATTCTCTGCCTGTCTGTCTGCCACAAATTAGAGTAGAATTCCTGAACCATGTTTCTTCCCACCTTTGTCTCAGGATTAGCTAGGATTTCCCAGCTCCTATTTTGAATTTGCTCTTGGATCTCTGGATATTCATCTTCCTTCAGATCGAATTTAACTTCTGGGATCACTGACCTTAGACCCATTATTTTGTAGTAATGGTCTGAATGTTCTTTGGTTAAGAACTTCCCTTGATTCCAAAGTGGTTTTGGAATATTCTCTTTCTTGCCTCTGGAGGTGGTTTGTTTTCCCTTAGGGGCCATGATCTTGGTGGGTGTTGGCTTAGTGATCACGGATAAACACACCAAACTTAGAGGTTTGCTTGTCCTCAAGCAAAAGAAAGGAAAGGAGAGAGATATAGGGAGAGCCAAGTTCGAATTGTGGAGGAGAGGAGGGAGGCCGAACGAGGAATTAAAGGGAAGGGGGAGTGGGTTTTCGAAAATTTTTGAAAAAGATATGATAGAAAATGTGATTTGTAAAAGATAAGTATGATAGGAAAAAAGATGTAATTTAAGATTGAAAAGATATGAAAAATATTTGAAAAAGATAGATTTGTTTTAAAAAAGATATTGTGAAGATTTGAAAAAGATATTGATGAGTTGAAAAGATTTGAAAAAGATAGATTTGCTTTGAAAAGATTTGAAAAGAAGTTGAAGAAGAATTGAGGAAGATTTAATTTTAGGATTAAGATATTTTTAATATTTTTGGAAAAGAGTTTCAAAAATGAAAGTATGGGAACATGTTTATGCAAGAAAGTATGGATGGAAATATGAAAATTTAAAAAAAAATCAAGTTGGGAACAAAAACTTCCTCCCCTCCATAATCCTGGCGTTAAACGCCCAACCGCTGCTTGTTTTGGGCGTTTAACGCCCATCTGTAGCCTCTTTTGGGCGTTTAATGCCCATGTGTTGCTTCTGGCTGGCGTTAAACGCCAGAAATCTTTCGTCACTGGGCATTTTTCTGAACGCCCAGGATGCTGCAAGTTTGGCGTTAAACGCCCAGAAAGGTATTATTACTGGCGTTAAACCCCAGTAGACGCTTCTTTTGGTAATGCTGTGAACTTATGCAATTGATACTTTACCTTGAAGATTATTTATATTAAACTCGTATAATTATTATTTGAATAACAAATAAGCTTTACAAATGGCTGGGTTGCCTCCCAGCAAGCGCTTCTTTATTGTTTTTAGCTGGACCTTGCTGAGCTTTAAATCTAGCCTCAGCTTTGAGCATTCTTGCTCAACATTGCCTTCAAGATAATGCTTGATTCTTTGTCCATTAACAATGAATTTCGTATTAGAATCAATGTCTTGAAGCTCCACATATCCATATGGTGACACACTTGTAATCACATATGGCCCCTTCCACCGGGATTTCAGTTTCCCGGGGAATAATCTGAGTCTAGAGTTGAATAGCAGAACCTTTTGTCCTGGTTCAAAGACTCTGGGTGACAGTTTCTTATCATGCTACCTTTTTTCTTTCTCTTTGTAAATCTTAGCATTTTCGAAAGCATTGAGTCTGAATTCTTCTAGCTCATTCAGCTGGAGCAATCTTTTCTCTCCAGCTAACTTGGCATCAAGCTTTAGGAATCTGGTTGCCCAGTAGGCCTTATGTTCCAATTCCACGGGCAAATGACAGGCCTTACCATACACAAGCTGGTATGGTGAGGTCACTATAGGAGTCTTGAATGCTGTTCGCTCACCTCCGAAATGGCCTCCATATTGTGACCCATGGCAATGCCATAAGATCTTCTGTGCTTCTTCTCTAGGCACACACCTACGGATTATTCCGTCTGCACATCTCTTAAAGATATAGGGTTCATCCCACAAGTAGTACTTTGCATCATTAATTAATTTTTTTTTGTTGCCTGCTGTACTCCTTGGGTATGAATCTTGCAGCTTTATAGTTTGCAATATCTGCAAACCATGGTGTTTCCTGAATGGCAAACAGTTGCTCATCCGGAAAGATTTCAGAGATCTCAATAGAGGGAAAGGACATCCCTTCTACTGGCTCTATCCGGGACAGATGATCAGCCACTTGGTTCTCTGTCCCTTTTCTGTCTCTTATTTCTATATCAAACTCTTGCAGAAGCAACACCCATCTTATGAGCCGGGGTTTTGAATCCTGCTTTGTGAGTAGATATTTAAGAGCAGCATGGTCAGTGTACACAATCACTTTTGATCCTACTAAATATGATCTAAACTTGTCAATGGCATAAACCACTGCAAGCAATTCTTTTTCTGTGGTTGTGTAATTTTTCTGGGCATCATTTAAAACACGGCTAGCATAATAAATGACATGCAGAAGCTTGTTATGCCTCTGTCCCAGTACTGCACCAATGGCATGGTCACTGGCATCACACATTAGTTCAAATGGTAATGTCCAATCTGGTGCAGAAATAACTGGTGCTGTGACCAGCTTAGCTTTCAGAGTTTCAAACGGCTGCAGACACTCTGTGTCAAACACAAATGGCATGTCAGCAGCTAGCAGGTTGCTCAGAGGTTTTGCAATTTTTGAAAAATCATTTATAAACCTCCTATAGAATCCTGCATGCCCCAAAAAGCTTCTGATTGCCTTAACATTGGTAGGTGGTGGTAATTTTTCAATTACTTCCACTTTAGCTTGATCCACCTCTATTCCCTTGTTTGAAATTTTATGCCCAAGGACAATTCCTTCAGTCACCATAAAGTGACATTTTTCCCAGTTTAAAACTAGGTTAGTCTCTTGGCATCTTTTCAGAACAAGTGCTAAATGGTCATGGCAGGAGCTGAATAAATCTCCAAATACTGAAAAGTCATCCATGAAGACTTCCAGAAATTTTTCTACCATATCAGAGAAGATAGAGAGCATGTATCTCTGAAAGGTTGCAGGTGCATTGCACAGTCTAAAAGGCATCCTTCTGTAGGCAAACACTCCAGAAGGACATGTGAATGTTGTTTTCTCTTGGTCCTGAGGATCTACTACAATTTGGTTATAACCTGAATAGCCATCCAAAAAGCAATAGTATTCATGATCTGCTAGTCTTTCTAGCATCTGGTCTATGCATGGTAAAGGAAAGTGATCCTTCCTGGTGGCTGTATTGAGCCTTCTGTAATCAATACACATACGCCACCCTGTAACTGTTCTTGTAGGAACCAGTTCATTTTTTTCATTATGAACCACTGTCATGCCTCCCTTCTTGGGGACAACTTGGACAGGGCTCACCCAGGGGCTATCAAAAATGGGATAAATAATCCCAGCCTCCAGTAACTTGGTGACCTCTTTATGCACCACCTCCTACATGGCTGGATTTAGCCGCCTCTGTGGTTGAACCACTGGCTTAGCATCGTCCTCCAATAGGATCTTCCTAAGGAATTTTCAGAGGCTCTTTTATTTCTTCTGAATCCTCCTGATCAGGCTGGACATCTTTAAAGATGTTTTCTAGCTCTGATTTGAGACTCTCAACCATGTTGATCTCCTCCACCAAAGAGTCAATAAGATAAACTTTCATGCAGTCTTTTGGTGTGTCTGGATGCTGCATGGCTTTGACAACATTTAACTTAAACTCATCCTCATTGACTCTCAGGGTTACTTCCCCCTTTTGGACATCAATGAGAGTTCATCCAGTTGCTAGGAAAGGTCTTCCTAGAATGAGAGTAGCACTCTTGTGCTCCTCCATTTCCAGCACTACAAAGTCAGTGGGAAAGGCGAATGGCCCAACCCCGACAATCATGTCTTCAATCATGCCTTATGGGTATTTAATGGAGCCATCAGCAAGTTGGAGACATATCCGGGTTGGTTTGACTTCTTCAATTAAACCAAGCTTTCTGATAGTGGATGCAGGTATTAGATTGATGCTTGCCCCAAGATCACATAATGTTGTCTTGGTGCAATTACCCTCTAATATGCATGGTATCATAAAGCTCCCGGGATCTTTAAGCTTTTCAGAATGACTACACTGCATTCTTCAGTGAGGAGAACTCTTTCAGTTTCTCTCCAATCCTTCTTATGACTCAAGATCTCTTTCATGAACTTGGCATAAGAGGGTATTTGCTCAAGTGCCTCTGCAAAAGGAATCTTTATTTCAAAAGTCCTGAGATAGTCTGCAAAGCGGGTAAATTGCTTATCCTACTCCTCTTGGCGGAGTTTTTGAGAATAAGGCATTTTGGCTTTGTATTCCTCAACCTTAGTTGCTGTAGGTTTATTTTCTACAGAGGTGGTTGGAGACGCCTTTTTAGAGGGGTTGTTATCAGCACTTATGTGTGTCTGATCCCTCAATGGCGTTTGAATGCCAAGGTTAGAAGCTGGATTGGCGTTGGACGCCAACTTCTTACCTGTTTCTGGTGTTTGAACGCCAGAACTGAGCTTCCATTGGGCATTTAACGCCAGCTCCTTGCCTGTTTCTGGCATTTGAATGCCAGAACTGTGCGTGGATTGGGCGTTTAACACTAGCTTTGCATCCTTTTCTGGCGTTTGAACGCCAGAGTTATTCCTCTCTGGGCTCTTACTGTCCTTAGAGGGATTTTGGATAATATTTTGCTCATCCTCTGTCAGTTATTCTTTTCTTGGCTTTCTGTTGCTCTGAAGTGAGGTATTTAATGTTTTTCCACTTCTTAATTGAACTGCCTGGCACTCTTCTGTTATCTGCTTTGATAATTGCTATTTTGTCTGATTCAATTGTGCTTACATATTTTTATTAGCATTTTTAGTGTCTTGTAGCGTCTCCTTGAATTCTGCTAGCTGTTTTGTTAGAAAACACAATTGTTGATTGAGTTCAGCAACTTGTTCTGGAGGACCAAGTTCAGTAGATACTGCTTCGGCTTCTTCTTTTATGGGGGACCCACTACTTATGTACAGATGCTGATTTCTAGCAACTATATCAATAAGCTCTTGAGCCTCTTCAATAGTTTTTCTCATGTGTATAGATCCACCAGCTGAATGGTCTAGAGATACCTGAGCTTTCTCTGTAAGCCCATAGTAGAAGATGTCTAATTGCACCCACTCTAAAAACATTTCAGAGGGACATTTCCTTAGCATCCCTCTGTACCTCTCCCAGGCATTATAAAAGGATTCATCATCCTCTTGTTTAAAGTCTTTGATGTCCAGCCTTAGCTATGTCATCCTTTTTGGAGGGAAATATCGATTTGGGAATTTGTCTGATAACTGTGTCCATGTTCTTATGCTTGCTGTGGGTTGGTTATTTAACCACCTCTTAGCTTGATCTTTTACAACAAATGGAAACAGTAACAGCCTGTATACATCCTGATCTACCTCCTTGTCACGCACTGTGTCAGCAATTTGCAAGAACTGCGCCAGAAACTCAGTAGGTTCTTCCTGTGGAAGACTGGAATACTGACAATTTTGCTGCACCATGACAATGAGCTGAGGATTTAGCTCAAAACTGCTTGCTTTGATGGGAGGTATACAGATGCTACTCCCATATGCAGCAGTAATGGGGTTAGCATATGACCCTAGAGTCCTTCTGGACTGTTCATTTCCACTTAGATCCATGATGGAGAAAGGGAGATGATGTGAATTACAAATAAAATATATTTTTATTTTTATTTTATATAATTAAAAATAACCGAAAAAATGAAATAAAATAAAATAAAATAATTAGAAGATAAAATATTGATTTCGAAAATTAAAAGAAAAGGGAAATAAAAAGAAATTTGAATGTTGAATTGACTAATTAATTGAAAAGGTTCGAAAATTTTTGAATATGATTTTCAAAAAAGATTTGAATTTTGCATTTTTAAAACTAAGATAAGATAAAATATAAAGTTTTAAAATAAAAATCTGAATTTTTAAAGGAAAATTTCAAAAATCAATTAGAATAAAAAGGGAAAATATTTTTGAATTTAATGAAGAAAGAGAAAACAGTAAAGAAAACGACACCAAACTTAAAATTTTTAGATCAAAACAAGGAAAACAAACAAGGAAGCTTTGAATATCAAAATGAACACTAAGAGCAACTAAAAAATTTTAAGAAAACAGAAACACAAAGGACACCAAACTTAAAATATGAAACTAAACTCAAACAGAAGACTAAATTATGAAGTTATTGGTTTTGAAAATTTTCGAAAATAATTTAGAAAAATCAAATAAGGATTTTAAAATTTTAACCAAAAACAATAATAGAAGACTCTAAACCAAAAAGAAAAAGAAATTTTTCCTAATTTAGGCAACAAAATAAACCGTCAGCTGTCCAAACTTGAACAATCCCCAGCAACGGCACCAAAAACTTGGTGCACGAATTGTAAATCACACTTTTCACAACTCGTACCACTAACCAGCAAGTGCACTGGGTCGTCCAAGTAATACCTTACGTGAGTAAGGGTCGATCCCACGAAGATTGTCGGCTTGAAGCAAGCTATGGTTATTTTGTAATTCTTAGTCAGGAAATCAATGATAAGAGTGATTATATTTATGAAGAGTAAAAAGCATAAATTAAATAGTACTTATTATGCAGTAATGGAGAACAGATTGAGGTTTTGGAGATGCTCTATCTTCTGAATCTCTGCTTTCCTACTGTCTTCTTCTTCACGCATGCAGGTCTCCTTCCATGGCAAGCTGTATGTTGGTGGATCACCGTTGTCAATGGCTACCATCCGTCCTCTCAGTGAAAATGGTCCAAATGCGCTATCACCGTACGGCTAATCATCTGTCGGTTCTCACTCATGTTGGAATAGGATCTATTGATCCTTTTGCGTCTGTCACTACGCCCAGCACTCATGAGTTTGAAGCTCGTCACAGTCATCCCATCCCAGATCCTACTCGGAATACCACAGACAAGGTTTAGATTTTCCGGATCTCAGGAATGGCCGCCAATAATCCTAGCCTATACCACGAAGACTCGGATCATGAACCAAGAGGCTAAGAGATACACACTCAATCTAAGGTAGAATAGAAGTGGTTGTCAGGCACGCATTTATAGGTTGAGAATGATGATGAGTGTCATGGATCATCACATTCATCACGGTTAAGTACAAGCGAGTACCTTAGAATAGAAACAAGCGTGATTGAATAGAAAACAGAAGTAATTGCATTAATTCATCGAGACACAGTAGAGCTCCTCACCCCCAACCATGGGGTTTAGAGACTCATGCCATTAGAAATATAATATGAAATGTGTAAAATGTCATGAGATCAAAATAAATCTCTAAAAGTTGTTTAAATACTAAACTAGTAACCTAGGTTTATAAAAAATGAGTAAACTAAGATAGATAGTGCAGAAATCCACTTCCAGGGCCCACTTGGTATGTGCTGGGGCTGAGACTTGAGCTTTATACGTGCCTAGGCTGTTTCTGGAGTTAAACGCCAGGTTGTAGCCTGTTTTGGGCGTTTAACTCCAACTTGTAACCTGTTTCTAACGTTTAACGCCAGAATGGAACATGGAACTGGCATTGAACGCCAGTTTACGTCATTTATCTTTGAGCAAAGTATAGACTAATATATATTACTAGAAAGCCCTGGATGTCTACTTTCCAACGCAATTGAGAGTGCGACAGTTGGACTCCTGTGGCTCTAGAAAATCCATTTCGAGTGTAAGGAGGTCAGAATCCAACAGCATTTGCAATCCAACAGCATTTGCAATCCTTCTTCAGCCTGAATCAGATTTTTGCTCAGGTCCCTCAATTTTAGCCTGAAAATATCTGAAATTACAGAAAATCACACAAACTCATAGTAAAGTCCAGAAATGTGAATTTTGAATAAAAACTAATTAAAATATACTAAAAAGTAATTAAAACATGCTGAAAACTACTTAAAAACAATGCTAAAAAGCGTATAAATTATCCGCTTATCATTGACTAATTATTCGCTAATTTTACGTGGTTTACAAAATGCCAGTTAAGAATTTCTGATATAAATAGCGTTGCAGGTACACCCTTAACCGACAAAATTTTTACTATCAATTTAGAATATGTCACAATTAAGAATAAATAACCGGGAGTAGAATCCCGGATCGTTTCCGTAAGAGTTGACAAAGGATGGAAATTATTGGTTAGGATTTTTCTGATTATTTTTTGAATTTGAAAACAGAAAAAATAAATAACTTGAAATTAAAACAACGAATGAATAACAAGAGGTGATATGTATTTGAAATAAAAGGCCTTGGTTAGGGGAGAAAATTGGAGTTTCTATCCTTGTTGTCTTTTCCAAGTTTAATAGTAAAGGTTCATTGCTCCCACTTAGTTATCCGGTAACAATTGAAGGAAAGTCAAGTTGCTATCACTAACTTTGACTCACAAGTCCTAGTCACTTCCTGAGGAGGACTAGAGTTGGTAAAAATTGAGTTAGCCAGCAATCCCCAATTACAGATCAATACTTGAGTATCACAACTCAAGGGACCTCAATTAATCAACCCCTAAGCCAAGCTGGAATGTCTACTCCATTAACATGAATGCCATTTTCATAAACACATAGTCGGAGTAAATAAGACATATAAATTATGAGAAATTAATTAAATCAAAATTTGCACTAACAATAATTAAGCAAACTCAAACACGTACTAAGATTAAACATAAAAATAAATCAATGCATTAATAAAATTCAACAATAACAAGATCCAATCATGAATTCAAAGAAATTAAATGGAAAAACAAAAGTAATAGAAGTAATAGAGAAGAAAACTATAAGAACAATGACACCAATTGAAGGTAGCAGCATCTCTCTCTCGATTTAATTCAAAGCAGAATTATGAACATCAAAAACCCTAGAGAAAAGTAGGTATTTCTCTCTCTAGAACTCAAAACTAATAAAAAACTAAAATGAAAAGTGAAGTGTCTTCAGTCTCAGCTCCATCCCTACCTTTAGTCTGTGTTTTTGGGCTTGGATCTGGGTCCAAATTAGCCCAGAAATTGCCCCTAGCGAGTTCTATTAAGTGCAGCACGTGACGCTCTGTCACGCATACGCGTCGGCCATGCGTACATGTTGCTAAACCTTGCCCCTGTCCACGTGTACGCGTCGCTGAACGACGCTCCTGGTCACGTGCACGTGTCGGCCATGTGTTCGCGTCGCTCCTCGCTTCGCAAATCTTCACTTTCTTGTGCTCCTTCCACTTTAACATGCTTCATCTTCATCCTTTAAGCCATATATGCCATGTAAACCTGAAAACACTTAACAAGCACATCACGGCATCGAATGGTAATAAAGGAGAATTAAAAATTAACAATTTCAAGACCTAGGAAACATGTTTTTAATCATAGCACAAAATTGGGAAGGAACCTTAAAAACATGCAATTTACATGAATAAGTGTGAGAATAGTTGATAAAACCTACTCAATTCAGTCCAAAATATATCATAAAATAATGGTTTATCATTAGCCAAGTTAGTCATCGTGGCCACAAACCTGGCATGGTCATTAGAGGGTTGACTATCCTCACAATCTCTTCGAGTATGTGTCTGATCTTACCATTCAGGGTCATGTCCACACACCAAACAATCGATATCAAGGTGATCAGTCTCAATATCAAAAGCCTAGTGCTTTAATTATCCCAAAAAGGAACTCACAAACAAGCATGCTATACATATATCAAGCACATAACCTAAATAGCATGAAAGAAAAAAATGACACAAAGTATACAATGAAGCACAATCGGTCCATCCCTCAGGCTCATGAGGACGAACTACTTTGATACCACTAAATGTAACACCCTAATCACCCTAAGCCTTATCTCATACCGTAAAGCCAAGGATAACTAAAGGTTACGACAATTCTAAGGCTTAAACATATATATATATATATATATATATATATATATATATATATATATATATATATATATATAAAGGAATCATAATTCTAGAAGCCCGATGAATAAGCAAGCTCAAAAACAGAGTTAAAAAAGTGCAAAACATTTATACAAAGCTTCAAACTTAAGGCATAAGATAAAAATATAAGATAACAAAATATAAGTATATAAGAGGATATAAAAGCCATAAAAAACTAGCCTTAGCCTGCAGAGTTTAGGCCAACTAGTATTATACAGAGATACAGAGTTTTGCGAGTTAAAATAGTATAAACAGAATATCTCTCTCAAAGTAAGCCTCTTAGGCAATGTAAATACAAAGGTAAGAGAACTAAATCAAAATAACCAAAAGACTCCAAATACATGATAAAGGTCCTCCGCTCTGTCACCGTCAAGCAACTCACCGAGGTGGGTTGCGACCTGCATCTAGAAAACAACAACAAAGTCTGGAATGAGAACCAGAGGTTCTCAGTATGGTAACAGTGCCCAGTGATGTAAAATATAAGACTCTTGGATGCCAGAGGCAATCCTAGAGCTTCTTATCCATCAAGTGATTCAAGCTTAAAACATAATTAAATTTAAACAGCAACTTCAAATACCATAATATAATGGGGTAATCTAACTTAGGGAATTTCTAAACTAACATCCACACCGCTATCCCATAGCCTTCGCCAGCCTAACCGCCATGCGATCCCATCGCCACCGCCTACCAAGCCTCCTCAATCCCAGTAGAAAACACAAGTAATTTCATACAAGTAAAACACAAGTAATTATCAATTATATCAAGTAATTCAAGAAGCAATTAAGCATGTTATACAAATAGGCAAGCAATGAAAGTAAACAAAGCAAACAACCGTATAGAAGGTGCACATGATGAATGCCTGCCCTATTGGCTGCGATATCACATTGTCGGTTCAACTGCCAACCCGACACATCCCCATGGAGATGTCGCCCTTCGGTCTCAGAATGGGAACCCCCGAGATATCGTGCCCAGAACACGCTCTAGGATATAGTGCCTACACACTCTAGTAATTCCGAAAGGATGCGAGCAGGATACTCTTACCACGGACCTTACATCTCAACGTAAGTGGGATGAACCACCGCCCTTATGCCATTGTCACGACCACGACAGGAGGGATTAACCACCGTCCCTGCCAGACACATAGCGTCTCAACAATCTCAGTAGAAAACAATATATTAGGGGTTTTCAGAAAACAATTTTCAGTACTCAGTAAATCCATCACCAAATCCATAACTCCCCAATTCTTCATACCAATCATCTTTACAATACTCTACCACCTCACTCGACTAATCCACCCTCAGTACTCCAGAAACATAAAGCTCCGTCTTCTAAACCTTTTAGCAGAAAATATCTAGTTAAACTCACTTTAGGTATTCTCTATGTTTCAAGGCCTAAAACAAGTTAAGATACCCTAGACAAGCATTATGGAAGTTTACAAACTTGCTGGGAAGGTAAAACAATTAAAAACAAGGTTTTCGTTGAAAAACAGGGCGGTTGTGCGTAAATGTAAGAACTGAAAATAATTAACGATTAATTAACGTAAAATAATAACAAATTACGTTGGCCAAAATAGGATCCAAAAATTTAGAATGTTAATTAGAAAATTTAAATAATCATTTGGACTCAGTAGATTTTTTTGATTTGGAAAATGTAATTTTCTTCGGAAAATTGCGTAAAACCATGAACCGGTAAATTAATCGGCAGTACCGGCTAAAATCTATCTGGTACTATGTGAGAATAATAAAAATAGTAGAAAACCTTAGAAAAATAGTTAGAATTGAAAACCGGGCACTAATTTTAAAGATTTAGCCCATAGTTGGGTCAAACGGGCCAAAAACGCTAACGGGTTGGACTAGACCCAAGTTGGTCCCAAGCCCAACTTATATATACTTAAAAGAAGGCCATTTCAGGCACTTCACCCTTCATAAACAAAAATACCTACTGCATAGAGAGAAGTGAGAGAAGAGAGCAAAAGGGGGAAGGTTACTATTCACATACAACTTCCGATGGCCATATCTCAAGCTACGATGCTCCGATTCTTGTGCCGTCAGCGGCTACGCAAAGCTCTTGCCAAGCCCGTTAGTTCTATCTAACTTGTTAAGGTAAGATTTTGAAATTTTCTCTCCTCTTTGTAACCCTAAGAAATTCAAAAATGTGGGTGTTGGTTTTGAGTGAATTTTTGTGTTTTGATTGATTAGGTGGTATCTAAGGTTGGACTATTGGTGGTTTGTGCCCCAAACACCATCAGAGAAGGTAAGAAAACTCTTTACCTTGTTAATTTATAAATTTGATGAACCCTAGGTATTGATTTGTGATAAATAATGTATGTCTTGCTTGAAATTGTGATTATTGGGGCATTGGTTCTTGAAATTGTGGCTTGTTGGTGAATTGAGGCTTGTTGGAATTAAATCTTGGTTTATAGCACATATTGGAAATCAGCGAAGGTATGATTCCGGTTTTCTCTATGTAATATGTAATATCTCTGGACACTTAGGCTAGTAGACCATAGGATAGGATTGAAATTGAATGTTGATGATTATGATGTATTATGACTTTTGAGTTATGTTGCATGATGATGGATTATTGATGCTGTGTTAAGATTGATGTTGGGTGACTATTATGATAATGATGGGTGGTAAGTCACGGATTTATGTATGAGGAATTATTGATGTGTGATGTTGTTGTGCATTGTTTGAGAGATTAATGAATTGATTGATGATTTGGTATGGAAATGATGAAAATGTGAATTTTAGGTTGTGGAATGAATTGGAGGATATGTGAATATGATCTAGGTACATTAGGACTATTTTTAATGTGGAATAAGTGATTTTGGATGAGAGTTTGGTAAAATTGAGGTTTAGAGATTTTTGGTAAAAATAGATTTTGGGTAAACTTTGACGGATTATATCTTGGGCTACGATTTTTGAAATTGAATGATTTTTGTATCAAATTAAAAATAATTTAAAGAGCTTTAAAATGGTATAGATTTGTAGAAATCGGAATTTTGTAAAAAATGATATGATCGTGGGAAGTTGGTGTGAGAAATCTGAATTCTATGATGTTGCAGAATTTGTGATTTCTGGTTTGTGTCCGCACGCTCTGAACAGTGGCTGTATTTTGACTTGTGCGTACGCACAGCCTTGTGTGCACGCACACCCTGTGAATATTTGAAAACGTGCGTACACACACTCTGGTGCGCATGCATGCACAGGGAGATACATACTGTTGGGAGCGCTAGCATACTCTGGTGCGCACAAACCCTGGAAAGTTTGAAAGTTGTGCGTACGCACAACCCTGTGTGCATGCACATGCTGGGAAATACATTCTGTTGAGGGCGTTTGCACTATCTATGCGTGCATTTAAAATGAAAACTTTTATCTTCTGTGCGTACGCACACCTTTATTCATACGCACACTTTGCGAAAATTCTTTTGAGAGTGCATATGCCCAACGCTATGCGTATGCACATCGCCCTGTTTTTCAACGAAAACCTTGTTTTTAACTATTTTACTTTTCTGACAAGCTTGTAAACTTCCGTAATGCTTATCTAGGGTGTCTTAACTTGTTTTAGGCCTTGAAACATAGAGAATACCCTAAGGGAGTTTAACTAGATATTTTCTGGTAAAAGGTTTAGAAGATGGAGCTTTAGGTTTCTGGAGTACTGAGGGTGGATTAGTCAAGTGAGGTGGTAGAGTATTGTAAAGACTATTGGTATGAGGTATTGGGGAGTTATGCATTTGGTGATGGCTTTACTGAATACTAAAAAATGTTTTCTAAAAACCCCTAATATATTGTTTTCTACTGAGATTGTTGAGACACTATGCGCCTGGCAGGGACGGTGGTTAATCCCGCCTGTTGAAGTCGCGGCGGCGGCGTAAGGGTGGTGGTTCATCCTGCTTACGTTGAGATGTGAGGTTCATGGCAAGAGTATCCCGCTCGCATCCCTTCGGAATTAGTAGAGTGTTCAAGCACTATATCCTGGACCGTGTTCCAGGTACGATATCTCGAAGGTTCCCATTCTGAGACCGATGGGCGACATCTCCATGGAGATTTGTCGAGTTGGCAGTTAAACCTACAATGTGATATCACAGCCAATAGGGCAGGAATTCATCATGTGCATCTTCTATATGGTTGTTTTCTTTGTTTACTTGCATTGCCTGCCTATTTAGATAGCATGCTTAATTGATTCTTGAATTACTTGATATAATTGAAAATTACTTGTGTTTTACTTGTATGAAATTTCTTGTGTTTCTACTGGGATTAAGGAGGCTCGGTAGGTGGTGGCGATGGGATCGCATGGCGGTTAGGCTGGCGAAAGCTGTGGGACAGCGGTATGGATGTTGGTTTAGAAATTCCCTAAGTTAGATTACCCCATTATATTATGGTAGTTAAAGTTGTGGTTTAAATTTAATTATGTTTTAAGGTTGAATCTCTTGATGGATAAGAAGCTCTAGGATTACCTCTGGCTTCCAGGAGTCTTATATTTTACATCACTTGGTACTATTACCATACTGAGAACCTCCGGTTCTCATTCTATACTTTGTTGTTATTTTTCATATGCAGGTTGCAACCCACCTCTGTGAGTTGCTTAATGGTGATAGAGTGGATGACCTTTATCATGTATTTGGAGTCTTTTGGTTATTTTGATTTATTTCTCTCACTTTTGTATTTACATTGCCTTAGAGGCTTACTTTGAGAGAGATATTCTGTATATGTTGTTGATGACATGTCATCATGTCATATTTTTCTATGCTTTTCGTACAAGAAATTGATGATTAGTGCTAAAATATTGAATGCTTGTGTGCTTAAATGGTATATTTCCTTGATCTTTTGATTTTATAAATTTTGTAGAAAATAAGTGAAAAAAGATGCAAAATAGCACAAAATCAGCTCAAAAGAAGAAAAGAAGGATTTTGGGGCACACTTTGAAGTTGAGCACGCTTTGGAATCTTAGGCCACACTTTTAAAAGCGTGGCCCATGACCATGAAGCCTTGGCACATGCATTAATGCCGTATGCATGCATGCCTGAAATATTTAATTCCTAATGCTAATTGACTAAAGCGTTAAATGAATGAATGCTTTAACGTTAATGTATATATAGCATTATTAATTGAAGCCATACATTTCTAATGCAATTGGCAAATGAATAAGTAAAGCTTACATGCATTAACGCATTGGCATTACTAGTAAATGAATGCTATGATGGCTTATTCACACTAGTAATATTAATGCCATCATTGGCTTAATTATGCATTCATTAAATGAATGAACGCCTAGCATTATTAATTAAAGTTTATGTAAGCTTGCATTAAAAAAGCCAATGAAAGATTGCATTAGTAAAGCTAGCAAAGATAGCAGGAGCGTTCAATTTAAAGTGAGCACAACGTTCACAAAAATGAACATTTTCGGGCATAGGGGAGCGCTGGCCACAAAGGAACCAAGCGCCCAAGGAATAGCGCTCATTAAAAGGAGCGCTACGTTAAATTTTGTTCACTTTTTCGGGCTTTTCTTTAAGCCTTGTGACAGCATGAGCATGCGTCCTTCAAAGGGCCATAACTTGAGCTACAGATGTCCAATTGATGCGCTTCTAGTTGTGTTGGAAGGCTGACATTCAGAGCTTTCCAACGATATATAGAAATTTATATTTGGCATGAAATTGAAGCACAAGTGATTGGCATCATTAAGGCCCAAAAACCAACCAAGCATGCGCTGGCCAAGGCTCGAAGATGCACCAAGCATCAAGCCAAGGAGGTAGCGTTCCAAAATGTGAACGCTACGCTCACTCTCCCTACCTTTTTCGAGACCTTTGGCTTGGAAGCAAATGAATGCAGAGCTCAAAGAGTGAGCGGAATTCTCACAAAGTGAACGCTACGGACAAGGGGCTGTTATGGGCAAGGAGCAATGCACACAAGGGGAGCCAAGAGCAAGGGTAGCGTTCACAAAACTCAACTGAACGCTCCCCTGGGAGCTAACCATATAAACCCTGACCCATGCCACTTGAACCAAGCCATTCGAATCCATTTTTCTTCAAATCCAAAGCAAGCAAAGCCCATTATCATCACCCAAAGGCACAAGAGATAGTTAGAATAGGAATTTCATTTAATTGTAATTTGTCTTCAATTTCAATTTCATTTCTCAGTTTATAAAGCCTATATAAAGGCATCAATTTCTTTTCATTAAAGAAGGCTGGCTCTACTAGAGAGCAATAGGAGTAGGATAGAATAGAAAGCTCTCTTTGAAACACTTTCAATTTTAGGCACTTTTACATTTCAAGTATTGCCTTCAATTTAGTTTGTGAAATCTTCATCTTCCTGAAATTCTGTTCTTCTTCAATTTCACAGTTTCAATTTCATTGAGCTTGATTTACTCCTCTGCACTTCTATTTACATTTTGCCACTTTATATTTGAGCTTGCTGTGATCCGAATTTATTTTTTCTGCAATTTAATTCTTCTGCAATTGTTCTAAGCTTTGATCTACTGCTTCATTGATCTTCTAGCACCCAGTCCCCCCTTTACATTTTGTTGCAAATTTACTTTTCTTGCTCTTTAAGATTTTGTCAAATCTACATTCTGCTGATTTACATTTGATGCAATTTATATTTCCTGTTCTTTAAGGTTTTGTCAATTTACTTCCTGCGAGTGAGATCTGCTGCAATTTACTTTCCTTGTCATTTAAGCTTCAAGCTAATTTACATTTTGCTCTTTACTTTCACTGCAATTTACTTTCTGCATTTTAAAATTCCTAGCAATTTCCTTTCTGTTGGTTAAATTTCACTTAATTCACCAATATTAGCTTGACTAAACTAATCACTCACTAAAGTTGCTTGATCCAGCAATCCTCGTGGGATCGACCTCACTCTAAGTGAGTTTTACTACTTGATGCGACCCGGTACACTTGCCGGTGAGTTTTGTGTGGAATCATCTTTCCACCGATCAGCTGTTTTAACTCGCAAAACTCTGTATGTCTGTATAACACTAGTCGGCCTAAACTCCGCAGGCTGAAGCTAGTTCCTTATGACTATTATATCCTCTTATATACTTATATTTTGTTATCTTATATCTTTATCTTGTGCCTTAAGTTTGTAGCTTCATATGAACATTTTGCTCTTTTGTAACTATGTTTTTGAGCTTGCTTATTCATCGGGCTTCTAGAATTATTATTCCTTTCTATATATATATTTATGTATAAGCCTTAGAATTGTCGTAATCTTTAGTTATACTTTGCTTTATGGCATGAGGTAAGGCTTAGGATGATTAGGGTGTTACCATATATTTAGTGACAAATAATCCCAACTCAATTGTCTTCAAGGTAGTGTTTGATGGAGAGACAGAGACAGAAAGACTGAGACTGAGAGACAAAGACTAAAAGACAGAGATTGAAATAAATCTCAGTATTCTGTTTGGTGTAAAGTGAGAGACAGAAATTGAAACAAGAATGAAATTCTAATTTAATTTGTACAAAGGATAAAATTGGAATTAATTAATTGAAATGAAGGTATTTTAGAAGTTTTAGTCTCCATATCTACAAATTTTAGTTCCTTGTGTCCCTACCTTTTGGAGGTACTGGAATACTGAAATTTTGGGGACAAAGACAGAAATTTTAGTACCAGTTTCTGAACCAACAAATATGATACTAAGTCTCAGTCTCTCAGTCTCTATCTAAGTACCTCAAAACAAATGCAACCTAAGAGAACACTGGAATATCAAGATCTGGGTTCACTCCAGAGCAAAGATTTGCCTTATTAAAGTTTATGAAAGATAAAAGTGTGCAGCAACAAACTCATAATGCAAATCAAATTTTGACTAATTCCATTCAGACCTCCACTCTAGGTAAAACCATTGCATTACATTTTAATGCGAGAATCACTACTAGAAATAGGATTTTTTCTGACGAAAATTTCAAACGAAATTTATTCCGTCTGAATAAGTTTTTCATTTCGGACAAATTTTAGACAAATGTTCAACAATTTTTAGTGGAGATATTGAAATAATATATTCTGTCCTAAATTTGTCTAAATTTTGTCCCAAATTTTGGCGCCAAATTTTTTTTAGATGGCGCCAAAATTTTCATACAGATTAGCAATACATTTTGGACAAAACTATAATTCGTCCATATTCCATCTGAATATGCGCAATAACTTCAGACGGATTTGGGACACATTTTGAAAAATATTAATTCTATCCCAAATTTGTCTATAATTAGTCTTAAATACTTTTACTATAACTAATCCTTCGAAGTAGACAAAATTTTTTCCCACAAATTTGAGACAAAAATAGCATCATTTGTAAATTCCGTTTGAAAGTTCATCAATTTTCAAACAGATTTCAAATATTTATTGAAAACTTTTAAAATTTAGTATAAAAATATTATTTATATTTTAAATTAGTCTATGATCTATCCCAAATATTTTTGCTATTCCAAAATAAAGTTTCTTTTTCCTAAAATAACCTTAATTATATATAACTTATAAAAAGGTACTGTTTTTGTTTGCACCTTTCAATTCCAAAACCTCTTGATCAAAATATGAAATAATGATCATACCAATTAACATCTTATTTATTATTATACATATTTTAAAAAATTGGAATAATAGGTACGTTAGTGCTTATTTATGCAGGCTTTTTTATATAAATAAAATATATTAATTCCCATAATACGGATGCAGAGAAAGCTTTACAAAAATGCACAGGGCCATTGTTCGCAAAGCACTCGCGAAATGGATTTAGTCGCCATCTAAAGAGGGGCGCACACGAATTGGAACTTCTGTTGGGGGAAGCCATTTTGTACCTGGCGCCAACCAAATGGGTACTTTTGGTGGGGCTATCATGAAATTTAGTTGGTTTATTTTTAAAATAAATTTTTTAATATTTTAAAAAATAAAAAATAATTTAATTTTTTATTAAGTTAATAATTTATTTTTATATAATATCAAATATGAAATAAATTACAATCTTAAAATAATTAATTGAATCATTATAGATCAACCATTAAAATATAAGACTAGTAAATTAATCTATTATTCACCATAACTCTTTTAATTCAGGTAGTACGTACTCAGTACTAAATAAAAAAATTTAACAAATATACTTATTCAATTCTAAATTTTAGAACTAAATTGACTATATTTTTATTAGTTTTTTTCCTATCATTGTATATTATATTTGACTTTTTTTAGTTAAACTTGGGAGACTCTATCTTTTTATTTTTTTATATACTTTATCTTCTTATTTTTTTTATTCTTGTATTTTTATTATATTTAATATTAAATTTCTTATAAAATTTTTTATATACCATCTTATATTTAATTTTAATTTTTATAGTTACCTCATATTATTTTTTAATTTATTCTTTTAATTATTTACGTTATAATAATTCAAAATTTAATTTTTTAACAAATTTAAGATAAAGTGTATCTAAAAGAATTAGATATATAAAAATCTGAAAAATAAATTAGAGGAGTGCTAGGGGCCAGTAGATTTTGTGATTTGTAGCCATCAATTAGTCATCAGTAGTGTTTTTAATGGTGTAAAATTACATCTAATGGTGGATAATTACTCATTTTTCTTTTGATGGTTAAATGCTGGCCAAATTTTAATAAAAGTGCTGGCTCAATAAATTATATCTAATCTTCTAAAAAAAATAGTAAAGAAAAAATATAATAAAAAAATCACGTAAAATAAAAAAAGTCATATACTTTTTCATAACATTAAGGTATATTAAAAATTTAAAAAGATACAAATAAATACATTTCTTAGTGGACTTTTTCATACTATTCATTTTGATCTTCATCCTCATTATTCTCGTCGTTGTCGTCCTCGTTCTCATCCTCATCCATATCTTTGTCCTCATCCCCAAGTGGCTCATCATCATCATCATCATCATCATCATCATCTTCTTCTTCTTCTTCTTCTTCTTCTCCTTCTTTTTCTTCATATCTTGTACTATTGGTATCCAGTAAATCAACAATAATGTCAATATCATTTGAGATATGATTGTTAGATTGATTTGTGTCATCTTGTTGATATACAAAATCCTCCGTTGTTTCAATCTCAATCTCACCTTTTGCTTTAGTTTTGAATACAAACCATCATTCTGCTTTTTTCTTGGTGTTGCTCATTGGATGAGGTGCAAAATATACTTGAATTGCTTTATGTGCAATGATAAACGGGTCATATTTACCATATCATCGATTCTTTCGAATCTGTATGATTCCATACTCTTTGTTTACCTTTGTTCCTTTGCCAATCGTGGGATCAAACCATTCACATTTAAATAGTACAACTCTTGTTAGTGGTAGCCTAGTATACTCAACTTGAATAATTTCATCAAGCTGGCCATAGAAATCATTTTCATATTCACCATAATATGTGCCTTTGACACATATTCCATAATTCTGAGTTGACTTTCCACTTGAGTGAGATCTTGTGTGAAACTTGAAGCCATTGACTTTGTAGATAGGCCAACATTTAACAATTCTCAAAGGACCCCATGCCAAGGAATGAATATTCGAATCTGTCACATTATTTAAAGGATCGTGAACCTGTATTAAATAAGAACCAATAAGTTAGAATATAATGTGTCATCTACCAAAAAATGTGTGTACAATAAGACTATCATATCATGTTGACTTACATAATTTTTAAACCATTTTACAAAATTCGCTTCAATAAATTGATCAATTTGTTCATCACTTAAAGTAATATGATCTTGTCGTATGAAGTTCACAAAGATCCTATAGTACATGAATTTCAAATAAATTAAAATTATTAATATAAGAAAATATTATTAATAGTAAGAATATATATATAGGAAGATAAATACTCACTCAATATATGGCTTAATTTTATCACAGTTTATTAGTATATGATTCATGGCTGCACTAAATTCTTTGTCATCTACATAACGAGTTTTGCATTCACCAGTCAAACAACCAGGCAAATTAAAAATAAATAAAGTTGGTTGCATTGAATCATCACCCTCATCATTTTGCTTTGTGTCGATGCTAGTTTGGCTAAAATAGTACTCACAAAAGTGAGAAATCTCCTCAATTAGATATGACTCGATGATAGATCCTTCAACATGTGCTTTGTTCTTGACATTTTTCTTAAGATGATGAAGAAATCTGTCGTAAAAAAATTTATAACAAAAATCAAATAACAAATAGTTGGCTTAATAAAATAGTAAAAAGAAATTTGAGAATAAATATAGAGGTGTGACTAAGGTACCTCTCAAAAGGATACATCCATCTATATTACACAGGACCACCGAGCAATGCTTCAAATAGAAAATGAATAGGTAGATGTTCCATTGAGTCAAAAAATCCAGGAGAAAAAATACGTTCTAACTTGCATAGCACAATTGGAATATTTTCTTTAAGCTTATTGAGAACATCTTCTCGTAATGATGTTGAGCATCAATCTCGAAAAAATTGACTTAACTCTGTTATTGGCTTCCATATCTGCTCTGGCAATGAACTAAAAGTGATTGGGAGTAAACGTTCCATAAATATATGACAATCATGACTTTTCATTCCATATAAGTTGCCCTCCTTCATGTCAACACATCTTCCTAAATTTGAAACATATCCATCAGACATCCTTAACTCTTTCACCCATTCACATATTGCCCTCTTTTGCTGGAGGGTAAATGCGTAATTTACTTTGGGTTTTATAATTTTACCTCCACTTTGTTCTGGCAGTTTTAAACTTTTTTGCTTGCAGTATAATGACAGATCCATTCTAGCCTTTGCATTATCTTTAGTCTTTTCTTTGATGTCCATGACAGTATTGAATATATTATCAAATACATTCTTCTCAATATGCATTACATCAAGGTTATGACGGATTAAATTATGACGCCAATAAGGCAAATCCCAAAATATACTTCTTTTGGTCCAATTATGCATACTTCCATATCCTTCTATCTCAAGTTGCTCAACATCACTTATCTTATCATAATTCTGAACTATATCCTATATTTGCTCTCCAGTCAATCTTGGCGGAGGTTCTGATCTCTCAATTCTATTCTTATAGAATGCATCCTTGTTTCTTCTAAACATGTGATTATATGGCAAGAATTGTCAGTGGCAATCAAACCATGATGGCTTTCCCCCATTTTTTAATTGGAATGCCTTTGTTCGTTCCATACAGTATAGGCATGCTAGCCTGCCTGCTGTCATTCATCCAGACAACATTCCATATGCAGGAAAATCATTAATAGTCCACAACAATGCAGCTCGCATTACAAAATTTGACTTGGAATGAATATCATAAGTTAAAACTCCATCTTTCCATAGTAGTTTTAGCTCATCAATCAAGGGCTGCAGGTATACATCAATCCTAGTTTTGGGATTACGAGGACCAGGGATAATCATGGATAAAAACATGTAAGGAGTTTTCATGCACATAGAAGGAGGCAGGTTATAAGGAGTGACAATTATTGGCCAATATGAATATTGTTTACCAGATTGACCAAAAGGGGTGAATCCACCAGCACATAATCCTAGTCTGACATTGCGTGGTTCTTGAGAAAATTGTGGATGTTTTCTATCAAAATACTTCCATGCTTTTGAATTCGATGGATGCTCAAAAACTCCTTTAAACTCGTGATCAAAATGCCATCGCATGTGAGCTGCTGTGTTCATTGAAGCATAAAGTCTTCTTAAATGAGGTATAAGCAGTAAATAGTGCATTTGTTTCAAAGGCACTTGTTTACCCTTTTTACCTATCTTATACCTTGGAGAATGACAAAATTTACATTCCTTTCTTGGTATATCATCCTCATTGTAATACAACATACAACCATTAATGCAACAATCAATTTTATTGCTTTTCATGCCAAGTTTCGATATTAGCTTCTTTGCTTCATAAAAATTGGAGACAAGTAAGTTATCCTTCGGCATCACTTCTTTCATAGCTTTCACGAAATCATCAAAGATTTGTTGAGATACATTCCCTTTAGCTTTTATACTCAACATTTTAACTGCCATTGATAATTCTGAATGATCAATACATCCCTCAAATAATGGGCGCTGAGCAGACTGTAATAAATCATAAAATTTTTTAGCTTCTGCATTCGGAGGCTCCTCTATGTGTTCTTCAAATTGACTCATAAATTCTGGTCCAGCAGCATCAACCACCATAGATTCATACGAATTTCTTATTGGCACATTAGCATGCGGAGAAGAACATGTACCTTCTTGATTATTATCTTGATCTACATTCAAATACAAAGGACTCTCTCCATGTGAATCCCAACACCATTATCTTAGTAAGAAACCATATTTATATAAATCTAATGAAACCTCATCCGGAGTTAAGAAAATCTTATTTTTATGTTTGTTGCAAGGACATCTAAGTACACCGCCTTCAAGTACAAATTGAGGTTGTTTTGTAACTGTATCAATAAAATTTCGAACACCATTGACAAATTTCTGTCGTAATCCTCCTCGGTTTGGCAAATTTCTATTGTACATCCACTTTCGATATTCTGGAATTTTCATATCTATATATAATGTATATTAAAAATTAAATTAATTAAATTATATTTTTATGAGATAACCAACTATGAGTATAATTAATTTAATGTTACAAAATTATAACATTATATTTTGATAAATAATAAATCATCTCAAAAAAATGTACCACACTTCACCGACCGCATCGTATGAAGTTTAATTTTTCTCAATTGGGGTTCGAACCCTTGTCATTTACAATAAAATTATCTTTCTCTGCCACTAAGCTGATTTATCTCTTACTAATTTATAGGCAAATTATAATATATATAGATATATTTTATCAAATAGTTTACTTCTACTTAATTTATTTTAATTTTAATTATAAACTCATTCATTCTTAAATTAATTATATTTTTATTTAATAATAATTATAAACTCACTTATTTTTTTTTATAATGATATAATATCTATTAATATCATTTTTGAGACAGTTACTTGTAGTATATAATAGATATAAACTAATAAATAAATTATTAAAATTTAAAAGAAATAGTTATTTTAATATAAAAATAAAATAAAAATATTTATGATAGAATAAAATTAACAAAATATTTATTATTTCTGTTCCATATTATTTTAAATTAGCTAAATATTTTTAAAATATTAGTAAAAATATGTATTTTTTTTTTTAATTTTTTTTATTACATTACTTTTTCAAATTGTTCAATCATAAAACTCAAAGAGATCTACTGGAACCTTATTAAATCATACCGGTATTATAAATATCATCGTTTTGAATATGACCGTTCATTATTTCAAGTTTTTAACGTTATTTAATTTAAAACTTAAAAAATATTCCATCCGTATATGTTTTTAAAAAGATAAAAAAAAGATAATTTTTTAAAAATCAATTCAAACTTATTCTTTATCAATTTTACTCTTTGTTCTTTTTTTCAAAAAAAGACACAAATAACTTTTTATCTTAAAAATAATTAATTCAACTAAACAAGATAAATTAAATAAAGAACTAATCGGTAAATAATAAAATTATTAATAATGAAAAATTATAATAATAAACATTAAATCACATAATGATAGATATTAAAAAAAATTTACCTATGTACGGATTGTGAGATGGATCGAAAATTTGCGAGTTAAGACAATTTGTCTTATTGGAGCGATAGGGTGGGTACTTATAAAAATACTCCAACACAGAATATATTTAAAAAGTATATGTGTGTGGAATGAGTAATGTAATTGAGGGGTCTCTAGCACATCTTTATATAATTTGAGACAATTATCTTATCTTATCTTATCTATCTTATTCATTAATATAAAAGATGTATTTAATTATGTTGATCTTCTAAATATTTAGTTTTTAAGATTATTATTGATGCACAGAAAACTTGTCTCGCAACAAATTTCCCTTGGGCAAGTGTACCGAATTGTCGTCAAGTAATAACTCACAAAAGAGTGAGGTCAAATCCCACAGAGATTAACGGATTAAGCAATCAATAGTTGATTGATTATCCTAGTTAGACGATTCAGATTTGGATGATGAGTAAAAAGGGAATGTAAATTGCATGAATGTAAAGAAAGCAATAAAGTGCAGAAAAGTAAAATGGCAAGAAAAGTAAATGTAAGAACTAAAAAATAAAATGAACATTGGGATCAAGAGATATTACAATCCTCAGGATCAAGTTCATTCTCATCTCTTCCTCAATCAATGTATTCATTGATCTCCTTGGCAATCTTAAGTGATCGAATTACAATTCCTTGTAATTCAATCTCTCAAATCTTGATCAATAGCCAATTCCTTGGTCAATTGCTCATGAGAAGAGATGAAGTATGGTCACTGATTATACCACATGCATTTTCCAAATCAGGTGTTGGTGGATTATAGTCACATATCCATCCAAACCCAATTTGATCCAACATGAGAAAGCATTTCTAGCATGATCTCTTCATTCCTTTTTCAAGGTTCAGAAGAGATCCAAGTATGAATAGCTTCTTTTCCAAGATAACTACCCAATTGGATGAAGATTGAAAGCTTTCTAGTAAAATCAAGAGAAAAGAAAGAAGAAGAAGAATAAGAACTACACTTAATCCATTGAATCACAATAGAGCTCTCTAACCCAATGTAAAGAGTTAGTTGATCATTGCTCTACAAAAATAGAAAAAAAAGAAAATGCAGAAAAGTAAAGATGAAGATTCAAACTGAAATTGAAAACTCAACATTCATAAATGAAATTTACAACTAAAAGAAAAAGGAGGAAAAGTGTGTGAGGGGAGGGAGTCCGAAGACCCCTCTTCAATCCCCCATTCCAGAATTCCCAGACTGCTTTCAATGTAAAAACTAAGGCCTTTATATAGGCTCTCCTACATTACAAAATGAAATTAAAAGCAAATTACAATTAAATGAAAATTCCTATTCTTGATGCTTCTTGTGATCTTGATTGGTTGACAATTGTGGGCTTGCTTGCTTGAGCTTTGAAGTGGACTTGAGAGAGAGTGAGTCAAGTTGAGGTCCAAGTGCTAAAGTTAGTGGTAAAGTTAGCCACACTAACGCTACAAGTGTGGCGTTAGTGCTAAAGTTATTGTGGCTAACGTTGCACTTGCTGCCCAGTTAGTGTTTTTGGGGCTTAAAAGATACCTCTTGTTTGTGCTCCAATTTCATTCCCACTATAGATTATTATATATCATTGGAAAGCTCTGAATGTCAGCTTTCTAATGCAACTAGAATCACCTCAATTGGATCTCTGTAGCTCAAGTTATGCTCCTTTGAAGTGGACATGGTCGCTGGCATAGTTGCCAGCGTTACTGGAAAATTGAGTGCCAATAACGCTAGCGATCAGGGCTTCATTATTGCCAGTTTCTGGAGCTCAAACTTAGTGTCCACCCCATACTATTATATATTGTTGGAAAGCCCTGGATGTCTACTTTCGAATGCCTTTAGAAGCGCATTATTTGGAGCTCTACAACTCGAGTTACACTTCTTGGAAGGTGAAGAGGTCAGCTGGCCTTACTACAGGTTGATACTATGTTCATCTTTGCACTTTCGGGACAGGTTTTCTCCCTCAAATTTAGTGTCAACCATATAATTCCATATATGCTTGGAAATCTTTGGAATCCTACTTTCTAATGCCACTGGAATCACCTCATTTGGAGCTTTGTGGCTCAAGTTATGGGTGTTTGAAGAAGGCATGGTCAGGCTGCCAGGTGGGACTTTTGCCCACGTTAACTACCACGTTAACTAAGTTAACGTGGGAGTTAACGTGACTCATAGTGGCTTGTGTGGGCTCATTCCAACGTTAGTGACAATGTTGGGTGTCACTAACGTTGGCGATCACCTCCCTTCTTCACGTTAGCTTCCACGTTAACTAGGTTAACGTGGGAGTTAACGTGGCTTATTGGGGCTTGTGTGGGTTCCTTCCAACGTTAGTGACAATGTTTGGTGTCACTAACGTTGTCGACCACCTTGTTTCTTCACGTTAGCTTCCACGTTAACTAGGTTAACGTGGGAGTTAACGTGGCTTATTGTGACTTGGCCAACGTTAGTGATAAAGTTGAATGTCACTAACGTTGGCTTCCCCTTTACTTCTTAATGTTAGAGGCCACGTTTACTAAGTTAACGTGGCAACTAACGTGGCCACTTATGAGCTTGGTCCAACGTTAGTGATAATGTTAAGTGTCACTAACGTTGGCTCCATTTCCTTTCTTCAAAGTTAATGCCACTAACTTTTCTCACTAACGTTGAGGCTTTCCTTCCTTCCACGTTAGTGCCCACGTTAGTGTAACTAACGTAGCCACTAACGTGGCTTCTTCTCTTCTTCTTTTGGCCTGAAATCAATCAAACAAAGTGCATCAAAGTCTTGCTCTTAATCATGGGATCATGTATCATCCAATTTATCATATAATTCATGCAAAATTCTCATAAAATCATGTAAAGTGCACAATGTATGCTTGAATCAAGATGTAAGTGAATATTTATCCAAAACTAGCTTATTTCCTAAGAAAATGCATGAAACTACCTTAAAATCAGTAAAGAAAAGGTCAGTGAAACTGGCCAAAATTCCCTGGCATCTCAACCCCAAACTTAAAGCTTGCTTGTCCCTAAGCAAGTACTGGAACAAGAGAATGATGAATGGAATGCCAAGAGAAATGAGTCATTCTTGTGGAGGTCATGTCCCTGGTTTTATGGTGGTTTCATGCATAGCAACTTAGGTTCATTCCTTTACTGGCTTTCAGACCTTTATCATGTCCTAGAATACTCACTTTGCTTGCATCCCATGAGACTTTTATTCATTGATCCCTTTTGTTTCTTGTCAATTCATGGCTTATTTGTGTTCTTAGGCTAAGTGCTCTGTAAGGGGGCAACTCTTTAGAATAAGTTTTCAGCCAACACTCCCGAACCAGTTGGTTCAAGATGCTAGGTGTTGAAACACCCCTACGGACTTACTTCCTCAAGTCTCTCCCCCATACATACACACCACAGGCACATGGTTTGTTTATTTTCTTTTCTTGAGACCTTGGTATCCAGCACCTCTTTTGGTTACTAAATGCTCTGTAGTGAGGGTTACTCTTGATAGTGGACTTTCAGCTAATAATCCCGAGTTAGTTAACCCAAGTTACCAAGTGATAAGGCACTCCTAAGAGCTTATTCATCCAAGTAAATCCCTCACACAGGAACACCACAGACACATGCCTCGAGATTAAAACCATTGGTGCCTAGCCTTATTGCTTACTCTTTTTTTCTTTTATTTTTTTTTCACTTTCATTGTTCTTTCCCTTTTTCATATTAGGATCTTATTATTTAGCTAGTCTCATGGGGTATGTTCAAAGCATATAATTTAGGACAGAAAGTTATCTTCCCACCTTGTGGTTGAACCAACTTAGCTAACTTATGACCACACCACAAACTCAGGAACTTACTCCATAGTATGAACTCTACTCTGGTCTTTTATAAAACACTCATTCTCTTTTCATTTGATTCAAAAGGGACAAGCATACTAGTAAGCAAAGTAAGGATGCAGTAATGACATTCAGACTAGAAAACACAGCCTTAATCAATAAAAAGTTTAAAAGACAGAATTGACATGCTTATTCACAAGGAGAAAGCACACATACATACAAAGAACATAGAAGACAATCATGCAAATTAAAGTGCTGGAAATAAGTAAGAGGAGAAAGGAACTTTACCACCTTGTATTTTATCTTCATTGTTGTTGCCCTTTTCCTCCTATTCTTCCCCTTCCCACACCAGACATAGAATGATTGCTTATACTCAAGCAACAATTAAAACAGTGATGACGGGGTCCATGATGGATCATGAATGTCTTAGAATGAAGTGTGTGTATGCATGTGTTTCAGCAAGCAAGGTTAAGGATACAATAAAGACACAAGAGATACAAACAGAGACATTTTGATTGCATTAATAAGTGGTGTTGGCATGGTACTTTACATGAAAGTTAAGTGGCAACACCAAACTTAGTGTGCCACTGTCAATTTAGAATGTTGCAACTACCCAGTGAAGATTGAAAATCAAATTGTTGCATGGCAACACCAAACTTAGAGTGCAATCATATGCCAAATTATTGAAAGTAAACTAAGCAAAGCAAGAAAATGTTACCTACGGTTGGGTTGCCTCCCAACAAGCGCTATTTTAATGTCATTAGCTTGACATGTTGTTCACGACTTTCTTCCTCTTCTTCCAGTTTGTTAAGAGGAATGACCTCAAGAGGAAAGAGGAGCCAGTTAATGCCCCTTGTTTTGAGTGCCTCTCCCCAGCAAGCCTTCTTCTGTTGTTAGCTTGAGTAAACTTGCTTGTTGGGGTAGGGGTAGGATGGCTTTTGGTTGACCTTTTCTTCTTCATGAATATTGTCCTTCTTTTCTTGGTCACCATCCTTTTGTTAGTGTTCATGTTGATTGCCTTTACCACCTTGATTTCAGGATTTGGGTATTGTATGATGGTTGGAGCATCCTCTTCATCAATATCTTCTTGAATTGGTGGTTCAATGAACTCACCCTCTATGCAACTCTCTGTTTTGTTGGAGTATGGGTTCCCTTGATTGACTTCCTCCCTTATTCTTGACCTTTGAATGAACTCCTCTGTTTCTGGAGAGAGTGAAGTGGTCTCTCTTTGTGATCTCAGCTCTTCAATGAATTGTTCTTCAGAATAGAGTTGTGCATTCTCCCTCAATTTTTCTTCATGGTCCCTTTTTGCTATTTTCTCCTCTTCGATTGTTTTTATTATTTCTTCAAGGAGGAGTTCTATCCTAGTGAGTCTCTCCTCTACTCTACTTCTTCTGAGTTCTTCAATGATGAGTTCCACCTTAGCAAGTTTATCTAAAGGAGGTTGGGTAGGTTGTAATGGTTGGGCGGGATTGGCTTGTGAATGGAATTGGTTGTTTTGTGGTTGTGTGTTCTGAAAGTGGTATAACTCTTGTGCGTAGTGGATTGAGTTTTGTGGATGGTGAAATGAATTATATGGATTTGGGATAGACTTTTGTGCTGAGGCATACTCAAATGATGAAGAATTTAGGCATGTAAAACTTGGAGGTGAGGTTGTATAATTGAGAGTTGATGGCTCTTGATGAATGGGATATGAATGAGTGAAATCTCTTTGATTATGATCTTCCCAGTCACAACTTGAGTAGTGATCAATTTCACCAAAATATGGACCATTTTGTGGCTCTGGAAAGTACCCCGTTTCATGTTCTTGATACTCCCACCCACCATGAGCATAGTAAAGAGAATCATTCTGTGGTGGTGGAGAGTTTCCCATGAAATTTGATTGACTAAAATATGATGGATGCTCCTTTCTTTCCTACAGAAAGCTCTGTCTCAAACAATAATCACCAAAAGAAATTAGAATCTCCATTGTCACAGATTAGGAAATTCCCAGTGAGGCAATATCACAAACAGTTAGTTAGCAAAAGAAAATAAAGAAGCAAAAGAAAATAAAGACAAAAGAAAAGTTTCTAATCTAGTAAATCAATCAATCGGTAGTTTGTTAATCACGATTAATCCCCGGCAACGACGCCATAAACTTGATGCACGGAAAACTTGTCTCGCAACAAATTTCCCTTCGGCAAGTGTACCGAATTGTCGTCAAGTAATAACTCACAAAAGAGTGAGGTCGAATCCCACAGAGATTAACGGATTAAGCAATCAATAGTTGATTGATTATCCTAGTTAGACGATTCAGATTTGGATGAATAGTAAAAAGGGAATGTAAATTGCATGAATGTAAAGAAAGCAATAAAGTGCAGAAAAGTAAAATGGCAAGAAGAGTAAATGCAAGAACTAAAAAATAAAATGAACATTGGGATCAAGAGATATTGCAATCCTCAGGTTCAAGTTCATTCTCATCTCTTCCTCAATCAATGTATTCATTGATCTCCTTGGCAATCTTAAGTGATCGAATTACAATTCCTTGTAATTCAATCTCTCAAATCTTGATCAATAGCCAATTCCTTGGTCAATTGCTCATGAGAAGAGATGAAGTATGGTCACTGATTATACCACATGCATTTCCCAAATCAGGTGTTGGTGGATTATAGTCACATATCCATCCAAACCCAATTTGGTCCAACATGAGAAAGCATTTCTAGCATGATCTCTTCATTCCTCTTTCAAGGTTCAGAAGAGATCCAAGTATGAATAGCTTCTTTTTCAAGATAACTACCCAATTGGATGAAGATTGAAAGCTTTCTAGTAAAATCAAGAGAAAAGAAAGAAGAAGAAGAATAAGAACTACACTTAATCCATTGAATCACAATAGAGCTCTCTAACCCAATGTAAAGAGTTAGTTGATCATTGCTCTACAAAAATAGAAAAGAAAGAAAATGTAGAAAAGTAAAGATTAAGATTCAAACTGAAATTGAAAATTCAACATTCATAAATGAAATTTACAACTAAAAGAAAAAGGAGGAAAAGTGTGTGAGGGGAGGGAGTCAGAAGACCCCTCTTCAGTCCCCCATTCCATAATTCCCAGACTGCTTTCAATGTAAAAACTAAGGACTTTATATAGGCTCTCCTAAACTACAAAATGAAATTAAAAGTAAATTACAATTAATTGAAAATTTCTATTCTAGATGCTTCTTGTAATCTTGATTGGTTGACAATTGTGGGCTTGCTTGCTTGAGCTTTGAAGTGGACTTGAGAGAGAGTGAGTCAAGTTGAGGTCCAGGTGCTAAAGTTAGTGCTAAAGTTAGCCACACTAACGCTACAAGTGTGGCGTTAGTGCTAAAGTTATTGTGGCTAACGTTGCACTTGCTGCCCAGTTGGTGTTTTTGGTGCTTAAAAGATGCCTCTTGTTTGTGCTCCAATTTCATTTCCACTATAGAGTATTGTATATCGTTGAAAAGCTCTGAATGTCAGCTTTCTAACGCAACCAGAATCACCTCAATTGGATCTCTATAGCTCAAGTTATGCTCCTTTGAAGTGGACATGGTCGCTGGCATAGTTGCCAGCGTTACTGGAAAACTTGAGTGCCAATAACGCTAGCGATCAGGGCTTGATTATTGCCAGTTTCTGGAGCTCAAACTTAGTGTCCACCCCATACTATTATATATTGTTGGAAAGCCCTGGATGTCTACTTTCGAATGTTTTTGGAAGCGCATCATTTGGAGCTCTACAACTCGAGTTACACCTCTTGGAAGGTGAAGAGGTCAGCTGGCCTTACTACAGGTTGATACCATGTTCATCTTTGCACTTTCGGGGCAAGTTTTCTCCCTCAAATTTAGTGTCAACCATATAATTCCATATATGCTTGGAAAGCTCTGGAATCCTACTTTCCAATGCCACTAGAATCACCTCATTTGGAGCTTTGTGGCTCAAGTTATGCGTGTTTGAAGAAGGCATGGTCAGGCTGCCAGGTGGGACTTTTTCCCACGTTAACTAAGTTAATGTGGGAGTTAACGTGGCTCATAATGGCTTGTGTGGGCTTATTCCAACGTTAGTGACAATGTTGGGTGTCACTAACGTTGGCGATCACCTCTCTTCTTCACGTTAGCTTCCATGTTAACTAGGTTAACGTGGGAGTTAACGTGGCTTATTGGGGCTTGTGTGGGTTCCTTCCAACGTTAGTGACAATGTTTGGTGTCACTAACGTTGTCGACCACCTTGTTTCTTCACGTTAGCTTCCACGTTAACTAGGTTAACGTGGGAGTTAACGTGGCTTATTGTGACTTGGCCAACGTTAGTGATAAAGTTGAATGTCACTAACGTTGGCTTCCCCTTTACTTCTTAATGTTAGAGGCCACGTTTACTAAGTTAACGTGGCAACTAACGTGGCCACTTATGAGCTTGGTCCAACGTTAGTGATAATGTTAAGTGTCACTAACGTTGGCTCCATTTCCTTTCTTCAAAGTTAATGCCACTAACTTTTCTCACTAACGTTGAGGCTTTCCTTCCTTCCACGTTAGTGCCCACGTTAGTGTAACTAACGTAGCCACTAACGTGGCTTCTTCTCTTCTTCTTTTGGCCTGAAATCAATCAAACAAAGTGCATCAAAGTCTTGCTCTTAATCATGGGATCATGTATCATCCAATTTATCATATAATTCATGCAAAATTCTCATGAAATCATGTAAGGTGCACAATGTATGCTTGAATCAAGATGTAAGTGAATATTTATCCAAAACTAGCTTATTTCCTAAGAAAATGCATGAAACTACCTTAAAAACAGTAAAGAAAAGGTCAGTGAAATTGGCCAAAATGCCCTGGCATCAATTATGTAACAAAAATTTAAAAACATAATTTAATTCAAATACTTTAAAGTTAATATTAGATATAATTTTTTAAAATATCTGTCTTTTAGAAATTAATATTCCATAACTTATTTTTAGATATTTTCGTTATAATTTTATCTTTTTTTTTAATTTGAAAGTAAAAATTAGATATAATATTAATTTTAAAATTTATTATATGTAGTTATTTTAAAGCAACTTATTTACTTGTGCCAAAAATCAAAATTTTTAATCAAGACCGCCCTTTGGTTTCAGGGATTTCAGATTTAGAGTGCCTTCTCCCTCCTCATATCACAGCTAACCAGGGTCACTTCCTTCTGCGTGCTCTGCCTCCTGCTTGTGGCTGCCGCTGATCTTCCAGGACGAACGCTAGGCAAGCCTCGGACCTCACACCTCAGGCAACTTCCATGCTCATGCGTCGCGCTCAAGGCTACAACCTCAGTCGCTCACACTGATTTGCTCACACCGTTCTGCCTCCTGCATGTGGCCACCTCCTCCGATCTCAGAACTCGCACCCCCGCCAGCCTCAGACACTGTACCTGAGGCAACTTCCACCCTCGTGCTTAGCTAGGTTACCCTTGCCTCCTTCTCCTCTCTGTGCATCCTCTGTCAAGTTCTAGTTTTTATGAGTAGTAATTGTTACTCCGCCAGGTTCATTGTTAATTAGTTTTATTCATTGTTAATTTGATTGTTACTTAGCATTGTTCATTGTTAATTTGGTTGCTAATTTTTGTGCATCCTCTGCCAGCTTGATTTGTGTTTTTTTTTCTTTTTATTTATGCATGATTTCTCTGTTTTTAATGTCAATTTCAATAATTTGTCAATCTTTGTTTGTGAGTAACCAAGAAATTCAATGTGTGTATATGCTGACACTGAGATTGAGAAGATGCATCTATGTAGATTGTGTGTCATTCATCAAATTGTGTTTAAATGATTATATAAAACAGTGATTTACTTAGTTTGTGGCTTGCAAGTAATCACTTGAACAGAGACAACCTTAATTACTTCTATTGGCTATTGGCTGTGATAAGTGTTCTCAACTTTGTGTTTTACTTAGTTTGTGCTTCTTGGTATAAGTACAAAGCAGTAGAAGACAAGCACCGTGATTCAAAAGATAATGCTCTTGAAATGGTTAATGCGTAGGCCTGCACGCTCTTCACTGTAATTTATAAATTATATGCTACTGTTAATTCTTACAAGAAGCTAGTTAAACTGTATAACAAGGAAATTGTTATTATTAATAACTGAAAATAATGATTGTAGTTGGATTTTGTATGTGCTATGGTTCCTATTAAGACAGTAATGACTATTGGTTCCCAAATTCATTCCTGGATCATTATTAAGCAATCATAGTGCAAGTTGAACAAAGTAATATAAGAAACAGTCCTTGTATATAAGCAATCTTAATGCATCCTTGTTTCTTAAACATTCTTCTAAATAACAAGTTTAAAAATTCATATAATGTTAATATGTTAGAGTAGTCTTAAAATTGTACCTTCTTTCTTTGAAACAATTAAGATTGTTAAAAAGTTTAGCATGATAAATCTTGTATACATTAAGATTTTATGATTTTGAAAAAGGAAAAAGGAGCTAATTAGCGACTTTAATTTGCTGCTTTCTTTATAGTCAATGATTCAGTGTGGTCTTTACTTGTAGAAGCTTTTATAGGCAATAAATAATAAATAATTAGTAGGATTGCCCTTGTTTTCTTCTTCTCTCTGTGCGTGCTCTGCCACTGCCAGGTTCTAATTTTTGTGAGTAGTGATTGTTACTCAACTTTGTTTATCAAAAGTTTCCTTTCTTTATTGTTAATTTCCTTTCTTCATTGTTTATTGTTAATTTCCTTTCTTCATTGCTAATTTAAGAGAAGAGAGGGAAGAAGGCTTATACTTCCCCCAACAATTTCCATCTAATTACTTTTAGAGTTCACTCAAAGTGGAGATTTCATAACCCAGCATCAGTCTATTTTAAACTCCCAAACAAGTGCCATGTTAATCCCTAATATAATTCATCTTACCCTTAACCTTACCTCTTCTTTCCTCATAACTCCCAAACACACTTCATGCCTTAATAATAACAGAGTAAAAGAATCATGCAATTTGTACTTACACTTCTGAATGATCTGAAATTTAAATTAAGAGAATTTTATGAGCCCATGGAAGCATAGCAGAGGAATAAGAAAAAATAAAGCAGTGTAAGTGCAGTTGGGTGAATGTCTGAGTTGATGAATTGTTTTCCGCTGTAATTTAATAGAGAAACCGTAAATTAATTGAGAAATTGTTCACATTGTAAATATTTCATTTCTTAATGAATTGTTTTTTGTTAGTCAACTTGCCGGCCATGACGGTTGCAATTTACAAAACTAGATGAGAGGTTGAAAAAGTGTATACTTTTTAAGCGTTTAAGTTTGTAATTCAAAGTGCGTATTATTTTTTAAAAATTATATTACACTTAGGTATTTATTTGAAATTAAATAATATTAAATTCACAAATTATGAGTTGTTTGTACAATAATTTTATACTTTATTCATCTGGTTTTGAATCTATAGTCTTTTATAAATATGAGACTTTCTTTTCTTGATTGCATTCATTATATTATTCTTAGTTTATCTATGTTTATAAGTAATAAATATTGATAAGAATTATCTAATATAGTTGTGAGCAATAATAGTTCCTGATTGCATTATTTCATATTATTCTTTGGCTTCAATATGGAATTTGCACTTGTACAATGGAGTAGTTGTGAGCAGTAGTGGAATATAAGTATTATATATATATATAAAAAAATAACTTTAATTTTAACAATATTTAAACCTAATTAAAGTCAATTAGTTGCATTTTACTCAAATTGTTTCTTCTAGGCGCTTCTCAAGAGTTGTGAACCCTTCGTGAATTGTTTAAGTTTGTTAACTTTTTTATTGTATCCTTTGCATGGCTTCTTTTAGGAAAGCGGGAGCCAGTAACAAGCTACACGCACACATATTTTAGTGAAGACTACAGTATAATCATGCATTCTTATGAAGAAATGAGTAAAAAGGTATTTATGACTGAAATTTTGATGCTAAAACACCCAGTGTTGTATTATGTGATTATTTGATGTAATTGACTTTGGTTTTTGACTATGAATTATAATTGTCGTTGATATTATTGTGATTATAGTTTATTGGTTGGATTTAGTTTGATTATGTCTGTGTTGCAATTATGACTATGAACTTGTTAAAATGCTCATGTGTACATATATATTAGTAGTTTAGTACTAAAGCATAGTAGCACTTTATTTTACATCCTCATTGATTATTTTGGCAGCTAAGTATTATTTTACATTGTTATTTTTTTAATTCTTTCGATGATGTATATGTTACCAAAATTTAAATGCAATGTCTTACTAATCTTATAAATCTTTGTTGTTTTAGATGTCAGGTTTTAAAAAAAATAAAAAATACTTGTCAATTAAAATACAAAAATCTGGTAATAAGGAGGTGATTAGTGCACACAAAACTAAGCTTTCACACCCTAAACCTACAAAATCACAAGCTCCAGTTCCTTCACATGTATCTAAAAATCCTTCAGCATTACCACCCTCTTCTTCGCAGCGACCACAAAAATTCAAGAGAAATTTACTATCTTCCCATGCTGATAAACCCTCTTTGTAGGGTTTATCTTGGGTTGAATTTAGAGCATTTTGATAACCTTTCATCACATTTATTCAATGAAATAGCATGATTTTGTGATTGTTTCTGTATTTGAGCTTAGATGTGAAAATATGCTTTTTAGATCTTTAATTTGATAGTTTTAATCATCCTTTGATTCCACTAGATGCCTTGATGAGTTTGCTAGTGATTTCAGGTTGAAAAGGGCTAGGAAAGGATCAAAGGAGTGGAAGGAAAGCATACAAAATGGAAAAATCATGAAAAGCCAAAAATTTGGAAAAGTCTATGGGCGCGCACGCGCACTTTGCGCTTTCGCGCAGATCGCGAAATTCTCCAGGGACGCGCACGCACACTGTGCGTGTACGCGCCAATGACCGCAGGTGATTTTTAAAGAGGAACACGTGCCTAGCGATTTTGGAGGGTTTCCAATCCCATTTGGGCTAAGTTTTTGGCGGGAAAAGAGCTAAAAGGACAAAGGAATAAAGGAAAGGCACCATGATAGATACATACACACATTTTAGGCTAGTTTAGTTTAGTTTTAGAGAGAGAAGCTCTCACTTCTCTCTAGAATTAGGATTAGGATTAGGTTTAGTTCTTAGATCTAGGTTTTAATTCATGCTCTCTTCTACTTCTCCTTCTTAATTCCTTGTTGTTACATTCATCATTCTTCTATTGTTGTTATTACTCTCTTCTACTTTGCTTGTAGATCTACTTTTATTCATTCTATTTTCCTTTAATGTAATTTGAGGTAATTCATGTAGATCTTGTTTTCTTTTATTGTTGTTGTTGATTTCTCACATTCAATTGTTGTTAGTTTCTATTCTTGTTATCAATTTACTATGCTTTCCTTTTGTGCCTCCCAAGTGTTTGATGAAATGCTTGGTTGGATTTTAGTATAGATTTTTATTCCTCTTGGCCTAGGTGGAGTAATTAGTGACACTTGAGTTATCTAATTCCTTTGTTGATCGATAATTAGAAGTTGCTAATTGATTTGGATATCACTAACGCTAGTCTTTCCCTTGGGAGTTGGCTAGGACTTGTGGAATCAAGTTGATTCATCCACTTGACTTTCCTCCATTATTAGAGGTTAACGAAGTGATAGTAATAGACAATTTGTGGTCACAATTGAGGAGGGTGACTAGGATAGGACTTCTAATTCTCATAACCTTGCCAAGAGCTTTCATAGTTATTAGTTTACTTTCATTGCCATTTACATTTCTTGTCTAAAATCTCAAAAACCCCAAACATACCTCATAACCAATAACAAGACACTTCATTACAATTCCTAGGGAGAACGACCCGAGGTTCAATACTTCGGTTTATAAATTTAGGGGTTTGTACTAGTGATAATAATCTTTTGTACGAAAGGATTATTGATTTGTTTGGAAACTATACTTTACAACGAGACTTCTTTAGTGAATTTCTAAACCGTCAAAAATTCATTTCATCAAAATGGCGCCGTTGCCGGGGAATGCAATGGTGTTATGTTATTGGTTATTGTATATATGAGAATAGTGCGAATAGATTTGTCTTTTGCTTGTTGACTAGTTTTTGTTAGTTTTATTTTGCTTTTCTCTTATGAATTCTCATCCTCTTAGCTATGAGTTTGGTTCTAATTGTGTTGTAGGAAATGTGGACTTTAATGATAACATGCATCAAGGATGGAACCAACAAAGATGGGAGGAGCCTCAAGGAATTGATCACTCCTATTGGCAACAACCTCCAGATACTTATAGGTATAATTTCCACCCTAATGCATGTCAATTCAATGGATATGGTGAAACCTTTTGTGACAATCAACAACCACCATCATATGCCTATGAACCTTATCCTCAACATGAACCTCAACCATACTCACAAGCCTTTCCATACCAAACATCCTCCTATAATCCATACCCATCATATGACCAATCACCCATGCCATTCCCTTGTGACCATTATGAGCAAGAACCTTTGGAACCACCACAATTCCATTATGATTATTACCAAGAACCACCTCAATGCCCACCATCTCCATACCCCTACCAAGAAGAATCACATCCCTACTATGAACCCTCTTTCCAAAATTATGAACCTTCCTATCCACCCCCAAACCACAATAGATGACTCTCTCACCTTGCTACTTCAAGACCAAGTGGATATGCAAAGGAACACCCTAGAGTTTGTGACTAATTTGACTAAGGTAGTGCACACTTTAGCCTACCAATGTTTGAACGCTCAAGGTGTCTCCGTGGCCGCATGTGAGAAACCAAAAGTTGAGCAAAGTATGAAGGAGAAATTGGAAAACCTGGTGGAGAAGAAGGAAGAATCAAGCTTTGTATTGGAGCAATTGGAGAAGCCTAGGGTCATTGAAAAGGAGAAAGAAGTGGTTGAAGATTTAGGAGATGCGGCACCACCATGTAAATCCCAACAACCTTCGGAGCTTATCAAAATTGAAGAATATGAAAAGGTTGATCAAGAGATGGATTCAATCATCAATGAATTTTTATCAAAGTGGAATCCTCTCCTTTGGTACATGAAAATGTAGCTATTGAAGACAACTCCACACTAAGTGTTATTGGTAACCTTGTTGAAGACTCTTTCAATGAGTGTGAAGTTGATGCGAAAGAAAATCTCACACAACCTCCCGAGTTTGACTTGATTGATAATGAAGAGGAATTGGAAGAGGTCAATAAACAGGAAGAAATTGAAAAGAGTTATCACGAGGTGGAAATGCACAAAGAAGAGCAAAAGAAAACCGACCTTGCATTGTCTAAGTGTGGGGAGGTTCCCTTCCCCAAGCCATCATCCAACACACCATTCAAGTAGGTAAAACTCTTACCCTTGGGCTTCACTTTCTCACTTGAATATGGCCTGATTGAAACGGATTGACAACTTAGAGCTCTTTGTGGAACTAAGAACAAGAAGGAGTTGTGTAGTGGTTGGAAGTTTGGAATTAGGCTCATTGAGGTCAAGTTCTCAAGATATGGGAACTATGCTTGGATGAATGCTACTTTACCTGGGTCTAGGAAGAAGGCTTGGTATGCTAGAGAGAATTCTTCTTATTCTACATGTCAACCACCCGAACGGAAAGTTCATGAAGATCAACAAGAAGACGGGTGCGAAAATAAGATATGGGATCCCGGATCGAAGCATGAAGACCAACTAAGGGAGCTCATATCCTTGGGTGGAACTCCATCCAAACTTGGTGAAGATGGTTGGAACTTCTGTCAACCATTTGAGAAGCAAAGATCCTTGGAGATTCAAGGATGAGTACAAGCATAAGCCACCATGACAAAGAGCTTCCCAAATGTCCAACTTAAGGACTTAAACTAAAAGTGCTAGGTGGGAGACACCCCCACCATGGTAAACTCTTTCCACTCTCTTGCATTTTTTTTATTAAAAAGTGAATTGAGTTGCCATTGTAGGTAGTTTTCTTTCTATATGCTTGGTTCAATAAACTGATTGTAGGTTGCTTGTGGGGCGAGTAACCCCGGTTATATTTGAAACTCTCAAAAACCCAAAAAGATTATTGTCATTTTGTATTTTTGGAGTTAATTTTGAGTTGTAGGTAGTGTTAAGAAGGGGTTTAAGTTGTTTTTGCCTTTTCTGAAAAAAAAAAGTGTTAAAGACGCGCGCGCACGCTGTGCGCATGCGCGTCCATAGGTATATACAGGCCCATACTCTTTCCAGAGAGTTGGGCCAATCTCGCGCAAAAGTTGGGCCAATGGCACAACCAAGTGTACGCGTGCGCGCGCTGTGCGCACGCGCACGACTATCCAAAATTTGCAAAGGTGTGCACCAGCGCACATGGCGCGTGTGTGCCGGGTCGCCCAAAATCATTTCCAGGCCAAAGACTCGAGACTTGTGCCAGCTCTGGGCTGGCTTTGAGCCTCCAGCCCAACTCGTAGCACGCGGACGCGTACAGTACGCGCACTCGTCTTCATCAATTCTCCGAGTCATGCGTGAGCGCACGGACGCTCCCGCGTCCATCCCTAAAATTCATCAATGCACGCGGACGCGCACCGTGCACGCCCGCGTCGATTCAAAAATGGGATAACCCTAAGGACGCGACGAGAACTCGCGCAGACGCACCCCCAGCCCCCTCCTTCTTCTCCAACGTTCCTCCTACCTCCTCCCTTCCCCCCCAGTAACAACACCGACCATCGCGCCGGCTATGCCACCGCCGTCACCCTCCGATTTCTGTCTTTCTTATCTCTTCCTCTCGCTCACTCGCTCCTTATCCCTCACCCTCTCACTCTCACTTTCTCACTCCCTCTGCCTTAGCCACCGCCGGTGACCCTTCCTCTGCCGCAAGTCTCTGTGCCACCACCTTCCAGGGCGGCGTTCTCCCACCCGTTTCCTCCCTCTAGTGCCACTCCATTTCTACTCTGCACCTCTGCTTCCAGGTTCTTCATAACCTGCACCACTACTCTATTTTTCTTTGCTGCTTTTATTATTTTTGTTAATTAATTTCAGTTAATTAGTTGATTATTTTGCATGCTAGGATAGATAGATATAACTGCGGTTAGGTAGTTAGGTTCTGGTTAGAGGATTCTAGGCCTGATAATTGCTCCGTTCATGTTTATCTGTTTGAAATGCATATTCCCTGTTTGCTAAGTGATGGTTGCTGAGTTGCTCTGTCTCCATATTGGCACTGCTCTGCTGTTGTTTCTTGCTGCCTGCTGCATTTCTCATTCTGTGATTATGTTGCTGCTGCCTGGTTATGTGCGATCCACTTGTTATCAGGATTATTGCTACTGATTGATTATGCTTATTGCTTTTTGGATTCATATGACTATCCTGCTATTTTTGGCAATTCCGGGATCGTCAATTTTACTGCAGGGATACTGCCCAAATTTTTATAAATTCCTTGATTCCATCTTGTTACCTAGCATTGAACTTGCAATTTCCTCAACTAAGGTTACCCAACCTTACTGATGAGCAGATAATTTATACGCTTTTTGGCATTGTTTTTACTTAGTTTTTAGTATGATTTAGTTGGTTTTTAGTATATTTTTATTATTTTTTAATTAAAAATCACATTTCTGGACTTTACTATGAGTTTGTGTGTTTTTCTGTGATTTTAGGTATTTTCTAGCTGAAATTGAGGGAGCTGAGCAAAAATCTGATTTAGGCTGAAAAAGGACTACTGATGCTGTTGGATTCTGACCTCCCTGCACTCAAAATGGATTTTCTGGAGCTACAGAACTCCAAATGGCGCGCTCTCAATTGCGTTGGAAAGTAGACATCCAGGGCTTTCCAGCAATATATAATAGTCTATACTTTGCTCAAGGATAGACGATGTAAACTGGCGTTCAACGCCAGTTCCATGTTGCAGTCTGGCGTCCAGCGCCAGAAACAAGTTACAAGTTGGAGTTTAACGCCAGAAACAGGTTACAACCTGGCGTTGAACGCCCAAAACAGCCCAAGCACGTGAGAAGCTTTAGTCTCAGCCCCAGCACACACCAAATAGGCCCCAGAAGTGGATTTCTGCACTATCTATCATAGTTTACTCATTTTCTGTAAACCTAGGTTACTAGTTTAGTATTTAAACAACTTTTAGAGATTTATTTGGTATCTCATGACATTTTTAGATCTGAACTTTGTACTCTTTGACGGCATGAGTCTCTAAACTCCGTTGTTGGGGGTGAGGAGCTCTGCAGCATCTTGATGAATTAATGCAATTATCTCTGTTTTCCATTCAAACACGCTTGTTCCTATCTAAGATGTTCGCGCTTCACTATGAAGAAGGTGATGATCCGTGACACTCATCACCTTCCTCAATCCATGAACGTGTGCCTGACAACCACCTCCGTTCTACATCAGATTGAATGAGTATCTCTTAGATTTCTTAATCAGAATCTTCGTGGTATAAGCTAGAATTGATGGCAGCATTCATGAGAATCCGGAAAGTCTAAACCTTGTCTGTGGTATTCCGAGTAGGATTCAAGGATTGAATGGTTGTGACGAGCTTCAAACTCGCGATTGTTGGGCGTAGTGACAGACGCAAAAGAATCAAGGGATTCTATTCCGACATGATCGAGAACCAACAGATGATTAGCCGTGCTGTGACAGAGCATTTGGACCATTTTCACTGAGAGGACGAGAAGTAGCCATTGACAACGGTGACACCTTACATACAGCTTGCCATGGAATGAGCCTTGCGTGTGTGAAGAAGAAGACAGGGAGAAAGCAGAGATTCAGAAGACAAAGCATCTCCAAAACTCCAACATATTCTCCATTACTGCATACCAAGTATTTATTTTATGTTCCCTTGTTCATTTGCAAGTCAACTGATAATTATAATTAGCCTCCTAACTGAGATTTACAACATAACCAGAGATTGCTTCAAACCAACAATCTCCGTGGAATTCGACCCTTACTCACGTAAGGTATTACTTGGACGACCCAGTGCACTTGCTGGTTAGCGGTACGAATTGTGAAAAGTGTGATTCACAATTCGTGCACCAAGTTTTTGGCGCCGTTGCCGGGGATTGTTTGTGTTTGGACAACTGACGGTTTATTTTGTTGCTTAGATTAGGAAAAACTTTTCTTTTTGGTTTAAAGTCTCTTATTATTGTTTCTGGTTAAAATTTTAGAATCCTTATTTTCTCTTTCAAAAACATTTTTTGAAAATTATTTTTTTATTGACTTTTTCTTGTTTGATCTCTGGTTTTTCTTGTTTTGTGATTTTTCTTGTTTTTCTTGTGCCTCTTTAAAACATTAGTTTTCAAAAAAAAATATTTTTTTTATTTTTATTTTATTCTTAGTTATTTAAAAATACTTCTTCAAAACAAGTGTTAATTTTACTGCCCAATTGGCTAGAGCGTTGGTCTAAGTTCGTGGCAATTTGGTATACTCTTTTCAAAATCTTCTTTTTCAAAAATAATTTCTCTATTAAATTTTGTGCCAAACTTTAAGTTTGGTGTTTTCTTGTTGATTTCCCTTTGGTTTTCGAAAATTTTAGTTTGATTTTCTAAAAATTTTAAGTTTGGTGTTCTTTCTTCATGTTCTTGTGTTCTTGTGAGTCTTCAAAGTGTTCTTGAGTTTTCCTTGTGTCTTGATCTTAAAATTTTTAAGTTTGGTGTTCCTTAGTGTTTTCCCTCCAAAATTTTCAAAAACAAGGAGCATTAGATCTAAAAATTTTTAATCTTGTGCTATCTTATTGTTTTTCTCTCTCCTCTTTAAATTCAAAAATATCTTTTCTCTCTATTTTAAAGCAAATTTTCGAAATTTACCTTTAAAATTCAGATTTTTATTTCAAAATTTAAAACCTTTTTCAAAAATCATCATATCCTTTTCAAAACTTCCTAACCACTTTCTCTCTCCTCATTTTTTCAAAAATTTTCAACCATTTTTATTTATTTTATTTTAATTTATTTCATTTTTGAAATAAATAAATAAATAAAAATATTTTTTTTTTCATCATCTCCCTTTCTCCATCATGGATCTAAGTGAAAATGAACAGTCCAGAAGGACTCTGGGGTCATATGTTAACCCCTCTACTGCTTCATATGGGAGTAGTATCTGCATACCCTCCATTGGAGTCAGTAGCTTTGAGTTGAATCCTTAGCTCATTATCATGGTGCAGCAAAGTTGCCAGTATTCCGGTCTTCTACAGGAAGAACCTACAGAGTTTCTGGCACAGTTTTTATAGATTGTTGACACAGTACATGATAAGGAAGTAGATCAGGATGTCTACAGATTATTACTGTTCCTATTTGCTGTAAAAGACCAAGCTAAGAGGTGGTTAAATAACCAACCTAAGGCCAGCATAAGGACATGGAAACAGTTGACAGAAAAATTCCTGAATCAATACTTTCCTCCAAAACGGATGACACAGCTAAGGCTGGACATCCAAGGCTTTAAACAAGGAGATAATGAATCTCTTTATGATGCCTAGGAGAGATACAGAGAGATGCTACAAAAATGCCCCTCTGAAATATTTTCAGAGTGGGTTCAGTTAGACATCTTCTATTATGGGCTTACAGAAAGAGCTCAGATCTCTTTAGATTGCTCAGCTGGTGGATCTATCCACATGAGAAAGACAATTGAAGAAGCTCAAGAGCTCATTGATACAGTTGCCAGAAATCAGCATCGGTACCTAAGCAGTGACTCTTCCATGAAAGAAGAGCCTAAAACAGTAACTGCTGAACTCAGTCCTGCAGAGCAAGCTGCTGAATTCAATCAGCAATTGGATTTTCTAACAAAGCAGTTAGCTAAATTCAAGGATAAACTACAAGAGACAAGGATGGCTAATATAAACATGGAAGTACAATTAAAGCAAACAAAGCAGCAGCTGTCAAAACAAATAATAGAAGAATGCCAAGCAGTTCAATTAAGAAGTGGAAAGACATTAAATACCCCACCTCAAGGCAGCAAGAAGCCAAGAAATGAGCAAACCACCCAAAATTCACCTGAGGACAGTAAGAGCCCAGGGAAAAACAATTCTGGCGCTAAAACGCCAGAATTTGGGTGGAAGGCTGGCGCTGAACGCCCAGACCATGCTCAGGACTGGCGTTCAACGCCAGAAACAAGCAAGGATCTGGCGTTGAATGCCCAAAAGAAGCACAGTTCTGGCGTTCAGATGCCAGGAACAGATGAGGAGCTGGCGTCTAACGTCACTCCAGCTTCTAACTCTGGCACTCAATTGCCAGTAAGGGATCAGACACACACAAGTGCTGATGGCAACCCATCTAAAAAGGCTTCTTCAACCACTTCTGTAGGAAATAAACTTACATCAACTAAGGTTGACGAATATAAAGCCAAGATACCTTATCCTCAAAAACTCCGCAAAGAGGAGCAGGATAAGCAGTTTGCCCGCTTTGCAGACTATCTCAGGACTCTTGAAATAAAGATTCCGTTTGCAGAGGCACTTGAGCAAATACCCTCTTATGCCAAGTTCATGAAAGATATCTTGAGTCATGAGAAGGATTGGAGAGAAACTGAAAGAGTTCTCCTCACTGAAGAATGCAGTGCAATCATTCTGAAAAGCTTCCCAAAAAAGCTTAAAGATCCCGGGAGCTTTATGATACCATGCATATTAGAGGGTAACTGCACCAAGACAGCTCTATGTGATCTTGGGGCAAGCATCAACCTAATCCCTGCATCCACTATCAGAAAGCTTGGCTTGACTGAAGAGGTCAAACCAACCCGGATCTGTCTTCAACTTGCTGATGGCTCCATTAAATACCCATCAGGCATAATTGAGGACATGATTGTCAAGGTTGGGCCATTTGCTTTCCCTACTGACTTTGTAGTGCTGGAAATGGAGGAGTACAAGAGTGCAACTCTCATTCTAGGAAGACCATTCCTAGAAACTGGACGAACCCCCATTGACGTCCAAAAAGGGGAGATAACCCTGAGAGTCAATGAGGATGAGTTTAAGTTGAATGTTGTCAAAGCTATGCAACATCCAGACACATCAGACGACTGCCTGGGCGTTGATATTATTGACTCCCTGGTGGAAGAGGTCCATATGACTGATAGTCTCGAATCAGAGCTAGAGGATATTTTTAAAGATGTTCAGCCTGATCTGGAGGAACTAGAGGAAATAAAAGAACCTTTGAAAACTCCTCAGGAAGAGGAGAAACCTCCTAAAACCGAGCTCAAACCACTACCACCATCCCTGAAATATGCATTTCTGGGAGAAGGTGACACTTTTCCTGTAATCATAAGCTCTACTTTAGGGCTACAAGAAGAGAAAGCACTAATTCAGGTGCTAAGGACACACAAGACAGCTCTTGGGTGGTCCATAAGTGATCTTAAGGGCATTAGCTCTGCCAGATGCATGCACAAGATCCTATTGGAGGATGATGCTAAGCCAGTGGTTCAACGACAGAGGCGGCTAAATCCCGCCATGAAGGAGGTGGTACAGAAAGAGGTCACTAAGTTACTAGAGGCTGGGATTATCTATCCTATTTCTGATAGCCCCTGGGTGAGCCCTGTCCATGTTGTCCCTAAGAAGGGAGGAATGACAGTGGTTCATAATGAAAAGAATGAACTGGTTCCTACAAGAACAGTTACAGGGTGCGCGTATGTGTATTGACTACAGAAGGCTCAATACAGCCACCAGGAAGGATCACTTCCCTTTACCATTCATAGACCAGATGCTAGAGAGACTAGCAGGTCATGAATACTACTGCTTTTTGGATGGCTATTCAGGTTACAACCAAATTGCAGTAGATCCTCAGGACCAAGAGAAAACAGCATTCACATGTCCTTCTGGAGTGTTTGCCTACAGAAGGATGCCTTTTGGTCTGTGTAATGCACCTGCAACCTTTCAGAGGTGCATGCTCTCTATTTTCTCTGATATGGTAGAGAAGTTTCTGGAAGTCTTCATGGATGACTTTTCAGTATTTGGAGACTCATTCAGTTCCTGCCTTAACCATTTAGCACTTGTTCTGAAAAGATGCCAAGAGACTAACCTAGTTTTAAACTGGGAAAAATGTCACTTTATGGTGACTGAAGGGATTGTCCTTGGGCATAAAATTTCAAACAAGGGAATAGAGGTGGATCAAGCTAAAGTTGAAGTAATTGAAAAATTACCACCACCTGCCAATGGTAAGGCAATCAGAAGCTTTCTGGGGCATGCAGGATTCTATAGGAAGTTTATAAAGGATTTTTCAAAAATTGCAAAACCTCTGAGCAATCTGCTAGCTGCTGACATGCCATTTGTGTTTGACACAAAGTGTCTGCAGGCGTTTGAGACCCTGAAAGCTAAGCTGGTCACAGCACCAGTTATTTCTGCACCAGACTGGACATTACCATTCGAACTAATGTGTGATGCCAATGACCATACCATTGGTGTAGTATTGGGATAGAGGCATAACAAGCTTCTTCATGTCATTTATTATGCTAGCAGTGTTTTAAATGTTGCCCAAAAAAATTACACAACCACAGAAAAAGAATTACTTGCAGTGGTTTATGCCATTGACAAGTTTAGATCCTACTTAGTAGGATCAAAAGTGATTATGTACACTGACCATGCTGCTCTTAAATATCTACTCACAAAGTAGGATTCAAAGCCCAGGCTCATAAGATGGGTGTCGCTTCTGCAAGAGTTTGATATAGAAATAAGAGACAGAAAAGGGACAGAGAATCAAGTAGCTGATCACCTGTCCCGGATAGAACCAGTAGCAGGAGCATCCCTCCCTCCTACTGAGATCTTTGAAACCTTTCCGGATGAGCAAATGTTTGCTATTCAGGAAGCTCTGTGGTTCGCAGACATTGCAAACTATAAGACACAAGGTTCTCCTTCTGTAACCATGGAGAGGAAGCATGAAAAGCTTCTCTCACTGCAGAGTCAACCAAAGCCCCCACAGTCAAACACTAAGTTTGGTGTTGAGAGGCCACAACCAAACTCTAAGTTTGGTGTTGAACCCCCACATTCAACTTCTAAGTTTGGTGTTGGGAGGTCCCAACCTTGCTCTAATTATCTGTGAGGCTCCATGAGAGCTCACTGTCAAGCTATTGACATTAAAGAAGCGCTTGCTAGGAGGAAACCCAATGTTATTTAATTATATCTATTTATTTTCCATGGCTATTTTATGTATTCTTTAGGTTGATGATCATGTGAAGTCACAAAAACAAATGAAAAATCAAAAACAGAATGAAAAATAGCATGAAAAATAGCACACCCTAGAGGAAGATCATTCTGGCGTTTAAACGCCAGAAACAAGCATCTGTCTGGCATTTAACGCCAGAAACAAGCACCAAGCTAGCGTTTAACGCCAGAAATAAGCATCAGTCTAGTGTTAAACACCAGAAACAGGCTACATTTGGGCGTTTAACGCCAGAAACAGGCAGCAGTCTGGCGTTAAACGCCAGGATTGCACAGTAAGGGCATTTTATATGCCTAATTGGAGCAGGGATGCTAAATCCTTGACCCCACTGGATCTGTGAATCCCACAGGATCCCCACCTACCTCACCATTCAAATTCAAACCATTTCCCTCCCAAACCCACCCATTCACACACTTCCATCTCCTCCATCTTCTCCATTTCTTTCTTCTTTTGCTCGAGGACGAGCAAACCTTTTAAGTTTGGTATGGTAAAAGCATTGCTTTTGGTTTTCCATCATTCAGAGGTAGAGCAATTGACTGCAGATCAAAGAGCTATGAGGAAAGAGCAACAAAGGCAAGGAAGAAACATAAAGGAGCTCAAGAGCACCATTGGTCCTTCAAGAAGAGGAAGATGCCACCCTCATTAAGGTGGACCCATTCCTTAATCTCCTTGTTCTTATTTTCCTGTTTTTCATTTACTATGCTTCATGTTTAATTATGTTTGTGTCTTCACTATATGATCACTAGTATCTAAGTGTCTATGTCTTAAAGATATGAATGTCCTATGAATCCATCACCTTTCTTAAATGAAAATTGTTTTCTGAAAAAGAAAAAGAAGTACATGAATTTCGAATTTTAAAATAGTTTAATTATTTTGATGTGGTGGCAATACTTTTTGTTTTCTGAATGAATGCTTGAACAGTGCATATGTCTTTTGAATTTGTTGTTTATGAATGTTAAAATTGTTGGCTCTTGAAAGAATGATGAAAAAGGAGAAATGTTATTTGATAATCTGAAAAATCATAAAAATGATTCTTGAAGCAAGAAAAAGCAGTGAAGAACAAAGCTTGCAGAAAAAAATAGCGAAAAAAAAAGAGAAAAAGCAAGCAGAAAAAACCAAAAGGCAAGAGCAAAAAGCCAGTAGCCCTTAAAACCAAAAGGCAAGGGTAAATAAAAAGGATCCCAAGGCTTTGAGCATTAGTGGATAGGAGGGCCTAAAGGAATAAAATCCTGGCCTAAGCGGCTAAACCAAGCTGTCCCTAACCATGTGCTTGTGGCGTGAAGGTGTCAAGTAAAAACTTGAGACTGAGCGGTTAAAGTCAAGGTCCAAATCAAAAGAAGAGTGTGCTTAAGAACCCTGGACACCTCTAATTGGGGACTCTAGCAAAGCTAAGTCACAATCTGAAAAGGTTCACCCAGTTATGTGTCTGTGGTATGTATGTATCCGGTGGTAATACTGGAAAACAGAGTGCTTAGGGCCACGGCCAAGACTCATAAAGTAGCTGTGTTCAAGAATCAACATACTGAACTAGGAGAATCAATAACATTATCTAAATTCTGAGTTCCTATAGATGCCAATCATTCTGAACTTCAAAGGATAAAGTGAGATGCCAAAACTATTCAGAAGCAAAAAGCTAATAGCCCCGCTCATCAAATTAACACTAATCTTCATAGATGTCTTTGGAATTCATTTTATATTATCTTCTTTTTATCCTACTTTATTTTTAGTTGCTTGGGGACAAGCAACAATTTAAGTTTGGTGTTGTGATGAGCGGATAATTTATACGCTTTTTGGCATTATTTTTACTTAGTTTTTAGTATGATTTAGTTGGTTTTTAGTATATTTGTATTAGTTTTTTATTAAAAATCACATTTCTGGACTTTACTATGAGTTTATGTGTTTTTCTGTTATTTCAGGTATTTTCTGGCTGAAATTGAGGGAGCTGAGCAAAAATCTGATTTAGGCTGAAAAAGGACTGCTGATGCTGTTGGATTCTGACCTCCCTGCACTCAAAGTGCATTTTCTGGAGCTACAGAACTCCAAATGGCGCGCTCTCAATTGCGTTGGAAATTAGACATCCAGGGCTTTCCAAAAATATATAATAGTTCATACTTTGCTCAAGGATAAATGACGTAAACTGGCGTTCAACGCCAGTTCCATGTTGCAGTCTGGCGTCCAGCGCCAGAAACAAGTTACAGGTTGGAGTTCAACGCCAGAAACAGGTTACAACCTGGCGTTGAACGCCCAAAACAGCCCAAGCACGTGAGAAGCTTTAGTCTCAGCCCCAGCACACACCAAGTGGGCCCCAGAAGTGGATTTCTGCACTATCTATCATAGTTTACTCATTTTCTGTAAACCTAGGTTACTAGTTTAGTATTTAAACAACTTTTAGAGATTTATTTGGTATCTCATGACATTTTTAGATCTGAACTTTGTACTCTTTGACGGCATGAGTCTCTAAACTCCATTGTTGGGGGTGAGGAGCTCTGCAGCGTCTTGATGAATTAATGCAATTATCTCTGTTTTCCATTCAAACACGCTTGTTCCTATCTAAGATGTTCATTTGCGCTTCACTATGAAGAAGGTGATGATCCGTGACACTCATCACCTTCCTCAATCCATGAACGTGTGCTTGATAACCACCTCCGTTCTACATCATATTGAATGAGTATCTCTTAATTTTTTAATCAGAATCTTCGTGGTATAAGCTAGAATTGATGGCAGCATTCATGAGAATCCGGAAAGTCTAAACCTTGTCTGTGGTATTCCGAGTAGGATTCAAGGATTGAATGGCTGTGACGAGCTTCAAACTTGCGATTGTTGGGCGTAGTGATAGACGCAAAAGAATCAAGGGATTCTATTCTGACATGATCGAGAACCAACAGATGATTAGCCGTGCTGTGACAGAGCATTTGGACCATTTTCACTGAGAGGACGGGAAGTAGCCATTGACAACGGTGACACCTTACATACAGCTTGCCATGGAAGGAGACTTGCGTGTGTGAAGAAGAAGACAAGGAGAAAGCAGAGATTCAGAAGACAAAGCATCTCCAAAACTCCAACATATTCTCCATTACTGCATACCAAGTATTTATTTTATGTTCCCTTGTTCATTTGCAAGTCAACTGATAATTATAATTGGCCTCCTAACTGAGATTTACAAGATAACCAGAGATTGCTTCAAACCAACAATTTCCGTGGGATTCGACCCTTACTCACGTAAGGTATTACTTGGACGACCCAGTGCACTTGCTGGTTAGCGGTACGAATTGTGAAAAGTGTGATTCACAATTCGTGCACCACTTACCAAGTTAAATTCTTAGGTTACTTGGGTTAGCATTCCCGCATCCAATTTGATTCCCGTTGGTATGCATTAGAAAAGCCTAGTTGAGGAATTATTTGGTAGTTTTCTATGTCAAATAACCTCACCTCGCTCATTAGTTTAGACCCTTTTGAGGCTTCACTTTTCAAAATAAGTCAAATGCCTTTTGATTTGAATTAAACTCCACATTTGATTTTAACCTATAACTTCTCTAAAGGGTTCATTCATTCCCAATAATTGGTAATTTTCACTAGTGTGACTTTCTTGGTTCAACTTGTTTAGAATTTGCTCTTCGTTACACTAGGTGCAATTCAACTTTTGCAACACCAATTATTGCAAACCTAGTGACCAAGGCATTGATTGATGACTTGCTTTCAACTAATTGCTTCTTTTGCAATTTCATATTTCATCATCAATGACTGCTTTCTCCTCATGTTTATGAGCATGCTTGTTCTCCTAGCTTTTTGACTTCTCTTGAATTGGGACAATGCCCATCATACCCTTAACCTTTGAACTTCTAACTTGTTTCACCTTACTAACTTTTCTTATGATTTAAGCTAACACATTGACCATTTTTTTGGGTATGATTCTCATTGAACTTAATCAACAAGCATGATTTGTTTGATGTTGGAATTCTTGGTTTGTGACTTTATCTTTTTCTTTGGTCATCGTTACTTGCATTCCAAGTTTTCATTCTTTGAACTCACTTCATGAATATGCCATTACTTGCTTGCTATCTCTCTACTTGGCTAAGTGCTTATATATCATATTTGATTTTCAGGATGGCCGATAGAGGATTAGAAAAGGCCACTACCTCCAAAAAGAGGAAGAAATCTCAAGACCTTACCCTCTTCCCTTATGCAAATTATGCCAAGAACCCAATTAATAAAGTGGATAAAGAGAATCAGCTACGCCCGCCCACCGAGATATACATGTTCCCAAATCTTTACTGTGAGCTCCGTTTTCCCACCCATCGGAAAATGAACCTGAATATTGAGAAGAAATTGGCCCTACCCGACGATCTGAAGGAACCCATTGAGGCCCGCATTCAGGGATTGGGCCTTGGTTTTATTGATAGGGATTTGGGACGGATCAACACTTCCTGGGTCAAAGAATTTTATTATAACTTCTTTCGAGAGACTCTGGATTCGGTGCACCTACGAGGTGGGTAGATCTCGATTCTTGAGGCAGCTATTGAGAGTGTTTTACAGTGCCTACCTCAGACTGGTGATATTTGTGCATATCAGGAGGTAGAGACTGCAATAAACACTATGACTTTTGATTATGAGGCACTGAAGAGTGTTATTGCCACGCCGGAAGACCCTTGGGTGATGGAGTCTACCAACACAAGGCCCAAAGGGATGTTATTCACATATCTGACTAAGGAGGCCAGGACCTGGCAGCAGATATTCGCGCACTATGTCCTGCCCACTACACACTTTTCTAAGATTTCGATGGATATTGATGCCAGCGCAATTTGGACAGTTTCACTAACCTTTTCTTTACTGTTTTAGGGTTGTTTCATGCATTTTCTTAGTAAATAAGCAAGTTTTGGGTAGATATTCACTTACATCTTGATTCAAGCAAACATTGTGAACTTTACATGATTTCATGAGAATTATGCATGAATTGAATGATAAAATGGATGATGCATGATCTCATGATTTAGAACCAAGCTTTGATGCACTTTAATTGCTTGATTTCAGGACAAAGGAAGCAAGGAAGAGCCACGTTAGTAGCCACGTTAGTCTAACTAACGTAACCACTAACATGGAATGGGAACTAACTTGCAACGTTAATGGAAAAAGTGATCACCAATAATGCCTTCGAAAGCCATCATAGCCCACGTTAGTGGCCACGTTAATTACAACGTGGAAGCTAACATGGAGGAAAAGGGAAGCTCCAACGTTAGTGGTAAAAGTGAATACCACTAACGTTCCAAAAGGGCATAATTGGCCACGTTAAGAGTCACGTTAATTACATTAACGTGAACTCTAATGTAAGAGGAGCAAGGAATCGCCAACGTTAGAGACACTCACCTTTGTCACTAACGTTAGACTAAGCCAATATTGCCCACGTTAGTTGCGATGTTAATTACATTAACGTGGAAGCTAACGTTGAGGAAAGAAATGATGGACCAACGTTAGTGACACTCACCTTTATCACTAACGTTGGAAATGTCAATCACCACCACGTTAGTGGTCACATTAATGCAATTAACGTGAACTCTAACGTGGGAAGGAGGGGCGTTTGGAGCGTTAGTGACAAAGGTAAGTGTCACTAATGCTCTCGAAGCTTAGGAATGCCCACGTTAAGGGTCATGTTAGTTATACTAATGTGAAATCTAACGTGGGAAAAGGGGGCAATAAGCAACGTTATTGGAAAAGGTGAATGCCAATAACGTTTGCAAAGGACCAAAAGCCAACGTTAGTGGTCACGTTAGTGCCACTAACGTTTAAGTTAACGTAAGTCAATTAAGGTTTGGAACGTTAGTGAAAAAGGTTATCGTCACTAACGTCTTCGAACCCAAATTCACACTTAACGTTAACACCACTAACGTCCTAACTAACTGGCTACCATGCCTGATTCACTTTCTCTCTACAAGCAAAGCTAAGCCCACTGAAGACTGTAACTGCTTCAACTAAAGATCCAAAGGCCCATATCCAAGACTTGGATAGCCAACTAGAAGATCAAAAGAGTAGTATATATAGGAGTAGTTTTGAATTAGGAAGGGAGCTTGGAGCATTTTGGAGAACTACACTCTGTATATTTTACTTTCTCTGCAACTTCTAGTTTGATTTTCAGAATGTACTTTTCATTTATGCTTTCCATTCCTAGAGCTATGAACAACTAAACCCCTTTCATTGGGTTAGGGAGCTCTGTTGTAATTTGATGGATCAATAATAGTTTTCATTCTTCTTCTTCTTTCTTTTCTCTTGATTTTACTAGAAGGCTTTCGATTTTCATCCAATTGGATAGTTGTCTTGGAAAAGAAGCTATTCATACTTGGATCTCTTCGAAACCTTGGAAGAGGAATGAAGAGATCATGCTAGAAATGCTTTCTCATGTTGGACCAAATTGGGGTTTGGATGGATATAGTGACATATAATCCTACCAACACTTTGATTTGGGAATACATGTGGTATAATCAGTGACCATACTTCATCTCTTCATGAGCAATTAGACCAAGGAATTGGCTATTGATCAAGATTTGAGAGATTGGGTTGCCAAGGAATTGGAATCCAATCACTTAAGATTGCCAAGGAGATCAATGAATGCATTAATTGAGGAAGAGATGAGAATGAATTTAATCCGGAAAATACAACATCTCCTGAGCCCAATGAATCCCCCATTTCTGATCTTACCCATTCTCTTTATTTTTTGCCATTTACTTTTATGCTCATCTTCCTAAATCCCCATTTAAGATTCTGCAATTTACTTTCCGTCATTTATGTTCTGTCATTTACTTTCAGCAATTACATTTTCTGTTATTTACTTTCCCGCCAATTACTTTTCTGCAAATCTCAACTCCATTTCTGCTTAGCTCAACTAGAACATTCCTCTAATTAAAGTTGCCTGACCAATCAATCCTTGTGGGATTTGACCTCACTTTATTGTGAGTTTTTTACTTGACGACAATTCGGTATACTTGCCGAGGAAAATTTGTTGAGAGACAAGTTTTCGTGCATCAAGTTTATGGCGCCATTGCCGGGGATTGATTTTGTATCAACAATGATTAAATTGGTGGATAACTAGATTGAGCATTTTTCTTTTATTTGATTTAATTTCATTTGAGTGATTTACTTTCAGTTTTAGTTAATTGTCTTCCCTTTACCCCTTACCCGTTTGTGGTGCTATCTTCATTTTTTTTACAATTCAGTTCACTAACCCACTAACTGTTTGATATATTGCATCACTCACACTAACAGCACCCCTAATAAGAGTAACTTCTCCATCAATTCTCTTTCCTACTTTTTGCTCTGTTGGTTGTATGACAGGTAGAAAAAGCGGGGCTTCAACTTCCTTTGATTTTGAACCTGAGAGAACCTTTCTTAGATTAAGGAAGGAAGCAAGAGGAAAAAGGGTCGTGGGTGCTGAGGAAGAGGAGGAGTATTTTGAACCAAACATGGAGGAGAATATGGAGAACCACCATGAAGAAGAGGCTCACAACCATGGCAGAGAAGGTCCAGTGCATCATGCTGGGCAAGAGAGAAGAGTTCTGGGCTCTTACATCAATCCAAACCCAGGTAACTATGAAAGTAGCATCCAAAAGCCGGTCATACATGCCAATAACTTTGAACTAAAACCCCAGCTCATCACCCTTGTTCAGAACAACTGTTCCTTCGGAGGAAGTATCCAAGAAGACCCCAACCAACATCTCACCACCTTTCTAAGGATATGTGATACTGTGAAGTCTAATGGTGTTCATCCTGACACCTATAGATTGCTTCTGTTTCCCTTTTCACTCAAGGACAAAGAATTTAAATGGCTGGAATCTTTCCCAAAGGAGAGTTTAACAACTTGAGAAGATGTGGTGAACAAATTCTTGGTGAGATTCTATCCTCCTCAAAGAATCAATAGGTTGAGAGCTGAGGTACAAACCTTCAAGCAACAAGATGGTGAAACTCTCTATGAAGCATGGGAGAGGTTTAAGGACTTGACAAGAAGGTGCCCACCAGATATGTTCAATGAATGGGTGCAGTTATATATTTTCTATGAGGGTCTTTCATACGAATCAAAGAAGGCAGTAGACCACTCATCCGGGGGGTCTTTGAACAAGAAGAAGACCATTGAAGAAGCCATAGATGTCATTGAGACTGTAGCCGAGAATGACTACTTCTATGCTTTTGAAAGAGGTAATACTAGAGGAGTGATGGAGCTAAACAACGTGGATACACTGCTGGCTCAAAACAAGATGATCACCAAGCAGCTGGCTGACCTTACCAAGAAGATGGAAAAAAACCAAGTAGCAGCAATCACTACCTCATCAGCAGCTCAAGAAGGAGTGAATGCAGAGGCAGAGGGTGATCAAGAACAAGCCAACTACATTGGGAACTCACCTAGGAAGACTCATGATCCATACTCTAAAACTTACAATCCTGGTTGGAGGAACCACCCAAACTTTGGGTGGGAAAATCAACAAGATCAAGGCCAAGATCAGAGACGTCACAACCCCAACAACAATGCAAATCACCAACATTCCACACAGAGATCATTGATACGTAAAAATTAAATATTCACATATTTACCGGCAAGTATACCGGATTGTATCAAGTAGTAAAACTCACCGGAGTGAGGTCGATCCCACAGAGATTGGTGGATTAAGCAACTTTAGTTAAATGGTATTCTAGTTAAGCAAACATTATTTTGATTCATGAGATTTGAACACTTGAAAGAAATTACAAAGAATTAAATGACAAGAAATTTAAAGAACTAAAGTAATGAAGGAAAATTAAATGACTAAAAGTAAATGACGGAAACTTAGATTGCAAGAAACTTGAATGACATTTAAAGATAAATTGCAAGGAAGTAGAGTGCAGAAATTAAATTGCAAGTAAATTCAGAGCAGAATGTAAATGGAAGAATGACAAATTACGTGAATTCTAAAATAAATTGCAAGTAATTGAGAGCTGAATTTAAATGGCAGGAATGCTAAATTACTTTGATATAAAAAGGAATTGGGTAGTGGGCAATCAAATAACTAGAGAATAAAAGAAATGAGAATTAATGATGGAGAGATCATTAGGGATCAGAGATGCAAATTCTCATGAATTGATGTTGATCAATTCTTTCTCAATCATGGGTATAGATCCATGGCAGATTGTAGGTAATTGAATTCCAATCTCTTGGTAACTCAATTTCTCATCAACACAATCAATTGCCACTCTCGTGATCTAATTGTTCATGAGAAGAGATGAAGCTCATTAACTAATCCTTCAAGCCACACAATTCCCAGGATCTCAACCAAGGGTGGTTACATCTCACATACCAACCCAAAGTGTATTAATCAAAGAAATCATGAAAGGATAAACTCTAAACTGAATTATGTGACTCCTTTCTCAAGTTCATCACACAATTCATATAGATGCAACCCCTCTCTCAATGGTGATTGAATCTTTGAAGAACAAGAGTTTCCTCTTGGATGAACCACTTGAAGTGAGAAGGAAAAGAAGAGTTATCAATTCATTCAAATAAACAGAGCTCTTACCCTAATGAAAATGGGATTTAGTGAATCATTGCTCAAATTTCAACAACAATTGCAAAGATGAAAATTAAACTAAGTGTAGAGAAGAATGAAGAAGAAGAAGAAGAAAAGGTATTCCACTTTTAAAACTGAAATTCAAAGTTGCAAGAAAAACAAAATAGAAGATGGGTGAGATGCAGTAAAAAGTAAAAATGCTAGTGTAATAGTAAAAGTGTCTAAGTGTCAAAAGTCTAAAAAAAGTTTTCAAAATAAGTCTTCTCATAGTACAAAACTCTTCTCTATTTATAATACTCCTAAGACTCATTTGGAGATCTTCAATTGAGTTAGCAATGTGGGCTTTTCCCTTGTTGAATTCCTGGTCCAATGGAGGAAGTGTTGCCCTTTGAAGAGAGCAGAGGAAAGCAGAGCTCATCCATCTCAATTCTGGCCCAATGGCCTGGCGTTACTGGCAAACACGCTAGTGTAAACGCACGTTGGCAACGTGCTGTTGAATTTCCTGGGCTGGGAATTTGGTGCTTGGGTGTTGTTGCCCAAGTTGTTGCCAAACACTTGGCTCATTCTTCCTTCTTAGCTTCACTTTTAATGCCCAAAGTTGCCCCTGGTTTGAGCTTTAATTTTGTACTTCACTATCAACTATTATACATGGTTGGAAAGCTCTGAATGTCAGCTTTCCAACGAAACTGAAAGCACCTCGATTAGATCTCTGTAGCTCAAGTTATACTCTGTTGAAGAGGGTAAGGTTAGCCTGCCAAAATCGCACACGTTTTTAGTGAACACGCCCTTGTTTACAGCGTTGCCAACGTGCCCAGATTCTGAAGTTCTAAATGAAGCCAGCTTTTGAAGCTTTAAATGAATGCCAAACCCATACTATGATATATCGTTGAAAAGCTCTGAATGTCTACTTTCCAATGCTATTGAGATTTCATCATTTAAATCTCTAGAGCTCAAGATATACTCCATGGAAGATGAAGAGGTCAGCTGGCCTTACTACAAGTTGATACCATGTTCATCTATGCATTTTCGGGCTAAGTTTCTCCCTCAAATTTAGTGTTCACCATGTAGTGCCATATATGGTTGGAAATCACTTGATGTCTACTTTCTAATGCAACTGAAATCATCTTATTTGGAGTTTTGTAGCTCAAGTTATGTATCCTTGAAGAAGGTAAGGTCAAGCTGCCTTGGTTGGGGCATTTTTACCAAACACGCTAGTGCCAACGTGCTAGTGAACTCCCCTAGCCCAAATTCTTGGCCTTGGTGTTGTTGCTGGAGTTGCCAAGGAACACGCCAGTTCATCCCTTGCCTTGGCAACGCTCTCGAGCTTCCTTGGCTCATTCATGCTTCCTTGAGTTTCAATCTTCATGTTCTTATTTTTAGGGCCTAAAGATGACTCTGATTCGAGCTTTAATTTCATACTTCACTATGGACTATTATATATCGTTGGAAAGTTTTGGATGTCAGCTTTCCAATGCAACTGAAAACACTCAAATTGGATCTCTATAACTCAAGTTATGCATCTTTGAAGATAATGAGGTCAAGCTGCCAACTTTGCTGGAGTTGTTGGTGAAGTTGTTACCAAACATGCCAGTGCCAACACTAGTGAACTTCCCTTAGCTCAATTTCTTAGCTTTGGGCGTTGTTGTTAGCGTTGTTGATAAACACGCTAGTTCAACCTCAAGGCAACAACGTCTTCGAGCTCTTCCTTGGCCCAATTTCTTGGCCTTGCGTTGCCAAGGAACACGCCAGCTCTCCCAACATTGGCAACGCTCAAGACCACTCTCCAGGATCACCTTGCAGTGGCCAGCGTTGTTGCTGGCGTTATTGATGAACACGCCAATTCATCCTTGGCTTGGCAATGCTCTCGAGCTCCAATTCTTGCTCTGCTTCAAGATCCTGGCGTTGTTCACAAACACACTGGAGTTGGAAATGGGCAATCCCCTGTTTCCTTGCAAAGATTGATGTATCTTCAAGCCTTCTTGCTCCAATTCTTGCTCCATTTCCTACTTGCTTCATTTCCTAACATAAACCAAAGAATCTTCCTCAAAGTCTTGCCATCTTATGCAATAAATTTCAAGGGAATCATTCACATCAACTTGTTTATGAACTCCTTGAATCATTTGCATGGATTATGCCAAATTTCACCTAGTTCTTGGTTCATGAATGCATGGAAGTAAAAATCATAAAAATGCTTGTTTATTTCAAAGATAATGAATGAAACTAAGCTAAAACTAACTAAACTAACTAGCTAATATAGCAAATATGCGAATGCATCACAACACCAAACTTAAACCTTGCTTGTCCTCAAGCAAGAAAAGAACTATGCAAAAAGATTTCTTTTAATTAGTAGGGGTTGAGGAGTAGCTTGTAATGCCTTGGTGAGTGAAGTGATTAGTTGACAGTGGGGTAAACTATGAATTATATGCTCATGCAAGGATTCCAGTGCTTATTAGTCCCTACATTTTTGAAGTCTTAGATCTTAGGACTTTCATTCAAATGATATTATGGAGATCTCTTTATAGATAGTCACCTTGAAGCAGCTTATAATTTCTGTGTCTTAGCCTTGACTCTAAGTGTCATATCTCAAAGCGGCTCTTTAGATAAGCTTTCAATCAATACTCCCAAACCAGTTGGTTTTAAGGTATTAGGTGTTGAAGCACCCCTTAAGATTTACTTGCTCAAGCCTCTTTCTTTGACACAATTCCACCACAAGCATTTAACTAGGATAGTAACTCTTTGAGTTCTCATTTCTTTCTTTTTCTTCCTAGTAATTGATGCTCAGAGCCTTTTGCCATGTTCTTTTGTTTTTCTATTTCTTTTGTTTTCTTTTGCTGCTTCTTAGATCAAAAGATGTTTGAAAATCCCCACAATACTTCTTTGAACTCTATTTCCTGCCTATGAGCTCCCATGCAGGTTTTCACAAACATGCAACCTCAATACACATTCATACAACCAGAACCACCACTTCCCTTAATCTTTTGCTTGCCTCGAAATGAATTTTTGATTCCACAATCCTTCTTTTCAAAGAAATTTTCTCTGTTTACATTTTACATATCTTGAGTGCAAGCAAATTCTCAAGTGTATGGTGCTATGATGTATCTAGCATTTTAGTTATTTAACTTTAAAGAGATTATGCTATGCAGACAAGCAAGGGTGCAATATTGCTCTCAATCATAACAGTTTTGAATATAAGACAATCACTTAACAATACAACCTTTTGGAGTTTACTTGCTTTACTCCTTATCATCATCATTGTTGGTCTTTACATCCCTTTTTGTCTCTTTGGTTGATGATGCTTAATCCTTCCCAAGATTGAAGTGACTGCCTACAATAAACTTTGAAAGTTGCTTGTCCCAAAGTACTTGAGAGATGGTTAGCATCCAGGTATGCTTGTGAGTTCTTGACCTTAAGTTGGTGTGGGAACACCAAACTTAGTTCCTTGCCTACTTCTATATGCCAACACAGAATGCTTCTTTCATGCATACATACTACATCATGTGCTTTAAGTCTATGAGTAAATAAAATGCAGGACTAAAAGGTAAACAAATGAAATTGCAGGCTTAGTCAATTTCTATGATTGTTTGGAATTTGTGATTATTCATAATTGTCTCAAGGGTTACTTTGTTTTCCATGAATGTTGGTGGAACACCAAACTTAGTACCATGCATTCACCCTTAATTTTTTCTTTGTTGATACAATCACATTGGTGTGGAATACTAAACTTAATTCCTTGCAATACATAGAAGTTGAACTAACCATTTATTCTGAGAAGAGTATGAAAAAGTAGTTACTTAAGGTTGGGTTGCCTCCCAACAAGCGCTCTTTTATCGTCATTAGCTTGACGGTTGTCCCTCTTTAGGGAGGATGATGATCATAGTGCCTTAATCCTTCCCCTCTCACCGTGAGCTTCCTTCCAGTATCCTTCTTGATGATTTCCACATGTTCAAGTGAGGGGATTTTGTTCACTGTGTAATATCCAGAAAAGTGTGGAGATGTTTCCATTGGTTGGTAAGTTAGCATCACTTTATACCCTGGTGAGAAGCCTTCAGTGGGGATTTTCTTGTTTCTCCATCCTCTTAGCACTTTCTTCTTGGGACTCTTTTCTTTTTCAGGAGCTAGTTCAGGTTTTGAAGCCTCAATTTTTGGAATGTCCTTGCTGAGAATCTCAAATGCAGGCTTTGGTTGTAGCTTCTCCTCTATTCTTTGAGCTTTTTGCAACACTTCTACCTCTTCCTTTCTTTTCAAACATGAGCTTAGGTGCATTGGAAGTGTTTCATCAGGTGCCTCTTTCAAGTTTGGATCTATGGAATCAATCTTTATACACTCTTCCTCTTGGGTGGAATCTTGCAAATTCTTGAAGACATGGAACACTATATGCTCTTCATGCACCCTTAGCATCAATTCTCCTTTTTCAACATCTATCAATACCCTGGCAGTAGCTAAGAAGGGCTTCCCTAGGATGATGGGAGTGTTGTCATCTTCCTCTATGTCTAGGATGATAAAGTCAGCTGGGAGGAAAAATTTGTCCAACTTTACCAATACATTCTCCACTACTCCAAGAGCTTGCTGAATGGATTTGTCCGCCATTTGAAGGGCTATTTTTGTGGGTCTCAATTCATGAATCTGAAGCTTCTTCATCAAGGATAGAGGCATTAGGTTGATGCTTGCACCAAGATCACAAAATGCTTTCTCAATTGTCATGTTACCTATGGTGCAGGGGATATGAAAGCTCCTTGGATCCTTCCTCTTCCTTGGTAATCCTTTCTAGATGATGGCACTACACTCCGTAGTCATTACAACCATTTGTCCCTCCTTCAAGGATCTTTTCTTTGTCAACAATTCCTTCATGAACTTTACATACAATGGCATTTGTTCAAGTGCTTCTATGAAGGGGATGTTGATGTGCAGTGTCTTGAATATCTCTAGGAGTTTGGAGTATTGCTTCTCTTTGTTCTCTCCCTTGAATCTTTGAGGATATGGTAGTACTGATTGATATGCTCTCACTGCCTCTTTCTTAGTTGACTTATCACTTTGCATAGAGGTTTCTTGCTCCTATTTTTGCTCCTTCACCTCTTCTTTAAGCCTTCTTTGTTATGCTCTTCCTGAGTGATGGCTTCTGTTTCCACCTTCTTACCACTTCTCAGGGTGATTGCTTTACATTCCTCCCATTTTATGGCTTTTCATGTGTCCCTTGGGTTGTCTTCAGTGGTACTAGGGAATGCTCGCTTCTCACCTATCTCTGTGATATGTTTAGCCATTTGTCCCATTTGTCTTTCAAGGTTCCTCATGGTGGCTTCATGTCTCTATTGTCCTTTAAGCAAACTCTCTTGTCCTTTTGCTAAACTTTGAGTAGTCTAAGCAAGTGATTGTGTGTTTTGGGTAACGGCTTGCAAGGCTGCTTCAAGACATGAGATCCTGGTTTCATGATGGTCAACGGGTGGTATGATAGGGTATGATTGTTGTTGCTGGAAGTTGTTTGGGGTATTGAAGTGGGCATGTTGTGAGTTAAATAGTGGTGTGGAGAAGTTATTTTGGTGAATTTGTGAATTGTTGTGGGGTGATTGGTATGTGTTTTGTGGTTTCTTGTATTGGTTAGTATTGTTAGATGAATGATTTTGGCTGTTTGTGTTGCGGGAATGGTTGGATTTTTTGTTCTTATGCCAATGGTTTTGATTATCACCCCATCTCAGGTTGGGGTGATTCCTCCAGGATGAGTTGTATGTGTCACCATAGAATTTATTCTGAGAAGAATTTGAAGCGTTCTGCATGTATTGAACTTGTTCTTGTTGCTGCTCAACATTGCCTACTTCACCTTGGCCCCATTCAATTGAAGGTTGATTTGTTGTGCTCACTGAAGGTAGTTGGAGGCCATCTATTCTCTTAGCCATCATTTCCATTTGTTGCTGGATTTTTTGGTGCATCAACTTGTTCTGTGCCAAGATAGTGTCCACTCCTTCTGGTTCCAACACACCTTTCTTTTGAACGGGTTGGCGTTGCCTCTAATGAGCATAGAAATATTGGTTGTTTGCTACCATGTCTATGAGATTCTGGGCTTCCTCGGCTGTCTTCATCAATTGTAGCGAGCCTCCTGCAGAGTGATCCAAGGACTCTTGAGCTTTTAGAGTTAACCCCTCATAGAAATTTTGAAGTCTATCCCATTCACTGAACATCTCAGGTGGACATTTCCTAATCAGAGCTTTATATCTTTCCCATGCATCATACAATGATTCCCCATCCATTTGAGTGAATGTTTGCACCTCTGTCTTCAATCTGATGATTCTCTGAGGTGGATAGAACTTAAATAGGAATTTATTCACCAAATCATCCCAAGTGTTGATGCTTTCTTTGGGGAATATCTCAAGCCATTGTGATGCCTTGTCCCTCAAAGAAAATGGAAACAACAGCAGCTTATAAATATCTGGATACACACCATTTGTCTTGACAGTTTCACATATTCTTAGGAAGACAGATAGGTGTTGATTTGGATCCTCAAGGGGACCTCCTCCATAGGAACAATTGTTTTGCACCAGAGTGATAAGCTGAGCCTTCAATTGAAAGTTATTTGCATGAACATTGGGAGTGAGTATACTGCTCCTACAGTTTCTGGGATTGGGAAAAGTGTAAGAAGCTAGAACTCTCCTTTGTGGTGGGCCGTTATTGTTGGCAACTCCCTCAGGATGGTTATGCAGATTGCCTTCCACGGCTTGATCTTCTCCTTCTGAGTCTTCTTCACCGATTACTCCTTTCCCTCTTGCTTCTCTTCTCAATCTTCGGAGAGTTCTCTCGTCACTCTCACAAAAAGTGGAAACCTCTCTTCTTGCTTCTGACATACAACCAAACCAACAACACAAGTAAAATACTCTATTGCTAGAGTGAAGTTAAAGTTAATGAAACAAAATGTCAAACAGTTAGTGGGTCTTAACAAACAAAAAAAATGCTTAATCTAAACTACCATTCACTAAATCATTGTTAATCTTTTCCAATCCCCGGCAACGGTGCCAAAAACTTGATACGTAAAAATTAAGAATTCACGTATTTACCGGCAAGTATACCGGATCGTATCAAGTAGTAAAACTCACCGGAGTGAGGTCGATCCCACAGAGATTGGTGGATTAAGCAACTTTAGTTAAATGGTATTCTAGTTAAGCAAACATTGTTTTGATTCATGAGATTTGAACACTTGAAAGAAATTGCAAAGAATTAAATGACAAGAAATTTAAAGAACTAAAGTAATGAAGGAAAATTAAATGACTAAAAGTAAATGACGGAAACTTAGATTGCAAGAAACTTGAATGACATTTAAAGATAAATTGCAAGAAAATAGAGTGCAGAAATATAAAGTGCAGAAATTAAATTGCAAGTAAATTCAGAGCAGAATGTAAATGGCAGAATGATAAATTACGTGAATTCTAAAATAAATTGCAAGTAATTGAGAGCTGAATTTAAATGGCAGGAATGCTAAATTACTTTGATATAAAAGGGAATTGGGTAGTGGGCAATCAAATAACTAGAGAATAAAAGAAATGAGAATTAATGATGGAGAGATCATTAGGGATCAGAGATGCAAATTCTCATGAATTGATGTTGATCAATTCTTTCTCAATCATGGGTATAGATCCATGGCAGATTGTAGGTAATTGAATTCCAATCTCTTGGTAACTCAATTTCTCATCAACACAATCAATTGCCACTCTCGTGATCTAATTGTTCATGAGAAGAGATGAAGCTCATTAACTAATCCTTCAAGCCACACAATTCCCAGGATCTCAACCAAGGGTGGTTACATCTCACATACCAACCCAGAGTGTATTAATCAAAGAAATCATGAAAGGATAAACCCTAAACTAAATTATGTGATTCCTTTCTCAAGTTCATCACACAATTCATATAGATGCAACCCCTCTCTCGATGGTGATTGAATCTTTGAAGAACAAGAGTTTCCTCTTGGATGAACCACTTGAATTGAGAAGGAAAAGAAGAGTTATCAATTCATTCAAATAAACAGAGCTCTTCTCTCTAATGAAAATGGGGTTTAGTGAATCATTGCTCAAATTTCAACAACAATTGCAAAGATGAAAATTAAACTAAGTGTAGAGAAGAATGAAGAAGAAGAAGAAGAAAAAGTATTCCTCTTTTAAAACTGAAATTCAAAGTTGCAAGAAAAACAAAATAGAAGACGGGTGAGATGCAGTAAAAAGTAAAAATGCTAGTGTAATAGTAAAAGTGTCTAAGTGTCAAAAGTCAAAAAAAAGTTTTCAAAAAAAGTCTTCACATAGTACAAAACTCTTCTCTATTTATAATACTCCTAAGACTCATTTGGAGATCTTCAATTGAGTTAGCAATGTGGGCTTTTCCCTTGTTGAATTCCTGGTCCAATGGAGGAAGTGTTGCCTGTAACAACCCTAGTTTTTGAAAATCAAATAATTAGTTATTTGTGATTTATTTTATTTGTAGATAATTTTATTTTAAGAAAATTATTTTACTAAAGGTAATTAAATAGAGTTTCATAATAATTGAAGTTTAAATTAATTAGTATTTTTATATAACCTTTATTAGATATTTGGTATGATTGAAATTATAATTTTAGTAATTGAAAAATAAGAAAGAATTGTATAATTTAATTTAAATAAATTCTATTTTGAATGAATTATGTTGTTAATTTGAACTCTTAGAAATTATTTTATTAGAAATGATTAGATTGATATTTATAAATACTTTAAGTTTAAGTCAATTAATATTTATGTATAATTTTATTATAATTAATTATTTTATAAATTGAAATTAAAGTTTTGGAGATAGAAAAATAATAGAGATTTATATGATTTAATCTAGAAAATTGATATTTGAATTTAAATTGTACTTTATAAAATATAATTAACTTGTTCATTTTATAATTTAAATTAGAAATAATTGATTGAACTTAGCAATATGTTGATAAATAATGTTCTTAAGTATTTTTAATAGAGTATGTTTGATTTTAAAATTACTCTACTATTCAATTTTATCAAAATATCTATTCATATCTATCCATATTACTTTATAAAATCCCTAATTTTTAACTCTAATTTCCAAATTGAATCAGAAACCCTAATTCCCAAATTAATTGAAAAACCCTAACCCTGGCACCCTCACCACAGCCGCACCCCACCCCCCTTTCACCCCTTCAGTGCAACAATTTCAAAAACGGGAAATTAGAGAGAGAGAGATGCACGCAGAAGAGAAGCCCGCGAGCTGCCACCGCATCGCCATTACGGAGCTACAGCGCCGCCGTCCAGCCTCATCCCGCCGTGTTACCATGGTCACCGTTGTTGTTGCAAGGAAAGGGGAGAGGGCCGAAGCTGCATGTCCGAGGGAGAAGGGTGGATGCTGTTCGCAATGGCGCCTCCCTGGAGCTCGCTGTCGAGCTGCTTCGTAGCGCCGTCCCGTCTATAGAGCCCGAGCCCGTGTCGCCATCGTTCATTCGCGTTCTGCCGCCGCCTCTTCAAGGGTCTGTCGTCGCTGCTGACGTCGCCGAAAGGAGGAAAGCGACCACCACGAGGAGCCACCGCCATCCTTTCTCGTCGTCTTCCTTGGAGCCATCACCGTCGAGGGGCCAGCAGAGAGAGAGAACGAACGTGGGTCAGGGTCGTCACCAAGAAGAGGAGCTGCGCTCCACGCCACCGTCGCCACCAGTCCACGGCCACCACTGCGAGGGTTCCGCCGTCGTCGTTCTAGTGCCGCTATTCATGCCCTCCGTTCCCTTCATCGTTCTGTCCAGCATCACCAGCACTGAAGTCAGCTTCTACCACCATCAAGCCTGAAGGGAAGCGCCACTGCTATTGCCCAACAGTAGCTTCCCCTGCGTTCCCAATTCCATTCCTGAAACTGTAACACTCTTGCGCATGCTCTGTTTCCCGAATCTATTTCTCTACCATATCTTGTTCTGATTACAATAAGTATATGTTATTGTCTCTGTTTAGTGTTATCGTCCTTATCCGGAACCACTGATGTCACCGCTATAGAAGTGATTGGGATAGGCACGATTGTCATTGTTGTTGCTGCCCCAGAAGAAGTGAGGTTGCTACTGCTGTTCCGGCCACATTGGCTGTTGTAAACTAGGAAAAAGAAGGGGATCGTTGCGTTTAAATTCGACGGTTTTAACTAATTAAGGTAGGGGATTTAACGTTTTTTGATTTAGAATGCCTAAAAAGTTAATTAGATAAGTGCAAATGGTTAATAATAATTAAGGACATCTTAATTTACATGAATGACTTGAAATGTGTTTGAGAATGGTTAGCTATTGCAATTTTTCTGAGTTATGATTTGAATTAAATATGGTAGTGAATGGTGATTAAGCTTGTGTTACTTACTAAATTGAAAATATGCTGAGTTACTTATTGAGAAAAACTGATATGTTAATGATTGATAAGTCGAGTTTGAATTGTGATTGGTTAATGCTATGACTGATATTGGTTTTCTGATTTTAATGGATTTGTTGACAATTCTGATTTCATGTGATATTGCTGAATTGGTTGAAATGTGGTTGTGGTTACTTTGAATTATAATTAAAATTAGATGCGGTTGTGAAATGTGACTGAATTATTGATTCTGTGATGAATTGGTTGAGATTATGATTTTGAGTGAATTATTGTCTTGTTTGATGTTGAATTGGATATTTGATGTATGGGAATGACTGTGAAGTTTACTTGTGACTAGTTGAGATTGGTTTTGGTGGTTATTGAAGGATTAGAACTAAGGGATTAAACTGTTTTGAGAACCTGTGATTTTCTGAAATAATATAGTAACCTTTAAGAGTATATAAATAATTTATTAATGGTTAGACTAATTTCCTGTGTCATGAGTTATTGATTCTGACTTGGCTGTGATTGTGGCTGGTTTCATTGTTGTAAGTGATTAATTGATGAGGTTGATTTTGGTTTGAGGATATGCTTGTTACCTAAATTTCGGGTTACATTGATTTCTTAATTTGGTTGTTGACTTAAGATTTATTTGAAGATGATGGACATTGTTGTAAGCTGGTTTGGAAAATGTTATTTATTGGATATACTAATTTGGTTGGATAATTTTGTGTGGAGTATTGAATTCAGTTTGAATGAACCAGGATTGAAAATAAAAATTATAGAACGAGTTATAGTTTATTTGACAAACAGATCTCTTGGAAATTCGGATTTTATCCGATTATGTCAAGTTGGTTGTTATTGTTGATTTAAGGTTAACTAGAGTTGATTTTGAGAACGGTTAAAGGATTGAAGGTTGATTACTAAAATATTTTCCTAAAGCGTGATCTTTAGAATAAAATGGTAACTTTGCTAATAACTAAGTAACTCTAAAAGTATAAGGATAACTTGTGATAATTAGAAACTATATGGAGCAGAATTTTTGGGTGAACATATTATAAGAGAACTGAAATTATGTAAATAACACATATTCTATGTGTTTTGGTGTCAATATTGCTAAGATTTTGGTTAAGCTAGGTGATAATGTGTTTTGGGTGTTTGGAAAGTGCAAAATTGTTAATCCTTTGGTTAAAATAATTTATGAATTGATCAAATTGAAGTTAGGTAGATGGAGTATGTGGAAGTTGCGGATTATGGCTGAATTATTAACTATTGCGGATTGTTAAATTTCTGATTGATTTGTTGTGATAATTGTTGAGAAAGGTTTGATAAGATGTTGAGAAAGAGGGAACCCGTAAGGGTGGCTAAGTCCGAGTTTTAGGGGAGGTGCTGCCGGAATTTTGTGAAATCTGAGGTTTTACTTGAAAAAGTTATTTTAAAAGGTTTGGATTTGGGAAATTATATTATTTGATTCTGATTTACTAAGAAAAGAAATGAATTATGTTTTTCGGTTTTATTCATTGAGAAAAAAATATTATGTTTAAGATGGATTTATTACGAAAAGGATTCCGTTTTGAGTTGATTTATTAAGAATAGAAAGAAATATGTTTTGAGTTTGATTTAATATGAAAAGAGTTATGTTTTAAATTTGAAATAAAGGATGATCTCCTTAGAAGTTTGGTGAAATAATAATATTTGAATTTGAATGGTAAAAAGAGATGGATTTTGAGTCTTCGGAAAGTTAGTAAATCTGAAAAAGAGTTTTATTTGGTTACTTTTAGTAAGAGGGTGATGCTTTGAAAAGTATTTAGCGAATTTAAAATAAATGATTTTCTGGAGTCTTTTGAAAGAAAAATAAACTAGAAAATAGTTTTAAAATTGGTTCGAGTTAAGCGGCTGCAAAAGTGGATGTCGTGAAGTTTGTACAACATGATTGAATAAAGAAAGAGAAAGATATTGTATAAGAATATATAACTGGAGATGAATAACGGGAATGATAACTTATGATGATAATTACACTGATTCTTTTGAGGAAAGGTATTCAGTTTGTGAAATTGTTGGCAAGGACGTGGGTTTTGTCCCGCTTGCGTATTTTTTATTATAAAAGAGAATAAAAAGCAGAGGACCTGTTGAAAAGACATTTGTTGCTTGAGGTAACCCAAGAGATGTGTTTATTCATTTGTTGCGTTAAGGCAACTCCAGATATACTTGTATGATCATCTGCTGTAGTGAGGCAGTCAGATAGATAATGGTGTGATCACTGAGAACGCTTTCCTACGGTACAGATCCATATTTTATTTCTGTAAGGCAGAGGGGTTATTTCCTGCTACAGAAGTACCGTGACCACCTGTTCCATTTCTGTAGTGGCAGAGGGGTTATTTCCTGTATACAGAAGGTGTGTCGGCATACATCCCTGCAGTGGCAGATGTATTATTTTCTGTATGCAGTGGACCCTGTGGTGGCAGAGGGGTTATTTCCTGTACACAGGGGTATAGCCAATAGGAAAGCCTTATCCAGACAGAGGTTGCTGGATAACGTCGGGAGCGGGTTAGTAACCGACAGATGAGCTCATTACCTGCACTAGGGCTAGACATGCATCATCCTTTTTTGCGCATTTGCATTTGATTGGGTTTGCTCACTGTACTTCCCTGTGATTGTGCTGTTTGTCTTGCTGTGACTTGTTTGTATGTTGAACTAGATCTCTTGCTTGCACTATTAGTTTGTGAATGTATTAAATTGATTAAGAATTGATGTTTTGATTGAGAATTAATTATGTGACTGATAGATGGTTATTGTAACTAGTTTCATATTTAGAACTTGTTTGAGTTTAGAGAATTTGAAGGAGGTAATTAATTAGCTAAAGTAAAACCAAAAGTATTTTCAAAAAAGTTTGATAAAAATATAATTTCCTTGAGTATATTAATTATTTGCATTCTATTTTATTACTTTTACGGCATTCCCATTCCCTACTGAGAACGTGTGGTTTGTTCTCACCCCAAAATCTTCCACCCTTTCAGTGACACAGGTACGAAGATTCAGTTTGAAGCTGCGGGCAATTTTAGAATTTATTTACGAGTTAAGTTTATGACTTGAGATTCTTTCATAGAATTTCCTCGCCCTTACTGCTTAAGGTTTTTATTTTATGCAGAGGGATAGGAGTTGTACCTGAATTTTATTTAAATTCCTTTGTATAATATTACTATTATTAATAATTATGTGATTATTATTACTTGGTGATGTTTGTTGTATGATTTTAATTAACAAAAACAAAAATTTCTGGTATTTTTACTAAAATTGAATCGCGATATCGAACTAAAGGCTTAATAGTAAATAGTTAATAAGGAAAACAGGTCAGTAACGCCTTACTTTTGGTACGATCATGACATATTGGAAGTTGGGTCGTTACATTGCCCTTTGAAGAGAGCAGAGGAAAGTAGAGCTCATCCATCCCAATTCTGGCCCAATGGCCTGGAATTACTGGCAAACACGCTAGTGTAAATGCACGTTGGCAACATTCTGTTGAATTTCCTAGGCTAGGAGTTTGGTGCTTGGGCGTTGTTTCCCAAGTTGTTGCCCAAGTTGTTGCCAAACACTTGGCTGATTCTTCCTTCTTAGCTTCACTTTTGATGCCCAAAGTTGCCCCTGGTTTGAGCTTTAATTTTGTACTTCACTATCAACAATTATACATGGTTGGAAAGCTCTGAATGTCAACTTTCCAACGCAACTGAAAGCACCTCAATTGGATCTCTGTAGCTCAAGTTATGCTCCATTGAAGAGGGTAAGGTTAGCCTGCCAAAATCGCACACCTTTTTAGTGAACACGCCCTTGTTTCCAGCGTTGCCAACATGCTCAGATTCTGAAGCTCTAAATGAAGCCAGCTTTTGAAGCTTCAAATGAATGCCAAACCCATACTATGATATATTGTTGGAAAGTTCTGAATGTCTACTTTACAATGCCGTTGAGATTTCATCATTTAAAGCTCTAGAGCTCAAGATATACTCCATGGAAGATGAAGAGGTCAGCTGGCCTTACTACAGGTTGATACCATATTCATCTATGCACTTTCAGGCCGAGTTTCTCTCTCAAATTTAGTGTCCATCATGTAGTTCCATATATGGTTGGAAATCTCTTGATGTCTACTTTCCAATGCAAGTGGAATCACCTCATTTGAAGTTTTGTAGCTCAAGTTATATATCCTTGAAGAAGGTAAGGTCAAGCTGCCTTTGTTGGGGCATTTTTACCAAACACGCTAGTGCCAACGTGCTAGTGAACTCCCCTAGCCCAAATTCTTGGCCTTGGCATTGTTGCTGGAGTTGCCAAAGAACACGCCAGTTCATCCCTTGCCCTGGCAACACTCTCGAGCTTCCTTGGCTCATTCATGCTTCCTAGAGTTTCAATCTTCATGTTCTTATTTTTGGGGCCTAAAGATGACTCTAATTCGAGCTTCAATTTTATGCTTCACTATAGACTATTATATATCGTTGGAAAGCTCTAGATGTCAGCTTTCCAATGCAACTGAAAACACTCAAATTGAATCTCTATAACTCAAGTTATGCATCTTTGAAGATAATGAGGTCAAGCTGCCAACTTTGCTGGAGTTGTTGGTGAAGTTGTTAACAAACACGCCAGTGCCAACGCTAGTGAACTTCCCTTAGCTCAATTTTTTAGCTTTGGGCGTTGTTGTTGGCATTGTTGATAAACACGCTAGTTCAACCTCAAGGCAACAACGTCTTCGAGCTCTTCCTTGACCCAATTTCTTGGCCTTGCGTTGCCAAAGAACACGCCAACTATCCCAATGTTGGCAACGCTCAAGACCACTCTCCAGGATCACCTTGCAGTGGCCAGCATTGTTGCCGGTATTATTGATGAACACGACAATTCATCCTTGGCTTGGCAACGCTCTCGAGCTCCAATTCTTGCTCTGCTTCAAGATCCTGGCGTTGTTCACAAACACGCTGGAGTTGGCAACGGGCAATCCCCTGTTTCCTTGCAAATATTGATGTATCTTCAAGCCTTCTTGCTCTAATTCTTGCTCCATTGCCTGCTTGCTTCATTCCTAACATAAACCAAAGAATCTTCCACAAAGTCTTGCCATCTTATGCAATAAATTTCAAGGGAATCATTCACATCACCTTGTTTATGAACTCCTTGAATCATTTGCATAGATTATGCCAAATTTCACCTAGTTCTTGGTTCATGAGCATGGAAGTAAAACTCATAAAAATGCTTGTTTATTTCAAAGATAATGAATAAAACTAAGCTAAAACTAACTAAACTAACTAGCTAATATAGCAAATATGAAAATGCATCAATCATATCAGCACCCACCTAAAATACCTCTCAACATCCATACCAAAACCAAAATAGCCCTTCTCATCCCTCCAATCTCAACTCACCATCATCCGAAGATAGACTCTCAAGGATTGAGACTCTACTTGAAGGTATATGTAAGGAAATCCAATACTATAAGGTGTTCAAGGAGGAGGTGCGAGCCATTATAAAAAACCAGGGAGACACCATCAAGAGGCTAGAATTTCAAGTGGGATACCTCTCTGAGAAGATTCCCAAATCTACTAACAGCTTCCCAAGTGACACAGAGAAAAATCCGAGAGGTAAAGCAAAGAAAGTAAGATGGGAAGAATGCAAGATGGTCACTATAAGTGATAGGGAGACTGAGGAAGAGTTGAACAAACCCTTGGAATGACCTGGAGATACCTCAATAGAGAAGCAAGAAGAGGATCACCAAGAAACCAAAACTACACAGAAGGAGATTCTGAACCTCTATGCACCTTTTCCCCAAAGACTCAAGGGTGGTGTAGAAAAGAGAATATACTCAAAGTTCCTCGACATGTTTGCATCCCTTCATGTGAACATACCATTTATCAAGGCTCTCCAACAAATGCCCTCATACATTAAGTGTATGAAAGAGCTGCTGACCAGGAAAAGCTCACTCAAAGGAGGGCAAACTATAGTGATGAATAAGGAGTGCAGTGCTATCATTCAACCAAAGTTACCTACAAAAAAGAAGGATCCAGGGAGTTTTCACATCCCTTATGCCATAGGAGAAACACTGATTGATAAGGGACTCTGTGATCTGGGAGCAAGCATTAATTTAATGCCTCTATCTTTCATGAAGAAGCTGCAGATCAATGAGCTAATGCCCACAGACGTAGTCATCAGGCTGGCTGACAAAACTCAAAAACAAGCAGTAGGAGTGGTTGAAAAAGTATTGGTAAAGGTTGGGAACAACTTCCTTCCCACAGATTTTGTCATATTGGAAATGGAAGAGAGTCACCTCCACCCAATCATATTGGGAAGACCATTCCTAGCCACAGCCAGAGCACTTATAGATGTGGAGCGAGGAGAGCTAATACTGAGGATACATAATGAACAACTTACCTTCAATATCTTCAAACCCTCACAAAAATCAGATCAAGAAAACAAGGAACCAAAGGAAGATCACGACAAGGCACTGGTGGAAGAAACAAGCACTGAAGCACAAACTGTACACCTGGGAATCCCTTTGATTGGTAAGCAAAATAGTCAGAAGATGCCACAGCTAGAGGAAACCCAAGAAGAGCTAAAACCACCAGAGTCATATGAGACCAACAACAAAATTTCCTTGAAAAAAGAGGCCACAGGGAGCAGGGTAGCGTTAAAAGAAACAAGGAAGAAGGCACCAAGGAGATAGAGGAACAAGAAGATCCCTATAGAAGATTTCTCTCCAGGGGATAAAGTGATCTCAGCTTATCTCCCAGCTATCCCACCTCATCTCCCCACTATCCCATCTCAGCTGCCTAAAGTCTTCACCATCAGCATAATTCTCTCCTTAGAACATGTGGAGATCCTTAATGAAGCCAATGGAGATAGATTCACTACGAGGGGAGAAGATTTGAAGCATTACCAACCACCCTGACAAAGGCAGAACGTCAAGCTAGTGATGCTAAAGAAGCGCTTCATGGGAGGCAACCCATGTTTTATATGTTTTTAAAGTAGTTAATAATGCAAGGTTCATGAATTCCAAATCAACGTTGACATACACTTAAATGAATCCTTGTATGCAGCATATAGTGAACAACAAGTTTGGTGTTCAAGGCACACTAAGAGAACATAAATACAATTCATATCATGTTACTCTTAGAGCCTTGAACAAATCTTTTTACACCACATGGCCACAAACTAAGTTTGGTGTCACCAATGTTGCATACATGGACAATTAAATAGTCAGTTGGTTTGCATTCATGAATAGCACTTAGTTATTTAAAAAAAAAATTTAAAAAGTAATTATTCTTTCTTTTTAAATTTTGACGCCACTATCCAAAAAAATTTATTAATTACATTCGTTTTATCTTGTAGGAGAAATGAAGGGAAGATTGGAAGGAGTTGATAGGACAATTGAAGAAGGAGGGTTCGGCCACTTCACAAAAGGGGACTATACACATGTCTTCAAAGGGAATATATTGGGAAATGTTGCCATGCAATATCAGAAGAATAATACCCTTGGAGACCGAACCAACCCTATCATAAAGGTGATGATCCTTGTGCCCATCCCATGCTAAACCCCATCCGTTCATTATAAGCCTACACCATCAATCCACACCTTTCATTCACTCACCACTTTTCTATATAAGTGGTTCCTAGTCCGTACCCCTTCACATTCCAATTCTCAATCCTTCAGCACCTCTTACTCCATTGAAAGCACTCACACCAATCATCCATACTTCTATAAATTCAAATTTAAAAGTCACTCATGGCCTCGTCTAGCTCCAAAAGAAGAAAAGGGAAGGAGCCTATAAAGCAACGCCCTTTTGATGAGAAGATGTTCAGAACCTTTCACCATGCATTACAATTTGGGTGGATGGCCGATAAGGAGATCATATATGAGCTAGGCTTTCAAGTCAAGAAAATTGAGTGCCCCGAAATTGCAGAGAAGGTAGAAAAGAGACGATGAGAGCTCCTCACTGATCCGGTAACAAAAGTAAACGCAACTCTTATAAGAGAGTTTTATGCAAATGCAGTCAGGTATGATAAGGCAGATGAGTCCTATATAAGCTTTGTAAGAAGAGTGACTGTAGATTTTAGTCCCATGAGTATCATGAGGGCATTAAAGCTACGAACCATACCATTCACAGAAGAGAGCTCTCAGTCCAAAATAGATAGCAGCCCCAATTATAACCAGATTGTGTAAGATATTTGCGTACAAGGAGCTGATTGGGTACAAGATTCCCAGAGGAAGCCCAAGTTCATCAAGAGAGGGGACCTCACTCCCGAAGCAAAGGGGTGGTTCGAAATTGTAAGGAGATCCATCCTCTCTGCCGAAAACAACTTAGAGGTGAATCTTTAGAGAGCAACAATGGTGCAATGTATACTTAAAGGGGGAGAGATCAAGGTGCATAAACTCATAGCCCAAGGCATTAGGAAGATGGCTGAGAAAAGTGATTCTGGGGGAAGGTTAGGCAACCCCAGCACTATTTTCCATCTGTGTGACAGGGCTGGGGTGGTGTTCGAAGATGAGAACCCCGAATGGATAAAAGCGGGCATCCTAATTACTGTTCGATGGATGCATTCTGTTACATCTCCTCTACCTCAACGAAGGCTAAGAAAGAGGACAGCCCATCAAGTTATAGAAGGACAAGACCCAGAGGAGCAAGCCCCAGCCACTTTGGACATGCACCAATTACAGGAAGCCATTGATGGCTTATCTAGACAATACGTGGAGAATCAAGGGGCACAGAAAGAGCTTCAACTACAAATGATGAACCGCCAAGAAGAATCACTCTCCAGATGGATGAATCAACAGGAGGAGTGCCAAAAGAAATTGATGGAGCAGCAACTGGAACAAGGGAGACAATGGGATGAATCTTTCCAAAGGATAAATCAAAAGCAAGATCAACAACAAGAAGCCATCCAAAAGTTAATCAACATCCAAGCACATCAAGGTGCACACATACATGAGATGCATCGGAAACAAATAGAACAGGCAGAACTCTTTGACGAATACAGGGCATTCTCAGAAGGAGTTTACATGAGTGAGACTGGACATCATGTGAACACTCAAGCCAGGCTCGGATACTTAGTCGGACAACTTCCTATATTGCATCCGGGAATCACAAGATATGAAGAAGTGAAGGATGAATTAGCACGAGAAGAAAGAGAAAAAGTTGAAAGGAGTCATGAATCAGTAAGAAAAGCACTTGAGGATTGGAAAAGAGCCAGAATGACACGGATACAAGGAAACACAAGTGGACACAAAGAGGACAAACAAGAGAGAGAGCATGGGCATCTCCATGAGTAAAAGGTGGTGGAGTTCCCTCTTTGTTTTATCTTTTTCAAGCCTAAATAAGGAAAATCATGTATGAAATAGAACATGCTTCCATAGTAGCTTAGGAATTTTCAATTTTGCCTTTAGCATTTTCAGTTATTAAGTCTATGTGTGCTGGTCCAAGTTACCTGTTTTCATTTTCATCCTACTTACTTGTATGCTTGCCCTTTGAATTTAATGAAAGAGAATCTTATGAAAGAAACTAGAGTAGAGTTCATGTGGTAAAATAAGTCCTTAAGGTTTGTGGTGGGATAATAGATTAGCTAAGTTGGATCACCTATAAGGTATGAGGGCACTTATGTGTATTGAAGAACATCATTGAAGCACATTCTATGAGATTAGCCAAACAACAAGATCCTAATAAGAAAAAGAAAAAGAACAATAAGAGTTTGAAAAAGAAAGAAAAATAATAAGAAATAAGGCTAGGCACCAAGGGTTTGAATCTTGAGGGATGTGTCTGTGGTGATCTTGTACCAAGGATTTTCTTGGATGAATAAGTTCTTAGGAGTGCTTCATCACTTGGTAACTTGGGTTAACTAACCCGGGATTACCCACTGAAAATCCACTATCAAGAGCAACCTTGCTACAGAATATTTAGTAACCCAAAGAGGTGCTGGACACCAAGGCCTCAAGGAAAGAAAATAACAAACCATGTGCCTGTGGTGTGCATGTATGGGGAGAGAGACTTGAGGGAGTAAGTCCTTAGGGGTGTTTCAACACCTAGAACCTTGAACCAACTAGTTCGGGAGTACTGGCTGAAAGCTTACTTTAAAGAGTCGCCCCCTCACAGAGCACTTAGCATAATGATGCAATAAACCCTGAAAAAAAAAGGGGGAGGATCAAAGAATAAGGATCTCATAGGATGCAATCAAGCAAGTATTCAAGAGCATGATAAGGACCTGGAAACCAGTAAGGGAATGAACCTAAGTTGCTATGCATGAAACCCCATAAACCAAGAGCTTTACTTCTGAAATAAGAACTTATTTCTCTTGTTCTTTCATTCATCATTCTGATGTTTCAGTACTTGCTTAGGGACAAGCAAGCTTTAAGTTTGGTGTTGTGATGACAGGGCATTTTGGCCAGTTTCACTGACCTTTTCTTTACTGTTTTAGGGTAGTTTCATGCATTTTCTTAGTAAATAAGCAAGTTTTGGGTAGATATTCATTTACATCTTGATTCAAGCAAACATTGTGAACTTTACATGATTTCATGAGAATTATGCATGAATTGAATGATAAAATGGATGATGCATGATCTCATGATTTAGAACCAAGCTTTGATGCACTTTATTTGCTTGATTTCAGGACAAAGAAAGCAAGGAAGAGCCACGTTAGTAGCCACGTTAGTCTAACTAATGTAACCACTAACGTGGAATGGGAACTAGCTTGCAATGTTAATGGAAAAACTGATCACCAATAACGCCTTCGAAAGCCATCATAGCCCACGTTAGTGGCCACGTTAATTATATTAACGTGGAAGCTAACGTGGAGGAAAAGGGAAGCTCCAATGTTAGTGGTAAAAGTGAATACCACTAATGTTCCAAAAGGGCATAATTGGCCACGTTAAGAGTCACGTTAATTACATTAACGTGAACTCTAACGTAAGAGGAGCAAGGAATCGCCAACGTTAGTGACACTCACCTTTGTCACTAACGTTAGACTAAGCCAATATTGCCCACGTTAGTTGCCACATTAATTACATTAACGTGGAAGCTAACATGGAGGAAAGAAATGATGGGCCAACGTTAGTGACACTCACCTTTGTCACTAACGTTGGAGATGGCAATCACCACCACGTTAGTGGTCACATTAATGCAATTAACGTGAACTCTAACGTGGGAAGAGGGGCGTTTGGAGCGTTAGTGACAAAGGTAAGTGTCACTAACGCTCTCAAAGCTTAGGCATGCCCATGTTAAGGGTCATGTTAGTTATACTAACGTGAACTCTAACGTGGAGAAAGGGGGCAATAAGCAACGTTATTGGAAAAGGTGAATGCCAATAACGTTTTCGAAGGACCAAAAGCCAACGTTAGCGGTCACGTTAGTGCCACTAACGTTTAAGTTAACGTAAGTCAATTAAGGTTTGGAACGTTATTGAAAAAGGTTATCGTCACTAACATCTTCGAACCCAAATTCACACTTAACGTTAACACCACTAACGTCCCAACTAACTTGCTACCATGCCTGATTCACTTTCTCTCTGCAAGCAAAGCTAAGCCCACTGAAGACTGTAACTGCTTCAACTAAAGATCCAAAGGCCCATATCCAAGACTTGGAGAGCCAACTAGAAGATCAGAAGTGTAGTATATATAGGAGTAGTTTTGAACTAGGAAGGGAGCTTGGAGCATTTTGGAGAATTACACTCTGTATAATTTACTTTCTCTGCAACTTCTAGTTTGATTTTCAGAATGTATTTTTTATTTATGCTTTCCATTCCCAGAGCTATGAACAAATAAACCCCTTTCATTGGGTTAGGGAGCTCTGTTGTAATTTGATGGATCAATAATAGTTTTCATTCTTCTTCTTCTTTCTTTTCTCTTGATTTTCCTAGAAGGCTTTCGATCTTCATCCAATTGGATAGTTGTCTTGGAAAAGAAGCTATTCATACTTGGATCTCTTCGGAACCATGGAAGAGGAATGAAGAGATCATGCTAGAAATGCTTTCTCATGTTGGACTAAATTGGGGTTTGGATGGATATAGTGACGTATAATCCTACCAACACTTTGAATTGGGAATACATATGGTATAATCAGTGGCCATACTTCATCTCTTCTCATGAGCAATTAGACCAAGGAATTGGCTATTGATCAAGATTTGAGAGATTGGGTTGCCAAGGAATTGGAATCCAATCACTTAAGATTGTCAAGGAGATCAATGAATGCATTGATTGAGGAAGAGATGAGAATAAATTTGATCCGGAGAATACAACATCTCCTGAGCCCAATGAATCCCCCATTTCTGATCTTACCCGTTCTCTTTATTTTTTGCCATTTACTTTTATGCTCATCTTCCCAAATCCCCATTTAAGATTCTGCAATTTACTTTCCGTCATTTATGTTCTGTTATTTACTTTCCCGCCAATTACTTTTCTACAAATCTCAACTCCATTTCTGCTTAGCTCAACTAGAACATTCCTCTGATTAAAGTTGCTTGACCAATCAATCCCTGTGGGATTTGACCTCACTCTGTTGTGAGTTTTTACTTGATGACAATTCGGTATACTTGCCGAGGAAAATTTGTTCAGAGACAAGTTTTCGTGCATCAGATATGCTTCTTCTGATTGGCTGTGATGGAGGGAAAGGAGGTATATATCCCGCGGCTGATCAGGAGAAGTATGTGGCGCGCTCACATCCGTGGCCTACTGCCATTTCCCACCATGGTCACTAGGATGGTTGAGTTGGCTGGCGCCCCATGGAGGGATGATGATGCGATTCTACCACCCCCAGACGAGGATGAGAAGGAAGTTACTATCCTGTGGGGTGGGTGGGTGCACGAGAAGCCCCCTTCCAGGTGCCGCTCTCGAGCTAGAGCAGTAGTCGAGGCAGCTAGACCCTCATCTTCCACAACAGCAGCAGGACCATCTTCTTCTACAGCACCAGCAGCAGTACCTCTACCACCAGCACCTGAGCCGATATACCTGCTCGTACAGCGCCTGTTTCGCTTCATGGAGCGCAGCGAGCGTCGTCTCATGCAACATCTCGACCGCATAGACCAGGTGTTTGTATCCCAGGGCATTGAGCTACCCCCTCTCCCGAACTCTTCCGCTTCTGACGAGCCAGATCATGAGGAGGAGCATGGGGCAGAGCATGAGGCCGAGCATGCAGAGGAGCATGCTGAGGAGCCAGTGCTACCCAGGATACTCCACAGCATGTTGAGGAGCCAGTGCCACATTCTGAGATCCAGCAGGACGTAGATGTGACCGTTGCCCCTCACCATGAGCCCGATCAGTAGCATCGAGGATGATGCTTCATCTTAAGTGTGGGGAGGTCACCGCCATTGCTGTCGGTAGATTTGGTGAACACTTTTCGGACATTATCACTTAGTTCTTCTTGTTTTACTTTACTTTGCACTATTTTGGGATTATTGTATATATTTGCTAGTATGGATACGTTTATTTTGGTTGTTACACACTTTCATTGTATATATTGTATTTTAGCCTTGTGGTTGTGATTTGAAAAATGTTTTGAATTATTGAAAACTTAGTTAAACCCTTTGTGCATAAAAGAAATTGTTTTGATTAGAAAAGAGCGTAAACTAAGGGATTTTAGAAATTCTTAGTCACAACATTGCATTTAGGATATGCTTAGTCAAAATGATAGAATTTTCAAAAGAATTTATCTAGAGGGCACCACCCCAATTGATTAAAAAAAATTTTTTGTGGAATTTGCTTGAATCATACCTTTGTGAATCATGTTTTTAAGCTAAGAACACAAGCTTGTGAGTTCTAAGCCTATTGGTGTGGTTACATCTTATAACCACTTACTTTCCTTCTTGTGTGAAATTGTTCTCATCCTATGATTGTGATCCTTGGTTTGTTTAATTCTATATGTCCAATTATTTCTTGTATTTATGCATTTATATGATTGAGGCCATCATTTCACTTAGCTCACTTACCCAAATAGCCTTACCTTTTATCTTCCATTGTTAGCCAATTTGAGCCTACGATTAACCCACTTTGTTCTTAATTTAGCACATTACAAGCCTTTAAGCGAAAAAAAATAAATGTTCTTTATTTAGATCTTTGATTGGCTTAGGCTAGTGAGTGTGAGTAACATTCAAGTGTGGGAAATCTTGGGACATTGGGGGAATAAAAGGGTAATTTTTTTTATTTTTGTTGTAAATATTAGGAATTGGGTACATGCTCATGTGGTAATTAAAATGTATAGACCTTATGCATTGATGTTCTTGTATATAGTTTGAAAAAAAAAGAAGAAAAAAAGAAAAGAAATAAAAAGGGGACAAAATGCCCCAAAGCAAAGCAAGGCTCAATAAAATCGATGCATATGAGTTGTGAAATAAAAAGAAAATGCATGAGTATGATAAAAAGTGAAAAATGGGTAGTTAGGATAGTTTTGAATTGTATAAGATGTCATAGGTTAGGTGGGAAGTTTAAGCTTATCAAAGATTCAAATTTCAAGCTCGCTTGACCAAATATGCATCCTTACCTTGACTCTAATCCCATTACAACCTTATGGAAAAGACCTCATGATACTTGTATGCATGCATTGAATGATTGTTGATTGTTAGATGAAGAACAAATTTTGGAAAGCATGACTAGGAGAGAATTGAGTGAATCAACCCCTAGACACTTGAGTGAATAGAGCGGATACACATCCGGTGAGGGTTCGATTGCTCAATTACATGTATTCGCCATTATCACCTATATTCATGCATGTTTGTAAACTCTTTTGATAATTCAATACAATTGTGGCTTGGGTTTGATTCCCATAGTTTGAGCCTTTGAGCTTACATGTATTCTCTTGGAATTTGATTTGTTTTGACCAAGCATTAGCATTCATATAGTTAGTTACATCCATTTAGATAGTTACATTTAGATGATTTAGTTGCATTGAATCAATGTCATATCCTTTGCTTCATTCTTGGTTTAAGCATGAGGACATGCTTGGTTTAATTGTGGGGAGGTTGATAAACCCCCTTTGTAGGGTTTATCTTGGGTTGAATTTAGAGTATTTTGATAACATTTCCTCACATTTATTCAATGAAATAGCATGATTTTGTGATTGTCTCTGTATTTGAGCTTAGATGTGAAAATATGCTTTTTAGATCTTTAATTTGATAGTTTTAATCTTCCTTTGATTCCACTAGATTCCTTTAATTTGCTAGTGATTTCAGGTTGAAAAGGGCAAGGAAAGAATCAAAGGAGTGGAAGGAAAGCATACAAAATAGAGAAATCATGAAAAGCTAAAAATTTGGAAAAGCCCATGCGCGCGCACGTGCACTATGCACTTTTGCACAGATCGTGAAATTCTTCAGGGGCGCGCACGCACACTGTGCGCGTACGCGCCAATGACCGCACGTGATTTTTAAAGAGGAACATGTTCCTGGCGATTTTGGAGGGTTTCAACCCCATTTGGGCTGAGTTTTTGGTGGGAAAAGAGCTAAAAGGACAAAGGAATAGAGGGAAGGCACCATGATAGATACATACACTTTTAGGCTAGTTTAGTTTAGTTTTAGAGAGAGAAGCTCTCACTTCTCTCTAGAATTAGGATTAGGATTAGGTTTAGTTCTTAGATCTAGGTTTTAATTCATGCTCTCTTCTACTTCTCCTTCTTAATTCCTTGTTGTTACATTCATCATTCTTCTATTGTTGTTATTACTATCTTCTACTTTGCTTGTAGATCTACTTTTGTTCACTCTATTTTCCTTTAATGCAATTTGAGGTAATTCATGTAGATATTGTTTTCTTTGATTGTTGTTGTTGATTTCTCACATTCAATTATTGTTAGTTTCTATTCTTGTTATCAATTTACTATACTTTTCTTTTGTGCCTCCCAAGTGTTTGATGGAATGTTTGGTTGGATTTTAGTATAGATTTTTATTCCTCTTGGCCTAGGTGGAGTAATTAGTGACGCTTGAGTTATCTAATTCCTTTGTTGATCGATAATTAGAAGTTGCTAATTGATTTGGATACCACTAACGCTAGTCTTTCCCTTGAGAGTTTGCTAGGACTTGTGGAATCAACTTGATTCATCCACTTGACTTTCCTCCATGATTAGAGGTTAACAAAGTGGTAGCAATGGACAATTTGTGGTCACAATTGAGGAGGGTGACTAGGATAGGACTTCTAATTCTCATAACCTTGCCAAGAGCTTTCATAGTTATTAGTTTACTTTCATTGCCATTTACATTTCTTGTCTAAAATCTCAAAAACCCCAAACATACCTCATAACCAATAACAAGACACTTCATTACAATTCCTAGGGAGAACGACCCGAGGTTCAATACTTCGGTTTATAAATTTAAGAGTTTATACTAGTGACAAAGAATCTTTTGTATGAAAAGATTATTGATTGGTTTGGAAACTATACTTTACAACGAGACTTCTTTAGTGAATTTCTAAACCGTCAAAAATTCATTTCATCACATGCCGATCATACACCATCACCATCACCATCACCAGCTGAATCACCATAGTATTCACCTATCCAACCTCAGTCATTTGATAATGCTCCTAATAATGAACGAAATTTACATCATGCTCACTCATCGGATGAAAATCATCAAGATGAATCTCTTGCTCAAGAAGGTGAACTTGTCACTCAAGAAGGGCTCTTGAAAATAGTGCTTTTTGGCAATAAGTAAGTACAACAATCACTTTTGTGTTTTAACGTTCTCTCTATATTGTTTTTATTATGAATACATATGTAATTACTCATTATTTGAACTTTTTATAGGTTTAATCCATGTACTGCTGTTCATCGTGTAACAAATGCCAATAAAAGCAAATTTTCGGAATTCTGCCCTTCCTGGGGACATGCCAGTGAGCAAATGTGAGATTTGTGGTTTACTGAATTTAAGGTAAGTATTTATTATCATTTTTTTTTTGTTATTTTGATATTATACATAGTGGGTAATTCAATGTATATGTTTGTTTTCTTTTATAGAAAAATTGTATGTGGGAACCTCAACACAATGCAAGAATTCGTCAAATTTTTTAGATTAAAGGGAGTGCTTGATTAAGATCGTTGATCAATCAGGAGAGACTCAATTATTCAAAAGACCCTAACCATGTACCAAAATATATTCCTGAACCCGTTTGGCGTCAATTATTATGTTATTTTGCTACAGATTCAAAATTTAAGAACTGGTCAACAGCAAATACTGTGAATCGAGCATCAAATGCTGGAAGTTCCATGCATACTGGTGGTTCCATATCTATGGGTGAATATGCACGCATAATGGTAAGATAAAAATAGTTTATTTTTAGTCTAGTTCTTATTATGTGTAATATTTTCTTATTCTTTTTTCTTTCCTATCGATTAAAACTGTTATATTATAGGAGAAAGCTACGGGAGTAAAACCTTCTCTAGAGGAGGTTTATACTAAATGCCACACCAAAAAAGACTAAAGTTGGATTGATGAAAGATCTGAGAAAGTCATTGTATGTGATGCTAATTTGTTCTTCTTTTTGTTTTTTTCAACTGCTAATTTTCACTATATGTTAGTATTTGTTCATGGCATATTTAGTTGCGATTAACATGAATTGATTTTGTAGGGTGAATTTAAAAAGCGAAAGACAGAACTTTCTCAAGTAGCTTTATCTTTGGATAATGAGGGAGATGTTGAGGCATCTAAGGAAGGCCTAAATATACCAGATGATTATACTATTTGGAATGAAGTTGTGACAAAAGAAAGCTGCTTTTGGTTTAGGTTCTTTTGGTTTAGATCTCTCTTCAAAGTTGGATTCCAGAAATTGTTCAGAGACATCCAAAGACAATCTAAATATTGAGCAAGAATTTCACATGTGGAAAGAAAAGGCAAAGGAGCAAGAAATGATCAATGAAGAGCAAAAGGTTAAGTTGAAAGATGCTGAGCACAAGTTAAAAGATCAAGGACGTCAACTAAAAGTTCAACAGAAAAGAATTGGTTCTACTGAAAAGACAATTCATGCTTTGTATAAAAAGTTGAATCTCCCACTTCCTTCAACCTTGTCTGATCCTACGGAAGATGAGCTTGGGACAGGCTCTAGTGATGATAACATGAATGATTGATATTTGGAGTATATGTTTTTTCTTATTTAGATTAAGGAATTTTTAGGTGAATTAGTTAGTAAATTTTATTTTATTCATGATATTTGACCTTTTTAAAGGCTTTCTTTGTTTTTAGTTTAAGTATTTATTTCTTATTTTAGTTTGATTACATTTATGGATAGTGCACAAAATTGTGATTTAAAAACTTGGTATGGCAAAATCGTGATCTCAACACTTCTTCACAACTCCGATGCAACTAACCAGCAAGTGCACTGGGTTGTCCAAGTAATACCTTACGTGAGTAAGGGTCGATCCCACGGAGATTGTTGGCTTGAAGCAAGCTATAGTCATCCTTGTAAATCTCAGTCAGGCGGATTAAAATGGTTATGGGGTTTTGATAAATAAAATATAAATAAAACATAAAATAAGATAGAAATACTTATGTAAATCATTGGTGGGAATTTTAGACAAGCATATAGAGATGCTTTGTTGCTTCTGAACCTCTGCTTTCCTACTGCCTTCTTCCAACCATGCGTTACCTCCTTCCATGGCAAGCTGTATGATCCTCTCGGATGAAAACAAATCCATATGCGCTGTCACCGCATGGCTAATCATCTGTCGGTTCCTGCTAGCGTCGGAATAGGACCATTGTCCTTTTGCACACTGTCACTTGCGCCCCACATTCACAGGCTTGAAGCTTGTCACAGTCATCCCTTCCCAGATCCTACTCGGAATACCACAAACAAATTTTAGACTTTCCGGATCTCAGGAATGCTGCCAATGGTTCTAGCCTATACTACGAAGGTTCTAATCTCAGATACGGATGCTCTGTTGTCAGGAGAGACGATGTGAATCGTTGATTAGAGTCCCAAGAGAATATACTCCGGCCGTCATCCAATGACTACGTTGAACATCATGTAGACCGCTTTGTGGTTGTCAGGCACGCGATCTTGGCTAAGTGAGTAACGAAGATTGGGTGATTGTCATGGGTCACCCTTTTATTATGACTTAATTGAATTAAGTACGAGAGTATATCTTGGAAAAGAAGTAGGCGTGAATTGAATAGAAAAATAGTAGTAATTGCATTAATTCATCAAGAATAGCAGAGCTCCACCTTAATCTCTGGGGTGTAGAAACTCCACCGTAGAAAATACATAAGTGAAAAAGGTCTAGGCATGGCCGTGAGGCCAGCCTCCAAACGTGTACAATGGTCTCTAAGATCAAAGTGATCAAAAGATATTCCAAAGATGTAAGATAAATCTCTAAAAGTAGTTTTTATACTAGACTAGCAACCTAGGGTTACAGAAAATGAGTAACTAAGTGCAGATAGTGCAGAAATCCACTTCCGGGGCCCACTTGGTGTGTGCTTGGGCTGAGCATTTAGCTTTACACGTGCATAGGCTGTTCCTAGATTTAAACGCCAGGTTTGGTGCCAGTTTGGACGTTTAACTCCAATTCTGGTGCCAGTTTGGGCGTTTTACGCTAGAATTTTTAGGCAGACTTTGAACGCCAGTTTGGGCTATCAAATCTCAAAAAAAGTATGAACTACTATATATTGCTGGAAAGCCCAGGATGTCTAATTTCCAACGCAATTGAGAGCACGCCAATTGGGCTTCTGTAGCTCTAGAAAATCCACTTCGAGTGCAGGGAGGTCAGAATCCAACAGCATCTGCAGTCCTTTTTCAGCCTCTGAATCAGATTTTTGCTTAGGTCCCTCAATTTCAGCCAGAAAATACCTGAAATCACAGAAAAACACACAAACTCATAGTAAAGTCCATAAATGTAATTTTTGCATAAAAACTAATAAAAATTAACTAAAACATACGAAAAACTATGTAAAAATAATGCCAAAAAGGGTATAAATTATCTGCTCATCAATGGACAAAAGTATTTTAATAATAAATAATTTTTTAACTCTTTTATGGTAACTAACTTTTTCATGATTTTATTATGTGTTTAGAATTTGGATGATGTAATATGAAAAAAATGATTATGATGGTCTTTATATAAAAAGCAAATCGAATACAATTTATTTTTCTAAAATATTTATCTATTTAATAGCAAATTATTTTGTATGAAAATTATTTGAAATATTATATTAAATTTGTAGAAAATTTGTGCGAAAATAATTTTTTGTTTTGTATGAAATTTATTTCAAATACGTAAATTCTTTTAAATTAAATTTGTCTGAAATTTAATTAAAAAGAAATATTTGATTTGTCTAAAATTTGTTTGAAAAAAATTGTTATATTTGACTAAATTCGTTAGAAATTTGTCTGAAATAAAGTATATTTTTTGTTTGAAATTTGTCTAAAAATTAATATTTTTATGTTTGAAATTTGTCTGAAATATGTTATTTTTATCTTGGCTAATCTGTCTAAAATTCGTCTAAAATACATCATAATAGTTAGAAATCTGGTAGATAAATGCCTATTCGAAATCTGTCGCAAAATCGTCTGAAAAAAATTTCGGACGAAATTTCAGACAAAATTTAAATTAGCAACAAGGCTTTTTGGGACAAAAAAAATTCGTCCCAATTTTGTTTGAAAGAAAAAATTTGTCTCTAATTTGTTCGAAATTTATTTCAATTTTGTCTCAAAATTCGTCTGAAAAAGCCCTATTTCTAGTAGTGAATTATGAATATTATCACTCCAAAATCTGCACTATGGGTCATTGACTCTGGTGCAATTGATCATGTGACTTTTGACTTAAAAGATTTTACAAGTTTTCAAAACATTTCTCCAATCAATGTGATATTGCCAAATGAGACCAAAACTGTTAGCACCATCATTGGCACAATCACATTCTCTAAAAAATTTTTCTCAAAAATGTTTTATACATTCCTTCGTTTGATTTCAAACTGATCTCTATGTCAAAATTAACCTCAAACTTACATTGTCAACTGTTAATCAATGATAAGTGTTGTGAGATACAAGATCGATCCACGTCACAGATGATTGGCATTGCTAAGTGTATAGAAGGGTTGTATACAATGAGTAGAGAACCAGAATTCTCTCACTTTCTCCCTCCTCCAACAAAGTAAACTTCATTATCAGCAACTACGACTACTACTCATCCCACAACACCTTCACATAGTGAGCACAACAATATTTAACATCTTAGATTAGGACACATACCCATGCATAAATTGATTTTACTGAAGAAGTATTAACCTTTTATAGATTGTATTGCTTTAAAACTTCCTTGTGACTCATGTCATTTTGAAAAATAAAAGAAATTATCTTTTTATCTTAGTACCACTGAAATAAAAGACTGTTTTGACTTACTTCATATGGATATCTGGGGTCCTATTCTGTCCCTTCTAATAAAGGACATAGGTATTTTTTGACTGTGGTGAATGGTAAGAGCTGATTCACTTGGATTTTTTTTATGAAAACCAAATCTGAGGCATCATAATTGGTTATCAATTTTGTGAATTTTGTCAGAGTACAGTTTGAAAAACAAGTTAAGTGTATAAGGACTGACAATGGGCCAGAATTCACTCTAAAATCCTTTTTTGCATCAACTGGCATTTTATACCAAACCTCTTGTGTAGAAACACAAGAGCAAAACGGGATTGTAGAGTGAAAACACCAGCACATTTTAGGTGTTACTAGAGCACTGTTATTTCAATCAGGAATTCCACATTATTTTTGGCAATACGCAGTTGCTCACGCTATTCACCTAATTAATAGGCTGCCTAGTACTAAACTGGATAATGCTAGTCCTTATAAGCTTTTGTATGGTAATTTACCTGATCTTTCATATTTAAGAGTATTTGGTTCTCTTGCATATGCCTCCACATTAACAAATTCAAGAATAAAATTAAACCCAAGAGTTAGGAAAACAGCTTTTCTCGGTTTTAAACTAGGAACAAAGGGTTTTCGACTTATTGATTTAAAATCAAAGGAAATTTTCATATCTAGAAATGTAACTTTCTATGAAACTCATTTTCCATTTTCACATTCCACTAGCACTGACATTCATGCAATACCCACTCGTACTCCACAATGCATTGATCTTTTTTAATATGATACACCACCCATACATCATTTGCAATCACCCACACCTACCACACTCACAGATTCAAATGAACATTTTTCATGTTCAATGCACTCACCAATTTCCTCACACACTATTGCACCCACTACCATACCACACACCAAAAATACACTTATATCACAAAATTACGATATCACACATGACTGCATCACTAGAAAATCTGAAAGAGTCAAGAAATCACCTACTTATTTGAAGGACTATCATTGTATGATAACCCACAAAACTTGTAACACCCTAATTTTTAGCACCTCATGATCGTACTAAAAGTTCGAGCGCTACTAACCTCTATTCCTTTAAATGTATACTATGTTTATTTAATATTGAGCCTTCGCGAATATGAACTGAAACCTTTAATTAAGAAAACAAAGATCCTTTATTTTAAACCACTTAACCACAAAGGTATATATATATATATATATATAACATTACATATACTTATTTCAAGATTCCGAAAAAAAAAAAAACAAATCCTACCCCCTTTCTACCCCTCTAAAGACTAAAAACAATAATTCACGAGGGGAAAATAAAATCTAACAACTCAACTTGTAATCATAATCTTCTATGCTCCTATAGCTCCACACTAAACCTTCGTACCTGTAGCTGAAAGGGGGTGGAAATAGGGGGTATGAACTGGGAAGTTCTTAATAGGGTCGGGATAGTTAGTTAGGATTATCACAGCTCAATTTAATTCACAGCCTAGCACAAGGACCCAGAACAATAACCAGTCATAGAAGTTCAAATTAACAAGCAATTAAAATAACAAACACACTCAAGTAATCATAAACAATTCACAACACCGAACCAAATGCAAAATATGCAAACAAGGATGATGCATGCCTATTCCTATCGCAAGTAATGAGCTCATTTGTCGGTTTCGACCTGCACCCGACGCAATCCAACTCGCAAGTCGGATAAGGCATTCCAACGACATAACCTCTGCAGGTTTTTACTTCTTGCAGGCGCTGATTCTCCAGCTGAAGTATGTCGAACATAACCTCTGCAAGTACTTGCAGGCACTGATTCTCCAGCTAAAACATGTAACCCCTTCTCCTGGAAGCCATTCCATATTCACAGGCATCCCCGCACAATCACAAACAAAGCCCACGGCTTATTAACATTTATCCTTCGTCACCTTAACCATACTATTGTCACCCTCTTGTGACCTTTCCATAATCACACGTGCCGATTTATCTTCTCTTTTTCTTTTAAAACTAAAACCACCTCTTTGTGACATTCACCAAAACCTTTAAAACAATTTACGTAAACTATTTCTTCTTCCAAAAGACAAAGAAAAACCATTTATTTGTTAAACCCCTCAACAAGGCCTCCAGACTTTAGGGGAGTGGTAGCCAATCTCATTTTCTTAAGTTCATTACAATTATTATTTTCTTAAATTGTTTTAATCAAATAAAGTTTCTAAATCAAATCAAAACCAAATCATACAAATCAAAAGTTTTGAACCAATTTCAAAACCAAAACCAATCCCAGTTTTATCCTTAAAACTAATTCTCTAACTTTCCAAGACGTCGCAAAAGGAAATCATTCAGTCAAAATTCAATTACTTTTAAAGTTCACTAAAACTCCTCCCAATAAAATTCTTAAGTCAAATTCAAAACAAAAGTCCTTTTAATATTTAAATCAACCTTAAAACATAATACCTCTCTTAAATAATTTAAAATCGTAAAATAATTCTTTTCTAAATAAATCAAACTCAAAACATATACTTTTCTTAAATGAATTAAACTCGAAACATAACTATTTTCTTAATAAATCAAAAATGAAATAATACAGTTTCTCAAATCCAATCTTTTCTAAATAACATTTCAAACAAAGTTTTAAATTTTATAACAAAATTTCTCAAACTCTTTCAAATCATTTCCAATAAATCAAAACTATTTCTAATATCAAAACATTTATAAAATCAAACCAATTAAAAGTTCAACAGCTTCTAAAATCAAAACATTTTTATATCTCAAATCATGTCATCAACTCATCAATTCATTTTTTCATTAAATCTCAATGTCATCATCAAATATCACCAATTCCACATGATCACCAACAATATTCCAGCCCCAAATTCATCAAAATATCGATTCTTGGTGGCACTTAAATTGACCAATCCCCAAACTAATCACAAATAACAATATATCACAAAAATTCAACTTAAATTCAGTCAAATTTAATCAACAATCAATCACAATATCAAATCACTTATTCAATACAAATTTATGCGTTGAAAATTTACCGAAACTCTACCTCCTTACGAAATTAACACAATGGAAGCTTCAGAAAAGCTTTCTGACCGAGTCGTTGAAGAAGAAAACTTCAGAAATCGCTTGTACCTCCTAGAACTCCAATTGGCCGAACTCAAGGGGAATGGGAGCTATGTCACCGTCAGCTTCCACCGAACAAAAGTTATGCCAACGTGTAGAGGAGGAAGATACGAACACTTTTATCGGATTAGATTTTTTATTGGAGTTACAGATCTCAAGAAATCAAAGCCGAAAGCTCTCGGGTTCCATGGAGCTTACGTTCCCTCTCTCTCTCTCTCTCTCTCTCTATATATATATATATATATATATATCTTTTCTTTCTTAACATGAAAGGAAGAAATGAGATGCTGATGATGGTGATTAAATGATAAGGATAGTTTTTGAATAACTTGGTGACACGTAAGGGGTTGGGTGTCAAGAAACTAAGCTGTTGAGTCAGCGATTCAAGTTATAAATATCCTAAACAGATAATTATAAAAACTGGATATATTAACACACAAGTAATAATAATATATATATATATGAGTTACTAATATAAATGACATTAGCAACATAATAATAAAAGATATACGGTGAAGTATTAGCAAAGCTAAGTTCACCGAAGAGTACCGATATTTACTTATATCGGTGGATATCTAGCTTGATAATAATATTATTAACTAAACTTTATTTTTAAATGAAAAATATCAATTACTCAAATTAAAATATACATATAATTTTCATTACTTACAAATTATTAGAATTATAGTTTTATTTATATAAAATATTTCATCATAAAATATATGTATATAAGAAGATGAATTTGATTAATTTTAAATAGTTATAAAATTACTTTAATTACTTATAATAAAATAATTTCTAAAAATAAGGAACTCTAATTTATAAAATAAATTATAACTTATTTATATTTATATTTTTAAAAATCTAGGTCGTTACATCTTACCCACCTTATAAAAATTTTTGCCCTCGAAAGTTGATATAAGATGGAAGAGATTCATACTATCTTTCTTTTCAGACATGTCAAAGAAAAACAGAACGATTTGAGATGTTCAGTTTTCGAACATGAGAAAAATAATATCGTGTAAAAATGATTGAAAAAGTGTAGTGTGGTTGATGAGTCCATATTTGATGATATATTTTGACTCAATTTGGATGGATTTCATTACATAAACTTACACTTAAGCACCAAAATAGCATACTTTTGTGTTTGATTTGTATTTTGGACCTAAATGTGAAAACATGCATTTTTGTGCTTAAATTAGTAATTTTAATTCCACTTTCATGTCATTCGTTGCCGTGATATATTTTGTGAGTGATTTCAGGTCATTTTGGCAAGATTGACTAAGCAAAAGTGGAAGAAGGCATGTAAAAGGGAGAAGACATGAAGAAAACAAGGAAAAGCACACACAGGACCCTGCACGTGATTTCATTAATGCAACACGTGCTGCGGGATTTCTGAAGGCTTTTGACCCATTTTGGAAGGCTTGAAGGCTGAATTTGGATGCTATATGAAGGGGATATCAACACATATGAAGGCATTAATTAGCCTTTAATTAGTTAGAATTAGAGTAGGAGGCCACATTTTACATTTTTAGCATATTATTAGGAGTAGGAGTTGTGTAGAGTAGAATACTCTCTTAGGTTTCATCAATTTCCATTATAGCATTTTATAGCAAGCCTGGATTTTGCTTCTTTAATTGTAAGTATTCTCAATCTCATTTTTAATTATAGCATATTTTACTTTTACTTTCTCTTGGTTCAGTTTACTTTGTTCATATTTGCAATTTTGAGTTTCTTGAAGTTTTGATTGATGAATTTAATGTTTCATGCTTTCTTTATGCTTGTTGGATTATTTATTGTTGATTTTGTGCAAAGTTGGTTATAGCTTTCTATTTTCCTTTTCAATTTCCTATGTTTTGTTTTTATGCACACAAGGTATTTGTGAAAATACCAATTATGGATTTTGAGTAGATTTTCCCACCTTGGCTTGGGATTTGAGTTCCTAGGATACTAGAGTCATAATGTCCGACATTTAGTGGTAATTCTTGGGTAGTTAGTTGACTCTTGTTTCTGTTGAAGCTAGCCTTTTATCAACTAGTTTGGTAAGTTAGCTAGGACTTATGGATTAAGGTCAATTATGCTTGTTTGACTTACTCCTCGATGTTAGGGGTTAACTAAGCGAGATTGACTCATCATAATTACCATAGTTGTGGTTATGGCAATGATAGGATTACTTAGATCCTCGTATTCCCAAGTCAAGGTTCTTTATTGCATTTATAGTATTTTTACTAGTTTTGATCTCATCTTCTCTTTACTTGCATTAATTTCCAATTTTGATCATTTCTTAGTTATTTTATTTCTTGAGTTCCTTTAATCTTTCGTTCTTTAATACTTGCAACGAAGAGATTCTTATTTTGAGAAAATTCGAATCGACAAGAATTCCAGCCTATTAGTGGTACAGGAACATGGTCAAGCAAGGATATATGCGAATGATGGAATATGCTAAGAAGGAAATCCAAGCATGGTTCAGAAAAGGTATCCGAAACAAAGAACTCCAATGAAGATGGTAAAACAAGAAATGGTGTGCCAACTTTTGCGACAAGAATCGTAGGTCAAAACTAAGCGGACCTTTGAAAAATAACTCCTAACGTTTCAAAACCTCATGATTTGCAAATCCAATTAATTCTATTTTGTCTATGAAAATCTATTAGTGTTTCCGTATACACAAATTATCAGTATTAAGTTAGCTATACCTGATACCACGAGAGATACAACGTTCGACTAACAGCATTAATCGATAGACAATCATGCATCTGAAACTCAAATTCTTGTCACTAGGACTAGTCCTACTGCATGATAGACACTCAGAGTATGCAGTGAAGCATAGTCAGTCCATTCCCAGGGCTCTAACAGGAATGAACTGCTCTGATACCATAATGTAACACCATAACTTTTAGCACCTCATGATCGTACTAAAAGTCCGAGCGCTACTAACCTCTATTCCTTTAAATATATACTATGTTTATTTAATATTGAACCTTCGCGAATATGAACTGAAACCTTTAATTAAGAAAATGAAGATCTTTTATTTTAAACTATTTAACCACAAAGCTATATGTATATTGATGAGCGGATAATTTATACGCTTTTTGGCATTGTTTTTACATAGTTTTTAGTATGATTTAGTTAGTTTTTAATATAATTTTATTAGTTTTTGAATAAAAATCATATTTCTGGAATTTACTAGGAGTTTGTGTATTTTTCTGTGATTTCAGGTAAATTCTTGCTAAAATTGAGGGACTTGAGCAAAAATCTGATTCAGAGGCTGAAGAAGGACTACAGATGTTGTTGGATTCTGACCTCCCTGCACTCGAAGTGGATTTTCTGGAGCTACAGAAACCCAATTTGTGCGCTCTTAATTGCATTGGAAAGTAGACATCCAGGGCTTTCCAAAAATATATAATAGTCCATACTTTGCTCGAGTTTAGATGATGCAAACTGGCGTTAAATGCCAACCTTCTGCCATATTCTGGAGTTAAACGCCAGAAACAGGTTGCAAATTAGAGTTAAACGCCGGAAACAGGCTACAACCTGGCGTTTAACTCCAAAAAGAGTCTCTACATATGAAAGCTCAATGCTCAGGTCAAGCACACACCAAGTGGGCCCGGTAGTGGACTTCTACATCATTTACTTATTTCTGTAACCCTAGTAACTAGTTTAGTATAAATAGAACTTTTTACTATTGTATTTTCATCTTGGATTTTACATCTTTAGATCGTTGTATGCGTTTAGGAGGCTGGCTTCATGGCCATGCCTGAACCTTCATCACTTATGTATTTTCAACGGTAGAGTTTCTACACACCATAGATTAAGATGTGGAGCTCTGCTGTTCCTCATGAATTAATGCAAAGTACTATTGTTTTTCTATTCAACTCAAGCCTCTTTCTTCTCTAAGATATTCATTCGCACACAAGAATATGATGAATGTGATGATTATGTGACGCTCATCACCATTCTCACTTATGAACGTGTGCCTGACAAACACTTCCGTTCTACATGAAAGCAAGCTTGAATGCATATCTCTTAGCCTCCTGATTTACGATCAGAGTCTTCGTGGTATAGGCTAGAATTATTGGTGGCCATTCTTGAGATCCGGAAAGTCTAAACCTTGTCTGTGGTATTCCGAGTAGGATCTAGGAAGGGATGGTTGTGACGAGCTTTAAACTCATGAGTGCTGGGCTTAGTGACTGACGCAAAAGGATTACTGAATCCTATTCCAGCATGATCGAGAACCGATAGATGATTAGCCATGCGGTGACAGCGCATTTGGACCATTTTCACTGAGAGGACGGGATGTAGCCATTGAAAACGGTGATGCCCAACATACAGTTTGCCATGGAAAGGAGTATGAATGATTGGATGAAAGCAGTAGGAAAGCAGAGGGTCAGAAGGAACAAAAGCAACTCCATACGCTTATCTGAAACTCTCACCAATGAATTGCATAAGTATCTCTATCCTATTTTATATTTTAATTATATTTTAACAATCAATTCACCATAACCATTTGAATCCGCCTGACTGAGACTTGCAAGATGACCATAGCTTGCTTCAAGCCGACAATCTCCGTGGGATCGACCCTTACTCACGTAAAGTTTATTACTTGGACGACCCAGTGCACTTGCTAGTTAGTTGTGCGAAGTTGTAAAAAAGAACTAAGATTATGAACGTGCGTACCAAGTTTTTGGCGCCGTTACCAAGGAATGAACGATCACGATTTCGTGCACCAAGTTTTTGGCGTCGTTGCCGGGGATTGTTCGAGTTTGGACAACTGACGGTTTATCTTGTTGCTCAGATTAGGTAATTTTATTTTAATTTTAAGCTTCTTTCTTTTATTATTTTTATTTTTATTTTTGAAAAATTTTCAAAAAAAATATATTTTTATAAAATAAATAAATTATTCTATGTTCTTCAGAATTTTTAAGAATGAATTCTAGAGTTTCATGATGATCTGTTGAAGCCTGGCTGGCTGTAAAACCATGTCTAAATTCTTTTAGACTGAGGCTTCCTCTTCACATGCTTGAACTATGTATGCTGAAGCTTGGCTGGCCATTGGCCATGTCTAGTGTTTTGGACCGGAGCTTTCACTGAAAGCTTGGCCGGCTAGTAAGCCATGTCTAATTCCTGGACTGGAGCTTTAGACTAACATTGCATGATTCCTGGAATTCTCATTAGAAAATTTGAAATCCTTATTTTCTTTTTCAAAAAAATTTCGAAAAATACCAAAAAAAATTTTAAAATCATAAAATCAAAAATAATTTGATGTTTCTTGTTTGAGTCTTGTGTCAATTTTTAAGTTTGGTGTCAATTGCATATTTCTAATTTTCCATAAAAATTTTCGAAAACTCATGCATGGTGTTCTTCATAATCTTCAAGTTGTTCTTGATGATTTGCTTTGTTTGATCTTTGCATTTTTATGTTTTATGTCTTTTCTTGTTTTTCATATGCATTTTCAATTTATTAGTGTCTAAAGATTGAAAATTTCTAAGTTTGGTGTCTTGCATGTTTTTCTTTTCTTAAAAATTTTCAAAAATAAGTTCTTGGTGTTCATCTTGACATTCAAAGTATTCTTGGTGTTCATCTTGACATTCAAAGTGTTCTTGCATGCATTTTTTATTTTGATCTTAAATTTTCATGTTTTGCATCATTTTTATGTTTTTCTCTTTCTTCATTAAAAAATCAAAAATAACAAAAATTTCTTTCCCTTATTTCTCTCATAAATTTTCGAAAATTTGGTTTGATTCAGTCAAAAAGTTTTTAAATTCAATTGTTTCTTATGAGTCAAATCAAATTCTCAATTTAAAAATTCTATCTTTTTCAAATCTTTTTCAAAAATTAAATTTTTTTCATTTTTTCTTTCATGATTTCGAAATTTTCAAAATTTATTTTCAAAATCTTTTTCTTATTTCTATTTCATATTTTCGAAATTTATGCTAACAATTAATGTGATTGATTCAAAAATTTTTAGTTTATTACTTGCCTAGTAAGAAAGGTTCAATCTTTAAACTCTAGAATCATATCGTTTTAGTTTCTTGTTAGTCAAGTAATCAACTTTAATTTCAAAAATCAAATCTGTTTAAATTTCTTTTTCAAATCTTTTTCAAAATAAATTTCAATCACATCTTTTTCAAAATCAATTTCAAAATCTTTTCTAACTTCTTATCTTTTCAAAATTGATTTTCAAATCTTTTTCAATTAATCCTATCTTTTTGTTTGATTCTTATCTTTTTCAAAACTACCTAACTAATTTTCTCTCTCTAATTTTCGAAAATCACTAACCTCTTTTTCAAAATTTCTTTTCATTAACTAATTATTTTAAATTTTAATTTTAATGTTATTCCTTTTCGTATTTTCGAATTATAACTAATATTTAAAATAAAAATAAAAATATTTTTATTTTATTTTATTTAACTTTCGAATTCTTCTCCCTCTCATCTCCTTCTATTTATTTATTTATCTACTAACACCCCTCTTTCACTCAAAAAAAACCCACTCTTCTCCTCTGTGTTTGAATTCTTATCTTTTCCTTCTTCCATTCTTCTCTTCTTATACTCATATAAGGAATCTCTATACTGTGACATAGAGGATTCCATATTTTCTTTTCTGTTCTCTTCTTTTTCATATGAGCAGGAACAAGGATAAGAACATTCTTGTTTAAGATGATCCTGAACCTGAAAGGACTCTGAAGAGGAAGCTAAGGGAAGCTAAAGCACAACTCTCTGGAGAAAATCTGACAAAAATTTTTGAAAAAGAAGGAGACATGGCCGAACCCAACAACAATGCAAGGAAGATGCTTGGTGACTTCACTGCACCAAATTCTAACTTACATGGAAGAAGCATCTCAATCCCTGCCATTGGAGCAAACAATTTTGAGCTAAAGCCTCAATTAGTTTCTCTGATGCAATAGAATTGCAAGTTTCATGGACTTCCATCAGAAGATCCTTTTCAGTTCTTAACTGAATTCTTGCAAATCTGTGATACCGTTAAGACCAATAGGGTTGATCCCGAGGTCTACAGGCTTATGTTTTTCTCGTTTGCTGTAAGAGACAGAGCTAGAATATGGTTGGACTCTCAACCTAAAGATAGTCTAAACTCTTGGGATAAGCTGGTCACGACTTTCTTAGCCAAGTTCTTTCCTCCTCAAAAGCTTAGCAAGCTTAGAGTGGATGTTCAAACCTTCAAACAGAAAGAAGGTGAATCCTTATATGAAGCTTGGGAGAGATACAAGCAATTGACCAAAAAGTGTCCTTCTGACATGCTTTCAGAATGGACCATCCTGGATATATTCTATGATGGTCTGTCTGAATTATCAAAGATGTCATTGGACCATTCTGCAGGTGGATCCATTCACCTAAAGAAAATGCCTACAGAAGCTCAGGAACTCATTGACATTGTTGCAAATAACCAGTTCATGTACACTTCTGAAAGGAATCCTGTGAGTAATGGGACGCCTCAGAGGAAGGGAGTTCTTGAAATTGATACTCTGAATGCCATATTGGCTCAAAACAAAATATTGACTCAGCAAGTCAATATGATTTCTCAGAGTCTGAATGGATTGCAAGCTGCATCCAACAGTACTAAAGAAGCATCTTCTGAAGAAGAAGCTTATGATCCTGAGAACCCTGCAATAGCAGAGGTGAATTACATGGGAGAACCCTATGGAAACACCTATAATCCCTCATGGAGAAATCATCCAAATTTCTCATGGAAGGATCAACAGAAGCCTCAACAATGCTTTAATAATGGTGGAAGAAACAGGTTTAGCAATAGCAAGCCTTTTCCATCATCCTCTCAGCAACAGACAGAGAATTATGAGCAGAATCCATCTAGCTTAGCAAATATAGTCTCTGATCTATCCAAAACCACACTAAGTTTTATGAATGAAACAAGGTCCTCCATTAGAAATTTGGAGGCACAAGTGGGCCAGCTGAGTAAACGAGTCACTGAAACTCCTCCTAGTACTCTCCCAAGAAATACAGAAAAGAATCCAAAAAGAGAGTGCAAGGCCATAACCTTACTTGGTGTGGCCGAACCCATAAAGAAGGAGAAGGACATGAATCCTAGTGAGGAAGACCTCCTAGGACGTTCACTGACCAATAAGGAGTTTCCCTTTGAGGAACCAAAGGAATCTGAGGCTCATCTAGAGACCATGGAGATTCCATTGAACCTCCTTTTACCATTCATGAGCTCTGATGACTATTCATCTTCTGAAGAAGATGAAGACATTGTTCAAGGGCAAGCTGCCCAGTATTTGGGAGCAATCATGGAGCTGAATGTCAAGCTATTTGGTAATGAGACTTGGGAGGACGAGCCTCTATTGCTCATTGATGAACTAAATATCTGGGTTCAGCACACTTTACCTCAAAAGAAACAGGATCCTGGTAAATTCCTAATTCCCTGTAACATAGGCACCATGACATTTGAGAAGGCTCTGTGTGACCTGGGGTCAGGCATAAACCTCATGCCACTCTCTGTAATGGAGAAACTGGGAATCTATGAGGTACAAGCTACAAGAATCTCATTAGAGATGGCAGACAAATCAATGAAACAGGTTTATGGACTAGTAAAGGTTGAAGGCCTTTACATCCTTGCTGATTTCATAATCCTAGACAGTGGGAAGGATGAGGATGAATCCATCATCCTAGGCAGACCCTTCCTAGCCACAGCAAAAGTTGTGATTGATGTTGACAGAAGAGAGTTGGTCCTTTAGTTGAATGAGGGCTACCTTGTATTTAAGACTCAAGGGTCTCCTTCTGTAACCATGGAGAGGAAGCATGAAAAGCTTCTCTCACTGCAGAGTCAACCAAAGCCCCCATAGTCAAACTCTAAGTTTGGTGTTAAGAGGCCTCAACATTGCTCTGATTTTCTGTGAGGCTCCATGAGAGCTCACTGTCAAGCTATTGACATTAAAGAAGCGCTTGTTGGGAGGCAACCCAATGTTATTTAATTATATCTATTTATTTTCCATTGCTATTTTATATTTTCTTTAGGTTGATGATCATGTGAAGTCACAAAAACTACTGAAAAATCAAAAACAAAATGAAAAATAGCATTAAAAACAGCTCACCCTGGAGGAAGAGCTTACTAGCGTTTAAACGCCAATAAGAAGCATCAAACTGGCGTTTAACGCCAGAAAGAAGCATCAAGCTGGCATTAAACGCCAGAAACAAGCACCAGACTGGCGTTTAACGCCAAAACAGAGCATGGAATTGGCGTTAAACGCCAGAAACAAGCAGCAAGCTGGTGTTTAAAGCCAGACATGCATTCTAAGGGCGTTTTACACCTAAATGGAGCAGGGATGTTAAGTCCTTGACCCCTCTGGATCTGTGGACCCCACAGGATCCCCACCTACCCCACCTCTTCTTCTTTCCTCTTTACACCTTTTCATAACTCTTTTCCCCAAATATCCTTCACCAATCACCTCCATACCTCTTCCCTAAATACCCTTAACCACTCACATCCATCCACTCTTCCCCATAAACCCCACCTACCTCCAAAATTCAAATTCTTTTCCCTCCCAAACCCAACCCTAATGGCCGAAACCTACCCTTCCTCCCACCCCTATATAAACCCCTCAACACTACTCCATTTTCACACATTACAACCACCACTTCTCCCCCTTGGCCGAATACACTCTCTCCCTCTATTTCCTCTATTTTCTTCTTCTTCTACTACTTTCTTTCTTCTTTTGCTCGAGGACGAGCAACCCTTTTAAGTTTGGTGTGGTAAAAGCATTGCTTTTTGTTTTTCCATAACCATCAATGGCACCTAAGGCCAGAGAAACCTCAAGAAAGAGGAAAGGGAAGGCAATTGCTTCCACCTCTGAGTCATGGGAGATGGAGAGATTCATCTCAAAGGTCCATCAAGACCACTTCTATGAAGTTGTGGCCAAGAAAAAGGTGATCCCTAAGGTCCCTTTTAAGCTCAAAAAGAGCGAATATCCAGAGATCTGACAAGAGATTAGAAGAAGAGGATGGAAAGTTCTCTCTAATCCTATTTAGGGATGGCAATACCACCCGAACCGCGGGTACCCACCCCGAACCGGGGCGGGTTCTTGGGAGGGGCGGGGTCGGGTCGGGTTTAGGTAATACCCGCCCCTACCCGCCCCGCTATATATATAATATATATAATTTTAATATATAATATATAATATTGTATCATAGTTAAATTTTTACTTTAATTTATGTTATGTATGTGATAATGGTTATATAAATTTTGAAATTTAATTTTATTTATTGAATTTTAATTATTATAGGGGCGGGTAGGGGCAGGGCGGGTTAGGGTTCAATGTTTTACTACCCGCGGATAGAAGCGGGGCAGGTTCTATGCGGGTTGTTGTACGATGGGGCGGGGTCGGGTAGAGCAAAAACCCGCCCCTACCCGCCCCGTTGCCACACCTATTCCTATTCAACAAGTCGGGATCTTAATGGTTCAAGAGTTCTATGCAAACGCATGGATCACTAGGAACCATGATCAAAGTATGAACCCAAACCCAAAGAACTGGCTTACAATGGTTTGGGGGAAATACTTAGATTTCAGTCCGGAAAATGTAAGGTTGGCGTTCAACTTGCCAATGATGCAAGAAAACACATGCCCCTACACGAGAAGGGTCAACTTTGATCAAAGATTGGACCAAGTCCTCATGGAGATATGTGTGAAAGGAGCTCAATGGAAAGTTGACTCAAGAGGCAAGCCGGTTCAATTGAGAAGACGGGACCTTAAGCCTGTAGCTAGAGGATGGTTGGAGTTCATCCAACGCTCAATTATTCCTACTAGCAACCGGTCTGAAGTTACTGTAGACCGGGCCATCATGATCCATAGTATCATTATTGGGAAGGAAGTGGAAGTTCATGAGATTATACCTCAAGAACTCTACAAGGTGGCTGAAAAGTCCTCCACTTTGGCAAGGTTAGCCTTTCCTCACCTCATTTGCCACCTCTGGAATTCGGCTGGAATTGACATAGAGGGAGATATCCTCATTGATGAGGACAAGCCCATCACTAAGAAAAGGATGGAGCAAACAAGAGATCATGGACCTCAACAAGAGCATGAGAAAATTCGTCACCATGAAATCCTTGAGATGCCTCAAGGGATGCACTTCCCTTCACAAAACTATTGGGAGCAAAACAACACCTCCCTAGGAGAATTAAGTTCCAATATAGGACAACTAAGGATGGAACACCAAGAGCACTCCATCATTCTCCATGAGATTAGTGAGGATCAAAGAGCTATGAGGGAGGAGCAACAAAGACAAGGAAGAGACATAGAGGAGCTCAAGAGGAAGATGCCACCCTCACTAAGGTGGACCCATTCCTAAATCTCCTTGTTCTTATTTTCCTATTTTTCGGTTCTTGAGCCTTATGTTTTATTTATGTTTGTGTCTTTACTATATGATCATTAGTGTTTAAGTGTCTATGTCTTAAAGCTATGAATGTCCTATGAATCCATCACCTCGCTTAAATGAAAAATGCTTTTAATCACAAAAGAACAAGAAGTACATGATTTCTAATTCATCCTTGAAACTAGTTTAATTATTTTGATGTGGTGACAATACTTTTTATTTTCTGAATGAATGCTTGAACAGTGCATATGTCTTTTGAATTTGTTGTTTATGAATGTTAAAATTGTTGGCTCTTGAAAGAATGATGAAAAAGGAGAAATGTTATTTGATGATCTGAAAAATCATAAAAATGATTCTTGAAGCAAGAAAAAGCAGTGAATAGAGAAAAGCTTGCGAAAAAAAAAGAAAAGAAAAAGAAGGCGAAAAAAAGAAAGAAAAAGAAAAAAAAAGCAAGCAGAAAAAGCCAATAGCCCTTAAAAGGGATCCAAGGCTTTGAGCATCAGTGGATAGGAGCGCCCAAAGGAATAAAATCCTGGCCTAAGCAGCTAAACCAAGTTGTCCCTAACCATGTGCTTGTGGCGTGAAGGTGTCAAGTGAAAAGCTTGAGACTGAGCGGTTAAAGTCGAGGTCCAAAGCAAAAACAAATTGTGCTTAAGAACCCTGGACACCTCTAATTGGAGACTTTAGCAAAGCTGAGTCACAATCTGAAAAGATTCACCCAATTATGTGTCTGTGGCATTTATATATCCGGTGGTAATACTGGAAAACAAAGTGCTTAGGCCCATGGCCAAGACTCATAAAGTAGCTGTGTTCAAGAATCAACATACTGAACTAGGAGAATCAATAATATTATCTGAATTCTGAGCTCCTATAGATGCCAATCATTCTGAACTTCAAAGGATAAAGTGAGATGCCAAAACTGTTCAGAGGCAAAAAGCTACTAGTCCCGCTCATCTGATTGGAGCTAAGTTTCATTGATATTTTGGGATTTATAGTATATTCTCTTCTTTTTATCCTATTTGATTTTCAGTTGCTTAGGGACAAGCAACAATTTAAGTTTGGTGTTGTGATGAGCGGATAATTTATACACTTTTTGGCATTGTTTTTTCATAGTTTTTAGTATGATTTAGTTAGTTTTTAATATAATTTTATTAGTTTTTGAATAAAAATCACATTTCTGGACTTTACTAAGATTTTGTGTGTTTTTCTGTGATTTCAGGTAATTTCTGGATGAAATTGATGGACTTGAGCAAAAATCTGATTCAGAGGCTGAAGAAGGACTACAGATGCTGTTAGATTCTGACCTCCCTGCACTCGAAGTGGATTTTCTAGAGCTATAGAAACCTAATTGGCGCTTTCTCAATTGCGTTGGAAATTAGACATCCAGGGCTTTCCATCAATATATAATATTTCATACTTTGCTCGAATTTAGATGATGCAAACTGGCGTTAAAGGCCAACCTATTGCACTATTCTGGAGTTAAACACCAGAAACAGGTTGCAAATCAGAGTTAAACACCAGAAACAGGCTACAACCTGGCGTTTAACTCCAAAAAGAGTCTCTACACACGAAAGCTCAATGCTCAGCCCAAGCACACACCAAGTGGGCCTGGAAGTGGACTTCTGCATCATTTACTTATTTATGTAACCCTAGTAACTAGTTTAATATAAATAGAACTTTTTACTATTGTATTTTCATCTTGGATTTTACATCTTTAGATCATTGTATGTGTTTAGGAGGCTGGCCTCATGGCCATGCCTGAACCTTCATCACTTATGTATTTTCAACGGCAGAGTTTCTACACACCATAGATTAAGGTGTGGAGCTCTGCTGTTCCTCATGAATTAATGCAAAGTACTATTCTTTTTCTATTTAAATCAAGCCTATTTCTTCTTTAAGATATTCATTCACACACAAGAACATGATGAATGTGATGATTATGTGACACTCATCACCATTCTCACTTATGAACGTGTTCCTGACAAACACTTTCGTTCTACATGAAAGCAAGCTTGAATGCATATCTCTTAGCCTCCTGATTTACTATCAGAGTCTTCATGGTATAGGCTAGAATTATTGGCGGCCATTCTTGAGATCCGGAAAGTCTAAACCTTGTCTGTGGTATTCCGAGTAGGATCTGGGAAGGGATGGTTGTGACGAGCTTCAAACTCGCGAGTGTTGGGCGTAGTGATAGACGCAAAAGGATTACTGAATCCTATTCCATCATGATCAAGAACTGACAGATGATTAGCCATGCGGTGACAGCACATTTGGACCATTTTCACTGAAAGGACGGGATGTAGCCATTGACAACGGTGATGCCCAATATACAGTTTGCTATGGAAAGGAATATGAATGATTGGATGAAAGCAGTAGGAAAGCAGAGGGTCAGAAGGAACAAAAGCAACTCCATACACTTATCTGAAACTCTCACTAATGAATTGCATAAGTATCTCTATCCTATTTTATATTTTAATTATATTTTAACTATCAATTCACCATAACCATTTGAATCCGCCTGATTGAGATTTGCAAGATGACCATAGCTTGCTTCAAGCCGACAATCTCCGTGGGATCGACTCTTACTCACGTAAGGTTTATTACTTGGACGACCCAGTGCACTTGCTTGTTAGTTGTGCGAAGTTGTGAAAAAGAACTAAGATTATGAACGTGCGTACCAAGTTTTTGGCGCCGTTACCAAGGAATAAACGATCACGATTTCATGCACCATATATATATATATATATTCACATAACATTACATAGACTTATTTCAAGACTCTAAAAAGAACAAATCCTACCCCTCTAAAAACTAAAAACAATAATTGACGAGGGAAAAATAAAATCTAACAACTCAACTTGTAAACATAATCTTCTATGCTCCTATAGCTCCGCACTAAACCTTCGCACTTGTAGCTGAAAGGGGTGGAAATAGGAGGTAAGAACTGGGAAGTTCTTAGTAGGGTCGGGGTAGTTAGTTATGTCAGAATTATCACAGCTCAATTTAATTTACAGCCTAGCACAAGGACCCAGAACAATAACTAGTCATAGAAGTTCAGATTAACAAGCAATTAAAATCACAAACACACTCAAGCAATCACAAACAATTCACAACACCGAACCAAATACAAAATATGCAAACGGGGAAGATACATTCCTATTCCTATCGTAGGTAATGAGCTCATTTGTCAGTGTTGACCTGCACCCAATGCAATCCAACTCGCAAGTCCGATAAGGCATACCAGCGACATAACCTCTGCAAGTTTCTACTTCTTGCAGGCGTTGATTCTCCAGCTGAAGCATGTGACCCCTTTGACGGGCAAAAAAATGCCGGTTAAGAATTTATAATAAAAATAGCGTTGCAAGTACAGTTCTTAACCGATGAAAATTTTACTTATCAATTTAAAAAGAGTTGTCACAATTTAGAATCAATTAACTGGGAGTGAAATTCCCAGGTCGTCTCCTAAAGAGTTGACAAAAGAGTGCAATTTATTGGTCAGGAATCGTTTGAGAAATTTTGGAAGTTGAAAATGGAAAAATAAATAAATAGGAATTAAGAAAGGAGCAATTAACAAGAGATGTTGTGTATTTAAAATGAAAAGCCTTGGCTAGGAGAAGATCAATTGAAATTTCTATCCTTGTTGACTTCCTCAAGTATAATAGAAAAAGGTTGTTGCTTCTACTTAGTTATCCTCTAACTAATAGAGGAAATTTAAGTAGGTAATACCAACTCTAATTCACAAGTCCTAATCACCTCCCAAGAAAGGATTAGAGTTAGTAAAAATCCAGTTGGCAGCAATTTCTAATTACATGTCAACACTTGAGGATCCCAACTCAAGGGTTTCTTATTAATCAACTCCAAAGTCAAGTTGGGAGCTCTACTACATTAACATGAATGCCATTTTCACAGACATGTAAAGGGAGTAGATGGAAAACATGGTAATTGAATTTAAATTAACAAAAACAAAATTAAAACTGATAATTAATTCAGAGAAATTAGCAAGCAATGGAAGTAAATATAAAAATAGTTCCTTATATTAATAAATTCAACTTAACAAAATCCGAACATGAAATGGAAAAACTAAATGGAAAAGGAAAGAGTAGAATGATAGAAAAGCAAACTATAGTAATGAAGACTTCAATTGAAGGTAGTAACTCTCTCAAGATCCAATCCAAAAGCATAAAACTCCAAATCTAAGAAAGTGTAGAACCCTAGAAGAAGTAGTGTTTTCTCCCTAGAATTTAAAAACTAAAACTAAACTAAGTGAATGTGAATGTGTGTTGAGTCTCTGCTTGTCCCCTGGCTCTAGTCTGTGAATGTTGGGTCCAAAAACATAGACTAGAGCCAGGGGGCATGCAGAGACTCAACACGCATTCACATTCACTTAGTTTAGTTTTTGTTTTTGAATTCTAGGGAGAAAACACTACTTCTTCTAGGGTTCTACACTTTCTTAGATTTGGAGTTTTATGCTTTTGGATTGGATCTTGAGAGAGTTACTACCTTCGATTGAAGTTTTCATTACTATAGTTTGCTTTTCTATCACTCTACTCTTTCCTTTTCCATTTAGTTGTTCCAATTCATGTTTGGATTTTGTTAAGTTGAATTTATTAATATAAGGAACTATTTTTATATTTACTTCCACTGCTTGATAATTTCTCTGAATTAATTATCAGTTTTAATTTTTCTTTTGTTAATTTAAATTCAATTACCATATTTCCCATCTACTCCCTTTATATGTCTGTGAAAATGGCATTCATGTTAATGGAGTAGAGCTCCCAACTTGGCTTTGGAGTTGATTAATAGGAAACCCTTAAGTTGGGATCCTCAAGTGTTGACATGTAATTGGAAATTACTGCCAACTAGATTTTTACTAACTCTATCCTTCCTTGGGAGGTGATTAGGACTTGTGAATTAGAGTTAGTATTACCTACTTAACTTTCCTCTATTAGTTAGAGGATAACTAAGCAGAAGCAACAACCTTTTTCTATTATACTTGAGGAAGTCAACAAGGATAGAAATTCCAATTGATCTTCTCCTAGCCAAGGCTTTTCATTTAAATACACAACATCTCTTGTTAATTGCTCCTTTCTTAATTCCTATTTATTTATTTTTCCGTTTTTAACTTCCAAAATTTCTCAGACGATTCCTGACAAATAAATTGCACTCTTTTGTCAACTCTTTGGGAGACAACCTGGGAATTCCACTCCCAGTTAATTGATTCTAAATTGTGACAACTCTTTTTAAATTGATAAGTGGAATTTTCTTCGGTTAAGAACTATACTTGCAACACTATTTTTATTATAAATTCTTAACCGGCATTTTTCCGCCCGTCAATTTTTGGCACCGTTGCTGGAAAATTGCAAATATGTGCCTTATTATTGGTTATTGTATGCATTTGCTTTTTGCTTATTTGTTAGTTTTTGTTAGTTTTAGGACTTTGTTGCTTATTTTTATTAGTTTTTATTTCTATTTGCTACTATGAATTCTCATCACTTTGGCTATGAGTTTGGTTCAACTTATGTTGTAGGAAATGGAAGCTACAATGAGAACTTGCATCAAGGATGGGACAATCAAAGGTGGGAGGAACCTCAAGGATTTGATCAACCCTCTTGGCAACAACCTCCTCCAATGTACTATGAACAAGAGCCATTCCAGGATGCATATCACTCCAATATCTATGGTGGACCCCTTGTAGTTACCAACAAGCACCACCATATGCCTATGAACCCCATCCTCAACATAGCTTTGAACCACCATACTCACAAGCCGCCTACTACCAAACACCCTCATATGATCCTAATCCTTATCCACCATACCAACCTCCGTATGAGCCATATGAACCATATATAGAACCACCCCAATTCCAATCCAATTACTCCCAAGAACCACCACCTCCAATGTATGTAAATTTTCAACCACAAGATGAATTTTCTTTTCCACCCTAAGAGCACTATGATCCTACTTATGATACCCAAGCGGAACAAGAGTCAAGGGATCATCTTAAGGAAACACTGGATCAACTTCAAGCAACCATCCATCAAATGGAGCGAGTGAAAAGCCGAAAAGCACACAAAGCTCTCATGGCTAACATGTCTCAACTTGAGAACAAAGGATTGAAGTGTGTTTTGCAACAAGTGGAAAATATGGAGAGTGTTGAACCGCTATATCCTTATCATGATGAACCACCCTCTTATCATGAACCTTTCCTTCCATGCAATGAACCTTCATATCCACCCCAATCTTTAATGGATGACACTCTAAGTGTTCTTCTTCAAGAGCAAAGAGAGATGCAAAGGACGACACAAGAATTCATAGCTACCTTGACTGAGGTAGTAGGTAATTTAGCCTCTCTGCACGTCAACACTCAAAGCACTCCCATGGCTACATATGGAGAACCAATAGAAGAGCATAGCATAAAAGAGACACTAGAAACTCCGTTGGAAAGTGAAGAATGTGGCTTTCTATTGGAACAAGTGGAGGAAGTTGTAATAGTTGAAGAGGAAGAAGTGGTTGAAGACTTAGGAGATGCCGAACCTCCATGGGTATCTAGAATTGTAGAGTATTCCTCCAAGAAGATTGAAATTGATGTTGAGGAGGCTAGTGCACAACCTCCAATGCATATTCCATGTGAAGAATTGGATGGAATAGATCACGAAGTAAGTTCCCTTGGTGATGATGATCATGAATCAAGTCTTCCTAGTGATGAATCTACATCTGTAAATGAACTCCTTGGGTATGAAGAACCTTCTCTGAGTGAGTTCGAGAATGATGTGAAAGTGGGAGTCCTTTGAAAAGGATGGACGGGAGTTGAACATGCGTTGTCAAGATCGTTGGAGACTTCTCTACCTAGGTTGCCATCTACTCCTTCATTTGAGTGGGTAAAACTTATTTCTATTCGCTTTACTGTCCCACTTGAGTATGGTATGCTTGAAACAGATGGCCAACTTAGGAAGCTTTGTGGAATTAAGCGTAAGATAAGGATGTTTAGTGGTTGGAGATGCAAATCAAGGCTCATCAAGGTTGAGATTTCAAGAGCTAGATGTAAAGGTTGGACTAGTGATCAATTGATTGGGTCTAAGAGAAGAGTTTGGTACTTCATTGAGAATTCGGATTGCTTGCCACCTGGTCGGAACAACGCTGATCCACTTAAAGACGGGTGTAGAAACAAGATTTGGGATTCGGAAATACAAGAGATCAATTTTGGGAGCTCAAAACTTGTGAAGAACATCATCAAGGCATGGTAAATTCAATTGAAACTGTTGGAGCTTATTGAAAATCCAAGCATTGGAGGAAGTTTCAAGACGAGTTCAAGCACAAGCTACCATGACAAGGAGCTCTGTCCAACTTAAGGACTTTAACTAAAAGTGCTAGGTGGGAGACACCCCACCATGGTATATTCTTCCTATTTTCTCTTTTGTTTACATTGGTAATAAGTTACATTTTCTTTTTTAGTTATGTTTATTTAATTTACATTATGGTTTCACTTGCTTAATCATATTTGGCATTTCTTCGGTACCCTGTTAAATTAAATTAAATTATATAAAACAAAAAAAAAGCTGTCACGCGTGCACGTGAGAGACGCGTACGCGTCGATGCTCAAAACTGGACCATGCTGAAACCATGCTGAAACGACGCGCGCGCGTGACCTGGACAGAGAGTTGTGCCAGGCTCGTGCTAGTGGGGTGTTGGGCGCACAAGCCAAACCACGCGTACGCGTGACCCACGCATACGCGTCCCCTGCATTTTTCACTATCCACGCGTAAGCATCAGCGATGCGTACGCGTGGAAATGAAAATTGGCGTAAAAGAGTGAATTGAACAGAGAGCTGTGCGGCCATGGTCCTGGAGTCACGCGAGTAGTCACGCGTACACGTGACCGACGCTCACGCGTCAGTGTTCATTTTCGGCCATCCACGCGTACGCGTGGAGGACGCTTATGGGTCACATGGATGTTTCTGTTTTCACGCGCACGCGTGATGTATGCGCACGCGTCACGTCCCGTTTTCCATTTTACTTCTTTCTTCTTTCCTTTCTTACTCTTTCTTCTTCCTTTCTCACTTTCTTCTCCTCCCTTCTCATCCTTATTCTCTTTCCTTATCTTTTACATATTACATTGGCATACTTTCATTCATTGCATTTTAAATTTGTGCATACTTTTATTTTCTTTTCTAAGTTTATTATTTTTCCATTGGTGTTAAATGTTCTTATTCAACTGTTGCATTATTTTGGTGCTTAGTGACTTGTTTTATATTGTTGGGTATTATTATTCATAGGTCAATGCTAAATTTTTATGACACTTGTATTCCATTTGCATGGATATGCACTTATAATGTATTTCAAGACCCACTCTTCTTATTCTCTCTCCCCCATTGTTGCAATTTTTGCACTATTAATATGCCATTTGCTTCTACTATTTTCTCATTTGCATGTTGTAGCTACCATGTAGTTGAGACCCTCATTATTTGGCATTAACCCACCCATATTTTTTTATTTTCCTATTTTTGTTTCTGGGTTACTTTTCTTCCTCTTTCCCTTCTTTCAGGATGGCCACCGAGAAGGGAAAGGAAATGCTTCTCAATGGGATGACAAACAAGTCCATCTGTACAACCTTTGGAGAAAAGCATTAGTTGTAGCCACCCGCCCACTTGCATATCTTAGCATGCACCGAGGACGGTGCAATCTTTAAGTGTGGGGAGATCGATACCGACTTCCATGGGTTAGTTACTTCCTTTCTCAACACCAATGTTTAATTTGTTAGTTTTATTGCATTTGCATGTTTGATTGCATGTTTGTTTGATTTTGTGTATATTCTACCAATACTTGGTTGAAGCGATGAATTCTTTTCCAAGAAATTATTTTATAGAATTTTACTAATTTGAATTAAAATTTTTATTGAACTTGTTTGAAGAAATATTATATTGGAACATGGTTTAGAGCTCGAACACACAAAACCAGTGAGATTTTGAGCCTAAAATTGTGATCTTTGTCTTGCTTATTTCTATATTTCCATTGTTTGATGTATGTATGCACTTATATGATTGAGGCCTTGTTTCACTGAGCTTACATACCCATATGGCCTTAACCTTTTCATTATCCTTTGTAAACCAATGTTGAGCCTTTTAACCATTTATTCTTTACTTTAGCTCATCACTAACTCTAAGCGAAAAATAATAATATCCTTAATTTGAATCCTTGGTTAGCTTAAACTAGTGAAAGTATTCATGATTTAAGTGTGGGGAAGTTGGGTTTGCTAATATTTGGTTTGAGAATTGGGTGTTGCATATTCTTGTGAAAATGTGCAAAGCAATAGTTGAGCACATATTATTGCATTCAATAATTTAATCATATGCATTGAGGAAAACAAAAGAAAAGAAAAGAAAAATAAAAAGAAAAAAAAGAAAAAAAGGAGAAAAAGAAAAGAAAAAGAGCAAATAATAAAAGGAGACAAAATGCCCCAAAGTAAATGGTGAAAGCAATGCATATGTACTGTACTCGAAATTAGGATGCATGAATATGTGGAAAACATGGTTAATGGATATTTAGGTTTTGTATTTGATTACATGGATTGTCCTAAGTTAGGTGGGAAGTTTGGGTTAATTAATGATTCAGATTTTAGTCCACTTGACCAAATAGAATCCTACATTCACCCTAACTCCATTACAACCCTTAAAAGACATATTGATATGTGTATTTTGTGTATTAAATTTTTGTTGATTGGTAGAAGAAGAGCAAGCCTTAGAAAGCAAGGTTAATAGAGAATTGTGAGAATCGGACCTTAAACACTTGAGTGATTAGAGTGTATACACTTCCAGTGAGGGTTCGATGCTCGATTCTTTGTTCTCAGCTTTCACGAGCTTTCTTCTTACAAGTTTACTTGTACTTTGTTTTGTGATTTGAATTAGTGGAATCAAATTTATGTTTGTCTTGGTGAATTTTTTTACTTTTAACCAAGTAGGTAGAAGTATTTTTGCATATAGTTGCATTCATATAGATAGGTCGCATTTCATAAATTCCACCATTCCTCTTCACTCTTTTGGTTCTCTTGAGCTTAGCATGAGGACATGCTAATGTTTAAGTGTGGGGAGATTGATAAACCCCATTTTTAAGGTTTATCTTGTACTTAATTGAGTGGATTTTATCCACTATTCTCAAACTTATTCATAGAATTTGCATGTTTTACATTTTCCTTCCTAATTTTATGCTATGATTGAAAACATGCTTCTTTGGCCTTAAATCTGGTATGTTTAATCCTCTCTTATTACCAATCAATGCAGTGATATGTTTGTTAAGTGTTTTTAGGGTTTATAGAGCAAGAATGGCTTAGAGGATGGAAAGGAAGCATGCAAAAGTGGAAGGAATACAAGAAATTGAAGGAATTGCTAAGTTGTCAATCCTGACCTCTTTGTACTAAATCGATCATAACTTGAGCTACAGAGATCCGAATGAGGCGGATCTAATTGTGTTGGAAAGATAACATCCGGGGCTTCGAAATGATATGCAATCTGCCATAGTTTCCTTGCAGTTAGGTGACACGCACACGTGGTATGACGCGTACGCATGACTGGTGCGGCAGACAAGCGACGCGTACGCGTGACCAGAAAATTGCACAGTGACGCATACGTGTGACAGAGCGTCACGTGCTGCATTACACAGAAGATGCTGGGGTGATTTCTGGGCTATTTTTGGCCCAGTTCCAAGCCCGAAAACACATATTAGAGGCTGTAGAGTGGGGAAATCAGGGGGACATCACTCATTCACATAATTTTAGGTTTTAGATATAGTTTTCTAGAAAGAGAGGGTCTCTTTTCTCTCTGGGTTTTAGGGTTTTAGCTTTATTTCTTCTTCAATTCAGATTTCCATCTTGTTTTATTTTAGTTTCTATTCTACATTCTACCATTCTAGCACTTTAGTTTATCTTGTTGATTTAATTATTTTCCACTTTTGTTTATGCACTCTTGATGTTAGATTCAGTTTTCATATTAATTCAATTTGTGCTTTTCTTATTTATGATTGCTTTCTTCAATTTGTGTTATTGATGCTTGCAATTGGTTGTTTAGCTTTTATTATCTCTCATTAATTTTCTATGCTTTTATTTTGTACCCACCAAGTATTTGATAAAACGCTTGGTTGGATTTTAAATTAACTTTTTATGTTCTTAGCTCAGATTGAGTAATTAGAGACTCTTAAATTGTCAAAGTCTCTTGTTGGTTGGTGATTGAAACTTGCTAGTTGGCTTGAGCTTCACTAACTCTAGTCTTTGATTAGGACTTGTGAACTCAAGTTGATTTTCTCACTTAACTTACCTTCAATTGTTAGAGGTTAACTAAGTGATAGCTGATGCAGGCAGAAATTGGCGAATTAAAATTGTTAAAATATATACGTTGTAAGTATAGTTCTTAACTCGCCAGAAATCTACTTATCAATTTAGAAAGGTGTCACAGAAATTTAAAATTAAAATACTGGGAGTATGAATCCCAGGTCGTCTCCCAACGAGTTGCAAAAAAGTGTGCTATCTTATTAATCAGAGGTTTTCAAAAAGGTTTGAATTGAGTAAGCAGGAAATTAAATTGGAGAATTTTAATAATGTAAATAAAAGCCTTGATTGGGAGTTGATTAGTTGGAATCCCTATTATTGTTGGAATACTCTCAAGATTAATTGACAATTAATGGTTGTCCTGTTTAGTTATCCTTTACTAGGTAAGGAAAAGTCAAACAAGTTAGAATGCTACGTCTGTTCACAAGTTGTAATCCACTTATTTAAAAGAGATTGGTGTTAGTGACTAGAAGGCAATCCAACCATAAACCCAATTACAATCTATCTTTTAAGCTTTCCAACTCAAGGGTTCCTTTCAATCAACTCCCCATTAAGTTAGGGAACTACTCGCTCATTGTGAATGTAAAATTCATAGCATATGAAAAGGAATTAAAGAAAGACATTGTAAATAAAAATTAAAATAATTAATAAAAAATAAAGATAATCCTTATATTAAATAATCCAAAAAGATATTCCAATGGTAAAATTAAACAAAGCAAAGAACATGGAAGAGTAAGGCCAAGTAAAGAAAATGAACTAGAATGATGAAGTCGTGATGAGGTAATAACTCTTCTCAGTGTCCCAATGCAAAGAGTAATCGAAAAGTAAATCCTAAGAACTATGAATGTCTAAAGAGAAAAACCTAGAGGAGGAGTAAAAAACTAGATCTCCAAAAACTCTATAGAATGAATGTTATCCTTGATTTCTGCATGTTCTCTGGCTCTAGTCTGCTATTCTGGGCCAAAAACTGGGTCAAAATAGGGTCCAAAATCGCCCCCAATGAATTCTGCAGATTATGCAGATCGCGCATGTCACGCGATCGCGTCATCCATGCGGACGCGTCATTCGCGTTTTTCCCTGCCACGCGTTCGCGTCGTCTACGCCTCTGCGTCGCTTGTGCTTTTCCATTCCGCGCGGTCGTATGAGTCATGCGGCCGCGTCACTGTGATTTCTCCTCTTTCACGCGGTCGCGTGAGCCATGCGGCCGCATCACTTCTCGCTGGTTATCTCCTCAATTTCTTGTGTTTCTTCCATTTTACTAGCTTCCTTTCTAATCTCCAACTCATTCATGCCCTATAAAGCCTGAAACGCTTAACACATAGATCACGGCATCGAATGGAATAAAGAAGAATTAAAATGCATAATTAAAAGTCTCTAGGAAGCAGTTTTCAATCATGTAATAATTTCATGGAGGAAATATAAATGCATGCTAAATTAATGAATAAATGGGTAAGGATCATGATAAAACCACACAATTAAACACAATATAAACCATAAAATAGTGGTTTATCAATAGCAAAAGGCAATTACCATCACAAGTGACTATGATGATGGGGATAGGAATTCCAATTATCAATCCTTGCTAGTACTTTGCTTAGTCGTTATTTTATTTCCTTGTTATTGTACATTACTTGTTCCTTATTTCAAAACCCAAAAAGATACTTTTCCATAACCAATAATAAACTACACTTCCCTGCAATTCCTTGAGAGACGATCCGAGGTTTAATACTTCGGTTAATTTTATTAGGTTTGCTTAAGTGACAAACAAATTAAATTTGATTGAGGTTTAATTATCGGTTTAGATTTATACTTGCAACGTGATTATTTTTGTGAAATTCTTTACTGACGATTTTTCTCCCATCAATTTTTGGTGCCGTTGCCGGGGAGTTGCAACAGTGTGCTAAATTATTGGTTGGTGTAAATATTTTTATGTTTACATAATTACATTCTTATTTTATTTTTATTTGTTTATTTTTTATTATTAGTAGTTTTATAGTTTAAAATTGTTAATATATTTTATTTACCATAAGCTCAATGTTTCTTTCATTGAATGACGCGTTCACTACCGAATCCGAGCTTAGCCGCGTTTGATCCTGAAATCGAAAAAACTATTTAACGTATTAGGCGAGCTCGGCGTCAGTTAGCCTCTGAGGGTGGTGAAGGAGTTTCTACCAATTCACCAGTCTTATCTGAGGGTGAATCTGAAGCGTCATTTGAGGAGGAAACAATCTCCTCTTCATCAAGAAATAATCCGAAAACTTCACTGCAATTCTAGTATATGTTGATAACTTGGTTTTAACCAGGAATGACATTGGCGAAATCAATACCATCAAGCAAATTTTGGATGACAAATTCAAAATAAAGGATCTTGGTGATCTCAAGTACTTCTTAGGAAAGGAAGTAGCACGCTCTAACTCTAGAATTTATATTTATCAGTGGAAGTACGTCATAGACATTCTCAGGAATTTTGGTTATCTAGATTGCAAGCCTCTCTCCACTCCTTTTGATTATAGTCAGAAACTCTCAAAGGAATCCGGTACCATTTTAACAAACAACACTACTTACAGACAGCTCATTGGTTGACTCCTTTACCTCACAAATACTAGACCTGATATCTCTTATGCTGTGGGACGTTTGAGCCAGTTTTTGGACTATGCAACCACTTCTGTGTACTCCGATATTTAATGGGCAGACCTGCAACTGGTTTATTCTTCTCTTGTACTTCTAATCTGCATCTCACTGAATTTGTCGATGCTGACTGGGCTACATGTGCCGATACTCGTCGTTCGGTTATTGCTTCATGCTTTGGACCTCTCTCGTTAGCGGGAAGAGTAAGAAGCAAACCACAATTGCCAAGTCTTCTATAGAAGCTGAATATAGGTATCTTGTTGTTGCCATTTGTGAAGCTAGTTAGTTATCTTTCTTAATGGATTTCATTGGTTTGCCGCTTCAAAAGTCTATGACTTTATTCTATAACAACAAGTCAGCCATTCACATGGCCAATAATCCCATCCTTTATGAAAGAACCAAACACATTGAAGTGGATTGCCACATTGTTCGTGAAAAATATTTGTCTGGTCTCATTCTTTTGATGCCAGTTCGTTTTAAAGACCAACTTGCTGATTTTCTTATTCTTACTAATCTTTCCAAGTTAGGATTGTTAGATTTATATAATTCTAGCTTACGGGAGGGTGTTATTTATATTATTTTTTTTATCAATAGTAGATGCAGGCTTATTTGTTATAATTTTGTTTTTAGTGGGAGTACATAAGGAATATATAGTATATAAAGTGTAATAACTCAACACATATTTTTAAGTAGATTTTTCATTAATAACTTATTTTTCTCCCTCTCTTAATCCCTTCTGGTTTATCAAACCATCAACATCACAACTTGAACAGCTTAGACATAAGATTTTCTTCAAATAGAAATGCGAAAAAGTAGAAGAAAAAGGAGAATAAGAGAAACGCTAAAACATTTATATAGTTGAAACGTGTATTCACATTCTACTAATGAAACTAATTTTTATTAAATTTTGACCAATTTAATTATATTTAATTATTAAAAAGACTTGAATATGTAACCACTCTCTTATTTTTTTCCTGAATAAATTCATCAGCCCATGAAATTTGTTATTGCAAAAAATAGTTATTTATTCAAAATGTTTTCATATGAATGATATTATTGTAAACGTTGGAACATTTCTTTTAGCTAAATCAATATATTAATAGTACCCTTACTCGTGCGGCACTTGTTCTTAAAACAAAGGCAACCGGGAATAATCTAAATGGTTCAGTTTTCAACACACAACACTTTGCCAGTAGTTGTGTTTGGTAACGCATGCACATGGTCTAGCTGTTGTGTTTCATACAAAGAAACCGACACCAGCAATAAATAAAACAAAACCAAACCCTTCCATTCCATATTCGATAAATATAATCAGCACAAATTTACCAAACGGTTTTCCATCTTTCAACTGTTACAAAGTCAAATCGAGTTTAATTGGTTGGATTAGGAGTAGAGAGATCCTAAGCTCGAGAAAAGAGCAATGAGTGTGTTTCAAGCCAAGGACCCCACATGTGCTGGGGTTTGGTGTTTTAGATTCCAATGTTATTAATGACACCACATTGCCCTATGCTCATAGTGTACTATAATTATTTAAAAAAATAAAAAAAAATCGTTTTTCAATTTTCACACACATGGCATGGCATGCAACATTTTGGGTTATATAGCGTCAATGCTTTTTCGTATGGGCTTATATTTTTCCATTGAGACTTTCATTTCACCAGCATAGTGACAAGTTTATGCATCTGTTTTATCTTTTTCTCGCTTCTTTGACGAGGAATTGATGGTTTTGGACTCTAGTCTCTCGCGGCTTGATTTGTTTTTATAATGGTTCGGTTTTCATTTTTTTTTTTTTTACAATTTCTTTCGGGTGGGAAGAAGAGAACTGGGGTTGTTGACCTAAACTAGTTGGATTATATTTTTCGCTGCAATTCATAGTGGTTTTGGAAATTGCGTATGCACTAAATTGTGCTGGAGTTGTTCTAGGGTTTCAGGTGCAATCGACTCTACCAATTTGGGGTGTTGCTGGGAATTGTGCTATAAAAGTTCTGTCTTTGGGGAAGAGATTTGGAAGAAGCTGCATTTTGAATCAATTTCGAGGCTGTAGAAAGAGGAAAGTTTGCTACCAGTTGGTGGGGGGAATTTTTTGAAGTTTTATTTTTTTTTTCTGGGCTTTTTGGGCCAAATGCACTGTGTTTATCAGAATTAGAAGCTTCAGTTTTGGTGCTTATTAAGGAATTCAGCTTGATAAAGTGATCTAAGGGTTTCGTTGGGTTTCAGTTTACCTCTGATCTTCTCTGAGCTCGGTTTCTGAATTGTTGTATCTGTTTCTTGGAATTTGAGTGAAATGGCTTGTGTGAAATTGGGTTCCAAACCTGATGCTTTCCAACGTCAAGGGCAAGCATGGTATACACCCTTTTCTTGATGTGTTTGAGTGGTAAATTGTAATTTTCGTAAGCTCAAAAAAAGAAAAAGAAAAGAAAAAAAAGGATTTTGCAGTTTTGTTGATGTTTTTTATCTGTGTTTTGTAGGTTATATCTTTCGTTTACATGTTTGTGCATCGTAAAGTCTTAGGGTTAGGAAGACGGTTCTGTAGTAATTTGATACAGGATGAATAATTCGTTTTGTGGAGGTCTTATTTTATCTGGTTATGGATAAAGTATGTTGAAGTTGGGTTTGGTACTTGAAGCCAACATGTAAAATGGAAACACACAAGTGTTTCATGACTTCCTTTTTTCAGTGTTTGCTCTAAGATAGTCTAGATTACCATATATTTTTCATTTGATTTTGCCTCTAATTATCATAGCTTATTGCTTTATTTAATTTGCATGTATTTTCTGCATTATAGGCAACAGCAGTCCATTTAAATGGCCTTGTGATGCACACTTTATTACTATGTTTCAAGTTTTTTCATTCTTTTCTTTTATTACTGCTCAATGGAATTTGTTCGAAAAATGTTTCCAATGATGATAATTTTCTTGCCTTGGATATTCAAATTAGACCATTTCAAAAGACTCTGTTGTGTTGTGTCTTTTGGAATTGTTATTCAAATTTTGCCACTTTTACATAATGTGTAAGCATTTCTTTTATTGCCCTTATGACTTTAGGTTCTGCACAACTGGGCTTCCCAGTGACATTGTTGTTGAAGTGGGTGAAATGTCCTTCCATCTTCATAAGGTATATAATGTTTATTTCTTTTAATATATTTTTATTATATCTAGTTGATGTACTGCCCATAGGATCAGTAGTAGTTTGCTTTGGTCTATAGTTCTTGCTGAAAGTTTTGGTTAACTTAAAATTAGCAGAAGTTGACATGAAGACAGACATAGCAATGTTTATATTAATACATGGGTATTATATTTTTGTTAACATTTTATGATGTATGATGTCAATTTTCATGTTGCTATTGGTATTGTTGAAATTTAAATCGTTTGGGAGTTCTGCACATAAAAGAAAGAACTATCATCTTTTCTTGTGTTCATGGGCCATTTTGTAAAATTTAATGTAGTGAGGGACTGTATTTGGTGCTGTAATTCTACACAAAATAGTTTCTTAGCTGAAAGGCAGGCCCTCAGTACCATTTTGATCTAAGGATGTTGATAAACTTGAATATAAATAAGCTAATTCAAACACATGATGCAGTTCCCTTTGCTCTCTAAAAGTGGGGTTTTGGAGAGACTGATTGCAGAAGCTTCTGAGTCTAAGGAAGAATCTGTCATACACCTACCTGACATTCCTGGTGGGGCCAAGACATTTGAACTTGTCGCAAAATTCTGCTATGGTGTGAAACTTGAACTTACAGCTTCAAATGTTGTGTACCTGTGGTGCGCTGCCGGGAATCTTGAAATGACTGAGGAATATGGTGAAGGTAATCTTGTTTCACAAGCTGAAACCTTTTTCAATCAAGTGGTCCTCCGAAATTGGAAAGACTCTCTCAGAGCACTTCAAACCTGTGATGATGTTCTGCCATTTGCTGAAGAGCTCCACATTGTGAAAAGGTGCATTGAATCACTTGCTGCAAAGGCATCTACTGACCCAAATTTATTTGGGTGGCCCGTGCTGGAGCATGGTGGACCCATGCAAAGCCCTGGTGGAAGTGTTTTGTGGAATGGGATAAGTACTGGGGCGAGGCCAAAGAATTCAAGTTCAGATTGGTGGTATGAGGATGTAACAAGTTTGAGTTTACCAATTTATAAGAGGTTGATAACTGTCATGGAATCTCGAGGAATTAGGCGGGAGATCATTGCTGGTTCTCTTGCTTCCTATGCTCAAAAGTATCTGCCTGGGTTGAACCGACGTAAGGTTTCTGGCGAGACCAGCAGCCATCTGGCACCATTGGCTTTGGGATCTCCTCCGTCTGAAGAAGACCAGAAGATTCTGCTGGAAGAGATTGATCGGCTACTCCCAGTGCAAAAGGGCCTGGTCCAAACAAAATTCCTTTTTGGTCTACTTCGAACAGCTATGATTCTAAAAGTGAGCCCCAGTTGCATATCAAATTTGGAGAAGCGGATTGGTATGCAGCTTGATCAAGCTAATCTGGAGGATCTCTTGATGCCTAGTTTCTCATATTCAATGGAGACACTTTACAATGTTGATTGTGTGCAAAGAATTCTTGATCATTTCCTTGCCACGGATCAGGTTACCGGTGCCACTTCTCCATGTTCAGTTGATGATGGCCAATTGATTGGATCACCTTCATTGGCTCCAATCACCATGGTAGCAAAGCTGATTGATGGTTACCTGGCAGAGGTTGCACCAGATGTTAACTTAAAACTTCAAAAGTTTCAAGCAATTGCTGCTGCTGTTCCAGATTATGCCAGACCTTTGGATGATGGTTTATATCGTGCTATTGACATTTATTTGAAGGTACTTATGTATAGCAAGTTCTCACAAACTAATTTTCATTGCATAACATGCAAAGGCTGTGACCTAAATTTTACCATAAAATGTTCTACTATATATATATATATATATATATATATTGGTTTGTTACAATATGATTCTAATTGAACTTCACATCTAGGCAATTATTTCATATATATTCCCTCTCCTTCATTTGAGTGGGTATGGTCTACCCCAAGTATGCTTGTATCAACAGCACAAACTTCTATGTCACTTTCTAGATAGTTAGGTGGTGTTTTATGTTCTGCATCAAATTGTAATATTTTGTTTAATAATGGAAAAAAAATTAATTAGGTTTAATTTTGGTTTTTGTTTAAATAGGTATTTGAGTGGAAATAATGAAACCACCATTATTTTTATCATTTCATTCGCAAACATGACGTTTTGATGCTCCATATATAGATAAACATATAAAGTGACATAAGACAAGAAACAAACCAAACATCTCATCTTATGTTTTATAGTTAACTATTTTTGTTGCTTTGCCTACATGTATCATTTAGCACTCTGCTACATGGTTTTGTGGCAATAAAAAGGTTAACACATTTTGCCTATTGTGAAATGCACCTTGTCACTACCATGCTTCTGTACAAAGTCCGAACAATTTTGCACTGACTTCATGCTGTTGTCACAACTGCAGTCTCACCCATGGTTGGTGGAGTCTGAGAGAGAGCAACTGTGTCGGCTGATGGACTGCCAGAAGCTCTCATTAGAAGCCTGCACTCACGCCGCACAGAATGAGAGGCTACCAATCAGAATAATAGTTCAAGTCCTATTTTTCGAGCAGCTCCAGCTTCGAACTTCCATCGCGGGTTGCTTCCTAGTTTCTGATAATCTCGACGGATCGAGACAACTAAGAAGTGATTTGGTTGGATCTAACGAGGGTGGCTGGGCATCAGCCGTGAAGGAAAACCAGGTATTAAAAGTTGGAATGGATAACATGCGGATGAGGGTATCTGAGCTTGAGATGGAGTGCTCAAACATGAGGCAGGAAATCGAGAAATTGGCTCGCACAAAGGGATCAAGCGCTTGGGGTGCAGTGTCTAAGAAGCTTGGGTTTAAGATGAAGTCTCAAATGTGCAGTGCTCAAGAAGGATCAGTTAGTAACAATAAGAATAATAATCACAGTGGAAATATTAAGGTTGAGAAGTTGAAGGATAGACATTCAAAGCACAAGAGAAGTTCTTCTATTAGTGACAAAGCATCGGTCTCTTCAATTGTTCCTTCTAAGTGACGACTCGTCCATTTACTAATAACATTTTTTTATTTGCTTTTATGTTAATGTGCCATATTGGATTCACAGTTTCTTTGTAATTGCATCCCGAGTAAAATTGGGTTGGAAACAAAGGCCAGTCTGTGTGTAACTGAAACCGTAGAACTAGCTTTTTTTTTTTTTTTATTCTTTTTCTCACTTCCACCGTGCACATAAAATCTTTATGCACATTATTAATATTCTCTACAACAAAATTCATTTATTTGAATTTCGAGGGATGTATCCTTAGAGATCCATTCCACTGAATTTGTTTGTTTTAACACGTATATTATTAGTATTACTATTATTATTATTTGTCTATGGAAAGAAATTGGTGTCTTTTTTCTCCTTACATTTGTTGGTTTCTTACTGAGTTTCTGTACATTCTTGTTTTCTCTTCCCAATCTGTTGAAACTTACTCCGTGAGCGGTGGTTTATTCGTATCTAGTTTGGCTAAAACACAATCTGAACGAAATATATAAAAATAGGAATTCGATCTCCTTCGACGAAGTATTTAGAAAATGAGAAAATATTGACTTTTCGAAAACGGAAGCTCCGGGACCAAGAGGAAGACCATGCTTGAACCACGATGCGATAAAATACCGTTTTAATTTCTAATGTTTGAGTTAAGTAAATTTGATACTGTCTTATTTTTATTTTAAATCTTTTATTTTGTGTTATTTTAGTGTCTTAATTAAATTTTTTTTAAAAATACCTTTATTATGATTTTCTTTTAATTAGCGACAAAATCGTAAATACAATGGTCATAGTGGTAATTTTAGTTATTTGAAAGTAAAAAGAATAGAAAAATAAGAAAAAAAAAGATAATAATAGAAGAAAAAAAAATTAAAAGAGGGAGACGATAGATAAGTATATATAAAATAAAAATAAATATCAATTTTAATATAATAATATTACTAAATAAGAATTAAAACAGAAAAAATATAAAGAGATTAAAAGCTCGACAAACTAATTATGCCTAGGCTTAGAGATTAATGTAGCATAAAGCCTTTGGAGGTGGGGTATGATAAAGTCATGTTATCCAACTTACTGTTTGCGGATGACACAATTTTATTCTGCTCATGTGATCTAACATCAGTGGTGAAGTGGTGAACAGTAGGAGGTTGCTTAAGGAGTTTGAACTTATGTCAGGACTGAAGATCAACTTTAAAAATCAGCAATCGTTAAGTTGAATTGTGATGAGGAGGCCACTAATAAAGCTTGCTATGTTCTAGAGTGCAATAAGGTTGAGCTTCCCATTTGTCATTTGGATAGTCACTGTCCTGTCGTTTAGACTTTTTGTATTAAATCTTGCTGTTTTTATATTGGATGGATACTTATACCTCTATTTCTATAGAAATTAATAATTAGTCAGAATTATAAGAGAGATAAAAAATTGAATCTCCGTAGAGAACGAAACCCTGTGAAAAATGGAGAGTAATATTCTCCCACAATGAAGAACGGAGAGCAAATCTGAGAGTGTCGAATGGAGAACAAGGAGATATCCCCCACTCCTGCCCTGCTCTGTTGCCATCTCTATCTTCAATAATGTTATAATGGTTGTATGCTTTTTCAAATGATATACTTTTAATTTTTTTTTATTTTTTATTTTTATTACAAATCAATGTGAAATTACATCGTTATGCACATAGTAAAACAAGGATTAGCTTTGTTTAATACATTAGTAAAATAAATTAACATAGTAACTTTTGACATTTGTCACTATGTCATTGAATGGTGAACAATATAGCCACCTTAGTCATTCTAAGCATAGTTAGACCATAATCTACTATTTTATTTATCTTATCTTCTAATTCGGTTAATATTCTTTTGGACTTTGTTTACGACGATATTGTGCATAGATGGGAGGAGACAGAGCCTAAGCTTGAATAAGAGCAATCTTAATCTGAGATAGACACATTAAAAAAAAAAAGATATTTTAAACAAAAAAATAGTAAAGTGAAGTGGGATATTTTTAAATAAATAAAATAAATCTATAAATTAAAGATATAGACACGTTTAGGAGAATTTACGATGATCCCTTTTGTTACATATCTTGTCCTCAAAGAGGATGATTTCGTTATGTGTTTATTTTGTTGGCTGTGTAGACAAGATAAGTAAGGATACATTAAGAATGTATTGCCACTACAGATAGGATAAGGCACGTGCTACAATTTGAACGTATCTTGTCCCCATTGAAGACGAGATACATTCATAATATATATATATATATATATATAAAATTACGTTTCGTAGACATCAACCGATTGAATGCGACCACTCACATTGCCAGAGTGTTTGACCATGAGATTGGTAACCAATTAATTTAATATCTCAATTTTATTTTTGTTAAATTTATTTTCTTAATTTAGGTTAGGTAATAATAAATTTAGTTTAGTGTACAAATTATATCTATTATAAGTAGTCTATTCGGTAATTAGTTAGGTAGTTAGTATAATAATTTTTTTGAATTATATTATTATTGATTCTATTACATTAGGTAGGTTTATATTAGTTAATAACTTTGTTGTAATTGACTTGAATTAGTTAGATTTTTTGTTAATGTTGATTTTGTTAAAAAACTAAACTTCAGACATATATGTTTGTAGTCAAGAGTGCTTCATCCTAGGTGGTATAGCCATACGATGGCTCCTCTTGAGATTCCGATGCCATATCTTAGGGAGGCTGGGTTTGAGTATGCAACGTATTTCAGGGACTTCTATTTTGACAATAGTATGATATTCACATTTGTTGAGAGATGGCGAGAAGGAGCCATGGCACCGTGGCAGCCGGAGGACAAGAAGGAAAGCTTTTCCATTAAGATGACATGGATGAAAGAGCGGATGTAGCATATTCCTGTTGATGTTGATCCCACGATGTTGCGACATTATCTTTTTGGTTTAGAGTCACTAATAATTGAGTCTTCTGTTTGAGTTTAGTTTCAAGTTTTAAGTTTGGTGTCAATTGCATGCTTTTATTTTTCTTTCAATTTTTCAAATTATATGTTCTTAGTTCTTCTTCATCTTCAAGTTGTTCTTGTTTATTTTCCTTGTTTGATTTTTAGTTTTTTTGTTTTGTTTTGTGTCTTTCCTTGTTTTTCTTGTGCATTTTCAAATTATTAGTGTCCAAAGTATAAAATTTTTTAAGTTTGGTGTCTTTTGTGTTTTTATTTTCTTAAAAATTTTCCAAAATTTGTTCTTAGTGTTCATCTTGATCTTCAAAGTATTCTTGGTGTTCATCTTGACATTCAAGGTTTTCTTGTTTATTTTCTTTGTATTGATCTAAAAATTATAAGTTTGGTGTCATTTTATTGTTTTTCTCTTTCCTCATTAAATTCAAAAAAATATAGTTTCCTTTAATTACTCATCATTTTCGAATTACCCAGGTTGACTTAGTCAAAATTTTAAAATTTGGTAGTTTCTTTTTAGTCAAGTTAAAATTTCAATTTTAAAATTTATCTTTTTAAATCTTTTTCAATTTTCTTTTTTTTTTTATATTTTTCAAAAATCCTTTATAAAATTTTTCAAAATCTTTTTTCTTTTCTTATTCATAATTTTCGAATTACTTGTCTTATTTTATTATTTTGATTGAAAAATTTTAAGTTTGGTGTTTCCTTGTTAAGAAAGTTTCAATCTTTAAAATTTTAAAATCATATCTTTTTCAAATCTTTTCTTTTATTTATTTATTTTTACAAGTATCTTTAATTTTTAAGACATATCTTTTTCAAAACTCCCTAACCACTCTCTCTCTTCAATTTTTTGAAAATCATATCCAAAATTTTTCAAATCTTTTTGATTAATTAATCATTTTAGTATTCGAATTTTTTTATTTTATATTTTTCTTTTAGTTTTCGAAACTTATATTCTAGTTTCCAATTATTTTATTTTATCCTATTTTAATTCGGTTTATCCTTAATTAAATTAAATAAAAATAGAAATATATTTTATTTGCAATCCACATCATCTCCCTTTCTCCATCATGGACCTAAGTGGAAATGAACAGTCCAGAAGGACTCTGGGGTCATATGCTAACCCCACTACTGCTGCATATAGGAGTAGTATCTGTATACCCCCCATAAGAGCCAGCAATTTTGAGCTGAACCCTCATCTCATTATCATGGTGCAATAAAATTGCCAGTATTTCGGTCTTCCACAGGAAGAACCTATTGAGTTTCTGGCACAGTTCTTACAAATTGCTGACACAGTACGTGATAAGAAAGTAGATCAGGATGTCTACAGATTATTACTATTTTCATTTGCTGTAAAAGATCAAGCTAAGAGGTGGTTAAATAACCAACCCACAGCAAGCATAAGAACATGGAAACAGTTATCAGACAAATTCCTGAATCAGTATTTCCCTCCAAAAAGGATGACACAGCTAAGGCTGGACATCCAAGACTTTAAACAAGAGGATAATGAATCCCTTTATAATGCCTAGGAGAGGTACAGAGGGATGCTAAGGAAATGTCCCTCTGAAATATTTTCAGAGTGGGTGCAGTTGGACATCTTTTACTATGGGCTTACAGAAAAGGCCCAAATATCTCTAGACCACTCAGCTGGTGGATCTATACATATGAGAAAGACAATTGAAGAGGCTCAAGAGCTCATTGATACAGTTGCTAGAAATCAATATCTATACTTAAGTAGTGGGTCCTCCATGAAAGAAGAAGCTAAAGCAGTATCCACTGAACTTAGTCCTCAAGAACAAGTTGCTGAACTCAATCAGCAATTGCTTATTATAACAAAATAGTTCGCAGAATTCAAAGAGATGCTCCAAGACACTAAAAATGCTAACCACAATATGGAAGCACAATTGGATCAGATAATACAGCAGCTATCTAAACAGATAGCAGAAGAATGGCAAGCTGTTCAATTAAGGAGTGGGAAGACATTGAATGTCTTAACTCAAAGCAGCAGAAAGCCAAGAAAGGAACAACTGACAGAGGATGACCAACCCACTGCCCAAAATCCCTCTAAGGACAGTAAGAGCCCAGAGAGGAATGATTCTGGCATTCAAATGCCAGAAAAGGGTAAACAAGTGGCGTTAAACGCCCAAAGGATAGCCAATTCTGGCGTTCAAACGCCAGAAAAGGGTGGCAACCTGGCGTTAAACGCCCAAAAAGCACCCAATTCTGGCGTTCAAACGTCAATAAGGGATCAGACACCTGCAAGTACTGATAACAACCCCCTTAAGCATGCTTCTCCAACCCCTTCTGTAGGAAATAAACTTGTAGCAACTAAGGTTGAAGAATATAAAGCCAAGATGCCTTATCCTCAGAAACTCTGCCAAGCGAAACAGGATAAACAATTTGCCCACTTTGCAGACTATCTCAGGACTCTTGAAATAAAGATTCCATTTGCAGAGGCACTTGAGCAAATACCCTCTTATGCTAAGTTCATGAAAGAGATCTTAAGTCATAAGAAGGATTGGAGAGAAACTGAAAAAGTTTTCCTCACTGAAGAATGCAGTGCAGTCATATTGAAAAGCTTACCAGAGAAGCTTAAAGATCCCGGAAGCTTTATGATACCATGCACATTAGAGGGTGCTTGTACCAAGACAGCTTTATGTGATCTTGGGGCAAGTATCAACCTAATACCTGCATCCACTATCAAAAAGCTTGGTTTGGTTGATGAAGTTAAACCTGATGTGTGGAAAACGATCCAACACAAAACTCACCGGCAAGTGTACCGGGTCGCATCAAGTAGTAATTACTCACATGAGTGAGGTCAATCCTACAGGGATTGAAGGATCGAGCAATTTTAGTTAGGTGGCTGGTTTAGTCAAGCAAACAAGTGATGATTTGAGTGAATTGTAATTAACAGAAGCTAAATTGCATGAAAGTAAAGGGAGAGGGAGAATTGACAGTAAATTAAAGAGCAGAAGAAGTAAAAGAGCTGAATCTTAAAGTGCAAGTAATGTAAATAACTGAAACTTAGATTGCAAGAAGTGTAAATGACTGAAGCTTAAAGTGAAAGAAATGTGAACTACTGAATCTAATTTGCTGTGAAACTTAAATTGCTGAAAGATTAAAGGGATTTGGGGAGTTGGGATTCAAAATGACGCAAGAAAATGTAAAGAGCAATCAAGCAGAGAAGTAGAAGATGAAGTAAGTGCAGTAGATCTAAACAGAAATGGAAAATTGCTTGAAGAACAAGACAGAAAGAAACTTAGCTCAATTGTAAAATCTAAAAGAGAATTTGAAGATCCAAGAAGTGCAATAAACTCAGGAAGCAGATCAGGATCTCAATTCTCCTTTGCTCGATCAGAAAATAAATTGCAGAAGAAATGTAAATGAAGACAGTAAATGAAATTTAAATCTAATTTCTTAATTCTCAGAATTTTTGTAGAAGAAGAACAAGATGAATTTCAGATCAAGAGTTGAAACAGAATTCCTTCAATCTCAATCCAAAATTCCAAAACAGAAAGTAGAGGTTGCAGAAGATAGTAAAATGAAAACTAGAGAGCAAGATTTAGATCCAATCTCAAGTCTCAGAGCTCTCAATGAAAACTAAAATTAAAGAAAATGAAAAATGAGCTAAGAGTAAACTAGAAAATGAAAAAGAAGAAAGAACGTCCTCTACAAATCAAACTAACTCCTATTTATACACTTTCTATTTTTGATCTTTAGAATTTGGAGTGGGCTTTTCAAATTGGTGAATAATTGGATCCAAAATGGCTATTGAAGTTGGAAATGGACCAAGGCACCTCCAGGGGAGCGCTCAATGATGTAACTTAACGTAGCGCTCCCTTTGCTTTGTGTTTGGGCTTGTTTTGTTGCGTCCAAGCCTTGCTCATAGCGCTCAGTGAACTAATTTCACGCAGCGCTTACATGCTTGAGTGGGACTCCAATTCGAGTCATGGTGGCTCCCAATTGTGCCCATTTCTTGTGCAAGGTAGCGCTCAGTTAACTCACTAAACGCAGCGCCCCTTTTGATTTGGAGGGAGACCCCACCTTTGAGCCTTGCTTAGTTTATTTTGAAGCCAATTTCCCTTGTGCCAAGCAGTGCAAAGTAGCGCTCAGTGAAGAGACTTCACGCAGCGTCCTTTGTTTTGAATGGAAGCTTCCCCTTCGAGCCTTGGTGAATGCATTTTGTGTGCTGCACTATGATTTTCCTTGCTTGTAGTGCTTTCTTTTATGCTTCATGTGCAAGGTTCGAACCTTGGTTGGCTCTATTTTGGAGCTGTGCCTTGCATTTTCTTCTGAATGGAACCCGATAAAGTTAACTTAGTTAACTGAGCGCTATTGATTTTCTTGGGTTCCTTGGGCGCTCAGTTAAGAGAGTTCACTTAGCGCCATGCCTTTGCTCCCTTGGCCTTTGCTCTAGCACTCAAATAGAGAGCGCTACGCTCAATTAGTTAGCGCTATGCCTTGGCCTCTTGATGCGTGATGAATGGATTTTTGATGGTATAGAATTTCACAAATGAATTCTCGTTGCAAGTATAGTTTCTAAACCAATCACTAATCCTTTCATACAAAAAGTTGTTTGTCACTAAAACAAACCCCTAAAATTAATAACCGAAGTATTCAAACCTCGGGTCGTTCTCCCTAGGAATTACAATAAAGTGTCTTGTTATTGGTTATGAGTTATTTTGGGGTTTTGGATAAGAAGCATGAAAAGTAAATGGCAATGAAAATAAACTAACAACTATAAAAGGCTCTTGGCAAGGTATGAAAATTAGAAGTCCTATCCTAGTTATCCTTCTCAATTGTGATGAGAATTGTTCGTTGCTACCACTTAGTTAACCCTTACTAATTAAAGGAAAGTCAAGTGGATGAATTGACTTGAGCCACAAGTCCTAGCCAACTCCCAAGGAAAGACTAGCTTTAGTGCACTCCAAACCAATTAGCAATCTCTCCAATTATCAATCAACAAAGGGATTAGATAACTCAAGTGTCACTAATTACTCTACCTAGGCCAAGAGGAACAAAATCTACACTATATCTAGAAGAGGCATTTCAACAAACACATAGAGTGCAATAGAAGTAAACATTATTAATTGCAAGAATTAAAGGAATCTACAACTACAAAGGCAAGAGATCAACAATAGAAAAGCAAAGAAGAGCAATTATTATGAATTACCTCTTATTGAATTGGAAGAATGTAGAAGGAACAATACTAGATCTACAACAAAATATAAGAACAACATAAAGGAAGTTACAACAAAAGAATAGAAGAAGATTGAATGTAGCAACAAAGAATTGAGAGATAGAAGTGGAAGAAAGCAAAGATTAAAACCTAGATCTAAGAACTAAACCTAATCCTAATCCTGATTCTAGAGAGAAGTGAGAGCTTCTCTCTCTAGAAACTACTTCTAAACTAATCCTAATGAGTGTGAATGATTGGAATTCTCCCTTGCTCTTCAATCCTTGGCTTTAAATAGCATCTTTGGCGCCAAAGTTGGTTGGGATTGGGCCCCACAACCCTTGAGAATTCGTTGGTCACGTTTTCATTAAAAAATCATAAACCAGCACCGACGCGTACGCGCACAGCACGCGTACGCGTCCATGGGGTGATTCGCAGGTGCGCGCAAGCGCCAAGTGCGCGCGCGCGTCCATGGGCGAGTTCAACTTTTTTGACTTTTCATGATTTCTCCACTTTGCATGCTTTCCTCTTCACTCCTTTGATCCATTCCTAGCCTTTTCAATCTGAAATCACTAACAAATATATCAAGGCATCTTATGGAATCAAAGGTGAATGAAAACCATCAAATTAAGGGTCTAAAAGCATGTTTTCACATCTAGGTACAAATAAGGAGACAATCACAAAACCATGCTATTTCATTGAATACATGTGGGTAAAAGGTGATAAAATCCCTTAAAATCAATACAAGATAAACCGTCAAAATAGGGTTTGTCAACCTCCCCACACTTAAACCAAGCATGTCCTCATGCTTAAACCAAGAATGAAGTAAAGGGCATGGCATTTATTTAATGGAAACTAACTAAGTGCAATCTACCTAAATGCAACTATCTAAATGAATACAATTGCTTGGTCGAAATAAATCAATTCCCAAGAAGCATATATGCACAAGGGCTAAGGACTAGCAAGTCTAATCCACAATTGAATTGAGCTATTAAATATTTTCACAAACTTGCATGAAAGGAGATGATCATAGGTGGAGACATGTAATCGAGCATCGAACCCTCACCGGATGTGTTTGCACTCTATTCGCTCAAGTGTTTAGGGTTGATTCACTCAATTCTCTCCTAATCATGCTTTCTAAGATTTGTTCTTCTTCTAACAATCAACATATATTTCATGCATGCATACATCTATCATGAGGTCTTTTTCTTAGGTTGTAATGGGGTTAGGGTCAAGGTAGGATGCATATTTGGTCAAGTGAGCTTAAAATTTGAATTTTTGATAAACTTAGACTTCCCACCTAACCTATGACATCCTATACAATTAAGTTCTAACCTAACTACCCATTTTCTCACTTTTTCACATACTCATGCATTTTCTTTTAATTTCACAGCACTTATGCATTGATCTTATTGAGCTTCACTTTGGGGCATTTTGTCCCCTTTTTATTATTTTTATTCTTTTTTTCTTTCTTTTTCTATTTTTTTCTTTTCTTTTCCATATTGTTTTTCTTTTTCACTTTTATTTCTTTTTCTTTTGTTTTTCTTATTTTTTTTCTTTTTATATACAAGAACCTCAATGCATAAGGTTTTACATTTGATCAATACATGAGTATGTACCCAATTCCCAATATTTCCAATAACATTACAAAACTACCCTTTTATTCACCCAATGTCCCAAGGTTCCCACACTTGAATGATACTCACACACACTAGCCTAAGCTAATCAAAGATCCAAATTAAGGACATTTATTGTTTTTCGCTTTAAGGCTAGTAATGTGCTAAATTAAAGAATAAATGGGTTAAGCGTAGGCTCAAATTTGGCTAACAAAGGAAGATAAAAGGTAAGGCCATTTGGGTAAGTGAGCTAATGAAATGATGGCCTCAATCATATAAATACATGAATACACAAAATAATGGACATAAAGAATCAAACAAATCAAAGATTACAATCATAGAAAAAGACTAATGCACACAAGAAGGAAAAATAAGTGGTTATAAGATGTAACCACACTGTTAGGCTCAAATCTCACAAGCTTGTGTTCTTAGCTCATAAATCATGTTCCACAAAATATATAATTCAAGCAAGTTCTATGAAAAGTTTTCCACTCAAATCAATTGGTGCCCTATAGATAGAAATCCTTGGAAAATTTCATTATTTTGACTAAGCTTATTGTGTATATATATGCAAAAATAAGAAAATGCAACAAAAATCCAAAAAACCTAAAATGAAATGCAAAAGTGTTGGGATTAGAAATTTGTCACCCAAAATCGCCGACCGGTTGGACGACCTCCCCACACTTAAAAGTTTGCACCGTCCTCGGTGCACTCAAAGATGAGCAAGGGGGTACGGCGAATCTCCAGATTGCTGCATGTTCTTTCTTCTGCTTCCATGTGTGCTTGTGGTGCATTGTTCATGAAAAATAAAAATATAACACCATAAGATGAGAAGATATAAAAGCAAAGAAGCATACATTGTTGGAATGAGATAGATCACTAGAAATGAGTGAGTGAATCAGTGTGACATGAATGACAAGTAAGTGTGTGAATTCTAAATTGCGTGGTTTAGAACACACATTAGTATAAAGAGCTATGTCACAAAAGAAGCATGCACTGTACTCATTCTAGTGTGCTTGAGATGCTTTAAGTAAGCTTGTAAGGTAAGACAAGCATTAGAGAAGCATGAAAGCATTCAAGTCAAACATATGGATGGATATAATCATGAAATACAATGCATTAAGGTAAATGCGCAACATTATCCATCAAGAGATTGCCTAATCAAAGAATACGGTTCAAATCACATGGTGGCTAGCTACAACATGCAATTCAAAAGAGTTATAAGCTCGAAGACAATTCTCATCACTTGGTATTTTTCAAAAGGTAAGCATGAAGAACTCAAAACCAAGTAACAAAATATAACCTCAATCATAGAATCCAACAAAGATTATCTAAAAACATTCATGCTAAAATAGCATTTAGGCAATAAGGGATATAGCAATGTATAGTAAACAAAGTCAATACTCCAACACTTATGATGAAAAGAGAGAAAATAAAATGAAAACTAAACTAAAACTAACTAATCAACTAACTAACTAACTAATTAACTAGGTAACTAAAATAATTGGTTATTGATGGTGTTTGGAAGTGTTGGATGAGGGGTAGGAGGAGGGAAGAAGAAAGGAGAAGGGAAGAAATGGAAAGAGGGGAAGAAAAGAAAAGTGGATGGGAGAAAGAAATCCGCGCGTACGCACACATGGTGCGCGCGCGCAGGTGGTGGAATAGAGAGCGAGGCGCGGACGCGTACTCTGCGCTCGCGCGTAGATGGGGATGTGGGCATGGGCGCGGACGCGTACCTTGCGCGTCTGCGTGGATGGCTAGCCAGGCCGGCCGCCTACTGTTGGCCCAGAGTTGGCACAACTCTCTGGTAAAAGTACCAGAAGTGCAAGTGGCCTAATCGACGCGCGCGCGGCATGTGCGCTTGCGCGTGTGTTGCAAATTCAGCATGATGGGCGCGTACGCGCCAGGTGCGCGGACGCGCGGATGGTGTTGGGCCTGGGGCTCAACATTCGCACAGTGAAGGCCTAACTCTCGGGTTTGCTAGCGGGGAGTGGAACTTCCGCATCTACGCGTGCGCGCCATGTACGCGGACGCGTAAATGGTCGAAAATGCTTGAAGTGCGCGTACGCGTCATGTACGCGTATGCGTGAATGGTGCTCTGTTTTTTAAAATTTTTTTTTTGTTTTTGTACCAATCTCAGCATTCTAAACCTCCAAGCATCTACCAAAACACCCTAAAACCTTATTTAACATACTAAACTACCAATTAAACTCAACTATCTAAACAAAACATGAAATTAAACTAATTCTATCAATATGTACAAAAGAGAAAATGAAAGGATTTTACCATGGTGGGTTGTCTCCCACCTAGCACTTTTGTTTATTGTCCTTAAGTTGGACTTATGGGGAGCTCCTCATCAAGGTGGCTTGTGCTTGTATTCATCTTGGAACTCCCACCAATGCTTGGTTCTCCATTGTGCCCCAAGATTCTTCATGGATTGAGCCAAGTCTTGATGGAGTTCTTCACAAGCTTGGGGCTCCCAAAGTTGATCCTCTTCTTGTAATCCGGGATCCCACACTTTATTTTCACACCTGTCTTGAAGTTGATCATCATTATTAATCCATCCGGGTGGTGAACAAGATGAATTCTCTATGAAATGCCCAACAATCCTCCTAGACCTATCTATTTGAGCACTATTCCCACCTTTGTATTCAACTCTTGAAGTATCAACCAAAATGAGCCTTGATTTGCAACGCCAACCACGAAACATCTTTCGCTTACGCTTCATCCCACAAAGCATCCTAAGTTGACCATCCGTTTCAAGCAAGCCATACTCAAGTGGGACAATAAAGCTAATAGAAATGAATTTTACCCACTCAAGTGAAGGGGTAGATGACAACCTAGGCAAAGATGCTTCCAACGATCTTGACAGAGCATATTCCACTCCCATCCTTCTATTTCTAAGGACTTCCACCTCTTCACAAGATCTCTCTAATTCAATCATTTGTTCATTAATACTATCTAAGCCTTTTCCCTTAATCAAACTATAATTGGGAGGGTGAAAGAAGTTTACCTCCGCAACATTTTCAAATGCACCGGGAGAAGGTTCTTCAAGTTCAAAGGATTCTCCACCACTAGGACTTGATGCTTGCTCTTCATTGCCATGGGAACTCAATTCTTGCTCTATCCCATCCAAGTCTTCATATGGAATATGCCTTGGAAGGTGTGCACTTTCCTCCCTAGCATCAATTTCAATCATCTTGGAGGGATTTTCTTCAACTCTATGTTCCCATGGAGGCTCCGCATCTCCTAAGTCTTCTACCACTTCTTCCTTGTCTTCAACAATTAAAGCTTCCTCCAATTGTTCCAATACAAAGCAACTTCCCTCATTTTCCACCGGAGTTTCCAATCTCTCCTTCATGCTATGTTCTTCATTTGATTCTCCACATGTAGCCATGGAAGTTCCTTGAGTGTTCAAGCATTGGGAGGCTAATTGATTTGTTACCGCATCCAAGGTGGCCATGAAATTTTGCACATCCATTTTCATCTCTTCTTGCCCTTGAACAAGAACACCAAGGGTTTCATCCATTAGAGGTTGGGGTGGATGGAAGGATTCATCATTTTGGGGGAAGGGTTCATAGTAGGAAGATGGTTCTTCTTGGTAGAGTTTTGGTGGTTCAATATTCTCCACTCTTTCCACTTGTTGCACAACACACTCCATGGTTGCTTGAAATTGATCCAATGCTTCCTTGAGACGATCCCTTGACTCTTGTTCCGCTTGGATATCATGATAGGGATCATATGGGTCTTGGATCGATGGACATGAATATTCTTCCATGTGAGGTTGTGGTGGAAGGTAGAGTTCCTCTTGTGGTTGAAAATTTTCATATATTGGAGGTGGTTCATCTTGGTAATAATGTGGAGGAGGTGGCTCTTGAAAATATTGATGTTGGAATTGTGGTGGCTCTATATGTGGTTCATATGGCTCATATGGTTGTTGGTAGGATGGATATAGATTAGGGTCATATGAAGGTGGTTGGTAAGAAGGGGCTTGTGAGTATGGTTGAGAGTTATATTGAGGATATGCTTCATAGGCATATGGTGGTGGTTCTTGAAAGTCACAAGGTGATTCACCATAGCCATTGGATTGATATGCATCATAGAATGGCTCTTCTTCATAGTGCATTGGTGGGGGTTGTTGCCATGAGGATTGATCATAAGCATATGGCTCCTCCCACCTTTGGTCATCCCATTCTTGATACACATCTTCATTATAGTCCTCATTTCCTACAACATGTTGATAACCAAACTCATAGCCAAGGTGAGAATTCATGATAGCAAGAAGAAAATGAAAACAAAATCAAATAAGAAGCAAGAAAATTAAATCCTAAAACTAGCAAGAGCTAACAAAAGCAAACATATTCACACTATTCACATATATACAATAACCAATAACATAACACCATTGCAATTCCCCGGCAACGGCGCCATTTTGATGAATGGATTTTTGATGGTATAGAATTTCACAAATGAATTCTCGTTGCAAGTATAGTTTCTAAACCAATCACTAATCCTTTCATACAAAAAGTTGTTTGTCACTAAAACAAACCCCTAAAATTAATAACCGAAGTATTCAAACCTCGGGTCGTTCTCCCTAGGAATTACAATAAAGTGTCTTGTTATTGGTTATGAGTTATTTTGGGGTTTTGGATAAGAAGCATGAAAAGTAAATGGCAATGAAAATAAACTAACAACTATAAAAGGCTCTTGGCAAGGTATGAAAATTAGAAGTCCTATCCTAGTTATCCTTCTCAATTGTGATGAGAATTATTCGTTGCTACCACTTAGTTAACCCTTACTAATTAAAGGAAAGTCAAGTGGATGAATTGACTTGAGCCACAAGTCCTAGCCAACTCCCAAGGAAAGACTAGCTTTAGTGCACTCCAAACCAATTAGCAATCTCTCCAATTATCAATCAACAAAGGGATTAGATAACTCAAGTGTCACTAATTACTCTACCTAGGCCAAGAGGAACAAAATCTACACTATATCTAGAAGAGGCATTTCAACAAACACATAGAGTGCAATAGAAGTAAACATTATTAATTGCAAGAATTAAAGGAATCTACAACTACAAAGGCAAGAGATCAACAATAGAAAAGCAAAGAAGAGCAATTATTATGAATTACCTCTTATTGAATTGGAAGAATGTAGAAGGAACAATACTAGATCTACAACAAAATATAAGAACAACATAAAGGAAGTTACAACAAAAGAATAGAAGAAGATTGAATGTAGCAACAAAGAATTGAGAGATAGAAGTGGAAGAAAGCAAAGATTAAAACCTAGATCTAAGAACTAAACCTAATCCTAATCCTAATTCTAGAGAGAAGTGAGAGCTTCTCTCTCTAGAAACTACTTCTAAACTAATCCTAATGAGTGTGAATGATTGGAATTCTCCCTTGCTCTTCAATCCTTGGCTTTAAATAGCATCTTTGGCGCCAAAGTTGGTTGGGATTGGGCCCCACAACCCTTGAGAATTCGTTGGTCACGTTTTCATTAAGAAATCATAAACCAGCACCGACGCGTACGCGCACAGCACGCGTACGCGTCCATGGGGTGATTCGCAGGTGCGCGCAAGCGCCAAGTGCGCGCGCGCGTCCATGGGCGAGTTCAACTTTTTTGACTTTTCATGATTTCTCCACTTTGCATGCTTTCCTCTTCACTCCTTTGATCCATTCCTAGCCTTTTCAATCTGAAATCACTAACAAATATATCAAGGCATCTTATGGAATCAAAGGTGAATGAAAACCATCAAATTAAGGGTCTAAAAGCATGTTTTCACATCTAGGTACAAATAAGGAGACAATCACAAAACCATGCTATTTCATTGAATACATGTGGGTAAAAGGTGATAAAATCCCTTAAAATCAATACAAGATAAACCGTCAAAATAGGGTTTGTCAATGCGCAACGCTTTTTCCTTCCTTGGGCCATGCTTTAATAGGCACGCTTTCCTTGTTTCTTTCTTTTCTTCACCTACAAGTAATTAAAACAACCAATCAAAGTATCACCAAATTTACAAGGTTTATAATTCATTCAAAAACCAACTAATTCTAGCTTAAACCTCATGATTTAGTGTCAAATAAAGGATGGTTGATTGATTCAACAAAACCATGCAAATCCACTCTAAATCACTTACTTACAATGCAAGAAAGTGCATAAAACCTAATGAAACAAGTGAAAAATGCTTGAAAAGCTAGCATAAGATGACTTGTCATCAAAACCAACTCGGATATGCCTCCAACTTGCTGATGGCTCCATTAAAATCCCATCAAGCATAATTGAGGACATGATTGTCAATGTTGGGCCATTCACCTTTCCCACTGACTTTGTAGTGCTGGAAATGGAGGAGCACAAGAGTGCAACTCTCATTCTAGGAAGACCATTCCTAGCAACTGGATGAATCCTCATTGACATCCAAAAAGGGGAGATAACCCTGAGAGTCAATGAGAATGAGTTTAAGTTGAATGCTATCAAAGCTATGCAGCATCCAGACACATCAAAAGACTGCATGAGCACTGATATTATTGACTCCCTGGTGGAAGAGGTCAATATGACTGAGAGTCTCGAATTAGAGCTAGAGGACATTTTTAAAGATGTTCAGCCTGATCTGGAGGAACCAGAGAAAACAGAAGAACCTCTGAAAACTCCTCAGGAAGAGAAGAAGCCTCCTAAACCCGAGCTCAAACCACTACCACCATCCCTGAAATATGCATTTCTGGGAGAAGATGACACTTTTCCTGTGATCATAAGCTCTACCTTAGAGCCACAGGAAGAGAAAGCACTAATTCAGGTGCTAAGGACACACAAGACAGCTCTTGGGTGGTCCATAAGTGATCTTAAGGGCATCAGCCCAGCCAGATGCATGCACAAGATCCTATTGGAGGATGATGCTAAGCCAGTGGTTCAACCACAGAGGTGGCTAAATCCAGCCATGAAGGAGGTGGTACAAAAAGAGGTCACTAAGTTACTAGAGGCTGGGATTATTTATCCTATTTCTGATAGCCCCTGGGTGAGCCCTATCCAAGTTGTCCCCAAGAAGGGAGGCATGACAGTGGTTCATAATGAAAAGAATGAATTGGTTCCTACAAGAACAGTTACATGGTGGCGTATGTGTATTGACTACAGAAGACTCAATACAGCCACCAGAAAGAATCATTTTTCTTTACCATTCATAGACCAGATGCTAGAGAGACTAGCAGGTCATGAATACTACTACTTTTTGGATGGCTACTCAGGTTACAACCAAATTGCAGTAGATCCTCAGGACTAAGAGAAAATAGCATTCACATGTCCTTCTGGAGTATTTTCCTACAGAAGGATGCCATTTGGTCTGTGCAATGCACCTGCAACCTTTCAGAGGTGCATGCTCTCTATCTTCTCTGATATGGTAGAGAAATTTCTGAAAGTCTTCATGGATGACTTCTTAGTATTCGAAGACTCATTCAGCTCCTGTCTTGACTATCTAGAACTTGTTCTGAAAAGGTGCCAAGAGACTAACCTGGTTTTAAACTGGGAAAAATGTCACTTTATGGTGACTGAAGGAATTGTCCTTGGGCACAAAATTTCAAACAAGGAAATAGAGGTAGATCAAGCTAAGGTAGAGGTAATTGAAAAATTACTACCACATGCCAATGTTAAGGCAATCAGAAGCTTTCTAAGGCATGCAGGATTCTATAGGAGGTTTATAAAGTATTTTTCAAAAATTGTAAAACCTCTGAGCAATCTGCTAGCTGCTGACACACCATTTATCTTTGACACAGAGTGTCTGCAGGCATTTAAAACTCTGAAAGCTAAGCTGGTCACATCACCAGTCATTTCTGCACCAGACTGGACATTACCATTCGAACTAATGTGTGATGCCAGTGACCATGCCATTGGTGCAGTATTGGGACAGAGGCATAACAAGCTTCTGCACGTCATTTACTATGCTAGCCGTGTTCTGAATGACGCACAGAAGAATTACACAACCACAGAAAAAGAGTTGCTTGCAGTGGTTTATGCCATTGACAAGTTCATATCTTATTTAGTGGGATCAAAAGTGATTGTGTACACTGACCATGCTGCTCTAAAATATCTCCTCACAAAGCAGGATTCAAAACCCAGGCTCATAAGATGGGTGTTGCTTCTGTAAGAGTTTGATATAGAAATAAGAGACAGAAATGGGACAGAGAACCAAGTAGCTGATCACCTGTCCCGAATAGAACCAGTAACAGGAGCGTCCCTCCCTCCTACTGAGATCTCTGAAACCTTTCCGGATGAGCAACTCTTTGCCATTCAGGAAGTACCATGGTTTGCAGACATTGCAAACTATAAAGTTGTGAGATTCATACCCAAGGAGTACACTAAGCAGCAAACGAAAAAATTGATTTCTGATGCAAAGTTCTACTTGTGGGATGAACTATCTCTTTAAGAAGTGTGCAGACGGAATGATCCATAGATGTGTGCCTAGAGAAGAGGCACAGAAAATCCTATGGCATTGCCATGGATCACAGTATAGAGGACATTTTGGAGGTGAGCGAACAGCCACCAAGGTTCTCCAATGTGGCTTCTACTGGCCTACCCTCTATAGAGACTCCCGAGAGTTTGTACGTAACTGTGACAGTTGCCAGAGAGCTGGTAATCTGCCTCACGGTTATGCCATGCCTCAGCAAGGGATCTTAGAGATTGAGTTATTTGATGTATGGGGTATTGGCTTTATGGGGCCTTTTCCACCATTATGCTCAAACACTTATATTCTGGTGGCAGTAGACTATGTATCTAAATGGGTAAAGGCAATTGCAACACCCACTAATGATACTAAGACAGTGATGAAGTTCCTCCAGAAGCATATCTTCAGCAGGTTTGGTGTTCCTAGGATACTGATCAGTGATGGAGGCACTCATTTCTGCAATAAACAGCTTGACTCTGCTCTAGTCCGGTATGAAATTAACCATAAAGTGGCAACTCCATATCATCCACAGACAAATGGGCAGGCTAAAGTCTCGAATAGAGAATGATGCGTGGCAGAAGTTAACCAATTAAGAGATTTCAATTAAGAGAACAGCGTTGCACGTATAGCTCTTAACCCACTAAGATCTGCCTCACCAATTTAAAAAGGGTTGTCACAAATTTTAGAAATAAAATACTGGGAGTATGAGTCCTAGGTCGTCTCCCAACGAGTTGCAGGAAAGAGTGCTAATTTATTAATCAGAAAATTTCCAAAAAGTCGAGTTTGATAATGAGTAATTAAAATAGTTGTGAATTAAGGCAATAAAGATAAACTAAGAATAATTATTGATACTCTGAATAAAAGGCCTTGACTGGGGGAATGATTAAATGGAACTTCTATCCTTGTTGGGATCTTCTCAAATGTGGTGTAAAAAGGTTGTTGTTCTCACTCGATTTTCCCTTACTAAATAAGGAAAGGTATGGTGATTGAACTAACGCTTACCCTCAGATCCTAGCCCTCTCCCTTGGTATGCACGAAATTGTAAATCACACTTTTTACAATTCGTACCACTAACCAGCAAGTGCACTGGGTCGTCCAAGTAATACCTTACGTGAGTAAGGGTCGAATCCCACGGAGATTGTCAGCTTGAAGCAAGCTATGGTTATCTTGTAACTCTTAGTCAGGATATCAATTATTAGTTTATAAAAATTTTCAAAAAATTTTAAAAAGTGAAAATAAGGATTTAAAAAAAAATTATTGTTGGGGGTGAGGAGCTCTACTGTGTCTCGATGAATTAATGCAACTATTTCTGTTTTCTATTCAAACATGCTTGTTTCTATCTAAGATATTCATTCGCACTTCAATATGATGAATGTGATGATCCGTGACACTCATCACCATTCTCAACCTATGAACGCGTGCCTGACAACCACCTCCGTTCTACCTTAGATTGAGTGAGTATCTCTTGGGTTCCTGGCTCATGAGTCTGATCCTAAAGATGGTCAAACGATTGATCCAAAGATAAATCACTAAAAGTAGTTTTTATACTAAACTAGTAGCTAGGGTTACATAAGATAAGTAAATGATGTAGAAATCCACTTTCGGCCCACTTGGTGTGTGCTTGGCCTGAGCATTGAGCTTTCATGTGTAGAGACTCTTTTTGGAGTTAAATGCCAGGTTGTAGCCTGTTTCTGGCGTTTAACTCCAGAATAGGGCAGGAAGTTGGCGTTTAACACCAGTTTGCATAGTCTAAATTCGGGCAAAATATGGACTATTATATATTGCTAAAAAGCCATGGATGTATACTGTCCAAAGCAATTGAGAGCGCGCCAATTGGGTTTCTGTAGCTCCAGAAAATCCACTTCGAGTGCAGGGAGGTCAGAATCCAACAACATCTGCAGTCCTTCTTCAGCCTCTGAATAAGATTTTTGCTCAAGACCCTCAATTTCAGCCAGAAATTATCTGAAATCACAGAAAAACACACAAACTTCTAGTAAAGTCCAGAAATGTGATTTTTATTTAAAAACTAATAAAATTATATTAAAAACTAACTAAATCATACTAAAAACTATGTAAAAACAATGCCAAAAAGCGTATAAATTATCCGCTCATCACAACACCAAACTTAAATTGTTGCTTGTCCCCAAGCAATTGAAAATCAAATAGGATAAAAAGAAGAGAATATACTATAAATCCCAAAATATCAATGAAACTTAGCTCCAATCAGATGAGCGGGACTAGTAGCTTTTTGCCTCTAAACAGTTTTGTCATCTCACTTTATCCTTTAAAGTTCAGAATGATTGGCATCTATAGGAACTCAGAATTCAGACAGTGTTATTAATTTTCCTAGTTCAGTATGTTGATTCTTGAACACAGCTACTTTATGAGTCTTGGCCGTGGCCCTAAGAACTTTGTTTTCCAGTATTACCACCGGATACATAAATGCCACAGACACATAATTGGGTGAACCTTTTTAGATTGTGACTCAGCTTTGCTAAAGTTTCTAATTAGAGGTGTCCAGGGTTCTTAAGCACACTCTGTTTTTGCTTTGGACCTCGACTTTAACCGCTCAGTCTCAAGCTTTTCACTTGACACCTTCACACCACAAGCACATGGTTAGGGACAGCTTGGTTTAGGCGCTTAGGCCAGGATTTTATTCCTTTGGGCCCTCCTATCCACTGATGCTCAAAGCCTTGGATCCCTTTTACCCTTGCTTTTTGGTTTTAAGGGCTATTGGCTTTTTCTGCTTGCTATTTTTCTTTTTCTTTCTTTTTTTTGCCTTCTTTTTTTTTTTTCGCAAGCTTTTCTCTATTCACTGCTTTTTCTTGCTTCAAGAATCATTTTTATGATTTTTCAGATCATCAAATAACATTTCTCCTTTTTCATCATTCTTTCAAGAGCCAACAATTTTAACATTCATAAACAACAAATTCAAAAGACATATGCACTGTTCAAGCATTCATTCAGAAAACAAAAAGTATTGTCACCACATCAAAATAATTAAACTAGTTTCAAGGATGAATTCGAAATCATGTACTTCTTGTTCTTTTGTGATTAAAAGCATTTTTTTTAAGAGAGGTGATGGATTCATAGGACATTCATAGCTTTAAGACATAGCCACTTAAACACTAATGATCATATGGTAAAGACACAAACATAAATAAAACATAAGGCTCAAGAACCGAAAAACAGAAAAATAAGAACAAGGAGATTAAGGAACGGGTCCACCTTAGTGAGGGTGGCATCTTCCTCTTCTTGAAGAACCAATGGTGCTCTTGAGCTCCTCTATATCTCTTCCTTGTCTTTGTTGCTCCTCCCTCATAGCTCTTTGATCTTCTCTAATCTCATGGAGAATGATGGAGTGCTCTTGGTGTTCCATCCTTAGTTGTCCCATGTTGGAACTTAATTCTCCTAGGGGGGTGTTGATTTGCTCCCAATAGTTTTGTGGAGGGAAGTGCATCCCTTGAGGCATCTCAGGGATTTCATGATAAGGAATTTCCTCATGCTCTTGTTGAGGTCCATGATCTCTTATTTGCTCCATCCTTTTCTTAGTGATGGGCTTGTCCTCATCAATGAGGATGTCTCCCTCTATGTCAATTCCAGCCGAATTGCAGAGGTGGAAAATAAGGTGAGGAAAGGCTAACCTTGCCAAAGTGGAGGACTTGTCAGCCACCTTGTAGAGTTCTTGAGGTATAATCTCATGAACTTCCACTTCCTCCCCAATCATGATACTATGGATCATGATGGCCCGGTCTACAGTAACTTCAGACCGATTGCTAGTAGGAATAATTGAGTGTTGGATGAACTCCAACCATCCTCTAGCTACAGGCTTAAGGTCCGGTCTTCTCAATTGAACCGGCTTGCTTCTTGAGTCAACTTTCCATTGAGCTCCTTCCACACATATGTCCATGAGAACTTGGTCCAACCTTTGATCAAAGTTGACTCTTTTAGTGTAGGGGCGTGCATTTTCTTGCATCATTGGCAAGTTGAACGCCAACCTTACGTTTTCCAGACTGAAATCTAAGTATTTCCCTCGAACCATTGTAAGCCAGTTCTTTGGGTTTGGGTTCATACTTTGATCATGGTTCCTAGTGATCCATGCGTTTGCATAGAACTCTTGAACCATTAAGATTCTGACTTGTTGAATAGGATTAGAGAGAACTTCCCATCCTCTTCTTCTAATCTCTTGTCAGATCTCTGGATACTCGCTCTTTTTGAGCTTAAAAGGGACCTCAGGGATCACCTTCTTCTTGGCTACAACTTCATAGAAGTGGTCTTGATGGACCTTTGAGATGAAACTCTCCATCTTCCATGACTCAGAGGTGGAAGCAATTGCCTTCTCTTTCCTCTTTCTTGAGGTTTCTCTGGCCTTAGGTGCCATTGATGGTTATGGAAAAACAAAAAGCAATGCTTTTACCACACCAAACTTAAAAGGCTTGCTCGTCTTCGAGCAAAAGAAGAAAGAAAGTAGTAGAAGAAGAAGAAAATGGAGTAGATGGAGTGAGAGAGTGTATTCGGCCAAGGGGGAGAAGTAGTGGTTGTGATGTGTGAAAATGGAGTAGTGTTAAGGGGTTTATATAGGGGTGAGGGAAGGTTAGGTTTCGGCCATTAGGGTTGGGTTTGGGAGGGAAAGGAATTTGAATTTGGAGGTAGGTGGGGTTTATGGGGAAGAGGTAATAAGGTGATTGGTGAAGGGTATTTGGGGAAGAGGTAATAAGGTGATTGGTGAAGGGTATTTGGGGAAGAGTGTTATGAGAAGGTATGAAGAGGAGAGAAGAAGAGGTGTTGTAGGTGGGGATCCTGTAGGGTCCACAGATCCTGAGGGGTCAAGAACTTAGCATCCCTGCTCCAAGTAGGCGTGCAAAACGCCCTTAGAATGCATGTCTGGCGTTAAACGCCAGCTTGCTGCTTGTTTCTGGCGTTTAACGCCAATTCCATGCTCTGTTCTGGCGTTAAACGCCAGTCTGGTGCTTGTTTCTGGCATTTAACGCCAGCTTGATGCTTCTTTCTGGCGTTAAATGCCAGTTTGATGCTTCTTACTGGCATTTAAACGCCAGTAAGCTCTTCCTTCAGGGTGAGCTATTTTTACTGCTGTTTTTCATTCCGTTTTTGATTTTTTAGTAGTTTTTGTGACTTCACATGATCATCAACCTAAAGAAAACATAAAATACCAATGGAAAATAAATAGATATAATTAAATAACATTGGGTTGCCTCCCAACAAGCACTTCTTTAATGTTAATAGCTTGACAGTGAGCTCTCATGGAGCCTCACAGAAAATCAGAGCAATGTTGGGGCCTCTTAACACCAAACTTAGAGTTTGGTTGTGGCCTCTCAACACCAAACTTAGAGTTTGGTTGTGGCCTCCCAACACCAAACTTAGAGTTTGAGTGTGGGGGTTTTGTTTGACTCTGTATTGAGAGAAACTTTTCATGCTTCCTCTTCATGGTTACAGAAGGAGAACCTTGAGTCTTAAATACAAGGTAGTCCTCTTTAACTGAAGGACCAATTCTCCTCTGTCAACATCAATCACAGCTTTTGCTGTGGCTAGGAAGGGTCTGTCAAAGATGATGGATTCATCCTCATCCTTTCCAGTGTCTAGGATTATGAAATCAGCAGGGATGTAAAGGCCATCAACCCTTACTAACACGTCCTCTACTAGTCTATAAGCCTGTTTCATTGATTTGTCTGCCATCTCTATTGAGATTCTTGCAGCTTGTACCTCAAAGATTCCCAGTTTCTCCATTACAGAAAGTGGCATGAGGTTTATCCTTGACCCAAGGTCACACAGAGCTTTCTCAAAGGTCATGGTGCCTATGGTACAAGGTATGAAGAACTTTCCGGGATCCGGTTTCATCTGAGGCAATGTCTGCCTCATTAGTGCACTCAGTTCATTGGTGAGCAAGGGGGGTTCATCCTGCCAAATCTCATTACCAAATAAACTAGTATTCAACTTCATGATTGCTCCTAGATACTTAGCAACTTGCTCTGTAATGGTGTCTTCATCCTCTTCAGAGGAAGAGTATTCATCAGAGCTCATGAATGGCAGAAGGAGGTCCAATGGAATCTCTAGGGTATCTGTATGAGCCTCAGATTCCTTTGGTTCCTCAAAAGGGAACTCCTTTCTGTCCAGAGGACATCCCAAGAGGTCTTCTTCACTGGGATTCACGTCGTCCTCCTCCTCTGGGCATTCGGCCACACCAAGTAAGGTTATGGCCTTGCACTCTCTCTTGGGATTTTCTTCTATATTGCTTGGGAGAGTACTGGGAGGATTTTCAGTAATCTTCTTACTCAGCTGACCCACCTGTGCCTCCAAATTTCTAATGGAAGACCTTGTTTCATTCATAAAACTTAGTGTGGTCTTGGATAGATCAGAAACTATGGTTTCCAGGCCAGAATGGCTCTGTTCAGAATTATCTGTCTGTTGCTGAGAAGATGATGGAAAAGGCTTGCTATTGCTAAACCTATTTCTTCCACCATTATTATTGAAGCCTTGTTGAGGCTTCTGTTGATCCTTCCATGAGAGATTAGGATGTTTTCTTCATGAAGGATTATAGGTGTTTCCATAGGGTTCTCCCATATAATTCACCTCTGCTATTGCAGGGTTCTCAGGATTATAAGCTTCTTCTTCAGAAGATGCCTCTTTAGTACTGTTGGATGCAGCTTGCAATCCATTCAGACTCTGAGAAATCATATTGACTTGCTGAGTCAATATTTTCTTCTGAGCCAATATGGCATTCAGAGTATCAATTTCAAGAACTCCCTTCTTCTGAGGCGTCCCATTGTTCACTGGATTCCTCTCAGATGTGTACATGAATTGGTTATTTGCAACCATTTTAATGAGTTCTTGAGCTTCTGCAGGGGTTTTCACGTGAAGAGATCCTCCTGCGGAATGGTCCAATGACATTTTTGACAACTCAGACAGACCATCATAGAATATACTTATGATGCTCCATTCTGGAAGCATGTCAGTAGGATACCTTTTGATCAGTTGCTTATATCTTTCCCAAGCTTCATAGAGGGACTCTCCTTCCTTCTGTCTGAAGGTTTGGATTTCCACTCTAAGCTTGCTCATCTTTTGAGGTGGAAAGAATTTGGCCAGGAAAGCACTGACTAGCTTATCCCAAGAGTTCAGGCTATCCTTAGGTTGTGAATCCAACCATGTTCTAGCTCTGTCTCTTACAGCAAAAGGGAAAAGCATAAGCCTGTAGACCTCGGGATCAACTTTATTGGTCTTGACAGTGTCACAGATTTACAAGAATTTAGCTAAAAACTGATGAGGATCTTCCATTGGAAGTCCATGAAGCTTGCAATTCTGCTGCATTAGAGAAACTAATTGAGGCTTACGCTCAAAGTTGTTTGCTCCAATTGCAGAAAGTGAGATGCTTCTTCCATAGAAGTTAGAAGAAGGTGTAATAAAGTCACCAAGCATCTTCCTTGCATCTCCTCCATTGTTATTATTTTCGGCCATGTCTCCTTCTTTTTCGAAAAATTCTGTCAGGTCCTCTCCAGAGAGTTGTGCCTTAGCTTCCCTTAGCTTTCTCTTCAGAGTCCTTTCAGGTTCAGGGTCAGCTTCAATAAGAATGTTCTTATCCTTGCTCCTGCTCATATGAAAAAGAAGAGAACAGAAAAGAATAAGAATCCTCTATGTCACAGTATAGAGATTCCCTTTTGTAAGTAGAAGAAGAGAAGAATAGAAGAAGGGGAAGAGGAAAATTCGAACACAGAGAAGAAGATGGGGTTCAAATTTTTTAGTAGGAGAGGAGTGTTAGTAAATAAATAAATAAATAGAAGGAGATGAGAGAGAGAAGAATTCGAAAATTAAATAAAATAAAAGGAAAATATTTTTATTTTTATTTTAAAATGTAGTTAGAATTCGAAAATCAAAAAGAGATACAAAATAAATTTTGAAAATCAAATAAACTACTTAATTAAAAAGTTTTTTTTTTAAAAAAAATGGTTAGTGATTTTCGAAAATTGGAGAGAGAGAAGTAGTTAGGTGGTTTTGAAAAAGATAAGAATTTTAAAATTAAACAAAAAGTCAAGTGGTTAATCAAAAAAGATTTGAAAATCAAATTTTGAAAAGATAAGAAGTTAGAAAAAGATTTTGAAATTAAGTTTTGAAAAAGATATGATTGAAAGATATGATTGAAAATATAATTTGAAAAAGATTTGAAAAGGAAATTAAAAAGATTTGATTTTGAAAATTAAAGTTGATTACTTGACTAACAAGAAACAAAAAGATATGATTTTAAAATTTAAAGATTGAACCTTTCTTAATAGGCAAGTAACAATTCTTAAAATTTTTGAATCAATCACATTAATTGTTAGCAAAGATTTTGAAATTATGAAATAAAATTAAGAAAAATATTTTGAAAATCATTTTAAAATTTTCGAAAATCATAAAGGAAAAATGAAAAAGATTGGATTTTTGAAAAAGATTTGATTTTTGAAAATGATTTGAAAAAGATAGAATTTTTAAATTGAAAATTTGATTTGACTCATAAAAAACAACAAAATTTTGAAAAATTTTTGAAAAATTCAACTCAAATTTTTGAAATTTATGAGAAGAAAAAGGGAAAGATATTTTTTTGATTTTTGAATTTTTAATGAAGAAAGAGAAAAATAGCAAAAAGATTCAAAACATAAAAATTATGAATCAAAACACACAATGCATGCAAGAACACTTTGAATGTCAAGATGAACACCAAGAACACCTTGAATGTCAAGATGAACATCAAGAACATGTTTTCGAAAATATTTTGACGAAAAAAAAGACATGCAAGACACCAAACTTAGAAATTTTCAATGTTTAGACACTAACAAATTGAAAATGCATATGAAAAACAAGAAAAGACATAAAACATAAGATTGCAAAGATCAAACAAAGAAGATCATCAAGAACAACTTGAAGATCATGAAGAACACATGCATGAGTTTTTGAAATTTTAAAGAAAAATTAAAAGCATGCAATTGACACCAAACTTACAATTTGACACTAGACTCAAACAAGAAATACAAAATTATTTTTGGTTTTATGATTTTATAAAATTTTTTGGATTTTTCAAAAATTATTTTGAAAAAGAAAAATAAGGATTTCAAAATTTTTAGTAGAAATTCCAGGAATCTTGCAATGTTAGTCTAAAACTCCGGTCCAGGAATTAGACATGGCTTACTAGCCAGCCAAGCTTTCAGTGAAAGCTCCGGTCCAAAATACTAGACATGGCCAATGGCCAGCCAAGCTTTAGCAGAACATTACATACAACAGCTACTTTGCTGAGAAAGACAAAGAAGCTCTTTTCATGATAAGTGGAAGTCTCGGTCCAAAAAAAATTAGACATGGCTTAACAGCCAGCCAGGCTTCAACAGATCATGATGAAACTCTAGAATTCATTCTTAAAAATTCTGAGGAACATAGAATAAATTTAAATCTTTTTTTTTTTTGAAATTTTTTTCGAAAATAAGAAGAATAAAAGAAAAAAGTTTAAAATTTAAAATAAAATTACCTAATCTGAGCAAGAAGATGAACCGTTAGTTGTCCAAACTCGAACAATCCCCGTCAACGGCGCCAAAAACTTGGTGCACAAAATCGTTATTGTTCATTCCTTGGTAACGGTGCCAAAAACTTAATACGCACGTTCATAATCTTAGTTCTTTTTCACAACTTTGCACAACTAACCAGCAAGTGCACTGGGTCGTCCAAGTAATAAACCTTACGTGAGTAAGGGTCGATCCCACGAAGATTGTCGGCTTGAAGCAAGCTATTTTCATCTTGCAAATCTCAGTCAGGCGGATTCAAATGGTTATGGAGATTTGATAATTAAAATATAATTAATATATAAAATAGGATGGAAATACTTATGTAATTCGTTAGTGAGAATTTCAGGTATGGAGTTGCTTTTGTTCCTTCTGACCCTCTGCTTTCCTACTGCTTTCATCCAATCATTCATACTCCTTTCCATGGCAAACTGTATGTTGGGCATCACCGTTGTCAATGACTACATCCCGTCCTCTCAGTGAAAATGGTCCAAATGCGCTGTCACCACATGGCTAATCATCTGTCGGTTCTCGATCATGCTGGAATAGGATCCAGTAATGCTTTTGTGTCTGTCACTACGCCCAGCACTTGCGAGTTTGAAGCTCGTCACAACCATCCCTTCCCAGATCCTACTCGGAATACCACAGACAAGGTTTAGACTTTCTGGATCTCAAGAATGGCTGCCAATAATTCTAGCCTATACCACGAATACTCTGATCGTAAATTAGGAGGCTTAGAGATATGCATTCAAGCTTGCTTTCATGTAGAACGGAAGTGTTTGTCAGGCACGCGTTCATAAGTGAGAATGGTGATGAGCGTCACATAATCATCACATTCATCATGTTCTTGTGTGCGAATGAATATCTTAGAGAAGAAATAGGCTTGAGTTGAATAGAAAAATAATAGTACTTTTCATTAATTCATGAGGAACAGTAGAGCTCCACACCTTAATCTATGGTGTGTAGAAACTCTACCGTTGAAAATACATAAGTGATGAAGGTTCAGGCATGGCCATGAGGCCAGACTCCTAAACACATACAATGATCTAAAGATGGTCAAAAGATTGATCTAAAGATAAATCACTAAAAGTAGTTTTTATACTAAACTAGTAGCTAGGGTTACATAAGATAAGTAAATGATGTAGAAATCTACTTCCGGGCCCACTTGGTGTGTGCTTGGACTGAGCATTGAGCTTTCATGTGTAGATACTCTTTTTGGAGTTAAACGCCAGGTTGTAGCCTGGTTCTGGCGTTTAACTCTGATTTCCAACCTGTTTTTGGTGTTTAACTCTAGAATAGGGCAGGAAGTTGGCGTTTAACGCCAGTTTGCGTCGTCTAAACTCGTGCAAAGTATGAACTATTACATATTTCTGAAAAGCCCTGGATGTCTACTTTCCAACACAATAGAGAGCGCACCAATTGGGTTTCTGTAGCTCCAGAAAATCCACTTCGAGTGCAGGGAGGTCAGAATCCAACAGCATCTGGAGTCCTTCTTCAGCCTCTGAATCAGATTTTTGCTCAAGTCCCTCAATTTCAGCTAGAAATTACCTGAAATCACAGAAAAACACACAAACTCCTAGTAAAGTCCAAAAATGTGATTTTTATTTAAAAACTAATAAAATTATATTAAAAACTAACTAAATCATACTAAAAGCTATGTCAAAACAATGCCAAAAAGCATATAAATTATCCGCTCATCAGAGGTCTAGTGTTAGTAAGTATGAAGTTAGCTAACAACGTCCAGTTTAACCAAGCGCTTGAGAATTCCAACTCAAGTATCACCTCTTAATTGAATAGAGTCAATGAGTAACTAATTAAAAATAAAGGAATGAGGAAACAAACTAAAGTAATGTCTTCAATGGAGGTAATGACTTTCAGCATCCAAAAATCCAAGAAAAAGCATAAACTATCAATGTAATGCAACTCTAAAAACTCAGATATGAAACTAAGTGTAATCCTAATGTGATGAATCTCAATGTGTGTGGATGCCTATTGAGTCTCTGCATGTTCCCTAGGTTTAGTCTGTGTTTCTAAGCCAAGAACTGGGTCAAAAAGCGGCCCGAAATTGCCCCCAGCGTATTATGTTTTTTTGCAGATCGCGCAGGTCACGTGATACAAGGATTTACACTGGTTCAAAATTCCACAAAATAATTCCGTTGTTAGTATAGTCTAAACCAATAGTCAATCCTCAAATCAAATTAAATTTTTGGTTGTCACAAATAACAAACCGCAATAAAAATTAATCGGAGTATTTGGACTCCGGGTCGTCTCACGAAGAATTGCAATGAAGTGTATGCTTATTGGCTATGAAGGGGTAAGGGGGTTTTTGATTGATAAGAGGGGCACTAAAATAAATGACAAGAAAAGTAAATTAAGCAAGTAATTAAAGAGGACAAGTAAATAAGAGAAAGCAAATAATAAAGAGAGAGACATTCATGGTAAGGATTGAGATCATAGGCTTTCTATCCTAGTCATGCATAGATCAATTCGCCTTATTTAGTCAAACCCAACAAACGGAAGAAGGTATCATGTCATCTTCAAATAGGGAGAATGTCAAACAAGACTAATTAATCATGTCACAAATATAAACAAGAATTTATCTTATTACATCATCTCCAACATTGGAAGAAGGCATCATATTATCTTCCATGAGAGAAAGTCTAATAAGACTAGCTAATCTCAATCCAAAAGTTCTAATTAACTTACTAATTAAATTAGCAAAAGATTAGCGTCAATGAAAACAATATTAGCTAACAACTCTAGATCACCAACATGAGTTGGATTTTCATGACTCAAGATTGCCTAATTAGTCTTTCCAAACCAAGAATGCTCAAGATCTACCCTAAAACCCAACCAAGCATTTTGTCAAACACTTGGTGGGTACAAATGGAAAGCATGGTAAATGAGCAAAAATAGTAAAATCTACCAACTACAAATTGCAAGGAAACAAGATCAATAACTCAAATCAACAATAAAGAAACATCAAACATTAAATTAACATTACAAATCATGAGAATGAAAGGGTAGAAGTAAGAAATCATAAAAGAAACAAGATGAAAACATGTAATTAAACCTAGATCTAAGATGAAAATTAACCTAACCTAATTCTAGAGAGAAGAGGGAGTTTCTCTCTCTAGAAACTAACCTACATGATGCTAATGCTACAAACAATTGCTCCCCCCTTGCCCAAGCTTGAATTTTGCATGAAATAGCATCAGAAATGAGTTGGGGGCGATTTCACCTTAGTGGGCCACGAGCAGCATCGGCGCGCATGCGTACATGGCACGTGCGCACCCCTATACGCGAAGCAACATATAACAAATTTTATATTATTTCGAAGCCCCAGATGTTAGCTTTCCAACGCAACTGAAACTGCCTCATTTGGACCTCTGTAGCTCAAGTTATGGTCGATTAAGTGTCAGAAGGTCAGGCTTGACAGCTTTACGGTTCCTTCATTTCTTCATGAGTTCTCCTACTTTGCATGCTTTTCTCCTCACTTCTTCCATCCAATACTTGCCTTATGGACCTGAAATCACTCAAAAAACATATCAAGACATCGAATGGAATTAAAATGAGTTAAATTTAGCTATTTTAAGGCCTAAAAAGCATGTTTTCACATTTAAGCACAAATCAAGGGAGAATTGCAAAACCATGCTATTTCATTGAATAAATGTGAGAAAAGGTGATAAAATCCCCCAAACACGCGTACGCGTCGTCCACGCGTTCGCGTCAGTCAGCGATTTTCCTTGTCACGCGTTCGCGTGGTTCACGCGTTTGCATCAGGCACGCATCCGTGTCGCTGCGAATTCTTCACTTCGCGCGTTCGCGTGGGCCATGCGCTCGCGTCATTGCTCGCTGGTCATCTCCTTAGTTTCTTGTGTTCCTTCCATTTTTGCAAGCCTCCTCTCCAATTTTCAAGCCATTCATGCCCTATGAAGCCTGAAACACTTAACACACAAATCACAACATCGAATGGGATAAAGGAGAATTAAAATATATAATTAAAAGTCTCTAGAAAGCAAGTTTTCAACCATGGAGTAATTTTGGGAAGGAATTGTAAATACATTCTTATCATATGAATAAATGGGTAAAGATTTGATAAATCCACACAATTAAATACAATATAAATCATAAAATAATGGTTTATCAACCTCCCCACACTTAAACATCAACATGTCCTTATGCTTAGTTGAAGGAGATAGAGTGAATGAGTAGGGACATGTAGAACTCATGCAATGCAATGCAATCTTTATATATATGTAAATGCAACTATATGCTTCTTGTCTACTTGGTTAAAAGTAAATAAGTTCTTCAAGACAATTGTAAATTAGATTTCACTAACTCAATTCATATAGTAAATACAGGTAACATTGTAAGAAGACAGCTCATGAAAGCAGGGAACATAGAATTAAGCACTAAACCCTCACTGATGGTGTATGTGCACTCTAGTCTCTCAAGTGTATAGGGTAATCACTCTACTCTTTTCTAATCATGCTTTCTAAAATTTGTTCTTCACCTAACCAATCAACAATATTTAATATACCAATGCAAACATCATGAGATCTTTTCAAGGTTGTAATAGGGCTAAGGTAAGGGTAAGGGTATATGTATATGGCTAAGTGAGCTTTATAAATTGAATCTTTAATTAACCTAAGCTTTCACCTAACATACATACACTCTATATAACTCTAGAATCATGCCTAGCTACCCATAGTCTTCACTTTTGCATTACATACTCATGCATCAACTTTCTTTAATTTTATCACATATGCATTGATTTTTCATTAACTTAACATTGGGGTAATTTTGTCCCCTTATTTATTTACTTATTTATTGAAATTTTTTTAAAGTAAAAGTAAACATAACATTATCAATGCACATGGATTTTTAATTTTTCTAGTCTCACATGAGTAGGTACCCAAATTCCCATTATTTTATCGTGACACATTCCCTTATTATCCCTTGTTCCCACAATTTTCCCATACTCAATTAACACACCATTACTATCGTAAGCTAACCAAAGATTCAATTGGAAAATTTAATTGTTTTTCCGCTTAAGGCTAGTAATGTGGTAAAATATAGAACAAATGGGATAAAAAGGCTCAAAGTGGCTGACAAAGGTAATTTAAAGGGTAGGCTTGTTTGGGATAAGTGAGCTAAACAAATAATGGCCTCAATCATACGCATGCATATAACATATTAAACATTGGACATATAGGATGAAACAAAATAAGATTACAATCATAGAGAAGCAAACACACAAGAATAAAATATTTATGGTTAAATAATGTAACCATGTAATTAAGCTCAAATCTCACAGGTTGTGTGTTCTTAGCTTTTCAAACTATGTTCCAAATACAACTTCAAACAATTTTAACATGAAAGTTTTGATTTAAATTAGTAAAATTTTTCAGAAAATAAGGTCTTAGAAGAAACTCATTATTTTCAATCAAGTAGAACATGCATGTGAATAATCTATTTCTATGCAATCTATCCTATTCTACAAAAGAAAAATTAACTAAATATCCTATTTTACTGGTGTTTAAGGAAAAGAAGTTACCTCCGGAAGTCAGGTACTGACCGACCTCCCCACACTTAAGGCTTTGCACCGTCCTCGGTGCCATCTGTCAAGAATAGAAGGGGGCTGATAGCAGCATCTCCACCATCGGGATCGTCATGGCTCCCTGTGCTGGTAAATGAAGTGGAATCTGAGGTGTCTAGGTCTTTGTAGTTTCCCAAAAGTAGCTCCTTGAGGTATGTGAATTGGCGCTTGTTACGGCACTCTCTTAGCTTTGCTTTGTGTTCCTGTCGATCCAACCTTTCACGTATCTGATGGAGCAGTTGGTTTGTTGTAGGTGCTTGTGGTGTTGAAGGAGGAATGTCTTCAGCCAGTTCTGTAGGCTGACTTGTAGTGGCTGCTGATGGTCTGATATATTTCCCGTTAGGGACATACTAATCATCCTGTGGAAGAAAGGCTTTGGTGTCCCCAGCTCTGTAGGAGACTCCGGCTGCCGAGATGAGATCTGAAACCAAGGCGGGAAAAGGTAGGTTGCCCGCAATTTGTACGTGTCCCATTGCATTCCGCATGTGTCTTGGTAGGTTTAGGTGCTGGTCTGTAAGGATACACCAGAGTAAAACGCCATGTCTACAGTGAAGGAGGACTCGTGAGTGCTCGGAAAGACATAATGGGACATGATATGTGCCCATACTAGAGCCTCCAAGGTAAGTGCGGAAGCCGATATCCCTTTTGGTCGGGATCGATGGTATCCGTAGATCCAGCTGCTGCCAGGTTGTGCTATAACTCTGAGAACGGTGTCCCAGTCAAATTGGTATGTCTGGCGCTTGAGTGAGGCTTCTTGGAATGCGTCCAATCCTTCGGGAGCAGGGGGAAGATCTAAAGATTGTTGAATGGCCTCTTCAGTTATGGGACTTGCTTCTGACGGACATAGACTGAGTGCATGGTTGGCACGTGAAAGTTGGAGTAGAATTCTACTACCCATGAGAGATTAACTTGCCATGACTATTTCCATAGGAATCCCCATTGTCTTCGTTCAATTTACGGCTCAACAAATTCAGCAATGCAGGTTGGAAGGATGAGAAGGTATTCATTGTTGTAATTCCTCTCTGCCAGGATAGGGAACATCTGCTCACAGTAGCGGTTAGGAAACCGCGTAGTGTTCTTTGCTGGAAAGGCTTTTTCTTTTTCATCGACCTTGATGATCCTCTTAATTCTTTTTGTTGAGGGCTTTACTGCTGTTGAAGATGGCTCAGCCACTAATGCTCTTTTTGTTCCTCTCCTTGCTGGTGGTTTGGAAATAGCTTTCTCTTTTCCTTTCTTGGTGGCCATCCTGAAAAAGGAAAGAGAAAGTAATGTGTGAAGTGAAGGGTTCGAGCAAGGGAGCGAATATTATGAGTGGTAATCAATGCATGGTAAAGAGGGATATTGTTAACACATGGTCTAGACTACATGTGAGAAGTTCATCAAAGGTAAGATAGTAAATGCATGTGATGGCAATTAAATGCAAGATGTTTATTGGCATGCCGACAAAGGCATGAGTAGCATAGATCAAGCATTCAATGTCCAAGTTAGATTACCACATCATTCAAACTAACAATCTGTTTGTAAGGACAATTATATTTTAATCAATAAAATATAAAAGGGGTTTTGTGAAAAGCAGGCTTTAAAGTAATGGAATAGAATAAATTAAAATAATGTGCAATGCCATACGGGCTTTTTCACAAACACTTGGTATGCATGATGAAAATGTTGTTGAAAGTAGGAAAGTTGAACATGCATGCAACCCTTATGAAAAGTAATATATAATTGTCAAACAAATCCATGGTAATCCACAAGCAAAATATGGAAAATAAAGACTGAAATAAATTTTCAACATCAATAAAAAGGGATAAAAAGAAAGAAAAATAAGGGAAAATATAGATAATGAAGGTGAAAAGAAAAATTTAAAACATAAATAAAATTGATAAGGGAAAGTAAAAAGTAAAGAAAGAAAGAAAAGAACCTTGATGATGGGTGTGAAAAATAAGGAAGGAGAAGGTAAAAAGTGAGAATGAGTAGAGAAAGAAGAAGGGGGAAGAAAGAAATAACAAAGGAAAAGAAAAATTAGGATTTGGGGAAGAAAAGAGAAAATATTTTAGCTGATCTGAATATTATGTGCGCTGCATGCAACGCGGACGCGTGGGTCACGCGGTCGCGTGACTTGAATTATGCGAATGGCGCGAGAGCAGCCGCGCGCTCTGTTTCAAACTCTTTTTGCCAAATTTTTAAGGGGACGCGATCGCGTGGTTGACGCGATCGCGTGAATGGTGATGTTTTGAAATGACGCGACCGCATGGGGCACGCGGTCGCATGATGTAGCTGGTGCTTCTAGCATCAGTCCAGCCCAGCTCCATCGCAACATGCTACCATACACCTATTTACATCAATTTTACATGGTCACGCATTCGCGTGGGTGACGTGATGCGCATAAACTAGTTATGCTACGATTTAGGAAATTGCACGATCGGCAAAATTCCTTCCGGCAAGTGCACCGGTTATCGTCAAGTAAAAACTCACAATAGAGTGAGGTCGAATCCCACAAGGATTGGTTGAGTGAGCAATTCGGATTAGAAGTGTGTTCTAGTTGAGCGGAATCAAGATTTAGATGAGAATTGCGGAATGTAAAATTGGCGGGAAAAGTAAATGACAAGAAATCAAAATGGCGGAATCTTAAATGGCATGAATTAAAGAGCAGAAACTAAATTGCTGAAATTAAAAGGGATGGGGGTGATTGCATGAATTTAATTGCAGAATGTAAAGAGAAGTGGAAATCAGAAATGGGGAATTCATTGGGTTATAGGAGATATTGAGATCTCCGAATCAAAACATGTTTATCTCTTCCTCAACCAATGCGTTCATTGAATTTTGCTTGGCAATCTTATATGATTGGATCCCAATCCCTTGGCTCACCAATTCTCTCTAAAAACAAACAAATTCCCAATCCCTTGGTTTAAATGTTCATAAGAAGAGATGATGCTTGATCACTGATTATACCACACAATTTCATGAACCACAATTTGGTAGGATTACATGTCACAATATCCATCCAAACCCCAATCCAATTCACTGTGAGAAAGCTTCTCTAGCATGAATCCTCCATTCCTTTCCCAAGGTTCCGAAGGATTCCAATTATGGGTAGTTTCTTTCCCAAGACAACGACCCAATGGAATTAGATCGAGAAGCTTTCTAACAAAATTCAAGAGAAAAGATTGAAGAAGAAGATAAACTATTATTGATTCATTGAATTACAATAGAGCTCCCTAACCCAATGAAAGGGGGTTTAGTGAGTCATAGCTCTGAATTCAATTACAAAGATATGAAAACTAGCTAAAAGTGAAGGTAAAAATCCCCCCTAACTTAAATTCTATCCTATTTATACACTTTCTATATTGAGCTTCTGTTGTGTTTCTTGGGCTTTGAGGCCTCTCCCTGCTTTCCTTTTGCCTTGGGTTTATGATCCATAATCTTGATGAGGCTGTTGATCCAAATTCTGTAACATTCATTGAGCCAACTTAGTGATAATCAAATAATGACACATGACTCAATAAATTGAGATTTCAAACTCATCAATCCTTCAGGCCCAATCCCATAAACCATGATATTCAATTGGGTTTCATACCAGAGTAAGTTTAAGTTAATGTTTGTGCTCAAAGACTAACTTAAACCGCACTATTTTTGGCCCAGAAACCTTTTCCAAGAGTGGCGTTTAAGTTGCAGTTTAAGCTTAAACTGCAGCTTAAACGCCAGACACTTCCAGTGAGGCCTTTTGTAGAAGCTCGTTTAAGCTTCAGTTTAAGGTTAAACTGAAGCTTAAACGTGGAAATGGAAGAAGGCAGCCCTGGAGAGTCATGTAGTCGAACACGTTTAAGCTTCAGTTTAAGGTTAAACTGAAGCTTAAACGTGGAGATAGGAAGGGCAGCCCTGGAGGTCGAACACGTTTAACCTCCAGTTTAAGGTTAAACTGGAGGTTAAACGTGGAAATGGAAGGAGGCATCTTGGAGGTCGAACACGTTTAACCTCCAGTTTAAGGTTAAACTGGAGGTTAAACGTGGAAGCTTAGAAGGGTAGCCCTGGAGGTGTCGAGCACGTTTAAGCTCCAGTTTAAGGTTAAACTGGAGCTTAAACGTGGAAATGGAGAAAGCAACCCTGGAGGAGAAAACTTGGTCGAACACGTTTAAGCTCCAGTTTAAGGTCAAACTGGAGCTTAAACGTGGAAATGGCTCCCTGGTGCACTTCCCATTTCTGGCGTTTAACCTCCAGTTTAAGGTTAAACTGGAGGTTAAACGTGGAACTCCTTCCTGAGTGGCATTCTCATTCTGGCGTTTAACCTCCAGTTTAAGGTTAAACTGGAGGTTAAACGTGGAATGCTTCTTTGGTGAGACTTTCATTCTGGCGTTTAACCTCCAGTTTAAGGTTAAACTGGAGGTTAAACTTCAATTCCAGCATTTCTTAGCCTTCATGATTCTGGCGTTTAAGCTCCAGTTTAGGCTTAAACTGGAACTTAAACTCCACATGTGATATTCAAGCTTCCTTTATTGATTTTGTTGCTTCCTTGCTTAGCCTCTTCTTCCCTGAAATCATCCAAACAAATGCATCAAAGTCTTGCAAAATTTCATGAGAAATCTTCCATTCATAGCATTCAAGTAATATAACTAAAACTCATGGAATTTGCATCAAAATCATATTGTTTGGATGGTTCATTGCTTTGTTATTCTTTTAACCATTCTTGGTTACTTTAAGCTCAAGAAAATGCATAAAACCACTAAAACTAACAGAAAAATACTAGTGAAACTAGCCTAAGATGCCTTGGCATCACAACACCAAACTTAATACTTGCTTGTCCCTAAGCAAGTCCTGAGTTATTTAAGAAGAAAGTATGAAACAGAAAGCAATTACATTGGCTATATTAGCAAGCATTTGAAGTTCCTCAGAAGGGTTTTATGCAGAAAGTTGCAGCATCACTTTTTTCATTCTTATCAGGTAAGATTATCACTTTTTCATTGCATCCATCAAACACTGCTATGGCCTCTTGTTATTCTTATGTCCTTGGCACTTTTCTCTTCTTTGTTTTTCTTTTCTTTTTCTTAGAGCTTCTTTTGCTCCTTGTTTGCTTAGTGTCATGTGTTGCACAAGCCTTTGGCATTTTCTTTTTCTTATCAGTGCACTACACATATCCACTTTAGGCATTTTAGTTCACATTTCTTCTTGAGACATTGGTGCCCAGCACCTCTTTGTGTGACTAAATGTTTTGTATTTAGGTTGCTCTTGATAATGGACTTTTGGTTGATAATCCCGGGTTAGTTAACCCAAGTTACCAAGTGTTGAAACACTCCTCAGAACCTATTCATCCAAGCATATCCTTAATACATAAACACCACAGGCATTTGTCTCAGAAGTTCAAACCATTGGTACCTAGCTTATTTTCTCAATTTTTTTGCTTTTTGGTTGCCCTTTTTCAGTGGCTTTTTCTTCTTCTTTTTCTTTCTTTTTCATGGCCAAAGACATTTATTCATTAAGATCCATAGACAGTTTTCAATTTCTACACAAAGAATGATAATTTTACACTCTAATTCCAGTGATCTGACTAAACAATCAAGCATGCATACCACCACTTAATTCTACTTGATTTGTCACTAATTTAGCCAAGTTACTTTTGTTCAAACTTTTCTTTTATTTTTGGAAACAGAACAAGCATGGCAAGCACTTGTTTAAGAAGGTGAAGTTATATCCAAACATCTAGGCATTCACTTTATTCAAAGCAATAAACAGACACTCATACTAAAAAAAAAAACTCCACATAACACTTAAATGACTTATGATGAAAGAAAGCTCATAAAGACAATCCACCAATGATCATTTGATTATTAAGGAACGAGACCACCTCTTATTTATTGCTTGGTTCTTCTTAATTCTTGGGATCCTGCTTCTTCTTGCTTCCTGCCTCTTTTTGACCACTTGTGCTTCCTTTGTCTTTTCTTATGAGCTTTTTCCAGAATCCAGCCTTTTTCATCGTTTCTTCCACTCCTTTTTCAAGGATCATTGCCTTGTTTATTTCTCCTTCTTTCCTCCCTTTGAAATACTCATCAAAAGCTGGGAATGCTGGGTCCATCTTGTGTAGATGTTCCCCTATGTAGTTAAGCTTGATTTGCGAACTGATGTTGTAATCAGCTTGGACTGAGTATCTTGCATTCTGTAAAGTGGTGGCTTCCTTGATTGCCAAGACATTGGCATCTTGGTGTTGGCATATGTGGCTGAAGGATTCCTGTAAGTGTAAATTCTGTTCCCTTTGCAGATCGAAGAATCTTGATTCAAAGTTCCTTTGCATATCCATCATTTTTAGGTGAAAGTCCTCTTGTCTCTCCTGAGACCTCATGTATTGTTGAGACATTCCTTCCATGATTTCCTGCATTCTGCTCATATCCATGGGGTCTCTGGGAATTCGTTGTCTTCTTTCTGGAATTGCTTGCTCTTCTTGCTCTTCTTCTCTGTCTTCTCCTTCCTGTCTTTCTTGTTCTGCTTCTTGCTCGGCTTCCACTTGTTGCCCTTCTTCATTTCTTCTTCTTGTATGTCTTGGAGGAGTTGGGCCAAGAGTCATTCTGTACGCAGTTATGGCCAATCCAGGATATAGCCAATTAGGTCTTTCATCCTCAAGTGGTACTTGGGCATCGATGCATAGTCTAATGATAGTGCTAGGGAAGTGGAGCCAGGATTCAGGGTCACTTTTCTCACTAAACTCTTGTATCTGTTCAGCAATGAGTTTATGAACTTTGATCTCCCCTCCCACCATAATGCAATGTAGCAAGATGGCTCTTTTAGGGACTATTTCTGAAGAGTTTGCAGTGGGTAGGATGGATCTCCTAACTATTGCATACCACCCTTTAGCTTCAGGTGTTAGGTCTCCCCTTCTCAAGACTCTTGGAGCCCCTCTTGTTTTTCTCACCCATTCAGCTCTGATGGCACAAAGGTCTTCAGCAATAGTTGCATAGTCAGGTTCTCCTATCATCCTTTCTTCATAACTTGCTTGGCTGAAATGTATGTTTTTCAGGCCAAGGGTTTTCATGATTGCTTTGGGACTGAAGTCAACTTCCACCCCTCTCACATAGCTTTTGTATGTGGGTTTCTTGGTTGGATCCTCCCTTACTGCATTTGCATAAAACTCTTTCACCAGGTTGATGTTGATTTTAGTGATTGGCTTAGTCAGGAGCTCCCACTTCCTCTTTTTGATCTTTTCCCAAACACCTGGGAACTCATCCTTTTCAAGGTCAAAGGGAACCTCAGCTAGTACCGTTTTAGGTCTCATCCATTCGGCTTGAATCTCATGGAAAACTGATCTGTATCTCCATGCATCGAATTCCCTGTTTTCCTCCATTGGCTGCTTGTCTTTTCTTCTTTTGTGGCTAGATGAAGCTGCCATTGGTTCTTTAGTTTTGGTAAGTGACAAGCTAAAGTTGACAAGGTGAAGCAAGAAGTGTTGTTGGAAGTGTGGGGAGGTTGTTTTCGGCAAGAGATAGTTTATGCTATGATGAAGGAAATGTGCATGAAGGAGATTTGGTGGTGTTGAACTTGTTCCCCAAGTGGTTCTTTATAGTGCCCGTAAGTGCAAAATGGACGGCTAGGGTGATTTGTGAAGGGTGGCTTGATGGTAAATATATGAATTAGGGAGAAGGACGAATTGCTTTTCATTTTCTTGGAAGTATTCTGGGTGCATTAGGTTGTACATGTAGCTATCTTTTCTTGCAGAACTTCCTTTTCCCATGTGTTAGTTTCAAAGACTTGTGAATTTTCTTTTTGACCAAGCACCATACCTCCCTTTGTCTTTTTCCTCCATTTTTGTCTTTTCTTTTGTACCTGCACAAACAAACAAGTTTGCTATCATTTTTCGGTCCATGTGAATTATGAATAGTACTTGCACATGTAAATCAATGATTGTCTTTATGAGCTTATAGCCGTGACTTCTACATGTATGCACACTTATTATTTGGACACCAAACTTAGTGTTTGGTCAAGTCTCCTGATGACATGAAATCCATATTGGTTGTCCTTAATGAATGTGCTTAATTCTAATAAATCATAGTCACCTTGGCTCTTTGATTCTAAACAAATTTACTACCCTAAGTAATTGAAACCAAAGCATTAAAACATGCGAATGGTATACTTGTCATGAATTTCGAAATCCAGAGGAACTTCGTGCTTTTCATGAACCGTGTTCAAAGAGGAACACCAAACTTAATCTTTGGTTGTGCACTAAAAATTGAATGCATTTTGAATAAAATTTGGGGTGCCTTCAGGCACACCAAACTTAGAGGCAAATTGCATTTTACATGCAATGTTTAGTGCACTCTTTCAGCAGTTGTCCTGAGGATTCAAGTTCATGCATAAGAAACCATGCTTTATTAGATGCACAACAAAACAAAAAAGTAAGGATATTAAAACATGGGTTGCCTCCCATGAAGCGCTTCTTTAACGTCACTAGCTTGACGGTTGTCCCTTGTTAGGGTGGATTGTAGTGCTTGACGTCTTCTCCTCTCACTATGAAAACGTCCCCACTTGATTCATTCATGACCTCTAAATGTTCCATAGAAAGAACTTTCCTGATTGTGAACACTTGAGGGAGCTGGGAAGGAATGGTTTTGAGGCCAGGTAGGATTGGCAGATAATGACTTGATATCACGTTATCTCCCGGAGAAAAACCTTCAGTGGGAATTTTCTTGTTTCTCCACCCTCTTGGCAATCTCCCTATCACTCTTCCCTTTCTCTTGAGGATTTCTTCATTGACCCTTATGTCAGGAGGATCCTTCTGATCTGTTTCCACTGATTCTTGTGGCTTTAACTCTTGCAACTCTTGTTTGCCTTCCAAGGACTGTTTTAGAGTTTCAGCTGCTGGATTACTTTCCTCCAAACACAGATGGCTACTATCATCCTTAGGCTTTTCAGGTTCTGGTTCAGGCTCAGATGCAGGTTTGAAAACTTTGAAAATGAGCTGTTCATCATGTATTCTCAGAATTAGCTCTCCTTGTTCTACATCTATGAGCGCTCTAGTAGTGGCTAGAAATGGTCTGCCCAGAATGATAGGGTGTAAGTAGCTTTCCTCCATGTCCACAATGACAAAGTCTGTGGGGAAGTAATAATCCCCCACTTTCACCAGCACATTTTCAACTACCCCTTCAGCTTGCTTCTGAGTTTTGTCAGCCAGTTGTATGATTACATCAGTGGATCTCACCTCATTCAGTTGTAGCCTCTTCATAAGAGTTAGAGGCATCACATTTATGCTAGCTCCTAGATCACAGAATCCTCTGTCAATTTTTGTTTCCCCTATGATGCAAGGGATATGAAAACTTCCTGGGTCCGTTTTCTTAGAGAGTGTGTCCTTCTTGATGAGAGCACTGCATTCTTTGTTCATTGTTACCGTTTGTCCTCCCTTCAAAACTCTTTTCTTGCTTAACAATTCCTTTAAATACTTGATGTGTGTAGGCATTTGATGGAGAATCTCAAGAAAGGGAATATTGACATGGAGAGAGTTAAATGTCTCTAAAAACCTTGAATAGGTTTTCCCTTTTTCACCTCCTCCTAACCTCTGAGGAAATGGTGCTTTTGGTTGGTATATTTCCAGCATGCCTTTTTGCAGTTCCTTGGCTTGCTCAGTTCCACTTTCCTGCTTAACTTCTTCCACACCTTCCTTCAAGATTTCTGGCTCCTGCTCTGAGGGCCTGATTCCTTCTTCTTCTGAAACTTCCTTCAATATGGTGATGGCCTTGCATTCTTCCCATCTCACTCTCTTTTGTTCCCCTTTAGGATTCTTTTCTGTGTCACTAGGGAACACTGCAGTTGATTTGACGGCCTGTTGAGATAGCTCTCCTACTTGAGACTCCATCCTCTTGAGTTTTTCACCATGGTTTCTTAAGGTAGCTCTCACATCATCCCTGAAGCTTTTCAATTCGGTTATGTCTTGACTCATGGTTGCCATCATTCCTTCTATCCGGTTTAATTGATCTTGAAATTGTTGGTTCGGATTAAGTTGGGTAGGTTGATTATTTTGGCCATGATATGATGGTTGGGGGTAAGTGTTTTGTGTGGCTTGGTATGATCTTTGGTTGGAGTTTTGGTATGTGGAATTGTTATGTTGGTTGTGGTTGTAAGGTTTGTGGTTTTGTGGTTGGGTTTGTTGGTTCCCCCACCCAAAGTTTGGGTGATTTTTCCATCCTGGGTTGTAAGTGTTGGAGTGTGGATCATATGATTGCCTTTGTTGGTTTCCCACATAGTTGGCCTCTTCCCAATCACCTCCTTCAATGCTTACTTCCTCTTGATCTTGTGTGTGTATTGCAGCCACTTGCTTTGTTTCTAATTGCCTGGTAAGCTCTGCTAGTTGCTTGGCAAACACCTTGTTTTGGGCTAGAATTGTATCAACATGGTTCAGCTCCATGACTCCCTTAGTGTTGTGCCTTTCTGATGCATAGTAGTACTCATTCTCAGCCACTGTCTCAATCACTTCAATGGCCTCTTCCACAGTCTTTTTCCTGTTCAATGAACCTCCTGATGAATGGTCTACAGCCTTCCTTGATTCATAAGAGAGTCCATCATAGAAAATATGCAATTGCACCCAATCATGGAACATGTCTGGTGGGCATTTCCTTGTCAAGTCCTTGAATCTCTCCCATGCCTCGTAGAGAGTTTCACCATCTTGTTGTCTAAAAGTCTGAACCTCAGATCGAAGCCTATTGACCTTTTGTGGGGGGTAGAAACGTGCCAGAAACTTGCTTTCCACCTCATCCCATGTTGTTAGACTCCCCCTTGGGAATGATTCCAGCCACTTAGCTGCCTTGTCCCTAAGTGAAAATGGGAACAAAAGCAGTTTATATGCATCTTCCTGGACTCCATTGGACTTCACAGTGTCACAAATTCTCAGGAATTTTGTGAGATGTTGGTTTGGGTCTTCATTAGCACTTCCACCAAATGAACAATGATTCTCCACAAGTGATATTAGCTGTGGTTTGAGTTCAAAATTGTTGGCCTGAATGGGTGGTTTCTGGATGCTGCTACCACAATTCCCAGAGGTTGGGTTTATGTATGAACTAAGAACCCTCCTCTCAGGAATGGCATTGTTTCCATCAGCTCTCTCATGGTTGTGAACTTCTCTATCCATGTTGAGATCTAAAGCTTCCTCAAAATTGTCCTCAGATTCTCCTTCAGATTCCTCTTCTCCCACTACTCTCTTCCCTCTTGCTTCCCTTCTCAGTCTATGAAGGGTCCTCTCTGGTTCGGTATATGGAGGAGTTGATGTCTCTCCTCTCCTACCTGTCATACAAGAACACAGCACAGGCACAAACAAGTGAAATACTCTTGGTTAATGGAAGAGTATGGTTAGAGCAATTGAGGAATTAATTCAAACAGTTAGTGAGTCAGTGAGTTAGTTGCTTGAATTTAAAGGCATAAAGAAAGAAAGCATGTAACCGAGTGCAGAAATTAAAATTCAACAAGTAACTTGAACAGAATTAACAAAGCAAGAGAAATTGCTCAATCTAGTTAGCTTCCAATTGGAGAATTGTCAATCGAAAACCAATCCCCGGCAACGGCGCCATAAACTTGATGCGCATAAACTAGTTATGCTACGATTTAGGAAATTGCACGATCGGCAAAATTCCTTCCGGCAAGTGCACCGGTTATCGTCAAGTAAAAACTCACAATAGAGTGAGGTCGAATCCCACAAGGATTGGTTGAGTGAGCAATTCGGATTAGAAGTGTGTTCTAGTTGAGCGGAATCAAGATTGAGATGAGAATTGCGGAATGTAAAATTGGCGGGAAAAGTAAATGACAAGAAATTGAAATGGCGGAATCTTAAATTGCATGAATTAAAGAGCAGAAACTAAATTGCTAAAATTAAAAGGGAATGAGGGTGATTGCATGAATTGAGTTGCAGAATGTAAAGAGAAGATGTAAATCAGAATTGGGGGATTCATTGGGTTATAGGAGATATTGAGATCTCCGAATCAAAACATGTTTATCTCTTCCTCAAGCAATGCGTTCATTGAATTTTGCTTGGCAATCTTATATGATTGGATCCCAATCCCTTGGCTCACCAATTCTCTCTAAAAATGAACAAATTCCCAATCCCTTGGTTTAAATGTTCATAAGAAGAGATGATGCTCGATCACTGATTATACCACACAGTTTCATGAACCACAATTTGGTAGGATTACATGTCACAATATCCATCCAAACCCCAATCCAATTCACTGTGAGAAAGCTTCTCTAGCATGAATCCTCCATTCCTTTCCCAAGGTTCCGAAGGATTCCAATTATGGGTAGTTTCTTTCCCAAGACAACGACCCAATGGAATTAGATCGAGAAGCTTTCTAACAAAATTCAAGAGAAAAGATTGAAGAAGAAGATAAACTATTATTGATTCATTGAATTACAATAGAGCTCCCTAACCCAATGAAAGGGGGTTTAGTGAGTCATAGCTCTGAATTCAATTACAAAGATATGAAAACTAGCTAAAAGTGAAGGTAAAAATCCCCCCTAACTTAAATTCTATCCTATTTATACACTTTCTATATTGAGCTTCTGTTGTGTTTCTTGGGCTTTGAGGCCTCTCCCTGCTTTCCTTTTGCCTTGGGTTTATGATCCATAATCTTGATGAGGCTGTTGATCCAAATTCTGTAACATTCATTGAGCCAACTTAGTGATAATCAAATAATGACACATGACTCAATAAATTGAGATTTCAAACTCATCAATCCTTCAGGCCCAATCCCATAAACCATGATATTCAATTGGGTTTCATACCAGAGTAAGTTTAAGTTAATGTTTGTGCTCAAAGACTAACTTAAACCGCACTATTTTTGGCCCAGAAACCTTTTCCAAGAGTGGCGTTTAAGTTGCAGTTTAAGCTTAAACTGCAGCTTAAACGCCAGACACTTCCAGTGAGGCCTTTTGTAGAAGCTCGTTTAAGCTTCAGTTTAAGGTTAAACTGAAGCTTAAACGTGGAAATGGAAGAAGGCAGCCCTGGAGAGTCATGTAGTCGAACACGTTTAAGCTTCAGTTTAAGGTTAAACTGAAGCTTAAACGTGGAGATAGGAAGGGCAGCCCTGGAGGTCGAACACGTTTAACCTCCAGTTTAAGGTTAAACTGGAGGTTAAACGTGGAAATGGAAGGAGGCATCTTGGAGGTCGAACACGTTTAACCTCCAGTTTAAGGTTAAACTGGAGGTTAAACGTGGAAGCTTAGAAGGGTAGCCCTGGAGGTGTCGAGCACGTTTAAGCTCCAGTTTAAGGTTAAACTGGAGCTTAAACGTGGAAATGGAGAAAGCAACCCTGGAGGAGAAAACTTGGTCGAACACGTTTAAGCTCCAGTTTAAGGTCAAACTGGAGCTTAAACGTGGAAATGGCTCCCTGGTGCACTTCCCATTTCTGGCGTTTAACCTCCAGTTTAAGGTTAAACTGGAGGTTAAACGTGGAACTCCTTCCTGAGTGGCATTCTCATTCTGGCGTTTAACCTCCAGTTTAAGGTTAAACTGGAGGTTAAACGTGGAATGCTTCTTTGGTGAGACTTTCATTCTGGCGTTTAACCTCCAGTTTAAGGTTAAACTGGAGGTTAAACTTCAATTCCAGCATTTCTTAGCCTTCATGATTCTGGCGTTTAAGCTCCAGTTTAGGCTTAAACTGGAACTTAAACTCCACATGTGATATTCAAGCTTCCTTTATTGATTTTGTTGCTTCCTTGCTTAGCCTCTTCTTCCCTGAAATCATCCAAACAAATGCATCAAAGTCTTGCAAAATTTCATGAGAAATCTTCCATTCATAGCATTCAAGTAATATAACTAAAACTCATGGAATTTGCATCAAAATCATATTGTTTGGATGGTTCATTGCTTTGTTATTCTTTTAACCATTCTTGGTTACTTTAAGCTCAAGAAAATGCATAAAACCACTAAAACTAACAGAAAAATACTAGTGAAACTAGCCTAAGATGCCTTGGCATCATGACGCGGACGTGTGGGGAGGCTATTTCGCAAACGACGCGGCCGCGTGGGTGACGCGGACGCGTGAGCATGTTTGTGCCTAAGGCACGCCTCCAGCCACGCTTTCGTGTGACTCGCTGTTCAGCTTTCTTTTCTTCATAACGCACTGGGGACGCGGACGCGTCAGCGACGCTGCCGCGTCGTGTGCTTCTTTTTTTTTATATATAAAACTAATATGCAAAATGCACATGCAAACTGTATGCAGCTAAATGCAGGGATGATGAGAAGAGTCATTAACATCATAAAAATAAAGTAAAAATAAAACTAAGACTGAAATGGAACGATCCTACCATGGTGGGTTGTCTCCCACCTAGCACTTTGTTTTTACGTCCTTAAGTTGGACACTCGTCAGGCTCATTCAGCTTCTCTTGGTGGATCTTCTAAGAGGAAGATCTCTAGTTCCTTTTGATTCTTCATCTTCTCACCATGGTAAAGCTTTAGGTGATGTCCATTAACCTTAAGAAATTTGGAGTTAACAGGATGACGCAGGTAGAAAATTCCGTATGGCTCTACCTTTTCTACTCTGTATGGACCTTCCCATCTTTATCTCAGTTTACCTGGCATGAGCCTCAGTCTGGAGTTATATAGTAAAACTAACTCCCCTAGTCTGAATTCTTTTCTTTTAATGTGCTTGTCATGGACAGCCTTCATTTTCTCCTTGTAACGCCTGGAGTTGTCATATGCTTCTAGGCGGAGGGTCTCTAGTTCTGCTAGTTGCAGCTTTCTTTCAGCACCAGCTTTCGTAAGATTCATGTTGCACTCCTTCACAGCCCATAAAGCCTTGTGTTCCACCTCTATGGGGAGGTGGCAAGCCTTTCCGTATACCAAGCGGAAGGGGCTCATCTTAATGGGTGTCTTGTACGCTGTTCTATATGCCCAGAGTGCATTTTGTAGCCTGGCACTCTAGTCCTTCCTGTGAGGTTTTAATATCTTCTCCAGAATACATTTAATCTCTCTGTTAGAGACTTCTGCTTGCCCATTGGTCTGGAGATGATAAGCTGTTGCTACTTTGTGAATTATCCCATGCTTTTTCAGTAATCCTGTTAGTCTCCTGTTACAAAAATGGGTGCCTTGATCGCTCACGATCGCTCGTGGTGATCCAAAGCGACAGATAATATAGTTTCTAACAAAGGAAACAACAGTGTTAGCATCATCAGTACGGGTAGGAATTGCTTCCACCCACTTAGAAACATAATCTACGGCTAACAGTATATAAGAGTAACCATTAGAATTTGGAAATGGACCCATGAAGTCGATGCCCCAAACATAAAAAATTTCACAGAAAAGCATAAGCTGTTGAGGCATCTCATCCCTCTTGGATATATTACCAAACCTTTGGCATGGGGAACAAGATTTACAAAATTCAGCAGCATCTTTAAAAAGAGTAGGCCACCAGAATCCACAGTCTAGAATTTTTCTAGCTGTTCTTTGAGGGCCAAAATGTCCTCCACTCTCAGATGAGTGGCAGGCCTCTAAAATGGACTGGAATTCTAATTGAGGCACACACCGTCTAATTACTTGGTCAGCACCACACCTCCATAAATATGGATCGTCCCATATATAATATTTGGACTCGCTTTTCAGCTTGTCTCCTTGGTGCTTAGAAAAATTTGGAGGAAAAGTGTGGCTAACTAGATAATTAGCTACAGGTGCATACCAAGGAACTACTTCAGATACTGCTTGTAAGCTATCAAATGGGAAATTATCATTTATAGGAGTGGAGTCACCCTTAATGTGCTCAAGGCGACTCAGGTGGTCTGCCACTAAATTCTGGTTACCACTCCTTTCCTTAATTTCTAAATCAAATTCTTGTAACAGCAGTATCCAACGTATTAGATTTGCTTTGAACTCCTTTTTAGCTAATAAATATTTTAGAGCTGTATGGTCTGAGTACACTACTACCTTAGTACCAAGTAAGTAGGCTCAAAATTTATCCAGAGCAAAAACAATAGCAAGAAGCTCTTTTTCAGTAGTAGTGTAATTAGACTGAGCAGCATCTAAAGTCTTAGATGCATAAGCAATTACAAAAGGGTCCTTACCTTCGCGCTGAGCCAGCGCTGCTCCTACTACATGGTTAGAAGCATCACACATGATTTCAAATGGCTGGCTCCAGTCGGGTCCTCTCACAATTGGAGCTTGAGTCAGGGCGGTCTTCAGCTTATCAAACGCTTGCATACAGCTGGTGCACGAATTGTGAATCACACTTTTCACAACGCGTACCACTTACCAGCAAGTGCACTGGGTCGTCCAAGTAATACCTTACGTGAGTAAGGGTCGAATCCCACGGAGATTGTTGGTTTGAAGCAATCTATGATTATCTTGTAAATCTTAGTCAGAAAGTCAGTTATGTTTATCAGTTGAATTGTGAATAACCAAGAGAGCATAAATTAAATGTTACTTGTTATGCAGTAATGGAGAATATGTTGGAGTTTTGGAGATGCTTTGTCTTCTGAATCTCTGCTTTCCTCTGTCTTCTGATTCACGCATGCACTTCCTCCCATGGCAAGCTGTATGTAGGGGGTCACCGTCGTCAATGGCTACATCCCATCCTCTCAGTGAAGAATATGCTCACATGCTCTGTCACAGCACGGCTAATCATCTGTCGGTTCTCGATCATACTGGAATAGGATTCTTCATCCTTTTGCGTTTGTCACTAACGCCCAGCACTCGCGAGTTTGAAGCTCGTCACAGTCATTCGATCATTGAATCCTACTCGGAATACCACAGACAAGGTTTAGACTTTCCGGATTCTCATGAATGCTGCCATCAGTTCTAGCTTATACCACAGAGATTCTGATTAAGGAATCTAAGAGATATTCATTCAATCTGATGTAGAACGGAGGTGGTTGTCAGGCACACGTTCATGGTTTGAGGAAGGTGATGAGTGTCACGGATCATCACCTTCATCACAGTTAAGCGCGAATGAACATCTTAGGTAGGAACAAGCGTGCTTGAATGGAAAACAGAAATACTTGCATTAATTCATCGAGACACAGCAGAGCCCCTCACCCCCAACAATGGAGTTTAGAGACTCATGCCATCAAAGAGTACAAAGTTCAGATCTAAAAATGTCATGAGATACAAAATAAGTCTCTAAAAGTTGTTTAAATACTAAACTAGTAGCCTAGGTTTACAGAAAATGAGTAAACTATAGCAGATGGTATAGAGATCCACTTCTGGGGCCCACTTGGTGTGTGCTGGGGCTGAGATTTAAGTAATTCACGTACATAAGGCCATTTTGGGCGTTCAACGCCAGGTTTGGATCCATTTCTGGCGTTGAACTCCAACTTTTAATCCTTTTCTGGCGCTGGACGCCAAATTGGGCAGAGAACTGGCGTTGAACGCCAGTTTACGTCATCTATTCTTGAGCAAAGTATGGACTATTATATATTGCTGGAAAGTCCTGGATGTCTACTTTCCAACGCAATTGGAAGCACACCATTTCGAGTTCTGTAGCTCCAGAAAATCCACTTTGAGTGCAGGGAGGTCAGAATCCAACAGCATCAGCAGTCCTTTTTCAGCCTAAATCAGATTTTTGCTCAGCTCCTTCAATTTCAGCCAGAAAAATACCTGAAATTACAGAAAAATACAAAACTTATAGTAAAGTCTAGAAATATGAATTTTTCCTAAAAACTAATGAAAATAAACAAAAAACTAACTAAAACATACCAAAAACTATATGAAATTAACTCCAAAAAGCGTATAAAATATCCGCTCATCAACAGCTTTCACTGAACTCGAACTCAATTTCCTTCTGCAACAATCTGGATAAAGGTAATGCTACCTTACTGAAGTCCTTAATGAATCTCCTGTAAAAACCTGCGTGGCCAAGGAACGAACGACTTCCCTCACAGAGGAAGGGTAAGGTAAACTAGAAATAACATCCACCTTTGCTGGATCTACAGAAATGCCAGTATTAGGCACAACATGTCCTAGTACAATTCCTTGTTTGACCATAAAGTGACATTTTTCAAAATTTAATACAAGGTTTGTACTACCACATCTGTCTAACACTCTAGATAAACTATCCAAGCAAAGGCTAAATGAATCACCATATATGCTAAAATCATCCATAAAAACTTTCATACAGTTCTCAATAAGATCAGAGAAAAGACTCATCATGCATCTTTGGAAAGTAGCAGGTGCATTGCATAATCCAAAGGGCATTCTCTTATAAGCATAAGTCCCAAAAGGACATGTAAAAGTAGTCTTTTCCTGATCTTCAGGAGCTATATGAATTTGAAAGTATCCTGTATAACCATCTAAGAAACAATAATGAGATTTACCTGACAGGCGATCAAGCATTTGATCAATGAATGGCAAGGGGTAATGATCCTTGCGAGTGGCTTGGTTGAGACGCCTATAGTCAATGCAAACTCTCCATGAATTCTGCACTCTAGTTGTCAGAAGCTCTCCATGCTCATTCTTTATTGTTGTGACTCCAGACTTCTTGGGCACCACTTGTATTGGACTGACCCATTTACTGTCTGAGATGGGCTAAATAATATCTGCCTCAAGTAGCCTGGTCACTTCCTTCTTGACAACTTCTAAGATGGTGGGATTCAATCTTCTTTGAGGCTGACGGATAGGCTTTGCTCCCTCTTCTAAGAATATTTTGTGTTCACAAATTTGGGGGCTAATGCCTACTATATCCGCCAAGCTCCATCCAATTGCTTTCTTATATTTTCTCAGCACACTGAGTAGTTGTTCTTCTTGTTGAGAAGTGAGTTCCCTTACAATGATAACTGGGAACTTTTGCTTGTCCTCAAGGTAAGCATACTTGAGGTGTGGAGAAAGGGGCTTTAACTCTAATTTCTGCTCATAGCTAGGCTCTGGATCATCCGTGGCTGGTGATAATGGTAAAGTTTTCTCATTATTTTCAGAAAGTGTCCCCACACTTGGACCTTGCTCCATGTACTTCTCTTCTAATTCTTCCTGGTGAACTTCAGCTACAGTTTCATCAATAATGTCACATTGAAAGATAGAATGATCTTCCGAAGGATGCTTCATAGCTTCATTTAAACTGAAACTCACTGTTCTGCCATCTATCTCAAAAGAGTAAGTTCCTGAGAATGCATCCAGCTTGAACTTTGAAGTCTTCAGAAATGGTCTTCCAAGCAGGATTGATGATGGTCTTCCTGAGCCATTAGGGGGGATTTCTAGGATGTAGAAATCAATGGGAAACGTGAGCCCCTTAATGCTCACTAGTACATCTTCAGCAATTCTAACTACTGTAATAACGCTTTTATCTGCTAACACAAAACGAGCTGCCGACCTTTTTAAGGGAGGGAGCCTTAAAGTATCATATATAGACAAAGGCATTATGCTAACACATGCTCTTAAATCACACATACAGTCAGAAAATATCACACCTCCAATGGTACAGTTAACCATACATGGACCTGGATCACTACATTTTTCAGGTATATTTCCCATTAAAGTAGATATAGAACTACCTAAAGGAATAGTTTCTAATTCATTAATTTTATCTTTATGTATGCACAAATCTTTTAGAAACTTTGCGTATTTAGGTACCTGTTGAATAACATCAAAAAGGGGAACAGTTACCTCGACCTTTTTTAATATTTCTACCATTTTGGGATCAAGTTCCATCTGCTTTCTGGGCTTCCTTGCAAGTTGTGGAAATGGGATAGGAGGGGCGCGATTTGTAGCTTCAGCATCCCTTGGTGCTTCATTCTGTGGCTGAGCTTCTTCTTCTTCAACTATGTCGTGTACGTCCTCTTCCTCTTCAGAATCTTCCACTTTCACCACATCCTCTACTGGCACGTTTTCTGGTAGGTTTGGCTCCTCATGGTTCCTCTCCTGTAGTGTGGTTCCGGACCTTAGAGTGATGGCATTGATGCCACCCTTGGGATTAGGTAGTGGTTGAGAAGGAATTCCATTAGAGCTTTAAGGTTGATGTGTGGAATTAAGTGAGGAATCCATCCGGGAGACGAGAGCTTGTAAAGTGGCAGTTAAGCCATTTAGACTAGAGTTAAGCTGAGCATGCATGTCTTGTTGTCCTTGTACAAGAGAACGGAGTATCTCGTCATTTGATGAGGAATTAGAATAAGCAGTCTGAGAAACTTGTTGTTGGGTTTGCTGGGGTCCTTGTGATTGTCTTAGGTGAAGTGCTCTGTAAGGTTGGTTCTGATTCTGCTGTCGGTTGTTGTTATTATTATTCCACCTTTGGTTTCCATTATTGTCTCTGCCTCCTCTGTTAAAGTTATCCCTCCAGCCATGGTTAGAATTATCTCTCCAACCTTGGTTGGAATTGTCTTGCCATCCATGGCTATTGTTGCCACCTTGGTTGTAGTTACCACCTTGTTGATTGTATCATTGATTCGGGCGGTCATAGAAGTTGTGAATGGCTGCCGCAGTGTTGTCTTTCTGGAGCTGTAGGCATTCATCAGTATAATGACTATAATCAGCACAGATCCCGCATACTCTTTGTGGAACTAACTATTGGCTCTGTTGTGGTGAAGGTTGTGCTTGTTGCGCTTGTTGTTGATTCAATTGCATCTACTTCAGTAGGTTGGTCATTTCACATATACTCTGGGTGAGAGCAGTAGTCTCTTTGCTAGTGGAAATCTCTGCAACAGCTTTGGGGTTGTGCCTTTGTCTGTGATTCCTAGTGGACTCAGCTAAGTCGCTGATCAGTTGCCATGCTTCATCTGCGGTTTTGTACTTTTTCAGAGAACCATTACTGGCACCTTTCAGTGTAGTCTTATCTTGGGGGTTCATGCCTTGAGTGAAGTAGCTGATCAATACTAGTTTACCAATCATGTGATGGGGACATGGGTCCAGGAGATTGTTGAAGCGCTCCCAATATTCAAAGAGAGTCTCTGATTCATCTTGAACAATGCAGGAGATCTCTTTTCTCAGTCTATCTGTGACTTCAGCTGGGAAGTATTTTTCCAAAAATTCTCTTCTGAGTGTATACCAGTTGGTAACAGTTGCTTCAGGTTGGGAGTAGTACCACTCCCTCGCCTTTCCCTCAAGAGAAAAATGGAAAGCGATTAACAGAATAGAAGTTTGATCTGCACCATGACGCCTAACAGTAGAACAGGCTGTCTGGAAATCCCTAAGGGGCTTGATAGGCTCTTGAGCAGGTAAGCCATGCAACTTGGGCATCAAGTTGATCAGTGCGGTTTTTAGTTCAAAATCTGCAGCTACAGTTGGGTGATGCACTTGATACGGCTGCAGTGTAAAATCTGGGGCTCTTGCCTCCTGGAGAGTAATCCTCCTAGGTGCTGCCATGTTTTCTGCACGTAAATCAACTGGATCAGTAGTAAATGAGCTTGTCTCGCTCTCAGATGGCGGTTCAGATTCGCCCTCTGATGAGACTGGTGAATTGATAATAATTACTTCACTACCCTCGGAGGCTAACCGACGTCGAGTTCGTCTAATATGTGAAAGAGTTCTTTCAATTTCAGGATCAAATGGGACTAAACTCGGATCAGGCAATGAACGTGTCACTCAATGAGAAAGACATGTAACTCATGGTAACAGAAATAAAAATAAAATATGCAAATAAAATAAAATATATACACTAATTAATAATTTAGCACACTATCACAACTCCCCGGCAACGGCGCCAAAAATTGATGCGTGGCAGAAGTTAACCAATTAAGAGATTTCAATTAAGAGAACAGCGTTGCACATATAGCTCTTAACCAGCTAAGATCTGCCTCACCAATTTAAAAAGGGTTGTCACAAATGTTAAAAATAAAATACTGGGAGTATGAGTCCCAGGTCGTCTCCCAACGAGTTACAGGAAAGAGTGCTAATTTATTAATCAGAAAATTTCCAGAAAGTCGAGTTTGATAACGAGTAATTAAAATAGTTGTGAATTAAGGCAATAATGATAAACTAAGAATAATTATTGATACTCTGAATAAAAGGCCCTGACTGGGGGAATGATTAAATGGAACTTCTATCCTTGTTGGGATCTTCTCAAATGTGGTGTAAAAAGGTTGTTGTTCTCACTCGATTTTCCCTTACTAAATAAGGAAAGGTATGGTGATTGAACTAACTCTTACCCTCAGATCTTAGCCCTCTCCCTTAGGGAGGTCTAGTGTTAGTAAGTATGAAGTTAGCTAACAACGTCCAGTTTAACCAAGCGCTTGAACATTCCAACTCAAGTATCACCTCTTAATCAACCCCCATGTCAAGTAGAAATTCTACTCCATTGACATGAAATTAATAATCATAAAAATATGAGAAGACATAATTAATTAAAATAAAATAGAGAATTAAAATTAATTAAAATAAAAATAACTTCATATATTAATAAATTCAAAATGTAACATACTTAATTGAATAGAGTCAATGAGTAACTAATTAAAAATAAAGGAATGAGGAAACAAACTAAAGTAATGTCTTCAATGGAGGTAATGACTTTTAGCATCCAAAAATCCAAGCAAAAGCATAAACTATCAATGTAATTAAACTCTAAAAACTCAGATCTGAAACTAAGTGTAATCCTAATGTGATGAATCTCAATGTGTGTGGATGCCTGTTGAGTCTCTGCATGTTCCTTAGGTTTAGTCTGTGTTTCTAGGCCGAGAACTGGGTAAAAAAGTGGCCGGAAATTGTCCCCAGCGTATTCTGTTATTTTTGCAGATCGCGCAGGTCACGCGTACGCGTCGTCCACGTGTTCGCATCAGTCAGCGATTTTCCTTGTCACGCGTTCGCGTGGTTCACGCGTTCGCATCACTCGTGCAGACTCCAATCCATGCGTTTGCATCAGGAACACGTCTGCGTTGCTGCGAATTCTTTACTTCGCGCGTTTGCGTAGGCCATGCGCTCGCGTCATTGCTCGCTGGTCATCTCCTTAGTTTCTTGTGTTCCTTCCATTTTTGCAAGCCTCCTCTCCAATTTCCAAGCCATTCATGCCCTATGAAGCCTGAAACACTTAACACACAAATCACGGCATCGAATGGGATAAATGAGAATTAAAATATATAATTAAAAGTCTCTAGAAAGCAAGTTTTCAACCATGGAGTAATTTTGGGAAGTAATTGTAAATACATGCTTATCGTATGAATAAATGGGTAAAGATTTGATAAAACCACACAATTAAACACAATATAAATCATAAAATAATGGTTTCTTAGAGAACTAAAACGAATCCTGGAACGGACTGTAAGTACCCGTAGAAAGGATTGGGCAAGAGGTTTGGATGATGCCCTGTGGGCATATAGAATAGCATTCAAGACTCCTATAGGAACCTCTCCATACCAGTTGGTGTATGAAAAAGCCTATCATCTACTAGTAGAACTGGAACACAAGGCCTACTGGGCAACCAGGTTTGTAACCCTTGATGCTAAGGTAGCTGGAGAGAAAAGATTACTCCAGTTGAATGAGCTGGAAGAGTTCAGACTCAATGCTTTCGAAAATGCTAAAATTTATAAACAGAAAGCAAAAAGATGGCATGACAAAATGCTGTAATCTAGAGTCTTTGAGGTAGGACAGAAGGTCCTGCTGTTTAACTCTAGGCTCAGATTATTCCCTGGGAAATTGAAATCCCGGTGGAGGGGACCATATGTGATTACGAGTGTGTCACCATATGGTTATGTAGAGCTTCAAGATATTGATTCTAACAAAAGGTTCATTGTTAATGGATAGAGAATCAAACATTATCTTGAAGGCAATGTTGAGCAAGAATGCTCAAAATTGAGACTAAATTAAAAAGCTCAGTAAAGTCCAGCTAAAGACAGTAAAGAAATGCTTACTGGGAGGCAACCCAACCATGATAAAAAATTAGATGTTTATAACAATTATATAAGTCCATTTAATTTTGTTTCTCATGTTTATTAATGCTTTTCAGTGAATAAGTCAGGAAAATGAAGGTTCAGAACATAAAGCAGAAGAATCACAGTGAAAAAGGGCTCACTAGCGTTAAAACGCCAGTAAAGGTATCATTCTGGGCGTTAAACGCCAGAATGGGCAGCATTCTGGGCATTTAACGCCAGAATTGGCAGCATCCTGGGCGTTCAGAAAAACGCCCAGTAAAGAAGGATTTCTGGCGTTTAACGCTAGCCAGGGTACTTGGCTGGGCGTTAAACGCCCAAAATGGCCACCAGATGGGCGTTAAACGCCAGAATGGGTATCATTCTGGGCGTTTAACGCTAGAACAGCTAGGGGAGAGGTAATTTCGTTTTCAATTCAATTTTTTTCGAATTTTCATATTTTAATTCAAGATTTTCTGCATCCAAATATTACAAACATTCATTTTTTTAATTTCCATTCTCAAAAATTTATAATCTTATAAATTCTTTTTAATTCTTCTTCCATCCTTTTCAATTCTTTTTCAAAAGTCATTCATATTTCCAATTTCTTTCCAAATTGTTTTAACTCATTCATATTATCTTTTATTTCTTAGATGCATAAACAAAAATTCAGATCTAACTTCCTCATATCTTTTTCATATCTCTTAAAATTTTGAAAACAATCTTCTCTTTTTCATATCATGTTTATCTTTTATCAAATCATATCTTTTTCTAAAATTTCGAACCCATTCCCTCCCTCCCCTTTATTTATACATTCGGCCATCCCCTTCACTCCATCATTCGAATCCTTCTCTCTATCTATTCATCATCTTTCTTTTTATTTTGCTTGAGGACAAACAAATCTCTAAGTTTGGTGTGATTCTTGTGATCCCTGAGTTAAAACAAACCAATCTCATGGCACCCAAAGGAAGATAAACCGCTTCAAGAGACAAGAAAGAAAGCAATCCAAAACCACGTTGGATGCATGAGAACTTCTGCACCAAAGAACATGCAGACCATTATTTCAAAATTGTGTGCAGAAGATCAGTGATCCCGGAAGTTAGGTTCAATCTGAAAGAGGATGAATACCCAGAGATCCAAGAGCAGATTCAAAACAGGGGCTAGGAAGTCCTGGCTAATCCTGAGATACATGTTGGAAGAAACATGGTCCAGGAATTCTATGCAAATCTGTGGATGACAGAAAAGCAAAGATTAAAGGAAACTCCTTTCTGCTCCTTTCGGACTATGGTCAGAGGGAAGATTATTTACTTCCACTTTGACAAAGTGAGAGAAGTTCTTAAACTTTCTCAACTACAATATGATCCAAAATTATTTAATAAGAGAATGACCAAGGATAAAAGGCTAGATCAAGTTCTAGAGGACATATGCCTCCTTGGAACCAAGTGGATTACCAATTCAAAAGGTGTCCCAAACCAATTAAAGAGATGAGATCTCTAACCTGTTGTAAGAGGTTGGCTGGATTTCATTGGGCGTTCTATACTCCCAGCCAGCAACCGATCTGAAGTCACTGTCAAGAGGGCAGTGATGATTCACTGTATTATACTGGGGAAGGAGGTAGAGATTCATCAACTGATCCCTGTTGAAATTTACATGTTTGCAAACAAGGAATCCACTGAGGCCAAATTGGCCTACCCAAGCTTGATTAGTCTGTTATGCAAAGATGCGGGGGTACAGATGGGTGTGGATGAATATATCACAATTGAACGCCCAATCACCAAAAAAGTGATGGATGGACCTCAAATTCAAGATAACCTCATCAAGAGGGGGCGCATGAGCTCCTCCCAGAAATTCCTCAATTTGACTACTGGGCCCGCTTAGAAGCATCTGTCACCAAGCTGCAAGAAGCTGTGAATCAACTCAAAGAAGAGCAGCAGAATCAAAACAGCATGCTCTGCAAAATGCTCATAGAACAAGAGAAACAAGGGCGCGAGATATAGGAGCTAAAGCGTCAGAAGCTGTCCCTTGAAGAGTTGAACGTCCCACAGATTGAAGGAGCACCTACCCCTCAAAATAAAGGTTGTTGAGTCCTAACTCTGTGATAACTTTTATTATTAGAAAGCTATTCTAGAGTTACATGAGTATTAGTATTAGAGTCATTTATTTTTATGTCTTTAATTTCCTTTCTTTTATTATTATTTGTTTGCTTTTATGTTTATTTTATGTCTTATTTTTATTACATGATCATTAAAGTTTAGTGTCTATGTCTTAAAGCTATGAATGTCCTATGAATCCTTCACCTTTCTTAAATGAAAAATGTTTTCTGAAAAAGAAAAAGAAGTACACGAGTTTCGAAATTTATCTTGAAATTAGCTTAATTATTTTAATGTGGTGGCAATACTTTTTGTTTTCTGAATGAATGCTTGAACAATACATATTTTTTATAATGAAGTTTATGAATGTTAAAATTGTCGGCTCTTAAAATAATAATGAAAAAGGAGAAATGTTGTTGATAATCTGAAAAATCATAAAATTGATTCTTGAAGCAAGAAAAAGTAGTGAAGAACAAAGCTTGCGAAAAAAATAAAAGAAAAATGGCGAAAAAATATAAAGAAAAAGAAAAAGCAAGCAGAAAAAGCCAATAACCCTTTAAACCAAAATGCAAGGGTAAAAAGGATCCAATGCTTTGAGCATTAATGGATAGGAGGGCCCAAAGGAATAAAATCCTTGTCTAAGCGGCTAAACCAAGCTGTCCCTAACCATGTGCTTGTGGCGTGAAGGTGTCAAATTAAAAGCTTGAGACTGAGCGGTTAAAGTCGTGGTCCAAAGCAAAAAGAGTGTGCTTAAGAGCTCTGGGCACCTCTAACTGGGGACTCTAGCAAAGCTGAGTCACAAACTGAAAAGGTTCACCCAGTTATGTGTCTGTGGCATTTATGTATCCGGTGGTAATACTGGAAAAACAAAATACTTAGGGTCACGGCCAAGACTCATAAAGTAGCTGTGTTCAAGAATCAACATACTGAACTAGGAGAATCAATAACACTATCTGAATTCTGAGTTCCTATGGATTCTAATCATTCTGAACTTCAAAGGATAAAGTGAGATGTCAAAACTGTTCAGAAGCAAAAAGCTACAAGTCCCGCTCATCTGATTGAAACTAATCTTCATTGATAATTTTGGAATTTATTGTATTTTCTCTTCTTTTTATCCTATTTTGTTTTTAGTTGCTTGGGGACAAGCAACAATTTAAGTTTGGTGTTGTGATGAGCGGATAATTTATACCGTTTTTGGCATTATTTTTACATAGTTTTTAGTATATTTTAGTTACTTTTTATTATATTTTTATTAGTTTTTATTCAAAAATCATATTTCTGGACTCTACTATGAGTTGTGTATTTTTATGTAATTTTAGGTATTTTTTGGCTGAAATTGAGGGACCTGAGCAAAATTGCAAAAATCTGATTCAGAGGTTGAGAAAGGACTGTAGATGCTGTTGGATTCTGACCCTCCTGTACTCGAAGTGGCCTTTTTGGAGCTATAAAAGCCCAATTGGCGCGCTCTTATTTGCGATGGAAAATAGATATCTTGGGCTTTCCAGCAATATATAATAGTTCATACTTTGCCCGAGATTTGATGGCCCAAACTGGCGTTAAAAGCCAGCCATAAACTTTCTGGCGTAAAACGCCAGAACTGGAACCTTTCTTGGCGTTAAACGCCCATTTTGGCACCCAGGGTGGCATTTAATGCCAACTTTAGGCATATGCACGTGAAAGCTTGAAATCTCAGCCCAAACACTCACCAAGTGGGTCCCAAAAGTGGATTTCTGCACTATCTGCACTTAGTTACTCATTTTCTGTAAACCTAAGTTACTAGTCTAGTATAAAAACTACTTTTAGAGATTCATTTAGCAACTCATGACAATTTACAATTGATATTGTATCCTCTACGGCATGAGTCTCTAAACCCCATAGGTGGGGGTGAGGAGCTGCTGTGTTTCAATGGATTAATGCAATTACTACTGTTTTCTATTCAATCACGTTTGATTCTATTCTAAGATACTCACTCGTACTTTAATATAGAGAATCTGATGATCCGTGACACTCATCATTATTCTCAATTCTAGGAATGCGTGCCTGAGAACCACTCTCGTTCTATCTGAGCTCAACGTAGTCATTGGGCGACAGCTTGAGTGCGTATTTCTTGGGTCTCTGATCCACGGACCGAGTCCGTGAGATCAGAACCTTCGTGGTAGAGGCTAGAACCAATTGCCAGCATTCCTGGGATCTAGAAAGTCTAAACCTTGTCTGTGGTATTCCGAGTAGGATCTGGGAAGGGATGACTGTGACGAGCTTCAAACTCACGAATGTTGGGCGTAGTGACAGTGTACAAAAGGATATAGTGATCCTATTTCGACGCTAGTGAGAACCGACATATGATTAGCCGTGCGTTTACTGTACCTGGTATTTTTCATCCGAGATGAGAAATTCGACAGTTGATTAGCCGTGCACAGATCGTACCTGGTTTTTTCATCCGAAAGGATCATACAGCTTGCCATTGAAGTAAGCCATGCGTGTTTGGAGATGAAGACAGTAGGAAAGCAGAGATTCAGATGACAGAACATCTCTGGAACCTCAACCTGTTCCTCATTACTGAATCACAAGTACCATTTATTTCATATTATTTACTTTTCATAAACAAAATCATTTTTATCATTAATCTCCTGACTAAGATTTACAAGATAACCATAGCTTGCTTCAAGCCGACAATCTCCGTGGGATCGACCCTTACTCACGTAAGGTATTACTTGGATGACCCAGTGCACTTGCTGGTTAGTTGTGCAGAGTTGTGAAAAGTGTAATCACAATTTCGTGCACCAGGCATGCCACGCCAGCTACTGGACCAAGAAAGAATGCTGGGCGTGGCACGCCACACATTGGGCGTGGCACGCCAGTTTTATTTTCCAGAGAAGAGAATGAAGCACATACAAGGGGCGTGGCACGCCAGACCCTGGGCGTGCCACGCTAGTTCAACTTTCCAGAGAGTAGAAGAAGAAGAAAAAGGTCTGGGTGTGCCACTTGGACTCGAAGGCATGGCACGACAGGCCAACCAGAGCTTAAAGAAGGCCTGGGCGTGCCACTTGGGCTCGAAGACGTGGCACGCCAGGCCAACCAGAGCTTAAAGAAGACCTTGGGCGTGTCACTTGGGTTCGAAGGCGTGGCACGCCAGGGACACCAACACATGGGGCGTGCCACTTGAAGAGCTGGGCATGGCGCGCCAAGACAAATTAGAGGCTGGGCGTGGCACACCACTTAAACGCCTGTTAAAGGCCAGCCTAGAAGGTCATGTTTATTGAGTTTTCTTTTCCCTCCAAATTGTAATTTTCTTTTCTCTTTTGTATTTTCTTTATTCTAGTGCTAGGAGTAGTATAAATAACCCCTGAAAGTACTGGAGGGGGTGGGTTGTTGAGTAGTAGTTTTGTTGAAGTATAGTTAGATTTACTTTTTCACACCATCTCTTCCATCTTATGTACTTTTCTCTAAGCTATGAGTAGCTAAATTCTCTCTTATTGAGAGAGGGAGCTCTGTTGTACTTGATGGATTAATGATAGTGAATTTCTTCTTCTCTTCATCTTCTCTTTGATTTGCTAGAAGGAATTTCGTTTTAATGCTAGTGTTCAATCATCTTGGGAAAGAGGTTGAATGCAAAATGTGTTTCATGGGAATCTTGGAAAAGGAAACATGAAACTATGCTTGAAATCCCTTTTTACATTTGAGTAGATCTGGGTTTTGGTGATTGGATATGGTGACATATAATCCACCCTCTATTCTGGATCTACAAGGATGTGTGGTATAATTAGGAACCAAGCATATCTCTCTTCATGAGCAATTAGACCAAGGAATTGGCTGATTATCAAGATTTGAGAGATTGAGTCACCAAGGGATTGGGTTCAATCAATCATCATTGCCAAGAGGTCAATGAGTTGCATGATTGAAGATGAGATGAGCTGGATTTAATCCAAAGAGAACGACATCTCCTGATCTCAATGAATTCCCCCTATTCTTATCTTCCACATTCTTTATAGCTTTCTTTACATTCTGTCAATCCCCATTCCCATTTACAATTAAGTCATTTATGTTTCTGCACTTTACATTATTGCAATTTCCTTTTCTACACTTTACTGCTTCTCTTTACTTTTGAGTCATTTACTTTCCTATTCATTTACAATTCTGCAATCACACTCTATATTGCTCAGCTTGACTAATTCACCAATTAATTAAAATTGCTCAAATCTACCAATCTCTGTGGATACGATCACACTCCATTGTGGGTTATTACTTGACAATAATTTTGGTGCGTTTGCCAAAAGAATGGATTCATCATTTTTATATGGGGAGTGAATTCGACTCATTAGGCATATAGTTGGGTTGTGGCTCTTGTGGTACGCATGCTGAGGCTCAGGGTCAAACTGCTGAGGGATCTCCAACTGAAATGGTAGTGGTAAATCAGGCTCAAGGTCCACCTGATTAAGAGGCTAAGGTGGAAACAGGAACTGTTCGCCGCTAGGATGCAACTCCGCAAAAAAAAAAAAAATCATAGGGCATATCGAGGTCAAACTCAGAGCTAAGTAAACAATACGCGAACAGACGATCATGGAGTATATACATGCGTGTTCGAGGCTCTTTCCATATGACAGTGCTTTCCTATATAGGTTCCTCGTAACATAACATTGTTAGAATCTCAAAGAATATCACTTCTGATCTTATCTGTAAGAATGGTAGATAGAAGGGGATGAGAACGTAAGAATTCATGTACTTAAATCTAGAGGTTACGATATAGAAATCTTGATTTTTAGGCAAACATGTATAGTACATAGAAATAAGGTAACAGTAATAAAGAAAATAGCAAACACAAACACAAACACAAACACAGACAGTCACACTCACAAAGATATGCAATAGACAATCATGATGTATGTCTATCTCTACTACAAATCATGAGCACATGGGTCAGTCGACTATCCGCAACCCGACGTTACCCGAAACAAAGTCCGGATATAGTTCCTCAACTTCGTACATTTAGCATATGTGTCTTATGGGCGAAACTATGTACATCTAGACACTCGAGCAATTGTCGCAAAGCTTGACATCATAATATGCTCCTAGTTGAAAAATAATTTCTAACATAAGGTCGGTGTATCCACATCATTATGATACGGTCAAGAAGGATGGGATCTTAGCTCTGCTAGACAGTCTTAAGCATCTTGAAGGTTTATTACATTTTCTAAGCATCTTAGCTTTACTTTCTTCTCATTTTCCAAGGGACTCTTTTGTCCTTAGTCTTTATACGTAATGACTTTTATATCCTTTATTTTGTTCTCTTAAGACTTTTTAGTTTTTTTTCTTTATACTGTTTTGCCCTTACTTTATTACAATATGACCATTTTACCCTTTATCCTTCAATTTTACCATACTAACCTCATACTTTTCAATAATGATAATTTTTTTTAGTATTCTCACTTTACTATTTTAACATCGGACTTTATCAAAATGACCACTTTTTTTCGTAGGTTTCATAATTATTCTTGTTAGTCTTCTCTTTTTATCCAAAATTACTATTTTATCTATAGTTATCAGAACCTGATCGGACCGGTCGGTTCAACTAAAAACCTGGTGAACCGACAATTCTGATGAAAGTGCTGACCAGACATGCAATTAGACCGTCCAGAACTGGCCAGTTCATATCAAACCTGTTCGAATCGGTCAGTTTGCACTTAAACCCATGATAATTAATACTAAAATAGGAGCCTGTTTAAAACATAAAAACAGCATAACCTTTCGAAAGACCTTTTTAAAAGAAACATATATTTATGTATACATACTTACAAAGAATACATACATACACATAACACCAATATACAAACTTTACATATCAAAACTCCTATCCCTCTTATAAAATTGATAAAGAGAAAGGCGAGAAAAAAATAATAACTAAGATAATACAAAAATACCAAATAAACAGAAAATGAACATAACTCTTCTGAAGCTTCGTCGCCCATATCCTGAAAAGGAAATACCTGTAGGGGAGTGAGAACGCCGTCCTCGCTGGTTCTTACTATAGGGTTACAAAAATTGCTATAACAAGATACGTAAAATAAAACTATTTTTAAAGTATAGTGATCAATGCTCGTCTTACGTGCCATTTTGAAATCCAAAGACATAACATCTAAAAATCCATTTCAAAAGAGGAAATTAGCTAATTATCCAAAGCTTGGAAAACTTTCTCCTTTATTATAAAGATCTTAAAATATTTCCTAGACAGTATGAATGACCAACTTGTCCCAATCATAGGTTCATTAAGTCTATGCTGAACCTGTTTGATTTTCATACTTTACTAAGACATAAACATGAAAGCAGTTACCTACGCGGTATAAATGATCATCCTACTCCAAGCATAGGTCCATTAAGTCTATGCTGAACCAGTCAGATACTTTATACAGAACTAGACTCAGACATACCAACCATTGCCTCAGGCCCATCCAATCCAACACGGCCCCCAGCCCAAACAGCTCAATCATCAACCAACTCATCACAAACCACCCAATCAAACACAATCACAATTAATGTAGTTCAAAAACAATCAAGAGCAGTTACAACAAGTATAACAGTTAGCAGTTAATATAATTATTCACATAGGCAAACCAATTACAATATGCATACTCAAACAATGTCACATAGATGCAAATGATGAATGTCTATCCTACTAGCTGTGATATCACATTGTCGGTTCAATTGCCAACCCGACACATGGAATGTTGCCTTTCAGTCACGAAATAATGGGAACTCCTTGGGATAACGTGCCCGGCACACGGTCGAGGATGTCAGTGCCTGCACACTCCTGTGATCCGAAAGGATGTGAGCGGGATACTCTGCTTCTGACCTCACATCTACACGTAAGCAGGATTAACCACCGTCCTTATGTGGGCACCGCAACCTTGACAAGCAGGATTAACCACCATCCTTGTCAGGCGCAAGCGACTTATTAACAATCTCATCAATATCAAATCTCTCAGCATAAGCGGGACGAACCCGGCCCTTATGCCTACAACTCAGCACAAGCAGGACGAACTGATGAATCCATATTTGATGATGATTTTGGTTGAAATTGAATGATTTTATCATATAAACTTGCAATTATTCCACTAAATAGCATGCATTTGAACTTTCCTCCTAATTTGTTCTTGATTATGAAAATATGCTCTTTTGTGTCTAATTTGATTAGTTTTATTCCATTTGCCTTCCATTCGATGCCTTGATGTTATTTGTTAGTGATTTCAGAGGTATAAGGCAGGAATGGCTTGGAGAAAATGGAAGAAGAGCATTCAAAGTTGAGGAAGCATGAAGAATCAAAGGAGAAGAGCTCAGCCTAGTGTGCATGCGCACAGACCTGCACGCGACCGCACATCCATCGGATCAGAGCCACGCGTGCGCGTGAGCCACGTTGCGCATTGATAAACCCCAATTTTGTGGTTTATCTTGTGCTTATCTTAGGAGATTTTATCACCTTTTCCCACATTTATTCAATGAAATAGCATGGTTTTGTAATTCTCCCTTAATTTGCACTTAAGTATAAAAACATGTTTTTTTGGCCCTTAAATTGGTGATTTTGATTCACTTTAATTCCATTTGATGCCTTGATGTGTTTGTTGAGTGATTTCAGGTTCATAAGGCAAGGATTCGATGGAATAAATAAAGAGAAAAGCATACAAAGTAGAGAATGCATGAGGAAACAAGGATTTGGAGTACATCAATCCACGCACACGCGCACGCGTGGAAGTGAAGTTGCATGGCGACGCGTACGCGTACATGACGCGTACGCATGGATGGTAAAATTTCCAAGCGAGGCGCACGCGTGACCCACGCGTACGTGACGCGGCATAAATTTGCAGATTAAGAATTATTAAGAAAAATGGCTTTGCAAGTACAGCTCTTAACCAGCAAAAATCCACTTGTCAATTTAGAAAAGAGTTGTCACAAATTTTAGAAATAAAATACTGGGTGTATGAGTCCCAGGTCGTCTCCCAACGAGTTGCAGGAAGATGTGCTATTTTACTAATCAGAGGTTTTCCAAAATGGTTTTTTTTAGTTTGATAAACAGGAGATTAAATTAGAGAATTTATGTAATTTAAATAAAATCTCGACTGGGAGAATATTAATCGAAAGTTCTATCCTTGTTGGAATTTTCTCAAGATCAATCAATAATTGGTAGTTATTTCCACTTAGTTAACCCTCAACGAATGAGGGAAAGTCAAGTTAAAAATCAACTTCTATTCACAAGTCCTAATCCTCTCCCTTGGGATGAATTAGAGTTAGTGACTAACAAGCCAACCAACAACGAACCAATTATAATTGAACTCTTGAGTATTCCAACTCAAGGTTCTCCTTTTAGTCAACTCCCAATCAAGTTGGGAAACTACTCCATTATCATAAATGTAGACTTTTGATGAGCGGATAATTTATACGCTTTTTGACATTGTTTTTAGTATGTTTTTAGTAGGATCTAGTTACTTTTAGGGATGTTTTCATTAGTTTTTATGTTAAATTCACATTTCTGGACTTTACTATGAGATTGTGTATTTTTCTGTGATTTCAGGTATTTTCTGGCTGAAATTGAGGGATTTGAGTAGAAATTAGATTCAGAGGTTGAAGAAGGACTGCTGATGCTGTTGGATTCTGACCTCCCTGCACTCAAAGTGGATTTTCTGGAGCTACAGAACTCGAAATGGCGCGCTTCCAATTGCGTTGGAAAGTAGACATCCAGGGCTTTCCAAAAATATATAATAGTCCATACTTTGACCAAGAATAGATGACGTAAACTGGCGTTCAACGCCAGCTTTCTACCCAAATCTGGCGTCCAGCGCCAGAAAAGGAGCCAAAACCAGAGTTGAATGCCCAAACTGGCACAAAAGCTGGCGTTCAACTCCACAAATGGCCTCTGCACGTGCAACACTCAGGCTCAGCCCAAACATACACCAAGTGGGCCCAGGAAGTGGATTTATGCATCAATTACTTACTCATGTAAACCCTAGTGACTAGTTTATTATAAATAGGACCTTTTACTAGTCTTTTTGACATCTTTGGTCTCAGTTTTAATCCATTGTTCATCTTAGGAGACTATTGATCACGCTTTAGGGGGCTGGCCATCTCGGCCATGCCTGGACCTTCACTTATGTATTTTCATACGGTAGAGTTTCTACACTCCATAGATTAAGGTGTGGAGCTCTGCTGTTCCTCAAAGATTAATGCAAAGTACTACTGTTTTCTATTCAATTCATCTTATTTCGCTTCTAAGATATCCATTCGCACCCAAGAACGTGATGAAGGTGATGATTATGTGTGACGCTCATCACCATTCTCCATTATGAACGCGTGCCTGACAAACACTTCCGTTCTACATGAAATAAGCTAGAATGAATATCTCTTAGATCTCCTAACCAGAATCTTCGTGGCGTAAGCTAGAATGATGGCGGAATTCAAGAGAATCCGGAAGGTCTAAACCTTGTCTGTGGTATTCCGAGTAGGATTCAATGATTGAATGACTGTGACGAGCTCCGAACTCGCGATTGCAGGGCGTTAGTGACAGACGCAAAAGGATAGTAAATCCTATTCCAGCATGATCGAGAACTGACTGATGAATAGCCGTGCCGTGACAGGGTGCGTGAGCATATTATTCACTGAGAGGATAAGATGAAGCCATTGGCAAGGGTGATGCCTCCAGACGATTAGCCGTGCCGTGACAGGGCATTGGATCATTTTCCCGAGGGATGACCGAAAGTAGCCATTGACAGTGGTGATGTATCACATAAAGCCAGCCATGGAAAGGAGTAAGACTGATTGGATGAAGATAGCAGGAAAGCAGAGGTTCAGAGGAAGGTAAAGCATCTCCATCCGCTTATCTGAAATTCCTACCAATGATTTACATAAGTATCTCTATCCCTATTTTATTATATAATATTCAAAAACACCATTATCACTTTATATCCACCTGACTGAGATTTACAAGGTGACCATAGCTTGCTTCATACCAACAATCTCCGTGGGATTCGACCCTTACTCACGTAAGGTATTACTTGGACGACCCAGTGCACTTGCTGGTTAGTTGTATCGAAGTTGTGAACCATGGTATTGGCACCATGTTCTTGGCGCCATTGCCAGGGAAAGAAAGAGCCATGAATTTTACATAATTAAAGTGTAATCACGATTACGCATACCAAGTTGCTCACGTTGCCAGGGATTGTTCGAGCCTGGATATCACAATTTCGTGCACCAAGTTTTTGGCGCCATTGCCGGGGATTGTTTGAGTTTGGACAACTGATGGTTCATCTTGTTGCTCAGATTAGGTAATTTTCTTTTTATTTTATTTTCAAAAATTTTTCAAAAATATTTCTAAAATTTTCTCATCTGTTTTCGAAAAAAATAAAAATGTTTTCAAAAAAATTTTTTATTCAAAATTTTTAAGAATGAATTCTAGTATTTCATGAAGCATGTTGAAGCCTAGCTGGCTGTAAAGCCATGTCTATTCCTTTGGGAATGAGTATGTCAGGCATGTCATATCTGAATTACATGCTGAAGCTTGGCTGGCCATTGGCCATGTCTAGTGTTTTGGACCGGAGCTTTCATTGAAGGCTTGGCTGGCTAGTGAGCCATGTCTAATTCCTGGACTGAAGCTTTAGACTAAGAATGCTAGATTCCTGGAATTCATATTAAAAATTTTGGAATCCTTATTTTTTTTTTCAATTAATTTTCGAAAAAATCCAAAAAATTAGAAAATCATAAAAATCAAAAATATTTTTATGTTTCTTGTTTGAGTCTTGAGTCATGTTATAAGTTTGGTGTCATTTGCATATGCATCTTGCATTTTTCGAAAATTTCATGCATTCATGGTGTTCTTCATGATCTTCAAGTTGTTCTTGGTAAGTCTTCTTGTTTGATCTTGATGATTTTTTGTTTTGTGTCTTTTCATGTTTATCATATGCATTCTTGAATTCTTAGTGCATAAGCATTAAAGAATTCTAAGTTTGGTGTCTTGCATGTTTTCTTTGCATTAAAAATTTTTCAAAAATATGTTCTTGATGTTCATCATGATCTTCATAGTGTTCTTGGTGTTCATCTCGACATTCATAGCATTCTTGCATGCATTCATTGTTTTGATCTAAAAATTTCATGCATTGCATAATTTTCATATTTTTCATAAAAATTTCAAAAATCAAAAAAATATCTTTCCCTTTTTCTCTCATCAAATTCGAAAATTTGAGTTGACTTTTTCAAAAATTTTTAAAATCTAGTTGTTTCTTATGAGTCAAATCAAATTTTCAATTTGAAAATCTTATCTTTTTCAAAATCTTTTTCAAAAATCAAATCTTTTTCAAAAATTTTTAGTTATTTTCAAAAATTCCAAAAATGTTTTTCAAAAATGTTTTTCTTATTTTTATACCAAATTTTCGAAAATAACAATAACAATTAATGTTTTGATTCAAAATTTGAAGTTTGTTACTTGCTTGTTAAGAAAGATTCAAACTTTAAGTTCTAGAATCATATCTTGTGATTTCTTGTGAATCAAGTCATTAATTGAGATTTTTAAAATCAAATCTTTTTCAAAACTAATTTCAATCATATCTTTTCAAAAATATCTTCTTATCTTTTTCAAAAATTTGATTTCAAAATATCTTCTCTAACTTCCTAACTTCTTATCTTTTCAAAATTTGTTTCAACTAACTAACTAACTTTTTGTTTGCTTCTTAACTTTTTCGAAAATATCTCCCCTCTTTTTCAAAAATTTCTTTTTAATTAACTAATTATTCTTATTTTTATTTTTAATTTTAAAAATTTTTCGAAAAAAAAAATGCTAACAAATTTCAAAAACCATTTTCGAAAATCACTAACTCTTTTTCAAAATAATTTTCGAAAATTATCCCTCCTCTATCTTATTCTATTTATTTATTCATATCCTAACATCTCATCTCACATTCTCTAGCCTCCTCACAGTGTGTTTCTTTCTTTACATCACATTCTTTGTCTCCCTCTTTTCTTCCACTCACAAAAGGATCCCTATACTGTGGTATAAAGGATCTCTATTATTATTATTATTTTTCTGTGCCTTCTTCTTTGTCATATGAGCAGGAGCAAGGATAAGAACATTCTTGTGGAAGCAGATCCAGAACCTGAAAGGACTCTGAAGAGAAAATTAAGAGAAGCTAAATTACAACAATCCAGAGAAAACCTTTCAGAATTTTTCGAACAGGAAGAGGAGATGGCAGCCGAAAATAATAATAATGTAAGGAAGATGCTTGGTGACTTTACTGCACCTAATTCCAATTTACATGGAAGAAGCATCTCCATTCCTGCCATTGGAGCAAACAACTTTGAGCTGAAACCTCAATTAGTTTCTCTGATGCAGCAGAACTGCAAGTTTCATGGACTTTCATCTGAAGATCCTTTTCAGTTCTTAACTGAATTCTTGCAGATATGTGATACTGTTAAGACTAATGGAGTAGATCCTGAAGTCTACAGGCTCATGCTTTTCCTTTTTGCTGTAAGAGACAGAGCTAGATTATGGTTGGATTCTCAACCCAAAGACAGCTTGAACTCTTGGGATAAGCTGGTCACGGCTTTCTTAGCCAAGTACTTTCCTCCTCAAAAGCTGAGCAAGCTTAGAGCTGATGTTCAAACCTTCAGACAGAAAGAAGGTGAATCCCTCTATGAAGCTTGGGAAAGATACAAACAGTTGACCAAAAAGTGTCCTTCTGACATGCTTTTAGAATGGACCATCCTGGATATATTCTATGATGGTTTATCTGAGCTATCAAAGATGTCACTGGACACTTCTGCAGGTGGATCCATTCACCTAAAGAAAACGCCTGCAGAAGCTCAAGAACTCATTGACATGGTTGCTAATAACCAGTTCATGTACACTTCTGAAAGGAATCCTGTGAATAATGGGACGCCTATGAAGAAGGGAGTTCTTGAAGTTGACACTCTGAATGCCATATTGGCTCAGAATAAAATATTGACTCAGCAAGTCAATATGATCTCTCAGAGTCTGCATGGAATGCAAGCTGCATCCAACAGTACTCAAGAGGCATCTTCTGAAGAAGAAGCCTATGATCCTGAGAACCCTGCAATAGCAGAGGTAAATTACTTAGGTGAACCTTATGGAAACACCTATAACTCAACATGGAGAAATCATCCAAATTTCTCATGGAAGGATCAAAAGTCCCAACAAGGCTTTAATAATGGTGGAAGAAACAGGTTTAGCAATAGCAAGCCTTTTCCATCATCAACTCAGCAACAGACAGAGAACTCTGAACAAAATGCTTCTAATTTAGCAAATCTAGTCTCTGATCTATCTAAGGCCACTGTAAGTTTCATGAATGAAACAAGGTATTCCATTAGAAATCTGGAAGCACAAGTGGGCCAGCTGAGTAAAAGGATCACTGAAATCCCTCCTAGTACTCTCCCAAGCAATACAGAAGAGAACCCAAAAGGAGAGTGCAAGGCCATTGACATAAGCACCATGGCCGAACCTGTGAGGAGAGGAGAGGACGTGAATCCCAAGGAGGAAGACCTCCTGGGACGTCCAGTGGTCAATAAGGAGCTTCCCTCTGAGGAACCAAAGGACTCTGGGGCTCATCTAGAGACCATAGAGATCCCATTGAACCTCCTTATGCCCTTCATGAGCTCTGATGAGTATTCCTCTTTTGAAGAGAATGAGGATGTTACTGAAGAGCAAACTGCCAAGTTTCTTGGTGCAATCATGAAGCTGAATGCCAAATTATTTGGCATTGATACTTGGGAAGTTGAACCTCCCTTGTTCATCAATGAACCGAGTGATCTGGATCAACTGACATTACCTCAGAAGAGACAGGATCCTGGAAAGTTCATAATACCCTGTACCATAGGCACTATGATCTTTAAAGCTCTGTGTGACCTTGGTTCAGGAATAAACCTCATGCCCCTCTCTGTAATAGAGAAACTGGGAATCTATGGGGTGCAAGCTGCTAAAATCTCACTAGAGATGGCAGACAGCTCAAGAAAACAGGCTTATGGACAAGTAGAGGACGTGTTAGTAAAGGTTGAAGGCCTTTACATCCGTGCTGATTTCATAGTCCTGGATACTGGAAAGGAAGAGGATGAATCCATCATCCTAGGAAGACCTTTCCTGGCCACAGCAAGAGCTGTGATTGATGTTGACAGAGGTTAAATATTCCTTCAATGGAATGAAGACTCCCTTGTGTTTAAAACTCAAGGATCTCCCTCTGCAACCATAGAGAGGAAGCAGAAAAAGCTTCTCTCCAAGCAGAGTCAACCAGAGCCCCCACAGTCAAACTCTAAGTTTGGTATTGGGAGGCCACAACCAAACTCTAAGTTTGGTGTTGAACTCCCATATCCAAACTCTAAGTTTGGTGTTGGAGAGTCTCAATAAAGCTCTGCACATCTGTGAGGCTCCATGAGAGCCCACTGTCAAGCTATTGACATTAAAGAAGCGCTTGTTGGGAGGCAACCCAATGTCTATCTAATTCTTATTTTTATTGTTTTTCATGTTTTCTTAGGTTCATGATCATGTGGAGTCACAAAATAAATATAAAAATTGAAAACGGAATCAAAAATAGCAGAAGAAAAATCACACCCTGGAGGAACATCTGTCTGGCGTTCAGCGCCAGAACAGAGCATGGTTCTGGCGCTGAACGCATAAAATGGGCAGCTTCTGGGCGCTGAACGCCAGAACAGGCATGGTTCTGGCGTTCAACGCCAGAAATGGCACACAAATGGGCGTTGAACGCCCAAAATGGCCACCAACCTGGCGCTGAACGCCCAGAGTTGGGTACAAAGGCATTTTTACATGCCTAATGGGTGCAGGGATATAAATCCTTGAACACCTCAGGATCTGTGGACCCCACAGGATCCACTCAGGATCTGTGGACCCCACAGGATCCCCACCTACCTCCACTCACTTCTTCTCACCACTCTCTTTCACACAACCCCATAAACACTCATCCCCAAAAACCCTTCACCAATCACCTCAAACTCTCTTCCCCATCACCTCCTCACAACTCACATCCATCCACTCTTCCCCATAAACCTACCTCTTAAACTCCACATACCTTCAAAATTCAAAACCAATTTCCCACCCAAACCCACCCATATGGCCGAACCTTAACCCCCCCTCCCTTCCCTATATAAAGACCTCCATTCTTCATCAAATTCACACAACACACCCCTCTACACTCCTCTTGGCCGAAACCACATCTCCCTTTCCCTCTCCATATTTCTTCTTCTTCTTCTTCTATTCTGTTGTTTATTGCTCGAGGGCGAGCAATATTCTAAGTTTGGTGTGGTAAAAGCATAGCTTTTTGTTTTTCCATTACCATTGATGGCACCCAAGACCGGAGAATCCTCTAGAAGAGGGAAAGGGAAGATAAAAGCTTCCACATCCGAGTCATGGGAGATGGAAAGGTTCATCTCCAAAGCCCATCAAGACCACTTCTATGATGTTGTGGCCAAGAAGAAGGTGATCCCTGAGGTCCCTTTCAAACTCAAAAGAAATGAGTATCCGGAGATCCGACATGAAATTCAAAGAAGAGGTTGGGAAGTTCTAACAAATCCCATCCAACAAGTCGGCATCCTAATGGTTCAAGAGTTCTATGCTAATGCATGGATCACCAAGAACCATGATCAAAGTAAGAACCCGGATCCAAAGAACTATGTTACAATGGTTCGGGGGAAATACTTAGATTTTAGTCCGGAAAATGTGAGGTTGGCGTTTAACCTGCCCATGATGCAAGGAGATGAACGCCCCTACACTAGAAGGGTCAACTTTAATCAAAGGTTGGACCAAGTCCTTATGGACATATGCGTGGAAGGAGCTCAATGGAAGATTGACTCCAAAGGCAAGCCGGTTCAACTAAGAAGATTGGACCTCAAGCCTGTAGCTAGAGGATGGTTAGAGTTCATTCAATGCTCAATCATTCCCACTAGCAACCGGTCTGAAGTTACTATAGACCGGGCCATCATGATCCATAGCATCATGATTGGAGAAGAGGTGGAAGTTCATGAGATTATACCTCAAGAACTCTACAAGGTGGCTGACAAGTCTTCCACTATGGCAAGGTTAGCCTTTCCTCACCTCATTTGCCACCTATGCAATTCAGCTGGGATTGACATAGAGGGAGATATCCTCATCAAAGAGGACAAGCCCATCACTAAGAAAAAGATGGAGCAAGCAAGACAGCCCAGTCATGGAGCTCAAGAGGCGCAAGAAGCTCATTTCCATGAGATCCCTGAGATGCCTCAAATGCACTTTCCTCCACAAAATTGTTGGGAGCAAATCAACACCTCCCTAGGAGAATTGAGTTCCAATATGGGACAACTAAGGGTGGAACATCAAGAGCACTCCATCATGCTTCATGAAATAAGAGAAGATCAAAAAGCAATGAGGGAGGAGCAACAAAGACAAGGAAGAGACATAGAAGAGCTCAAGGACATCATTGGTTCCTCAAGAAGGAAACGCCACCATAACTAAGGTGGATTCATTCCTTGTTCTTCTTTCTTCTGTTTTTCGTTTTCTATGTTATGTGCTTATCTATGTTTGTGTCTTCATTACATGATCATTAGTAGTTAGTAACTTTGTCTTAAAGTTATGAATGTCCTATGAATCCATCACCTCTCTTAAATGAAAAATGTTTTAATTCAAAAGAACAAGAAGTACATGAGTTTCGAATTTATCCTTGAACTTAGTTTAATTATATTGATGTGGTGACAATGCTTCTTGTTTTCTGAATGTATGCTTGAACAGTGCATATGTCTTTTGAAGTTGTTGTTTAAGAATGTTAAATATGTTGGCTCTTGAAAGAATGATGACTAGGAGACATGTTATTTGATAATCTGAAAAATCATAAAAATGATTCTTGAAGCAAGAAAAAGCAGCAAAGAACAAAGCTTGGAGAAAAAAAAAAGAAAAAAAAATAGGCAAAAAAAAAAAAATAGAAAGAAAAAGCAAGCAGAAAAAGCCAATAACCCTTAAAACTAAAAGGCAAGGGCAATAAAAAGGATCCCAAGGCTTTGAGCATCAGTGGATAGGAGGGCCTAAAGGAATAAAATCCTGGTCTAAGCGGCTAAACCAAGCTGTCCCTAACCATGTGCTTGTGGCGTGTAGGTGTCAAGTGAAAACTTGAGACTGAGCGGTTAAAGTCAAGGTCCAAAGCAAAAAAAGAGTGTGCTTAGGAACCCTGGACACCTCTAATTAGGGACTTTAGCAAAGCTGAGTCACAATCTGAAAAGGTTCACCCAATTATGTGTCTGTGGCATTTATGTATCCGGTGGTAATACTGGAAAACAAAGTGCTTAGGGCCACGGCCAGGACTCATAAAATAGCTGTGTTCAAGAATCATCATACTGAACTAGGAGAGTCAATAACACTATCTGAACTCTGAGTTCCTATAGATGCCAATCATTCTGAACCTCAATGGATAAAGTGAGATGCCAAAACTATTCAAGAGGCAAAAAGCTATAAGTCCCGCTCATATGATTGAAGCTATGTTTCATTGATAGTTTGGAATTTATAGTATATTCACTTCTTTTTATCCTATTTGATTTTCAGTTGCTTGGGGACAAGCAACAATTTAAGTTTGGTGTTGTGATGAGCGGATAATTTATACGCTTTTTGACATTGTTTTTAGTATGTTTTTAGTAGGATCTAGTTACTTTTAGGGATGTTTTCATTAGTTTTTATGTTAAATTCACATTTCTAGACTTTACTATGAGATTGTGTATTTTTCTGTGATTTCAGGTATTTTCTGGCTGAAATTGAGGGATTTGAGCAGAAATCAGATTCAGAGGTTGAAGAAGGACTGCTGATGCTGTTGGATTCTGACCTCCCTGCACTCAAAGTGGATTTTCTGGAGCTACAGAACTCGAAATGGCGCGCTTCCAATTGAGTTGGAAAGTAGACATCTAGGGCTTTCCAGAAATATATAATAGTCCATACTTTGGCCAAGAATAGATGATGTAAACTGGCGTTCAACGCCAGCTTTCTACCCAAATCTGGCGTCCAGCGCTAGAAAAGGAGCCAAAACCAGAGTTGAACGCCCAAACTGGCACAAAAGCTGGCGTTCAACTCCACAAATGGCCTCTGCACGTGCAACACTCAGGCTCAGCCCAAACATACACCAAGTGGGCCCAGGAAGTGGATTTATGCATCAATTACTTACTCATGTAAACCCCAGTGACTAGTTTATTATAAATAGGACCTTTTACTAGTCTTTTTGACATCTTTGGTCTCAGTTTTAATCCATTGTTCATCTTAGGAGACTATTGATCACGCTTTAGGGGGCTGGCCATCTCGGCCATGCCTGGACCTTCACTTATGTATTTTCATACGGTAGAGTTTCTACACTCCATAGATTAAGGTGTGGAGCTCTGCTGTTCCTCAAAGATTAATGCAAAGTACTACTGTTTTCTATTCAATTCATCTTATTTCGCTTCTAAGATATCCATTCGCACCCAAGAACGTGATGAAGGTGATGATTATGTGTGACGCTCATCACCATTCTCCATTATGAACGCGTGCCTGACAAACACTTCCGTTCTACATGAAATAAGCTAGAATGAATATCTCTTAGATCTCCTAACCAGAATCTTTGTGGCGTAAGCTAGAATGATGGCGGCATTCAAGAGAATCCGGAAGGTCTAAACCTTGTCTGTGGTATTCCGAGTAGGATTCCATGATTGAATGACTGTGACGAGCTCCGAACTCGCGATTGCAGGGCGTTAGTGACAGACGCAAAAGGATAGTAAATCCTATTCCAGCATGATCGAGAACCGACAGATGAATAGCCGTGCCGTGACAGGGTGCGTGAGCATATTATTCACTGACAGGATAAGATGAAGCCATTGGCAAGGGTGATGCCTCCAGACGATTAGCCGTGCCGTGACAGGGCATTGGATCATTTTCCCGAGATATGACCGAAAGTATCCATTGACAGTGGTGATGTATCACATAAAGCCAGCCATGGAAAGGAGTAAGACTGATTGGATGAAGATAGCAGGAAAGCAGAGGTTCAGAGGAACGAAAAGCATCTCCATTCGCTTATCTGAAATTCCTACCAATGATTTACATAAGTATCTCTATCCCTATTTTATTATATAATATTCGAAAACACCATTATCACTTTATATCCGCCTGACTGAGATTTACAAGGTGACCATAGCTTGCTTCATACCAACAATCTCCGTGGGATTCGACCCTTACTCACGTAAGGTATTACTTGGACGACCCAGTGCACTTGCTGGTTAGTTGTATCGAAGTTGTGAACCATGGTATTGGCACCATGTTCTTGGCGCCATTGCCAGGGAAAGAAAGAGCCATGAATTTTACATAATTAAAGTGTAATCACGATTACGCATACCAAGTTGCTCACGTTGCCAGGAATTGTTCGAGCCTGGATATCACAATTTCGTGCACCAACTTTACAAAATAAAAAGGGGAAATAAAAAGAGACATGATAAACAATAATCAAAGAGATCAATTAAAATAAAAATAGCCTTGCATTAATGAACTCTAAAAGTAATCCAATGTTAACTCTGGACAGATTAAGGATATGAAAGAGTAAGTAAAAACTAAGTAAACAAACTAGAATGACCAAGTCCGAAGGTAGACTCTTCTCAATAACCGAAGCCAAAATCTTCAAATCCTCAATTATGAGTATATAGAAAAAACCTAGGTGAAGAGTGAAAATCAGATCTAAAAACTAAAAATTATGCGGAATGAATGTCGTCCTTTGTCTCTGCATGTTCTCTGGCTCTAATATGCGTTTCTGGGCCGAAAACTGGGTTAGAACGTGGCCCAGAATTTATGCCAGTGACTTCTGTAAATTCTGCAAATCGCGCATGCCACGCGACTGCGTCGTCCACGTGTTCGCGTCATCCGGCATTTTTCCGTGCCACGCGTGCGCGTTGTCCACGCATTCGCGTCACTTGTGCAGCTTCCAATCCATGCGGTCGCGTCAGGCACACGAGCGCGTCACTGCGACTTTCTCCAATTTGCGCGGTCGCGTGAGCCAGGCGCCCGCGTCACTTCTCGCTGGTCATCTCTTCAACTTCTTGTGTTCCTTCCATCTTTGCAAGCTTCCTCTTCATTCTCTAAGCCATTCCTACCCTATGAAACCTGAAACACTTAACACACTGATCACGGCATCGAATGGTATAAAGGAGTATAAAATAAAAAAAAAATATACAATTAAAAGATCTTTAGGAAGCAAGTTTTCAATCATAGAACATTTTTAGGAAGGATTTGTAAATACATGCAAATCATATGAATAAGTGGATGAAGACTTGATAAAACCACACAATTAAACACAATATAACTCATAAAATAGTGGTTTATCAACCTCCCCACACTTAAACATTAGCATGTCCTCATGCTTAGTTGAAAGAGATAAATATGAATGAATAGGGACATGTAAGACTCATGCAATGCAATGCAACCTATATATATGAATGCAACTATATGATTTTGTCTATCTGATTAAAAAATAAATAAGTTCTCTAAGACAGAGCATAGAACAGATTCCACTAATTCAAATCATACAGTAAAAGCAAGTAAATTTGTAAGAAGACAGCTCGTGAAAGCAGGGGACATAGAATCAAGCATTGAACCCTCACTGATGATGTGCGTGTACTCTAATCTCTCTAGTGTATAGGGTAATCACTCTATCCTTCTCTAATCATGCTTTCTAATTTTTGTTCTTCTCCTAACCAATCAACAACATTTAATGTACCAATGCAAACATCATGAGGTCTTTTCAGGGTTGTAATGGGGCTAAGGTAAGGGTAAAGGTATATATGGCTAAGTGAGCTTATAAATTGAATCTTTAATTAACCCAAGCTTTCACCTAATCATATATGTGTATTCTATATAATTTCAAATTTCATACCTAGCTACCCAGAATTTCCTTTTCACATTCCATACTCATGTATTAACTTTTTCTCTTACTTGTATCACATATGCATTGATTTTTTTTTTTGAACATGAAAATAAACATAGCTTATCGATGCACATGGATTTTTAATTTTTATAGTTTCACATGAGTAGGTACCCAAATTCTCATTATATTATCATGACACATTCCCTTATTAACCTTTGTTCCCACAATCCTCCCAAACTCAATTAACACACAATTTCTATCTTAAGCTAACCAAAGATTCAATAGGGATATTTAATTGTTTTTCTACTTAAGGCTAGTAATGTGGTAAAATGTAGAACAAATGGGGTTAAAACGGCTCAAAGTGGCTAACAAAGGTAATTAAAAGGGTAGGCTTATTTGGGATAAGTGAGCTAAACAAATAATGGCCTCAATCATATGCATGCATATAACACATTAACGTTGGACATATAGGATAAAACAAATTTCAAATTATAATCATAGAGAAGTAAACACACAAGAAAAGAAATTTATGGTTAAATAATGTAACCATGTTCTTAGGCTCAAAATCTCACGGGTTGTGTGTTTTTACTTTTTTAAACTATGTTCCAAATACAACTTCAAAAAAATTTAACATAAAAATTTTGATTTAAATTAGTGAAATTTTTCAAAATTTGGGTCTTAGGAGAAACTTATTATTTTTTTCAATCAAGTAGAACATGCATGCAATTATCCTATTACTATGCAATCTATCCTATTTTACAAAAGAAAAATAAACTAAATATCCTATTTTATTGGTGTTAAGGAAGAGAAATTACCTCCGGAAGTTAGGTACTGACCGACCTCCCCACACTTAAGGCTTTGCACCGTCCTCGGTGCCATCTGTCAGGAACAAAGGGGGGCTGGTAGCAGTATCTCCACAGTCGGGACCGTCATGGCTCCCTGTGCTGGTAAAGAAAGTGGAGTCCGGAGTGTCAGGGTCTTTGTCAGGTCTGTGGTTGCCTGTGAGTAGCTCCTTGAGGTAATTGAATCGGTGCTAGTTGCGGCGCTCTCGTAGCTTCGCTTTCTGGTCTTGCCGGTCCAACCTCTCCAGTATTTGATGCAGCAGCTGACTTGTTGAATGTGCTTATGGTGTTGAAGGAGGAATGTCTGCAGCTTATTCTGTGGACTGGCTGGTAGTGGCTATTGGTGGCCTGAGATATTTCCCATTAGGGACATACTGATCATCCCGTGGAAGCATGGCTTTGGTGTCCCTAGCTCTGTAGGAGACTCTAGCTGCTGAGACGAGATCTGAAACCAAGGCGGGGAAAAGTAAGTTGCCCGCAATCTGTATATGTCCCATAGCATTCTGGATGTGTCTTGGTAGAGTCGAGGCTGTTCTGTGAGGATGCACCATAGTAGAACGGCCATGTCTGCAGTGAAGGAGGACTCATGAGTGATCGGAAAGACGTAATGGGACATGATCTGTGCCCATACTCGAGCCTCCAAGGTAAGTGCTGAAGCCGATATTTCCTTAGGGCGGGAATGATGGTATCCAAAAATCCATCTGCTGCCAGGCTGTGCAATAACTCTGAGAACAGCGTCCCAGTCAAATTTGTACGTCTGGCGCTTGAGTGCGGCCTCTTGAAATGCGTCCAGTCCTTCTGGAGCAGCGGGAAGATCTAGAGCTCGTTGAATGACCTCTTATGTAATGGGGACTTGCTTCTGACGGACATAAACAGACTGCAGGGTTGGCAGGTAAAAATTAGAGTAGAACTCGACTACCCAGGAAAGATTAACCTGCCGTGGCTGTCTCTGTAGGAATCCCCATTCTCGTCGCTCAATTCGCGGCTCAACAAATTCAACAATACGGGTCGGGAGGATAAGAAGGTATTCGTTGTTGTAACTGCTTTCTGCCAGGATGGGGAACATCTGCTCACAGTAGCGGTTGGTAAATCGCGCAGTGTCCTTTGCTGGGAAGGCTTTCTCTTTTTCATCGACCTTTGTAATCCTCTTAATTCTTTTTGTTGAGGGCTTAACTGCAGTTGAAGATGGCTCTGCCACTAATGCTCTTTTTGTTCCTCTCCTTGCTGTTGATTTGGGAGTAGCTTTCTCCTTGCCTTTCTTGGTGGCCATCCTAAAAAAAAAAGAGAGTACGTTAAAATGTCAAGGGTTAGAGCAAGGAAGAGAATGGGAAATGTGGTAATCAATGCACAGCAAAGAAGAATAACGTTAACACATAGTCATGACTACATGTGAAAAGTCATCAATGGAAATATAGCAAGTGCATGGGATGACAGTTAAACGCAATGTGTTTATTGGCATGCCGGCAAAGGCATAAGTAGCATAGATCAAGCATTCAATGTCCGAGGGAGATTACCAAGTCTTCTAAAATAACAATCTGTTTGTATTAACAATTATATATAATTAATAAAATAGAAAAAGGGTTTTGTGAAAAGCAAGCATTTAGAGTAGTAGATTAAAAGAAATCTGAAAATAGTGTACAATGCCATACGGGCTTTTTCACAAACACTTAGCATGCATGGTAAATAAGGTATAGAAAGTATTAAATTGAATATGCAAGCAACCTTTTAAGAAGTAATATTTAATTTTCAAACAATTTCTTAATAATTCACAAGCAAAATGTAGAAGAAAACAAATACTCAATTAAATTTCCAACACCAATGAAAGGAACAAAGAAAAAGAAAGAAAAAAGAAAACTAAATAAGAAAACATGAATAAAAGAAAAAGAAAAATAATAATGAAAAAGTAAAGAAGGAAGAAGAAATAAACCTTGATAATGGATGTGAAAAAGAAAAAGGGAGATAGTGAGAAAGAAGGAAGAAGGAAGAAAGGGGGGAAGAAAGAAGAAGTGAAAAGAAAAAGTAGGATTTGGGGAAGAAAAAAGATAAGATATTTGGCAGATTTAGATGAGTTGTGCAGCGCATGCGACGCGGACGCGTGGGTCACGCGTGCGCGCGAATAGCGCTTAGGTGAAGTGACGCAGAAGCGTCGATCACGCGGACGCGTGACGTGGATTGTGCTGGTGGCGTGAGGGCAGCCTCGCGTTCGCACAACTCTCTGTGTGAACCTCATTTTGCTAAATTCTAGGGTAACGCGGTCGCGTGGTTGACGCGATCGCGTGAATGGCCATACGTAGAAAAGCGATGCGGACGCGTGGAGCACGCGTTCGCGTGGTAGGGCTTGTGCTTCTAGCATGAGTCCAGCCCATCTCCAGCTCAATTCTCTGCCATACACCCTTTTTACGTCGATATTTTAGGTAATGCGTTCGCATGTGTGACGCGGACGCGTGGGAGGCCTTTTTCCCACATGGCGCGGACGCGCGAGCGTCGTGGTCACGTGGATCAAATTGTGCCAAAGGCACGCCTCCAGCCACGCTCTCGCATGACTCTCTGTAAAATCTCTTTTCTTTCTCGAGGCACATATGACGCGGACGCGTCGGTGACGCTGTCGCATCGCGTGCTCCTCTTTTTTTTTTGGATGCAATATGCAAATGCAGATGCAAACTATAGGTACTGGTACTGAGAAGAGTTATTGAAAAAGGAAATTAAGGAGAGGGGGAGGAACGATCATACCATGGTGGGTTGTCTCCCACCCAGCACTTTGCTTTAATGTCCTTAAGTTGGACGCTCCACTAGCTCAGTCTCCTACTGTGGGTGGATCTTCCAAGAGGAAGATCTCTAGCTCCTGGTTTTTCGCCATCTTTTTGCCATGAAATAACTTCAAGCGATGTCCATTTACCTTTATAAGTTCGGAACTTGAAGGATGGCTCAAGTGAAAGACTCCATATGGCTCCGTCCTCTCTACTCGATAGGGACCGTCCCATCTGGATCTCAACTTGCCTGGCATGAGCCGCAATCTGGAGTTGTAAAGGAGGACTAATTCCCCAGGTTGAAACTCTCTTCTCTTGATGTTCTTATCATGCACAGCTTTCACCTTCTCTTTATACAGCCTGGAGTTTTCATAAGCTTCTAAGCGAAGGTTCTCCAATTCTTGCAGTTACAACTTCCGTTCAGCTCCGGCTTTCTCATAGTCAATGTTGATCTCTCTCACCACCTAGAATGCTTTGTGTTCTATCTCTACTGGGAGGTGACAAGCTTTTCCCTAAACCAAGCGAAAGGGACTCATTCCTATAGGTGTCTTGTATGCAGTCCGATATGCCCAAAGTGTGCCTTGTAGCCTAGCGCTCCAGTTCTTCCTATGAGGCTTGACTATTTTCTCCAGGATATGCTTTATTTCTCTATTTGACACTTCCGCTTGTCCATTAGTCTGCGGTGGTATGCTGTGGCTACTTTGTGAATAACGCCATGCTTCTTCAATAGGGTGCTCAGTCTCCTGTTACAAAAATGGGTACCTTGATCGCTCACGATTGCTCATGGTGATCCAAGGCGACAAATAATATGGTTTCTAACAAAAGAGGCAACAATGTTAGCATCATCGGCACGGGTAGGAATTGCTTCCACCCATTTAGAAACATAATCCACAACTAACAATATGTATGTAAAACCGCTTGAGTTTGGAAACGGTCCCATGAAGTCAATGCCCCAAACATCAAAAATCTCATAGAACAACATAATTTGTTGGGGCATCTCATCCCTCTTGGATATGTTACCAAACTTTTGGCATGGGGAACAAGATTTACAAAAAGTAGCAGCATCTTTAAAAAGAGTGGGCCACCAGAATCCACAGTCTAGGATTTTTCTAGCTGTCCTTTGAGGACCAAAATGTCCACCACTCTCAGACGAGTGGCAGGCCTCTAAAATGGACTGGAATTCTGATTGAGGCACACATCTCCTAATTATCTGGTCAGCACCATACCTCCACAGATAGGGGTCATCCCATATATAATATTTGGCCTCACTTTTCAGCTTGTCCCTTGATAAACCCCGATTTCGTGGTTTATTTCGTGCTTGTTTTGGGGGATTTATTCACCTTTTCCCACATTTATTCAACGAAATAGCATGGTTTTGTAATTCTCCCTTGAATTTTGCTTAAGTGTAAAAACATGCTTTTTAGGCCCTAATTTGGTGATTTTTGTTTCACTTTAATTCCATTCGATGCCTTGATGTGTTTGTTAAGTAATTCTAGGTTCATAAGGCAAGTATTGGATGGAAGAGATGAGGAGAAAAGCATGCAAAGTGGAGAATGCATGAAGAAACAAAGATTTGGAATACACCAATGGACGCGCACGCGTACAAGGCGCGCACGCGCAAAAGTGGTTTCTCACAAGGACGCGCACGCGTATATGCCGCTTCCGCGCGGGTTGGGAGTGTGCCGGTGACGCGCACGCGCACATGGCGCGCGCGCGCCAATATTCTTATATGGCACACTTAATGGCAAAATGCTGGGGGCGATTTCTGAGCTGTCCAGGCCCAAATCCAACTTGTTTCTGAGTGTATTTCATGTAGAATTGAAGTCCAAGCAAGGGGGGAGCAATTAGTTTAGCCAACATGAGCCTTTAGTTAGTTTTCTAGAGAGAGAAGCTCCCTCTTCTCTCTAGAATTAGGTTAGGATTATGTTAGATTATTTCAATTTCATGTTTAATTCTTGATTTCATCTTGTTTCGTTTACAATTTCTTGTCTCTACTACTCTATTCTTCTTAGCTCTATTGTCAATTTTACATTTATGTCTCTTTTATGTTTATGAACAATCATGTCGGATCTTGTCACTTTTAATGCAATTTAATGTTTGTTGCTCTTTTAATTGTTGATTTGAGTTGTAATTTACCTTTCTTGCTATTTGTAGTTGATAGATTTTACTATTCTTGCACATTTTACTATGCTTTCCTTTTATGCCTTCTAAGTGTTTGACAAAATGCTTGGAAGGATGTTAGAGTAGATTTTTGAGCATTCTTGGCTTGGAAAGAGTAATTGGGCAATCTTGAGTCATGTAAAACCCAACTCATGTTGGTGATCTAGAGTTGTTAGCTAATATTGTTTCCATTGACGCTAATCTTTTGCTATTTTAATTAGTAAGTCGATTAGGACTTTTGGATTGAAATTAGCTAGTCTCATTAGACTTTCTCCCTATTTGTTGGAGTTGACGTAATGAGATAAATTCTTGTTTATATTTGTGACATGCTTAATTAATCTTGTTTGACATTCTCCCGATGCGTGAGTTAACTAAATGAGATGAATTAGTCATGCATGACTAGGATAGAAAGCCTATGGTCTCAATCCATTGCCATGAATGTCTCTCTTTATTACTTGCTTTCTTTAATTATTTGCTCAATTTACTTTTCTTGTCTTTTTATTTTATTGCCCCTCTAATCAAACTAAACCCCTCTCTTTTTACCCCATCATAGCCAATACGCAAGCACTCCATTGTATCCTAGGGAGACAACCCGGAGTCTAAATACTTCGGTTATAAATTCATTGGGGTTTGTTACTTGTGACAACTAATATTTTTGATTGAGAGGATTATTGATTGGTTTGGAAACTATACTTTACAACGAGACTCCATTAGATAAATTCTAAACTGTCAACAATTTTTGCTCATCAAAAATGGCGCCGTTGCTGGGGAGCCAATGGTGCTATGTTATTGGCTATTGTAAATATTGTGAATAGCTTTATCTTTGGTTTGTTTGTTGATTTTTGCTAGTTTTAGGATTTAGTCTCCTTCATTTCTTATTGCTCTTTGTTTTTTTTTTTATTTTCTACTTCACTATGAATTCTCACTTTGGCTATGAGTGTAGCTCAAACTATGTTGTAAGCCTCAATGAGGATGTGCATCAAGGAATTGGAGATCAAAGGTGGGAGGAGCCTCAGACATTTGATCAACATCCATGGCAACAACCTCTGCCAATGCACTATGAAGAAGGGCCATTCTATGATGCATGTCAATCCACTGGCTATGGTGAACTCCCTTGTGACTTTCAAGAACCAACACCATATGCCTATGAGCCATATCCTCAATATAGCCACACGTCATACTCACAAGCCTCATACCACCATTTACCTCCACTTGACCATAACTCATACACACCATATCAACCACCGTTAGAATCACATGTAGAACAACCACCATCCCAATACCAATACTCTCAAGAACCATAAATTCCACATACACCACCTCAAGAACTCCACCAATTTAAACCACCCTCCGATTACAACAATCTTCCCCTAACCGATGAATTTTCTCTTCCAACCACATCTCCTGACGAAGCCTTCATGTTAGAACTGAGAGACCTTGAATCTCGTATTTTAAGGCGACAAGAGGAGGATGAAACTAAGTTTAAGGAGTTAAGAGTAAGGGTAGCCGGCATAGTAGAAGCCGTGGGTCACCTAACATCTCACCTAAGCTCATGCGCCATAAGTACGCCCATTGTTGAATGTGGAGAGACAACCAAGGAGCCCCGTGAGGATGTGAACTTGAAGCTACATGGTGAGGAGGGAGAATTGAGGCCAGAAGGACAACAAGAGGAGAAGATAGAGATAAGTGCACATGAGGAAGTAGTGGATAGATGTATAGGATACGTTGAGCACATAAAGGAATCTCAGATCGAAGAACTCTCTTCCAAGAAGCTTGGAGGGGATGTTGCAGAAAAGAGTAATGTTGCGGAAGTAAACAAAAAGTTGGAGGAAATTGATCAAGAAGTGGATTCCATCACTAGTGATTTTTTGCCCACCTTGATCAACTCCCTTGACGATCCTGTTGAACCTTCCCCCAGTAGATTGGAAAGCAAGGTTGAGGAGGACGTACAACCTCCAAGGCCTAATGCGAGTGAAGAACTGGGAAAAGTATTCCAAGCAACAAACGCTCCTATTTATGATGATTCCAAATCAACATATGATCCTTTCGAGTTTGAAGAATCCTTCCCCGAATTGTCTGGATTCGATAATGAGGTAGATTTTACTTTGCCTCCTATCTATGATGAGAGTGATGGGGAAGAAATAGAAGAAATTGGTGAAGAGGAATGGGAACTTGAGGAAGCTTGGCATGAGGAGGAATTTGAAAAAGCTCGCCAAGTGGTGGAAACCTCTAGAAGAGGATGGACGGGAGTAGAGCATGCTTTATCAAGATCTTTGGGAACTCCTCCACCTAGTTCGTCATCCAATCCTCTGCTTGAGTGGGTAAAACTTCTAACTCTCAGCTTTATAATCCCACTTGAGTATGGTTTGCTTGAAACGGATGGCCAACTTCGGGCGCTTTGTGGAATTAAGCGAAAGAGGAGGATGTTTAGTGGTTGGCGTTCTAAATCTAGGCTCATTATGGTGGGAAGCTCGAAATTAGAGAGCATGGATTGGTGCAATGCTAAATTAAATGGGTCTAGGAGAGTAGTTTGGTGCCTCCATGAGAATTCTGTTTTCTCGTCGCCCGGACAAAATCAAGGCAATCAACTAGAAGATGGGTGCGAGGACAAGATATGGGATCCTGGATTATCCTATTGGTGCACAGAAATTGTGATTACACTTTAATTATGTAAAATTCATTACTCTTTCTTTCCCTGGTAATGGCGCCAAACACATGATGCCGATACCATGGTTCAGAACTTCGCACAACTAACCAGCAAGTGCACCGGGTCGTCCAAGTAATACCTTACGTGAGTAAGGGTCGAATCCCACGGAGATTGTTGGTATGAAGCAAGCTATGGTCACCTTGTAAATCTCAGTCAGGTAGGGTTAAATGTGATTGGATTAGATAATTAAAAGATAAATAATAAAGAATAAAGATACTTATGTAATTCAGTGGTGAGAATTTCAGATAAGCGAATAGAGATGCTTTTCGTTCCTCTGAACCTTTGCTTTCCTGCTGCCTTCATCCAATCAGTCTTACTCCTTTCCATGGCTGGCTTTATGTGATACATCACCATTGTCAATGGCTACTTTCGATCTTCTCTCGGGAAAATGATCCAAATGCCCTGTCACGGCACGGCTAATCGTCTGGAGGCATCACCCTTGTTAATGGTTTCATCTTATCCTCTCAGTGAAAATGGTCAACGCACCCTGTCACGGCACGGCTATTCATCTGTCGGTTCTCGATTCTGCTGGAATAGGATTTACTATCCTTTTGCGTCTGTCACTACGCCCGGCAATCGCGAGTTTGAAGCTCGTCACAGTCATTCAATCATTGAATCCTACTCGGAATACCACAGACAAGGTTTAGACCTTCTGGATTCTCTTGAATGCCGCCATCATTCTAGCTTACACCACGAAGATTCCGATTAAGAGATCTAAGAGATACTCATTCAATCTGATGTAGAACAGAAGTGGTTGTCAGGCACGCATTCATAAGGAATGATGATGATTGTCACGTTCATCACATTCAGGTTGAAGTGCGAATGAATATCTTAGAAGCGAAATAAGATGAATTGAATAGAAAACAGTAGTACTTTGCATTAATCTTTGAGGAACAGCAGAGCTCCACACCTTAATCTATGGAGTGTAGAAACTCTACCATTGAAAATACATAAGTGAAAGGTCTAGGCGTGGCCGAGAGGCCAGGCCCCAAAATGTGATCACAGGATCATAAGATGATCAAAAGATCAAAAGATGATCAAAAGATGTCTAATACAATAGTAAAATGTCCTATTTATAATAAACTAGCTACTAGGGTTTACAAAAGTAAGTAATTGATGCATAAATCCACTTGCGGGGCCCACTTGGTGTGTGCTTGGGCTGAGCTTTGAGTGTTGCACGTGTAGAGGTCTTCCTTGGAGTTGAACGCCAGCTTTTGTGCCAGTTTGGGCGTTCAACTCTGGTTTTGGCTCCTTTTCTGGCGCTGGACGCCAGATTTGGGCAGAAAGCTGGCGTTGAACGCCAGTTTTCGTCATCTATTCTTGGCCAAAGTATGGACCATTATACATTGCTGGAAAGCCCTGGATGTCTACTTTCCAACGCAATTAGAAGCGCGTCATTTTGAGTTCTGTAGCTCCAGAAAATCCACTTTGAGTGCAGGGAGGTCAGAATCCAACAGCATCAGCAGTCCTTCTTCAACCTCTGAATCTGATTTTTGCTCAAGTCCCTCAATTTCAGCCAGAAAATACCTGAAATCACAGAAAAACACACAAACTCATAGTAAAGTCTAGAAATGTGAATTTAACATAAAAACTAATGAAAACATCCCTAAAATTAACTAGATCCTACTAAAAACATACTAAAAACAATGCCAAAAAGCGTATAAATTATCCGCTCATCACCTATGATAGTCATTTTCGGGAGCTCAAGTCTTGGAGAGAACCTCACCAAAGCTTCATGAAGAAGGTTGGAAATTCTGACAACCGATTGAAGGACAAGCACTTTTGGAGGTTCAAGGATGGATACAAGCATAAGCCACCTTGATAAGAAGCCTCCCGATGTCGAACTTAAGGACTTAAACTAAAAGTGCTTGGTGGGAGACCCCCCACCATGGTAAACTGTTTCCATTCTCTTGTAGATATAATGAATGAATGAATCGGGTTCCATGGTATATAGCTTCTTTATTTCGTGGTACATTTCTCTTTGTTTACTAAGGTGCTTATGCAATTTGTGCTTTAACGAGGGATGAATCTTTGAATTTGGGTTTTTGCTTAAATTGCAAGTTTTCTCAAGTTGTTTGAAAATTGCCCTTATGTCTCAAAATGTGCTTAATTTTGTACCTTAGCTTGTTCTAGAGTTTTAAAGAAGGATGAGAAGTTATGAGATCTTTTGATGCTCATAGAAAAAAAAAGCCACGCGCAAGCGCAAGGAGCGCGCGCGCGCGTCGGCTGCGCATTTAAGTTTTCTGGGCCAAGGACCAGAGAGTTGCGCCACTTTTGGGCCAACTCTGTGCCTCAACTCACGCGGACGCACTCTTTACGCGTCCGCGTCACTCCCTGTTTCTTTGACCACGCGTTAGCGTACTTCACACCTCCGCGCCTATCCAATAAGCTTAAGCCATCCACGCGAACGCGCATATTGCTCGCGTGCGTCGATGCGTCTTAGCATCATCTAGGCCAAAAGACCCGAGAGTTGTGCCAACTCTGGGCCTCTTTTGTGCCTTCGACCAAGTACAACCACGCGTTAGCGGACCGTACGCGTCCGCGCCCATTCTAACCCCTCCATCTACGCGCAAGCGCTCATGGCGCTCTCGCGCCGTTCGTCCATTTCTCCCACCCACGCAAACGCGCAAGGTGCGCGCACGTGTGGATTCGAATTTTTACTTACCCCAGGGACGTGAAGCCCTAGCGCATTCGCGCATCAACTCCCTTCTTTTCCGCAACGTTCCATTTTCTTCTCTCTCACCATCTTCCACCTTCATCCTCCGGCGAGTAACCCGCATCCATCGCCGTCGCCGCCGCCATTACCACCCAACCCTCTTCTCTCACTCTTTCCCTCTCTCTCTCACTTCTTCGCCCCTCTCTCTGTCTCTGCTCGCCTTCAGTGCCGCCCCAGTGCCACCGCGACCACCATTGTCGCCGGTGCGAGCTTAGCTGTGCCACCAGACAGCCGCGCTGCTCTGGCCAATTCTCTCTCTCTTCATCTCACTTCACCTTCCTCTCCTTTTTCTCGTTCAATCTCTGCACCCAGGTTCTCACCCCCCTGTTCTGCTTCTTCTTTTGACTTTTTACTGTAATTTCATTAGTGTAATTAGAATCAGCTTAATTAGATTAGTTAGTTAGTTTAGTTTGAATTAGGCGGTTAGCAAATCTGGACTGAGTAGTGGATTTAGGTTTGTTTGAATTTTTACTTCTCTGTGGAATTGCTCTGTTTCATTGATTTGTTTTGTGCTCAATTGATATGTATGCTGTATTGTAAGTCATGATTTTTGATCATTGTTCTGGGAAAGAATGCTTGCTGGCTGAGTAAATTCATACTGATTGCTGCTGTTTGTGCTGTATTATTGGCTTGTTTACCCATTCATATGAATTCTTACATGATTTCTGTACCTCTGATTCTTCAATGAGTTCGTATGGAATTGGCTGTAACTATTTAAAATTGGGGATTAGCCAATTTGCTGCTGAAATGCTACCGAATTTTTCTTAACTTTAATTCTTGAATTAACAATGTTTTGATTGGATTAACAAACTTCTGTTTGATGATTTCTGTGTCAAATATAATTTTGAAAACTCCTCAAGAACAAATCCTTTGGTCATGCTGTCCATATTCTTGCTTGTTTGGTCATGCTGATTTGCTTCTATGCATTGCATGGTTGAGTAAGCTCTTTGATTGGCCATTGCTTGTAAATCTTTTAAGGTTTCATGCCTCTTTTACATTGATACACAAGTTGAATATTTTCAATCTGTGTGGCTAACTTAATTCACTTTACTCATGCGTAATTTACATTAAGCCTCATAGACCACAAGGTTTTCCACTCTTCCCTCAACTTGTGACTTTGACGCATCATTGAATTTAGTGTTGAATGCTTCTTGATTGATTCATTTCCTAATGAACTGGTTCTACCAACACATATTCATATGATTCTAGTGATCTTTACATTGATTGGTGACTTGTTTTCATATTAGTTGCTTTCTAGCAATATCATATTTCATCATCAATGACTTGTTGCAAGTCATGATTGTGAGTGTGCTTACAGCCTTGTTTTGTGCATTCCTTTCGAACTGAGATAGTAATCACCATATCACTAATTTTCAACTGATTTCTAACTTTGACCTGTTTAACCGACTGACTTCTTTGGTTTTCAACTTAACTCTTTATGTCATTCTTTTGGATATGGTGCTTTCTGAACTCGGTAAACGAATAATGTGCAAAATATGGTTTAAATTCTTGGTTTAAATTCTGGTTTGAATTTTGTATTTTGTTGCTTGCATTACAAGAAATCTCCTTTCTTTATTCACTTCATGAATATGCTTTGCTTTGAGTGATTTATATCTACTTGGCTATATGCTTATATTATATTATCTCTGTTTTTCAGGATGTCGGATAAAGGAAAAGCCATAGCCACCACTTCCAAAAAGAGGAAGCGCTCCAAGACCTCTACCCCCTCAATATATGCTAACTATGCAAAGAACCCGCTGAATGATGAAGATATAGAAAATCAGTCACTTCCATCCACTTATTCAATCAAATTCCCCAACCTCTACTGCGAGATACGCTTCTCCCGTTATACAAAGAAAAACTTGAACATTGAGAAGAAGCTGAATCTTTCCAATGATGTGAGGCGTGCTATAAATGCCCGTATTTCAGAGTTGGGATTGGGTTTTGTTGATAAGGACCTAGGAAGGATCAACATCTCATGGGTTAAGGAGTTCTACTGTAACTTCTTTTGGGTAAACTTGGAATCAGTGCACGTAAGAGGTAGAGAAATTATGATCACTGAAGAGGCTATAGCGGATGCACTGCTTTGCAGAGTTGGTACTCCTGAGACTTGTGCCTATCAGCAGGCAGATGTGGCTATCCTTTCCATGACCTTTGACTATGAGGCGCTTAAGCGCGTGATTGCTACACCAGATGCTCCTTGGGTGATGGATGCGAACAACAAGAAGCCCAAGGGGATGCTATTTGCATATCTGACTAGAGAGGCTAGGACCTGGCAGCAGATCTTCACCCACTACGTCCTGCCTACCACTCACTTCTCAGAGATCCCGATAGATATGCTGACTCTGATTGGGTGTGTCATGGAAGGGAAAGAGGTGTATTTCCCACGGATGATTAGGCATAGCATGTGGAGAGCTCACCGCGGCTTGCTACCGTTTCCTACGCTGGTTACCAGCTTGGCTGAGCTGGCTGATGTCCCGTGGGAGGACGATGATGCGACACCACCACCCCCAGATGACGACGATAAGGAAGTTACTATTCCATGGGGTGGATGGGTGCACGAGAAGCCCTCGACCAGACGTCGTTCTCGGGCTAGAGCTGCAGTTGAGGCAGTAGGACCTTCTTCCTCCACGGCAGCAGTAGCATCCTTACCACCACCACCAGCACCTGAGCCGACTTATCTGTTGGTGCAGCACCTTCTTCGCTTCATGGTGCGCTTCGAGCGTCGTGTCATGCGACGTCTCGACCGCTTAGATCAGGCGTTTGCATCACAGGGCATTGAGCTTCCTCCACTTCCAGAGTCTCCCGCTTCTGATGAGCAGGATCAGGAGGAGGAGCATACTAAGGAGCCGACACAGCAGGAGGCACCACTAGAGACGCAGGCCACCACTGAGGTCCAGCGTGACATCCCGGAACCACAGCCAGTACTTGAGCAACAGCCAGTTCTTGAGCCACAGCTAGTGCCACCTCCAGTTCCACAGCCCGAGTCTGAGCATGAGCTACAGCCTGGTGCGATTGTTGACCCCCATCCCGAGCTTCAGTAGCAGCATCGAGGACGATGCTTAATTCTAAAGTGTGGGGAGGTCACCGCTCATGACCGGTGTTTGCATTCATGTGGTGAATTTTCAGACTTTTATTTCTATTCGCTACTACTCTATTTTGTTTTATTCCGCACTCTATGTTTTAGGTCATTTTGGGATTACTGTACATATTTATGCCGTTGTAGATACTTTTATTTTGGTTGTTGCACACTCTTAGTATATATATATATATATATATATATATATTTTTCATCTTGGTTGTGTTTTGCATCCTGGTTGTTGATTGTGATTAGAAAATTAATGGATTACTAAAAATCTAGTTAACCCTTTCTATGAGGAATGTGTTTTGATCGAAAGAGGCAAACTAGAAAATTTTTTTTAATCACAATATTGCATTGGAATAAGCTTAATTAATATGATGAAAATTTCCAAGAAACTCATTTTTTAGAACACTACCCCAATTGGTTGAAAATTTTTTTTTAGAACTTTCTTGAGTTATATACGTTGTGGATCATGTTTTGAGCTAAGAACACAAGCATGTGAGTTTTGAGCCTAATTGTATGGTTACATCATATAACCACTTATTTTCATTCTTTTGTGCATTATTCTCTTCCTATGATTGTAATCCTTGATTTGTTTGAGTCTTTATGTCCATTATTTTTTGTATACATGCATTTATATGATTGAGGCCATTGTTCATATAGCTCACTTACCCAAATAGCCAACCTTTTATCTTCCATTGTTAGCCAATTTTGAGCCTATGCTTAACCCACTTATTCTTAAATGTTAGCACATTACAAGCCTAAGTGAAAAACAATAAATATCCCTAAGTTTGGATCTTTTGATTAGCTTAGACTAGTGAGAGTGCCCATTAATTGATTTTGGGAGAGTTGGGAACATTGGGTAGAGATAAAAGTGTATTTTTGTGTTTTGTTGAAAAATCTTGGGAATTGGGTACATACTCATGTATCAATCATGTTTACACCATACACATTGATGTTCTTGTATATATTTTAGTTTAAAAAAAAATAATAATAAAAATATTTTTTGCAATAAAAAGGGGACAAAATACCCCAAAGTGAAGTTCAATAAAAGTCAATGCATATGTGTGGTGATTAAAAAGAGAAGACATGAGTGTGTGAGAAAAGTGAAGAATGGGTAGTTAGGTTTGTTTAGAATTGTTTAGGTTGTCATAGGTTAGGTAGGAAGTTTAAGATAATCAAAGATTCAAATTTCTAGCTCACTTGACCATATGCATCCTACCTTGACCCTAACCCCATTACAACCTATGAGAAAGCCCTCATGATATTTGTATGCATGCATTAATTAATTGTTGATTGTTAGATGAAAAACAAATCTTGGAAAGCATGATTAGGGGAGAATTGAGTGAATTAACCCTATACACTTGAGTGCCTAGAGCGGATATACATCCGGTGAGGGTTCAATCGCTCAATTACATGTTTTCACCCATGATCATCTTTTCTTGCAAGTTTGTGAACTCTTTTAACGATTCAATCCAATTGTGGTTTGCTTGATTGCTAATACCTTAGCCCTTGTGCTTATATGCGTATTCTTGGAAGTTGATTTATTTTGATTAAGCCATTGCATCATGTAGATAGATTGCATTTAGTTAGTGGTTTGCATTGAATAAATATGATAACCTTTGCTTATTTTTCGATTGTAGCATGAGGACATGCTTAGTTTAAGCGTGGGGAGATTTGATAAACCCCGATTTCGTGGTTTATTTCGTGTTTGTTTTGGGGGATTTATTCACCTTTTCCCACATTTATTCAACGAAATAGCATGGTTTTGTAATTCTCCCTTGAATTTTGCTTAAGTGTAAAAACATGCTTTTTAGGCCCTAATTTGGTGATTTTTGTTTCGCTTTAATTCCGTTCGATGCCTTGATGTGTCTGTTAAGTAATTCCAGGTTCATAAGGCAAGTATTGGATGGAAGAGATGAGGAGAAAAGCATGCAAAGTGGAGAATGCATGATGAAACAAAGATTTGGAATGCACCAATGGACGCGCACGCGCAAAAATGGTTTCTCACAAGGACGCGCACGCGTATATGCCGCTTCCGCGCGGGTTGGGAGTATGCCGGCGACGCGCACGCGCACATGGTGCGCGCGCGCCAATATTCTTATATGGCACACTTAATGGCAAAACGCTGGGGGCGATTTCTGAGCTGCCCAGGCCCAAATCCAACTTGTTTCTGAGTGTATTTCATGTAGAATTTAAGTCCAAGCAAGGGGGGAGCAATTAGTTTAGCCAACATGAGCCTTTAGTTAGTTTTCTAGAGAGAGAAGCTCCCTCTTCTCTCTAGAATTAGGTTAGGATTATGTTAGATTATTTTAATTTCATGTTTAATTCTTGATTTCATCTTGTTTCGTTTACAATTTCTTGTCTCTACTACTCTATTCTTCTTAGCTCTATCGTCAATTTTACATTTATGTCTCTTTTATGTTTATGAACAATCATGTTGGATCTTGTCACTTTTAATGCAATTTAATTTTTGTTGTTCTTTTAATTGTTGATTTGAGTTGTGATTTACCTTTCTTGCTATTTGTAGTTGATAGATTTTACTATTCTTGCACATTTTACTATGCTTTCCTTTTATGCCTTCCAAGTGTTTGACAAAATGCTTGGAAGGATGTTAGAGTATATTTTTGAGCATTCTTGGCTTGGAAAGAGTAATTGAGCAATCTTGAGTCATGTAAAACCCAACTCATGTTGGTGATCTAGAGTTGTTAGCTAATATTGTTTCCATTGACGCTAATCTTTTGCTATTTTAATTAGTAAGTCGATTAGGACTTTTGGATTGAAATTAGCTAGTCTCATTAGACTTTCTCCCTATTTGTTGGAGTTGACGTAATGAGATAAATTCTTGTTTATATTTGTGACATGCTTAATTAATCTTGTTTGACATTCTCCCGATGCGTGAGTTAATTAAATGAGATGAATTAGTCATGCATGACTAGGATAGAAAGCCTATGATCTCAATCCATTGCCATGAATGTCTCTCTTTATTACTTGCTTTCTTTAATTATTTGCTCAATTTACTTTTCTTGTCTTTTTATTTTATTGCCCCTCTAATCAAACTAAACTCCTCTCTTTTTACCCCATCATAGCCAATACGCAAGCACTCCATTGTATCCTAGGGAGACGACCCAGAGTCTAAATACTTCGGTTATAAATTCATTGGGGTTTGTTACTTGTGACAACCAATATTTTTTATTGAGAGGATTATTGATTGGTTTGGAAACTATACTTTACAACGAGACTCCATTGGATAAATTCTAAACCGTCAACAATTTTCGCTCATCATCCCTCTCGTGCTTAGTAAAATTTGGAGAGAAAGTATGGCTAACTAGATAATTAGCTACAGGTGCATACCAAGGAACTACTTCAGATATTGCATGCAATCTGTCAAAAGGAAAAGCATCATTGATAGGAGTGGAGTCATCCTTAATGTGCTCAAGGCGACTCAAGTGGTCTGCTACTAAATTTTAAGAACCACTCCTATCCTTAATTTCTAAATCAAATTCTTGTAGTAGCAATATCCATCGTATTAGCCTTGGCTTGGACTCTTTTTTGGCTAATAAATACTTTAGAGCTGCATGGTCTGAGTACACTACCACCTTAGTACCAAGTAAATAGGCTCGGAATTTATCCAGAGCAAAAACAATAGCCAAAAGCTCTTTCTCAGTAGTAGTGTAATTAGACTGAGCAGCATCTAATGTCTTGGAAGCATAAGCAATTACGAAAGGATCCTTACCTGCGTGCTGGGCTAGCGCTGCTCCCACAGCATGGTTGGAAGCATCACACATAATCTCAAAGGGCTGGCTCCAGTCTGGTCCTCTCACAATTAGAGCTTGAGTTAAGGCGATCTTCAGCTTGTCAAACGCCTCTATACAATCCTCACTAAATTTGAACTCAATATCTTTCTGCAGAAGTCTGGATAAGGGCAGTGCTACCTTACTGAAGTCCTTGATGAACCGCCGGTAGAAACCTGCATGGCCAAGGAACGAACGAACTTCCCTCACGGAGGAGGGGTAAGGCAGACTAGAAATGATATTTACCTTTGCCGGATCTACAGAAATACCAGTGTTAGAGACAACATGTCATAGTACAATACCTTATTTGACCATAAAATGGCACTTTTCAAAATTTAAAATAAGGTTTGAACTAACACACCTGTCTAACACTCTAGATAGACTATCCAAGAAAAGATTAAAGGAATCACCGTATACGCTAAAATCATCGATAAAAATCTCCATACAGTTCTCAATAAGATCAGAAAAAAGACTTATTATACACCTTTGGAAAGTAACTGGTGCATTGCACAAGCCGAAGGGCATTCTCTTATAAGAATAAGTCCCAAAAGGACATGTAAAAGTAGTATTTTCCTGATCTTCAGGAGCTATATGAATCTGGAAACAGCCTGTGTAACCATCTAAAAAGCAATAATGTGATTTAACTGACAGGCGATTGATGACAAGTCATCTTAGCCTAGTTTCACTAGCCTTTTTCTTTTGTTTTCATTTGAATTATGCACTTTCTTGAGCCATAAGCAAGCCAATTGGGTAGATTTTCATGCTTCCTTTGATTTAATCAACCATAGATGAATTAATGCAATTTCATGAGGTTTTATGCTATAATTGTCACATATTATGAAAGAATAAATATCTCATGATTTTGAGCATAGCTTTGATGAGTTTGGTTAATTAATGATAGGTGAAGAAAGCTTAGAGAAAGGTTGAAGCAAGAAGGAATGGCTAGGAGGAAGAGAGGACAAAAAGTTTGAGCAAAAATTTGCCTCAAACTTTAGCTCAAACTTTTGGATTAATTGAAAACGAACCAAGGAGCAAAAAGCTTGACCAAAAGTTTGCCTCAAACTTTTGGGCAAACTTTTGGGCAAAAAGCAGGAGCAAAAGTTTGCTTCAAACTTTTTGGCAAACTTTTGGCATCACAAATCAACACCCTGGAGAGCAAAAGTTTGCGCCAACGTTTGCTTCAAACTTTTTGGCAAACGTTGGCGCATGAACAACACACCCTGGAGAGCAAAAGTTTGCGCCAACGTTTGCCTCAAACTTTTTGGCAAACGTTGGCGCCATGAGTGTGCAAGGGGAGGCCAACGTTTGAGCAAAAGTTTGACCCCAAACTTTTGCCCAAACGTTGGTAGCAGCAAAATAGGGTGGCTGATGTGAAAAGTTTGAGTAAAAGTTTGCCTCAAACTTTTACTCAAACTTTTACTCAAGCTTTCATGATTCCAAACCCGGTTCACTTCGGTTCTTCTCCAAACTCCAAGAGCAATCAACCAAGGCCTCTATCAACCCAATTCCATCAAGAGCAAAGGCCCAATTGAAGGCTTGAAGACCATTTGAAGAAAGTGTATAAATAGCATAGGATTTATGTTTTTCGGGGAGCTTTTCCTTTTAGTTTTTCCTTTTAGTTTGGAGGAGAGCTTTTGGTGTTGAGTGAATTTTAATTTCTAAGTCTCGGGGAAGGAGAATTGAATTCCCTTCCTCTTAGTTTTCTTGCTTTCAATTTCAATTACAATTGTCTTGGATCTTGGGTTGGAGAATTGAAGGAAATCTGTTTCAATCTCATCCTGAGACCTCTTTGTTTCTTTACTGCACAATTGAATTTAAATTTCTGTTAATTGCTTCTTCATCTACTTTCTCTGCAATTTACAATTCCTTTGAAATTGTTCTTGTTGGATCTAGGAAGGCATTGAGATCTAGACTTGGTTAGTCTCTTGGGTCCTGAGATCCGGATTTCCCATTTTCAATTCTCTGTTTACTGCTTTCAAGCTCATTTACATTTCTGTTTTAAGATCCGGTTCAATTCAAGTCATCCTTTACTTCTCTGCTTGTTGCAATTTTACTTTTTCTTGTTTAATTTCTGCAAATCCAATTCCCAATTTCGTTTACAATTCAAGCCATTTACATTTCTTGCACTTTAAGATTCTGCAATTTACATTTCTTGCGTTCTAAGTTTTTGCCATTTAATTTCTTGTTCTTTAAGATTCATCACTTTAAATTTCAGTTCTCTTTAAATTCAATGCAATTTACCCATTCCCTTTACTTTCCATGCAATCTAAATTCTGCAAATCACAAATCACTCAACCAAATCTTGATTCGCTTGACTAAATCAACCACTAAACTAAAATTGCTCAATCCTTCAATCCCTGTGGGATCGACCTCACTCCCGTGAGTTTTTATTACTTGATGCGACCCGGTGCACTTGCCAGTTAGATTTGTGTGTTTGGAATTCGTTCTCCAAAAATACACATCAAGTTTTTGGCGCCGTTGCCGGGGATTGATTAGATTGACAATGATTAAGTGAAGTGGTGATCTAGATCTAGCATTTTTATTTTCTGTTTCTCTAATTTTTGATTAACCCACTAACTGTTTGAATTTTTGCTTAAGCTAACTAAAACTTCATTCTAGCAGTAGATTGAAGTGTCACTGGTTTGTGTGTTTCTTATGTTCTGCTTGTATGTCAGGTACAAGAAGAACCACACCTACCTTTCATGAACAAGACGAAAGAACTCTCAGGAGGTTAAGAAGAGCTGAAAGAGGGAAAAATATTGTTGGAGAAGAGGAATCAGAAGAAGAATTCCAAGATATGGAGGAACATTCAACCAATCCACCTGGTGGAGCAGCCAACAACAATAACAACCCACCCCAGAGGAGAGTTTTGGCCTCCTATACTTTTGCAAATGCTAGACATTGTGGAAGCAGCATTCTCACCCCTAATGTCAATGCAAATAACTTTGAATTGAAGCCACAACCACTTCCAACCTTTCAAAGAATCTATATTCTAAAAATGCTGATGGAGAGGTTCATGAAAATTCAAGAAATGATGGCAATAGAGCAGGAAGAAATAAAGAAACATCAAGGGATGATAAGCAAGAACCAAGAGGCCTCACTCAGAAGACTTGAAAGGCAGATGGAACAACTGGTTCAAAACCTTGCTGAATTGGGTAAGAAGAAAGGGATTCTGAACCCAAAGAGCCATGAAAAGGATGCTGGGTTGAAAGAGAAGGGAGTCATGGAGGAAAGTAAGAAGGCTATGGAAAGAGAAACAGAGGGAAGGAAGCCCATAGCAAGAGGAGGAAACCTAAGGCAACAGAAGCCTCAACTTCCATGAGCACAAAATGAAGGATGTCAAGCTAGTGACAATAAAAGAGCGCTTGTTGGGAGGCAACCCAACCGGAGGTAACTATCTTTTCATATCTATTTCAATAAAAAGGTTAATTAGTTTTATCTATATTTCAAGAAGCTAAGTTTGGTGTTGCACACCAAAACAATCTAAAGGAGAATGAAGGATTCTAAGTTTGGTGTTCCACTAAAATCCCATCATAAAACACATTCTCACTTTCTGCATAATGCTGGCTTCAAGCATGTTGGATGAACTAGTTAACTATTCTGCTGTTTCCTAGTTTTCAGTTTTATTGTTTTTGAAAAAAAAAAAAGAAAAAGAGTTTCACACATGGTTAATTCGATGCATGAGAACCATTGGCAAGGTACTAAGTTTGGTGTTCCCACACCAAAGTAAGTTCAAAAGCCCACAAATAAATCATGCAAGCTAACCATTTCTTCTTTCAAGTGCTTGGGGAACAAGCAACTTTTAATATCACTGCAGGGTACCATACAAACTTTTGGAAGGATTAAGCATCATCTATCAAAAGGAAGAGAGAGGAATGTAAAGATCGGCAATGATGATGAGGAAGAGGAAAGCAAGCGAACTCCAAAAGGTTGTATTGTTCAGTGATTATTTTGTATCAGATGCTGCTAAATTGAAAGTTACATAATACCCCTGCCCGCCTGCATAGCATAGTTTTTCTGTAATTCAATAACTAAGATGCTTGACTATTCACAACACTACACTTTTCACACTTGTTTGCACTCAATATTTCAAAAATGCATCACATGAAAGTCTTTGAAAAGAAGGATTGAGGAATCAAACAATTTTGAGGCAAGCAAAAGATTAGGAGAAGTGGTGGTTCTAGTTGTATAATTATGTATTGAGGTTGCATGCTTGTGAAAACTTGCATGGGAGCTCATAGGCAGGTCATGAAGTTCAAAGAAGTATTGTGGAGATTCTCAAAAATCTATTGATCCAAGAAGCAGCAAACAAAACAAAAGAAAATAAAGAAAATACAAAAACAAAAAGAACATGGCCCAAGGCTCTGAGCATCAATTACTAGGCAGAAAAGAAAGAAGAAACAAAAACTCAAAGAGTTGTTATCCTAGTAAATGCTTGTGGTCGAATTGTGTCAAAGAAAGAGGCTTGAGCAAGTAAATCCTTAGGGGTGCTTTAACACCTAATACCTTAAAACCAACTGGTTTAGGAGTATTGATTGAAAGCTTATCTAAAGAGCCGCTTTGAGACATGACACTTAGAGTCAAAGCCAAAGCAAAGAAACTATAAGCTGCTTCAAGGTGACTAGATATAAAGAGATCTCCATGATACCATTTGGATGAAAATCCTAAGACCTAAGACTCCCAATATGTGAGGACTAGTGAGCACTGAAGCCCTTGCATGAGCATATGATTTAGAGTTCACCCCACTGTTACTTAATCACTTCACTCACAGGACTTTACAAGTTATTCTTCAATCCGTCTTAATTGAAAGAACCCTGGAGCATAATTCATTTCTTGCTTGGGGACAAGCAAGCTTTAAGTTTGGTGTTGTGATGACAAGTCATCTTAGCCTAGTTTCACTAGCCTTTTTCTTTTGTTTTCATTTGAATTATGCACTTTCTTGAGCCATAAGCAAGCCAATTGGGTAGATTTTCATGATTCCTTTGATTTAATCAACCATAGATGAATTAATGCAATTTCATGAGGTTTTATGCTATAATTGTCACATATTATGAAAGAATGAATATCTCATGATTTTGAGCATAGCTTTGATGAGTTTGGTTAATTAATGATAGGTGAAGAAAGCTTGGAGAAAGGTTGAAGCAAGAAGGAATGGCTAGGAGGAAGAGAGGACAAAAAGTTTGAGCAAAAGTTTGCCTCAAACTTTAGCTCAAACTTTTGGATTAATTGAAAACGAACCAGGGAGAAAAAAGCTTGACCAAAAATTTGCCTCAAACTTTTAGGCTTGCCTCAAACTTTTTGGCAAACTTTTGGCATCACAAATCAACACCCTGGAGAGCAAAAGTTTGCGCCAACGTTTGCCTCAAACTTTTTGGCAAACGTTGGCGCCATGAGTGTGCAAGGGGAGGCCAACGTTTGAGCAAAAGTTTGACCCCAAACTTTTGCCCAAACGTTGGTAGCAGCAAAATAGGGTGGCTGATGTGAAAAGTTTGAGTAAAAGTTTGCCTCAAACTTTTACTCAAACTTTTACTCAAGCTTTCATGATTCCAAACCCGGTTCACTTCGGTTCTTCTCCAAACTCCAAGAGCAATCAACCAAGGCCTCTATCAACCCAATTCCATCAAGAGCAAAGGCCCAATTGAAGGCTTGAAGACCATTTGAAGAAAGTGTATAAATAGCATAGGATTTATGTTTTTCGGGGAGCTTTTCCTTTTAGTTTTTCCTTTTAGTTTGGAGGAGAGCTTTTGGTGTTGAGTGAATTTTAATTTCTAAGTCTCGGGGAAGGAGAATTGAATTCCCTTCCTCTTAGTTTTCTTGCTTTCAATTTCAATTACAATTGTCTTGGATCTTGGGTTGGAGAATTGAAGGAAATCTGTTTCAATCTCATCCTGAGACCTCTTTGTTTCTTTACTGCACAATTGAATTTAAATTTCTGTTAATTGCTTCTTCATCTACTTTCTCTGCACTTTATAATTCCTTTGCAATTGTTCTTGTTGGATCTAGGAAGGCATTGAGATCTAGACTTGGTTATCTAGTCTCTTGGGTCCTGAGATCCGGATTTCCCATTTTCAATTCTCTGTTTACTGCTTTCAAGCTCATTTACATTTCTGTTTTAAGATCCGGTTCAATTCAAGTCATCCTTTACTTCTCTGCTTGTTGCAATTTTACTTTTCCTTGTTTAATTTCTGCAAATCCAATTCCCAATTCCCTTTACAATTCAAGCCATTTACATTTCTTGCACTTTAAGATTCTGCAATTTACATTTCTTGCGTTCTAAGTTTCTACCATTTAATTTCTTGTTCTTTAAGATTCAGCACTTTAAATTTCAGTTCTCTTTAAATTCAATGCAATTTACCTATTCCCTTTACTTTCCATGCAATCTAAATTCTGCAAATCACAAATCACTCAACCAAATCTTGATTCGCTTGACTAAATCAACCACTAAACTAAAATTGCTCAATCCTTCAATCCCTGTGGGATCGACCTCACTCCCGTGAGTTTTTATTACTCGATGCGACCCGGTGCACTTGCCGGTTAGATTTGTGTGTTTGGAATTCGTTCTACAAAAATACACATCAGCGATCCAGCATTTGATCAATGAATGGCAGCGGGTAGTGATCCTTACGAGTGGCCTGGTTGAGGCGCCTGTAATCAATGCAGACCCTCCAGGCGTTCTGTACTCTGGTTGCTATGAGCTCTCCATGCTTATTCTTCACTGTAGTGACTCCAGACTTCTTGGGCACCACTTGTACTGGGCTTACCCATTCATTGTCTGATATGGGGTAGATGATATCTGCCTCAAGTAGTCTGGTCACTTCCTTTTTGACAACCTCTTAGATAGTGGGATTCAGTCTTCTCTGGGGTTGACTAACAGGCCTTGCTCCCTCTTCTAAAAATATTCTGTGCTCACAAACTTGAGGGTTGATGCCTACTATGTCTGCCAAGCTCCACCCAATTACCTTCTTGTGTCTCCTCACCACACTAAGTAACTGCTCCTTGATGAGCGGATATTTTATACGCTTTTTGGGTATAATTTCATATAATTTTGAGTATGTTTTAGTTAGTTTTTAGTCTATTTTTATTAGTTTTTAGGAAAAATTCATATTTCTGGACTTTAGTATGAGTTGTGTGTTTTTCTGTAATTTCAGGTATTTTTCTGGCTGAAATTGAAGGAGCTGAGCAAAAATCTGATTCAGGCTGAAAAAGGATTGCTGATGCTGTTGGATTTTGACCTCCCTGCACTCAAAGTGGATTTTCTGGAGCTACAGAACTCGAAATGGCATGCTTCCAATTGCATTGGAAAGTAGACATCCAGGACTTTCCAGAAATATATAATAGTCGATACTTTGCATAAGGATAGATGATGTAAACTGGCGTTCAACGCATGTTCTCTGCCCAATTCTGGCGTCCAGCGCCAGAAAAGGATCAAAAGCTGGAGTTGAACGCCCAAACTGGCATAAAAACTGGCGTTCAACTCCACAAATGGCCTCTACACGTGAATTGCTTAAGTCTCAGCCTAGCACACACCAAGTGGGCCCCCAGAAGTGGATCTCTGCATCATCCATCATAGTCTACTCATATTTTGTAACCCTAGGCTACTAGTTTAGTATTTAAACAACTTTTAGAGACTTATTTTGTATCTCATGACATTTTAGATCTAAACTTTGTATTCTCTGACGGCATGAGTCTCTAAACCCCATTGTTGGGGGTGAGGAGCTCTGCTGTGTCTCGATGAATTAATGCAAGTATCTCTGTTTTCCATTCAAACACACTTGTTCCTATCTAAGATGTTCATTCGCGCTTAACTGTGATGGAGGTGATGATCTGTGACACTCATCACCTTCCTCAATTCATGAACGTGTGCCTGACAACCACCTCTGTTCTATATACGATTGAATGAGTATCTCTTAGATTCCTTAATCAGAATCTCCGTGGTATAAGCTAGAATTGATGGCGGCATTCATGAGAATCCGGAAAGTCTAAACCTTGTCTGTGGTATTCCGAGTAGGATTCAAGGATTGAATGACTGTGACGAGCTTCAAACTCCTGAAGGCTGGGCGTTAGTGACAGACGCAAAAGGATAGTGAATCCTATTCCAACCGGATCGAGAACCAACCGGTGATTAGCCGTGCTGTGACAGAGCGCGTGAGCGTAGTTTTCACTGGAAGGATGGAAGGTAGCCATTGACAACGGTGATCCACCAACACACAGCTTGCCATAGAAGGACGTGCGTGCGTGAATCAGAGGACAGAGGAAAGTAGAGATTCAGAAGACAAAGCATCTCCAAAACTCCAACATATTCTCCATTACTGCACAACAAGTAACCTTTAATTTATGCTCTCTTGGTTATTCGTAATTCAACTGATAAACATAATTGACTTCCTGACTAAGATTTACAAGATAACCATAGATTGCTTCAAACCAACAATCTCCGTGGGATTCGACCCTTACTCACGTAAGGTATTACTTGGACGACCCTGTGCACTTGTTGGTCAGTGGTACGAGTTGTGAAAAGTGTGATTCATAATTCGTGCACCAAGTTTTTGGCGCCGTTGCCGGGGACTGTTCGTGTTTGGACAACTAACGGTTTATTTTGTTGCTTAGATTAGGAAAAATCTTTCTTTTTTTTTTTTTGGTTTAGAGTCTTTTATTATTTATCCCTTGTTAAAACACTTTAAATTTATAGCTCAATTAGTTAGAACGTGGTGTTTATGTTCATGGTAATTGGCTATCATATTTTTTAAAATCTTTTTCAAAAATAATTTTTTCTATTAAATCCTGTGCCAAACTTTAAGTTTGGTGTTTTCTTGTTGATTTCCCTTTGGTTTTCGAAAATTTTGGTTTGGTTTTGTAAAAATTTTAAGTTTGGTGTTCCTTGGTGTTTTCCCTCCAAAATTTTCGAAAACAAGGAGCATTAGATCTAAAAATTTTAAATCTTGTGTCTTTTTTTTTTGTGTTTTTCTCTTTCATCATAAAATTCAAAATTCAAAAAAAAAATAAATAAAATAAAATAAATAAAAAGGTAAATCAATCCAAGTTATATCCCTTTATCCATCATGGACATAAGTGGAAATGAACAGTCCAGGAGGACTCTGGGTTCATATTCTAAACCCTCTACTGCTTCATATGGGAGTAGCATCTGCATACCCTCCATTGGAGTTAGTAGCTTTGAGTTGAATCCTCAGCTCATTATCATGGTGCAGCAAAGTTGCCAGTATTCCGGTCTTCCACAGGAAGAACTTACAGAGTTTCTGGCACAATTTTTACAAATTACTGACACAGTACATGATAAGGAAATAGATCAGGATGTCTACAGACTATTACTGTTTCCATTTGCTGTAAAAGATCAAGCTAAGAGGTGGTTAAATAACCAACCTAAGGCCAGCATAAGAACATGGAAACAGCTGACAGAAAAATTCCTGAATCAGTATTTTCCTCCAAAAAGGATGACACAGCTAAGGCTGGACATCCAAGGCTTTAAACAAGGAGATAATGAATCTCTTTATGATGCCTGGGAGAGATACAGAGAGATGCTACGAAAATGCCCCTCTGAAATGTTTTCAGAGTGGGTTCAGTTAGACATCTTCTACTATGGGCTTGCAAAAGGAGCTCAGATGTCTTTAGATTACTCAGCTGGTGAATCTATCCATATGAGAAAGACAATTGAAGAGGCTCAAGAGCTCATTGATACAGTTGTCAGGAATCAGCACCTGTACCTAAGCAGCAACCCTTCCATGAATGAAGAGGTTAAAACAGTCAATACTGAATTCAGTACTGTAAAACAAGCTGCTGAATTCAATCAGCAATTGGATTTTCTAACAAAGCAGCTAGCTGAATTCAAGGACAGGCTACAAGAGACAAGGATAGCCAATATACATATGGACGAACAGTTTAAGCAAACAAAGCAGCAGCTATCAAGGCAAATAGCAGAAGAATGCCAAGCAGTTCAATTAAGAAGTGGGAAAACATTAAATACCCCACCTCAAGGCATCAAAAATTCAAGAAATGAGCAACCCACCAAAGATTCACCTGAGGACAGTAAGAGCCCAGGGAAAAATAATTCTGGCGCTAAAACGCCAGAAAATGGATGGAAGGCTAGCGCTGAACGCCCAGACCATGCCCAAAACTGGCGTTCAACGCCAGAAACAAGGCAAGATTGGCGTTCAACGCCAGAAATAGGCAAGAATCTGGCGTTGAACGCCCAAATAGGGCAGAATCCAGCGTTGAACGCCCAAAATGGGCACAGCTCTGGCGTTCAGACGCCAGAAGCAGACAAGGAGCTGGCATCCAGTTTCACTCCAGCTTCTGACTCTGGCACTCAATTGCCAGTGAGGGATCAGACACACACAAGTGCTGATAACAACCCCTCTAAAAAGGCTTCTTTAACCACTAAGGTTGAGGAATATAAAGCCAAGATACCTTATCCTCAAAAACTCTGGAAAGAGGAGCAGGATAAGCAATTTGCTCGCTTTGCAGATTATCTAAGGACTCTTGAAATAAAGATTCCATTTGCAGAGGCACTTGAGCAAATACCCTCTTATGCCAAGTTCATGAAAGAGATCTTGAGTCATAAAAAGGAGTGGAGAGAAACAGAAAGAGTTCTCCTCACTGAAGAATGCAGTGCAGTCATCCTGAAAAGCTTTCCTGAAAAGCTTAAAGACCCTGGGAGTTTTCTGATACCATGCATATTAGAAGGTGATTGCACCAAGACAGCTTTATGCGATCTTGGGGCAAGCATCAACCTAATACCTGCATCCACTATCAGAAAGCTTGGTTTAACTGAAGAAGTTAAACCAACCCGGATATGTCTCCAACTTGCTGATGGTTCCACTAAATACCCATCAAGTGTGATTGAAGACATGATTGTCAGAGTTGGGCCATTTGTCTTTCCCACTGACTTTGTTGTGCTGGAAATGGAGGAGCACAAGAGTGCTACTCTCATTCTAGGAAGACCCTTCCTAGCAACTGGACGATCCCTCATTGACGTCCAACAGGGGGAAATAATCCTGAGAGTCAATGATGATGAGTTCAAGTTGAACGCTGTCAAAGCCATGCAGCATCCAGACACATCAACAGACTGCATGAAAGTTGATCTTATTGACTCCTTGGTAGAAGAGATCAACATGGCTGAGAGTCTCGAATCAGAGTTGGAAGACATCTTTAAAGATGTTCAGCCTGATTTGGAGGATTCAGAGGACATGAAAGAGCCTCTGAAATTTCTTCTAAAAGAGGAAAAACCTCCTAAACCCTAGCTCAAACCATTACCACCATCCTTGAAATATGCATTTCTAGGAGAAGGAGATACTTTTACAGTGATCATAAGCTCTGCTCTAAGTTCACAGGAAGAGGAAGCACTTATTCAAGTGCTAAGGACACACAAGACAGCTCTTGGGTGGTCCATAGGTGACCTTAAGGGCATAAGCCCAGCTAGATGCATGCACAAAATTCTATTGGAGGATAATGCCAAACCAGTGGTTCAACCACAGAGGCGGCTAAATCCAGCCATGAAGGAAGTGGTGCAGAAAGAGGTCACCAAATTACTAGAGGCTGGGATTATTTATCCCATTTCTGATAGCCCCTGGGTGAGCCCTGTTCAAGTCGTCCCAAAAAAAGGAGGCATGACAGTGATTCATAATGAAAAAAATGAACTGGTTCCTACAAGAACAGTTACAGGGTGGCGCATGTGTATTGACTACAGAAGGCTCAATACAGCCACCAGAAAGGATCATTTTCCTTTACCATTCATAGACCAGATGCTAGAAAGACTAGCAGGTCATGATTATTACTGCTTTTTGGATGGCTATTCAGGCTATAACCAGATTGTAGTGGATCCCCAGGATCAAGAGAAAACAGCATTCACATGTCCATCCGGAGTGTTTGCTTATAGAAGGATGCCCTTTGGGCTATGTAATGCGCCTGCAACCTTCCAGAGATGCATGCTCTCTATTTTCTCTGACATGGTGGAAAAATTTCTGGAAGTCTTCATGGATGACTTCTCAGTATATGGAGACTCATTCAGCTCCTGTCTTGATCACCTGAAACTTGTTCTGAAAAGATGCCAAGAAACCAACCTAGTTTTAAACTGGGAAAAGTGTCACTTCATGGTGACTGAAGGAATTGTTCTTGGGCATAAAATCTCAAACAAGGGAATAGAGGTGGATCAAGCAAAAATAGAGGTAATTGAAAAATTACCACCACCTGCCAATGTTAAGGCAATCAGAAGCTTTCTGGGTCATGCAGGATTCTATAGGAGGTTTATAAAGGATTTTTTAAAAATCGCAAAACCTCTAAGCAATCTGCTAGCTGCTGACACACCATTTGTATTTGACACAAAGTGCCTGCAGGCGTTTGAAACGCTGAAAGCTAAGCTGGTCACAGCACCAGTCATTTCTGCACCAGACTGGACATTACCATTTGAGCTAATGTGTGATGCCAGTGATCATGTCATTGGTGCAGTATTGGGACAGAGACATGACAAGCTTCTGCATGTCATTTATTATGCCAGTCGCGTTCTAAATGATGCCCAGAAAAATTACACAACCACAGAAAAAGAACTACTTGCAGTGGTTTACGCCATTGACAAGTTCAGATCATACTTAGTAGGATAAAAAGTGATTGTGTATACTGATCATGCTGCTCTTAAATATCTACTCACAAAGCAGGATTCAAAACCCAGGCTCATCAGATGGGTATTGCTTCTGCAAGAGTTTGATATAGAAATAAGAGACAGAAAAGGGACAGAGAACCAAGTGGCTGATCATCTGTCCCGGATAGAGCCAGTGGAAGGGACGTCCCTCCCTTCTCTTAAGATCTCTGAGACGTTTCCTGATGAGCATTTATTCGCCATTCAGGAAGCACCATGGTTTGCCGATATTGCAAACTATAAAGCTGCAAGGTTCATACCCAAGGAGTACAACAGGATACAAAAGAAGAAATTAATTACTGATGCAAAGTACTACTTGTGGGATGAACCTTATCTCTTTAAGAGATGTGCAGACGGAATCATCCGTAGGTGTGTGCCTAGAGAAGAAGCACAGAGGATCCTGTGGCATTACCACGGATCTCAATATAGAGGCCATTTCGGAGGTGAGCGAACAGCCACCAAGGTCCTTCAATGTGGCTTCTATTGGCCCACACTCTATAAAGATTCCCGAGAGTTTGTACGTAATTGTGACAGTTGCCAAAGAGCTGGTAACCTGCCTCATGGTTACGCCATGCGTCAACAAGGAATCTTGGAAATTGAGTTGTTTGACGTATGGGGAATTGACTTCATGGGACCTTTCCCACCATCATACTCAAACACTTATATTCTGGTGGCAGTTGACAATGTATCAAAATGGGTTGAGGCTATTGCCACACCCACCAATGATACTAAAACAGTGCTGAAGTTCCTCCAGAAACATATGTTTAGCAGGTTTGGTGTCCCTAGAGTGTTAACCAGTGATGGGGGCACTCACTTCTGCAATAAACAGCTTTACTCTGCCATGGTTCGGTATGGAATTCGCCACAAGGTGGCCACTCCATATCATCCACAAACCAATGGGCAAGCTGAAGTCTCTAACAGAGAATTAAAGAGAATCCTGGAATGGACAGTAAATACCCGTAGAAAGGATTGGGCACGGAGCTTGGATGATGCTCTGTGGGCTTACAGAACAGCATTCAAGACCCCTATAGGGACCTCTCCATACCAACTCGTATATGGTAAGGCATGCCACCTGCCCGTGGAACTGGAACATAAGGCCTACTGGGCAACCAGATTCCTAAACTTTGATGCCAAATTAGCAGGAGAAAAACGATTGCTCCAGCTAAATGAGCTAGAGGAATTCAGATTCACAGCTTTCGAAAATGCCAAGCTTTATAAAGAAAAATAAAAAAAATAGCATGACAGAAAGCTGTCATCTAGAATCTTTGAACCAGGACAGAAGGTCCTGTTGTTTAACTCTAGACTCAGGCTATTCTCCGGGAAACTGAAATCCCGGTGGAGGGGACCATACGTGATTACAAGTGTGTCACCATATGGTTATGTGGAGCTTCGAGATATTGATTCTGATAAGAAGTTCATTGTCAATGGACAGAGAATCAAGCATTATCTTGAAGGCAACATCGAGCAAGAATGCTCAAGGCTGAAGCTAGATTAAAAGCTCAGCAAGGTCCAGCTAAAGACAATAAAGAAGCGCTTGCTGGGAGGCAACCCAGCCATGGGGCAACAATCCTCTAAGCATTTTGCCCTATTTCTATTTTTATTTTTATTTGTTTATTTAGAGTTCATTGACAACAAGGTAAATAATCATTTACAGAAGGCCTCGGCACACAAAATAGAGAAAAAGATCTCACTGGCAAGAAAACGCCAGTAAAAGAGAATTTTGGGCGTTCAACGCCCAAAATGGGCATCCACTGGGTGCTGAACGCCAGTGATGATAGCAGCTGGGCGTTCAACACCAGAAAGGGGCACCCACTGGGCGTTGAACGCCAGTAATGGCAGCAGCTGGGCGTTGAACGCCCAGGAGAGCAGCAATTGGGCGCTGAACGCCCAAAACAGGCAGTGTTTGGGCGTTCAAATGCCAGGAATGCAGGGAGGAGCCAAATTCATTTTTTCCACACGTATTTCCATTTTAATTTCAAATTTTATGCTTCAATGCATGATTTTTACATGAACATGTCAAGAACCCTGATTTCTAAATTCCATAATTTCTAAAAACCCTACCACAAAAAAATATCAAATGTATTTTAATCCATAAGCACCAGGCATCTTTGCAAATTCAATCCAACTCTTTTCAAATCTTTTCTGAAAACAAATCTATCTTTTCAACTAATCCATATCTTTTTCAAATCTCCATATTATCTTTTTCAAAATTTAGATTTATCTTTTTCAATAATCTATCATATCTTTGCAAAATTAAATTATATCTTCTATCTTATCTTTTTCAACTCAATCTTTTTATCTTATCTTTTCCAATTTTTCGAAAACCCACCCCCCCATCCTTTTAAATTTGGGTTCGGCCACCCCCTCCTCCATCAACAATTGCACCTAGCTCTCCTTCTATCCCTCTCCTTTCTTTTCTTTTGCTTGAGGACAAGCAAACCTCTAAGTTTGGTGTGTTTATCCGAGATCACTAAGATCATGGCTCCCAAAGGAAAACAACCCACTCCAAGAGGCAAGAAAAAGAGCGTTCCAAAACCACTTTGGAATCAAGGGAAGTTCTTATCTAAAGAACATTCAGACCATTATCTTAAAGTAATGGGTCTGAGATCAGTGATCCCGGAAGTTAGATTCGATCTGAAAGAAGATGAATATCCGGAGATCCAGGAGCAAATTCGAATCAGGAACTGGGAAGTCCTAGCTAATCCTGAAACGAAAGTAGGAAGGAACATGGTCCAGGAGTTCTATGCTAATATGTGGCAGACTGACAAGCAAAAACTATCTGGAACTGCCTTCTATGAATTTCGGACCATGGTCAGAGGGAAGATTGTTCATACCACCCCTGACAAGATCAGAGAGATCTTAAAGCTACCTCAGCTAAAGGATGATCCAGATTCCTTCAACAGGAGGATGATGAGAGCATACATTGACCTGGATAAGATTCTAGAGGACATATGTATCCCTGGAGCCAGGTGGACCACCAACACAAAGGGTGTTCCAAATCAACTCAAGAGAGAGGATCTCAAACCAGTCGCCAGAGGATGGCTGGACTTCATTGGGCATTCTCTGTTGCCCACTAGCAACCGTTCTGAAGTCACAGTTAAAAGAGCAGTGATGATCCATTGCATCATGATGGGGAAGGAAGTGGAGGTTCATCAGCTGATTTCAACTGAACTCTACAAAATTGCTAACAACTGATTTCTCTGCTCTGCAAGGACGCTGGATTAAGGATGGGAATAACTGAATATATCCTAATTGAAAAGTCAATCACCAAAGCATCAATGGAAAAACAACAAGCACAGGAGGATCCCATCAAGAAGAGAGCACAGGAATTCCTCCCAGAGATCCCTCAATCTGAATACTGGGAGTATCTTGAGACGTCCGTTACCAAGATACGGGAAGCTATGGAGCAAATAATAAAAGAACAGAAGGAACACAGTCAAATGCTGACCTATATGTTTAAAGAACAAGAGGAGCAGGGGCGTGACTTAAGGGAATTGAAGCGCCAAAAGTCTTCTCTTGTAGGACCAAGCACCCCAAGGATCAGAGGAACCCCCGTGCCCCCAGAATAAAGGTTGTTAATTTCCAATTTCTGCTTTAACTCTGTGACAGTGTCCTTATAAAAGTTTACCTTAGAAGTCATATAGTAGTAATTAGTATCTATTTTGATTTTATCTCCAATTAAGCTATAGTTTATTTTTCTCATCATCAGCAAACATGAATAAAGTAGTAGATTTTTTGAATAAGAGGCAATAAAATTTCGAGTTTAATAAGAGAAATTCTAATTAGTTAAATGTGGTGGCAATGCTTTCTGTCTTCTGAATGAATGCTTGAACAGTGCATATGTCTTTTGAATTTGTTGTTTAAGACTGTTAAATATGTTGGCTCTTGAAAGAATGATGAACATGAGACATGCTATTGATAATCTGAAAAATCATAAAAATGATTCTTGAAGCAAGAAAAAGCAGCAAAGAACAAAGCTTGCATTCAAAAAAAAAAAAAAAGCAAGCAGAAAAAGCCAATAACCCTTAAAACCAAAAGGCAAGGGCAAATAAAAGGGATCCCAAGGCTTTGAGCATCAGTGGATTGGAGGGCCTAAAGGAATAAAATCCTGGTCTAAGCGGCTAAACCAAGCTGTCCCTAACCATGTGCTTGTGGCGTGAAGGTGTCAAGTGAAAACTTGAGACTGAGCGGTTAAAGTCAAGGTCCAAAGCAAAAAGAAGAGTGTGCTTAAGAACTCTGGACACCTCTAATTGGGGACTTTAGCAAAGCTGAGTCACAATCTAAAAGGTTCACCTAATTATGTGTCTGTGGCATTTATGTATCCGGTGGTAATACTGGAAAACAAAGTGCTTAGGGCCACGGCCAAGACTCATAAAGAAGCTGTGTTCAAGAATCATCACACTGAACTAAGAAAATCAATAACACTATCTAAATTCTAAATTCCTATAGATGCCAATCACTCTGAGCTTCAATGGATAAAGTGAGATGCCAAAACTGTTCAGAAGCAAAAAGCTACTAGTCCCGCTCATCTAATTAGAATCTGAGCTTCAATCAAAAACTCTGAGATATTATTGCTTCTCAACCTATTAGTCTTCTATTTTATTTGTCTAGTTTCTTGAGGACAAGCAACAGTTTAAGTTTGGTGTTGTGATGAGCGGATATTTTATACGCTTTTTGGGGATAATTTCATATAGTTTTGAGTATGTTTTAGTTAGTTTTTAGTCTATTTTTATTAGTTTTTAGGAAAAATTCATATTTCTGGACTTTACTATGAGTTGTGTGTTTTTCTGTAATTTCAGGTATTTTTTTGGCTGAAATTGAAGGAGCTGAGCAAAAATCTGATTCAGGCTGAAAAAGGACTGCTGATGCTGTTGGATTCTGACCTCCCTGCACTCAAAGTGGATTTTCTGGAGCTACAGAACTCGAAATGGCATGCTTCCAATTGCGTTGGAAAGTAGACATCCAGGTCTTTCCAGCAATATATAATAGTCGATACTTTGCACAAGGATAGACGATGTAAACTGGCGTTCAACGCCAGTTCTCTGCCCAATTCTGGCGTCCAGCGCCAGAAAAGGATCAAAAGCTGGAGTTGAACGCCCAAACTGGCATAAAAACTGGCGTTCAACTCCACAAATGGCCTCTGCACGTGAATTGCTTAAGTCTCAGCCCAGCACACACCAAGTGGGCCCCCAGAAGTGGATCTCTGCATCATCCATCATAGTCTACTCATATTTTGTAACCCTAGGCTACTAGTTTAGTATTTAAACAACTTTTAGAGACTTATTTTGTATCTCATGACATTTTAGATCTAAACTTTGTATTCTCTGATGGCATGAGTCTCTAAACCCCATTGTTGGGGGTGAGGAGCTCTGCTGTGTCTCGATGAATTAATGCAAGTATTTCTGTTTTCCATTCAAACACGCTTGTTCCTATCTAAGATGTTCATTCGTGCTTAACTGTGATGGAGGTGATGATCTGTGACACTCATCACCTTCCTCAATTCATGAACGTGTGCCTGACAACCACCTCCGTTCTATATACGATTGAATGAGTATCTCTTAGATTCCTTAATCAGAATCTCCGTGGTATAAGCTAGAGTTGATGGCGGCATTCATGAGAATCCGGAAAGTCTAAACCTTGTCTGTGGTATTCCGAGTAGGATTCAAGAATTGAATGACTGTGACGAGCTTCAAACTCCTGAAGGCTGGGCGTTAGTGACAGACGCAAAAGGATAGTGAATCCTATTCCAACCGGATCGAGAACCAACCGGTGATTAGCCATGCTGTGACAGAGCGCGTGAGCGTAGTTTTCACTGGAAGGATGGAAGGTAGCCATTGACAACGGTGATCCACCAACACACAGCTTGCCATAGAAGGACGTGCGTGTGTGAATCAGAAGACAGAGGAAAGCAGAGATTCAGAAGACAAAGCATCTCCAAAACTCCAACATATTCTCCATTACTGCACAACAAGTAACCTTTAATTTATTCTCTCTTGGTTATTCGTAATTCAACTGATAAACATAATTGACTTCCTAACTAAGATTTACAAGATAACCATAGATTGCTTCAAACCAACAATCTCCGTGGGATTCGACCCTTACTCACGTAAGGTATTACTTGGACGACCCTGTGCACTTGCTGGTCAGTGGTACGAGTCGTGAAAAGTGTGATTCATAATTCGTGCACCACTCCTCTTGTTGGGAAGTGAGTTCCCTTGCAATGATTACTGGGAGCATCTGATCATCCTCAAGGTAAGCATACTTGAGGTGGGGTGGTAGAGGCTTTAATTCTAATTTCTGCTCCTGATCAGGCACTGGGTCTTCTGGAGCTGGTGAAAATGGCAAGGTGTCCTCATTGTGTTCAGTGGGTTTCCCCACACTTGGACCTTGCTCCATGTGTATCTCTTCTATCTCTTCCTGATGAACTGCAGCTACAATCTCATCAATGATGTCGCATTGGAAGACGGAATGATCTTTCGAAGGGTGCTTTATGGCTTCATTCAGATTGAAGCTTACTGCTCGGCCGTCTATTTTAAAAGAGTAGGTTCCTGAAAAGGCATCCAGCTTGAACTTTGAAGTCTTCAGGAATGGTCTTCCAAGCAGGATTGATGACGGCTTCCCTGAGTTATTTTGGGGCATCTCCAGGATATAAAAGTCAATGGGAAATGTGAGCCCCTTAATGCCCACCAGCACGTCCTCAGCAATTCCAACCACTGTAATAATGCTCTTATTTGCTAACACAAAACGAGCTGCTGACCTTTTTAAAGGAGGGAGCCTCAAAGCATCATATATGGACAAAGGCATTATACTAACACACGCGCCTAAATCACACATGCAGTCAGAAAATATTACACCCCCAATGGTTAAGTTAACTATGCATGGTCCTGGGTCACTACATTTTTCAGGTATATCCCCATTAAAGCAGATATGGAACTACCTAAAGGAATAGTTTCTAATTCATTAATCTTATCCTTATGTATGCACAGATCCTTTAGAAATTTTTCATATTTAGGTACTTGCTGAATAACATCAAAAAGGGGAACAGTTACCTCAACCTTTTTGAAGATTTCTACCATTTTAGGGTCAAGTTCCATCTGTTTCCTGGATTTCTTTGCAAGGTGTGGAATGGGATAGGAATAGCGTCTCTTACGACTTCTGCTTCTTTTGGTTCTCCATTCCTTGGTTGAACTGCTTTTTCTTCAACCATGTCTTGTATTTCATCTTCCTCTTCCACATCCTCCACTTCAACCATGTCTGCATCTAGGGCGTGTTCCTGTGGGCTTGGCTCCTCCTAATTCCTCTCTTGCAGTGTAGTTCCGGACCTTAGGGTGATGGCATTGATGCCACCCTTTGGATTGGGTAAGGGTTGAGAAGGAATTCCACTGGAGCTTGCAGGTTGAGTGTTAGAAGTGCTGGATGATCCCATCTGAGAGACGAGAGCTTGTATAGTGGATGTTAGACCGTTGAGTGTACCTTCCATGTTCTTTTGTCCTTGTGCAATGGACTGAAGCAATTCGTCATTGGAAGAGGAGGGGTAAGTGATTTGAGGGACCTACTGTTGGTTGTTCTGAGGTGCTTGGGCTTGCCTTAGGTGAGGTGCTCTGTAAGGCTGATTCTGGTTCTGCTGTCTGTTGTTGTTATTATTCCACCTCTAATTTCCCTGGTTGTCTCTGCCTCCTCTGTTATAGTTGTCCCTCCAGCCATGGTTGGAATTATCTCTCCAGCTAAGGTTGGAGTTGTCTTGCCAACTCTAGTTATAGTTCCCACCTTGGTTGTAGTTGCCGCCTTGTTGGTAGGAGCTTTGATTTGGGTGGTCATAGAAATTGTGAGTGGCTGCCAAGGTGTTGTCCTCTTGTTGGAGCTATGGACACTCATCAGTATAATGACTATAATCAGCGCATATGCCACATACCGTATGAGGAACCAGTTGTTGACTATGTTGGGGTGAGGGAGGTTGAGACTGTTGTTGATTCAGGTTTATCTGCTTCAGTAGGTTGGTCACCTCTCCCAGAGCTTTAATGAAAGCAGCAGTCTCACCACTAGAGGACACCTCCGCAACAGTCTTAGGATGGTTGGTCCTGTGTCTAGTGTTCCGGGTAGATTCAGCCAGATCAGCGATCAGCTGCCACGCTTCTGTCGTCGTCTTATACTTCTTCAGAGAGCCATTACTTGCAGCATCTAATGCAGTTTTATCTTGAGGCTTCATACCTTGTGTAAAGTAACTGATCAACACCATCTCATCAATCTTGTGGTGGGGACATGAATCCAAGAGGTTTCTGAAATGTTCCCAATATTCGTAGAGGGTCTCTAATTCTCCTTGGATAATGCAGGAGATCTCTTTCCTTAGTCTGTCTGTAACTTCAGTTGGAAAGTATTTGTCCAGAAACTCCCTCCTGAGCGCGTCCCAGTCGATAACTACTGCCTCCGGTTGAGTGTAGTACCACTCCCTCGCCTTTCTCTCAAGAGAAAACGGGAAGGCCATAAGCAAAATAGTAGTTTCATCTGCACCATGATGCTTAACAGTAGAACAGGATGTCTGGAAATCCCTGAGGTGCTTTATGGGCTCCTGAGCAGGTAAGCCATGAAACTTGGGTATCAAGTTGATTAGCGACGTCTTCAGTTCAAAATCTGCAGCCAGATCTGGGTGACGCGCTTGATACACTTGCAGGGTAAAATCTAGGGCTCCTGCCTCCTGGAGGGTAATCCTCCTAGGTGCTACCATGTCACCTGCACGTGAATCAACTGAATCAGTAGTAGAAGAGCTTGTTTCCTCCTCAAATGGCAGTCCAGATTTGCTCTCAAATAAGACTGGTGAATTGGCAACAACCACTTCACCACCCTCAGAGGCTAACCGACGCCGAGCTCGCCTAATACGGGAAAGAGTTCTTTCAATTTCAGGATCAAAAGCGGCTGAGCTTGGATCAGGCAGTGACTGCATCATTCAATGAAAGAAATATACAGCTCATGGTAACAAAATAAAATAACATAAAATGCAAATAAATAAATTTCAACCAATAAATTAGCACTCTATTGCAACTCCCTAGCAACGGCGCCAAAAATTGGCGCGACAGAAATTTGCAGATTAAGAATTATTAAGAAAAATGGCATTGCAAGTGCAGCTCTTAACCAACAAAAATCCACTTGTCAATTTAGAAAAGAGTTGTCACAAATTTTAGAAATAAAATACTGGGAGTATGAGTCCCAGGTCGTCTCCCAATGAGTTGCAGGAAGATGTGCTATTTTACTAATCAAAGGTTTTCCAAAATGTTTTTTTTTTTAGTTTGATAAACAGGAAATTAAATTAGAGAATTTATGTAATTTAAATAAAAACTCGACCGGGAGAAGATTAATCGGAAGTTCTATCCTTGTTGGAATTTTCTCAAGAACAATCAATAATTAGTAGTTGTTTCCACTTAGTTAACCCTCAACGAATGAGGGAAAGTCAAGTTAAAAGTCAACTTCTATTCACAAGTCCTAATCCTCTCCCTTGGGAAGGATTAGAGTTAGTGACTAACAAGCCAACCAACAACGAACCAATTATAATTGAACTCTTGAGTATTCCAACTCAAGGTTCTCCTTTTAATCAACTCCCAATCAAGTTGGGAAACTACTCCATTATCATAAATGTAGACTTTACAAAATAAAAAGGGAAAATAAAAAGAGACATAATAAACAATAATCAAAGAGATCAATTAAAATAAAAACAGTCTTGCATTAATGAACTCTAAAAGTAATCCAATGTTAACTCTGGACAGATTAAGGATATGAAAGAGTAAGGAAAAAGTAAGTAAACAAACTAGAATGACCAAGTCTGGAGGTAGACTCTTCTCAATAACCAAAGCCAAAAGCTTCAAATCCTCAAATATGAGTATATAGAAAAACCTAGGGGAAGAGTGAAAATCAGATCTAAAAAATAAAAATTATGCGGAATGAATGTCGTCCTTTGTCTCTGCATGTTTCCTGGCTCTAATTTACGTTTCTGGGCCGAAAACTGGGTTAGAACGCAGCCCAGAATTTACGCCAGCGACTTCTGTAAATTCTGCAGATCGCGCACACCACGCGACCGCGTCATCCATGCGTTCGCGTCATCCGACATTTTTCCGTGCCACGCGTGCGCGTTGTCCACGCATTCGCGTCACTTGTGCATCTTCCAATCCACGCAGTCGCGTCAGGCACGCGAGCACGTCACTGCGACTTTCTCCAATTCGCGCGGTCGCGTAAGCCATGCACCCGCGTCACTTTTCACTAGTCATCTCCTCAACTTCTTGTGTTCCTTCCATCTTTGCAAGCTTTTTCTTCATTCTCTAAGCCATTCCTACCCTATGAAACCTGAAACACTTAACACACAGATCACGGCATCGAATGGTATAAAGAAGGATAAAATAAAAAAAATATACAATTAAAAGATCTTTAGGAAGCAAGTTTTCAATCATAGAACATTTTTAGGAAGGATTTGTAAATACATGCAAATCATATGAATAAGTGGGTGAAGACTTGATAAAACCACACAATTAAACACAATATAACTCATAAAATAGTGGTTTATCAGTACGCGTCGATGCTTGCGCGTGACTCACTTAAAGGCAAAATGCTGGGGGCGATTTCTGAGCTGCCAGGGCCCAAATCCAGCTTGTTTCTGAGGGTATTTCATACAGAATTGAAGATTGAGCAAAGGGGGAGCACTTAGTTAGTCAACATGAGCCTTTAGTTAGTTTTCTAGAGAGAGAAGCTTCCTCTTCTCTCTAGAATTAGGTTAGGATTAGGTTAATTTCTCTTAGATCTAGGTCCAATTTCATGTTTTCATCTTGTTTCCTTTATGATTTCTTGTTTCTACTACTTGATTCTCTTAGTTTTCATGTTAATTTCCCTTTTTATGCTCTCTTTTATATTGATGAACCATTGTTGGATCTTGATTTCTTCTAATGCAATTTTATGTTTCCATGTCTTCTTTTATGTTCATCTCAATTGTTATTGTTGATTTCTTGCTTATGATGGTCATGGACCTTGTTAATTCTTGCATTTCGTGATGTTTACTTTTCTTGCATTCTAGGTGTTTGATAGAATATTTCCTCTAGTTTTTGAGTAGTTTCTTTTAATTGTGGCCTAGGCTAAGGGAGTTGAGTGATCTTGAGTCATTGTGTCTCATTGAATTGGTGATTTGAGAACCCTTAGTGGTTAATTTGATAACCATTGACTCTAGTCTACTACTAAGTCAATTAGTAGCTAGGTTAGGACTTATGGATTGATGTTGATCAATCCATTTGACGTACTCCAAGTCTAGGAGTAGATATTACGTACTTAAGGCTTTAGTGAGTAGACCTAATGAGCTCGGTTCCTCATAATTGTCAATGTATGGTTTGTAGACAAGGATGTTGATCTCAATTTTCCATTTCTTAGCCAAGAGTTCTTCCCTTTATTTTAATAGTTCTTGTTGTTTACTTTCTTGCTTTTATATTTTCTTGCTCATTTACTTTTCTTGTCCCTTTATAAATCAAACCCCCTTGCATCTTCATAGCCAATAATTGACCACTTCATTGCAATTCCTTGTGAGACGACCCGGAGTTTAAATACTTCGATAAATTTTCATTTGGGGTTTGTACTTGTGATAACCAAAATTTTTTATTGGGAGGATTCTTTGTTGGTGTAGAACTATACTTGCAATGAGAATTCATTCAATTAAGGAAATTCTATACCGTACAAGAAATTTGAACATCAAAAATGGCGCCGTTGCCGGGGATTTGCAATGGTGCTTTGTTATTGACTATTGAATATATTGTGAATAGCTTGATTTTTGGTTTGTTTGTTGGTTTTTGATAGTTTAGGATTTGGTTTTATTTGTTTCTTGTTAGCATTTGTTTTTGTTTTCTCTTATCACCATGAATTCTCACCCCTTTGGCTATGAGTTTGGTTCAAACTATGTTGTAGGAAATGGAAGCTTTAATGAGGAATTGCATCAAGAATTTGGAGATCAAAGTTTAACAAGAGTGCTTAGGGAGATGACTACTCTCCTCACGGAGATGCGCAAGGACCAAAAGGCATTTTATGCTATCCAAGCCGTTCAAGCGCCACCCCAACATGACTACTCTTTGGATTCTTATGGGTATAATCCTAATCCTAATGCATACCAATCTAATGTATGTGATGACCCTTATTGTAATTGTCAACCACAACCACCACATACATATGATCCCCCTCCTCAACATAGCCCTCAACAACCATACTCACAAGCCTCATACCACCATTCACCTCTATATGATCCCAACTCATACCCACCATACCAACCACCATTTGAACCATACTCCTAAGAGCCACAAATTCCATGTACAACACCTCAAGACTCTCACCAATATGAACCACCTTCCAACAATAACACCTCTCCCTCAAACAATGCACCCTCTCTTCCACCACCACCCCCCGACGAAACCCTCACGCAAGAACTAAGAGATCTTGAATCTCATATCATGAGGCAACAAGAGAGGACGAAAAAGGAGTTTAAGGAGATAGAAGCCAAGATGGCTATCATAGCAGAAGCCATGAGCCACATAACCTCCCACCTAAGCTCATGCTCCCCAAGTACTCCCATTGTTGAATGTGGAGGAGCAACCAAGGAGCTTAGTGAGGGAGTGAATTTGGAGCTCCAAGATAAGGAAGATGAGTTAAAGCAAGAAGTGCAACAAGAGGAGGAGGTAGAGATTATTAAACAAAAGGAAGTAGTGGTTGGGTACTTAGAATATGTTGATTACATAGAGGAATCTCAAGTTGAAGAGCCTTCTTCCACGGAGTTAGGAAGGGATGTTAAGGAAGTGGATAGAGAGTTGAGGGATATTGATCAAGAAATGGATTCTATTATTAGTGATTGTTTGTCCACATTGATCAATCCCCTTGATGATCTTATTGAGCCTTCTTCCATTGGATTAGAAAGCAATGTTGAGGAGGATGTGCAACCTCCAAGGCATATTGTGAGCAAAGAATTGGAAGAAGTGTTCCAAGCAACAAGCCCTCCTATATATGATGATTCCACATCAACACATGATCCTTTTGAGCTTGATGAGTCCTTCCCCGTTATGCTTGGAATTGATGTTGAGGTAGACTTCACTAAACCTCCTATTTATGGTTTGAGTGTGGGGACGAAATAGAAGAAGTTGGTGAGCAAAGAATTGAAATTGAAGAAGCTTGCAAAGAGGTGGAAGTTGCAAAGGAAGACCACAAGGAAATGGATCTTGCATTGGCCAAGTGTGGGGAGGTCGTCCTCCCTAAACCACCATCATTCAACACAATATTCAAGTGGATAAAATTCCTATCCATAAGCTTCACTTTCTCACTTGAATATGGTTTGCTTGAAAATGATGGTCAACTTAGAGCCCTTTGTGGAGTTAAGAGTATGGGAGAGTTGTGTAGTGGTTGGAGACATCCCTCTAAGTTCATTATGGTTGGAAGCTCGAAATTGAGGAGCACGGATTGGTGTAGTGCTCAAATGAATGGGTCTAGGAGAATGCTTTGGTGCTCACATGAGAATTCGGATCACTTGCCACCCAAATGGAATTGTCTTGATCAACTAGAAGATGGGTGTGAAAATAAGATATGGGATCCCGGATCACAACATGAAGACCAATTTTGGGAGCTCATATCTTGGGAAGAACTTCCCCCAAGCTTGGTGAAGATGGTTGGAAGTTCTAACAACCAATTGAAGAGCAAGCATTCTTGGAGGTTCAAGGATGAATACAAGTATAAGCCACCTTGACAATGAGCCTCCCATATGTCCAACTTAAGTACTTAAACTAAAAGTGATTGGTGGGAGACACCCCACCATGGTAAACTCTTTCCATTCTCTTATAGATATAATGAATGAATGAATTGAGTCGCCATTGTAGGTAGCTTCTTTACTCTTTAGTATATTTTATCTTGCTTGCTAGGTTGTTTATACACTTTACGCATTAAATAAGGATAGTTCTTTGAATTTGAGTTTTTGCTTCGATTGCAAGTTTCCTCAAGTTGTTTGAAATATTCTCAAAAATTCAAAAATATGGTTAATTTAACATTTTGGCTGGTTTTTGAGTCATAGAGAAGGATAGGAGATTTGTAAGCTGTTTGTAGTGTTGAAAAAAAATAAAAGGGGTAGGGACGCGTGCGCACGCTGTACGCGCACGCGTCGACCCGAGAGTTGCGTGCACACCACGCGTGCAATGTGCTTCTTGCGTAAGTTTCATCCCACGCGGACGCGTACATCACACGTACGCGTCGGCATAAAATTCCCCTTCCACGCTTAAGCACACCTGCTGCTTGCACGTCCACTCCTTTTATGCCATCCCACGCGCACGCGTACCGTACGCGAACGCGTGGATTCAAAACTATAACCCCCATCCACGTGAAGAACCCTAGCGCAGTCGCGTACTCCTCTTCTCTATTCTTCAATGTTTTATATCTTCTCTCCCTCCATTACCAGCCTCCAAATTCTGCAACACCCACAACCGCCCCTGTCCGGCGACCTCGTTCTACCGCCGACCCACCGTCGACCACCGCAACCATTCCTTCCCTCTTGCGCCTCTGCTTCTTTCTTCCCCCTCTCACTTCTCCCTCTCTCCCTACTCTCAGCCAACGCCACCGCGGCCAGCCATTGCCGCCGGCGAGCACCCAACCACCGTCACCACTCACAACTCTTCCCCCCTTTTCCCCTCTATCTCTTCGAGACTTCACCACTTCTCCACCTGAATCCATGCCTTTGCCCTTGCTCTGTTTTTCTGCTCGACACCCTTGCCTCACCACCCTCTGCTCCGCCACCGTATCGCTGCCTTTCTTGGACGTTACTGTAGCTCTGTAACTTCTTTCTCCTCTCAGCCTCATTTATTTTCTGTTCTGTTTCCAGGTTCCCCTGCCATAGCTCTGTTCTGTACTTCCTTTTATTAATTCTGTTTATTAATTTTAGTTAGAATAGTTGTTTAATTTTTGCTTGTTAGGCTAGATATAAATGCATGCTGTTAGGTAGTTAGGATGTGGTTAGAAGATTCTAGGCCTGATAAGTGCTCCGTTCTTGTTTACTTTTCGAATAGTGCATGCTTTGCTGAATAATGATTGATGTGATGATTTCTGTTTTGTATGCTATTACCTACTGCTGTTTTGCTGCGATTGAATTGTATGATTGTGTTTGATGCTACCTGAACATATGTAAATCCATGCTCTTACCATGCTTTGTGCAAGTTTTGGATTCATATGACTATTTTTGCTGCCGTTTGCTATCCGAGAACGTCTAATTTACTACCGGAATGTTGCCCGAATTTCTGAAAATTATTCTATACTTTGACTTGCAACATAAGAATTGAACTTCACACTTTTTGAACTGAGTTTTGCCTGCCCTGAACTTTCAACAAGTTCACTTCATAGGTTGCCTGGGTTGGCATTTCCGTGCTTATTTGTGTTTCCCATGATATGCATTGGAATGGTTAGTTCAAGGAGTTGTTTGTTGGATTTCTGTGACAAATAATGCCTTGCCTAACTCATCTATGTGAACCTTCATGTTTTTTCAATGCCAAGTTAAATCAGATGCCTTTTAACTCGTACTAAGTTTACCATTTAACTTTAACTTGCATTTCCCTGAATATGGTTCATTCACTTGCGATGTTTGGTGCATTCACTAGTGTAACTCTTTTTAATTCAAAATGATTTTCAACTTGCTTTCGGTTATACCTAGTGCGTATTTTACTCTTTCAACACCAATTGTTGCAAAATTTTGTGACCATGACATTGTTGATGACTTGTTTCTATTATATGCTTTGATACAATTTCATAATTCATCATCAATGACTGCATCTTTTTCATGGATGTGAGTATGCTTATTGGCCACACTTTGTGTTTTTCCTTTGAATTGAGCCAAGAACCGTCGTACCACTAATCTTTGAACCGATTTTCTAACTTCTCACTCGTTTAACCAACTAACTTTTTGTTTTTGTTTTCAACTTAACTCCTTTAATCATTCTTTTGGGTATGATGTTTCTTGGGCTTAATAAACAAAGCATTGTGCAAATACGGCTTGAATTCTTGGTTTGTGGCTTTGTTTGACTTTTGAATTATGTTTCTTGCATTCCAAGAATTCTTCTCTCTTGACTCACTTCATGGTCATATGTCAATCCTCTTTGTTTTTGATTAGGTCACTCCTTGCTTTGTTTTCCTCTACGTGTCTTAATTGCTTATATCCTGTATATCTCTTTTTCAGGATGGCCGACAGAGAAAAAGCCAAGGTCACTTTAAAGAAGAGGAAGAAATCTCAAGCCTTCACTGCTTCTCCTTACTATGATTATGCCAAGAACCCTCTTAATGAGGAGGACAAGGCTAAGCAACAGCTTCCGCCTACAGATACTCACCGGTTCCCTAACCTCTATTGTGAGCTCCGGTTCCTTACATACCGGAAGAAGAATCTGAAAATAGAGAAGAAATTGGCCATCCCCACTGACCTGAGGCAATCCATTCATGCCCGTATTGAGGGAATGGGCCTGGGCTTTATTAATAGGGAGCTCGGTAGGATAAACTCATCTTGGGTGAAGGAATTTTACTGTAACTTCTTCAGACACACCCTGGATTCAGTCCCCCTGAGAGGCGATCAGATATTGGTTATGGAGGTAGCTATTCAGGATAGGCTCGGTTGTCTGCCTAGGACCGGTGGCACAGATGCCATTGAGCAGGCAGAGAATGCGATACATTGTATGACCTTTGATTATGCTGCTCTGAGGGATGTTATTGCCACCCCGGATGCCCCTTGGGTGATGGATGCTAACAACAGGAAGCCCAAGGTTATGCTGTTTACTCATCTTTCGAGGGAGGCCAGGACGTGGCAACAGATCTTTACCCATTACGTTATGCCTACCATCTACTTTACAGAGATTCCAGTGGACATGCTCGTCCTGATTGGATGTGTTATGGAGGGAAAGGAGGTCTACTTCCCCCGGTTGATCAGGCGATACATGTGGTGAGCACATGTCCGTGGCATACTTCCATTTCCCACTTTGGTCACTGAGATGATTCAGCTGGCCGGTGCCCCATTGGACGCAGATGATGTATTACCATCCCCGGATGATGAAAAGGAGGACATCATTCCGTGGGGGACATAGGTGAACGAAAAGCCCCCATCTCGGCGCCCATCTAGAGCAAGAGCAGTAGCAGTCGGACCTTCTTCTTCATCAGCTCCAGCAGGACCATCAGCACCAGCAACATCTACAACACCACTACCACCAGCACCCCAGCCGACGTATCTTTTAGTACAGCATCTGATCCGCTTCATGGAGTGCAATGAGCGCCGTATCATGCGGGGCCTGGACAGAGTGGATCAGATGTTTGTGGCGCTGGGCGTGGAGGTACCTCTTCTTCCAGACTCTTCCGCATCCAAGGAGGAGGAGCAGGAGGAGGAGCTAGCTCAGACAGAGGCGCATTTACAAACACATGCCATCCCAGAGGCCCAGCAGCCCCCTGCGGACCCTCAGCCAGATCCTCAGCAGCCTCTTGAGCAGCCACAACCTCAGTTCCAGCAGCCAGATGCGACTGTTGACCCCCATCCTAAGCCCGATCAGTAGCATCGAGGACGATGCTTAATTCTAAGTGTGGAGAGGTCACCGTCATCGCCGTCGGTGGGATTACAACTTTGGGTGATAAGTTCGGACATTTATCTTTTATTTTGTGTTATTTCTAGTATTTTGCACTTTGTTTTACCGCACTTCTTGGATCATTATATATATTTGTCATTTTGATCCTTTTATTTTAGTTGTTGCATTTTGCACCATAGTTTGGATATACTCTTCATTTTAGATTTTTAGTTGAATTTACATTTGTAGTTGATAGTGTATATATATGTAGTTGCTTTAGTAGTGATTATGATTTGAAAAATATGGATTATTGGAGCTTCGTTTACCCTTTTTACATATGAAATTTGGTTTGATTGAAAAAGTGGTAAACTAAGAAAATTTTTTAAAATTTTCTCAATCACAACGTTACATCAATAAGCTTAGTCAAAATGATGAAATTTTCCAAGAAATTTAATTCTAGGGCACCACCCTAATTGATTGAAAAATTTTTTTTAGAACTTGCTTGAATTGTACACTTTGTGGATCATGTTTTGAGCTAAGAACACAAGCATGTAAGTTTTGAGCCTTAACTGTGTGGCTACATCATATAACCACTTATTTTCATTCTTGTGTGCATTATTCTCTTCCTATGATTGTGATCTTTGATTTGTTTGATTCTTTATGTCCATTATCTTGTGTATACATGCACTTATATGATTGAGGCCATTGTTTCAAATAGCTCACTTACCCATACAGCCTACCTTTTATCTTCCATTGATTAGCCAATTTTGAGCCTATGCTTAACCCATTTGTTCTTAATTGTAGCACATTACAAGCCTAAGTGAAAAACAATAAATGTCCCTTAACTTGGATCTTTGATTGGCTTAGGCTAGTGAGAGTGTTCATTATTTGATTTTGGGAGAGTTGGGAACATTGGGTAGAGATAAAAGTGTGTTTGTGTTTTTGTTGAAAAATCTTGGGAATTGGGTACATAATCATGTGTAAATCATATGCATTGATGTTCTTGTATATATTTTAGTAATATATATATATATATATATATATATATATATATAGAAAAAGAAAGAAAAAAGAATTGCAATAAAAAGGGGACAAAAATGTCCCAAAGTCCAAAGTTTAATAAGAATCAATGCATATGTGTGGTGATCAAAATAAAATGCATGTGTGTGAAAAAATGAAGAATGGTAGTTAGGTTTGTTTAGAATTGTATAGGTTGTCATAGGTTAGGTGGGAAGTTTAAGTTGACAAAGATTCAAATTTCAAGCTCACTTAACCATATGCATCCTACCTTAACCCTAGCCCCATTACAACCTATGGGAAAGTCCTCATGATATTTGTATGCATGCATGAAATAATTGTTGATTCTTAGATGAAAAACAAATCTTAGAAAGCATGATTAGGGGAGAATTGAGTGAATCAACCCTATACACTTGAGTGCCTAGAGCGGATACACATCCAGTGAGGGTTCGATCGCTCAATTACATGTTTCCACCCATGATCATCATTTCTTGCAAGTTTGTAAAATCTTTCAATGATTCAATTCAATTGAGGGTTTGCTTTGATTGCTATTGCTTTAGCCCTTGTACTTGTACATGTATTCTTGGAAATTGATTTGTTTTGACCAAGTAGATGCCTTCATTTAGATAGATTGCATATAGATAGGTTGTATATAGTTAGTTTGCTTTGAATAAATGTTGATACCCTTTGCTTCTTTCTTGATTTTAGCATGAGGACATGCTTAGTTTAAGTGTGGGGAGTTTTGATATACCCCAATTTTATGGTTTATCTTGTGCTTCTTTTGAGGGATTTTATCACTTTTTCCCACATTTATTCAATGAAATAGCATGGTTTTGTAATTCTCCCTTAATTTGCGCTTAAGTATAAAAACATGTTTTTTAGGCCCTTAAATTGGTGATTTTAATTCACTTTAATTCCATTCCATGCCTTGATGTGTTTGTTGAGTGATTTCAGGTTCATAAGGCAAGTATTGGATGGAATAAATTAAGAGAAAAGCATGCAAAGTGGAGAATGCATGAGGAAACAAGGATTTAGAGTACATCAATCCAAGCGTACGCGTGGAAGTGAAGTTGCATGGCGACGCGTATGCGTACATGACGCGTACACATGGATGGGAAAATTGCCAAGCGACGCGCACGCATGACCCACGCGTACGCATTGATGCTCGCACGTGACTCACTTAAAGGCAAAATGCTGGGGCGATTTCTGAGCTGCCAGGGTTCAAATCCAACTTGTTTCTGAGGGTATTTCATGCAGAATTGAAGATTGAGCAAAGGGGGAGCACTTAGTTAGTCAACATGAGCCTTTAGTTAGTTTTCTAGAGAGAGAAGCCCCCTCTTCTCTCTAGAATTAGGTTAGGATTAGGTTAATTTCTCTTAGATCTAGGTCCAATTTCAAGTTTTCATCTTGTTTTCTTTATGATTTCTTGTTTCTACTACTTGATTCTCTTAGTTTTCATGTTAATGTCCCTTTTTATGCTCTCTTTTATATTGATGAACCATTGTTGGATCTTGATTTCTTCTAATGCAATTTTATGTTTCCATGTCTTCTTTTATGTTCATCTCAATTGTTATTGTTGATTTCTTGTTTATGATGGTCATGGACCTTGTTAATTCTTACATTTTGTGATGTTTACTTTTCTTGCACTCTAGGTGTTTGATAGAATATTTCCTCTAGTTTTTGAGTAGTTTCTTTTACTCTTGGCCTAGGCTAAGGGAGTTGAGTGATCTTGAGTCATTGTGTCTCATTGAATTGGTGATTTTAGAACCCTTAGTGGTCAATTTGGTAACCATTGACTCTAGTATACTACTAAGTCAATTAGTAGCTAGGTTAAGACTTATGGATTGATGTTGATCAAGCCATTTGACGTACTCCAAGCATAGGAGTAGATATTACGTACTTAAGGCTTTAGTGAGTAGACCTAATGAGCTCGGTTCCTCAAAATTGTCAATGTATGGTTTGTAGACAAGGATGGTGATCTCAATTTCCCATGTCTTAGCCAAGAGTTCTTCCCATTATTTTATTAGTTCTTGTTGTTTACTTTCTTGATTTTATATTTTCTTGCCCATTTATTTTCTTGTCCCTTTATAAATCAAACCCTCTTGCATCTTCATAGCCAATAATTGACCACTTCATTGCAATTCCTTGTGAGATGATCCAGAGTTTAAATACTTCGGTAAATTTTAATTTGGGGTTTGTACTTGTGACAACCAAAATTTTTGATTGGGAGGATTCTTTGTTGGTGTAGAACTATACTTGCAATGAGAATTCATTCAATTAAGGAAATTCTATACCGTATATGAAATTCAAACATCATGCGTCCATTCAAGCATCACTTAGTGTGCGTGTGCACAACCTCCTGTGCGTACGCACGGGTCGAGATTTTTCGCAGAGTGTGCGGACGCACAAATCTGTGCTTCCGCACAGGTGGACGCACATGCCTTCATTAAAATAGCACGTGACTTGCGATTTTGGTGGATTTGAGGCCCATTTCTGAAGCCATTTAGCTCATAAGGAAGGGAGAATGAAGACAATAGTATATCATAGCATTAGAGTAGCTTAGGAGTAGTGGTAGATAGTTTTTAGTGTAGTTTTTGTTTATGTTTTTCATCATCTTCTCTACTAGGGTTTTTACATTCAAGTGCCATTTCAATTTTGATCTTGGATTTTGCTAATTCCCATTGTAAGTATCTCTTTATCATTACTCTTTATAGTTACATTATTCTTACACTTTCTTATATTTCAAGTTATAGTTCAATTTCACTTCTCTCTTGCAATTTCTATTTCTTGTTGATGAATTTTATGTTTGATGATTGTTACATTCTTTCTTGAGTCTTTATTGTTGATTAAGATTATTTGTTGCTTTTGGTTTCAAGCCTTTTCTCATTTTTCCCATGTTTAAGCTTTTTGCCCACCAAGTGTTTGACAAAATGCCAAGCATGATTTTGGCCTAGTTTTCTATCTCTTGGCTTGGGCAAAGTGAGCCATTGGGTTCCTAGAGTTGGAATGTCCAACATTTAGTGTCAATTTTGGATTGTTAATTGTTCTTGTTCCCACTAATGCTATGTTGTTGCTAAGTTAATTAGCAAGCAATTTACGATTTGTGGGTTAAGAACACTTATGCTCATTTAACTTACTTTCCGATGTGAGAGTTAATCAAGTGAGATTGATCCATTCTATTTGGCATAGTTGTGGTTCCAACAAGGAAAGGACCCTTAGCTCACTTCAAGCCAAGATGCTTTTTTTAATTCAATTTCTTTATACACATTTACATTAGCTCTTTTTATACTTTACTTGTCTATATTGCATAGTTACTTCATTAATTCCTTTATTAGTCCATTTATTACAATTTTGCATGTTCTTTCATTGCTTTATATGTTCATCCCTTTATTGAAAACCCCATGATCCTCACAACCAAGATTGCACACTCATTGGTCTCAAGTGTCCTTGGGAGACGATCCGGGAATTGAAACTCCCGGAATTGAATTGGTTTTGAATTGTGACATATCCTTTAGATCAAACATTTGATTTGGGTATTAATTGTTGGTCTAGGCTATACTTTCAACGATAAGATTCTAATTTGTGAAAACCTAGATCAACGGTGTAATCTGGCCCAACATCAAATTTGGCGCCGTTACCGAGGAATCACTTTAAGTGCAATGAGTACTAAAATTTTGGTTGTTGTGAATATGTAAATAATGTGAATTTTTGTTTTTATTTGCTACTTGGCACTAACTTTGTAGATATTGTCTCTATCTAGCTAGTCTTGGTAGTTGTTAATTGTTAGGTTGGTTTATGTTTGTTTGTATATTTTGGTTTTGGCTTTTCATAATTGCATGCTTCTATTGTTTCCTTAGTTGAATGACACGGTCGCTTCCAGACCCAAGCTTGGCCCCTTTTGATCTGGAAATAGAAAGAACTTTAACTCATATAAGGCAAGCTCGACGCCAGTTAGCATTTGTGAATAGTAAATCGGGTTTGCTTGAAGAGCACTCCAATTCACTATCACCATCAATCCGTGACTATCATTCATCAATCAACGAGGAAACTTTATATTCATCTGTAGGTAGTGCTAAAATCTCTGTGAGTGACTCAGGTAACAACACCATGGTGGATCCACCTCGTAGAATCACCATGAGGGAAGCCAGAGCTCCTGATATTAATTTGCAACCGATACAAATCCGGTATTCGGCTTTGGATCCAAATTTTAAGCTTAAGACTGGCACAATCAACTTGCTTCCCAAGTACAATGGACTACCCGGGGAAGATCCTCTTAAGCATCTCAAGGATTTTCAAGTTGCATGCTCCACTGCGAGAAGACATGGTGCAGATGAAGTAGTAGTTTTGGTGTTTACTTTCCCTTTCTCTTTAGAGGAAAAAGCAAAAGAATGATTTTATACTCACCCGGGAGACGTGATTTCCAATTGGGACTTATTGCGTAAGGAATTTCTGGAAAAGTTCTACCCACCACAAAAGACAGACAAGTTGCGAAAGGAAATATCTTGCATTATGCAACGAGATGGGGAGACTCTTTATGAATACTGGAAGAGATTCAAGAAGTTGTTGGAAGCTTGCCCCCACCACCATATTGATGAGTTGGTACTTATTAGCTATTTTTTTCAAGGGATGAATCCCCAAGATAAGCTTCTCCTAGATGCCTCTAGTAGAGGATCCCTTACAAAAAACAAGACCGCCGAGGAAGCGTGGGAGATCATAGCGGATTTGGCGGACTCCACTCAACACTCAAGGGCAAGGAATCCATAACCAAAAGCTTTAAGTGAAGTTTCTCTCTCCGGAGATGCCGTTTTGACAAAGACCCTCGGTGAGATGATAATTTTGTTGAGACAAATCACCCAAGGGCAACAAATTTCCCAAGCCTTGATAGCTCCTCCACCTCAACCTCCAAGAATTGAAGGACCACCAAGAGCATGTGGTATTTGTGCTTGTAACAACCATTACACTGATTAGTGCCCTCAACTCCAGGAGGACACTACATTTTCGGTAGCCAATTCATACCCACAAACACCCAACTACAATCAACATGGAGGAAATCAAAACCAAGGGTGGAGGGATACGTCTAATCAAAAGTGGAACCAAGCCCCACAAGCTTAGCCTTACCCAAGCCAAAAAGCCTACTATCATCAAGCTCCTCAAGGTCAACCACAATACCAACAATCTTACCAACACCCTTCACAATCTCAACCTCAAGGGAGGTATCAACATCCAAATAGTAATAGTAGATCCAACCCTTCTCAAGGAAATCAAGGCCCTCCTCCTAATCAACCCTACATGAATGACACACTCCAAACTTTTATGTAAGAGCAACGGGAATTTCACAAGAAACAAGAAGCTTATATGGCTACAATTGCCGAAGCCCTCACCCGTTTGACTCTTTCCCCTCCTCCTACACAAAATGCCCAACAAGCCTCAACTTCTAGTGGTTTGCCCTTACAACCTCAACCGAATCCTAAGGGAAGCATCAATGCTATCACCCTTAGGAGTGGCACCAAGTTGGATGAAATTGGTGTTGTGCCTACAAGTTTGAGTGAGAAAACCCACAAGGAAGGGGTAGGAGAGGATATGGGGGTGATGAAGGATGAAGAGGAAGATGTTGAGAAGGATGACGAGGAACCACTCAAGGGCAAGGAGCCAAAGAGGAAAAATCCAATTGAAAAGCATATGCCCATTCCATTCCCAACTTTGGCAAAGAAGGCAAAGAAGCAAGAACAACTTGACCCCAACCTGGTGGAAATTTTTAAGAATGTTGAAGTCACCGTCCCTCTATTTCAAGCCATTCAACAAGTGCCCAAATATGCCAAGTTTCTCAAAGATGTTTGCACTCACAAGGAGAAAATTGGCGAACTTAACAAAAGGCCGATAGATGATTCTATCTCTTCTTTAGTTCCTGAAAAATGCAATGATCCCGGCCCATGTTTGGTTACTTGCTTGATTGGTGGGTTTAAGTTCACAGACTGTATGTGTAATTTAGGGACATGCGTAAGCATTATGCCACTCCCCATTTATAAGAGATTGAACTTGTCACCCTTAAAGAGGTCCTTGGCGAGATTCGTGTTGGCCGATAAGAGCATTGTATCAGTTGTGGGGATTACAGAAAATGTTCTGGTTGATATCCAAGGTTTATTTTTCCCGGTGGATTTCCCCATTTCGGAGACTCCTCCCATTGACTCAGACAAGCCATCATCTATTCTACTTGGAAGGCCGTTTCTAAAGACATCCCGATCCAAGCTTGATGCACATTCTGGAGTCTATTCTTTTGAGGCCGATGGCAAGGTAGCAAGATTCACATTAGAAGAGTCAAGGAAACCTATCCTCAAAGCTTATTCTATCTTTGGGTGCGATATAATTGAAGATGAAGTGATTGAGGTTGGCAAGGAACAAGAAGAAGAGAAGGTTACCAACAAGTTTGATTCAAGAGATAACACTCAACCCAAGAATGCCAAGGAGTTGGAGATATTCCTCCTTGGAGAAGTTTAAAGTGACCAATGAAGCCATGCATAGTCCAACTTAGAACTCTAAACCAAAGTGCTTGGTGGGAGACACCCCACCATGGTAACATTGTTCCAACTTTATCTCTTTGTTTATAGCTTTTTGAATTAGTTGTTTTCTTATGGTATGATGATTAGCTTAGTTTTGATTTGGTATTTTTGGATTGAATAAGTTGAATTGCTTGTGGATCATGAATTTATGCTTGTTTGAATAAATTGGGGTTGGTATGTTGCTATGTTATAGGAGGGAACCTTAGTTTTGAAAAGAAAAATTTTTGTGAAACAAGGCACCTGTGCATGCGCACCACCCTATGCGTGCGCACGCAACTGCGTTTTTCACCTTCTGTGCGTGCGCGCTGCCCTGTTTTCTGAGCCCTGTGCGTGCACACTTCCTCGTGCGTAAGCACATAGCCCCTTTATCGTGCTTCTCGTGCGGCCACACAGATGTGTGCGTCCACACGCTAATTGACAACCCCTCTAGTGGGAGCGTCATCACGAGCTGTGCGTGTGAACAACCTTCCATCTTTGCCCTTGTGCGTACGCACGGATCTATGTGCGCATGCACGCCTGACTCTGTACGTCAAGCGTTCTATAAAAAAAACTCTCTGTGTGATCGTGGTGCATGGAATTGTGATCACACTTTTCACAACTCCGGTACAACTAACCAGCAAGTGCACTAGGTCGTCCAAGTAATAAAATCTTACGCGAGTAATGGTCGATCCCACGGAGATTGCCGACTTGAAGCAAGCTATGGTCATCCTATAAATCTTAGTCAGGCGAATTCAATTGGTTATGAGTTTTGATAATTGAAAGATAAATAAAACGTAAATTAAAATAAATATACTTATGTAATTCATTGGTGGAAATTTCAGAAGCGTTTGGAGATGCTTTCTTGCTTCTGAACCTCTTCTTTCCTATTGTCTTCATCCAATCATGCGTGCTCCCTTCCATGGCAATCTGTATGTTGGTGGAACACCGTTGTCAATGGCTACCATCTGTCCTCTTAGTGAAAATGGTCCAAGCACGGTTTCTGTACGGCTAATCAACTGTCGGATCTCTCGTCTCAGATGAAAAATACCAGGCACAGCTACCGCACGGCTAATTATCTGTCAGTTCTCACTTGTGTCGGAATAGGATCTCTTTATCCTTTTGCACACTGTCGCTGCACGCAACATTCGTGAGTTTGAAGCTCGTCACAGTCATCCTGTCCCAGATCCTACTCGGAATACCACAGACAAAGTTTAGACTTTCTGGATCTCAGGAATGCTGCCAATTGGTTCTAGCCTCTACCATGAAGGTTCTAATCTCAGGATTTGAATGCTCTGTTGTCAGGAGAGGCAAGTCAAATCCGTGGATCAGAGACCCAAGAGATTATACTCTTGCTGTCGTCCAATGACTATGTTGAACATCATGTAGACCGCTTGTGGTTGTCAGGCACGCGAATCTTGGCTAAGCGAGTAACGGAGATAGTGGGTGATTGTCACGGGTCACCCATTCATTCTGACTTAACTGAATTAAGTACAAGAGTATATCTTGGAGAAGAAGTAAGCGTGAATTGAAAGAGAAATAGTAGTACTTGCATTAATTCATGAAGAACAGTAGAGCTCTGCACCTTAATCTATGAGGTGTAGAAACTCCACCGTTGAAAAATACATAAGAGAAATAGGTCTAGGCATGGCCGTGTGGCCAGCCTCCAAATGTGAAAAATGGCATAAGCTTCCTGAACACAATAGTAAAAAGTGATATTTATACTAAACTAATTACTAAGGATTACAGAAAATAAGTAACTAAGTGCAGATAGTGCAGAAATCTACTTCCGGGGCCCACTTGGTGTGTGCTTGGGCTGAGCATTGAGCTTTACACATGCATAGGCATTTTCTAGAGTTAAACACCAGCTTGGATGCCAGTTTGGGCGTTTAACTCCAGTTCTGGCGTTTTACGCCAGAAAAGGGTCTCTGGCTGGCGTTTAAACACCAGTTTGGGCCATCAAATCTCGGGTAAAGTATCTACTATTACATATTGCTGGAAATCCCAAGATGTCTACGTTCCAACGTAATTGAGAGCGCGCCAATTTAGCTTCTGTAGCTCCAGAAAATCCACTTCGAGTGCAGGAGGGTCAGAATCCAACAGCATCTGTAGTCCTTTCTCAGCCTCTGAATCAGACTTTTGCTCAGGTCCCTCAATTTTAGCCAAAAAATATCCGAAATTACAGAAAAACACACAAACTCATAGTAAAGTCCAAAAATGTGATTTTTGCATAAAAACTAATAAAAATATAATAAAAAGTAACTATAACATATTAAAAACTATGTAAAAACAATGTCAAAAAGCGTATAAATTATCCGCTCATCACAACACCAAACTTAAATTGTTGCTTATCCCCAAGCAACTAAAAAAATAATAGGATAAAAAGAAGAGAAAATATAATAAATTTCAAAATATCAATGAAGCTTAGTTCCAATTAGATGAGCGGGACTAGTAGCTTTTTGCTTCTGAACAGTTTTCGCATCTCACTTTATCCTTTGAAGTTCAGCAAGATTGGCATCCATAGAAACTCAGAATTCAGATAGTGTTATTGATTCTCCTAGTTTAGTATGTTGATTCTTGAACACAACTACTTTATGAGTCTTGGCCGTGACCCTAAGCATCTTGTTTTCCAATATTACCACCGGATACATAAATGCCACAGACACATAACTGGGTGAACCTTTTCAAATTGTGACTCAGCTTTGCTAGAGTCCCCAGTTAGAGGTGCCCAGAGTTCCTAAGCACACTCTTTTTGCTTTGGATCGTGATGAGCAGATAATTTATACGCTTTTTGGCATTGTTTTTACATAGTTTTTAGTATGATTTAGTTAGTTTTTAATATATTCTTATTAGTTTTTAAATAAAAATTACATTTCTAGACTTTACTATGAGTTGGTGTGTTTTTCTGTTATTTCAGGTAATTTCTGGCTGAAATTGAGGGACTTGAGCAAAAATCAGATTCAGAGGCTGAAGAGGGACTGCAGATGCTGTTGGATTCTGACCTCCCTGCACTCAAAGTAGATTTTCTGAAGCTACAGAACTCCAAATGGCGCGCTTTCAATTGCGTTGGAAAGTAGGCATCCAGGGCTTTCCAACAATATATAATAGTCCATACTTTGCCCGGGTTTAAATGACGCAAACTGGCGTTCAATGCCAGTTCCATGTTGCATTCTGGAGTTAAACGCGCAGAAACAGGTTGCAAAGTGGAGTTAAACGCCAGAAACAGGTTACAAACTGGCGTTCAACTCCAAGAGAAGCCTTTACACGTGTAAGGCTCAAATCTCAGCCCAAGCACACACCAAGTGGGCTCCGGAAGTGGATTTCTGCATCATTTACTCATTTCTGTAAACCCTAGTAACTAGTTTAGTATAAATAGGACTTTTTACTATTGTATTTACATCTTTAGTTACATCTTTGGATCATCTTTGGATTATCTTTTGATCCTTTGATCATGTTTAGGGGGCTGGCCTCTCGGCCATGCCTAGACCTTGTTCTTATGTATTTTCAACGGTAGAGTTTCTGCACACCATAGACTAAGGTGTGGAGCTCTGCTGTTCCTCATGAATTAATGCAAAGTACTATTGTTTTTCTATTCAATTCAAGCTTATTCCTATTCTAAGATATTCATTCGCACCCAAGAACATGATGAATGTGATGATTATATGACGCTCATCACCATTCTCACTTATGAACACGTGCCTGACAACCACTTCCGTTCTACATGAAGATGAGATAGAATGAGTATCTCTTAGATATCTAATACAGAGGATCGAGTCCGATATATTAGAATCTTCGTGGTATAAGTTAGAACCCATGGACGGCCATTCCCGAGATCCAGAAAGTCTAAACCTTGTCTATGGTATTCTGAGTAGGATCTGGGAAGGGATGGGTGTGACGAGCTTCAAACTCGCGAGTGCTGGGCGTAGTGACAGATGCAAAAGGATAGTAAATCCTATTCCAGTATGATCGAGAACCGACAGATGATTAGCCATGCAGTGACAGCGCATTGGACCATTTTCACAGAGAGGACGGGATGTAGCCATTGACAACGGTGATGCCCAACATACAGCTTGCCATGGAAAGGAGTAGGAATGATTGGATGAAGACAGTAGGAAAGCAGAGGTTCAGGAGGAACGAAAGCATCTCTATATGCTTATCTGAAATTCTCACCAATGAATTACATAAGTATCTCTATCCTATTTACATTTCAATCATATTTTAATTATCAAATCTCCATAACCATTTGAATCCGCCTGACTGAGATTTACAAGGTGAGCATTGCTTGCTTCAAGCCGACAATCTCTGTGGGATTGACCCTTACTCACGTAAGGTTTATTACTTGGACGACCCAGTGCACTTGCTGGTTAGTTGTGCGGAATTGTGACAAAGTGTGATTCACGTTTGAGAGCTCCAAGTTTTTGGCGCCATTGTTGATGATCGCAATTTCGTGCACCAAGTTTTTGGCGCCGTTGTCGGGGATAGAACGAACAACAATTTCACATTTGTTTCCAGCAACAACAGTGCCAAGTTTGGTCCGGCAACAACACCAAGTTTTTGGCGCTGTTGCCGGGGATTGTTCGAGTTTGGACAACTGACGATTTATCTTTTTACTCAGATTAGGTAAATTTATTTTAATTTTAAGCTTTTTGTTTTTATTATTCTTAATTTCAAAAAAAAAAAAGAAAATAAATATTTTCAAAAATATATTTTTCTTCAGAATTTTTAAGAATGCATTCTAGTGTTTCATGATGATTTGTTGAATCCCGGCTAGCTGTAAGCCATGTCTAATATTTTGGACCGGGATTTCAACTTATCATCACAAGAGCTTGTTGATCTTCACCCATTTGGCAGTTACACACATAGCTGTTGTATACATGGGAGGTGGGCAATATCTGCTGAAGCTTGGCTGGCCATTGGCCATGTCTAATTCCTGGACTGGAGCTTTAGACTAACATTGAAGATTCCTGGAATTCTTATTAAAAATTTTGAAATCCTTAGTTTTCTTTTTCCAAAATATTTTCGAAAAATATCAAAAATTTTAATAAAATCATAAAATAAAAAATAATTTGATGTTTCTTGTTTAAGTCTTGTGTCAGTTTTTAAGTTTGGTGTCAATTGCATGTTTATCTCTTTCTTGCATTTTTCGAAAATCCATGCATTGCATTCTTCATGATCTTCAAGTTGTTCTTGGTAAGTCTTTTTGTTTGATCTTTAAAATTTCTTGTTTGGTATCTTTTCTTGTTTCTCATATGCATTTTCGAATTATTAATGTCTCAACATTGAAAATTTCTAAGTTTGGTGTCTTGCATGTTTTTCTTTTCTTAAAAATTTTCAAAAATAAGTTCTTGGTATTCATCTTGACATTCAAAGTGTTCTTGGTGTTCATCTTGACATTCATAGTGTTCTTGCATGCATCATTTGTTTTGATCCAAAATTTTCATGCATTGAGTCTTTTTTATGTTTTTCTCTCTCATCATTAAAATTCAAAAATAAAAAAAAATATCTTTTCCTTATTTCACTCATAATTTTCGAAAATTTGATTTGATTTAGTCCAAAGTTTTAAAAATTTAATTGTTTCTTATGAGTCAAATCAAATTTTCAATTTAAAAATTCTATCTTTTTCAAATCTTTTTCAAAGAAATCAAATCTTTTTCATTTTTCCTTTCATAATTTCGAAAATTTCAAATTTATTTTCAAAATATTTTTCTTATTTCCATTTCATATTTTTGAAATTAATGCTAACAATTAAGGTGATTGATTCAAAAATTTTAAGTTGTTACTTGCCTATTAAGAAAGTTTCAATCTTTAAATTTTCAAATCATATCTTTTTGTTTTTTGTTAGTCAAGTAATCAACTTTAATTTTCAAAATCAAATCTTTTTTAAATTTCTTTTTCAAATCTTTTTCAAAATAAGATTCAATCACATCTTTTTCAAAATCAATTTCAAAATCTTTTCTAACTTATTTTCTAGCTTCTTATCTTTTCAAAATTGATTTTCAAATCTTTTTCAATTAATCTTATCTTTTTGTTTGATTCATATCTTTTTCAAAACTACCTAACTAACTCTCTCTTTCTAATTTTTGAAAATCCCTTCCCTCTTTTTCAAAATTCCTTTTTTATTAACTAATTGTTTTAGTTTTTACTTTAAATTAATTTCATTTTTCTTTTTTGTATTTTCAAATTCTAACTTTAAATTTAATTTAAAACAAAAATATTTTTTAATTTAATTTATTTAATTTTTGAATTCTCTCATCTCTCATCCCCTTCTGTTTATTTATTCATCTACTAACACCCCTCTTTCACCAAAGAATTCGAACTTATTCCTCTCCCTTGTGTTTGGATTCTTATCTTTTCCTTCCTCCATTATTCTCTTCTTATACTTACATAAGGAATCTCTATACTGTGACATAGAGGATTCCATATTTTCTGTTATCTTCTTTTTTATATGAGCAGGAATAAGGATAAGAACATTCTTGTTGAAGCTGATCCTGAAACTGAAAGGACTTTGAAGAGGAAGCTAAGGGAAGCTAAAGCACAACTCTCTGGAGAAAATCTGATAGAAATTTTTGAAAAAGAAGGAGACATGGCCGAAAATAATAACAATGCAAGGAAGATGCTTGGTGACTTTACTGCACCAAATTCCAATTTACATGGAAGAAGCATCTCAATCCCTGCCATTGGAGCAAATAATTTTGAGCTGAAACCTCAATTAGTTTCTCTGATGCAACAGAACTACAAATTTCATGGACTTCCATCAGAAGATCCTTTTCAGTTCTTAACTAAATTCTTGCAGATCTGTGCAACTGTTAAGACCAATGGGGTTGATCCCGAGGTCTACAGGCTTATGCTTTTCCCGTTTGCTGTAAGAGACAGAGCTAGAATATGGTTGGATTCTCAACCTAAAGATAGCCTGAACTCTTGGGATAAGCTGGTCACTGCTTTCTTAGCCAAGTTCTTTCCTCCTCAAAAGCTTAGTAAGCTTAGAGTGGATGTTCAAACCTTCAAACAGAAGGAAGGTGAATCCCTCTATGAAGCTTGGGAGAGATACAAGGAACTGACCAAAAAGTATCCTTCTGACATGCTTTCAGAATGGACCATCCTGGATATATTCTATGATGGTCTGTCTGAACTATCAAAGATGTCACTGGACCATTCTGCAGGTGGATCCATTCACCTAAAGAAAACATCTGTAGAAGCTCAGGAACGCAGACATGGTTGCAAATAACTAGTTCATGTACACTTCTGAAAGGAATCCTGTGAGTAATGGGACGCCTCAGAGGAAGGGAGTTCTTGAAATTGATACTCTGAATGCCATATTGGCTCAGAACAAAATATTGACTCAGCAAGTCAATATGATCTCTCAAAGTCTGAATGGATTGAAGGAATCATCCAACAGTACTATAGAGCCATCTTCTGAAGAAGAAGCTTATGATCCTGAGAACCTTGCAATAGCAGAGGTGAATTACATGGGTGAATCCTATGGAAACACCTATAATCCCTCATGGAGAAATCATCCAAATTTCTCATGGAAGGATCAACAAAAGCCTCAACAAGGCTTTAATAATGGTGGAAAAAACAGGTTTAGCAATAGCAAACCTTTTCCATTATCCACTCAGCAACAGACAGAGAATTCTGAGCAGAACCCATCTAGCTTAGCAAATATAGTCTCTGATCTATTTTAGTCCACTCTGAGTTTCATGAATGAAACAAGGTCCTCTATTAGAAATTTGGAGGCACAAGTGGGCCAGCTGAGTAAAAGAGTCACTGAAACTCCTCCTAGTACTCTCCCAAGCAATACAGAAGAGAATCCAATGAGAGAGTGCAAGGCCATTGACTTGACCATCATGGCCGAACCTACAAGGGAGGAGGAGGTTGTGAATCCTAGTGAGGAAGACCTCCTAGGACATTCAGTGACCAATAAGGAGTTTCCCTTTGAGGAACCAAAGGAATCTGAGGCTCATCTAGAAACTATAGAGATTCCATTGAACCTCCTTCTGCCCTTCATGAGCTCTGATGAGTATTCTTCTTCTAAAGAGAATGAAGACGTTACTGAAGAGCAAGTTGCTAAGTACCTTGGTGCAATCATGAAGCTGAATGCCAGTCTATTTGGTAATGAGACTTGGGAAGATGAACCTCCCTTGCTCACTAATGAACTAAATGCATTGGATAGGCAGAAATTGCCTCAAAAGAAACAGGATCCTGGCAAATTCTTAATACCCTGTACCATAGGCACCATGACCTTTGAGAAGGCTCTGTGTGACCTGGGGTCAGGAATAAACTTAATGCCACTCTCTGTAATGGAGAAACTTGGGATCTTTGAGGTGTAAGCTGCCAGAATCTCATTAGAGATGGCAGACAACTCAAGAAAATAGGCTTATGGACAAGTAGAGAATGTATCAGTAAAGGTTGAAGGCCTTTACATCTCTACTGATTTCATAATCCTAGACACTGGGAAGGATGAGGATGAATCCATCATCCTTGGAAGACCTTTCCTAGCCACAGCAAGAGCTGTGATTGATGTGGACAGAGGAGAGTTAGTCCTTCAACTGAATGAGGACAACCTTGTGTTTAAAACTTAAGGATCTCCCTCTGTAACCATGGAGAGGAAGCATGAAAAGCTTCTCTCACTGCAGAGTCAACCAAAGCCCCCAGAGTCAAACTCTAAGTTTGGTGTTGGGAGGCCACAACCAAACTTTAAGTTTGGTGTTGAATCCCCACATTCAAACTTTAAGTTTGGTGTTGGAAGGTTCCAACAATGCTCTGAACATCTGTGAGGCTCCATGAGAGCTCACTGTCAAGCTACTGACATTAAAAAAGCGCTTGTTGGGAGGCAACCCAATGTTATTTAATTATATTTATTTTATTTTTATTTTTATTTCGTGTTTTATTAGGTTGATGATCATGTGGAGTCACAAAAACTACTAAAAAATCAAAAACAAAATGAAAAACAGCATTAAAAACAGCACACCCTGGAGGAGGAGTATTCAAACGCCAGAAACAAGCATCTGTCTGGCGTTTAACGCCAGAAACAAGCACCAAGCTGGCGTTTAACACCAGAAACAAGCATCTACCTGGCGTTAAACGCCAGAAACAGGCTACATTTGGGCGTTTAACGCCAGAAACAAGCAGCAGTCTAGCGTTAAACGCCAGGATTGCACAGCAAGGGCGTTTTACACGCCTAATTGGAGCAGGGATGTTAAGTCCTTGGCCCCACTGGATCTGTGGACCCCATAGGATTCCCACAGGATCTGTGGACCCACAGGATCCCCACAGGATCCCCACCTTTTCTTCTATCCTCTTTACACCTTTTCATAACCCTCTTCCCCAAATACCCTTCACCAATCACCTCCAATTCCCCTCCAAAACCATCATACACCCACCTACACCCACCCACTCAAATTCAAACCATCACTCCTTCCTTTTCACACATCATAACCACCTTAAATCCCTAGTGGCCGAACCATTCACACACCCCCATCTCCTCCATTTTCTTCTTCTTCTACTACTACTTCCTTTCTTCTTTTGCTCAGGGACGAGCTAACGTTTTAAGTTTGGTATGGTAAAAGCATTGCTTTTTGTTTTTTCATAACCATTTATGGCACCTAAGGCCGGAGAAACCTCTAGAAAGAGGAAAGGGAAGACAAAAGCTTCCACCTCCGAGTCATGGGAGATGGAGAGATTCATCTCAAGGGTCCATAGCTCAGTAGTAGAGCATTTGACTGCAAAACAAGAGATCATGGACCTCAACAACAACATGAGCAATTCCCTCACCAAGAAATCCTTGAGATACCTCAAGGGATACATTTTCCTCCACACAACTATTGGGAACAACTAAGGGTGGAACACCAAGAGCAGTCCATCATTCTCCATGAGATTAGAGAAGATCAAAGAGCTATGAGGGAGGAGCAACAAAGACAAGGAAGAGACATAGAGGAGCTCAAAAGCACCATTGGTTCTTCAAGAAGAGGAAGACGCCATCCTCACTAAGGTGGACTCATTCCTTAATCTCCTTGTCTATTTATTTTACTGTTTTTCAATTTTTGAGCTTTATGTTTTATTTATGTTTGTGTCTTCACTATATGATCACTAGTGTCTAAGTGTCTATGCCTTAAAGTTATGAATGTCCTATGAATCCATCACCTCTCTTAAATGTAAAAAATGTTCTAAAAACAAAAGAACAAGAAGTACATGGTTTTGAATTCATCCTTGAAACTAGTTTAATTATTTTGATGTGATAACAATACTTTTTATTTTCTGAATGAATGCTTGAACAATGCATATGTCTTTTGATATTGTGGTTTATGAATGTTAAATATGTTGGCTCTTGAAGAATAAGGAAAAAGGAGAAATGTTATTTGAAGATCTGAAAAATCATAAAAATGATTCTTGAAGCAAGAAAAAGCAGTGAATAAAAAAGCTTGCGAAAAAAGAAAGAAGAGAAAAATAGCGAAAAAAAAGAGAAAAAGAAAAAGAAAAAGGAAGCAGAAAAAGCAAATAGCCCTTAAAAACAAAAGGCAAGGGTAAATAAAAAGGATCCAAGGCTTTGAACATCAGTGGATAGGAGGGCCTAAAGGAATAAAATCCTGGCCTAAGCGGCTAAACCAAGCTATCCCTAACCATGTGCTTGTAGCGTGAAGGTGTCAAGTGAAAACTTGAGACTAAGCGGTTAGAGTCAAGGTCCAAAGCAAAAAAAAAAGTGTGCTTAAGAACCCTGGACACCTCTAATTGGGGACTTTAGCAAAGATGAGTCACAATCTGAAAAGGTTCACCCAGTTATGTGTCTGTGGCATTTATGTATCCGGTGGTAATACTGGAAAACAAAGTGCTTAGGGCCACGGCCAAGACTCATAAAGTAGCTGTGTTCAAGAATCAACATACTGAACTAGGAGAATCAATAACACTATCTGAACTCTGAGTTCCTATAGATGCCAATCATTCTGAACTTCAATGGATAAAGTGAGATGCCAAAACTATTCAAGAGGCAAAAAGCTACAAGTCCCGCTCATCTGATTGGAGCTAAGTTTCATTGATATTTTGGAATTTATAGTATATTCTCTTATTTTTATCCTATTTGATTTTCAGTTGCTTGGGGACAAGCAACAATTTAAGTTTGGTGTTGTGATGAGCGGATAATTTATACGCTTTTTGGCATTGTTTATACATAGTTTTTAGTATGATTTAGTTAGTTTTTAATATATTCTTATTAGATTTTAAATAAAAATCACATTTCTAGACTTTACTATGATTTTGTGTGTTTTTCTGTGATTTCAGGTAATTTCTGGCTGAAATTGAGGGACTTGAGCAAAAATCAGATTCAGAGCCTGAAGAAGGACTGCAGATGCTGTTGGATTCTGACCTCCCTACACCCAAAGTGGATTTTCTGGAGCTGGAGAACTCCAAATGGTGCGCTTTCAATTGCGATGGAAAGTAGACATCCAGGGCTTTCCATCAATATATAATAGTCCATACTTTGCCCGAGTTTAGATGACGCAAACTGGCATTCAACGCCAGTTCCATGTTGCATTCTGGAGTTAAACGCCAGAAACAGGTTGCAAAGTGGAGTTAAACACCAGAAACAGGTTACAAACTGGCGTTCAACTCCAAGAGAAGCCTCTACACATGTAAAGCTCAATGCTCAGCCCAAGCACACATCAAGTGGGCTGCGAAAGTGGATTTCTGCATCATTTACTCATTTCTGTAAACCCTAGTAACTAGTTTAGTATAAATAGGACTTTTTACTATTGTATTTACATCTTTAGTTACATCTTTGGATCATCTTTGGATTATATTTTGATCCTTTGATCATGTTTAGGGGGCTGGCCTCTCGGCCATGCCTAGATCTTGTTCTTATGTATTTTCAACGGTAGAGTTTCTACACACCATAGACTAAGGTGTGGAGCTCTGCTGTTCCTCATGAATTAATGCAAAGTACTATTGTTTTTCTATTCAATTCAAGCTTATTCCTATTTTAAGATATTCATTCGCACCCAAGAACATGATGAATATGATGATTATGTGACGCTCATCACCATTCTCACTTACGAACACGTGCCTGACAACCACTTCCGTTCTACATGAAGATGAGATAGAATGAGTATCTCTTAGATATCTAATACAGAGGACCGAGTCCGAGATATTAGAATCTTCGTGGTATAAGTTAGAACCCATGGACGGCCATTCCCGAGATCCGGAAAGTCTTAACCTTGTCTATGGTATTCCGAGTAGGATCTAGGAAGGGATGGCTGTGACGAGCTTCAAACTCGCGAGTGTTGGGCATAGTGACAGACGCAAAAGGATAGTAAATCCTATTCCAGTATGATCGAGAACCGACAGATGGTTAGCCATGCAGTGACAGCGTATTGGACCATTTTCACAGAGAGGACGGGATGTAGCCATTGACAACGGTGATGCCCAACATACAGCTTGCCATGGAAAGGAGTAGGAATGATTGGATGAAGACAGCAGGAAAGCAGAGGTTCAGGAGGAACGAAAGCATCTCTATACGCTTATCTGAAATTCTCACCAATGAATTACATAAGTATCTCTATCCTATTTATATTTCAATTATATTTTAATTATCAAATCTCCATAACCATTTGAATCCGCCTGACTGAGATTTACAAGGTGCCATTGCTTGCTTCAAGCCGACAATCTCCGTGGGATCGACCCTTACTCACGTGAGGTTTATTACTTGGACGACCTAGTGCACTTGCTGGTTAGTTGTTTAGAATTGTGACAAAGTGTGATTCACGTTTGAGAGCTCCAAGTTTTTGGCGCCATTGTTGATGATCACAATTTCGTGCACCAGATCGTGACTTTAACCCCTCAGTCTCAAGCTTTTCACTTGAACCTTCATGACACAAGCACATGGTTAGGGACAGTTTGATTTAGCTGCTTAGGCCAGGATTTTATTCCTTTGGGCCCTCCTATCCATTAATGCTCAAAGCGTTGGATCCTTTTTACCCTTGCCTTTTAGTTTAAAGGGTTATTGGCTTTTTCTGCTTGTTTTTTCTTTTTTCTTTATTTTTTGCCATTTTTTTCGCAAGCTTTGTGTTTTTCACTACTTTTTCTTGCTTTAAGAATCAATTTTATGATTTTTCAGATTATCAATAACATTTCTCTTTTTTTTCATTATTCTTTCAAGAGCCAACAATTTTAACACTCATAAACTTCACTATAAAAAATATGCACTGTTCAAGCATTCATTCAGAAAACAAAAAGTATTGCCACCACATCAAAATAATTAAACTATTTTCAAGATAGAATTCAAAATTCATGTACTTCTTTTTCTTTTTTCAGAAAACATTTTTCATTTAAGAAAGGTGAAAGATTCATGGAACATTCATAACTTTAAGACATAGACACTAAACACTAATGATCATGTAATGAAGACACAAACATAGTCAAAACATAAAGCATAAAAACCGAAAACAGAAAAGAAAAGAAAATAAACAAGGAGATTAAAGAACGGGTCCACCTTAGTGATGGTGGCTTCTTCTTCCTCTTGAAGAACCAATGGAGTTCTTGAGCTCCTCTATGTCTCTTCCTTGCCTTTGTTGCTCCTCTCTCATGGCCTTTTGGTCCTCTCTGATTTTATGGAGGATGATGGAGTGCTCTTGGTTCTCCACTCTTAGTTGCTTCATGTTGGAACTCAATTCTCCTAAAGAGGTGTTGAGTTGCTCCCAATAGTTGTGTGGAGGGAAATGCATCCCTTGAGGCATCTCAGGGATTTCTTGATGAGGGACTTCCTAATGCTCTTGTTGAGGTCCATGAGTGGGATCTCTTATTTGCTCCATCCTCTTTCTAGTGATGGGCTTTTGAGATGAATCTCTCCATCTCCCATGACTCAGAATTGGAAGCAACTGCCTTCCCTTTCCTCTTCCTAGAGGTTTCTCCGGCCTTAGGTGCCATTAATAGTTATGGAAAAACAAAAAGCAGAGCTTTTTTCCACACCAAACTTAAAAGGTTTGCTCGTCCTCGAGAAAAAGAAGAAAGAAAGGTTTAGAGAAAGAAGAGATGGAGGAGATGGAAGTGTGTGAATGGTTCGGCCAAGGGGGTTTTAGGTGGTTATGATGTGTGAAAATAAAGGAGTGTTGAGGGGCTTATATAGGAGTGGAGTGGAGAGGGAATTCTTGTAATAGGGGTTGGGTTTGAGTGGGAGATGGTTTGAATTTGAATGGGTGGGGGTAGGTGGGTTGTATGATGGTTTTGGAGGAGAAATGGAAGTGATTGGTGGAGGTTATTTTAGGGAAGAGTGTTATGGAAAGGTGTGAAGAGGAGAGAAAAAGAGTTGGGGTAGGTGGGAATCCACAGATCCTGAGGTGTCAAGGAATTCTGCTCCCTGCACGTTTCTGGCATATAACGCCAGCTCTGCTGCCTTTCCTGGCGTTAAACGCCAGGCTGATACCCCTTTCTGGCGTTTGATGCCAGCCAAACACGCTTTTTTGGCGTTCAACGCCAGTCTGTCTGCCAATTCTGGCGTTTAAACGCCAGTAAGCCTGTCCTCCAGGGTGTGCTATTTTTTATGCTATTTTTGATTCCGCTTTAATTCTGCAGCTATTTTTGTGACTCCACATGATCATCAACCTAAAGAAAACATAAACTAACAATGGAAAATAAAATGAAAAAGTAATTAACATAGATAAATAAGATTGGGTTGCCTCCCAATAAGCGCTTCTTTAATGTCAATAGCTTGACAGTAAGCTCTTACAGATCTTCACAGATACTCAGAGCATGATGGTGGCCTCCGAACACCAAACTTAGAGTTTGAATGTGGGGGCTTGACTCTGTATTAAGAGAAGCTTTTCATGCTTCCTCTCCACGGTTACAGAGGAAGATCCTTGAGCCTTAAACACAAGGTAGTCCTCATTCAGTTGCAGGACTAACTCTCCTCTGTCCACATCAATTACAGCCCTTGCTATGGCTAGGAAGGGTCTTCCAAGGATGATGGATTCATCCTCATCCTTCCCAGTATCTAGGATTATGAAGTCAGCAGGGATGTAAAGGCCTTCAACCTTCACTAAGACATCCTCTACAAGTCAATAAGCCTATTTCATTGATTTGTCTGCCATCTCTAGTGAGATTCTTGCAGCTTGTACCTCAAAGATCCCTAGTTTCTCCATTACAGAGAGTGGTATGAGGTTTATATTCCCTGACCCCAGGTCACACAGAGCCTTCTCAAAGGTCATGGTGCCTATGGTACAAGGTATTAAGAACCTTCCGAGATCTGGTTTCTTCTGAGGTAATTTCTGCTGAACCAAGGCATTCAGTTCATTGATGAGCAATAGAGGTTCATCCTCCCAAGTCTCATTACCAAATAACTTGGCATTCAACTTCATGATTGCTCCTAGATACCGAGCAACTTGCTCTTCAACAATATCTTCATCCTCTTCAGAGGAAGAATACTCATCAGAGCTCATGAATGGCAACAGTAAGTTCAGTGGAATCTCTATGGTCTCTGTATGAGCCTCAGGTTCCTTTGGTTCCTCATTAGGGAACTTCTTAGTGGTAAGTGGACATCCATTGAGGTCTTCCTCACTGGAAATCACTGCCTCTTCCTCCTCTATAGGTTTGGCCACTTTGGATATATTGATGGCCTTGCACTCTCTCTTTGAATTCTCTTCTGTATTGCTTGGGAGAGTACTAGGAGGGATTTTAGTAACTCTTTTACTCAGCTGACCCACTTGTGCCTCCAAATATCTGATGGAGGACCTTGTTTCAGTCATGAAACTGAGAGTGATCTTAGATAGATCAGAGACTATAGTTGCTAAGTCAGAGAAGCTCTGCTTAGAATTCTCTATCTGTTGCTGAGAAGATGATGGAAAAGGCTTGCTATTGTCAAACCTATTTATTGAAGCCTTTTTTAGGCTTCTGTCGATCCTTCCATGAGAAATTCGGATGATTTCTCCATGAAGGATTATAGGTGTTTCCATAGGATTCTCCCATGTAATTCACCTCTTCCATTGCAGGATTCTCAGGGTCATAAGCTTCTCCTTCAGAGGAGGCTTCTTTAGTATTACCGGATGCAGCTTGCATTCTAGTCAGATTCTGAGAAATCATATTGACTTGCTGAGTCAATATTTTATTCTGAGCCAATATGGCATTCAGAGTATTAATCTCAAGAACTCCTTTCTTCTGAGTCATCCCATTATTCACAGGATTTCTTTCAGAAGTATACTTGAACTGGTTATTTGCAACTATTTCAATGAGTTCCTAGGCTTCTGCAGGTATTTTCTTCAGATGAAGAGATCCACCAGCAGAGTGGTCCAATGACATTTTAGACAATTCAGACAGACCATCATAGAATATACATAAGATGCTTAATTCCGAAAGCATGTCAGAAGGACACCTTCTGATGAATTGCTTGTATCTTTCCCAAGCTTCATAGAGGGATTCACCTTCCTTCTGTCTGAAGGTTTGGACTTCCACTCTAAGCTTGCTCATCTTTTGAGGTGGAAAGAATTTTGCCAAGAAAGCATTGACTAACTTTTCCCAAGAGTTCAGGCTTTCTCTAGGTTGTGAGTCTAACCATATCCTAGCTCTGTCCCTTATAGCAAAGGGGAAAAGCATAAGTCTGTAGACCTCGGGATCAACCCCATTGGTCTTAATAGTGTCACAGATTTGCAAGAATTCAGCTAAGAACTGATGAGGATCTTCCAATGGAAGTCCATGAAACTTGCAATTCTGCTGCATTAGAGAAACTAATTGAGGCTTAAGCTCAAAGTTGTTTGCTCCAATTGCAGGAATTGAGATGCTTCTTCCATAAAAGTTGGAAGTTGGTGCAATAAAGTCACCAAGCATCTTCCTTGAATCTCTAGCATTGTTGTTGGGTTTGGCTGCCATGTCTGCTTCTTTTTCAAAATTTTTTGTAAGGTTCTCTCCGGAGTGTTGTGCTTTAGCTTCTCTTAGCTTCCTCTTCAGAGTCCTTTCAGGTTCAGGATCAGCTTCAATAAGAATGTCTTTACCCCTGTTCCTGCTCAGATGAAAAAGAAGAGAGCAAAGAGAGAAGAGGAATCCTCTATGTCACAGTATATAGATTCCTTTATGTGAGTAGAAGAATAGAAGAATAGAAGAATGAGGTAAAGAGAGGAGATGAGTAATTCGAACAGAGAGAAGAGAGAGGGGTTCAAATTATGAGTAGAAGAGAGGTATTAGTAATTAAATAAAATAAATAGAAAGAGATGAGAGAGAGTGTGTTCGAATTTTAAGAAGAGGGAAAAGAAAAATATTTTTATTTTTATTTAATTAATTAAATTAGTTTCGAAAATATTAAAAGAAATAAAATAAAATTAGAATTTAAAACAATTAGTTAATTAAAAAGAATTTTGAAAAAGTGGTTAGTGATTTTTGAAAATTATAAGTGGAAAAGTGGTTAGGTGGTTTTGAAAAAGATAAAAAATAGTAGACTTTTTAAAATTAGAACAAACAAGTCAAGTAGTTAGTTGACAAAGAGTTGAGAATAAGAGAAATTAAAAAGATTTGATTTTTTTAAATTAAAGTTGATGACTTGACTAACAAGAAACTAAAATATATGATTCTAGAATTTAAAGATTGAACCTTTCTTAACAGGAAAGTAACAAACTTGAAATTTTTGAATCAAAACAGTAATTGTTAGCAAGGATTTTCGAAAATATGAAATAGAATTAAGAAAAAGATTTTGACAAATTAGTTTTAAAATTTTCGAAAAAATTAAAAGAAAAAATGAAAAATATTTTGAAAAATTTTAAGAATGAAATTCGAAAATCATAAAAAAAATGAAAAAGTATTGATTTTGAAAAAGATTTGAAAAGATAAAGTTTTTAAATTGAAATTTTGACTTGACTAACAAGAAACAACTAAATTTTAAAAATTTTTGACCAAACTCAAAATTTCAAAAATTATGAGAAGAATAAGGAAAAGATATTTTTTTTACTTTTGAATTTTTAATGAGGAGAGAGAAAAATAACAAAATGAAACAAAACATAACAATTTAAGATCAAAACAAATAATGCATGCAAGAACACTTTGAATGTCAAGATGAACACCAAGAACACTTTGAAGATTATGATGAACATCAAGAACATATTTTTGAAAATTTTTAAGAAAAGAAAGACATGCAAGACACCAAACTTAAGAACTTTTGTACTAGGGATACTAACAATTCAAAAATGCACAAGAAAAACAAGAAAAGACACAAAACAAAAAAAATTAAAGATCAAACAAGAAAAATCATCAAGAACAACTTGAAGATCAAAGAAGAATACAATGCATGAATTTTCGAAAATCTAAGAAAAATTAAAAACATGCAGTTGACACCAAACATAAAATTTGACACTAGACTCAAACAAGAAACACAAAATTTTTTTGGTTTTATGATTTTATTAAATTTTTTTTTGTATTTTTTTTCGAAAATAAAAATAAAAAGCTTAAACATAAAATAAAGTTACCCAATCTAAGCAACAAGATGAACCGTCAGTTGTTCAAACTCGAACGATCCCGGCAACGGCGCCAAAAACTTGGTGCACAAAATTGTGATCACACTTTTCAAAACTCCGGTACAACTAACCAACAGGTGCACTGGGTCGTCCAAGTAATAAAACCTTACGCGAGTAAGGGTCGATCCCACGGAGATTGCCGGCTTGAAGCAAGCTATGGTCATCTTGTAAATCTTAGTCAGACGGATTTAATTGGTTATGAGTTTTGATAATTGAAAGATAAATAAAGCGTAAATTAAACGTAATAAAGATACTTATGTAATTCATTGGTGGGAATTTCAGATAAGCGTTTGGAGATGCTTTGTTGCTTCAAACCTCTGCTTTCCTATTGTCTTCATCCAATCATGCGTGCTCCCTTCCATGGCAAGCTGTATGTTGGTGGATCACTGTTGTCAATGGCTACCATCCGTCCTCTCAGTGAAAATGGTCCAAGCACAGTTTCTGTATGGCTAATCAACTGTCAGATCTCTCGTCTCGGATGAAAAATACCAAGCACAGCTACCGCACGGCTAATCATCTGTCGGTTCTCACTTGTGTCGGAATTGGATCTTTCTATTCTTTTGCACACTGTTACTGTGCCCAACATTTGTGAGTTTGAAGCTCGTCACAGTCATCCCGTCCTAGATCCTACTCGGAATACCACAGACAAGGTTTAGACTTTCCGGATCTCAGGAATGCTGCCAATTGGTTCTAGCGTCTACCACGAAGGTTCTAATCTCACGGATTTGAATGCTCTATTGTCAGGAGAGGCAAGTCAAATCCATGGATCAGAGACCCAAGAGATTATACTCCGGCTGTCGTCCAATGATTGCGTTGAACATCATTTAGACCGCTTGTGGTTATCAGGCACGCGGATCTTGGCTATGCGAGTAACGAAGATAGTGGGTGGTTGTCACGGGTCACCCCTTCATTCTGAATTAACTAAATTAAGTACGAGAGTATATTTTGCAGAAGAAGTAAGCGTGAATTGAAAGAGAAAGAATAGTACTTGCATTAAATCATGAAGAACAGCAAAGCTCCGCACCTTAATCTATGAGGTGTAGAAACTCCACCGTTGGAAAATACATAAGAGAAAAAGGTCTAGGCATAGCCGTGTGGCCAGCCTCCAAATGTGAAAAATGGCATAAGCTTCCTTAATACAATAGTAAAAAGTGCTATTTATACTAAACTAGTTATTAAGAATTACAGAAAATAAGTAACTAAGTGCAAATAGTGCAGAAATCTACTTTCGGGGCCTACTTGGTGTGTGCTTGGACTGAGCATTGAGCTTTATATATGCATATTCCTTTTCTAGAGTTAAACGCCAGCTTGGATGCCAGTTTAGGCGTTTAACTCCAGTTCTGGTGCCAGTTCTGGCATTTTACGCCAGAAAAGGGTCTCTGGCTGGCGTTTAAATGCCAGTTTGGGCCATCAAATCTCGGGTAAAGTATGGACTATTATACATTTATGGAAAGCCCAAGATGTCTACTTTCCAACGAAATTGAGATCGTGCAAATTGGGCTTCTGTAGCTCCATAAAATCCACTTCGAGTGCAGGTAGGTCAGAATCCAACAACATCTGCAGTCCTTTCTCAATGTCTGAATCAGACTTTTGCTCAGGTCCCTCAATTTCAGCCAGAAAATACCTGGAATTATAGAAAAATACACAAACTCATAGTAAAGTCCAGAAAATGTGATTTTTGCATAAAAACTAATAAAAATATAATAAAAAATAACTAAAACATATTAAAAATTATGTAAAAATAATGCCAAAAATCGTATAAATTATTCGCTCATCAGAGCGCACGCTTTTGTGCGCCCACACGCATTGTTGCAACCACACGCTCTGTGCACCTGCATCCCTCCCCCATTTTCTCGTTCTGTACGTACACACCAGCTTATGCGTACGCACACACCCCTCTATCTTGTGACCCCTGTGCGTGCGCTCCCTGCTGTGCGTCCGCACACGCTTATACACCTCTTCTAGTTGCGGCGATCGCATGCTGTGTGTGTTCGCATCCCTCTTAATCTTTGCTTTCTGTGCGTTCGCACAGGCCTCTGTGCGCCCGCACGCGACTCGTTTTGGGCATTATCAGGGCAACCTGCCCTATTGAGCAGCAGTTTTCTTTTTCTTCTCTTCCTCACAGCTGCTGCTCCCCTCCATCACTCAGTCCCTTCCAGGCGACCCTACCGCCGGCCACCGCCGCCGTTAAGCCGCCCCCATCTCTCTCTCTCTCATAACTTCTCTCTCTTACTTCTCTTTTCTCTTCCTTTTTCTTTTCTTTCTTTCTTTCCTTTCTCTTTCCTTTTCTTCACCACCGGTGAGCTTTTTCTCTCCGGTGTTTTTCCGTTGAACCCAACCGCCATAAGTCGCAGTGGCTATAAAGAGTGCCATTGTTTCCTTCCCCATTCTTGCTTGTTTGCACCTTCAATTTTTAGGTTCATATTTTTCCCTTTTTCCTCTTTTGTTGTTAATTTTTGCAATTATTTTGATTTTCTTTTCTTGTTGCTTAGATTAATTTTATTACTTTTCTTCGTCTCTTTGTATTGCAAGTGCTGATATTTGATTATGGGTTGATTATGATTGAGATTAAGAATCAATTTTGTTAAGCTTGCACATTACATACAACATGTTTGATGAATTACCTCAATGAACATTTTGATTGATTCATATGACTTGGCCATCATATGTGTTCAATTTATCTCTTGTTAGGCATATTGTATGAATTGTGCAACTTAATTTATGACTTTTGATGGTAGTTAAATGAATTCACCAATGTATTTCCTTGTTTGTTGATGTGCAATTTTGCCTACAAATACATTGTGTTGTATGAAACTCAATTGTCATTGTTCATCTCGGATTTTTAATTTGGAAATCACTTTACAATTGTTCAACTTTAGATGATGTCTTGATCAAACATCTTTTGGCCTTAACTTAAAACGTTCCACATGTGGTTACCACTTCTTGAGGATGCACAATTGACACTTCACTTTGAGTGAATGGTTATTGTTGTTGTACACCCTTTTGCTAATGAAATTTCTTGCCAACAACCTCAATGACCATTACATTCAAAGCGTGTTAATGAATCAATTGGTGCGAGCTTGAAGTTGCTTTTATGTCCATGCTTTAGCCTTGCAACTTAAGCATTTATTTGAGAAGTAGTGAGCTTTGACTGTTAAACAATGGGGTTGCCGTGGTATCCGGCTGGTGTGTGTGTTCCAACCGCGCGCAGCATTGTAATATAGACACCATGTTTTCGTAAATCACACTATTTTAAGATGTTCTTTTAACCTTGTTAGTGCTTCCTCAGTAATTTTTATATTATTGTTGCCCTATAATCTCGAAAATCTTTGTTTTATTTTCAGGATGCGTAAGAAGGGTAAGGCACTGATTACTTCACCGGTTAGGCAAACTACCACTCGCTTCCCTGATGTTTGGTGGGATCGCCAAGGTGATAAACCGAATACCTTGGTTAACCGAAGAGCCGACTCGCAATACGAGGCTATTGAGAAGCGCACTATTCATTGGGAGCGGCCATTGAAAGTTCCAAGCCAATGCAAGGCGCCTATTCACCAAAGGATTGCCTCGCTTCATTGGGAGTTTCTCGAGCGAGAACCCATTGAAGTAAATAAGACTATACTGCGGGAATTCTATGCAAACTACCAAGCTTGGAACCGAAGTCAGCATTCCTCCGGGGAAGGATGTTGGATACATCCAATCAAGCTCTAGAAGCTATTTTGAACATCCCCCACATTCCACTTGAGAATGATGACTATTTCAATATAAAAGTGGATGTCTTCAAAGGAAGAATATCTTTGACTCCCATTCTTGAGAGAATAGGCCATCCTGGTGCATCTTGGAAGTATAGCAAAGGGAGAAATTATGTTCCCACTAGTATTGCATACTCTGATTTGAATGCTGAAGCTCGTATATGGCATCAGATTGTGGCAGACTATATCATCCCGAGCATCCATACTACCCATGTGAGATTTAGAATTTCTTTTCTACTGGTGCACGAAATCACAATCACACTTTTGTAATTCTGCACAACTAACCAGCAAGTGCACTGGGTCATCCAAGTAATACCTTACGTGAATAAGGGTCGATCCCACGGAGATTGTCGGCTTGAAGCAAGCTATGGTTATCTTGTAACTCTTAGTCAGGATATCAGTAATTTTCAGATTTAATTGTAAAAAGTAAAAGAACATGAAATAAATACTTGTTATGCAGTAATGAAGAACAGGTTGAGGCTTTGGAGATGCTTTGTCTTCTGAATCTATGCTTTCCTACTATCTTCTTCTTCATGGACACAAGGCTCTTTCCATGGCAAGCTTTATGTTGGGCATCACCGTTGTCAATGGCTACTTCCCGTCCTCTCAGTGAAAACGTTCCAAATGCGCTGTCACCGCACGACTAATCATCTGTCGGTTCTCGATCATGCTGGACTAGGATCCATTGATCCTTTTGCGTCTGTCACACGCCCAACAATCGTGAGTTTGAAGCTCGTCACAGCTATCCCTTCCCAGATCCTACTCAGAATACCACAGACAAGGTTTAGACGTTCCGAATCTCGGGAATGGCCACCAATAATTCTAGCTTATACGACGAAGACTCTGATCTGAATCATGAGGCTAAGAGATATGCATTCAATCTAAGGTAGAATGGAGGTGGTTGTCAGACATGCGTTCATAGGTAATAATGATGATGAGTGTCACGGATCATCACATTCATCAGGTTGAGGTGCGAATGAATATCTTAGAATAGAAGTAAGCGTGATAGAATGGAAAATAGTAGTAATTGCATTAATTCATGAAGAACAGCAGAGCTCCTCACCCCTAACAATGGGGTTTAGAGACTCATGCCATGGAGAACACAACAAGAAACGTGTAAAGTGTCATGAGGTACAAGATGAATCACTAAAAGTAGTTTTTATAGTAAACTGGTGACCTAGGGTTACAGAAAATGAGTAAGCTAGGGTGTTTAATGTAAAAATCTACTTTCGGGGCCCACTTGGTGTGTGCTTGGGCTGAACATTGAAGCTTTCATATGTAGAGACTTTTCTTGGAGTTAAACGCCAACTTTTGTGCCATTTTGGGCGTTTAACTCCAGTTTTTATGCCAGTTCTGGCGTTAAACGCCAGAATTCTTGAGCTGACTTGGAATGCCTGTTTGGGCCATCAAATCTCGAGCAAAGTATGGACTATTATATATTGCTGGAAAGCCCAAAATGTCTACTTTCCAACTCAATTAAGAGCGCGCTAATTGGGCTTCTGTAGCTCCAGAAAATCCACTTCGAGTGCAGGGAGGTCAGAATCCAACAACATCTGCAGTCCTTTTTCAGCCTCTGAATCAGATTTTTGCTCAGGTCCCTCAATTTTAGCCAGAAAATACCTGAAATCACAGAAAAATACAAAACTCATAGTAAAGTCCAGAAGAGTGATTTTTATTTAAAAACTAATAAAAATATAATAAAAACTAATTAAAATATACTAAAAACATACTAAAAACAATGCCAAAAAGCGTATAAATTATCCGCTCATCAGCTACTATGGGCTATTATGGAAGGAAAGCATATAGCCATTATTCCTTTGTTGTGCAAATCGATTTGGAAATTGGTTGAGTTGAAGAATATCAACATTCTATTTTCGTCGATGGTAATGCGCTTAGCAACCGTAGCGGGGTAGAGAGGCAACCAATGGATATCATGTTCGAGTTTCCAAGAGGCAACAAGTTCATTCCGAGGGGAGAATTAGATGGATCATCGAAAAGACACCCTCGAAGAGGAAGGCACCAGTAGCACCACCATCAAGTCTACCAAGCTCATCGACTCCTTTACCGGTTCTCTGGTCACTTCCAGATTTATTCCGAAACATCTTGCACGATATCCACCACATGGAGCAATTAGAGCAGAAGCATTTTGAGTGGATAGCGGCAAAGTGAGACCCCGGCCTAGCTCCTGAGGCTTCATCCGAGCTAGTTGGGGAGGAGTATGATGAAGGTGACCCACCCGTTCCTGATACCACCAGCTGAAGGTGGCCCCGAAGTTCTCATTCTCCCGGATCCTAAGCAAGCACAGAGGACCGTGCAAGAACTAAGTGTGGGGGAGGATCAACTTCGTGGGGGTAAAAAATTTCTTTTCTCAAAACACTTTGCAGTACTCTTAGTTGTGTTTGTATATATCTCTTTATAGTTCATAGTTATATGGTAGTTAATGCTTGCATGTTGCATACTAGAATGAATAAGTTTGGTGAAACACCATGGAATTTCCATGAAATATTTCTTAGGGTATACCATCCGTTGAATTGAAAAATTTTGTGTTTTCTAACTTGCTTGAAGTTTTCTGTTTGTGGAACATAGGAAAGAGCTAGAATAACATACCTTGTAAGATTTGAGCCTTGACAGATGGTTGCATTTTTCAACCATAATGTTTGTTCTGGTGTGATTTTACTCCTTTTTTATTGTGATAATTGATTTGCATAATTCTTTATATCCTGTATTTATTGTTTGGATGCATTTAGCATGATTGAGGCCATCTTTGATGTTAAACTCACTAACCTATATGGCCAACCTTGTACTCACCATTGTGAACCCCTGTCGAGCCTGTAATTCCCTTTTGTTATGATTTTAGCACATTATTACCCCTTAAGCAAAAAACCATTGATGTCCTTGAATTACTCTTTGATTAGCTTAGGTGGATAAGTGTGTATATTTTAAGTGTGGGGGAGAATTGTTGGGAAGCATTGGTGATAGAGGCATCAAACTTATTGTGAAAATTGGCAATTGAAAAATGCTCATGTGTTCTTTATTTTAGGTCATATACATCTCTTATGCTAACAAAGCCAAGAAATAACAATTTCAAAAAAAAATTGTGCATAATAGAAAGTGAAATAAAAAGTTTAAATAAAAGATGCATATGTTCATATTTTGAAAAGGAGATGCATGAGTAAGGTGAGATAGGAGGAAAACTTGGGTAGCTAGGTTGCATTGTTATGAGTATATAGGAGATATAAGATTAGGTGGACACTTAAGCTAATCAAAGAACTAATTCTTTAAGTCCACTTAACCATATTTATCCTACCAAATCCTGGCCCCATTACAACCCTCAAAAGACCTCATGATATTTGTCTTTCATGCATCAAATGCTAGTTGATTGTTAAATGAAGATCAAATCTTTAAAAAGCATGATAAAAGGAGAATTGAGTGGTTAAAACCCTAAACACAGAGCGAATTGAGTGAATACACATCCGGTGAGGGGTTCGATCAATCAATTCTATGTTCTTGCATTTCATGTTGTATATTCTTGCAAGTTGTGTGTTGATTAGTCTTGAAAAGTTCAATTCAATCCTTTGGATATTGATTTTAGTGCATAAACTCTTTGCATTTGCCCCAAAACCTTCTTGTGATGGATTGGAATTTCATGGTTTGTTTTACCAACTCTTTGCATAGTACATATTGGTAGTAACCTTTAGGATAGTTACATGCATTTAGGTAGTACTTAGAATAATTCGTTTTCCTTTCATCTATCTCCTTTGAATATGTTTAGCATAAGGACATGCTAATGTTTAAGTGTGGGAAAATTGATGAATCCATATTTGATGATGATTTTTGGTTGAAATTGAATGAATTTTATCATATAAGCTTGCACTTATTCTGCTAAATAGCATGCATTTGAACATTCTTCCTAATTTGTGCTTGATTATGAAAATATGCTCTTTTGTGCCTAATTTGATTAGTTTTATTCCATTTTCCTTCCATTCGATGCCTTGATGTTATTTGTTAGTGATTTCAGAGGTATAAGGCAGTAATGGCTTGGAGAAAATGGAAGAAGAGCATTCAAAGTGGAGGAAGCATGAAGAATCAAAGGAGAAGAGCTCAGCCTAGTGTGCGTGCACACAGTCCTGCGTGTGGACGCACAGCCATCGGATCAGAGCCACGCCAGCGCGTGAGCTGCGTTGCGCGTCCATTCAGGCATCGCTTAGTTTACATGCGTACAACCTCCTGTGCGTACGCAGGGGTCAAGATTTTTCGCAGAGTGTGCGAACGCACACGTCTGTGGATCCGCACAGGTGGACACACATGCCTTCATTAAAATAGCATATGACTCGCAATTTTGGTGGATTTGAGGCCCACTTCCGAAGCCATTTAGCTCATAAGGAAGGGAGAATGAAGACAATAGTATATCATAGCATTAGAGTAGCTTAGGAGTAGTGGTAGATAGTTTTTAGTGTAGTTTTTTTTTAAGTTTTTCATCATCTTCTCTACTAGGGTTTATACTAGGGTTTTTACATTCAAGTGCCATTTCAATTTTGATCTTGGATTTTTCTAATTCCCATTGTAAGTATCTCTTTATCATTACTCTTTATAGTTACATTGTTCTTACACTTTCTTATATTTCAAGTTATAGTTCAATTTCACTTCTCTCGCAATTTCTATTTCTTTTTAATGAATTTGATGTTTGATGATTGTTACATGCTTTCTTGAGTTTTTATTGTTGATTGAGATTATTTGTTGCTTTTGGTTTCAAGCCTTTTCTCATTTTTCTCATGTTTAAGCTTTTTGCCCACCAAGTGTTTGAGAAAATGCCAAGCATGATTTTGGGCTAGTTTTCTATCTGTTGGCTTGGGGAAAGTGAGCCATTGGCTTCCTAGAGTTGGAATGTCCAATATTTAGTGTCAATTTTGGATTGTTAATTGTTCTTGTTCCCACTAATGCTATGTTGTTGCTAAGTTAATTAGCAAGCAATTTAGGATTTGTGGGCTAAGAACACTTATGCTCATTTAACTTACTTTCTGATATGAGAGTTAATCAAGTGAGATTGATCCATTCTATTTGGCATAGTTGTGGTTCCAACAAGGAAAGGACCCTTAGCTCACTCCAAGCCAAGATGCTTTTTTTACTTCAATTTCTTTATACACATTTACATTAGCTCTTTTTATACTTTACTTGTCTATATTGCATAGTTACTTCATTAATTCCTTTATTAGTCCATTTATTACAATTTTGCATGTTCTTTCACTGCTTTATATGTTCATCCCTTTATTGAAAACCCCATGATCCTCACAACCAAGATTGCACACTCATTGGTCTCAAGTGTCCTTGGAAGACGACCCAGGAATTGAAACTCCCGGAACTGAATTGGTTTTGAATTGTGACATATCCTTTGGATCAAACATTTGATTTGGGGATTAATTGTTGGTCTAGATTATACTTTCATCGATAAGATTCTAATTTATGAAAACCTAGATCGACGGTGTAATCTGGCCCAACATCACGAACCCGGCCCTTATGCCTACCAAACAATAACTCATCAATCTTGATGATATCCACAATCAATCAGGCTCAATATCTTATTTCAAAATCATTCTTGGCACATTTACTTTTAAATAACAAACGTATTCAATTCACATATTTCTAAGAATCACTTTTCAAAACAGAGCCACTTTCCACATCTTTCCAAAACTTCGAAACAATTTCAAAACCATGCCAAATTCAAAATCTCTTTTGAAAGACTCAAAATCATTCATTTCTAAATCAGGATTTGGTCATAAAATTCCTCAACGGAGTCTCAAGACTTCAGGGGAGAATAACTTAACTCATTTCCTTAAATTCATTGAAAACCTCTGAAACCTTAACTTCTTGATTTGAATAAATAAAATAGAATTTAAACCAAAACCAAGTCTTGTATCCAAATATTCCGAACCAATTTTGAAAACCAACTTACTTAAACCAAAACCAAATCATTTAAACCAAAAATCAATTTCAATTTCATTCTTAAATTTGTTTCCAAAGGCTCGGAAATTGTTTCAGTTTTACTAAATCAAAGTTTTAGAGAATACTTCAAACTTTTCCTAAAATGTCGTGAAGTGAAATTAGTTAATCAAAATCCAAGTTTCTTTTAAATCCATTAAAACTCCTCCAAATTTGCTAACTTAATCAAATTCCAAAACATAATTATTTTCATCTTTAAATCGACTTTAAAACATAATTCTTTTCTAAAATAGTTTACATTCAAAATATAATAATTTTCTTAATAAAAGAGTTCAAACCTAATTCATTTATCAGTAATCTAATTCAAGGCATAATTCATTCTTTTTAAAATATCGTTTCAAATAAAGTTTCGGATTTTATAGAAATTTCGGCACAATCTCCCCTAAAACTTGAACTTTGCCACCCTTTCCGGGTCCCAACCAAACCAATCATCAACCCTTCTCAACGGGTTCAAGACCAAATTAGTTTCCAATAAAACCAAATCCAGACCTTTAAATATAAAGATCATTTTAAATCAACCCAATCAGAAATCTCAATATTAATAAAATTAGACATTATTTCAATCAAGCAAACAACCATATTCATCCAAGATAAATCAGACAATGCATAAGACTTACATAATCACCAGAAATACATTTCACACGTCATATCTATTTATAACAATTCCAATTTAAAATGAATTAGGCTTTTATAAATAGCCCCTATCTCGACAAGTTGAAACCATAACCCAAAATGCGTCGACGAGACCTTTTCTCTCAACCTGAAACCAAAAGCAACCACAAACTCAGTCCTTAATCGCTTTCACAACACTCACAGCAACTTAAAAGCGACATGCAACGCTCAGAACACGACCCTACATTACTAGAACCTCAGAGTTTATAACCAAACATGATAGAATACTAATGCAGAGGTTTCCGAAATATAAATACTTACCAAACTAAGAAAATAAAACAGCGGCGGTTACTGAACCGGTTTAGCGGCAGCCCCGGCAACCACCTCGAGCGGTAGCGGCCACCAGAACTCCGGCGATGATGACTATAAGAAACATGCAGTGATGATAAAGCTCCTGAAAACTCAAAGAAAATGAAAACCAACTTAAAACCCTTACCAGTAGTGGCTATTGGCAACAACAGTTTCGTTCACCGGCAACAGGGGCTTGCCCAGCGGCTAGAGGCTCAAGCAATGGCGGATCTGGCGGCGACGGGTCCTCCAACGACGGAAGAACGCGGCAACTCTTCTCTTTCACATTCTGGCTCCTGATGGCAACGCACTTCACGGCGGCAGAGCAAGCATGAACGGCGACGACGGGGGCTGGATGTGACAGCGCGAACGGCGGCGATGCCTTCCTCTTCTCCCCGTCGCTCTCCTCCTCCTCTAGTGTGCGACGATGACGTGGCTACGGTGGCTTCTCCCCTGCTCACGTCTCTGCTCCTCAACGACGGCCAAGGCGACGCGACGGCGTGGCCCACCAGCTCCGGCGCCCCTCCACTGGCGCTCCTTCTGTAAGAACTGCGAATTAATTAACCGATTAATTAATATAAAATAATAATAATTTAATTGCCCGAATTAGGTTCAAAATTTTAGAATATTAATTAGAAAATTTTAATATGATATTTAGACTCAGTAGATTTTTCTGAGTTGGAAAATATAATTTCTGGGAAAAATTGCATAAAAACGCGTACCGGTAATTTAACCGACAGTACTGGCTTAGATTTGTCCGGTACTGTGCGAGCGCAGTGAAACCAGTAGAAAACTTAGGAAATAAATTAAAGTTGGAAACCAGGCACTAAATTTAAAGGTTTGATATGAAATTGGGCAAAACGGGCCAAAAACGCTAACGGGTTAGACCAGGCCCAAGTTGGGCCCAAGCCCATCATATAAATACACTCACATGAACCCTAACAAGCCCATAACCTCATTAAACACCAAACTTCCAGCTGCATTGAGAGGAGAGGGAGAAGAGAGCTAAAATACTATTCACTCATCTCTTCTGGTGGCCATATCTCGAGCTACGGTGCTCCGATTCGCATACCGTCAGCGGCTACATGAAGCTCTCGCCGAGCCCGTTAGTTCTATCCCACTTGTGTAGGTAAGAACTTGAAATTCCCTTCCCAGTTTCGTACCCTTGTAAAATTCAAATTTTGGGGTTTTGATTTTGAGTGAAATCTTGTGTTTTGGGTGTTTAGGTACACTCTAGCACTTGATTACTATTGGGCTTTGCTTCCAAAACTATTGGGTAAGGTAAGAGTATCTTGAAACCTTGTGAAATTGTGATTAAGTTGAATCCTAGGTTGATTGGTTATAAAATTATGTGTATATATAGTTTGAAGTTGTGATTATTGGCATTTACTTGGAGCTTGGAGTTGAAATGATGGCTTGATTGAGTTTGAGAACTTGTGGAAGCTTGGTTGAGGTCAACTTGGTGATTTAGTGCATATTGGGCATCGGCTAAGGTATGGTTTCGATTTTCTCTATGTAATATATAAAATTTCTTGACACTTAGGCTAGTGACCCATAAGATAGGTTTGAATTGATATGGTTGTTGATTTTTATTGGTTGATGATGTATGATGAATTGATGTTGTTAATACTGTTAAATAATATTGTTGATGTATGATGTAAGATGAATTTGGATGAGTAATATTGTTGATTATTGATATGGAGTATGAATGAGGTTGATGATAAAGATTGATAGTAATAGAATGACGATTGATGAATGTGTTGGTGGAGGAATAATTATAGTGTATATATTTGATATTTGAGGATGAGAATAATGAAGTGTGAATGAAAATTTGGTATGAATAGTGAATTTTGACACAAAGGGTGAGTTATGAGGTAAATTGGAGTTTGGTATGGTTTTGGTTTTGGTTTGATTTTGGTTGAGAATTTTGGAAAGTTGAGAACTTGTGACTTTTTAGTAAAAATGAGTTTTGGACTAATTTTGACGGATCATATCTTGAGCTACGGTTATTGAAATTTGATGCATTTTATATCAAATAAAAGATAATTTAACAAGGTTTTAAATGGTTTAAATTTTGTGGAAATATAAATTTTGTAAAGAAAGATATGATCATTCAAAGTTTGGTGTTAAAATCTGAATTCTGTGCATGCTGCAGAATTGGTGATTTCTGGTTTGTGTGTGCACGCACAGCCTTGTGTGCACGCACACCCCATGAATTTTTGGACTTGTGCGCACGCACACACGGGGACATGGCTACTGATGGGAGCACTAGCACGCTCTGTGCACGCACATAACCAACGAAGTTCTGCAAGCTATGCGCACGCACAGCCCTGTGCGCACGCACACGTTGGAAGGTGCATTCTGTTGAGGGCGTTCGCACGCCTTGTGCAAGCGAACAGAATTGGAAAATTTTACACTTGTGCATATGCACACCTCTATGCATACGCACACATTTTGAAAATCCTCCTGGGCATGCGCACACACATCCCTGTGTGTACGCATATGCCCTGTTTTTCAACTAAACTCTTGTTTTTAACTGTTTCACCTTTCCAACAAGCTTGTAAACTTCTATGACACCTATTTAAGACTTTTGGCTTGGGTGGAATTATTTGGTATTACCTAGAAAAGTTAGAGAACAGAGGCTTAGGTTTCTGGTGTACTGAGTATGGGTTTGGTGGAGAGAGAAAGAAGAATAATATATGAATTGAGAAACTGATGAACTAATGAGTTCGTAATGGGAATTATGAATTGACAGTGGTTGAGATGAGTCAAGGACTTGGAGTTGCAGTGATGAAGCATTGATATAATAAAATAATGAATTTTTTAAAAACCACTGATGTAACATTTTTAAATTGAGATTGTTGAGACGCTATGCGCCTGCCAGGGACGGTTTGGTTGGATCCCGCCTGTCGAGGTAGCGGTAGCAGCGTAAGGGCGGTGGTTCGTCCCGCTTATGTTGAGATGTGAGGTCCGTGGCAAGAGTATCCCGCTCGCATCCCTTCGGATCACTAGAGTGTGCAGGCACAAAATCTTGGACGATGTTCCAAGCACCATATCTCGGGGGTTCCCAATTATGATTCCGAAGGGCAACATCTCTGATAAACCACTATTTTATGGTTTATCTTGTGCTCAATTGAATGGATTTTATCAACTTTTTACCCACTTATTCATACTATTTGCATGGTTTTACATTTGCCTTCCTAATTATGTGCTATGATTGAAAACGTGCTTCTTTGATCTTATATTTGCTTATTATTAATCCTCTCTTATTACCATTAGATGCCTTAATATGTGTGTTAAGTGATTTTAGAGATTACAGGGTAGGAATGGCTCAGAGGATGGAAAGGAAGCATGCAAAAGTGGAAGGAATACAAGAAGTTGGAGAAATTGCTAAGCTGTCCAGCCTGACCTCTTTGCACTCAAATGGCTATAACTTTAGTTACAGAGGTCTAAATGACGCGGTTCTAGTTGCGTTGGAAAGCTAACGTCTGGGGCTTCGATTTGATATATAACATGCCATAGTTGCTCTGACGCTAGGTGACGCGACCGCGTGCTCCATGCAGCCGCATTGCAGTGACGAAAATTAGCGTGTTTGAATTCGCAACCAACGAATTCTGAGCTGTTTCTGACCCAGTTCTCAGCCCAGAAAATATAGATTAGAGGCTATAAAGTAGAGGAATTGTATCCATTCAAAGAGAAGCTTTCTAATTCACAATTTTAGGATTTAGATGTAGTTTTTAGAGAGAGAGATTCTCTCCTCTCTCTTAGGATTAGGATTTAGGATTTTTCTTAGTTTTAGGAGTGACTCTCAATCCCAGGTTCAATGTTCTTTTTATATATTTTTCTAATTTAATTTATGAACTTTTCCATGTTAGAATTGATATCTTCATTTAATATAATTTGAGGTATTTCAGAATTATGATTGTTCTCTTTAATTTATTAATGCTCTTTGTTTATCCAAATTATTTTCATTCAAGTTGACTTTTTTCCCTTTTGGCTTTGGTTGAGTCATTGGAGACACTTGAGTTATCAAACTCATTGTTGATTGAAAATTGGATTTCTTCATTTCCTTAATTCAAGTTCCAATAACTCTAGCCTTTCCCAAAGAAAGACTAGGACCTGAGGAATAAAAATTAATTCATCCACTTAACTTACCTTCATAGTTAGAGGTTAACAAAGTGGGAGAAAAATCCAATTCTCATTACAATTGATAAGGATAACCAGGATAGGACTTCCAGTTCTCATACCTTGCCAAGAGTTTATTTTATAGTCATTTATTTATTTTTATTGCTTTGAAAATATACCTGTGCCCATTGCCCAAACTCCAGAACCCCAATTTACAAACTCATAACCAATAATAAGAACATACCTCCCTGCAATTCCTTGAGAAGATGACCCGAGGTTTAAATACTTCGGTTATCAATTTTAAAGGGGTTTGTTACTTGTGACAACCAAAACGTTTGTACGAAAGGATTTCTGTTGGTTTAGAGACTATATCTACAACGCGACTATTTTTATAAAATTCTTTACTGGCAAAAATCCCAACATCAAAATGGCACCGTTGCCGGGGAATTGCAAACGTGTGCCTTATTATTGGTTATTGTAAATATTTGCTTTTTGCTTGTTTATTTGTTTTCATTTTTGTTTTTATTTTTGCTTTTTCGTAAATTAAGAGGTTATTGGTTTTATTTAGTTATTAAAAATTTTTCAAAAAAATTTGTTCTGTGTTCATCTTGATCTTCAAGTTGTTCTTCGTGTTCATCTTGACCTTCAAGTTGTTCTTATTTATTTTTTTCGTTTTGATCTAAAAATTTTAAGTTTAGTGTGATTTTATTACTTTTCTATGTCCTCATTAAATTCAAAAATTCAAAATTTAAAATTCAAAATTTCAAATTTCAATTTTCAAAACTCAAATTTAAATTTCAAAATTCAAATCTTTTTCAAAAAATAATATCTTTTTCAAAATTTTATCTTATCTTATTTCAAAAATCAAATTTCAAAATTCAATATTTAAATTTCAAATTTCAAATTTCAAATTTCAAATTTCAAATTTCAAAAATTCAAAATTCAAATTTCCAAATTTCAAATTTCAAAATTTAAAAATTTAAAATTCAAAATTTAATTTTCAAATTCAAAAATTTAAATTTCATATAACCTTTTAATTTCAATTTGTTTTTATTTTCATTTTTAATTTTTAATTACTATTATGAGTTCTCACCCCTCTCGCTTTGAGTTTGGTTCTAATGTTGTTGCAAGGAATGGAAATTATAACAGGAACATGCATCAAGGTCAAAACAATCAGAGATAGAAGGAGCCACGAGGATCTGATCGACCCTTCCGGCAACAACACCTTCCACAGTACCACAGACAAAGACCATTCCACGATGCATACCAAGACAATAGCTATGGTGGACCCTTCCCTGACAACCAACATCCACCAAATTACTATAGTCAAGAGCCATTCCAGGGGGCATACCAAGATGATAGATATGATGGACCCCCATCATATGCCTATGAACCTCCTCAACACAACTTTGAACCACCATATTCACAAGCCCCTTTCCACCATTCACCTCCATATGACCCTATCCCGTATCCACCATACCAACCACCTTATGAGCCAAATGAACCATACACAGAACCACCACCATTCCAACACAACTACTCTCATGAACCACCACCTCAATATTTACCATCTCCATATCATTATCAAGATGAACCACCTTCCTATTATGAACCCCTCTCTCCCAACCAATGAATCCTCATATCCACCCCAACCTCCAATGGATGACAGACTTCGTGTTATTCTTCAAAGGCAAGAAAGGATGAATAAGAGTGTGCTAAATTTTGCGACCGCCTTAGGCGAGTTAGTAAATATAATAGCTTCCCAATATCTGAGCACTCAAAGAACTCCCATGGCTACATGTAGAGAATCAAAAGAAGAGCAAAGCATGAAGGAGACACTAGAAACTGCAGTGGACAATGAGGAACATGGCTTTGTATTGGAACAAGTAGAGGAAGTCATAATAGTTGCAGAGGAAGAAGTGGTTGAAGACTTAGGAGATGCTGAATCTCCATGGGAAAGTCAAGACATAGAACCTCCTTCCAAGGCGATTGAAATTGATGCTGAGGAGGGTGTACAACCTCCAAGGCATATTGACGCCAAGGCATCTTAGGCGAGTTTCACTAGCATTTTTCTGTTAGTTTTAGTTGTTTTATGCACTTTCTTGAGCTTAAAGTAACCAAGAATGGTTAAATGAATAACAAAGCAATGAACCATCCAAACAGTATGATTTTTATGCAAATTTCATGAGTTTTTAGTTATATTACTTGAATGCTATGAATGGAAGATTCTCATGAAAATTTGCAAGACTTTGATGCAGTTGTTTGGATGATTTCAGGGAAGAAGAGGCTAGGCAAGGAAGCAACAAAAATCAATAAAGGAAGCTTGAATATCACATGTGGAGTTTAAGTTCCAGTTTAAGCTTAAACTGGAACTTAAACGGCCAAAATCATGAAAGCTGAGAAAAGGGTGAAAGTGGCGTTTAACCTCCAGAAAGTGGCGTTTAACCTCCAGTTTAAGTTTAACCTTAAACTGGAAGTTAAACGCCAGAAATGGGAAATGCACCAGGGAGCCATTTCCACGTTTAAGCTCCAGTTTAACCTTAAACTGGAGCTTAAACGTGTTCGACCAAGTTTTCTCCTCCAGGGTTGCTTTCTCCATTTCCACGTTTAAGCTCCAATTTAACCTTAAACTGGAGCTTAAACGTGTTCGACCTCCAGGGCTACCTTTCTCCGCTTCCACGTTTAAGCTCCAGTTTAACCTTAAACTGGAGCTTAAACGTGTTCGACACCTCCAGGGCTACCTTTCTCCGCTTCCACGTTTAAGCTCCAGTTTAACCTTAAACTGGAGCTTAAACGTGTTCGACCTCCAGGATGGCTTTCTCTATTTCCACGTTTAAGCTCCAGTTTAACCTTAAACTGGAGCTTAAACGTGTTCGACCTCCAGGGCTGCCTTTCCTATCTCCACGTTTAAGCTTCAGTTTAACCTTAAACTGAAGCTTAAACGTGTTCGACTACGTTACCCTCCAGGGCTGCCTTCTTCCATTTCCACGTTTAAGCTTCAGTTTAACCTTAAACTGAAGCTTAAACGTGCTTCCACAAAAGGCATCACTGGAAGTGTCTGGCGTTTAAGCTGCAGTTTAAGCTTAAACTGCAACTTAAACGCCACTATTGGAAAAGGTTTCTGGGCCAAAAATATTGCAGTTTAAGTTAGCTTTTGAGCACAAACATTAACTTAAACTTACTCTGGTATGAAACCCAATTGAATATCATGGTTTATGGGATTGGGCCTGAAGGATTGATGAGTCTGGAATTTCAATTTGTTGAGTCATGTGTCATTACTTGATTATCACTAAGTTGGCTCAATGAATGTTACAGAATGTGGATCAGCAGCCTCATCAAGATTATGGATCATAAACCCAAAGCAAAAGGAAAGCAGGGAGAGGCCTCAAAGCCCAAGAAACACAACAGAAGCTCAATATAGAAAGTGTATAAATAGGATAGAATTTAAGTTACGACTACTTTGACCTTTTCATTTTGCTAGTTTTCATACCTTTGTAATTGAATTCAGAGCTATGACTCACTAAACCCCCTTTCATTGGGTTAGGGAGCTCTATTGTAATTCAATGAATCAATAATAGTTTATCTTCTTCTTCAATCTTTTCTCTTGAATTTTGTTAGAAAGCTTCTCGATCTAATTCCATTGGGTAGTTGTCTTGGGAAAGAAACTACCCATAATTGGAATCCTTCGGAACCTTGGGAAAGGAATGGAGGATTCATGCTAGAGAAGCTTTCTCACAGTGAATTGGATTGGGGTTTGGATGGATATTGTGACATGTAATCCTACCAAATTGTGGTTCATGAAACTGTGTGGTATAATCAGTGATCGAGCATCATCTCTTCTTATGAACATTTAAACCAAGGGATTGGGAATTTGTTTGTTTTTAGAGAGAATTGGTGAGCCAAGGGATTGGGATCCAATCATATAAGATTGCCAAGCAAAATTCAATGAACGCATTGGTTGAGGAAGAGATAAACATGTTTTGATTCGGAGATCTCAATATCTCCTATAACCCAATGAATTCCCCATCTCCGATTTCCACTTTCTCTTTACATTCTGCAACTCAATTCATGCAATCACCCCCATTCCCTTTTAATTTCAGCAATTTGGCTTCTGCTCTTTAATTCATGCAATTTAAGATTCCGCCATTTCAATTTCTTGCCATTTACGTTTCCCGCCAATTTTACATTCCGCAATTCTCATCTAATTCTTGATTCCGCTCAACTAGACACACTTCTAATCCGAATTGCTCATTCAACCAATCCTTGTGGGATTCGACCTCACTCTATTGTGAGTTTTTACTTGACGATAACCGGTGCACTTGCCGGAAGGAATTTTGCCGATCGTGCAATTTCCTAAATCGTGGCATAACTAGTTTATGCGCATCACATATCATGATTAAGGACTTGGAAGAGGTCGGTCAAGAGATGGAGATTAAAGAAGAAGAAGCACAGCCTCCCATGCCCTTGGTAAGTAATGAAGAAGAGATTGAATTGGAAGAAAGCTACCAAGAGAAAGAGGTTGAAATTAAAGAAGTTTGTAAAGAGGTGGAAGTTGTCAAAGAGCACAAGGGAGTGGAGATTGAAATCACCTTGCCAAAGTTATTGGAGACTCCTCCCCCTAAGTTGCCATCATCCTTCACAACATTCAAGTGGGTAAAATTCATATTCCTTAGCTTTCTAATCCCACTTGAATATGGGCTACTGGAGACAAATGGTCAACTTAGAGCTCTTTGTGGCATTAAGAGTAAGAGGAAGATGGCCAGTGGTAAGAATTGTCCTGCAAGGTTCATTATGGTTGGAAGCTTTAAGTTTAAACGCAAAGGTTGGTGTAAAGCTCAATTGAATGGGTCTAGGAAGCTGTTTGGATGCTTCAATGAGAATTCTAAAGCTGAACCACCCGGATGGAATCATGATAATCAACTTGAAGACGGGTGTAGAAACAAGATTTGGGATCCCGGAGGTTACTGGAAGTACAAACACTGGTGGGGATTCCTGGATGAATACAAGCATAAGCCACCATAACAGGGAGCTCACCAAATGTCCAACTTAAGGACTCTAACTAAAAGTGCTAGGTGGGAGACAACCCACCATGGTATGATCGTTCCTTTTTTATTTTTATTCAGTTTTATTTGTTTTCGAGTTTTATTTTATTTTGTTATATTGAACCTGGTGTTTTGCATCACATTCATATTAACACTGCATTCTGTATTTTTTTTAGAATAAAAAAAAAAACACGCATGCGACGCGGTAGCGTCGCTGACGCGTCCGCGTCACTAGTGCATTGGGAAGAAAAAAATCGAACAGAGAGTCACGCGATAGCATGGCTGGAGGCGTGCCTTTGGCACAAATTGATCCACGCGACCGCGTCGCTGACGTGTCCGCGTCATTTGAAAAATAGCTTCCCCACGCGTCCGCGTCACCCATGCGACCGCATGGCCCTGTAAATCGACGTAAAAAGGTGTATGGCCGAAAGTTGAGCTAGAATTGGGATGGACTCGTGCTGGAAGCCTAAACCCTACCACGCGAACGCGTTCCCCACGCGTCCGTGTCATTTTTAAAAGAAAGGCCATCCACGCGATCGCATCAACCACGCGATCGCGTCACCCCAAATTTTGGCAATAAGCAAACTGAACAGAGAATTGCGCGAACGCGAGGCTGCACTCGCGCCAATCGCACAAATCAGGCCATGCGATCGCATGACCTACGCGTCCGCGTCACCTGACCTTATCGCGCACCATGCGACCGCGTCACCCACGCGTCCGCGTCGCCTGCCGCACAACTTATCCAGATCAACGCCAAATATCATATCTTTTCTTCCCCCAAATCCTAATTTTTCTTTTTCATTCTTATTTCTTTCTTCTTTTCTTCTTCCTTCTTTAATTTCATTCTCTTTTACTTAATTGCATACTTTCATTCATTGCATTTTAATTTGGTGCATATTTTCTTTTCTAAATTTATTATTTTTTTTCCATTGGTGTTACAATTTTCTTATTCAACTGTTGCATCTTTTCTTGAATTTATTTTGGTGCTCAGTGACTTGTTTTACACTGTTGGGTAATATTATTTAAGTTAATGCTAATCTTTTATGATACTTGTATTAATTTTGCATTGACATTAATTTATATTGTCTTGCACTCTCTTCTCCTTTGTTGCAAATTCTGCACCACTGGTATGCCATGACTTCTATTGTTTTCTCACGTACATGTTGAAGCTTCCATGTAAATGAGACCCTTATCATTTGGCATTAACCCAACCATACTTCATTTATTTTCTTATCTCTATTATTGCGTTACCTTTCTTCCCTTTTTCTTTCAGGATGGCCACCAGGAAGAGAACCGGAAGACGTTTACATGAGGAGACAGACAAGTCCATCTGCAAAATCTTCGGAGAAAAGCGCCAGTTGGAATAGCCCGTCCACCTGCACATCTTAGCATGCACCGAGGACGGTGCAATCTTTAAGTGTGGGGAGGTCGATACCGATCTCCACGGGTTAGCCATATTCTTTTCAACACCATTGTTTTATTTTCTTTATTTGTTTATTGTTGCATCTGCATATTTGATTGCATATTTGTTTGATTTTATGCATTTAGTTACTACTTGGTTAAAGTAATATTTTCTTTTTCAAGAAATTTTATAGTATTTCACTATTTTAAAATCAAAATTTTTGTGTTAAATTTGTTTGAAGTTGTATTTGGAACATGATTTTTGAGCCAAAGAACACACAACCTGTGAGATTTTGAGCTTATTTATATGGTTACATTATTTAACCATAAATTTTTATTCCTGTGTGTTTCCTTCTCTATGATTGTAATCTATATTTTGTTCCAACCTATATGTCCATTATTTAGTGTATTTACATGCTTGCATATGATTGAGGCCATTGTTTGATTTTAGCTCACTTATCCCAAATAAGCCTACCCTTTAAATCACCCTTGTCAGTCACTTTGAGCCTTTTAATCCCCATTTGTTCTGTATTTTACCACATCACTAGCTTTAAGCAGAAAAACAATTAAATATCCTAATTGAATCTTTGGTTAGCTTAAGATAGGGATTGTGCAACAATTAAGTGTAGGAAAACTGTAGGAACTTGGGTTAATAAGGGAATGTATCATGTTTCTAATTTTGAATATTGGAAAATTTGGGTACCTACTCATGTAAAATAGAAAATTAAAAATTCCATATGCATTGATATGTTATTCTAGTTTTTATGTCTCTCTAAAAAAAAGAGAAAAAGAAAAAGAGAAAAAATATATAATATAAATAAATAAATAAGGGGACAAAATTACCCCAATGTTAAGTTAGTAAAAGATCAATGCATACGTGATAAAATTAAAGAAAAATTGATACATGAGTATGTAATGCAAAAGTGAAGACTATGGGTAGCTAGGCATGATTCTAGAGTTATATAGAGTATATGTATGTTAGGTGAAAGCTTAGGTTAATTAAAGATTCAATTTATAAAGCTCACTCAGCCATATACATATACCCTTACCCTTACCTTAGCCCCATTACAACCTTGAAAAGACCTCGTGATGTTTGCATTGGTATATTAAATATTGTTGATTGGTTAGGTGAAGAACAAATTTTAGAAAGCATGACTAGAGAAGAATAGAGTGATTGACCCTAGACACTTGAGAGTTAGAGTGATATACACTGCCAGTAAGGGTTCAGTGCTCAATTCTATGTTCCCTGCTTTCATGAGCTATCTTCTTACAAGTTTACTTGTCTTTTATTGTATAATTTGAATTAGTGAAATCTGATTTATGTTTGTCTTGGAGAACTTATTTATTTTTTTAACCAAGTAGGTAGAAACATTTGGCATGTAGTTGCATTCATATAGATAGGTTGCATTTCATATTAATCTACCATTCCTCTTCACTTTTATAGAACAGGCATTCATCATGTTCATCTTCTATCTGTTTGTTTGCTTTGCCAACTTGTAATTGCTTGCCTAATTGTATAACATGCCTAATTCCCTACTTGAATTACTTGCCATATATGCCTATACTTGTGTTTTACTTGCATTGATATGATCTGTGCTTTCTACTGGGATTGAGGAGGTTCGAAAGGCGATGGCGATGGGATCGAATGGAGGATACGATGGTGAAGGCTGTGGGACAGCGGAGAACTGTTAGACTAGAAAATCCCCTAAGTTAGATTACCCTTTCATTATGTTATAGTTTTAAGTTACGCTTTACTTTTTTAGTTATGCTTTAAGATGAATCTTGTGATGGATATAAAGTTCTAGGATTGCGTCTAGCGTCCCGGGGTCTTATATCTTACATCACTGGGCACTGTTACCATACTGAGAACCTCCGGTTCTCATACCATATTCTGTTGTTGTTTTTTCAGATGCAGGTCGCAACCCACCTCGGTGAGTTATTTCGATGGTGGCGGAGCGGAGGATCCTGGATATATTTTGGAGTCTTTTTTATTATTTTGTTTATATCTCTCATTTTGTATTTACCTTTTCTTAGAGGCTTACTTTGAGAGAAAAACTTGTATAAGTTGTTTTAACTTTCAGAATTCTGTATTATCTATATATAGCTAGCCGGCTTAAACTCCGCGAGCCGTGGCTAGATATTTATAGTATTATACTCTGATATTTTGTTATATTATATCTATTTCTTGTGCGTTAAGTTAGTAACTTCGTGTATACGTTTTGCACTTTTCAAATCCTATTTTTGAGCTGTATCCTTCATCGGGCTTCTAGAATATATTACTTCTTTCTATATTATATGTATAAGCTTTAGAACTGTCGTAACGTTTGATTAACCTTTACTTTACGACACGAGGTAAGGCTTAGGATAATTAGGGTGTTACACCCTCACCCTCAGATCTCCCTCTCTTCCTCCCCCTTTCCTTCTTTCTCTCTTCTTTTCTTTTCTTCTTTCTTTCTTTTCTTTTGTCTGAAGCTTATGAATGTTAGGATTTGGGGAAAGGGTTGCTGTGCTGAGAGAAAAGTGAGGGTAGGTTAGGGTAGTAAATTAGGATTTGTGTATAAAATTGGAGATTTTTGGGTTTAATTTAAGTAAGGTAATTTTAAATAAAATTGAAGTATAGAGTATTGATTTGAAAAACTAATTTAAATCTCAAATTAATTTAAAATATTATTTGTGGTATAAAAAATAATAATTGATTCTCAATAAATTTCTCTAATTAAAAATATATAGTAATATAATTAATTTTATTTATCCCTAAAACTTAAAGTATTGAATTATGAAAATGTAAAGTATTTAAATTAAGTCATATATAAAATTATTATTATTTGACGACTACTAACTTTATAATTTAAATATAGGGAATAAATCAATAATTATAAAATTAGATAAAATCCTAATTTAAATAGCCAAATCTCATTATTTTTGAATTTCTAAGATTTAAAATTGTAATTAGGAGAATAATCCATAATTATAGAGTTTGAATGAAAACCTTAGTTTATTTCAAATCCAATTAATCAAAACTTCCTTTAATTATTTTTAATAAAATAATTTCTGAAATTAAAACTATAAATAAATATATATGACTTAAAATTAGTTCGTAATAACTTTTCAAAAGTTCTGGGTCTTACATTACCCCTATTATTTCATTCTTATCTTATTACTTTGTTATAATTATATTTTTATTTCTAAACTTTACTAAAACTATTATTTATACCCGGAACTTTATCCTAATTATATTTTTTGTCCGAATCTTTTATCTAATTATATTTTTACCCCTAAATTTTCTATGTTCATTTTTTAAGGCTAATCTTTTGATATTTACACTTTTAGCCCACTTTTTAGTCTAAATTACATATTAACCATATTTAGTGCATCATACATTTTTTATCGACTTAAAACTTGTGTTTATGATTATTTAAGAATCTTTTAACCACTTTTCTTCTAATCTTTCAATCTGTTACATATTTAATTTCTTTAAGCATCATCTTATAAATTCTTTACTTGATTTTTATCATTTACAAAATTATAATTTAGCTTCAAGTGCATATATACATTCAGTCATCATCATCATACATTGTCAAAATTTCATATCAAACACTTGTAAGACATATCATTAGTTCATCAACTATTTAATCATCAATAGGAACATTCTTGGCTATCAATCATAATCAAACATTAATAGGTATATATCATTCATATAAGATGCTTTCTAACTATTCTAACCCTTACATCCTTGGTTAATCCTGCCAAGTTACTTTTTTAATCCTTTAGGTCTCCAAAAACCTCTTAAATAAGAAACAATACATCTTTTAATTACATGAAGGCCTTATGACCGAATACATAAGAAAGGAAAAGAGAAAGATTTCTCACCCTTATGATCTTAGATTTTGATGTTCTAGTTAATTCTTTCAAAATTCTTAAAGGTGGATTGTATACAAGGAAAGGAATAAGCATGAATCCTCCATGAAAGAGTCATGAAAATCAAATTTTGAAGAGAAGAAATAAAGAAATTCTCTTTACTAATCTTGAAAATTTTGAGGTGAAAAATGAAAAAGAAGATGAGAGTTGTCCTAACTACTAAGTTTCTTGAGAAGTGGTGATGTGCTTTTAAGAATGAAGAATGAAATGGTATGAGCATTTGAATGTTATGCTTTATTTTTCTTTCTTCAAGGTTCGGTTGTTCTCTCTCTCTTCTTTCTCTTTCTTTTCTTTTTCACTTGGCTAACTTAGTGTTATTTGTAGTAAAAAGTTAAAACAACTTAGTAAAAGAAGTAGGGTTTCAACATTGGAAAGAAAAGGAGAAAAAATGTTAGAATTTTTTTCCTTTTTCTTTTCTTAATCTTATTTTATTTCTCTTCCTTGGTAATCAAGATAATTAATTTCAACATATGATAGTTTAAAGAGAAGGAGAATTTAGAAAGGGCCAAAGTTGAGAGAAGAGATTTTGATAAGTTTTGAGTGTCATATAAGGTCACTTGAATGATTGAATCATGCTTTCATCCAAGTTAATTCACCACATGAAGAATTAACTTGGGGTGGTTAATGAATGAGAAAAGGGAAATGTATATATGAGCGATAAAATATGTGGTTGAGTTTAATTCTTGAAAAACAATTATCAAAAGTGGCAATTATTTGATCACTTATTTTTATTGTATCAGATAAAGCAGATAATTATACTAGTGTTCCGAGGATTACCTGAAATGGTGATTTGGGCCTGAATGTAAGGTCTAGACTCCTTATAAGATAGCGTCCGACTTACGCTGGTGATGAGGTACCACTGCCCGAGTTTCTCGTAAGGAGGTGGGGGGTGATACCTGCAAGAGACTCTGATGCTTAAGTTAGCAAGGGCTATAAGAAGGTCTTTAGTAGATTTAGACTTAAATATACCTAAAGAGTGTTAATGTATTTATAGCAGATTGGATAACCACCTTTTGGAGTAGTTCCACCTTTATTGAAGGATAATTGTTCCCTTTATCTTGGAAATTTGTTGAGATCTCTCTTATAGATAGAGTAGATAGATAATGGGAGATATTTTAGGATTCGATTGCTTATTCAAATGAGCAGAGCCAATCCCTTGTCGTCGTACCTGGCCTCTTATAAGGTCGGGCAACTAGAAAGGGGCAACCTTTTTTGGGTGGGTCTTTATCTTTATTGGATCTGGCTTTATATTTTAGGTTAGGGCATGAACAACTAGTATGAGTAATACCAACATCATATATTATCTCAACTCTAAAATATCTCTAAAATAGTTTGGTGAAGATAAACAGATAAAAAAATACATGTAAAAATTTCTTGCTGGTTGAATTTGGACTTGGTAATTGAATGTCATCATTAAGGAGTACTTTTTTGTCCTATATGAAAAGTAATATTTTATTGAAAACTTTTTTATATGGGCCCGCCTCGTTAAAACGAGGTGAACTGTGATTCTCGGATTTCCCAAATTCTCATCACAAAAATCTTGAGAAATCAATCTACAAAAAATTGGGTTCTAATAGTGTCAGTTGTTTAGTTTCGTTAGTCCTTTTATGCTATATTTGGTTTGTAAAATTATTCTAGATATTAATTGGGGTTATCGTATGTAGTTCCGGTGGACACCATATGATTTGCCTACCTGGTGTGCTAAGATTCTCGCATAACCATGAGCCTCAAGTATCGCATGTACGTGTTTGACGAGAGGTTTTTCTATCGGTAAAGAAATATCAAAATATGATCGCGTTGTAAGTATAGTTTCTAAACTAACAGAAAATTCTTTCGTACAAACGTTTTGGTTGTCACAAGTAACAAACCCCTTTAAAATTGATAACCGAAGTATTTAAACCTCGGGTCGTCTTCTCAAGGAACTGCAGGGAGGTATGTTCTTATTAATGGTTATGAGTTTTGTAAATTGGGGGGTTTTTGAAAGTAAGGGACAAGTAATTTAAATGACAAATAAAATAAATAAATAACTATAAAATAAACTCTTGGCAAGGTATGAAAATTCGGAAGTCCTATCCTAGTTACTCCTATGAAAATGGAAGTTAATCCCACTTAGTTAACCCTTATGAAAGCAAGGGAAAGTCAAGTGAACTAATTAGTTAGATTCCCAAGTCCTAGCCAACTCCTAAGGAAAGACTAGAGTTAGTGGAATACCAGTCAATTAGCCGACATAACAACCAATCACGGATAGTTGATAACTCAAGAGCTTCCAGTTAATCAATTAAAGCCAATAATATAAAAAGCTAAATAAGAATCTTAGATCTGAAATACCTCAATTGCATTAAAGAAGAGAAAATCAATCTAAACATAAAGAGTTCATAAGCCAACCTGGCAACATAAGTAATTAAAGGATAGCATTAAAGTATCTGAAAGTAAAAGAGAAATATAAAGTAAAAGAAATATTGAACCTGATGAAGAGTTGAAATTCTAAATCCTTAAAAGGAATCCAAATCCTAAAACATAAGAGAGAGGAGAGAACCTCTCTTTCTAAAAACTACATCTAAACTATGAAAAGTAAATAATTGAAGGCTCTCCTATGAATGGATGCATTTCCCCACTTTATAACCTCTAATCTGTACCTTTTGGACTTGGATCTGGGCTAAAAAGGGTTTCAGAAATCACTGGGAGCATTTTCTACAGTTTTTGGTACGTGGCGTCTGTCACGCGTCCGCGTGGGTCACGCGGCCGCGTCATCTGGGAGTTTTCCTTGTCACGCATTCGCTTCGGTCACGCGTACGCGTCATCTGCGTTCTGCTTAAGGCGCGCGTCCGCGTCAGTCACGTGTTCACGTCATTGCCTTTTTGCGCTAGGCATGCAGCCGCGTCGTCCATGCGTTCGCGTCGCTGCCAGTTTCTTCAAAAACTCCATTTTGTGCTTTCCTTCCATTTTTGTATTTTCCTTTTCCATCCTTTAAGTCATTCCTGCCTTAGAAGATCTGAAACTACTCAACACACAAATCATGGCATCGAATGGTAATAAAAGGTAATTAAAATAATTATTTTTAAAGCATAGGAAACATATTTTTCACATATATCACATAATAAGGAAGGAAAAGTAAAACCATGCAATTTACATGAATAAGTGGGTGAAGGGTTGAATAAATCACTTAAATTGAGCATAATATATATCATAAAATATGGGTTTATCATCCTCCCCACACTTAAACAATATCATGTCCTCATGCTAAATCCAAGATAAAAAGTAAGGTAAGGTTAAAGTGGTGGAATCTCATGCAATGCAATCTATTCTAAATGCAACTACCTAAATGAATCATGCAATTCTAATTGTTATTCACTTGTATATAAAACTTACATGTAGTTAAATTAATTCACATCCTCAAGGAATCATATATGCATAGCCAAACCCTAGATAATGTTAAAGCACTTTTACAATTGAGATGGGTAAAAATATTTTACAAACTTGCAAGACAATTAACAATTTAAGCAGAGATATATGGTGACGATCTACTAAACCCTCACTGGATTTTGTGTTTACTCTCTAGTCACTCAGTGTTTATTGGGTTAATCACTCTATTCTTCTTTTTATCCTTACTTTCTATAACTTTGTTCTGCATCTAACCAATCAACAATTATAGAATATAGACATACAAAAATCATGAGGTCTTTTTCACGGTTGTAATGGGGCTAAGGTAAAGGTAAGGGTATATGTATAAGGCTAAGTGAGCTAATAAGTGAATCCTTGATTAGTCTAAGATCTCACCTAAAATACATATTTTATAAATCAAAGTTTCTTAACCTATTTGCCCAAATTTTTCCACTTTGCAGTGCAAACTCATGCATTAAATTTAACTTTGTCCTATGTGCATTGATTCTTTTTATTTTGCAATCGGAGAATTTTTGTATCCCCTTTATAAATTAATTTTTTTTTTCAATACATCTGGTAATTGTTTTGATTTCACATGAGCATGCTTCCCAAATTTTTATTTTGAAACATCTTATCCCTTTTTAAATTCCTACTTTGTTTCTATCATCCCATGTTCCCATAAAAATTCCCCATACTTAAAGAATACACAATTTCTATCTTAAGCTAACCAAGGATTCAGCTTGGGATTTTTCTTTTATTTTTCTGCTTAAAGCTAGTAATGTGGTTATAGAACAGAAGGGGATTTAAAAAGCTCAAGGGGGCTAACAAGGGTGATGTAAAAGGTAGGCTAATTTGGGATAAGTGAGGAAAAATTCAAATGATGGCCTCAATCACTTCTTTGGTATGTATCTATATTCTATAATTGGACATATAGATTAAAACAAAGTAAAGAACATCAGAATGAAAAAGAAGGGCAAAACACACAGGAATAAAATTATGGTTTGAATGTAACCATACAATTAAGCTCAAAACTCACAGGCTGTGTGTTCTCCAGCTCAAAAAGCATATATCAATTGTACATGTCATGCAAGTAAAAATTTAGAGTTCCCATTATTCTCAATGTAAATTTTTTTTGGGTGGCTTTAAAGTTTTAGTGTTGTTCCTTGATGAAATGTTGTTAACTAACTAACATGTAATGCTATATATACAAGGTGTATGGATTGTTTTGATTTACTAGAGTTTCTAGTTTACTTCCTTTTATTTTCAATTTAAACCAAACTATCATATGCTAAAAGGGTAAACTATACTAATTAATCCACATTTTCTATAACTAATAAGTTAGAATTGCAACTAAACTAACTGGCTAAGGTATAAACTAAAGTGCAAAATGTGGAAATAGAGTAAAAATACAGCAAAAGAACAGTGTGCAAGTACTAAAAAATAAAAACAAAGATAAAAATACAAAAAAATAAACAAAATAAGATAAAAAGAGTCTGTAGTGGTTCACCAAAAAGATATGCCAGGGATGGCTACCTCCCACACTTAAAACAAAGCATCGTCCTCGATGCTCACTCAAGCTGGGTGTGAAGGAGTGTCATCACCGGAAAGATGGGCTGCTGAAGTCTCTGTGGTGGCCTGAGGGTCTGCAGACTGGATGAGGGTAGGAGGATCTGTCTACTGAAGTGGAGGCTCTGACTGGATAGGAATCTCTGGATCTGCGGCCTGTATCTGGTGTGGCTCCTCCTGCTGTGGCACAGCCTACTCTGAGCCTGCCTGCTCAGCCTCTCTCTGTGGATGGGTCTCCTCCTCATGCTCGTTCGCCTCCTCCTCAGATGGCTCTGATGGTGTGTCAGGCTCGGAGGGGAAGTCGCCACCAGATCGGATCATCAACTTGAGATGCTCATAGCGTCGCTTGTTGCGACGCTCAGATCTCTCATATCGCCGCCGGTTGCGGCGCTCCATCTGGTCCAGCTGCTGGAATAAGCGGTGCACGAGGTGATAGACGGGCTCTGAGGCAGGTGGAGGTGTAGTGGGTGGGGCTGGTGCAGTAGTGGAAGAAGAAGGGGCAGCTGAAGGCGTGGCTGTCTCATCAGAAGCAGTAAGGAATGGAGGTCTGTAGCCTAAAGCCAGAAACTTCCTGCTGTGAGGAATGATCTTCTTGTAGTCTGCAGCAAGTGGCTTCTCATCAGCAAGCTCCCAAGGCACGTCAGCTCGACGGCCTAGCTGGGTGACCAGATAAGGGAATGGGAGAGTGCCTCTGACATGGACCCTGGCCATGTAGTACCGGATGAAATGTGGGAGGTACAGGTCCTTACCCTCCATTACACACCAGAGGAGGGTGATCATAGCAGCAGGCAGCTCCGTCTCATAAGTGCTCGGCATAACAAAGTTGCTCAGGATCTGGTGCCAGAGTCGAGCCTCATCATTCAGATACATCAGCTTGATTCCCTTAGGCATTGCTGTGTTCTTTCCCATGACCCATGGGACAGTAGGGTCAAGGGCTGTCCTTTGCTTTACAGCATCCCAGTCAAATCTCAGAAAGTGCATGTCCTCTTCAGCCTTTTGGTAACCGTCAGGCTGATCTGACTTAGGCTGAAGCTACAGAATATCCTCAATGGCCTCTTCAGTGACCAGTATCTGTTTTCTTCTGAGGTGCACTGCATCCAGGGAAGTCTTGAAATAGTTGCAGTAAAATTCTCTTACCTAGGAAGCATTGACCTCTGTCAAGTTTCTCTCCAAGAAGAACCAGCCTCTCTTTTTGATCTGATCGGAGGTGTACTGCTGTAGTTCTTCTGGAATTTTTAGAGTCCTTTCCAGGTACAGGTTTCTGGAGGTGGCAAACATTGGAAACTTCAGCTCACAGTATCTGTTTGGAAATTTAATGGGGTCATTGGCAGGGAGGAGCTGGTCAGCCTTCTCCTGCGGGGTAAAGTACTTTTCCCGCCAGGAGTCATCATGCATAATGTCTAAGATAGACATAGAGGATTCACCTCTTTTCCTTTTACCAGTGGTGGCTTTGCCTTTTCCCTTGCGCTGAGGGTCAGACATCCTGAAAAACAGAAATCCAGGATATAATTATAGAATAAAAACAGGAAAACAAGTAGGCAAATAACAAGATAAACACATAGTGGCAAAAGAGCAGTAGAATTATGAAATGAGTTGAATAATTGTGCATTTTGGATTGTTTCGGAGTTAAAAAGCTGAGATGAGAAACCACAATCCAAAATATATTATAAGTAGAATACATGTTAATTAGAAAAAACAATAATCATGCCATGAGTTAAAAAGTTGAAGGAGTTAGTAAAAAGGCAAAGGGAGAAGTTAGAAAGTTAAAAGTGGTTAAAAAGTGAAAAAGTGAAAAGCAGTGAGGTATGAGAAAGAAAGTTAAAGTAAGTGACATTGATAAATGTTTCCTAAGTAACAAGAAATTCATAAATTTAAAGACTAGGCAACTCATATTCAAAAATATCAGGTTATTGATGATGATTCATAAAGAGATAGCAAGCAAAAATTAAAATCGAATCATCAATAGTGCAATTTATTAACCAAGAAATCGAAAGGAATAAGAATGCTGGCCTGTGCATTCATGAATTGGTTTGGTAAAAGCTAAGTAATGCAGAATTCAAATTGCCAAAACCAAAACATAAATGAAAATCAAAACAATTTGCAGAGAGTTGGGCAGCATTCTGGCTGAAATTGGATGTTCCCAGGTAAGAAATAGCAAGCAGAATAGTTCATATAAATTAAAATAAAGCTGCAAATAGACACAAGTAATATGGGCATGAAAGGGAAGTGTAAAAGCAGCATGAAACGGTGAAGAGCAGCATATGAACAATACGATCATCACAGCAAAATCAGAATTACGAAATTGATAAAACAAGAAGCAATAACAGCATAATTATCAGGCCTAAATCCACTAACCACATCCTAGCTACCTAACCACCTAGAATCCACTACAAACATGCATCTGTAACTAGCCTAATTTTGAACATAAACTAAAAAAAAAATATGCAACTAACTACGAATGAAAGAAAAGTGGCGTTCAGCAGAACCTGGTGGTTAGAGGCACAAGTATGGAACTAAGAGAGATGATGGGTGAAGAACTGGAGATTGATGGTTTAGAGGTTGTAGTAAGCTTTCATTGCAAGTATAGTTACTAAACCAAGCAATCAACATTTCTTACAAAGTTTTGGTTATCACAAGTAACAAACCCCTTTAAAATTGATAACCGAGTATTTAAACCTCGGGTCGTCTTCTCAAGGAATTGCAAGGAGGTATGTTCTTATTATTGGTTATGAGTTTGTAATTTGGGGTTTTGGAAGTAAGGAGGGAATATGTTATATGACAAGTAAAATAAAATAATAATAATAAAATCTCTTGGCAAGGTATAAGAATTGGAATTCCTATCCTAGTTATCCTTATCAGGTGTGAAGAGAATTAGGTTTTAATCCCACTTGGTCAGCCTTTATTAAACAAAGGAAGGTTAAGTGGACTGATTAGCTTGATTCTCAAGTCCTAGTCAACTCCTGTGGAGAGACTAGTGTTAGAGCAATCCTAGCTCAAGCAGAATCTGCCAATTTCAATCACTTGCTGAGTTTGATAACTCAAGTACTACCAATCACTTGACCAAAGCCAAAAGGAAGAAAAATATCTAAATTAAATTGAAAGCAATCTTAAACAGAGCAAAGCAATCTTAAATCTGAAATACCTCAAATAGCATTAATTAAGAAAATTTTATGTAACATGGAAGAGTTTATAAATTAAATTGGAAAAATAAATAAAAATAAAGAACCTGGGATTGAGAGCCACTCCTAAAACTAAGAGAAATCCTAAATCCTAATCCTAAGAGAGAGGAGAGAACCTCTCTCTCTAAAAACTACATCTACTCCTAAAATTGTGAATATGAGAGCCTCCTTATGAATGGATGCATTCCTCCACTTTATAGCCTCTAATTTGTGTTTTCTAGGCCGAGAACTGGGTCAGAAACAACCCAGAATTCGCTGGTTGCGAATTCAACATGCTGAATTTCCGTCACTGCGACGCGTCCGCATGGAGCACGCGGTCGCGTCACCTAGCGTCAGGGCAACTATGAGAAATTATATATCAAATCGAAGCTCCGGATGTTAGCTTTCCAACGTAACTAGAACCGCATCGTTTGGACCTCTGTAGCTAAAGTTATAGCTATTTGAGTGCGAAGAGGTCAGGCTGGACAGCTTAGCAATTTCTCCAACTTCTTGTATTCCTTCAACTTGTGCATGCTTCCTTTCCATCCTCTGAGTCATTCCTGCCCTGTAATCTCTGAAATCACTTAACACGCATATCAAGGCATCTAATGGTGATGAGGGGAAATTAATTTTTGGTAATTAAAAGGCTCGGGAAGCAAGTTTCCAATTATAGAATAAAGTTAGGAAGGAAATATAAAACCATGCAAATATTATGAATAAGTGGGTAAAGAGTTGATAAAATCCACTCAATTGAGCACAAGATAAACCATAAAATAGTGGTTTATCAATGGGAGTGGGGTGGTAGTGGCGGCAACGCGGCGGTGATGTAGGGTGGCGCGGTGGCGAACCGTGGTGGCGGCAGGGATGGTTTGGTGGTGTTGGGTTAGGGTTGGGGTACAGGGGTGGGAAGGAAGGAGGGTTCGAGGGTTGTGGGGTGGATGGTGGTTGTGATGGTGGGAGGCGGTGCTGGGGGCGAGCGGTGGTGATTCGGTCGTGGTGGGGGGCAGTGGCAGAGGGGGAGAAGAGAAGGAAAGAGAAGGAGGGGAGAAGGATGAAGGAGGGGGGGTGGGCGTCGCAGTAGGTCCGGGTGGTTTGCGCTGGGGCGGTGGTCGGAGGTGGTTGGCGGTGGTGATGGGTGCAGAGGAAGGAGGGAGAGAGAGTAGAGGGGGTTGGGGAAGGAGAATGGTGACGCCGGGGGGGGGGAGGGGAAATAGGGTTTCGCGTGGTTGGGTTAGTGATTTTGAATCCTCGTGAACGCGTGGAGCATGCGATCGCGTGGCTAGGGTGGAATGTGGTTGACGCGATCGCGTGAGTGATGCGATCGCATGGAATGGGTAAAAGGATGAATGACGCGGTCGCATGAGGCATGCGACCGCGTCGTTGAAAATTGTGCTAAACGCACAATTTCAACATCGTTTCAGCGCAACTCTCTGTCTCCATTGGGGTGCCATAATATCCATGCGACGCGAACGCGTCGCTCACGCTTTCGCGTGGGATGGGTGTTTTGCAAGTGACGCGTTTGCGTGGCCCGTTTTATGCTAAACGCACACCAGCCGCATGATTCCAGCCCGAATTTTTGGGCGTTGGACTTTTACGCCGATTTCTAGATCACGCGTCCGCGTGATTGACGCGAATGCGTAGGAGGTAGTTTTCGCAACTGACGCGAAAGCTGTAGCGATGCGGTCGCGTGGGACAATTCGTGCCAAAGGCACGCCTCTAGCCATGCTTTCGCGTGACTTTCTGTTCACTTTCCTTTTCCTTCTAATGCACTTGTGACGCGGACGCGTCAGCGACGCTTACGCGTCACGTGCAAAAAAATTTTTTATATGCAAGTATGCAATTATGCAGTATGCAATGCAAATGCAAATGCTACGAGTAACATCCAGGTTCAATAAAAATAATATAACATAAAAATAAACAATACAAAATAAAAATTGAAAAAGAAACGACCATACCATGGTGGGTTGTCTCCCACCTAGCACTTTTAGTTAAAGTCCTTAAGTTGGACATTGGATGAGCTTCCTATTATGGTGGCTTATGCTTAAATTCATCCAGAAATACCCACCAATGTTTGGAATGCCAACAGCCTCCGAGGTCCCAAACTAGGCATGTAAAGCTTCTGAGCAGCTTCAAACAGATTCTCAGGCTCCCGGGGTGACGAATGTCAGAATAGATTCCAGGATTCCAAACTTTGCCTTTAAATTCGCCGTTGTCTTGATCTATACTCTTCGATCCGGGCGGTTTAGAAATTGTATTCTCACCAAGATGACCAAATGTCTTCCGAGACCCATTCAATTGAACTTGGTACCAATCCGTGCACTTTGAACTGAATTGTGGAACCTTATTGAATCTTTCACACCAGCTATGAGTACGAGCCATTTCCCTCTTGCTCTTAAAGCCGCAGAAAGCTCTAAGCTGGCCATCTGTTTCAAGCAAACCATATTCAAGTGGAAAAGTAAAGATAAAGGTTAAGGATTGTACCTACTTGAAGCTTGTCTTAGGTGGTAATGGCCTTGGGACAGGTTTTTCCAGTGGTTCTGTAAGCTCTACTCCCTTGTATTCTTCTGTGAATTCCTCCACTTCTTTGTAAAACTCTTCAACTGCAACTGCATCCTGATCAAAGTCTTCTATGTCTTTCTCATCACTTAAGTCATACGTTGAAGGTTGAGAGAAATCTACCTCGACGTCATCGTATTCACTTGGATAAGGTTCTTCAGGCTCAAGGAATTCAGTTGCGGATGCAAGTTCATGACTAGGAGAGCTTGATTCATGATTATCACTGCCCATGGAATCAACTTCTTGGTCTACTCCGTCCAATTTTTCACAAGGTATATGCATTGGAGGTTGTGCACTGTCCTCTTTAGCATCAATTTCGGACTTCTCAGTGGAATCCTTTACAGTTCTTGATTCCCATGGAGGTTCAGCATCTCCTAAATCTTCAACCACTTTTTCCTCTACAGCTATCATGGCTTCCTCTACTTGTTCCAATACAAAGCCATGCTCCTCATTGTCCACCAGAGTTTCTAGTGTTTCCTTCATGCTACGCTCTTCTTTTGATTCTCCACATGCAGCCATGGGAGTACTTTGAGTTCTCAGATGTCGGGAGGCTATTATGTTTACTACCTCGGTTAAGGAAGTAGTGAGTTCCAGTACGCCCTTTTGTATCCTTGCTTGCCCTTGAAGAAGAACACGAAGTTTGTCATTCATTGGAGGTTGGGGTGGGTATGAGGGTTCATTGGTAGGGAGAGAGGGTTCAAAATAAGAATGTGGTGGTTCTTGGGAGTAATTGGATTAGAATTGTGGTGGATAAGGGTCATACGGTGGTGAATGGTGAAAAGGAACTTGTGAGTTTGGTGGTCCAAATCTATGTTGAGAGGATGGTCTATAAGCACAGGGTGGGGCTTGTTGGTAATTGCAAGGTGGTCCACCATGTCTATTAGCTTGGTATGTATTGTATAGTGGTCCTCGTCCATGATATCTTGGAGGGTGTTGTTGCCTAAAGGGTTGATTAGATCCTCTTGGCTCCATCCATCTTTGATTGCTCTGACCTTGATGCATGTTCCTGCTATAACTTTCGTTCCCTTCAACAATATTAGAACCAAACTCAAAGCGAGAGGGGTGAGAATTCATAGTAGCTAATGAAAATAAAAGGAGAAAACAAAAACAGATAAACAAGTAAAAGAAAAAAATATTTACAATAACCAATAATAAGGCACACGTTTGCAGTTCCCCGGCAATGGCACCATTTTGACGAGAGGTTTTTCTATCGGTAAAGAAATATCAAAATATGATCGCGTTGTAAGTATAGTTTCTAAACCAACAGAAAATCCTTTCGTACAAATGTTTTGGTTGTCACAAGTAACAAACCCCTTTAAAATTGATAACCGAAATATTTAAACCTCGGGTCGTCTTCTCAAGGAACTGCAGGGAGGTATGTTCTTATTAATGGTTATGAGTTTTGTAAATTGGGGGGTTTTTGAAAGTAAGGGACAAGTAATTCAAATGACAAATAAAATAAATAAATAACTATAAAATAAACTCTTGGCAAGGTATGAAAATTCAGAAGTCCTATCCTAGTTAATCCTATGAGAATGGAAGTTAATCCCACTTAGTTAACCCTTATGAAAGCAAGGGAAAGTCAAGTGAACTAATTAGTTAGATTCCCAAGTCCTAGCCAACTCCTAAGGAAAGACTAGAGATAGTGGAATACTAGTCAATTAGCCGACATAACAACCAATCACGGATAGTTGATAACTCAAGAGCTTCCAGTTAATCAATTAAAGCCAATAATATAAAAAGCTAAATAAGAATCTTAGATCTGAAATACCTCAATTGCATTAAATAAGAGAAAATCAATCTAAACATAAAGAGTTCATAAGCCAATCTGACAACATAAGTAATTAAAGGATAGCATTAAAGTATCTGAAAGTAAAAGAGAAATATAAAGTAAAGGAAATATTGAACCTGATGAAGAGTTGAAATTCTAAATCCTTAAAAGGAATCCTAATCCTAAAACCTAAGAGAGAGGAGAGAACCTCTCTTTCTAAAAACTACATCTAAACTATGAAAAGTAAATAATTGAAGGCTCTCCGATGAATGGATACATTCCCCCACTTTATAACCTCTAATATGTGCCTTTTGGACTTGGATCTAGGCCAAAAAGGGTTTCAGAAATCGCTGGGAGTGTTTTCTGCAGTTTCTGGTGCGTGGCGTCTGTCACGCGTTCGCGTGGGTCACGCGGTCGCGTCATCTGGGAGTTTTCCTTGTCACGCGTTCGCTTCGGTCATGCGTACGCATCATTTACGTTCTGCTTAAGACGCGTGTCCGCGTCAGTCACGCGTTCGCGTCGCTGCCTTTTTGCGCTAGGCATGCGGCCGCGTCGTCCATGCGTTCGCGTCACTGCCAGTTTCTTCAAAAACTCCATTTTGTGCTTTCCTTCCATCTTTTTATGTTTCCTTTTCCATCCTTTAAGTCATTCCTGTGTTAGAAGATCTGAAACTACTCAACACACAAATCACGGCATCGAATGGTAATTAAAGGTAATTAAAATAATTATTTTTAAAGTATAGGAAACATGTTTTTCACATATATCACATAATAAGGAAGGGAAAGTAAAACCATGCAATTTACATGAATAAGTGGGTGAAGGGTTGAATAAATCACTTAAATTGAGCACAATATATATCATAAAATATGGGTTTATCAGTGTTCATCGCCTACAACCCAAAAAAGCTTGAACTTGAACCCTCGGTTGCGAACATAGAAAGGAACCTATATCCAATTCTCCTAACCTCCCTCGGACATTGAATCCCTATCTTCAATAATATCAGATTTTTCAGAGGCTTAAAAGTATCCACCCGAAAAGGATTCGAAACAACGTTAGGTCGGGATAATCAAACACAACCCCTTTGATTAACTCTAATACAATCATTTACATAAATATTCACAACAATATGTTCACCACTATATAGTTTCAAAAAATATAAAGAGAGAATTGAAATGAGATTGTTGTTAGAATGACTTGAATGAGCTTCTTATATAGCTAAAAATTCTTGTCTCGTGTGTATCACGTGCACACTGATGTTGCCTTCTTTAATCGAGTATCTCATTCTCTCTATAGACGAGCTTTTTTAGGGTGTCTCATCCTTAGTGTGGATGGGATAGTAACATTAGCATTTTAAGAATGTACTATGGTTGCACACGTGATACTTTGCATTCGTTAAACAAGTATCTCGTCTATACTGAGAGATGAGATAAGTTAACAAAAAAGACATCCTCTTTAAGGATGAGATACGTAACATAGAAAAAAATGTAATAAATTTCTTTATGTGTGTCCATATATGTAAATTTTATACTTATTTTATTTATTTTAAAAAAATTCCAATGATGTGGAAGTTTAAGTTTTGTTATTGGATTTGTCATTTCTACTGTACTTAAATCATACTATCTTGTTACATGAGCAATTAGAGCATTACTCTATTGCTTTATAGAGAAACTCGATCTAATTTCCAACCTCTATGAAAGCCAGGTTTAAAAGTTGGATATATTTAAAAGGTCATGCCTAATTGAACCCAAAATTGTTATTTTTTATGTAAAGAATACTTTTTATTTCAAATAATTTTTGAGATTCTTCAAAAATATTTCTAACACTTTTAATTTAATTCAACTTTATTGTAATGTTTTTTTGTATAAGTTTTAATTTTAGACTACTATTAATCTTTTGACAATTAACTAGTTAAATTTTTTGTTCAATTTTACTATTACATCTCATTGATGCCTAAGCATCTTTAGTAGTTTTTATGTTTCCTTTTCATTAGTTTTCATAATTCCTAAGCAAAATTCTTATGTTTTCTAGTAAAATTTCAAAACTAATCAAATATTTCGGAGTTATTTTAGTATTATTATATTTTCAGAAGCTTTTATTCTCAAATTAATCAAGAATTAAAGCTTTTTTGACAAGAAAACAAAAAATACAGTCCAAAGAAGAATTACAAGCGCAAAACATTCACACACGCTAACTAAAAAGCATACGCATGACAAGAACAGAACAAAGTATATACAACCTTGCATAAAGCTCCAAGATACAAGGTAGTAGCTAATAGATAAACAAGTTATATATATATTATCAAAAAGGGGAACTAGTGGCAGCTTGCGAAGTTTAGACCGACTAGTCAAAGATACAACAGAGTTTTTATAAAAGGCTTATTTCTTATCTCTCAAAGTTTAAAGCAAAAGCTTCTAAGGCAACAAAGTATACAAAAGATGAGAGAACAATTACAACAAAAAGTAAAGCAGAATGACGAATAAAAGTAAAGCCATCCTCCGCTCTATCACCAATCTGTAAATCACCGAGGTGGGTTGCAATCTGCATCTGAAAAATAACAACATATGGTATGAGTACCGGAAGTTCTCAGTATGGTAACAGTGCTCAATAGATAAGATATATGGTTTCAGGAAGCCAAAGGCAATCCTAGAACTTTACATCGATACAGATATTCATGCTTAACGAAATATATATAAATTAAACCATAAATAGGGTAATCTAACGTAAGGGATTTCTAACTAATACTAGTCACCGCTGTCCCATAGCCTTCGCGAACCTACCCTCCATGCGATCCCATTGCCACCACCTACCGAGTATCCTCAATCCCAGCAGAAAACACAAGTAATGCAAATAAGTAAAGCACAAGTAATATACATATTTAGCAAGTAAAACAAATAGCAAGTAGGCATGTGATTCATTTAGGCATAACAGAAGTTAAACAAAGCAAACAAGCATATAGAAGATGCATATGTTGAATGCCTATCCTATTTGGCTCGTGATATCACTTGTCAGTTCAACTACCAACCTAACACATCCTTTTGGATGTAGCCTTTTTGCCACGTCTAGGGATATAGTGCCCTGCTCACTCCTGTGTACCCAGGGATATCGTGTCCTGCACACTATTGTTCCAATGATATAGTGCTTGGCACACTTTTTCCAGGTTATAGTGTCTGAGTTCACTCTTGTAGCAGAAAAGGTTATGTGAGCAGGAGACTGCCACAACCCTCACATCTAAACGTAGGCTGGAAACTGCCACAGCCCCTACACTGGCGCCGCTACCGCGACAAGCGGGATTCACCACCGTTCTTGCCCGAGGTGCATAGCGACTTACCAAAACAATGTATCATCATAATTCATCCCAGGGATATAGTGTCCTGCACACTATTGTTCTTGGGATATAGTGCTCGGCTCACTATCGATATCCAATAAGTTCATCAATCCTTTTCAAGTTCCAAGCTCATCATAACCATCATCAGTTTTTAATTTCTCAAAATCTCCTCAAAGAAATACATCACAACTCAACATTCACTAATTTCATCCACAAACCTTCCAAAACGTAAGTCACCGGCTCTAAACTCATAACCAAAATTATCCATTTAAGTATACTCAATGCACTCTCCCTTAATGCAAAGCCTAAACACTAGCTAAGGGGTCTTAAACGAGTACTACTGAAGTTTATAAGATTGCCAGGAATGTAAAATAGTTAAAAACAGGGCTTGTACGTATGCATGCACCAGACGACTTTTCCAGCCTATGTGTACGCATCATGTTGTGCATATACACAACTTGCAAATTTTTCAGGGTGTGCGTACGCACGAGTTGAACCAGTGAACCAGTCGCCTCACCGGTTCATTGACCGGTCTGGTTCTCGCAACCTTGCTCTGGATAATGGAAGAATACAAATAGAAAGAGTCAAAATGGAGGATGAAGAAAGCAGTGATGATGAAACTTGTATTTTCTCTTTCTGTTCTTTTTTTTCTTTTTTTGCATGCATTTCATTTTCTGTTCACTTTTCTTTTTATTTGTATAGTGCTTAAACTTGTATGTTTGTTCCTCCAGTGATCGGTTTGTATGGAGGATATCTTAATGGAAAAATTGAATAATAAAAGAAGAGTTCAAAACAAAAGTGGTGGTTCTAAAAAAATGTGGTTACATTTAATGAACCTAAGATATTTGAATCTTGTGAAAACGGAAAGAAAACCTCCAAAAACAAAGTATTTGAAGAAGTACTATGAGAATTCAATGATAAATTCCTTGAAGTAGTTAAATAAAATTTGGAAAGATCAAAAAATTCTAAAGTTATAAGGCTTTGAGCACCAACAACTAGAGTCTAGTTTTGTGCCTAGGATGTTCGTGTTTCAAGGAGAGACTCGGGCAAGTAAATTCGAGTGGTATTTTATCACTTGGTAACTTTGGCCAACTGACTTGGGATTATTGATTGTAAGCCCTTATTAAGTGTTACCTTGAGACAAAGCATTTAAAGTACAAAGAGGCTTTGGGCATCGATGTCTAGATCAGCAGTTTCCTAGTTATGTGCTTGTAATGTGATTGTGTCAAGGAGAGGGCTTTGGTAATTAGATCCGAGGGGTGCTTTATCACCCGGTAACTTAGGCCAATTGGTCTGGGATTATCGATTAAAAGCCCATATTAAGAGCTGCCTTGTGACAAAACACTTAGAGTCAAAAGTCTCAATTATCTTTCCCTAAATAAGTTGTGAAGTAAATGATGACCGGAATTCACTCCCTATATAAAATCATGAATCCGTTCTTTTGGCAAGCGCACCAAAATTGTCGTCAAGTAATAACCCACAGTGGAATGGGATCGTATCCACAAAGATTGGTAGATTTGAGCAATTTTAATCAATGGGTGAATTAGTCAAGCTGAGCAATATAGAGTGTGATTGTAGAATTGTAAATAAGGAGGAATGTAAATGACTCAAAAGTAAAGAGAAGCAGTAAAGTGCAGAAGAGGAAATGGCAAGAATGTAAAGTGCAGAAACATAAATGACTTAATTTTAAATGGGAATGGGGATTGACAGAATGTAAAGAAAGCTATAAAGAATGTGGAAGATAAGAATAGGGGACATTCATTGAGATCAGCAGATGTTATTCCCTTTGGATTAAATCCAGCTCATCTCCTCCTCAATCATGCAACTCATTGACCTCTTGGCAATCATGATTGATTGAGCCCCAATCCCTTGGTGGCTCAATCTCTCAAATCTTGATAATCAGCCAATTCCTTGGTCCAATTGCTCATGAAGAGAGATATGCTTGGTCCTTGATTATACCACACATCCTTGTAGATCCAGAATAGAGGGTGGATTATATGTCACCATATCCAATCACCAAAACCCAGATCTACTCACATGTGAAAAGGTATTTCAAGCATGGTTTCATGTTTCCTTTTCCAAGGTTCCCATGAAACCCATTTTGCATTCAACCTCTTTCCCAAGATGATTGAACACTAGCATTAAAACGAAATTCCTTCTAGCAAATCAAAGAGAAGATGAAGAGAAGAAGAAATTCACTATCATTAATCCATCAAGTACAACAGAGCTCCCTCTCTCAATGAGAGGGAATTTAGCTACTCATTGCTTAGAGAAAAGAACAAGAGATGGAAGAGATGATGTGAAAAGTAAATCTAACTATATTTCAACAAAAACTACTACTCAACAACCCCTTCTCAGTACTTTCAGGGGATATTTATACTACTCCTAGCACTAGAATAAAGAAAATGCAAAAGAGAAAAGAAAATTACAATTGGAGGGAAAAGAAAACTCAATAAACATGACCTTCTAGCTTGGCGTGTGACTGGCATTTAAGTGGCGTGCCACGCCCAGCCTCCAATTCGGCTTGGTGTGCCACACCCAGCTCTTCAAGTGGCACGCCCCATGTATTAGTGTCCCTGGCGTGCCACGCCTTCGAACCCAACTGGCACGCCCAGGACTTTTCCTTCTTCTTCTCCTCTCTGGAAATTTGAACTAGCGTGGCACGCCCAGGGTCTGGCGTGCCACGCCCCTTGTATGTGCTTCACTCTCTTCTCTGGAAAATAGAATTGGCATGCCACGCCCAGTGTGTGGCATGCCACGCCCATTGAGAACCTTCTTCACTTCTCTGGAAAATAGAACTGGCGTGCCACACCCAGCATTCTTCCATGCTCCAGTAGCTAGCGTGCCACGCCTTCGACCTCAAGTGGCACGCCCAACTTTGCTTAGCCTTCTCTAGTGTTGGCGTGCCACGCCTGGGTCTTCAAGTGGCACGCCCAAGTGAGGATGAGAGCTGGTGTGCCACGCCTTCGACACCAAGTGGCACGCCCAGCTTTGCTTTGGCCTTCTCTAGTGTTGGCGTGCCACGCCTGGGTCTTCAAGTGGCATGCCCAAGTGACGATAAGAGCTGGCGTGCTACGCCTTCGACACCAAGTGGCACGCCTAAGTGCTTGGACCTTCAACCTCTTCTCTGGAAATTTGTACTGCCATGCCACACCTTGATGCTTAAGTGGCATGCCCACCTTAAGGTGGCTCCTTCAAGCTTGGCGTGCCACGCTTGGGTCTTTAAGTGGCACGCCCAAGTGATAGTTTAGAGCTGGCGTGCCACGCCTTCGATACCAAGTGGCACGCCCAAGTGGTTGTCCCTTTTGGATTGATGAACTGGCATACCAAGCCCAATGGTTTAAGTGGCATGCCCTTAGTGTGTGATGGACTTGGCGTGCCACGCCCAGCTTGGCGTGCCACGCCCCTTTTGTGGCCTTCAGTATTGCTCTCTGGAAAACTATACTGGCGTGCCACGCCCAGCTCCTGGCGTGCCACGCCCATGTAAAAGCTCAATCATGCTTCTCTGGAAATCAATACTGACGTGCCACGCCCACACACTTTCATGGCCTTCGTTCTAAGTGGCACGCTAGTTTCACACGCCCAGCTTTGTTTTGTTGTTTTCTCCCATTTTTGTTGCTCTTTTCACCTGAAATTCAGCACAAACCCATTTCAAAGCAATGTACCATAATATTCATCAATTAGTTCATGAATTACAATGATCAAATGAGATTATGCTCTTTTATGCTCCTTGTTAGGCAAGAAAAAAGGGTAAAAGATGCAAGTCATCACAACACCAAACTTAAGCTTTGCTTGTCCCAAGCAAATCAATGTGAGTAGTCTTTAATTGGATTGAAACTTGACCTTAGAGAGAAGCATTCACTACCAAAGATAGGGCTAAGTGTTAACTCATGCATGAATCTTAATAATTTGATGTTATAATGAACTCCTAGACTCTTGAGGATTCTTCAAAGTATTTGCCTTAGGTTCCCCTTCCATTGATTGTCACCTTGATGTAGCAAGGATTGTGTCTTTTTCTTTGATTGTTCTTTCATTTTCAGTTCTCCTTTTTCATTGATCACGACTCTAAGTATTTTGTCTCAAGACGACCCTTTAATTAGGCTTTCAATTAGCACTCCAAAACCAGTTGGCTTTAGGGTACTAGGTGTTGAAACACCCCTAAGAATTTACTTGCCCATGTCTCTTTTCTTGACACATCTTCACCACAAGCATCTACTAGGATTTCTAACTCTTTTGAGCTATTTAGTGTTTCTTTTCTATCCTAGTAGTTGATGCTCAGAGCCTTGGGTCTTTGTTGCTTACTACTTCTTGGCTCTATGGATATTCAAGGGACATCCTTAGCCTCTACTTGTCATACCTTTCAAGTCTAATTGCTTATCATGACTTAATTTTTTTTCAAGTTCATCTAGAGTCCTATACTTAAGTCCTCATCTCTTAATTTTGAATGGCCTCACTTGGTCTTAGTCTCTTTTACTTTTGATTTTGCACAACTCACCATAGACTCTTATGGAAGCAAACTATTCTTTTATTGATGATTATGAGACTTTAAACAACATTGCATTTTCTTTCTTGTAAACATAAAGGACTCATAAAAGACTTCAGGAAATTAAACATTAAACATAAACTATCCTAGCATTGTAACTATTATTTAAACAGAAATTAAAACATAAAGAAAACTAAACAGAATGTCAGAATTTTAAGAGCGTCAACCATCGGACTCAACAACCTTGAGCAGCTTTAGTTCATTGGTCCTTTTCCCTTGTCTTTCTTTTTAGAGGAGGGGTCATCATCATCCTTCTTGGAGGATCCTTCTTGTGCCTTTTTGTCCTTGGGCTTCCAAAATTCCAACCTTCTCATGTAGGAATTTACATTTTCTTTGTGTTGGTCTGCAATTTCTTTCTGCCTTGCACTGAGTTCCTCCATCTTTTGCATGTAAGTTGGATAATTGGGGTTCATATTGGCTACTGCATTACACAAGTAGCTCAATTATATTTTGTTTGTGCGTAGCAGTCATATTCCCTTCTTGCTATGGTTCTGGCTTCATAAAGATGCCTAAACTCAGCAAGGCTCCCTAGTTGAAGTTGTTGTTGTTCCATAATTATTCCGAGGCTGCCTTGCATCTCTCCCCAATAAATCTAGTCTTGCTGCTCCTTCATGTGCTCCATACTTCCTTGGATTTGTTGTATGTTCTCATTCACTTGATCCCATTGTTGTTGTTGTTCCTTGAGTTGGTTGACATCCTCTCTCAGATGGTGTATATCTCCTCTCATTTGGTGTATGTCTCTTTGCAATTGCTCCTAGTTGAATCCTTCAGGAAATTGTTGGTATGGTGGTGGTGGAAGTGCTAAGTAGTGTGGTTGATCTTCAGCCCCTTTTTCTTGTTATGTTTGCCCTTGTGGTACATGAGCATGAGCTCTGTGCTCCCTGGCCCTTTGAAGTGGGTTAATAGCCACCACTTTGGCTATCTTCTTGGCAGTTTTGGGCTTCTCTTGATCCACTAGCACCTCATCAATGATCTTCTCAACCCCTGATTTATCACATAGCCTTTGAATGATGCTGGAAAATGCCAACCTTGTGCTATCCTTGGTGCTTTTCAGCACCCTATTAATGTTGCTGGCAATCATCTCCCCAACATTCATGTTTTCTCCCTTCATGATGCTGTATATGAGCACAGCCCTCTCCAATGTCACCTCAAAGGTGTTGGATGTTGGGTTGAGAGACCTTCTCACAAAGTCCAGCCACCCTCTAGCTTGGGGGCTCGAATCTCTTCTCCTCATCTGGTTGGGTCTTCCATTCTTGTCATTAACCCACTGCACATTCAGCATGCATATTTCATTGAGGATTTCATCAAATCCTGGGTCCTGTTGCTTTATCCTCTCTTCAAAGCTCCGGGTGGAGCTTTTTTGCTTCACCATTAACATCCTGTCTATGTTGGAGGGGCTATAGTCAATGGCCTTCCCCATAACATAGCTCAGATAGCCATAAGGTTGCCCAGGTTGGGGCACTGCATTGGCATAAAATTCTCTAACCAGGCTCTCCACCACCTTTCTTGGTGGGTTACACAAGAGTGCCCATCCCCTACTGTTGATTTCCCTGATGATCTCAGGCTACTCATTACTCCCAAGTTGGAAGCCAACCTCTGGAATGATTTTCCTCTCACTCACCCAACCATAAAATTGGTTTTGGTTGAATGATGAGAGGAACTTATATTCATTGTGGCTTGATGATCTTGAAGTTGGTTCCTTGGTCTTTCTCTTCTTTGATGACGAGGCTCTTGGTGGTGCCATTAGGTTGAGAAAAGATGTTTGAAAGGATGAAGAAAAAGGTTGAGGAAACTGGAAGGAAAGCTAAGGAGCAAAGCAAGGGTTTGCTCCACAACACCAAACTTAGGACTTGATTGTCCCTAATCAAGTAGAAAAAAAGAGTGGTAAAGAAAACAAGAAGAAAAGAGGAGGGAGAGTGTGGAGGTTCTTTTCGTGTGTGAAGTTGGGGTTCGAAGTATGAAGAAAGGTGGGAAAGTTAGCGGCTTTTATAGGGGTGAGAAGTGTAGTATGGAGGGTAGGAACTGAAAGCAATTCAATGTTTTCCCACTTGGGGAGTGGCGCCTAGCGTGGGAAGGGGTTCCAATCCTTATCTCTTTTGGCTTCCTGCATGTGTTGAGCTTCAAAGTGCAAGTACACTTTGACTCCTTGCTTGATGAGCTATCAATCATGTGGGCCCCATCTTCTCTCCTAAAAATAAAAAAACGAAAACCCCATTAGTAATGACAAAAGAATCCTTCACATTCCCTATATTATGATCCAATTAAATTGCAATTGATGAGTGTCCCTTGGGACACCAAACTTAATCCATTTGCATCTAATAAATTGGTTTTATCATTGGATTTTAATGTGTTCATAAGGGTGAAATAATTTCAATCCTTTCACATCCCTTCCCTTCTAATTTCTTCTGAACACATTAAAACCAACTTTTATGCACCCACCAATTTATTAAATGCTTTCAAACTTGAATCTTATTGGGCTCGCAATGTGATCTTCATATGGTGGTGGCCACACCAAACTTAATCTCTGGGCTTATTCTCAAAATTAATTCATTCAAATGGTTGTAAGCCTAAATTAAGTGGGTTAGTGGCCACACCAAACTTAGCTTTTTAGCTAGTTCTCAGCCCAGTCACTCATCATAAGCAAGTGTGTTCATCAAATTGCATTTTCAGAGAAAAATAAAACAACTTGAAGATTCACTAACTATCTAACACTTAAAACTGATATTTAAACTACCTAATCTACCACTTACAACTACTTCTAGAAAGCAAGGAAACAAAAGGATTAAACTGGAATTTAAAATATCTAAATTGACAATTTTAAGCTACTTATAGAAAGCAAGAAAACAAAAGGATATGAGTGTTAGGGGTGCCTCCCAACCAGCACTTCTTTATCGTCACTAGCTTGACGTTCTTCCTTCTTTAGTTAAGGTTGTAGCTCACTCTCTACTCCTCCAAAGAGTCTCCCAAGTAATGCTTGAGTCTATGGCCATTCACAATTAGAGTTCTCTGTGTTTTGTCCTCCATGAGCTCTACATGACAATAGGGGGACACTTTAAGGATGGTAAAGGGTCCTGACCATCGAGATTTAAGCTTCCATGGGAAGAACTTGAGCCTTGAATTGTATAGCAGTACTTTCTGACCTTCTGTGAACTCTCTCCTTGCTATCTTTTGATCATGCCACGTCTTTGTATTTTTCTTGTAAATCTTGACATTCTCATAGGCCTTATTTTTGAATTTCTCCATCTCATTGAGTTGCATTAGCCTTCTTTCTCCAGCAGCTTGATCATCAAAGTTCAACATTGTTAGAGCCCAAAATGCTCTATGTTCAAGCTCCACTGGTAAGTGACAAGCCTTTCTAAACACCAGTTGGTATGGAGACATCCCAATAGGTGTCTTGAAAGCTATCCTACAGGCCCATAATGCATCATCCAGCTTTTTGGACCATTCCTTTCTTGAATTACCAACAGTCCTTTCAAGGATTCTTTTGAGTTCTCTGTTTGAGATCTCAGCTTGCCCGTTGGTATGTGGATGGTATGGGGTTGCCACTTTGTACTTGACTCTATATTTGAGTAGGAGTGTCTCAAGTTGTTTATTGTAGAAGTGTGTCCCTCCATCACTAATAAGGGCTCTAGGAACTCCAAATCGGCTGAAGATATTTCTTCTCAAGAAGCTTATCACAACCTTATTATCATTTGTTACTGTGGCTATGGCTTCTACCCACTTTGATACATAATCTGCAGCCACCAATATATAATTGTTTGAGTAGGAGGATGGGAATGGTCCCATAAAATCAATTCCCCACACATCAAACAATTCTAGCTCCATGATGAATCTTTGTGGCATCTCATTCTTCTTGGGTAAATTGCCAGCCTTTTGGCATTCATTGCACCTTGACACCAACTCCTTTGCATCTTTGAATATTGTTGGCCAAAAGAACCCACATTGGAGCACCTTGGTGATAAACTCCAATTTTGTGGTTTATCTTGGGCTTAATTTGGGGAATTTTATCACCTTTTCCCACATTTATTCAATAAAATAGCATTGTTTTGCAATTCTCCCTTGATTTGTGCTTAAATATGAAAATATGCTTTTTAGGCTTTAAAATAGATAAATTCAATTCACTTTAATTCCATTTGATGCCCTGATGTATTTTTTGAGTGATTTCAGGTTCATAGGGCAAGTATTGAATGGAAGAAGTGAGGAGAAAAGTATGCAAAGCGGGAGAACTCATGAAGAAATGAAGGAACCGTAAAGCTGTCAAGTCTGACCTCTTCGCACTTAATCGACCATAACTTGAGCTATAGAGGTCCAAATGAAGCAGTTTCAGTTGCGTTGGAAAGCTAACATCCGGAGCTTCAAAATGATATAAAATTTGTCATATGTTGCTTCGTGTTAAAGGGAGCACACACGCCATGTACGTGTGCGCACCGATTGAGCACGTGGTCCACTAAAGTGAAATCGCCCCCAGCGATTTCTGAAGCAGTTTGTGCCCAACCCAACTCATTTCTAATGCTATTTCATGCAGAATTCAAGCTTGGGGCAAAGGGGAGAGCAATTGTTTGAAGTGTTAGCATCATGTAGCTTAGTTTCTAGAGAGAGAAGCTTCCTCTTCTCTCTAGAATTAGGATTAGAATTTCTTAGATCTAGGTTTAATTCATGCTTTGATTTACTTTTCTTTTACAATTTCTTGTTCCTATACTCTTCCTCTCTCTAATTTTGTATTTCATTCTTGTAATTTCTTGCTTTGTTGTTGATGCACTCTTCCTTCTTCCATTTTCTTTTAATGCAATTTATGATTCATGTTCTTTTATCATTGATTTGCTTTATTGTTGTTTAATTCCTTGCAATTGAGTAGTGTAGATTTATATTCCTTGCAACTTTACTATGCTCTCCTTATACACCCACCAAGTGTTTGACAAAATGCTTGGTTGGGCTTTAGAGTAGAATTTTGTGCTCTTGGCTTGGGAAGGTAACTTAGGAACTCTTGAGTCACTAATGTCCAAGTGATTGACGATTGGGAGCCATTAATGCTAGATCTCACCAATTGATTAGGTGTAGAACTAGGACTTATGGACTTGGATTGACATAGCTCATTTGACTTTCCTTTATTAGTTAGAGGATGACTTAATGGGGTTAATCCTTGCCAATTCTCATGTTGTGGTTAGTGATTAGGATAGAGATCCTTGACCACCTAACCTTGCCAAGACCTTTTTGTTAGTTTATTTCCTTTGCCATTTATATTTCTTGTCCATTATCTCAAAAACCCCAAAACATACCTCATAACCAATAACAAGACACTTTATTGCAATTCCTAGGGAGAACGACCCGAGGTTCAATACTTCGGTTTATAAATTTAGGTGTTTGTTACTTGTGACAAAACCAAATTTTTGATTGGGAGGATTGTTTGTTGGTGTAGAACTATACTTGCAATGAGAGTTCATTCAATTGAGGAAATTCTATACCGACACAACAATTTTCACAAATCAAAATGGCGCTGTTGCCGGGGAGTTGCAATGGTGTTATGTTATTGGTTATTGTATATATGTGAATATTGTAAATAGGTTTACCTTTTGCTTCTTTGTTAGTTTTGCTAGTTTTAGGATTTAATTTTCTTGCTTCTTATTTGATTTTGTTTCCATTTTCTCTTGCTATCATGAATTCTCACTTTGGCTATGAGTTTGGTTCTAACTATGTTGTAGGAAATGAGAGCTTCAATGAGGATGTGTACCAAGGATGGGACAATCAAAGGTGGGAGGAGCCATATGCATATGATCAATCCTCATGGCAATAACCTCCACCAATGCACTATGAAGAAGAGCCATTCTATGATGCATATAAATCCAATGGCTATGGTGAATCCCCTTGTGACTTTCAAGAACCACCACCATATGCCTATGAGCCATATCCCCAACATAACCCTCAACTATACTCACAAGCCTCTTCTTACCAACCATTTCCATATGACCCTAATCCATATCCATCCTACCAACAATCATATGAGCCATATGAACTACACATAGAGTCACCACTACTCCAACATCAACATTTTCAAGAGCCACCTCCCCACACTTATTATACCAAGATGAACCACCTTCCGACTATAATACCTTTCCCTCAAACAATGAACCCTCTCTTCCACCATCACCTCCCAATGAAGCCTCTATGCTAGAATTAAGAGATCTTGAATCTCATATCTTAAGGCAACACGAGGAGGATGAAAAGAAATTTGAGGAGTTAAGAGCAAAAACGGCTATCATGGCAGAAGCCATTGGCAACATAGTCTCATCCCGCCTAAGCCTATGCGATCAAGGCACTTCCATTGTGGAATATGGAGAAGCAACCAAGGAGCTTAGTGAGGGAGTGAACTTGAAGCTCCAAGGTGAAGAAGAAGAGTTAAAGCAAGAAATGCAACAAGAGGAGGATGTAGAGATTATTGAACAAGAGGAAGAAGTGGTTGAAGACTTAGGAGATGTGGAACCACCTTGGGAGTCTAGGATTGAAGAAAACCCCTCCAAGATGATTGAATTTGATGCTAAGGAGGAATGTGCACAACCTCCAAGGCATATCTCTTATGAAGAATTGGATGGGATAGAGCAAGAATTGAGTCCCCTTGGTGATGAAGATCAAGCATCAAGTCTTAGTGGTGAAGAATCCTTTGAGCATGAAGAACCTTCTCTCAATGAAATGGAAAGCAGTGTGGAGGTAAATGTCTCTCACCCTCCCATTTATGATTTGAGTAAGGGAAAAGAGTTAGATAGAAGTGTTGAACAAAGTATTGAAATTAAGAGATCTTGTGAAGAGGTGGAAATCCTTAGAAAGAGAAGAATGGGAATTGAATACGCTTTGTCAAGACCCTTGGAATCACCTTTGCCTAGGTTGCCATGTACACGTTCATTTGAATGGGTAAAACTCATTTCTATTAGCTTTATTATCCCACTTGAATATGGTTTGCTTGAAACGGATGGCCAACTTAGGATGCTTTATGGGATGAAGCGTAAAAGAAAGATGTTTCGTGGTTGGCGTTGTAAATCAATGCTCATTATGGTTGATGCATCAAACATGAGATATAAAGGTTGGAGTAGTGCTCACCTAGATGGGTCTAGAAGGATTGTTGGTCAATTTATAGAGAATTCCCCTTGCTCACCAGCCGGATGGGCTAATAATGAGAGTCAACTTCAAGACGGGTGTGAAAATAAAGTGTGGGACCCCGGATTACAAGGAGAAAATCAATTTTGGGAGCCCCAAACTTGTGAAGAACTCCATCAACACTTGGTGCAAATGATAAGGAATCTTGAGGCACAATGGAGAACCAAGCATTGGTGGATGTTCCAAGATGGCTTCAAGCACAAGCCACCTTGATGAGGAGCTCCCCATAAGTCCAACTTAAGGACAATAAACAAAAGTGCTAGGTGGGAGACACCCCACCATGGTAACATCTTTCCCTTTTCCTCTTTGTAAATATTGGTAATTTAGGTTTAACTTCATGTTTTGTTTGATTAGTTGAGTTTAATTAGGAGTCTAATAGGTCAAATAAGGTTTTGTGATATTTCGGTAGTTGTTTGGAGGTTGAAAATGCTTGGTTTGGTGCAAAAACATTAAAATTTTTTTTTTGAAAAACAGAGCACCGACCCGCGTGTGCACGCATTTGGCGCGTATGCGCGCCTCAAGAATTTTTGACCATCCACGCGGATGCGCCATGTACGCGTACGCGTGGATTAAATTTTTCCACTTCCCATACATTCACCCGAAAGTTGTGCCTGAAGTGTGCCAACTCTGTGCTCCAAAGCATGCGCCCGCGTACCTTGCGCGTACGCGTCGATCTCGAAATAACGCATCGACGCGCACGCGTGCCTGACGCGTATGTGTCGCTTCCATTTTGCCGTTCCACGCACATGCGCACATGACGCGCACTCGTGAATTGCCCTGTTTCACTCACCTTCTTTTCTTCTCCTCTTTTCATTTCTTTCCTTCTTCTCTCTTCTCTTCTTTTCTTTCCACCCTTCAAACATCATCCAACACTACCAAATATCATGTAACACCATTTCTTTTAGTTAGTTTAATTTTCATTTAACTTTTGTTTTCCATTATAAGTGTTGGGTTACTAATCTTGTTTACCATTTACTGCTGCTTATTACTAATGGGATGTTAGTTTAACATCATTGTTGTTAATTGTACTTGTTGGATTTCTTTGTTGAGGTTGTATTTGGTTACTTGCTTTGGAATTTTTCATGTTTAACACTTTCGAATACCAAGTACTTGTTACATTTCCTTCATGCATCTTAACTCTTTGAATTGCATGTTTTGGCCACCATGCATTCATCATCTATTGTTAGGCAATTGTACATTATCAATGCATTTTTTTAGGATGCTTGTTCTAATTGATCTTCACCTATTTCATGCATTGAGTTTGTGGAATCGTGAAATTGGATCGAAAGCTTACCTAGCGACATATTTTTGAGCTTTCTAAGCTTTGTGGACCATGCTTGCTATGTGATTGATTTTCACTTCTATCTTCTTTTTCCTAAGCTCCATAGCATCCATGTGTTTCACCTCTATCTCACTTAGGTGTTGCAACAACTTCAATATGTATCATTGATTGTTGTGTAAGTTTCATATACCATTTTGTTCACTAAATCTACCTACACATCAATCAATGTCCATGCACTATCCAATTTCACAATGGCTTGATTAATTGCTTGAATGCTTTTATGCTTCTTCACTACTTGTTTGGTTGCCCTAACCTACAAGTCTTTTAAAGTATCTCAAGCACACTAGAATGAGTGAAGTGTATGCTTTCTTTTGTGTAAATGTGACATAGCTTTTTATACTAGCGTGTGTGTGTGTGTGTTCTAAACCGTGCGCAATTTTAGAATCCATACACCGATTTTTCATTAATGTCACACTAATTCACTCACTCCATTCTAGTGGTTCTTACCTCATTCCAACAATTCACGCTTCCTTGCTATTGTATTTTCTCATCTTACGGTGTTTATTTTGTTTCTCATGATTGATGCACCACAAGCAAAAATGGAAGCAGAAGGAAGAACACGCAGCACTGGTTGACCTACCAGCTGAAGGTAGCAACTCGGAAAGTCACCGCACCCCCTTGCTCATATTTGAGTGCACTGAGGACGGTGCAAGCTTTTAAGTGTGGGGAGGTCGTCCGACCACTCGACATTTTTGGGTGACAAGTTTCTAATCCCAACACTTTTTCATTTCATTTTAGGATTCTTAGTTGTATTTTCTTATTTTGCATATGTATACAATAAGCTTAGTTAAAATCATGATATTTTCCAAGAATTTTATCTATAGGGCACCCCTATTGATTAAAAAAGAATTTTTTTTAGAACTTTCTTGAATTATATACTTTGTGGAACATGATTTTTGAGCTAAGAACACAAGCATGTGAGGTTTGAGCCTAATTGTGTGGTTACATCATATATAACCATTTATTTTTATTCTTGTGTGCATTATTCTCTTTCTATGATTGTAATCTTTGATTTGTTTAATTCTATATGTCCATTATTTTGTGTATACATGCATTTGTATGATTGAGGCCATTGTTCAAATAGCTCACTTACCCAAATAAGCCTACCTTTTATCTTCCGTTGATAACCAATTTGAGCCTATGCTTAACCCATTTGTTCTTAATTGTAGCACATTACAAGCCTAAGTGAAAAAAAATAAATATCCCTTAATTTGGATCTTTAATTAGCTTAGGCTAGTGAGAGTGTTTATCATTTGATTTTGGGAGAGTTGAGAACATTGGGTAGAGATAAAAGTGTGTTTGTGTTTTTGTTGAAAAAAATCTTTGGGAATTGGGTACATACTCATGTATTAATCATGTGTAAACCATATGCATTGATGTTCTTGTATATATATTTTAGTTTGAAAAAAAAAATTTAATGACTCAAAAAAAAACAAAAAAAAAGAAAAAATGAAAATAAATAATAGAAATAGAAAAATAAAGACAAAAAATTTCAATAAAAAAGGGACAAAATACCCCAAAGCAAGGTTCAATAAAAGTTAATGCATATGGGTGGTGATCAAAAAGAGAATGCATGAGTGTGTGAAAAAGTGAAGAATGTGTAGTTAGGTATGTTTAGAATTGTATAGGTTGTCATAGGTTAGGTGGGAAGTTTAAGTTAATCAAAGATTCAAATCTCAAACCCACTTGACCATATACATCCTACCTTGACCCTAACCCCATTACAACCTATGAGAAGTCCTCATGATATTTGTATGCATGCATGAAATAATTGTTGATTGTTAGATGAAAAATAAATCTTAGAAAACATGATTAGGGGAGGATTGAGTGTATCAACCCCATACACTTGAGCGACTAGAGCAGATACACATCCGGTGAGGGTTCGATTGCTCAATTACATGTTTTCACCCATGATCATCTCTTTTCTTGCAAGTTTGTAAAATCTTTTTAATAATTCAATTCAATTGTGGGTTGAATGATTGCTATTGCCTTAGCCCTTGTGTTTGTATATGTATTCTTGGGAATTGATTTATTTTGACTAAGTGGATGCATTCATATAGATAGATTGCATATAGATAGGTTGCATGTAGTTAGTTTGCATTGAATAAATGTTGATGTCCCTTTGCTTCTTTCTTAATCTTAGCATGAGGACATGCTTAGTTTAAGTGTGGGGAGATTTGATAAACCCCAATTTTGTGGTTTATCTTGTGCTTAATTTGGGGGATTTTATCACCTTTTCCCACATTTATTCAATGAATAGCATTGTTTTGCAATTCTCCCTTGATTTGTGCATAAATATGAAAACATGCTTTTTAGGCCTTAAAATAGCTAAATTCAATTCACTTTAATTCCATTCGATGCCTTGATGTATTTGTTGAGTGATTTCAGGTTCATAGGGCAAGTATTGGATGGAAGAAGTGAGGAGAAAAGCATGCAAAGCGGGAGAACTCATGAAGAAATGAAGGAACCGTAAAGCTGTCAAGCCTGACCTCTTTGCACTCAATCGACCATAACTTGAGCTACAGAGATCCAAATGAGGCGGTTCTAGTTGCGTTGGAAAGCTAACATCTGGGGCTTCGAAATGATATAAAATTTGTTATATGTTGCTTCGTTTTAAGGGGCGCACACGCGCCATGTACGCGTGCGCACCGATTGAGCACGTGGTCCACTAAAGTGAAATCGCCCCCAGTGATTTCTGAAGCAGTTTGGTCCCAATCCAACTCATTTTTAATGCTATTTCATGCAGAATTCAAGCTTGGAAAAAGGGGGGAGCAATTGTTTGAAGTGTTAGCATCATATAGCTTAGTTTCTAGAGAGAGAAGCTCCATCTTCTCTCTAGAATTAGGATTAGAATTTCTTAGATCTAGGTTTAATTCATGCTTTAATTTACTTTTCTTTTACAATTTCTTGTTCTTCTACTCTTCCTCTCTCTAATTTTATATTTCATTCTTGTAATTGCTTGCTTTTTTGTTGATGCACTCTTCCTTCTTCTATTTTCTTTTAATGCAATTTATGATTCATGTTCTTTTATCATTGATTTGCTTTATTGTTGTTTAATTCTTTGCAATTGAGTAGTGTAGATTTATATTCCTTGCAATTTTACTATTCTCTCCTTATACACCCACCAAGTGTTTCACAAAATGCTTGGTTGGGCTTTAGAGTAGAATTTTGTGCTCTTGGCTTGGGAAGGTAACTTAGGAACTCTTGAGTCACTAATGTCCAAGTGATTGACGATTGGGAGCCATTAATGCTAGATCTCACCAATTGATTAGGTGTAGAACTAGGACTTATGGACTTGGATTGACATAGCTCATTTGACTTTCCTTTATTAGTTAGAGGATGACTTAATGGGGTTGATCCTTGCCAATTCTCATGTTTTGGTTAGTGATTAGGATAGAGATCCTCGACCACCTAACCTTGCCAAGACCTTTTTGTTAGTTTATTTCCTTTGCCATTTATATTTCTTGTCCATCATCTCAAAAACCCCAAAACATACCTCATAACCAATAACAAGACACTTTATTACAATTCCTAGAGAGAACGACCCGAGGTTCAATACGTCGGTTTATAAATTTAGGGGTTTGTTACTTGTGACAAAACCAAATTTTTGATTGGGAGGATTGTTTGTTGGTATAGAATTATACTTGCAATGAGAGTTCATTCAATTGAAGAAATTCTATACCGACACAACAATTTTCACAAATCACTTGACTGCTGTTCTTTCTCCACTAAAATGGCCTCCGTATGTGGATCCATGGCATCGCCACAACACTTCTTGCCCTTCCTCTTATGAAATACACCTCCTCAAGATTCCATAAACACCCTTTTTCAATAAGTAGTGCTCATCCCAGATGTAGTTCTTAGCATCATTGAGTAGCTTCCTCCTCATGTACTTATTGATGTTGGTGGGTAGCTCCCCAATAGCCTTGAAGTTGGCTATATCAGCAAACCAAGGACTTTCTTGAATCATCATCAACTGCTCATCAGGGAAGCTTTCATTCACTTCAAATTATTGTGCTTTATTTTCTCTATGTGGATTCTTGATAGGTGGTCAGCCACCTTGTTCTCTGCTCCACTTCTATCTTTTATCTGTATGTTGAACTCTTGAAGTAGCAAAATCCATCTTATCAACCTAGGCTTGGATTCTTCGTTAGTCAGCAAATATTTGAGGGTTGCATGATCAGTGAAAATAGTAACTTTAGAGCCAATAAGATATGATCTAAACTTATCAAATGCAAAGACTATGGCAAGAAGTTCCTTCTCTGTAGTGGTGTAATTCCTTTGATTCTCATTGAGGATTTTGCTAGCATAGTAAATGACATGCACCAACTTATCTCTCCTCTATCCTAAAACAACACCAACAGCAAAATCTGATGCATCACACATCAACTCAAAAGGTAAATCCCAGCAAGGTGGTGCTATGATAGGTGCAGAGGAAAGTCTATTTTTAAGCTCATCAAAGGCTAGCATGCATTCTCTATCAAAGATAAAAGGTACATTAGAGACAAGCAAGTTACTTAAAGGTTTGGCAATCTTTGAAAAATCTCTAATGAACCTTCTATAAAAGCCAGCATGTCCTAGAAAGCTTCTAATTGCTTTGACATTGCAAGGTGGGGGTAACTTTTCAATCACCTCCACCTTGGCCTTGTCCACCTCTATGCCTCTTTTGGAGATCTTATGACCAAGAACCACCCCCTCTGTAACCATAAAGTAGCACTTCTCCCAATTCAAAACGAGGTTGGTTTCTTGGCATCTCTTTAGAACCAAGGCCAAGTGGTGTAAGCATTTAGAATATGAATCACCAAATACATAAAAGTCATCCATAAACACCTCAATGAATCTTTTAATCATGTTTGAAAATATGGAGAGCATGCACCTTTGGAATGTTGCAGGTGCATTGCACAATCCAAAGGGCATCCTCCTATAAGCAAAGATATCATAGGGACAAGTAAATGAGGTTTTCTCTAGGTACTTGGGGTCTACAAGTATTTGGTTGTAACCAGAATAACTGATGAGCGGATAATTTATACGCTTTTTGGCATTGTTTTTACATTATTTTCAGAATGATTTAGTTAGTTTTTAGTATATTTTTATTAGTTTTTAAATAAAAATCACATTTCTGGACTTTACTATGAGTTTGTATGTTTTTCTATGATTTCAAGTATTTTCTGGCTGAAATTGAGGTACTTGAGCAAAAATCAGATTCAAAGGTTGAAGAAGGACTGCAGATGCTGTTGGATTCTGACCTCCCTGCACTCAAAGTGGATTTTCTGGAGCTACAGAACTCCAAATGGTGCACTCTCAATTGCGTTGGAAAGCAGATATCCAGGGCTTTCCATCAATATATAATAGTCCATACTTTGCCCGAGTTTAGATGACGCAAACTGGCGTTCAACGCCAGCTTCCTGCCATATTCTGGAGTTAAACGACAAAAACAGGTTGCAAAGTGGAGTTAAACGCCAGAAACAGGTTACAAACTGGCGTTCAACTCCAAGAGAAGCCTCTACACGTGTAAAGCTCAATGTTCAGCCCAAGCACACACCAAGTGGACCCCGGAAGTGGATTTCTGCATCATTTACTTATTTTTGTAACCCTAGTAACTAGTTTATTATAAATAGAACTTTTTACTATTGTATTTTGAGAGATCTTTTGATCATCTCTGGACGTTTAGTTCTTAGATCATGGAGGCTGGCCACTAGGCCATGCCTGGACCTCTATCACTTATGTATTTTCAACGGTAGAGTTTCTACACACCATAGATTAAGGTGTGGAGCTCTGCTGTTCCTCATGAATTAATACAAAGTACTATTGTTTTTCTATTTAATTCAAGCTTATTCCGATTCTAAGATATTCATTCGCACCTCAATATGAATGTGATGATCGTGACACTCATCATCATTCCCAACCTATGAACGCGTGCCTGACAACCACTTCCGTTCTACCTTAGATTGAATGAGTATCTCTGGGATTCCTTAATCAGAGTCTTCGTGGTATAAGTTAGAATCCATGGACGGCCATTCTTGAGATCCAGAAAGTCTAAACCTTGTCTGTGGTATTTTGAGTAGGATCTGGGAAGGGATGGCTGCGACGAGCTTCAAACTCGCGAGTGCTGGGCGTAGTGACAGACGCAAAAGGATCAATGGATCCTATTCCAGCATGATCGAGAACCGATAGATGATTAGCCATGCAGTGACAGCGCATTGGACCATTTTCACTGAGAGGACAGGATGTAGCCATTGACAACGGTGATGCCTAACATACAGCTTGCCATAGAAAGGAGTATGAAGGATTGGATGAAAGCAGTAGGAAAGCGGAGATTCAGAAGGAACTAAGCACCTCTATACGCTTATCTAAAATTCTCACCAATGAATTACATAAGTATCTCTATCTTTATTTTACGTTTTATTTATCTTTTAATTATTAAAACTCTATAACCATTTGAATCTGCCTGACTGAGATTTACAAGGTGACCATAGCTTGCTTCAAGCCGACAATCTCCGTGGGATCGACCCTTACTCACGTAAGGTTTATTACTTGGACGACCCAGTGCACTTGCTGGTTAGTTGTGCGAAGTTGTGAAAAAGTGTGATTCACGTTGAGAGCACCAAGCCTTTGGCGCCATTGTTGATGATCACAATTTCGTGCACCAAGTTTTTGGCGCCGTTGCCGGGGATTGTTCGAGTTTGGACAACTGACGGTTCATTTTGTTGCTCAGATTAGGTAAATTTATTTTAATTTTAAGCTTTTTATTTTTATTATTCTTAATTTAAAAAAAATAATAAAAATAAATATTTTCAAAAATATATTTTTCTTCAGAATTTTTAAGAATGAATTCTAGTGTTTCATGAAGCATGTTGAAGCCTGGCTGGCTGTAAAGCCATGTCTAATTCATTTGGACTGGGGCTTCCACCTATTAGCATAGAATGAAGTTGGATAAAGTATCAGCTGTTGTATGCCTGATTTGTATGCTAAAGCTTGGCTGGCCATTGGCCATGTCTAGTGTTTTGGACCGGAGCTTTCACTGAAAGCTTGGCTGGCTAGTGAGCCATGTCTAATTCCTGGACTGGAGCTTTAGACTAATATTGCAAGATTCCTGGAATTCCTATTAAAAATTTTGAAATCCTTATTTTGCAAATTCCAATTAATTTTCGAAAAATACCAAAAATTTTAATAAAATCATAAAATCAAAAATAATTTGATGTTTCTTGTTTAAGTCTTGTGTCAGTTTTTAAATTTGGTGTCAATTGCATGTTTATCTCTTTCTTGCATTTTTCAAAAATCCATACATTGCATTCTTCATGATCTTCAAGTTGTTCTTAGTAAGTCTTCTTGTTTGATCTTTAAAATTTCTTGTTTTGTGTCTTTTCTTATTTTTCATATGCATTTTCAATTTGTTAGTGTCCATACATGAAAAGTTTTTAAGTTTGGTGTCTTGCATGTTTTTCTTTTTTAAAAATTTTTAAAAATAAATTCTTGGTGTTCATCTTGACATTCAAAGTGTTTTTGGTGTTCATCTTGACATTCATAGTGTTCTTGCATGCATCATTTATTTTGATCCAAAATTTTCATGCGTTGAGTCTTTTTGATGTTTTTCTCTCTCATCATTAAAATTCAAAAATAAAAAATATCTTTTCCTTTTTCACTCATAATTTTCGAAAATTTGACTTGACTTTTTCAAAACTTTTTAAAATTTAGTTGTTTCTTATGAGTCAAATCAAATTTTCAATTTAAAAATCCTATCCTTTTTCAAATCTTTTTCAAAAATCAAATCATTTTCAATTTTCTTCTTAATATTTTTGAAAATTTCAAAATTTATTTTCAAAATCTTTTTCTTATTTCTATTTCATATTTTCGAAATTAATGCTAACAATTAATGTGATTGATTCAAAAAAAATTTAGTTTGTTACTTGCCTAGTAAGAAAGGTTCAATCTTTAAACTCTAGAATCATATCTTTTTAGTTTCTTGTTAGTCAAGTAATCAACTTTAATTCTCAAAATCAAATCTTTTTAAATTTTTTTAAATCTTTTTTTCAAAATAAGTTTCAATCACATCTTTTTCAAAATCAATTTCAAAATCTTTTCTAACTTCTTTTCTAACTTCTTATCTTTTCAAATTGATTTTCAAATCTTTTTCAATTAATCTTATCTTTTTGTTTGATTCATATCTTTTTCAAAACTACCTAACTAACTCTCTCTCTCTAATTTTCGAAAATCCCTTCCCTTTTTTTTTAAAATTCATTTTTTATTAACTAATTGTTTTAAATTTTAATTTAATTTAATTTAATTTTTCTTTTTTAAAAATTTTCGAATTCTAACTAATTTTAAATTGAAAAAAAAAACCAAAAATATTTTTTTAATTTAATTTATTTAATTTTTGAATTCTCTCATCTCTCATCCCCTTCTGTTTATTTATTCATCTACTAACACTCCTCTTTCACCCAAGAATTCGAACTCATTCCTCTCCCTTGTGTTTGGATTCTTATCTTTTCCTTCCTCTATTATTCTCTTCTTATACTTACAAAAGGAATCTCTATACTGTGACATAGAGGATTCCATATTTTCTGTTCTCTTCTTTTTCATATGAGCAGGAACAAGGATAAGAACATTCTTGTTGAAGCTGATCCTGAACCTGAAAGGACTCTGAAGAGGAAGCTAAGGGAAGCTAAAGCACAACTCTCTAGAGAAAATCTGACAGAAATTTTCGAAAAAGAAGGAGACATGGCCGAAAATAATAACAATGCAAGGAATATGCTTGGTGACTTTACTGCACCAAATTCCAATTTACATGGAAGAAGCATCTCAATCCCTGCCATTGGAGCAAACAACTTTGAGCTGAAACCTCAATTAGTTTCTCTGATGCAACAGAACTGTAAGTTTTATGGACTTCCATCAGAAGATCCTTTTCAGTTCTTAACTGAATTCTTGCAGATCTGTGATACTGTTAAGACCAATGGGGTTGATCCCGAGGTCTACAGGCTTATGCTTTTCCCGTTTGCTGTAAGAGACAGAGCTAGAATATGGTTGGACTCTCAACCTAAAGATAGCCTGAACTCTTGGGATAAGCTGGTCACGGCTTTCTTAGCCAAGTTCTTTCCTCCTCAAAAGCTTAGCAAGCTTAGAGTGGATGTTCAAACCTTCAAATAGAAGGAAGGTGAATCCCTCTATGAAGCTTGGGAGAGATACAAGGAACTGACCAAAAAGTGTCCTTCTGACATGCTTTCAGAATGGACCATCCTGGATATATTCTATGATGGTCTGTCTGAATTATCTAAGATGTCATTGGACCATTCTGCAGGTGGATCCATTCACCTAAAGAAAATGCCTGCAGAAGCTCAAGAACTCATTGACATGCTTGTAAATAACCAGTTCATGTACACTTCTGAAAGGAATCCTGTGAATAATGGGACGCCTCAATGGAAGGGAGTTCTTGAAATTGATACTCTGAATGCTATATTGGCTCAGAATGAAATATTGACTCAGCAAGTCAATATGATCTCTCAGAGTCTAAATGGATTGAAGGAATCATCTAACAGTACTAAAGAGGCCTCTTCTGAAGAAAAAGCTTATGATCCTGAGAACCCTGCAATAGCAGAGGTGAATTACATGGGTGAAACCTATAGAAACACCTATAATCCCTCATGGAGAAATCATCCAAATTTCTCATGGAAGGATCAACAAAAGCCTCAACAAGGCTTTAATAATGGTGGAAGAAACAGGTTTAGCAATAGCAAGCCTTTTCCATCATCCACTCAGCAACAGACAGAGAATTCTGAGCAGAATCCATCTAGCTTAGCAAATATAGTCTCTAATCTATCTAAGGCCACTCTGAGTTTCATGAATGAAACAAGGTCCTCTATTAGAATTTTGGAGGCACAAGTGGGCCAGCTGAGTAAAAGAGTCACTGAAACTCCTCCTAGTACTCTCCCAAGCAATACAGAAGAGAATCCAAAAAGAGAGTGCAAGGCCATTACCTTACTTAGTGTGGCCGAACCCAAAGAGGAGAAGGAGGACGTGAATCCTAGTGAGGAAGACCTCCTGGGATGCTCAGTGACCAATAAAAAGTTTTTCTTTGAGGAACCAATGGAATCTGAGGCTCATCTAGAGACCATAGAGATTCCATTGAACCTCCTTCTGCCCTTCATGAGCTCTGATAAGTATTCTTCCTCTGAAGAGGATGAAGACATTACTGAAGAGCAAGTTGCTAAGTACCTTGGTGCAATCATGAAGCTGAATGCCAAATTATTTGGTAATGAGACTTGGGAAGATGAACCTCCCTTGCTTACCAATGAACTGAATACATTGGATAGGCAAAAATTACCTCAAAAGAAACAGGATCCTGGCAAATTCTTAATACCCTGTACTATAGGCACCATGACCTTTGAGAAGGCTCTGTGTGACCTGGGATCAGGAATAAACTTAATGCCACTCTCTATAATGGAGAAACCTGGGATCTTTGAGGTGCAAGCTGCCAGAATCTCATTAGAGATGGCAGACAACTCAAGAAAACAGGCTTATGGACAAGTAGAGGACGTGTTAGTAAAGGTTAAAGGCCTTTACATCCCTGCTGATTTCATAATCCTAGACACTGGGAAGGATGAGGATGAATTCATCATCCTTAAAAGACCCTTCCTAGCCACAGCAAGAGCTGTGATTGATGTGGACAGAGGAGAGTTAGTCCTTCAACTGAATGAGGACAACCTTGTGTTTAAAACTCAAAGATCTCTCTCTATAACCATGGAGAGGAAGCATGAAAAGCTTCTCTCACTGCAGAGTCAACCAAAGCTCCCACAGTCAAACTCTAAGTTTGGTGTTGGGAGGCCACAACCAAACTCTAAGTTTGGTGTTGAACCCCCACATTCAAACTTTAAGTTTGGTGTTGGGAGGTTCCAACAATGCTCTGAACATCTGTGAGGCTCCATGAGAGCTCACTGTCAAGCTATTGACATTAAAAAAGCGCTTGTTGGGAGGCAACCCAATGTTATCTAATTATATTTATTTATTTTCTATTGTTATTTTATGTTTTCTTTAGGTTGATGATCATGTGAAGTCACAAAAACTACTGAAAAATAAAAAAAAGAATGAAAAATAGAATGAAAAACAACACACCCTGGAGGAAGAGCAGTCTGGCGTTAAACGCCAGAAACAAGCATCTGTATGGCATTTAACGCTAGAAACAAGCATCTGCCTGGCGTTAAATGCCAGAAACAGGCTACATTTGGGCGTTTAACGCCAGAAACAAGCAGCAGTCTGGCGTTAAATGCCAGGATTGCATAGCAAGGGCATTTTACACGCCTAATTGGAGATGGGATGTTAAGTCCTTGACCCCACTTGATCTGTGGACCCCACAGGATCCCTACCTTTTCTTCTCTCCTCTTCACACCTTTTCATAACCCTCTTCCCCAAATACCCTTCACCAATCACCTCAATCACTCTTTCCCATCACCCCCTCACCACTCACATCCATCTTCTCTTCCCCATAAACCCCACCTACCTCTAAAATTCAAATTCTTTTCCCTCCCAAACCCAACCCTAATGGCCGAACCCTAAACCTCCCCTCACCCCTATATAAACCCCTCATTCCTTCTTATTTTCACACAACACAACCCTCTCTTCTTCCCCTTGGCCGAATACACCTTCTCCCTCCATCTCCTCCATTCTTCTTCTTCTTCTACTACTTTCTTTCTTCTTTTGCTCGGGGACGAGCAAATATTTTAAGTTTGGTGTGGTAAAAGCATAGCTTTTTATTTTTCCATAACCATTAATGGCACCTAAGGCCAGAGAAACCTCAAGAAAGAGGAAAGGGAAGGCAATTTCTTCCACCTCCGAGTCATGGGAAATGGAGAGATTCATCTCAAGGGTCCATAGCTCAGTGGTAGAGCATTTGACTGCACAACAAGAGCATGAGGAATTCCCTCACCGAGAAATCCCTGAGATACCTCAAGGGATACATTTTCCTCCACACAACTATTGGGAGCAACTAGGGATGGAGTAACAAAGACAAGGAAGAGACATAGAGGAGCTCAAGAGCACCATTGGTTCTTCAAGAAGAGGAAGACGCCACCCTCACTAAGGTGGACCCATTCCTTAATCTCCTTGTTCTTAATTTCCTATTTTTCGTTTACTTTGCTTTATGTTTTATTTATGTTTGTGTCTTATTACATGATCATTAGTGTCTAAGTGTCTATGCCTTAAAGATATAAATGTCCTATGAATCCATCACCTCTCTTAAATGAAAACTGTTCTAAAAAAAAGAGTGTGCTTAAGAACCCTAGACACCTCTAATTAGGGACTTTAGCAAAGCTGAGTCACAATCTAAAAAGGTTCACCCAGTTATGTATCTGTGGCATTTATGTATCCGGTGGTAATACTGAAAAACAGAGTTCTTAGGGCCACGGCCAAGACTCATAAAGTAGCTGTGTTCAAGAATCAACATACTGAACTAGGAGAATCAATAAAACTATCTAAATTCTAAGTTCCTATAGTGCCAATAATTCTAAACTTCAATGGATAAAGTGAGATGCCAAAACTATTCAAGAGGCAAAAAGCTACAAGTCCCGCTCATCTGATTGGAGCTAAGTTTCATTGATATTTTGGAATTTATAGTATATTCTCTTCTTTTTATCCTATTTGATTTTCAGTTGCTTGGGGACAAGCAACAATTTAAGTTTGGTGTTGTGATGAGCGGATAATTTATACGCTTTTTGGCATTGTTTGTACATGGTTTTCAGCATGATTTAGTTAGTTTTTAGTATATTTTTGTTAGTTTTTAAATAAAAATCACATTTCTGGACTTTACTATGAGTTTGTGTGTTTTTCTGTGATTTCGGGTATTTTCTGGCTGAAATTGAGGGACTTGAGCAAAAATTAGATTCAGAGGTTGAAGAAGGACTGCAGATGCTGTTGGATTCTGACATTCCTGCACTCAAAGTGGATTTTCTGGAGCTACTCCAAATGGCGCGCTCTCAATTGCGTTGGAAAGTAGACATCCAGGGCTTTCCATCAATATTTAATAGTCCATACTTAATAGTTAAACGCCAGAAACAGGTTGCAAACTGGCGTTCAACTCCAAGAGAAGCCTCTACACGTGTAAAGCTCAATGCTTAGCCCAAGCACACACCAAGTGGGCCCCGGAAGTGGATTTCTGCATCATTTACTTATTTCTATAACCCTAGTAACTAGTTTATTATAAATAGAATTTTTTACTATTGTATTTTGAGAGATCTTTTGATCATCTCTGGACGTTTAGTTCTTAGATCATGGAGGCTGGCCACTAGGCCATGCCTGGACCTCTATCACTTATGTATTTTCAACGGTAGAGTTTTTACACACCATAAATTAAGGTGTGGAGCTCTGCTGTTCCTCATGAATTAATACAAAGTACTATTGTTTTTCTATTCAATTCAAGCTTATTCCGATTCTAAGATATTCATTCGCACCTCAATATGAATGTGATGATCGTGACACTCATCATCATTTCCAACCTATGAACGCGTGCCTGATAGCCACTTCCGTTCTACCTTAGATTGAATGAGTATCTCTGGGATTCCTTAATCAGAGTCTTCATGGTATAAGTTAGAATCCATGGACGGCCATTCTTGAGATCCGAAAAGTCTAAACCTTGTCTGTGATATTCTGAGTAGGATCTGGGAAGGGATGGTTGCGACGAGCTTCAAACTCGCAAGTGCTGGGCGTAGTGACAGACGCAAAAGGATCAATTGATCCTATTCCAGCATGATTGAGAACCGACAAATGATTAGCCATGCAGTGACAATGCATTGGACCATTTTCACTTAAAGGACAGGATGTAGTCATTGACAACGGTGATGCCTAACATACAGCTTGCCATAGAAAGGAGTATGAAGGATTGGATGAAAGCAGTAAGAAAGTGGAGATTCAGAAGGAACTAAGCACCTCTATACGCTTATCTGAAATTCTCACCAATGAATTACATAAGTATCTCTATCTTTATTTTACGTTTTATTTATCTTTTAATTATTAAAACTCTATAACCATTTGAATCTGCCTGACTGAGATTTACAAGGTGACCATAGCTTGCTTCAAGCCGACAATCTCCGTGGGATCGACCCTTACTCACGTAAGGTTTATTACTTGGACGACCCAGTGCACTTGCTGGTTAGTTGTGCGAAGTTGTGACAAAGTGTGATTCACGTTGAGAGCACCAAGCCTTTGGCGCCATTATTGATGATCACAATTTCGTGCAACAATAACCGTCCAAGAAGCAATAATATTCGTGTCCCGCAAGTCTTTCAGCATCTGGTCCATGAAAGGTAGGGGGAAGTGATCCTTCCTAGTAGCTTCATTAAGCTTCCTATAATCAATGCACATACGCCAACCAGTCAGTGTTGTTATTGGTATCAATTTATTCTTCTCATTTGGTGCAACAGTGATCCCTCTTCTCTTGGGGACTACTTGCACAGGGCTTACCCAGGGGCTGTATGAGATGGGGTAAATCACCCCTGCTTGCCACAACTTTAGCACCTCCTTTTGTACTACTTCATTCATTGTCAGGTTTAGCCTTCTCTGTTGCTGTCTTGAGGGCTTTGCACCTTCTTCAAGTAAGATTTTGTGCATGCACATTGAAGGGCTGATTCCCTTTAAGTCTGCAAATGTCTATCCTATAGCATCCTTGTGTTGTTTCAGCACTTGGATTAGCTCCTCTTCTTGTTGTTCATTCAAACTTGAATTGATGATCACTGGGTATGTATTGTTGTCACCCAAGTAAGAATATTTCAAGCTTGGAGGTAGAGCTTTTAGTTCCAATTTCGGTGCCTCCACTTCCATGTTACTTGTCTTATCTAGCATGATTGGTCCTTCCATAGTCTCTAGTGGCAGTTCACCACATGGAATTTGTTGATCTTGCTCTGTGATTACTTCACATTGTTCTTCCTCTAGGACTCCTTGAACGAGATCTTCAATTGTGTCCACCATCATGCATTCTCCAATGGATTCTTTGGGGTAACTCATGGCCTTGAAGATATTGAAGACCATCTTCTCCACATGCAATCTCAAGACTAGCTCTCCTTTTTGAACATCAATAATAGCTCCAGTAGTAGCTAGGAATGGCCTTCCTAGGATGATTGATGTGTTGGCTTCTTCCTCCATGTCAAGCACAACAAAGTCAGCTGGGAAGATGAACTCTCCCACTTTCACCAACAAATCTTCCGCTACCCCATGAGGAAACTTGAATGTTTTGTCGGCCAATTGGAGTGCTATTCTAGTTGGTTTGGCCTCCTCAATCCTCATCCTCTTCATCATTTCCAAGGACATGAGGTTGATGCTGGAGCCTAGATTGCACAATGCTTTCTCAATGTTGATATCACCTATGATGTAGGGAATTTGAAAACTCCCAAGGTTTTTTATCTTTTAAGGCAGCTTCTTTTGTATGATGACACTGCACTCCTCAGTTATCACTATGGTTTCCTTTTTACCCTAGTTCCTCTTTCTTGTCATGAGCTCCTTTAAAAATTTGGCATAGAGTGGCATTTGCTCTAACACCTCTGCAAAAGGTATATTGATCTGGAGCTTCTTGAAGATTTATAGGAATCTAGAGAACTGGCAGTCTTTCCCATCCTTCCTCAGCCTTTGTGGATAGGTGCTTGTGGCACATAAGGTTTTAGGACTTGCTTTGGTGAGGATGGTGTAGGGGTCTCTTCTTCTTGCTTGGTTTCAAGTTCCTTTGTAGCTTTTTCTTCTTGGTTGTTTTGGCTTGGAGGTGCTTCTTCTATAACTCTTCCACTTCTTAGTGTGATAGCCTTACATTTCCCTCTTGGGTTGGCTATGGCATTACTGGGAAATGTATGTGTAGAAATCGGTATTTGTTTAGACAAGCTCCCTACTTGTGCTTCTAATTTTGAAATTGCTGCCCCTTGATTTCTTATGTTGGATCTGAACTCCTCTTGGTTTGCATCTATCTTTTGTTCAGCTTGTATTTGTCTCTCCAGGATAGTGGAAATAGTCCCTGTTAGTTGGGATGACAATTGTGCTATGGCAGCCTCCAATTTTGAAAAATTGCTGCTAGTTTCACATGGTTGCATGGTTGAGGATGATGTATCTTGGTGGTGGCTGTTGTGTGGTTGTTGGTTGTGTGAGTTGTGTGAGTTGTGGTATGGTGCATTGTGTGAGTTATGGTAGGGTTTGTTGTTGCTTGATTGATGGTTGGGGTTGGGGTTGGGGTTGTTGTATTAGCTACATTGGTATGGTTTGTGGTCTTGATTATGGCTTTGTTGGTTTCCACACCCAAAATTTGGGTGGTTCTTACAACCTGGGTTATATGTCTTGGAGTTTGGATCATATGGTGGTCTAGATGGATTGTTCACATAGTTAGCTTGCTCCCATTCACATTCAACTTCTGGTGCATCTCCTTCTTGTGGAGGGGCTTGGGCTTGAATAGCTGAGACTGGATTCTTCTCCACCTTCTTGGTTAAGGCTGCTAGCTGTGCAATGATCACCTTATTTTGGGCTAACAAGGCATCCATAGAATTGAGCTCCATCACTCCTTTCTTTTGAGTTCTATCTGAAGCATAGAAGTACTCATTCTCAACCACAGTCTCTATGACATCTATGGCTTCTTCAATGGTCTTCTTCTTGTTGAGTGAGCCCCCTGAAGAATGATCTACTGCCTGCTTTGACTCATATAGCAGTCCCTCATAGAGGATGTGCAATTGCACCCACTCATTGAACATATCCGGTGGGCATTTTCTTGTCAAATCTTTGAACCTCTCCCAGGCCTCATAAAGCATTTCACCACCTTGCTGTCTGAAAGTTTGCACCTTAGCTCTCAATCTATTTACTCTCTGTGGAGGGTAGAATCTTGCTAGAAACTTGTTCACAACATCATCCCAAGTGGTCAGGCTTTCCTTGGGGAATGCTTCCAACCACTTTGCTGCCTTATCCCTGAGTGAAAAAGGGAACAGAAGTAGCTTGTAGGTGTCAGGGTGTACATCATTGGACTTTACAGTGTCACAAATCCTCAAGAATGTAGTGAGGTGTTAGTTTGGGTCTTCTTGGGCACCCCTGACAGAGAGAGTTTTGCTTAGTTCAGAATTAAGAATTAATACGTTAGTAGTATAGTCCAAACCAATCATGAACTCTTAAGATCAAATAATAAATTCAATACAAAACATAAACCGAGAGTATTTAAACCTCGGGTCGTTCTCCCTAGGACTGCGAACGAAGTGTTTTCTCTTTCAGTTGTGAGGAAAAGAGGGTTTTAAATTAAAAAACTAAAGCTTAAAAGAACTAAGAAATGAAACAACTAAGGAACGAGCGAAATTGTTAATTTATGCAAGTAAAAAAAAGAAATGAGATCAAAACAAGTGAAAATGCAATAAAGGGCCTTGACTAGGGAATGAGGATCTAAGGAATCCTATCATTGCCATAACCACAACTATGGTAATTATGATGAGTTAATCTCGCCTAGTCAACTTACTAACTAGATGGTAAAAGGCTAGCGTCAACGGAAACAAGAGTCGACTAACTAACCAAGAATTATCACTAAATGTCAGACATTATGACTCTAGTATCCTAAGAACTTAAACCACAAGCCAAGATGGGAAAATCTACTCAAAAACTAAGGTTGGCATTTTCACAAACACCTTGTGTGCATAAAAGTAAATCATGGAAAATTTGCAAGTAAAATGTAAAACTATAACCAACTATCAACAAAATCAAACATAAACAAGCAATCAAACATAAGGGGAGCATGAAATGTAAAATTCATCAATCAAAACTTCAAGAAACACAAAATTGTAATATGAACAAAGTAACTTGAACCAAAAGAAAATGAAAGTAAAAGTGCTTTAATTAAAGAAGAAGTTGAGAGTACTTAAAATTGAGGAAGTAAAATCCAAAATCAAAGCATGCTATAAAATGCTAAAAATAGAAATTAATAAACCCTAGGAGAGCTATCTACTCTACACTAGTCATATTCCTAATTACTATGAAAACTATGTAAAAAATGCTCCAATGCTTCCCCCCTTTGATAAGTGTTGAAGTCTCCTTTATATAGCACTCCAAAATAGCAATTCAACCTTCCAAAGATGAGCCAAGGGCCTCCAAATTCGCGCAGCACATGCTTCATTAATGAATTCACGTGCAGGGACCTGTGCGGACGCACAAACACGTGCGTCCGCACACACGGCTGAAAATGGACCTGTGCGTACGCACAGGTCCGTGCGTACGCACACATGGAAATTCTTGTCTGTGCGCGCGCACGCAGGGCTATGCGCACACACACTTCGCTGTGTGTGTTTTTTCTTGTTTTCTTCATGTCTTCTCCCTTGTACATGCTTTCTTCCATTTTTGCCCATCCATTCTTGCCTCCAAGGCCTGAAATCACTCACAACCCACATCACGGCATCGAATGACATAATAGTGAAATTAAATTGCTCTATTAAAGTACAAAATTGCATGTCTTCACATTTAGGTTCACATTAGGGATCAAACACAAAAGTATGCTATTTTGGTGCTTAAGTGTGAGTTCATGTGCTAGAATCCATCTAAATTGAGTCAAAATATACCATTAAATATGGACTCATCAATTCCCCCACACTTAAACAATAGCATGTCCTCATGCTAAACCAACAATGAAAACAATTAAGAGGGGTAATCACTTATTAAATGCAACTATCTATATGCATGCAAGAATGTAAATACGATCTATACCTATGTATCTATCTATAGTATCTATATGAAATTGGTGAAAACAAACAATCGAATTCCCAAGCAAGTATGGACAAATAGGGCAAAGTAAGGGAATACCCCACTGCAACCAAAATCTAAAGAATTAATTCAACTTATCAAATTGAAGTAACTTGCAAGAATGCATGATAAGAAGGGTGGAAACATAGAATTGAGTGATCGAACCCTCACTCGGTGTGTGTATAATCACTCGGTGTCTAGGGTCAATTCACTCAAATCTCTTCCTAATCATGCTTTCAAGGAATTGCTTTTCATCTAACAATAGACAAGTAATTGATGCATGAATGCAATTGTCATGAGGTCTTTGTATGGTTGTAGTGGAGTTAGGGTCAAGGTGGGATAGATATGGTCAAGTGGACTAAATGGTTTGGATCCTTGATTAGTTTAAGTATCCATCTTAACATTTCTCAATCCAATGACAAGAATATGCAACCTAACCTTCCTATTCTCACTGTTTATACACATTCACGTATGCTTTTTCATTTACATCACATATGCATTCCTCATTCATTTTGCTTTCCTTCGGGATACTTTCATCCCCTTTTTAATGATTTTTTTTATGAAAGTAAGATGCATATGGTTTTAGTAGCTCATACATGAATGCACCCATTTTCCAAAATTTTCAATAAATACCCAAAAGTAATATTTTTAATCACTACTAAATGTTTCCCAAAATTCCCCCACACTTAAACAATAGTACACTCTTTCAACCTAAGTTAATCAAGGATGCAATCCAAGGTAAATCATGATTTTTCGTTTAAGGTTGTAATGTGGCAATATTACAAACAATGGGGTCAACAAGGCTCAAAGGGGTTAATGATGTGTGAGCATCTTTCCTATCTTTTCCTAGTGAATTTGCATTTAATTTGTTGAGTTTAATCAAGAATTAATTATATTTTAGCCACTATGGATGCTACTTTGAGTCTTGTGAAATTCTGTTTATTTTAGGTAGCATTCGGCTGTATTTGATAGAGTTTCTGGAGCAGAAGAATTAAAGGAGATGACAGCAAGGAGCGACGCGTGTGCGTGATTTCGAGCTTTCCATGGCGACGCGTGCGCGTACCTGACACGTACGCGTGAAAAGCGAAGTTGCATAGTGACGCGTGCGCGTGACTGACGCGTACGCGTGACATGCGCCACGTGCAGAAAAAGCAGAAAAATGCTGGGGGCAATTTCTGGGCTGTTTTGACCCAGTTTCTAGCCCAGAAAACATAGATTAGAAGCTGCAGAATAGATGAAACAAGTGGTCCCCATCCATCAATTGAAGACATGTTTATCACTTTAATTAATTCTGATTTAAACTTTAATTTTTATTTTAAGAAGAGGAAAAGATATTATTTTTGTTTTAGAAGATAGATTTTAAATTAATTAGGATTAGATATAAAAGGAGATTGGAACTATTCCACAGGGGATTCCATTCCAGACTACCAAAATACATTTTATCAGAATCCTTATTTTTCTCTCTGAACCATGAGCAACTAAACCTCCACTGTTAAGGTTAGGAGCTCTATCTATTATATGGGTTGATTTTATTGTTTTTCTATTTTAATTCATGACTTGATTTATATTTCAAGAATTGTTTTTGTTCTTTATTTTATGAATTTGGGTGGAACGGAAGTATGACCTTCTTTCTAATTGAGTTCTTGTATAACTTGAAAAATCTCTTTACTTGAACAATAGCTTGAAAACATATTCTTCTAAATTTTAATTATCTGGATTTAACAGGATAGGTGACATATAATCCTCTTATATTTGGGCAATTAGGATTTTTGTGGCATATAACTAGAATTGAACTTCACCCCCTAATTGGAATTAATTGACCAAGGAAGTGGCTGTTGATGAATTTTAGAGGAGACTAGAAAGGCCTAAGGAATTAGGGTCTAGTCATATATAGTTGCCATAAATTGAATCTTGCGTGATTAAAAGAAATTAATAAGAAAAGTCAATCCAGAAAATAGATAACTCTGAAGCCTTAACTACTTTCTCAATACTTTATTCCCAACTTATTTACTTGCCTTTCTTTAATATTCTTGCTATTGTTTAATGTCTTTGAAATCTAAAACACTATTTTCTATTTGCCTAACTAAATAAATCAATTAACCATTGTTGCTTAGTCCATCAATGCTCGTGGGATCGACCCTCACTTACCTGAGGTATTACTTGGTACGACCCGGTGCACTTGCCGGTTAGTTTGTGGTTAGAAATTCCGCACCAAGTTTTTGGCGCCGTTGCCGGGGATTGATTGTGATTAACAACTATCAGTTGTTTGATTGCTTAGATTAGGCGTTTTAATTTTAATTTTATTTAAATTTTGTTTTATTATTTTCAAAAAATAAATAAGTAATTAGCACTAATATTTTTCCTTAATTTCTGAAATTAAGTTTGATGTCCTCTATTTATTTTTATTTTAATTTTTCCCGTTTATTTTTCTTGTTAATTTTGAATTTTTCTGTCTTAATTCTACCTATAATTTTCAAAATTTATTTAATTATTTTATTAGTATTTTATTTTATTAGTTTACACAGGTTATCTCACTGGGAGTTCTCTACACTCTGATGTAGAAAATCCCATCTTTTCTTGTCTTCTGTTTGTTTGTGCACAGGAACAGAGACAAAGAACATCTCTTAGACTTTGATCCTGAACCTGAAAGAACTTTCAGGCAGCGTTTACAACAAGCAAGACTTTACAAGGCTGTAGAATCCACTATAGATCCTAATAATGCTGTTAATGCTAATGTGGCAAATCCGAATGGGGATGAGTAACAAAGGAGAGTGCTTGGCTCTTATTCTGCCCCTACTGTGGATCTTTATGGAAAAAGCATTGTGGTGCCTCCTATAGCTGCAAACAACTTTGAGTTGAAGCCACAATTGGTCACCCTGGTGTAACAAAACTGCCAATATCATGGACTTCCTAATGAAGATCCAAATCAATTTATATCTAATTTTCTGCAGATTTGTGATATTGTGAAGACAAATGGAGTAAATCCTGAGGTGTACAAACTCATGCTCTTCCTGTTTGCTCTGAGGGATAAAGTAAAGCTATGGCTGGATTTCCAACCAAAGGAGAGTTTGGATACTTTGGACAAGGTTGTTACTGAGTTTGTTACTAAATTTTTGCCACCAAAGAAGCTGACTAAGCTTAAGTTGGAGGTTTAGACTTTCAGGCAGAAGGAGGGTGAAACTCTTTATGAAGCTTCGGAGAGATACAAGCTACTGACTAGGCAATGCCCTACGGACATATTCTCCAAATGGACCCAATTAGATATCTTTTATGAAGGCTTGGGTGAGATGTCCAAGATGAGCTTAGATACTTCTGCAGGTGGTTCATTGCACAAGAAGAAGACACCAGAGGAGACTATTGAGCTTATTGAATTGGTGGCTAGCAACCAATATTTATACTCATCTAACAGTAATCCTGTGAACTCTGAGACCTCTCAGAAGAGAGGCGTGTTGGAAGTGGAAGCTGTTAATGCCCTTCTTGCTCAAAACAAGCTTATGTCTTAGCAATTAAATCTACTTACTCAGCAGATGAGTGGCATGCAAGTTTTAGCTATCAACACCCAAAATCCACCTCAAGAGGCCTCCTATGACATGACAGGTAATTTTGTGCAAAATGATAATTATGATTATGCTCAATCTTCTTCTGAACAGGTAAATTACATGGGAAATAGTCCTAGAAACACCAATAATGATCCGTCCTCTAAGACATACAATCAGGGGTGGAAAAATCACCCAAATTTTGGGTGGAGGGACCAACCTAAGAGACCTCAGAACTTCAACAATAATTCTCAGGGCGGCTTCCAACAGAACAATTACAATAACTGCCAATTTCAGTCTCAGCAGCAATAACCACCTCCACAGGAAAATTCTAAATCCCAAGAAGATTCTAATTGGGAAATGATGAGAAGTTTTGTGTAGGAAACCAGAGCATCAATCAAGAATTTGGAGATTCAGATGGGTCAAATAGCCACAAGAGTTAATGAAATTGATCAGAGGACCACTAATAGCCTTCCTGGTAACACAATTCCAAATCCAAGAGAGGAATGCAAGGCTATCACCTTGATAAGTGGACAAGTGGAAAGTATTAAAGCACAAGTTATTGAGGAGCCAGTTGAAAAAAAAGATTGCAAGTTTATTCAATTGAGAAGTGGTAAAGTAGCTGGCTCTGAGACCAAGGTCAATGGAGAGTTAGTGGAAAAAGAAGCTCCAGAGGAGAAGAAGGAAAAAGTAGAGCATGTCCCTCCAAAGCGTGTGGACAACCCATTTCCAGACTCTTATGACACTTATCCTACATTGCCAAAGGCTCCTGAATACAAGCCTAAAATGCCATATCCTTAGAGACTTCAAAAGGAGACCAAGGACAAGCAGTTTTCAAAGTTCTTGGAAGTCTTCAAAAAGTTACAAATTAATATTCCTTTTGATGAGGTTTTGGAGCAAATGCCTATTTATGTCAAGTTCATGAAGGAGCTATTGTCAAAGAAGAAGCCTTTAAAGGGAAATGAGACAATAGTCTTGACTAAAGAATGCAGTGCCATCATTCAGAATAACTTACTAAGGAAGATGCCAGATCCAAGGAGCTTTCAAATTCCATGCACCATTGGAAGAATAACCTTTGAGAAAGCGTTGTGTGATCTGGGGGCAAGCATAAATCTAATGCCCTTATCTGTGATGAAGAAGCTGCAAATCTAAGAGGCACAACCCACAAAGATAGCATTACAGATGGCAGACAAATCTATGAAGGCTGCATACAGATTGGTGGAGAATATCTTGGTCAAAGTGGGTAAGTTCTTCCTCCTAGCAGATTTTGTAATTCTTGACACAGGGGAGGATGAGAATGCCTCTATAATTCTAGGAAGACCATTCCTAGCCATTAGAAGAGCTATAATTGATGTAGAAGAAGGTGAATTAGTGCTTAGAGTGCATAATGAGCAACTGGTCTTTCATGTCTTCAAAGATATACATTTAGCAGGTGAAAAAGAGAGGTGCATGCAGACTGAGCTTATTGATCCAAACCTTCAACAACCCCCTGATGACGGACAGCAAAATCTACAGCTCAAACCTCCTTTGGTGACAATCAATAAAATTCCTCCTGACATCAAACCTAAGTTTGGTGTTGGAAATGCATCATCCACCAAGGAGGAGGTTCCCAAAAAGAAGAAAATACCCAGGGGATGGAGAAACAAACAGATCCCCACTGAAGGTTTCTCCCCAGGAATGAAAGTGGTGTTGACTAGTAAACCAGTGTGGATTTATACAGTAAACAGAATCCTCTCTCTGGAGCATATTGAGCTAATTTATGGAGACACAGGAAAGAAGTTCAAAGTAAGGGGTGAAGAGCTGAGCCCCTATGATCCTCCTCCTTAGAGGAGCTGACCGTCAAGCTAATGACGGTAAAGAAGCGCTTGTTGGGAGGCAACCCGATAATTTCGTATCCTTAGTTATTTTTCGTAGTAATGATTTTCTTATTTATTTGATTTTTATTGAGTTTTTACTATTTTTCTTCGTTTTACATGTGTTTTGATCATGCAGCTATTTTAGAATAGGAACCGAACACTTCGGAAAAAAAAGTGCACACGACGCGCAAGCGTCGCTGACGCGTCCGCGTCATATGTATGTGCGTGAAAAAAATTATGAACAGAGAGTTGAGCAGGAGTGGTGCTGGAACTATGCCTTTCGCACAAACAATCCCATGCGCACGCGTAACTCACACGTACTCGTTGTTTGCACTTTTAACCATCCACGCGTGCGCGTCACTAACGCATACGCGTGACCTTAAAAATCGGCGTAAATGAGTGTTTGGGCAGAGAGTTGTGCTGGCTTGGGGCTGGAAATGCGCTAGAAGCACAAAACTTAATCACGCGTACTGACGCGTGCGCGCCCTTTGCACAAACGGCCACCACGCGTGCGCGTGCATGACGCGTATGCGTCGTATGAGAATTTTAGTTCCCCAGCCACGTGAACAGAGAGTTACGCATGCACACGGCTGCCTTCGCGCGATTCGCACAAATCATGGGCACGCGTACGCGTGCCTGACGCTCACGCGTCATTATGAAATTTTCGCGCTCCACGCGTACGCATGTTGTACGCGTACGCGTCGCCTACGCCGCTCAGTTTTAATTTTAATTCTTTCTCTCTCCCAAATCCTAATTCTCTCTTGTTCTTTTATCCTTTTATTCTTCTTTCCTCATACTCTTTGTTTTTGTTTTCAGTTCTTCTTTGCTTGAGGACAAGCAAACCTTTAAGTTTGGGGTTTACGCTTCGCTTATAGCTTTGCTGTCTAATTTTATGGTACCAAAGGGAGGCGAATCATCTTCACAGAGGAGCACAACCTGAAGAATAAAATGACCACTAGGATAACTAAGGTGGTTGAGTTCCTTTCATTCTATATTCCTTCCCACTTTTACTATGTTATGTTCTGGTTTTCTGGTATTTTTGCTTTGTTTATTGCATGATCCTTTATTAGTTAGATTCCTAGATTCTATTTTAGTTTTCTGTTAGTTGCTTTAATTCTGAAAGATGTCTCATGTATTTCCCACTAAGCTTGAAATGAAAAAGAAAGAGAAAAAGGGGATGTAATTCATGAGAAATTGAGTTTATATTGAAGAGTAGTTTTATTCACTTAAATGTGGTGGTATTTTCTGTAACTCTGAATGCATGACATGAACAGTGCATATTTAAATCTAAATCAAAGAATGTTAATGTATAAGGAACAGGAATTTAGAGAACTATTATGACTTCTTTGAATTTAATGAAAGTTTAATCCTTGAAGCAAAAGAAACAGCAAAGAAAAATAAAAGCAAGGTCCAAGGCTTTGAGCATTAATGACTAGGGAGGTCAGACAAGATTAAAAGCTCAAAGAGTTATTTCCCTAGTCACATGCTTGTGGTGTTCTTGTGTCAAGTAATCCTTGAGACAAAACATTTAGAGTCGAGATCAATTGCATTTAACAGAGTACGCCAAAGGCTTTGAGCACCACTGTCTGGGAGTAACTGAAAAAAAAAATATCTTAGAACTTAAAGAGAGTTCCCCAGTTAAGTGCTTGTGGTGTTTCTGTGTCAAGTAAACCTTGAGATGAAACATTTAAAGTCACGGCTAGGCTCAAGGTGCAAAGCACCATGGAAAAGAAAATCAAAAGAGAAATTGCTGTGTTCAAAGGTTAAATTGAGTTACAAAAGATCAGAGAATTCGTAATATTTTCCGGATTCTAATTTCGAATGATAGTGACATCCTTCTGATTCAAAGGAGAGTGAGATGCCAAACCTATTCAGGATTACAGTTGTAAACCCCACTATAAGAAGAGACATGAGCTTAATTAAACTCTTATTCTCATGCAAATTCACAATCCTAAGTCTATATTATTTTGGTTGCTTAAGGACAAGCAACAATTCAAGTTTGGTGTTGTGATGCGTGAGCACCTTTCCTATCTTTTCCTAGTGAATTTGCATTTAATTTATTGAGTTTAATCAAGAATTAATTATATTTTAGCCACTATGGATGCTACTTTGAGTCTTGTGCAATTCTGTTTATTTTAGGTAGCATTCGGCTGGATTTGATGGAGTTTCTGCAGCACATGAATTAAAGGAGATGACAGGTACGCGCACGCGTGAAAAGCTAAGTTGCACAGCGACACGTGCGCGTGACTGACGCGTACGCGTGACATGCACCACGTGTAGAAAATGCAGAAAAATGATGGGGGCGATTTCTGGGCTGTTTTGACCCAGTTTCCAGCCCAGAAAATACAGATTAGAAGCTACAGAATGGACGAAACAAGTGGTCCCCATCCATCAATTGAAGAAATGCTGATCACTTTAATTAATTCTGATTTAACCTTTAATTTTTATTTTAAGAAGATGAAAAGATATTATTTTAGTTTTAGAAGATAGATTTTAAATTAATTAGGATTATATATAAAAGGGGATTGGAACTATTCCACAGGGGATTCCATTCCAGACTACCAAAATACATTTTATCAGAATCCTTATTTTTCTCTCTAAACCATGAGCAACTAAACCTCCACTGTTAAGGTTAGGAGCTTTGTCTATTGTATGGATTGATTTTATTGTTTTTCTATTTTAATTCATGACTTGCTTTATATTTCAAGAATTGTTTTTGTTCTTTATTTTATGAATTTGGGTGGAACGGAAGTATGACCCTCTTTCTAATTGAGTTCTTGTATAACTTGGAAAAGCTCTTTACTTGAACAACAACTTGAAAACATATTCTCCTAAATTTTAATTATCTGGATTTAACGGGATACGTGACATATAATCCTCTTATATTTGGATAATTAGGATTTTTGTGGCATATAACTAGAATTGAACTTCACCCCCTAATTGGAATTAATTGACCAAGGAATTGGCTGTTGATGAATTTTAGAGGAGACTAGAAAGGTCTAAGGAATTAGGGTCTAGTCATATATAGTTGCCATAAATTGAATCTTGCATGATTAAAAGAAATTAATAAGAAAAGTCAATCCAGAAAATAGATAACTCTGAAGCCTTAACTGCTTTCTCAATACTTTATTCCCAACTTATTTTCTTGCCTTTCTTTAATATTCTTGCTATTGTTTAATGTCTTTGAACTTTTAAAAACTATTTTCTTTTTGCCTAACTAAATAAATCAATTAACCATTGTTGCTTAGCCCATCAATCCTCGTGGGATCGACCCTCACTCACCTGAGGTATTACTTGGTATGACCCGGTGCACTTGCCGGTTAGTTTGTGGTTAGAAATTCCGCACCAGTTAACAATGGTAGTTACAAAGGGTAGGCTATATGGGTAAAGTGAGATTTTAAACAAAGATGGCCTCAATCATGCTCAATGCAATTCAAAACATCAATCATTGGAAATAAAGAATCAAGCAAAACCAAGATTACAATTATAGAAGAGATATATCACACAATGAACAAAATTAGTGGTTAAAAGGTGTAACCACTCGATATAAGCCCAAAAACTCACAAGGTATTTGTTCTTTACTCTTCTATATTCCATAAAAATCATTCAAGCAAGTTTGAAACAATTCTCTCAATCAATTCAATAGAATACCCTTGAAATAAAATTCTTGGAAATCTTTGTTGTTTTTCACCAAAATTATTCTCTATATGTATGTATGTTGTGATGGATGCAAAATTTTTCAAAATTTCCTAGCTCTTTTCCTAATTTTCAACATTGCAAAAAAATTAACATGAACAATTAGGATCAAGATAACTAGGTATATGCTATTCACATCATCCAATCACAACTTCTATCTATAAGATATATACCATGAAAAAGATGCAAAATGCAATAGTTATAAACTATGAAGAAAATGCAATGCAACAATAAAAAACACTCTAAATATCTACAAGAAACATAATATAAGAAGAAATCAAAAATTAAAATGCAAGGTGTTTGGAAGAGAAAATTTACTCCCCAAGAGTGACGAATTCTCCCCCACACTTAAGCGTTGCACGGTCCTCCGTGCATGAACACGATCCGGGGGGAATGTCTCTAAGGTGCTTGGTGCGCAGAAATCGTGACGGTTCCATTCCTCGGTAACGGTGCTAAAAACTCAATACGCACGTTCATAATCTTAGTTCTTTGTCACAACTTCGCACAACTAACCAGCAAGTGCACTGGGTCGTCCAAGTAATAAACCTTACGTGAGTAAGGGTCGATCCCACGGAGATTGTCGGCTTGAAGCAAGCTATGTTCATCTTGCAAATCTCAGTCAGGCAGATTCATATGGTTATGGAGATTTAATAATTAAAATATAAATAAAACATAAATTTAAAGATAGAGATACTTATGTAATTCATTGGTGAGAATTTCAGATAAGCGTATGAAGATGCTTTCGTTCCTCCTAAATCTCTGCTTTCCTGTTGGCTTCATCTAATCATTCATATTCCTTTCTATGGAAAGCTATATGTTAGGCATCACCGTTGTCAATGGCTACATCCTGTCCTCTCAGTGAAAATGGTCCAATGCGCTGTCACTGCATGGCTAATCATCTGTTGGTTCTCGATCAAACTGGAATAGGATCCATTGATCCTTTTGCGTCTGTCACTACGCCCAGCACTCGCGAGTTTGAAGCTCATCGCAGCCATCCCTTCCTAGATCCTACTTGGAATACCACAGACAAGGTTTAGACTTTTTGGATCTTAAGAATGGTCGTCCATGGATTCTAACTTATACCACAAAGATTCTGATTAAGGAATCCCAGAGATACTCATTCAATCTAAGGTAGAACGGAAGTGGTTGTCAGGCACACGTTCATAGGTTGGAAATGATGATGACTATCATGATCATCACATTCATATTGAGGTGCGAATGAATATCTTAGAATCGGAATAAGCTTGAGTTGAATAGAAAAACAATAGTACTTTGTATTAATTCATGAGGAACAGCAGAGCTCCACACCTTAATCTATGGTGTGTAGAAACTCTACCGTTGAAAATACATAAGTGATGAAGGTCCAGGCATGGCCGAGAGGCCAGCCCCCTTAACATGATCAAAGGATCAAAAGATAATCCAAAGATGATCCAAAGACGTAAATACAATAGTAAAAAGTCCTATTTATACTAAACTAGTTACTAGGGTTTACAGAAATGGATAATTGATGCAGAAATCTACTTCTGGGGCCCACTTGGTGTGTGCTTGGGCTGAGCATTGAGCTTTACACATGTAGAGGCTTCTCTTGGAGTTGAACGCCAGTTTGTATCCTATTTCTGGCGTTGAACACCAGTTTGCGTTGTCTAAACTCGGGCAAAGTATGAACTATTATATATTGTTGGAAAGCCCTGGATGTCTAATTTCCAATGCAATTGAGAGCGTGCCATTTGGAGTTCTGTAGCTCCAGAAAATCCACTTTGAGTGTGGTGCACGAAATTGTGATGTCCAGGCTCAAACTATTCCTGGCACGTGAGCAACTTGGTACGCGTAATCGTGATTACACATTCATAATTTGTCACAACTTCGATACAACTAACCAGCAAGTGCACTGGGTCGTCCAAGTAATTCCTTACGTGAGTAAGGGTCGAATCCCACGGAGATTGTCGGTATGAAGCAAGCTATGGTCACCTTGCAAATCTCAGTCAGGCAGATATAAATTGATAATGATGTTTTCGAATAATAAATAATAGAATAGGGATAGAGGTACTTATGTAAATCATTGGTAGGAATTTCAGATAAGCGAATGGAGATGCTTTTCGTTCCTCTGAACCTCTGCTTTCCTGCTATCTTCATCCAATCAGTCTTACTCCTTTCCATGGCTAGCTTTATGTGATACATCACCACTGTCAATGGCTACTTTCGGTCATCTCTCGGGAAAATGATCCAATGCCCTGTCACGGCACGGCTAATCGTCTGGAGGCATCACCCTTGCCAATGGCTTCATCTTATCCTCTCAGTGAATAATATGCTCACGCACCCTGTCACGGCACGGCTATTCATCTGTCGGTTCTCGATCATGCTGGAATAGGATTTACTATCCTTTTGTGTCTGTCACTAACGCCCTGCAATCGCGAGTTAGGAGCTCGTCACAGTCATTCAATCATTGAATCCTACTCGGAATACCACAGACAAGGTTTAGACCTTCTGGATTCTCTTGAATGCCGCCATCATTCTAGCTTACGCCACGAAGATTCTGGTTAGGAGATCTAAGAGATACTCATTCTAGCTTATTTCATGTAGAACAGAAGTGTTTGTCAGGCACGCGTTCATAAAGGAGAAGGATGATGAGCGTCACACATAATCATCACCTTCATCACGTTCTTGGGTGCGAATGGATATCTTAGAAGCGAAATAAGATGAATTGAATAGAAAACAGTAGTACTTTGCATTAATCTTTGAGGAACAGCAGAGCTCCACACCTTAATCTATGGAGTGTAGAAACTCTACCGTTGAAAATACATAAGTGAAGGTCCAGGCATGGCTGAGATTGGAAAGCCCTAGATGTCTACTTTCCAAAGCAATTGGAAGCGCGCCATTTCAAGTTCTGTAGCTCCAGAAAATCAACTTTGAGTGCAGGGAGGTCAGAATCCAACAGCATCAGCAGTCCTTTTTCAACCTCTGAATCTGATTTCTGCTCAAGTCCCTCAATTTCAGCCAGAAAATACCTGAAATCACAGAAAAACACACAAACTCATAGTAAAGTCTAGAAATGTGAATTTAACATAAAAACTAATAAAAACATCCCTAAAAGTAACTAGATCCTACTAAAAGCATACTAAAAACAATGCCAAAAAGCGTATAAATTATCCGCTCATCACAACACCAAACTTAAATTGTTGCTTGTCCCCAAGCAACTAAAAATCAAATAGGATAAAAAGAAGAGAATATACTATAAATTCCAAACCATCAATGAAACAGAGCTTCAATCATATGAGCGGGACTTATAGCTTTTTGCCTCTTGAACAGTTTTGGCATCTCACTTTATCCATTGAGGTTCAGAATGATTGGCATCTATAGGAACTTCAGATTTCGAATAGTGTTATTGATTCTCCTAGTTCAGTATGATGATTCTTGAACACAGCTTCTTTATGAGTCTTGGCCGTGGCCCTAAGCACTTTGTTTTCCAGTATTACCACTGGATACATAAATGCCACATACACATAATTGGGTGAACCTTTTCAGATTGTGACTCAGCTTTGCTAAAGTCCCCAATTAGAGGTGTCCAGGGTTCTTAAGCACACTCTTTTTTTTTTTTTTGCTTTGGACCTTGACTTTAACCGCTCAGTCTCAAGTTTTCACTTGACACCTACACGCCACAAGCACATGGTTAGGGACAGCTTGGTTTAGCCGCTTAGACTAGGATTTTATTCCTTTAGGCCCTCCTATCCACTGATGCTCAAAGCCTTGGGATCCTTTTTATTTGCCCTTGCCTTTTGGTTTTAAGGGTTATTGGCTTTTTCTGCTTGCTTTTTTTTTTCTTTCTATTTTTTTTCTATTTTTTTTGCCCCTTTTTTTTTCTTTTTTTTTTCTGCAAGCTTTGTTCTTTGCTGCTTTTTCTTGCTTCAAGAATCATTTTTATGATTTTTCAGATTATCAAATAACATGTCTCCTAGTCATCATTCTTTCAAGAGCCAACATATTTAACATTCTTAAACAACAACTTCAAAAGACATATGCACTGTTCAAGCATACATTCAGAAAACAAGAAGCATTGTCACCACATCAATATAATTAAGCTAAGTTCAAGGATAAATTCGAAACTCATGTACTTCTTGTTCTTTTGAATTAAAACATTTTTCATTTAAGAGAGGTGATGGATTCATAGGACATTCATAACTTTAAGACAAAGTTACTAACTACTAATGATCATGTAATGAAGACACAAACATAGATAAGCACATAACATAGAAAATGAAAAACAGAAGAAATAAGAACAAGGAATGAATCCACCTTAATGATCGTGGCGTGTCCTTCTTGAGGAACCAATGATGTCCTTGAGCTCTTCTATGTCTCTTCCTTGTCTTTGTTGCTCCTCCCTCATTGCTTTTAGATCTTCTCTGATTTCATGAAGGATGATGGAGTGCTCTTGATGTTCCACCCTTAGTTGCTTCCAATAATTGTGTGGAAGAAAATGTATCCCCTGAGGTATCTCAGGGATCTCTTGATTTGCAGTCAAATGTTCTACCACTGAGCTATAGACCCTTAATGGAAGCTTTTGTCTTCCCTTTCCTCTTTCTAGAGGTTTCTCTGGCCTTAGGTGCCATCAATGGTTATGGAAAAAAACAAAAAAGCTATGCTTTTACCACACCAAACTTAGAATGTTGCACGCCCTCGAGCAAAAAGAAGAAAGAATAGAAGAAGAAGAAGAAGATATGGAGGAGATGGATGGATGTGTGTATTCAGCCATATGGGTGGGGTTGGGTGGGAGAGAGATGTTGAATTTTGAAGGTAGTGGGTGTATGGATGTGAGTGGTAAATGGAAAACAGAAGGGATGATCATGAATGGAAAGAGAGATGATGAGGTAGGTGGGGATCTTGTGGGGTCCACAGATCCTGAGGTGTCAAGGCATTTACATCCCTGCACCAATTTAGGCATGTAAAATGCCCTTGCACACAACTCTGGGCGTTCAGCGCCAGGTTGGTGCCCATTTTGGGCGTTCAACGCCCATTTGCTGCCATTTCTGGCGTTGAACGCCAGAACCATGCTTGTTCTGGGCGTTCAGCGCCAGGATGTTGCCCATTCTGGGCGTTCAGCGCCAGAACCATGCTCTGTTCTGGCGTTTGAACGCCAGGCAGATGCTCCTCCAGGGTGTGATTTTTCTTCTGCTGTTTTTGATTCCGTTTTCAATTTTTATATTTATTTTGTGACTCCACATGATCATGAACCTAAGAAAACACGAAAAACAATAAAAATAAGAATTAGATAAACATTGGGTTGCCTCCCAACAAGCGCTTCTTTAATGTCAATAGCTTGACAGTGGGCTCTCATGGAGCCTCACAGATGTGCAGAGCTTTGTTGAGACTCTCCAACACCAAACTTAGAGTTTGGATATGGGAGTTCAACACCAAACTTAGAGTTTGGTTGTGGCCTCCCAACACCAAACATAGAGTTTGACTGTGGGGGCTCTGGTTGACTCTGCTTTGAGAGAAGCTTTTTCTGCTTCCTCTCCATGGTTGTAGAGGGAGATCCTTGAGTTTTAAACACAAGGGAGTCCTCATTCCATTGAAGGACTATTTCACCTCTGTCAACATCAATCACAGCTCTTGCTGTGGCCAGGAAAGGTCTTCCTAGGATGATGGATTCATCCTCTTCCTTTCCAGTATCCAGGACTATGAAATCAGTAGGGATGTAAAGGCCCTCAACCTTTACTAGCACATCCTCTACTTGTCCATAAGCCTGTTTTCTTGAGTTGTCTGCCATTTCAAATGAGATTCTAGCAGCTTGCACCCTATAGATTCCCAGTTTCTCTATTACAGAGAGGGGCATGAGGTTTATCCCTGAACCAAGGTCACACAGGGCCTTAAAGATCATGGTGCCTATGGTACAGGGTATTATGAACTTTCCAGGATCCTGTCTTTTCTGAGGCAATGTCAGTTGATCCAGATCACTTAGTTCATTGATGAACAAGGGAGGTTCAACTTCCCAAGTATCAATGCCAAATAATTTGGCATTCAGCTTCATGATTGCACCAAGAAACTTGGCAGTTTGCTCTTTAGTAACATCCTCATTCTCTTCAGAGGAGGAATACTCATCAGAGCTCATGAAGGGCATAAGGAGGTTCAATGGGATCTCTATGGTCTCTAGATGAGCCTCAGAGTCCTTTGGTTCCTCAGAGGGAAGCTCCTTATTGATCACTGGACGTCCCAGGAGGTCTTCCTCCTTGGGATTCACGTCCTCTCCTCTCCTCACAGGTTCGGCCATGGCGCTTATGTCAATGGCCTTGCACTCTCCTTTTGGATTCTCTTCTGTATTGCTTGGGAGAGTACTGGGAGGGATTTCAGTGATCCTTTTACTCAGCTGGCCCACTTGTGCTTCCAGATTTCTAATGGAAGACCTTGTTTCATTCATGAAACTCACAGTGGCCTTAGATAGATCAGAGACTAAATTTGCTAAATTAGAAGCATTTTGTTCAGAGTTCTCTGTCTGTTGCTGAGTGGATGATGGAAAAGGTTTAATATTGTTAGACCTGTTTCTTCCACCATTATTAAAGCCTTGTTGAGGCTTTTGATCCTTCCATGAGAAATTTGGATGATTTCTCCATGTTGAGTTATAGGTGTTTCCATAAGGTTCACCTAAGTAATTTACCTCTGCTATTGCAGGGTTCTCAGGATCATAGGCTTCTTCTTCAGAAGATGCCTCTTGAGTACTGTTGGATGCAGCTTGCATTCCATGCAGACTCTGAGAGATCATATTGACTTGCTGAGTCAATATTTTATTCTGAGCCAATATGGCATTCAGAGTATCAACTTCAAGAACTCCCTTCTTCATAGGCGTCCCATTGCTCACAAGATTCCTTTCAGAAGTGTACATGAGCTGGTTATTAGCAACCATGTCAATGAGTTCTTGAGCTTCTGCAGGCGTTTTCTTTAGGTGAATGGATCCACCTGCAGAAGTGTCCAGTGACATCTTTGATAGCTCAGATAAACCATCATAGAATATATCCAGGATGGTCCATTCTGAAAGCATGTCAGAAGGACACTTTTTGATCAACTGTTTGTATCTTTCCCAATCTTCATAGAGGGATTCACCTTCTTTCTGTCTGAAGGTTTAAACATCAGCTCTAAGCTTGCTCAGCTTTTGAGGAGGAAAGTACTTGGCTAAGAAAGCCGTGACCAGCTTATCCCAAGAGTTCAGGCTGTCTTTGGGTTGAGAATCCAACCATAATCTAGCTCTGTCTCTTACAGCAAAAGGGAAAAGCATGAGCCTGTAGACTTCAGGATCTACTCCATTAGTCTTAACAGTATCACATATCTGCAAGAATTCAGTTAAGAACTGAAAAGGATCTTCAGATGGAAGTCTATGAAACTTGCAGTTCTGCTGCATCAGAGAAACTAATTGAGGTTTCAGCTCAAAGTTGTTTGCTCCAATGGCCGGAATGGAGATGCTTCTTCCATGTAAATTGGAATTAGGTGCAGTAAAGTCACCAAGCATCTTCCTTACATTATTATTATTTTCGGCTGCCATCTCCTTTTCCTGTTCGAAAATTTCTGAAAGGTTATCTCTGGATTGTTGCATTTTAGCTTCTCTTAATTTTCTCTTCAGAGTCCTTTCAGGTTCTGGATCTGCTTCCACAAGAATGTTCTTATCCTTGCTCCTGCTCATATGACAAAGAAGAGGGCACAGAAAAATAATAATAATAATAGAGATCCTTTATACCACAGTATAGGGATCCCTGTGTGAGTAGAAGAAGAGGGGGAGACAAAGAATGTAATGTAATGGAAGAAACACAACTGTGAGGAGGGTTGAGATGTGAGATGAGATGTTAGTAGATGAATAAATAAATAGAATAAGATGGGAGAGGGAGAATTTTCGAAAATAATTTTTGAAAAAGAGTTAGTGATTTTCGAAAATAGTTTTTGAAAAATGTTAGTAATTTTCGAAAATTAAGATTTAAAAATTAAAATAATTAATAAATTAAAAAGAAATTTTGAAAAAAAGGGGGAAGATATTTTCGAAAATGAGAGAGAGAGAGTTAGTTAGGTAGTTTTGAAAAAGTTAAGAAACAAACAAAAAGTTAGTTAGTTAGTTGAAACAAATTTTGAAAACCAATTTTGAAAAGATAAGAAGTTAGGAAGTTAGAGAAGATATTTTGAAATCAAATTTTTTTTGAAAAAGATAAGAAGATATTTTTGAAAAGATTTGATAGAAATTAGTTTTTGAAAAAGATTTGAGTTTTAAAATCACAATTAATGACTTGATTCACAAGAAATCACAAGATATGATTCTAGAACTTAAAGTTTGAATCTTTCTTAACAAGTAAGTAACAAACTTGAAATTTTTGAATCAAAACATTAATTGATTATGTTATTTTCGAAAATTTTATATAAAAATAAGAAAAAGATTTTTGAAAAATATTTTTGGAATTTTCGAAAATAACTAAGAATTTTGAAAAAGATTTGATTTTTGAAAAAGATTTTTAAAAAAAAAAGATAAGATTTTCAAATTGAAAATTTGATTTGACTTATGAGAAACAATTTGATTTTAAAAATTTTTGAAAAAGTCAATCCAAATTTTCGAATTTGATGAGAGAAAAAAAAGGAAAGATATTTTTTGATTTTTGAAATTTTTATGAAAAACATGAAAAATATGCAATGCATGAAATTTTTAGATCAAAACAATGAATGCATGCAATAATGCTATGAATGTCAAGATGAACACCAAGAACACTTTGAATGTCAAGATGAACATCATAGACACAATTTTGAAAAATTTTTAATGCAAAGAAAACATGCAAGACACTAAACTTAGAATTCTTTAATGCTTACGCACTAAGAATTCAAGAATGCATATGATAAACATGAAAAGACACAAAACAAAAAATCATCAAGATCAAACAAGAAGACTTACCAAGAACAACTTGAAGATCATGAAGAACACTATGAATGCATGATATTTTCGAAAAAATGCAAGATGCATATGCAATTGACACCAAACTTATAACATGACTCAAGACTCAAACAAGAAACACAAAAATATTTTTGATTTTTTTGATTTTCTAAATGTTTTTTGGATTTTTTTTTTCGAAAATTAATTTGAAAAAGGGAAATAAGGATTCCAAAATTTTTAATATGAATTCCAGGAATCTTGCCATGTTAGTCTAAAGCTTCAGTCCAGGAATTAGACATGGCTCACTAGCCAGCCAAGCTTTCAATGAAAACTCCAGTCCAAAACACTAGACATGGCCAATGGCCAGCCAAGCTTCAGCATTTAACACCAGAGTATATTGCTCTTGATAACAAATTGCTGCTCATCATTTATCAAGTATGTAACTTACCTCTGATGGTTCGGAAGCCTCAGTCCAAAAGAATTTAGACATGGCTTTACAGCCAGCCAGGCTTCACATGCTTCATGAAACACTGGAATTCATTCTTAAAAATTCTGAATAAAAAATTTTTTTTTGAAAAGAAAACAAAAAGAAAATTACCTAATCTGAGCAACAAGATGAACCGTCAGTTGTCCAAACTCGAACAATCCCCGGCAACGGCGCCAAAAACTTGGTGCACGAAATTGTGATGTCCAGGCTCAAACTATTCCTGGCACGTGAGCAACTTGGTACGCGTAATCGTGATTACACATTCATAATTTGTCACAACTTCGATACAACTAACCAGCAAGTGCACTGGGTCGTCCAAGTAATACCTTACGTGAGTAAGGGTCGAATCCCACGGAGATTGTCGGTATGAAGCAAGCTATGGTCACCTTGCAAATCTCAGTCAGGCAGATATAAATTGATAATGATGTTTTCGAATAATAAATAATAGAATAGGGATAGAGGTACTTATGTAAATCATTGGTAGGAATTTCAGATAAGCGAATGGAGATGCTTTTCGTTCCTCTGAACCTCTGCTTTCCTGCTATCTTCATCCAATCAGTCTTACTCCTTTTCATGGCTGGCTTTATGTGATACATCACCACTGTCAATGGCTACTTTCGGTCATCTCTCGGGAAAATGATCCAATGCCCTATCACGGCACGGCTAATCGTCTGGAGGCATCACCCTTGCCAATGGCTTCATCTTATCCTCTCAGTGAATAATATGCTCACGCACCCTGTCACGGCACGGCTATTCATCTGTCGGTTCTCGATCATGCTGGAATAGGATTTACTATCCTTTTGTGTCTGTCACTAACGCCCTGCAATCGCGAGTTAGGAGCTCGTCACAGTCATTCAATCATTGAATCCTACTCGGAATACCACAGACAAGGTTTAGACCTTCCGGATTCTCTTGAATGCCGCCATCATTCTAGCTTACGCCACGAAGATTCTGGTTAGGAGATCTAAGAGATACTCATTCTAGCTTATTTCATGTAGAACAGAAGTGTTTGTCAGGCACGCGTTCATAAAGGAGAAGGATGATGAGCGTCACACATAATCATCACCTTCATCATGTTCTTGGGTGCGAATGGATATCTTAGAAGCGAAATAAGATGAATTGAATAGAAAACAGTAGTACTTTGCATTAATCTTTGAGGAACAGCAGAGCTCCACACCTTAATCTATGGAGTGTAGAAACTCTACCGTTGAAAATACATAAGTAAAGGTCCAGGCATGGCCGAGATGGCCAGCCCCCTAAAACGTGATCAAAGGATCATAAGGTAATCCAAAGATGCCTAATACAATAGTAAAAGGTCCTATTTATAATAAACTAGCTACTAGGGTTTACATGAGTAAGTAATTGATGCATAAATCCACTTCCTGGGCCCACTTGGTGTGTGTTTGGGTTGAGCCTGAGTGTTGCACGTGTAGAGGTTCTTCTTGGAGTTGAACGCCAGTATTTGTGCCAGTTTGGGCGTTCAGCTCTGGTTTTTGGCTCCTTATCTGGCGCTGGACGCCAGATTTGGGTAGAAAGCTGGCAGTGAACGCCAGTTTACGTCGTCTATTCTTGGCCAAAGTATGGACTATTATACATTTCTGGAAAGCCCTGGATGTCTACTTTCCAAAGCAATTGGAAGCGCGCCATTTTAAGTTCTGTAGCTCCAGAAAATCCACTTTGAGTGCAGGGAGGTCAGAATCCAACAACATCAGCAGTCCTTTTTCAACCTCTGAATCTGATTTCTGCTCAAGTCCCTCAATTTTAGCCAGAAAATACCTGAAATCACAGAAAAACACACAAACTCATAGTAAAGTCCAGAAATGTGAATTTAACATAAAAACTAATAAAAACAACCCTAAAAGTAACTAGATCCTACTAAAAGTATACTAAAAATAATGCCAAAAAGCGTATAAATTATCCGCTCATTAGAGTGCAGGGAGGTCAGAATCCAGCAGCATCTGTAGTCCTTCTTCAACCTCTGAATCTGATTTTTGCTCAAGTCCCTCAATTTCAGCCAGAAAATACCTGAAATCACAGAAAAACACACAAACTCATAGTAAAGTCCAGAAATGTGATTTTTATTTAAAAACTAATAAAAATATACTAAAAACTAACTAAATTATACTGAAAACTATGTAAAAATAATGCCAAAAAGCGTATAAATTATCCGCTCATCACAACACCAAACTTAAATTGTTGCTTGTCCCCAAGCAACTGAAAATCAAATAGGATAAAAAGAAGAGAATATACTATAAATTCCAAAATATCAATGAAACTTAGCTCCAATCAGATGAGCGGGACTTGTAGCTTTTTGCCTCTTGAATAGTTTTGGCATTTCACTTTACCCATTGAAGTTCAGAATGATTGGCATCTATAGGAACTCAGAGTTCAGATAGTGTTATTAATTCTCCTAGTTCAGTATGTTGATTCTTGAACACAGCTACTTTATGAGTCTTGGCCGTGGCCCTAAGCACTTTATTTTCCAGTATTACCACCGGATACATAAATGCCATAGACACATAACTGGGTGAACCTTTTTAGATTGTGACTCAGCTTTGCTAAATTCCCCAATTAGAGGTGTCCAGGGTTCTTAAGCACACTCTTTTTTTTTTGCTTTGGACCTTGACTTTAACCGCTCAGTCTCAAGTTTTCACTTGACACCTTCACGCCACAAGCATGTGGTTAGGGACAGCTTGGTTTAGCCACTTAGGCCAGGATTTTATTCCTTTAGGCCCTCCTATCCACTAATTCTCAAAGCCTTGGATCCTTTTTATTTACCCTTGCCTTTTGGTTTTAAGGGCTATTGGCTTTTTGCTCTTGCCTTTTGGTTTAAAGAGCTTTTGGCTTTTTCTGCTTGCTTTTTCTTTCTTTTTTTTTTGCCATTTTTTTCTTTTCTCTCTTTTTTTTCTGAAAGCTTTTGTATTCACTACTTTTTCTTGCTTCAAGAATCATTTTTATGATTTTTCAGATTATCAAATAACATTTCTCCCTTTCATCATTCTTTCAAGAGCCAACATATTTAACATTCATAAACATCAACTTCAAAAGACATATGCACTGTTCAAGCATTCATTTAGAAAAAAAGAAGTATTGTCACCACATCAAAATAATTAAACTAGTTTCAAGGATGAATTCGAAACCATGTACTTCTTGTTCTTTTGTAATTAAAACATTTTTCATTTAAGAGAGGTGATGGATTCATAGGACATTTATAACTTTAACACATAGACACTTAAACACTAATGATCATATAGTAAAGACACAAACATAATTAAACATGAAGCATGGAAACCGAAAATAGAAAATAAATACACAAAGAGATTAAGGAATGAGTCCACCTTAGTGAGGGTGGCGTTTTCCTCTTCTTGAAGAACCAATGGTGCTTTTGAGCTCCTCTATGTCTCTTCCTTGTCTTTGTTGCTCCTCCCTCATAGCTCTTTGATCTTCTCTAATTTCATGGAGGATGATGGAATGCTCTTGGTGCTCCATCCTTAGTTGTCCCATGTTGGAGCTTAATTCTCCTAGGGAAGTATTGATTTAGTCCCAATAGTTTTGTGGAGGAAAGTGCATCCCCTGAGGCATCTCAGGGATTTCATGGTGGGAAATTTCCTCATGCTCTTGCTGAGGTCCATGATCTCTTATTTGCTCCATCCTTTTCTTAGTGATGGGCTTGTCCTCTTCAATGAGGATGTCTCCCTCTATGTCAATTCCAGCCGAATTGTAGAAGTGGCATATGAGGTGAGGAAAGGCTAACCTTGCCCGAGTGGAGGACTTGTCAGCCACCTTGTAAAGTTCTTGAGGTATAATCTCATGAACTTCCACCTCCTCTCCAATTATGATACTATGGATCATGATGGCTCGGTCTATAGTAACTTCAGACCGGTTACTAGTAGGAATGATTGAGCGTTGAATGAACTCTAACCATCCCCTAGCCACTGGTTTGAGGTCATGCCGTCTTAGTTGAACCGGCTTGCCTCTTGAGTCAATTTTTCATTGAGCTCCTTCCTCACATATGTCTATGAGGACTTGGTCCAACCTTTGATCAAAGTTAACCCTTCTTGTGTAGGGGCGTGCATTCTCTTCCATCATTGGCAAGTTGAACGCCAGCCTTATATTTTTCGGACTGAAATCTAAGTATTTCCCCCGAACCATGGTAAGCCAATGCTTTGGATTCGGGTTCACACTTTGATCATGGTTCCTAGTGATCCATGCATTTGCATAGAACTCTTGAACCATTAGGATCCCGACTTGTTGAATGGGGTTGGTGAGACCTTCCCAACCTCTTCTTTGGATCTCAAGTCGGATCTCCGGATACTCATTCTTTTTGAGCTTGAAAGGAACCTCAGGGATCACTTTCTTCTTGGCCACAACTTCATAGAAGTTGTCTTGATGGACCTTTGAGATGAATCTCTCCAATTCCCATGACTCAGAGGTGGAAGCAATTGCCATCCCTTTCCTCTTTCTTGAGGTTTCTCTGGCCTTAGGTGCCACTAATGGTTATGGAAAAACAAAAAGCTATGCTTTTACCACACCAAACTTAAAATGTTTGCTCGTCCCCGAGCAAAAGAAGAAAGAAAGAAGGAGAAGAAGAAGAGAAATGGAGGAGAGGGAGAGAGGGGTGTATTCGGCCAAGGGGAAGAAGAGAGAGTTTTGTTGTGTGAAAATGAAGAAGGAATGAGGGGTTTATATAGGAGTGAGGGGGGTGTAGGGTTCGGCCATTAGGGTTGGGTTTGGGAGGGAAATTAGTTTGAAATTTGAAGGTAGGTGGGGTTTATGGGGAAGAGAGGATGGATGTGAGTGGTGAAGAAGTGATGGGAAAAAGTGATTGAGGTGATTGGTGAAGGGTATTTGGGGAAAAAGTTATGAAAAGGTGTGAAGAGGAGAGAAGAAAATGTGGGGATCCTGTGGGGTCAAGGACTTAACATCCCTGCTCCAATTAGGCGTGTAAAACGCCCTTGCTGTGCAATCCTGGCGTTTAACGCCAGACTGCTGCTTATTTCTGGCGTTAAAATGCCCAAATGTAGCCTATTTATGGTGTTTAATGCCAGGCAGATGCTTGTTTCTGGCGTTAAACGCCAGCTTGGTGCTTGTTTCTGGCGTTAAACGCCAGACTGCTCTCCTCCAGGGTGTGCTATTTTTAATGCTGTTTTTCATTCTGTTTTTGATTTTTCAGTAGTTTTTGTGACTCCACATGATCATCAACCTAAAGAAAACATAAAATAACAATAGAAAATAAATAAATATAATTAGATAACATTGGGTTGCCTCCCAATAAGCGCTTCTTTAATGTCAATAGCTTGACAGTGAGCTCTCATGGAGCCTCACAGATGTTCAGAGCAAGGTTGGATCCTCCCAATACCAAACTTAGAGTTTGAATGTGGGGGTTCAACACCAAACTTAGAGTTTGGTTGTGGCCTCCCAACACCAAACTTAGAGTTTGACTGTGGGGGCTTTGGTTGACTCTGCAGTGAGAGAAGCTTTTCATGCTTCCTCTCCATGGTTACAGAGGGAGAACCTTGAGTTTTAAACACAAGGTTGTCCTCATTCAGTTGAAGGACTAACTCTCCTCTGTCCACATCAATCACAGCTCTTGCTGTGGCTAGGAAGGGTCTTCCAAGGATGATGGATTCATCCTCTTCCTTCCTAGTGTCTAGGATTATGAAATCAGCAGGGATGTAAAGGCCTTTAACCTTTACTAACACGTCCTCTACTTGTCCATAAGCCTGTTTTCTTGGGTTGTCTGCCATCTCTAATGAGATTCTGGCAGCTTGCACCTCAAAGATCCCAAGTTTCTCCATTATAGAGAGTGGCATTAAGTTTATTCCTGACCCCAGGTCACACAGAGCCTTCTCAAAGGTCATGGTGCCTATAGTACAGGGTATTAAGAATTTGCCAGGATCCTATTTCTTTTGAGGTAATTTCTGCCTATCCAATGCATTCAGTTCATTGGTGAGCAAGGGAGGTTCATCTTCCCAAGTCTCATTACCAAATAATTTGGCATTCAGCTTCATGATTGCACCAAGGTACTTAGCAACTTGCTCTTCAGTAATTTCTTCATCCTTTTCAGAGGAAGAATACTCATCAAAGCTCATGAAGGGCAGAAGGAGGTTCAATAGAATCTCTATGGTCTCTAGATAAGCCTCAGATTCCTTTGGTTCCTCAAAGGGAAACTCTTTATTGGTCACTGGACGTCCCAGGAGGTCTTTCTCACTAGGATTCACGTCCTCCTCTTCCCTTGTAGGTTCAGCCATGATGGTCAAATCAATGGCCTTGCACTCTCTCTTTGGATTTTCTTCTGTATTGCTTGGGAGAGTACTAGGAGGAGTTTCAGTGACTCTTTTACTCAGCTGGTCCACTTGTGCCTCCAAATTTCTAATGGAGGACCCTGTTTCATTCATGAAACTTACAGTGGCCTTAGATAGATCAGAGACTATATTTGCTAAGCTAGATGAATTCTGCTCAGAATTCTCTGTCTGTTGTTGAGTGGATGATGGAAAAGGCTTGCTATTGCTAAACCTGTTTCTTCCACCATTATTAAAGCCTTGTTGAGGCTTTTGTTGATCCTTCCATGAGAAATTTGGATGATTTCTCCATGAGAGATTATAGGTATTTCCATAGGGTTTACCCATGTAATTCACCTCTGCTATTGCAGGGTTCTCAGGATCATAAGCTTCTTCTTCAGAAGATGCCTCTTTAGTACTATTGGATGATTCCTTCAATCCATTCAGACTCTGAGAGATCATATTGACTTGCTGAGTCAATAATTTATTCTGAGCCAATATGGCATTCAGAGTATCAATTTCAAGAATTCCCTTCCTCTGAGGCGTCCCATTACTCACAGGATTCCTTTCAGAAGTTTACATGAACTGGTTATTTGCAACCATGTCAATAAGTTCTTGAGCTTCTGCAGGCGTTTTCTTTAGGTGAATGGATCCACCTGCAGAATGGTCCAATGACATCTTTGATAATTCAGACAGACCATCATAGAATATATCCAGGATGGTCCATTCTGAAAGCATGTCAGAAGGACACTTTTTGGTCAGTTCCTTGTATCTCTCCCAAGCTTCATAGAGGGATTCACCTTCCTTCTGTTTGAAGGTTTGAACATCCACTCTAAGCTTACTAAGCTTTTGAGGAGGAAAGAACTTGGCTAAGAAAGCCGTGACCAGCTTATCCCAAGAGTTCAGGCTGTCTTTAGGTTGGGAGTCCAACCATATTCTAGCTCTGTCTCTTATAGCAAACGGGAAAAGCATAAGCCTGTAGACCTCGGGATCAACCCCATTGGTCTTAACAGTATCACAGATTTGCAAGAATTCAGTTAAAAACTGAAAAGGATCTTCTGATGGAAGTTCATGAAACTTGTAGTTTTGTTGCATCAAAGAAACTAATTGAGGTTTCAGCTCAAAATTGTTTGCTCCAATGGCAGGGATCGAGATGCTTCTTCCATGTAAATTGGAATTTGGTGCAGTAAAGTCACCAAGCATCTTCCTTGCATTGTTATTATTTTCGGCCATGTCTCCTTCTTTTTCGAAAATTTCTGTCAGATTTTCTCTAGAGAGTTGTGCTTTAGCTTCTCTTAGCTTCCTCTTCAGAGTTCTTTCAGGTTCAGGATCAGCTTCAACAAGAATGTTCTTATCCTTGTTCCTGCTCATATGAAAAAGAAGAAAACAGAAAAGAAGAGGAATCCTCTATGTCACAGTACAGAGATTCCTTTATGTGAGTAGACGAAGAAAAGAAATTCGAACACAGAAAGAGGGAGAGGGTTCGAATTTTTAAGAAGAAGAGTAGTGTTAGTAGATAAATAAATAATTAGAAGGGGTGAGAGAGAAGAATTTTTGAAAATTAGATAAAATAAAATAAAAGTATTTTTGTTTTTAAATTAGAATTAAAATTAAAAATTCAAAAATTAAGAAAGGAAAAATTAAATCAAATTAAATTAAATTTAAAACAATAATTTAAAAAGGAATTTTGAAAAAGATGAAGGTGATTTTCGAAAATTAGAGATAGAATTAGTTAGGTAGTTTTGAAAAAAGATAAGAATCAAACAAAAAGATAGGATTAGTTTGAAAAGGATTTGAAAATCAATTTTTGAAAAGATAAGAGGTTAGAAAAGAAGTTAGAAAGGATTTTGAAATTGATTTTGAAAAGATGTGATTGAAACTTATTTTGAAAAAGATTTGAAAAAGAAATTTAAAAAGATTTGATTTTGAAATTAAAGTTGATTACTTGACTAACAAGAAACTAAAAAGATGAGTCTAGAGTTTAAAGATTGAACCTTTCTTACTAGGCAAGTAACAAACTTAAAAATTTTGAATCAATCACATTAATTGTTAGCATTAATTTTTGAAAATATGAAAGAAAAAGATTTTGAAAATCAATTTGAAGTTTTCGAAAATCATAAAAGAAAAATGAAAAAGATTTGATTTTTTGAAAAAGATAGGATTTTTAAATTGAAAATTTGATTTGACTCATAAGAAATGACAAGATTTTAAAAAATTTTTGAAAAAGTCAACTCAAATTTTGAATTTGATGAGAAGAAAAAGGGAAAGATATTTTTTTATTTTTGAATTTTTAATGATGAAAGAGAAAAACAACAAAAAGACGCAAAACATGAAGATTATGAATCAAAACACATGATGCATGCAAGAACACTATGAATGTCAAGATGAACACCAAGAACACTTTGAATGTCAAGATGAACACCAAGAACTTATTTTTGAAAATTTTTTTAAGAAACGAAAAACATGCAAGATACCAAACTTAGAGATTTTTCATGTTTAGACACTATGAATGCAAAAATGCATATGAAAAATAACAAAAGACACAAAACAAGAAAATATGAAGATCAAACAAGAAGACTTGTTAAGAATAACTTGAAGATCATGAAGAACAAGAAAGAAACTCAATGCATGTGTTCTTCTAAAATTTAAGAAAAGTTAAAAGCATGCAATTGACACCAAACTTACAATTAGACATTAGACTCAAACAAGAAACATCAAATTATTTTTGATTTTATGATTTTGTAAAAAAATTTTTTGTTTTTTCGAAAATTATTTTGGGAAAAATGAAAAAGAATTTTTTTTTTGTATTATTTTCGAAAATAAGAAATAAAAAGCTTAAAAATAAAATAAAATTACCTAATCTGAGCAACAAGATGAACCGTCAGTTGTCCAAACTCGAACAATCCCCGGCAACGGCGCCAAAAACTTGGTGCGCAGAAATCGTGACGGTTCCATCCCTCGGTAACGGCGCTAAAAACTCAATACACACGTTCATAATCTTAGTTCTTTGTCACAACTTCGCACAACTAACCAGCAAGTGCACTGGGTCGTCCAAGTAATAAACCTTACGTGAGTAAGGGTCGATCCCACGGAGATTGTCGGATTGAAGTAAGCTATGGTCATCTTGCAAATCTCAGTCAGGCAGATTCATATGGTTATGGAGATTTAATAATTAAAATATAAATAACACGTAAATTTAAAGATAGAGATACTTATGTAATTCATTGGTGAGAATTTCAGATAAGCGTATGAAGATGCTTTCGTTCCTCCTGAATCTTTGCTTTCCTGTTGTCTTCATCCAATCATTCATATTCCTTTCTATGGCAAGCTGTATGTTAGGCATCACCGTTGTCAATGGCTACATCCTGTCCTCTCAGTGAAAATGGTCCAATGCGCTGTCACTGCATGGCTAATCATCTGTCGGTTCTCGATCATACTGGAATAGGATCCATTGATCCTTTTGCCTCTGTCACTACGCCCAGCACTCGCGAGTTTGAAGCTCGTCACAACCATCCCTTCCCAGATCCTACTCGGAATACCACAGACAAGGTTTAGACTTTCCGGATCTCAAGAATGGCAGTCCATGGATTCTAACTTATACCACAAAGATTCTGATTAAGGAATCCCAGAGATTCTCATTCAATCTAAGGTAGAACGGAAGTGGTTGTCAGGCACGCGTTCATAGGTTGGGAATGATGATGACTGTCACGATCATCACATTCATATTGAGGTGCGAATGAATATCTTAGAATCGGAATAAGCTTGAATTAAATAGAAAAACAATAGTACTTTGTATTAATTCATGAGGAACAGTAGAGCTCCACACCTTAATCTATGGTGTGTAGAAACTCTACCGTTGAAAATACATAAGTGATGAAGGTCCAGGCATGGCCGAGAGGCCAGCCCCCTTAACATGATCAAAGGATCAAAAGATAATCCAAAGATGATCCAAAGATATAAATACATAGTAAAAAGTCCTATTTATACTAAACTAGTTACTAGGGTTTATAGAAATTGGTAATTGATGCAGAAATCCACTTCCGGGGCCCACTTGGTGTGTGCTTGGGCTGAGCATTGAGCTTTACACGTGTAGAGGCTTCTCTCGGAGTTGAACGCCAGTTTGTAACCTGTTCCTGGTGTTTAACTCCACTTTGCAACCTGTTTCTAGCATTTAACTCCAGAATTCAGCATGGAACTGGCGTTGAATGCCAGTTTGCGTCATCTAAACTTGGGCAAAGTATGGACTATTATATAGTGCTAGAAAGCCCTGGATGTCTACTTTCCAACACAATTGAGAGCGCACCATTTGGAGTTCTGTAGCTCCAAAAAATCCACTTTGAGTGCAGGGAGGTCAGAATCCAACAGCATCTGCAGTCTTTCTTCAACCTCTGAATCTGATTTTTGCTCAAGTCCCTTAATTTCAGCCAGAAAATACCTAAAATCACAGAAAAACACACAAACTCATAGTAAAGTCCAGAAATGTGATTTTTATTTAAAAACTAATAAAAATATACTAAAAACTAACTAAATTATACTGAAAACTATGTAAAAACAATGCCAAAAAGCGTATAAATTATCCGCTCATGGCTCCTTCAGTGTCCTCCTCCTTTCATGGCTCCTTGCCTTGACATCTCATCCTAAAAAAGAATAGAGTAGGTATAATTAGAATCATAGGGGAAGTAACATAAAAGGGTAAGGGAGGGAGCAAATAAGCATCTAATTGAGGAAGTGTACATAGTGGTTTGGAATACACACAACGGCCGGTTAAAGTGGCATCCACACAATCAAAAAGTAAGAATGAGTTCCTCAATTAAATGGCCTAAGATGCAAGTAAGAGATAAGCAATATTTAAGCACATGCAAACTTAGGCAACTATAATAAGATTGAATTGAATGTAGGACCATTGGATGTTGAGGTTGTGAAGTGAAAGATCAAGATTGATACAAAATAGCACAACAAACAATAACTAATGCAATGATGAAGAGAACTACCTATTCATCCTTAAGAATAATCAACTAATCACATGGGAAGGTGCTTGCTACAAAAAGTGACAAGTCTTGATAAGAATCAAGTCAAGTCAGCTCAAACAAATGCAAAGCATTAATAAGGAGCAAATACCTTGTGATTTGATTATATTGACTTAAAAATCATGATGAACAAGCAATCCAATTCAATTCACTAAATTCAATGTGTACTTGTTAAAAGTTGCACCAAATAAGAGACAAAAACTCAATTCTAAGTCAATTTGGTGCTAGCAACTCAAAGCATTAAACAAGTACATTGTTGAAATTATAACCATTCAACGGTGCACGATTCTTAATTAGAATACTAAACAAGGATATAGTTCAACACACATGGTCGCGACAACACATGCATTAAACAAAAAGTTCATTCAGGCATTATGTCAAACACATGGAGTACAGTGCACATATTCATCAATTCAAGTCAAAATTTCAAGCATCAACAACCCATAAGTTAAAAGTTGAACACTTGCATGTAACAAATAGACAATTAAACAAATCTAAGCTAAATTACCAAAGTCAAATAAAGAAAATAGAGAGCAAGCAACTAAACATAACAAATAAGATTAAAACAAGAAAAGTGAGAAGTTAAAGTATGGAAAAGAAAAAGATAGGGAACAGTGGCACTTGTAATAGCCACTGCGAGGCTCACCGCGACGGGGCTTCGCCGGAGAAGAGAAGAGAAGAAAGAAGAAATAAAAAATAAAAGAAAGAAAGAAATAGAGAATAGAGAAAAGACCTGTGCGGACGCACGGGACGAAGAGAGGGGGTATGCGTGCGCACCGCAGCGTGTGAGCACTGAGAGCAGAACTTGTAACGCGTCCTGTGCGGGCGCAGAAGAAGGTGTGCGCGCGCATAGAAGAGAAAGGTGGGGGCGTTCGATCGCACAAGAGGTGCGGCCGCTGCAACCAGAGGAGTTTGTTCACGCTGCGCGGGCGCACAAGGTGCGTGCGCTCGCACGTGAGGTTTTTTTTTGTAAGAAAGATGACGTGTGCGGCCGCAGGCATGGTGTGCGGTCGCACAGAAGGAAAAAAGATGGTGGTGTGCACACACACAAGCCATGCGCGTGCTGCGGACAGATAGAGTTTTTAGGTGCGTGCGGGCGCACATTGCTAGCGGACGCACAGGAACTGGAAAACAGGGGAGCGGTGTGCACGCACGGGTCTGTGTGGACGCATAGGACTCTATTCCTGCAACGAAAATTTTGGCTCTAAGGCACTAAACTTGATGTCCAAAATAGGTTTTCAAGCCCCAAAACATCATAAAACTCCACAAACACATTATTTCACCCAAAATTAACTAACAAACATCAAAAATAAACTAACCAACCCACCAACATAACCAATTTATTCATGAAATAAAAGCTAAAAGAGAGAAAGTTAGAAGGATATTACCATGGTGGGGTGTCTCCCACCTAGCACTTTGGTTTTAAGTCCTCAAGTTGGACTTTTGAGTGAAGCTAGTGTCATGGTGGCTTATGCTTCCACTCATCCTTGAGTTGCCACCCATGTTTGTTCTTCAAGAATCCTCCGGGATCCCAAACGAAGTTCATTAAGCTCCAAAGCATCCTCAAGCAAACGATTGGGGTCCATAATTGATTGTTGTAGAGTTGTATGCCCGGATCCTACACTTTGGTTTCTCTATCATCCTCTTGTTGACCTTCACTTGTCTCCTTGGATGAACAACCTCTCCAAGCACCCACTTGAATGTTAGACTCCTCCAAATTGGACCTTGCACCACTTGTTCCTTGAACTCCATTGCCAACCAACATCCAATCCTTCACTATTTAACACTCCAAGAAGCACCTTGAGTTGATAATCCGTTTTCAAGAGAGCAAATTGATGTGGGCCTATGAAGCTCATTGAAGAAATTGTCACCCACTCAATTTGTCCTTGGGTTGGAGTTATCCTATTAAGCTCTTGCATGTATGCCTCCACTTCTTGGATGATCACCTCTTCCTCACCACCCTTTTCAAGCTCTCCCATATCCCTCTCAAACTCAAGAGTGGGAGGCTCCTCAAGATCATTGAGGGGGTTGACCAAGGTAGACAAAAAATCATTGATGATGCAATCCACTTCTTGATCAAACTCCCTTAACTCTCCATTTACCTCTTCCGGTTCACTACCCTACCTTCTTCCTCATGTTGCAACTCTTGTTCTAGCTTTTCTTCTTTCCCTTGAGGCTCTATGTTCTCCTCCTCACTACACTCCTTTGTTGCTCCTCCACCTTCTTCAAGGGGGATGTCTTGAATGGTTGAGTGTAGTGAGGCCAAGCGGTTCACCACTTCGGCTATGGTAGCAACGAACTCCCATTGTGTCCTTCGGAACCCTTCTTGCTCTTGAAAGAATGCTTGAAGGTCTTGTTGTTCTTGGGGCAAGGGTTAGAAAACTTCATATTGAGGTGGAAGAGAATGTTCAAAAGTTGGGAGGAAGGTTGTATATGTGGGAGGTGTGTCATGTGGATGAGGGTATTGAGGTGGTGTATAAGGGTATGGTTCATATGGTTGGTAACAAGGTGTATAGACATTTTGGTTCCGTGGAGGTGTATAGGGTGGTGCTTGAGGGTTTGGTGGTTGAGGGTTGGGTATGGGGTATCTCTCATATCCTTGGACTTGATATTCGTATAGGGGAGGGTGTGGGTTGTTGTAGTATAAGAGAGTGTTTGCGATGAGTGTGGCTCATTGGTGGACGAAATTGTGATTCACACTTTTCACAACTCTGCACAACTAACCAGCAAGTACACTGGGTCATCCAAGTAATATCTTACGTAAGTAAGGGTCGATCCCATGGAGATTGTCGGCTTGAAGCAAGCTATGGTCATCTTGTAAATCTTAGTCAGGCAGATTCAATTGGTTATAAGGTTTTGATAATTAAAAGATAAATAAAACATAAAATAAGATAAAGATACTTATGTAATTCATTGGTGGGAATTTCAAATAAGCGTTTGGAGATGCTTTGTTACTTCTGAACCTCTGCTTTCCTATTGCCTTCTTCCAATCATGCGTGCTCCCTTCCATGGCAAGATGTATGATCCTCTCGGATGAAAAATACCAGGTACGATCTCTGTACGGCTAATCAACTGTCAGATTTCTCATCTCGGAAGAGAAATACCATGTACAGCTACCGCACGGCTAATCATCTGTTGGTTCCCGTTAGCGTCGGAATAGGATCTCTCTATCCTTTTGCACACTGTCACTGTGCCCAACATTCACAGGTTTGAAGCTCATCACAGTCATCCCTTCCCAGATCCTACTCGGAATACCACAGACAAGGTTTAGACTTTTCGGATCTCAGGAATGCTGCCAATGGTTCTAGCCTATACCACGAAGGTTCTAATCTCAGATTCAGATGCTATGTTGTCAGGAGAGACGATGTGAATCGTTGATTAGAAACCCAAGAGAATATACTCTGGCTGTCGTCCAAGGACTACGTTGAACATCATGTAGACCGCTTGTGGTTGTCAGGCACACGGGTCTTGGCTAAGCGAGTAACGAAGATAGTGGGTGATTGTCACGGGTCACCCCTTCATTCTGACTTAACTAAATTAAGTACAAGAGTATATCTTGGAGAAGAAGTAGGCGTGAATTGAAGGAAAAACAATAGTACTTGCATTAATTCATGAAGAACAGTAGAGCTCCACACCTTAATCTATGAGGTGTAGAAACTCCACCGTAAAAAATACATAAGTGAAAATAGTCTAGGCATGGCCGTGAAGCCAGCCTCCAAAGGAGGTTCCAAGATTTAAAAGTTACATTAGATGATCAAAAGATATAAAATAAATCTCTAAAAGTAGTTTTCATACTAAACTAGTAACCTAGGTTTACAGAAAATGAGTAACTAAGTGCAGATGATGCAAAAATCCACTTCCGAGACCCACTTGGTGTGTGCTTGGGCTGAGCATTGAAGCTTTCACGTGCATAGGCTGTTCTTGGAGTTAAACGCCAGCTTGGGTGCCAGTTTGGGCATTTAACTCCAGTTCTGGTGCCAGTTTGGGCGTTTTACACCAGAAAGTTGTTGTCTGGCTTTGAACGCCAGTTTGGGCTATCAAATTCCAGGCAAAGTATAGACTATTAGATATTTCTGGAAAGCCCAAGATGTCTACTTTCCAATGCAATTGAGATCGTGCCAATTGGGCTTCTGTCGCCCCAGAAAATCCACTTCGACTGGAGAAGGGTCAGATCTAACAACATCTGCAGTCCTTTTTCAGCCTCTGAATCAAATTTTTGCTCAGGTCCCTCAATTTCAGCCAGAAAATACCTAAAATCACAGAAAAACACACAAATTCATAGTAAAGTCCAGAAATATAATTTTTGAATAAAAACTAATAAAAATATAATAAAAAGTAGCTAAAACATACTAAAAACTATGTAAAAACAATGCCAAAAAGGGTATAAATTATCCGCTCATCACAACACCAAACTTAAATTGTTGCTTGTCCCCAAGCAACTAAAATCAAAATAGGATAAAAAAGAAGATAAAATACAATAAATCTCAAATATCAATGAATCTCAGTTACAATTAGATGAGCGGGGCTAGTGGCTTTTTGCTTCTGAATAGTTTTGGCATCTCACTTTATCCTTTGAAGTTCAGAATGATTGGCATCCATAGGAACTCAGAATTCAGATAGTGTTATTGATTCTCCTAGTTTAGTATGTTGATTCTTGAACACAGCTACTTTATGAGTCTTGGCCGTGACCCTAAGCATTTTGTTTTCCAGTATTACCACCGGATACATAAATGCCACAGACACATAACTGGGTGAACTTTTTCAGATTGTAACTTAGCTTTGCTAAAGTCCCCAGTTAGAGGTGCCCAGAGCTCTTAAGCACACTCTTTTTACTTTGGACCACGACTTTAACCGCTCAGTCTCAAGTTTTTCACTTGACACCTTGATGAGCGGATATGTTATACGCTTTTTGGGGTTAATTTCATATAGTTTTGAGTATGTTCTAGTTAGTTTTTAGTCTATTTTCATTAGTTTTTAGGAAAAATTCATATTTCTGGACTTTACTATGAGTTGTGTGTTTTTCTGTAATTTCAGGTATTTTTCTGACTGAAATTGAAGGAGCTGAGCAAAAATCTGATTCAGGCTGAAAAAGGACTGCTGATGCTGTTGGATTCTGACCTCCCTGCACTCAAAGTGGATTTTCTGGAGCTACAGAACTCGAAATGGCATGCTTCCAATTGCGTTGGAAAGTCGACATCTAGGGCTTTCCAGAAATATATAATAGTCCATACTTTGCACAAGAATGGACAACGTAAACTGGCGTTCAACGCCAGTCCTCTGCCCAATTTTGGCGTCCAGCGCCAGAAAAGGATCAAAAGCTAGAGTTGAACGCCCAAAATGGCATAAAAACTGGCGTTCAACTCCACAAATGGCCTCTGCACCTGAATTACTTAAGTCTCAGCCCAACACACACCAAGTGGGCCCCAGAAGTGGATCTCTGCATCATCCATCATAGTTTACTCATTTTTTGTAAACCTAGGCTACTAGTTTAGTATTTAAACAACTTTTAGAGACTTATTTTGGACCTCATGACATTTTAGATCAAAACTTTGTATTCTCTGACGGCATGAGTTTCTAAACCCCATTGTTGGGGGTGAGGAGCTCTGCTGTGTCTCGATGAATTAATGCAAGTATTTCTGTTTTCCATTCAAACACGCTTGTTCCTATCTAAGATGTTCATTCGCGCTTAACTGTGATGAAGGTGATGATCCGTGACATTCATCACCTTCCTCAAACCATGAACATGAGCCTGACAACCACCTCCGTTCTATATCCGATTGAATGAGTATCTCTTAGATTCTTTAATCAGAATCTCCGTGGTATAAGCTAGAACTGATGGCGGCATTCATGAGAATCCGGAAAGTCTAAACCTTGTCTGTGGTATTCCGAGTAGGATTCAAGGATTGAATGACTGTGATGAGCTTCAAACTCCTGAAGGCTGGGCGTTGGTGACAGACGCAAAAAGATAGTAAATCCTATTCCAACCGGATCGAGAACCAACCGGTGATTAGCCGTGCTGTGACAGAGCGCGTGAGCGTAGTTTTCACTGGAAGGATGGAAGGTAGCCATTGACAACGGTGATCCACCAACACACAGCTTGCCATAGGAGGACGTGCGTGCGTGAACAACAAGACAGAGGAAAGCAGAGATTCAGAAGACAAAGCATCTCCAAAACTCCAACATATTCTCCATTACTGCAAACAAGTAACCTTTAATCCATGCTCTCTTGTTTATTTGTAATTCAACTGATAAACATAATTGACTTCCTAACTAAGATTTACAGGATAACCATAGATTGCTTCAAACCAACAATCTCCGTGGGATTCGACCCTTACTCACGTAAGGTATTACTTGGACGACCCAGTGCACTTGCTGGTTAGTGGTACGAGTTGTGAAAAGTGTGATTCACAATTTGTGCACCAAGTTTTTGGCGCCGTTGCCGGGGATTGTTCGTGTTTGAACAACTGACGGATTATTTTGTTGCTTAGATTAGGAAAAATTTCTTTTTTTTTTGTTTAGAGTCTCTTATTATTGTCGTGTTAAAATTTTAGAATCCTTATTTTCTTTTTAAAAATAGTTTTCAAAAATAATTTCTCTATTAGATCCTGTGCCAAACTTTAAGTTTGGTGTTCTTTCTTCGTGTTCTTGAGTTTTCCTTGTGACTTGATCTTAAAATTTTTAAGTTTGGTGTTCCTTGGTGTTTTCCCTCCAAAATTTTCGAAAATAGGGAGCATTAGATCTAAAAATTTTAAATCTTGTGCTATCTTATTGTTTTTCTCTTTCCTCTTAAAAATCAAAAATATCTTTTCTCTCTTTTTTTTAAAAACAAATTTTCGAAATATATTTCTAAAATTCAGATTTTTTATTTCAAAATTTAAAACTTTTTTTTTTCAAAATCATCATATCCTTTTCAAAACTTCCTAACCACTTTCTCTTTCCTCAGTTTTTCGAAAATCTTCACTCAATTTTTATTTATTCTATTTTAATTTATTTCATTTTCGAAATAAATATATAAATAAATAAATAAAAATATTTTTCCTATTTTACATCATCTCCCTTTCTCCATCATGGATCTAAGTGGAAATGAACAGTCCAGGAGGACTCTGGGGTCATATTCAAACCCCTCTACTGCTTCATATGGGAGTAGTATCTGCATACCCTCTATTGGAGTCAGTAGGTTTGAGTTGAATCCTCAGCTCATTATCATGGTGCAGCAAAGCTGCCAGTATTCCAGTCTTCCACAGGAAGAACCTACAGAGTTTCTGGCACAATTTTTACAAATTGCTGACACAGTACATGATAAAGAAATAGATCAGAATGTCTACGGACTATTACTGTTTCCATTTGCTGTAAAAGATCAAGCTAAGAGGTGGTTAAATACATGGAAACAGTTGACAGAAAAATTCCTGAATCAGTACTTTCCCCCAAAACGGATGACACAGCTAAGGATGGACATCCAAGGCTTTAAACAAGGAGATAATAAATCTCTTTATGATGCCTGGGAGAGATACAGAGAGATGCTACGAAAATGCCCCTCTGAAATGTTTTCAGAGTGGGTTCAGTTAGACATCTTCTATTATGGGCTTGCAGAAGGAGCTCAGATGTCTCTTGATTACTCGGCTGGTGGATCTATCCAAATGAGAAAGACAATTGAAGAGGCTCAAGAGCTCATTGATACAGTTGCCAGGAATCAGCATCTGTACCTAAGCAGCAACCCTTCCATGAATGAAGAGGTTAAAACAGTAACTGCTGAACTCAGTCTTGTAAAACAAGCTGCTGAATTCAATCACCAATTGGACTTTCTAACAAAGCAGCTAGCCGAATTTAAAGATAGGTTACAAGAGACAAGGATGGCTAATATACATATGGACGAACAGTTCAAGCAAACAAAGCAGCAGCTGTCAAAGCAAATAGCAGAGGAATGCCAAGCAGTTCAACTAAGAAGTGGGAAAACATTAAATACCCCACCTCAAGGCAGCAAAAAGCTAAGAAATGAGCAAACCACCCAAAATTCACCTGAGGACAGTAAGACCCTAGGGAAAAATAATTTTGGCGCTAAAACGCCAGAAAATTGGTGGAAGGCTGGCGCTGAACGCCCAGACCATGGCCAAAACTGGCGTTCAACGCCAGAAATACAGCAGGACTGGCGTTCAACACCAGAAATGGGCAAGGATCTGGCGTTGAACGCCCAAAATGGGCAGGATCTGGCGCTGAACGCCCAGAAAGAGCACAGTTCTGGCGTTCAGACGCCAGGAGCAGACAAGGAGCTGGCGTCCAGTTTCACTCCAGCTTCTAACTCATGCACTCAAGTGCCCAGTGAGGGATCAGACACACACAAATGCTGATAACAACCCCTCTAAAAAGGCTTCTTCAACCACTTCTGTAGGCAATAAACCTGCAGCAACTAAGGTTGAAGAATATAAAGCCAAGATACCTTATCCTCAAAAACTCCGAAAAGAGGAGCAGGATAAGCAATTTTCTCGCTTTGCAGATTACCTCAGGACTCTTGAAATAAAGATTCCATTTGCAGAAGCACTTGAGCAAATACCTTCTTATGCCAAGTTCATGAAAGAGATCTTGAGTCATAAGAAGGATTGGAGAGAAACAGAAAGAATTCTCCTCACTGAAGAATGCAGTGCAGTCATTCTGAAGAGCTTTCCTGAAAAGCTTAAAGACCCTGGGAGCTTTCTGATACCATGCATATTAGAAGATAATTGCACCAAGACAGCTTTATGCGATCTTGGGGCAAGCATCAACCTAATACCTGCATCCACTATCAGGAAGCTTGGCCTAACTGAAGAAGTTAAACCAACCCGGATATGTCTCCAACTTGCTGATGGTTCCACTAAATACCCATCAGGCATGATTGAGGACATGATTGTCAGAGTTGGGCCATTCGCCTTTCCCACTGACTTTGTTGTGCTGGAAATGGAGGAGCACAAGAGTGCTACTCTCATTCTAGGAAGACCCTTCCTAGCAACTGGATGATCCCTCATTGACGTCCAACAGGGGGAAATAACCCTGAGAGTCAACGATGATGAGTTCAAGTTGAACGCTGTCAAAGCCATGCAGCATCCAGACACATCAACAGACTGCATGAAAGTTGATCTTATTGACTCTTTGGTAGAAGAGATCAACATGGCTGAGAGTCTCGAATCAGAGTTGGAAGACATCTTTAAAGATGTTCAGCCTGATTTGGAGGATTCAGGGGACATGAAAGAGCCTCTGAACTTTCTTCTGAAAGAGGAAAAACCTCCTAAACCCGAGCTCAAGCCACTACCACCATCCTTGAAATATGCATTTCTGGGAGAAGGTGACACTCTTCCAGTGATCATAAGCTCTGCTTTAAATTCACAGGAAGAGGAAGCACTTATTCAAGTGCTAAGGACACACAAGACAGCTCTTGGGTGGTCCATAGGTGACCTTAAGGGCATAAGCCCAGCTAGATGCATGCACAAAATTCTCTTGGAGGATAATGCCAAACCAGTGGTTCAACCACAGAGGCGGCTAAATCCAGCCATGAAGGAAGTGGTGCAGAAAGAGGTCACCAAGTTACTAAAGGCTGGGATTATTTATCCTATTTCTGATAGCCCCTGGGTGAGCCCTGTTCAAGTCGTCCCAAAAAAGGGAGGCATGACAGTGATTCATAATGAAAAAAATGAACTGGTTCCTACAAGAACAGTTACGGGGTGGCGCATGTGTATTGACTACAGAAGGCTCAATACAGCCACCAGAAAGGATCATTTTCCTTTACCATTCATAGACCAGATGCTAGAAAGACTAGCAGGTCATGATTATTACTGCTTTTTGGATGGCTACTCAGGTTATAACCAGATTGTAGTAGATCCCCAGGATCAAGAGAAAACAGCATTCACATGTCCATCCGGAGTGTTTGCTTATAGAAGGATGCCATTTGGGCTATGTAATACGCCTGCAACCTTCCAGAGATGCATGCTCTCTATTTTCTCTGACATGGTGGAAAATTTTATGGAAGTCTTCATGGATGACTTCTCAGTATATGGAGACTCATTCAGCTCCTGTCTTGAGCACCTGAAACTTGTTCTGAAAAGATGCCAATAAACCAACCTAGTTTTAAACTGGGAAAAGTGTCACTTCATGGTGACTGAAGGAATTGTTCTTGGGCATAAAATCTCAAACAAGGGAATAGAGGTGGATCAAGCAAAAATAGAGGTAATTGAAAAATTACCACCACCTGCCAATGTTAAGGCAATCAGAAGCTTTCTGGGGCATGCAGGATTCTATAGGAGGTTTATAAAGGATTTTTCAAAAATCGCAAAACCTCTAAGCAATCTGCTAGCTGCTGACACGCCATTTGTGTTTGACACAAAGTGCCTGCAGGCGTTTGAAATGCTGAAAGCTAAGCTGGTCACAGCACCAGTCATTTTTGCACCAGACTGGACATTACCATTTGAGCTAATGTGTGATGCCAGTGATCATGCCATTGGTGCAGTATTGGGACAGAGGCATGACAAGCTTCTGCATGTCATTTATTATGCCAGTCGCGTTCTAAATGATGCCCAGAAAAATTACACAACCACAGAAAAAGAACTACTTGCAGTGGTTTACGCCATTGACAAGTTCAGATCATACTTAGTAGGATCAAAAGTGATTGTGTATACTGACCTTGCTGCTCTTAAATATCTACTCACAAAGCAGGATTCAAAACCCAGGCTCATCAGATGGGTATTGCTTCTGCAAGAGTTTGATATAGAAATAAGAGACAGAAAAGGGACAGAGAACCAAGTGGCTGATCATCTGTCCCGGATAGAGCCAGTGGAAGGGACGTCCCTCCCTTCTCTTGAGATCTCTGAGACGTTTCCTGATGAGCATTTATTCGCCATTCAGGAAGCACCATGGTTTGCCGATATTGCAAACTATAAAGCTGCAAGGTTCATACCCAAGGAGTACAACAGGATACAAAAGAAGAAATTAATTACTAATGCAAAGTACTACTTGTGGGATGAACCTTATCTCTTTAAGAGATGTACAGACGGAATTATCCGTAGGTGTGTGCCTAGAGAAGAAGCACAGAGGATCCTGTGGCATTACCACGGATCTCAATATGGAGGCCATTTCGGAGGTGAGCAAACAGCCACCAAGGTCCTCCAATGTGGCTTCTATTGGCCCACACTCTATAAAGATTTCCGAGAGTTTGTACGTAATTGTGACAGTTGCCAAAGAGCTGGTAACCTGCCTCATGGTTACGCCATGCCTCAACAAGGAATCTTGGAAATTGAGTTGTTTGATGTATGGGGAATTGACTTCATGGGACCTTTCCCACCATCATACTCAAACACTTATATTCTGGTGGCAGTTGACTATGTATCAAAATGGGTTGAGGCTATTGCCACACCCACCAATGATACTAAAACAGTGCTGAAGTTCCTCCAGAAACATATCTTTAGCAGGTTTGGTGTCCCTAGAGTACTAATCAGTGATGGGGGCACTCACTTCTGCAATAAACAGCTTTACTCTGCCATGGTTTTGTATGGAATTCGCCACAAGGTGGCCACTCCATATCAACCACAAACCAATGGGCAAGCTGAAATCTCTAACAGAGAATTAAAGAGAATCCTGGAACGGACAGTAAATACCCGTAGAAAGGATTGGGCACGGAGCCTGGATGATGCTCTGTGGGCTTACAGGACAGCATTCAAGACCCCCATAGGGATATTTCCATACCAACTCGTGTATGGTAAGGCATGTCACCTGCCCGTGGAACTGGAACATAAGGCCTACTGGGCAACCAGATTCCTAAACTTTGATGCCAAATTAGCAGGAGAAAAACGATTGCTCCAGCTAAATGAGCTAGAGGAATTCAGATTCACAGCTTTCGAAAATGCCAAGTTTTATAAAGAAAAATAAAAAAAGTGGCATGACAGAAAGCTGTCATCTAGAATCTTTGAACCAGGACAGAAGGTCCTGTTGTTTAACTCTAGACTCAGGCTATTCCCCGGGAAACTGAAATCCTGATGGAGGGGACCATACGTGATTTCAAGTGTGTCACCATATGGTTATGTGGAGCTTTAAGATATTGATTCTGATAAGAAGTTCATTGTCAATGGACAGAGAATCAAGCATTATCTTGAAGGCAACATTGAGCAAGAATGCTCAAGGCTGAAGCTAGATTAAAAGCTCAGCAAGGTCCAGCTAAAGACAATAAAGAAGCGGTTGTTGGGAGGCAACCCAGCCATGGGGCAACAATCCTCTAAGCATTTTTGCCCTATTTCTATTTTTATTTTTTATTTGTTTATATAGAGTTCATTGATAGCAAGGTAAATAATCATTTACAGAAGACCTCGGCACACAAAACAGAGAAAAAGATCTCACTAGCAAGAAAACGCCAGTAAAAGTGCATTTTGGGCGTTCAACGCCCAAAATGGGCATCCACTGGGCGCTGAACGCCAGTGATGGTAGCAGCTGGGCGTTCAACACCAGAAAGGGGCACCCACTGGGCGTTGAGCGCCAGTAATGGCAGCAGCTGGGCGTTGAACGCCCAGGAGAGCAGCATTTGGGTGCTGAACGCCCAAAACAGGCAGTGTTTGGGCGTTCAAACGCCAGGACAGCAGGGAGGAGCCAAATTCATTTTTCCACACGTATTTCCATTTTAATTTCAAATTTTATGTTTCAATGCATGATTTTTACATGAACATGTTAAGAACCCTGATTTCTAAAATCCTTAATTTCTAAAAATCCCTCTTTCCAAATTCAATCCAAACTCTTTTCAAAACTTTTCTGAAAACAAATCTATCTTTTTCACTCAAAAATCTTTTCAACTAATCCATATCTTTTTCAAATCTCCATATTATCTTTTTCAAAATTCAGATTTATCTTTTTCAAAAATCTATCATATCTTTTCAAAATTAAACTATATCTTCTATCTTATCTTTTTCAACTTAATCTTCTTATCTTATCTTTTCCAAATTCTCAAAAAAACCCACCCCCCATCCCTTTAAATTTGGGTTCGGCCTCCCCCCTCCTTCATCAACAATTGCACCTAGCTCTCCTTCTATCCCTCTCCTTTCTTTTCTTTTGCTTGAGGACAAGCAACAGTTTAAGTTTGGTGTGTTTATCCGAGATCACTAAGATCATGGCTCCTAAAGGAAAACAACCCACTCCAAGAGGCAAGAAAGAGAGCGTTCCAAAACCACTTTGGAATCAAGGGAAGTTCTTATCTAAAGAACATTCAGACCATTATCTTAAAGTAATGGGTCTGAGATCAGTGATCCCGGAAGTTAGATTCGATCTGAAAGAAGATGAATATCTGGAGATCCAGGAGCAAATTCGAATCAGGAACTGGGAAGTCCTAGCTAATCCTGAAATGAAAGTGGGACGGAACATGGTCCAGGAGTTCTATGCTAATATGTGGCAGACTGACAAGCAAAAACTATCTGGAACTGCCTTCTATGAATTTCGGACCATGGTCAGAGGGAAGATTGTTCATACCACCCCTGACAAGATCAGAGAGATCTTAAAGCTACCTCAGCTAAAGGATGATCCAGACTCCTTCAACAGGAAGATGATGAGAGCAGACATTGACTTGGATAAGATTCTAGAGGACATATGTATCCCTGGAGCCAGGTGGACCACCAACACAAAGGGTGTCCCAAATCAACTCAAGAGAGAGGATCTCAAACCAGTCGCCAGAGGATGGCTGGACTTCATTGGGCGTTCTCTGTTGCCTACTAGCAACCGTTCTGAAGTCACAGTTAAAAGAGCAGTGATGATCCATTGCATCATGATGGGAAAGGAAGTGGAGGTTCATCAGTTGATTTCAACTGAACTCTACAAGATTGCTAACAAAAATTCAAAAGAGGCCAGGTTGGCTTATCCAAACGTGATTTCTCTACTCTGCAAGGACGCTGGAGTAAGGATGGGAATAACTGAGTATATCCTAATTGAAAAGCCAATCACCAAAGCATCAATGGAAAAACAACAAGCACATGAGGATCCCATCAAGAAGAGAGCACAGGAATTCCTCCCAGAGATCCCTCAAGCTGAATACTGGGAGTATCTTGAGATGTCCGTTACCAAGATACGGAAAGCTATGGAGCAAATAATAAAAGAACAGAAGAAACACAGTCAAATGCTGACCTATATGTTTAAAGAACAAGAGGAGCAAGGGCGTGACTTAAGGGAATTGAAGCGCCAAAAGTCTTCTCTTGTAGGACCAAGCACCCCAATGATCAGAGGAACCCCCGTTCCCTCAGAATAAAGGTTGTTAATTTCCAATTTCCGCCTTAACTCTGTGACAGTGTCCTTATAGAAGTTTACCTTAGGAGTCACATAGTAGTAATTAGTATCTATTTGATTTTATCTCCAATTAAGCTATAGTTTATTTTTCTCATCATCAGCAAACATGAATAAAGTAGTAGATCTTTTGAATAAGAGGCAATAAAATTTTGAGTTTTAATAAGAGAAATTCTAATTAGTTAAATGTGGTGGCAATGCTTTCTGTCTTCTGAATGAATGCTTGAACAGTGCATATGTCTTTTGAATTTGTTGCTTAAGACTGTTAAATATGTTGGCTCTTGAAAGAATGATGAACATGAGACATGTTATTGATAATCTGAAAAATCATAAAAATGATTCTTGAAGCAAGAAAAAGCAGCAAAGAACAAAGCTTGCAGAAAAAAAAAAGCGAAAAAAATATAGAAAGAAAAAGAAAAAGCAAGCAGAAAGAGCCAATAGCCCTTAAAACCAAAAGGCAAGGGTAATGAAAAGGATCCCAAGGCTTTGAGCATCAGTGGATAGGAGGGCCACGAAGGAATAAAATCCTGGCCTAAGCGGCTAAACCAAGCTGTCCCTAACCATGTGCTTGTGGCGTGAAGGTGTCAAGTGAAAACTTGAGACTGAGCGGTTAAAGTCAAGGTCCCAGCAAAAAGAAGAGTGTGCTTAAGAACCCTGGACACCTCTAACTGGGGACTTGAGCAAAGCTGAGTCACAATCTGAAAAGGTTCACCCAATTATGTGTCTGTGGCATTTATGTATCCGGTGGTAATACTGGAAAACAAAGTGCTTAGGGCCACGGCCAAGACTCATAAAGAAGCTGTGTTCAAGAATCATCACGCTGAACTAAGAGAATCAATAACACTATCTGAATTCTGAGTTCCTATAGATGCCAATCACTCTGAGCTTCAATGGATAAAGTGAGATGCCAAAACTGTTCAGAAGCAAAAAGCTACTAGTCCCGCTCATCTAATTAGAATCTGAGCTTCAATCAAAAACTCTGAGATATTATTGCTTCTCAACCTATTAGTCTTCTATTTTATTTGTCTAGTTGCTTGAGGACAAGCAACAGTTTAAGTTTGGTGTTGTGATGAGCGGATATTTTATACGCTTTTTGGGGTTAATTTCATATAGTTTTGAGTATGTTCTAGTTAGTTTTTAGTCTATTTTCATTAGTTTTTAGGAAAAATTCATATTTCTGGACTTTACTATGAGTTGTGTGTTTTTCTGTAATTTCAGGTATTTTTCTGACTGAAATTGAAGGAGCTGAGCAAAAATCTGATTCAGGCTGAAAAAGGACTGCTGATGCTGTTGGATTCTGACCTCCCTGCACTCAAAGTGGATTTTCTGGAGCTACAGAACTCGAAATGGCATGCTTCCAATTGCGTTGGAAAGTCGACATCCACGGCTTTCCAGAAATATATAATAGTCCATACTTTGCACAAGAATAGACAACGTAAACTGGCGTTCAACGCCGGTCCTCTGCCCAATTCTGGCGTCCAGCGCCAGAAAAGGATCAAAAGCTGGAGTTGAACGCCCAAAATGGCATAAAAACTGGCGTTCAACTCCACAAATGGCCTCTGCACGTGAATTACTTAAGTCTCAGCCCAACACACCAAGTGGGCCCCAGAAGTGGATCTCTGCATCATCCATCATAGTTTACTCATTTTTTGTAAACCTAGGCTACTAGTTTAGTATTTAAACAACTTTTAGAGACTTATTTTGGACCTCATGACATTTTAGATCAAAACTTTGTATTCTCTGACGGCATGAGTCTCTAAACCCCATTGTTGGGGGTGAGGAGCTCTGCTGTGTCTCGATGAATTAATGCAAGTATTTCTGTTTTCCATTCAAACACGCTTGTTCCTATCTAAGATGTTCATTCGCGCTTAACTGTGATGAAGGTGATGATCCGTGACATTCATCACCTTCCTCAAACCATGAACATGTGCCTGACAACCACCTCCGTTCTATATCCGATTGAATGAGTATCTCTTAGATTCCTTAATCAGAATCTCCGTGGTATAAGCTAGAACTGATGGCGGCATTCATGAGAATCCGGAAAGTCTAAACCTTGTCTGTGGTATTCCGAGTAGGATTCAAGGATTGAATGACTGTGATGAGCTTCAAACTCCTGAAGGCTGGGCGTTGGTGACAGACGCAAAAGGATAGTAAATCCTATTCCAACCGGATCGAGAACCAACCGGTGATTAGCCGTGCTTTGACAGAGCGCGTGAGCGTAGTTTTCACTGGAAGGATGGAAGGTAGCCATTGACAACGGTGATCCACCAACACACAGCTTGCCATAGGAGGACGTGCGTGCGTGAACAAGAAGACAGAGGAAAGCAGAGATTCAGAAGACAAAGCATCTCCAAAACTCCAACATATTCTCCATTACTACAAACAAGTAACCTTTAATCCATGCTCTCTTGTTTATTTGTAATTCAACTGATAAACATAATTGACTTCCTAACTAAGATTTACAGGATAACCATAGATTGCTTCAAACCAACAATCTCCGTGGGATTCGACCCTTACTCACGTAAGGTATTACTTGGACGACCCAGTGCACTTGCTGGTTAGTGGTACGAGTTGTGAAAAGTGTGATTCACAATTTGTGCACCACACCTTCACGCCACAAGCACATGGTTAGGGACAGCTTGATTTAGCCGCTTAGGCCATGATTTTATTCCTTTGGGCCATCCTATCCATTAATGCTCAAAGCCTTGGATCCTTTTTACCCTTGCCTTTTGGTTTAAAGGGCTATTAGCTTTTTCTGCTTGCTTTTTCTTTTTTCTTTCTTTTACTTTATTTTATTTTTTTTCGCCATTTTTTTCGCAAGCTTTGTGTTTTTCACTGCTTTTTCTTGCTTCAAGAATCCGTTTTTGATTTTTCAGATCATCAATAACATTTCTCGTTTTTCATTATTCTTTCAAGAGCCAACAATTTTAACATTCATAAACAACAATATAAAAAATATGCACTGTTCAAGCATTCATTCAGAAAACAAAAAGTATTGCCACCACATCAAAATAATTAGATTATTTTCAAGATATAATTCAAAATTCATGTACTTCTTTTTCATTTTCAGAAAACATTTTTCATTTAAGAAAGGTGAAGGATTCATAGGACATTCATAACTTTAAGACATAGACACTAGACACTAATGATCATGTAATAAAGACACAAACATAGATAAAACATAAAGCATAGAAATCGAAAAAAGAAAAATAAGAACAAGGAAATTAAAGAACGGGTCCACCTTAGTGAGGGCGGCTAGTTCTTCTTCTTGAAGATCCTATGGAGTGCTTGAGCTCCTCTATGTCTCTTCCTTGCCTTTGTTGCTCCTCTCTCATGGACTTTTGGTCCTCTCTTATTTCATGAAGGATGATGGAGTGCTCTTGGTGCTCCACTCTTAGTTGCTCCATGTTAGAACTCAATTCTCCTAAAGAGGTGTTGAGTTGCTCCCAATAGTTATGTGGAGGAAAGTGCATCCCTTGAGGCATTTCAGGGAATTCATGATGAGAAATTTCTTCATGCTCTTGTTGACGTCCATAAGTGAGCTCTCTTGTTTGCTCCATCCTCTTTTTAGTAATGGGCTAGTCCTCTTCAATAAGGATGTCTTCCTCTATGACAACTCCAGCTAAATTGCATAGGTGACAGATGAGATGAGGAAAGGCTAACCTTGCCAAAGTGGAAGGCTTGTTAGCCACCTTGTATAGTTCTAGAGATATGATCTCATGAACTTCTACTTTCTCTCCAATCATGATACTATGGATCATGATAGCCCGGTCTACAGTAACTTCAGACCGGTTGCTAGTAGGAATGATAGAGCATTTTATGAACTCCAGCTATCCCCTAGCCACGGGTTTGAGGTCAGGCCTTCTCAATTGAACCGGCTTGCCTCTTGAGTCTCTCTTCTATTGAGCTCCTTCCACACAGATGTCTATTAGAACTTGGTCTAACCTTTGATCAAAGTTGACTCTTCTAGTGAAAGGATGAGGATCTTCTCTCATTATTGGCAAGTTGAATGCCAACCTTACAGTTTCTGGACTGAAATCCAGGTATTTTCCCCGAACCATTGTGAGCCAATTCTTTGGGTTCGGGTTCACACTGTGATCATGGTTCTTAGTGATCCATGCATTAGCATAGAACTCTTGAACCATTAAGATTCTGACTTGTTGGATGGGGTTGGTGAGAGTTTCCAACCTCTTCTTCGAATCCCACGTCGGATCTCTGGATATTCACTCTTTTTGAGCATGAAGGGGACCTCGGGGATCACCTTTTTCTTGGGCACAACTTCATAAAAGTGGTCTTGATGCACTTTTGAGATGAATCTCTCCATCTCCCATGACTCAGAGGTGGAAGTAATTGCCTTCCCTTTCCTCTTTCTAGAGGTTTCTCTGGCCTTAGGTGCCATTAATGGTTGTGGAAAAAAAAGCAGAGCTTTTTCCACACCAAACTTAAAAGTTTTGCTCATCCTCGAGCAAAAGAAGAGAGAAATAAGGAGAAGAGGAAGAAATGGAGGAGATAGGGGGAGGAGTGGATTCGGCCAAGGGGGTTTAAGTGTGTAAGATGTGTGAAAATAAAGGTGGTAAGGAGGGGTATTTATAGGGTAAGAGAGAGAGGGAATTCGTGTATGAGGGGTTGGGTTTGGGAGGGAAATGGTTTGAATTTGAATGGTGAGGTAGGTGGGGTTTTATGATGGATGGATGTGAGTGGTGAAGAGATTATGGGGAGGAGGGTAGGATTTGATAGGTGAATGGTGTTTGGAGAAGAGTGTTATGGAAAGATGTGAAGAGGAGAGAAGAAGAGGTGGGATAGGTGGGGATCCTGTGGGGTCCACAAATCCTGAGGTGTCAAGAAATTCGAGTCCCTGTACCATTATGGCATTTAAACACCCTTTGTGTGCCAATTCTGGCATTTAACGCTAGCTCTGCTACCTTTTCTGGTGTAAAACGACGGGCTGATGCCCCCTTTCTGGCATTTAACGCCCATCAGACACCCTTTTCTGGTGTTAAACGCCAGTCTGTCTGCCAATTCTGGCATTTAACGCCAGCCAGACACCAGACACCTTTTTCTGGCGTTTAACGCCAGTCTGGCTGCCAATTCTAGTGTTTAACACCCAGAATGCTGCAAGACTGGGCGTTAAATGCCCATTCTGCTTTCCTTGCTAGCGTTTAAACGCCAGTAAGCTTGTCCTCCAGGGTGTGCTGTTTTTGATGCTATTTTTTATTCTGCTTTAATTCTGCAGCTATTTTTATGTCTTCACATGATCATCTACGTAAAGAAAACATAACATGACAATGGAGAACAAAATAAATATAATTAAATAACATTAGGTTGCCTCCCAATAAGCGCTTCTTTAATGTCAATAGCTTGACAGTGAGCTCTTAGAGAGCTTCACAGAGACTCAGAGCTTAATGGTGGCCTCCCAACACTAAACTTAGAGGTTGAGTGAGGGAGCTCTGTTTGACTCTGTATTGAGAGAAGCTTTTCATGCTTCCTCTCCATGGTTACAGAAGAAGATCCTTGAGCCTTAAACACAAGGTAGTCCTTATTCACTTGAAGGACCAACTCTCCTCTATCCACATCAATCACAACTTTTGCTATGGCTAGGAAGAGTCTTCCAAGGATAATAGATTCATCCTCATCCTTCTCAGTGTCTAGGATTATGAAATCAGCAGGGATGTACAGGCCTTCAACCTTCACTAAGACATCCTCTACAAGTCCATAAGCCTGTTTCATTGATCTGTCTGCCATATCTAGTGAGATTCTTACAGCTTGTACCACAAAGATCCCTAGTTTTTCCATTACCGAGAGTGGCATGAGGTTTATTCCTGACCCCAGGTCACATAGAGCCTTTTCAAAGGTCGTGGTGCCTATGGTACAAGGTATTAAGAACTTTCCGGGATCTGGTTTCTTCTGAGGTAATTTTAGTTGAACCAAAGCATTCAGTTCATTGATGAGCAGTGGAGGTTCATCCTTCCAAGTCTCATTACCAAATAACTTGGCATTCAGCTTCATGATTACTCCTAGATACTGAGCAACTTGCCCTTCAACAATATCATCATCCTCTTCAGAGGAAGAATACTCATCAGAGCTCATGAATGGCCACAATAAGTTCAGTGGAATCTCTATGGTCTCTGTATGAGCCTCAGATTCCTTTGGTTCCTCATTAGGAAACTCCTTAGTGGTCAGTGGACGTCCATTGAGGTCTTCCTCACTGGAAATCACTGCCTTTCCCTCCTCTACAGGTTCGGCCATGTTGGGTATATTGATGGCCTTGCACTCTCTCTTTGGATTCTCTTCGGTATTGCTTGGGAGAGTACTAGGAGGGAGTTCAGTAACTCTTTTACTCAGCTGACCCACTTGTGCCTCCAAATTTCTAATGGAGGACCTTGTTTCAGTCATGAAACTGAGAGTGGTCTTAGATAGATCAAAGACTATGGTTGCTAAGTCTGAGAGACTCTGCTTAGAATTCTCTATCTGTTGCTGAGAAGATGATAGAAAAGGCTTGCTATTGCCAAACCTATTTCTCCCACCATTATTATTATTGAAGCCTTGATTAGGCTTCTACTGATCCTTCCATGAGAAATTTGGATGATTTCTCCATGAAGGGTTATAGGTGTTTCCATAGGATTCTCCCATGTAATTCACCTCTTCCATTCCAGGATTCTCAGGGTCATAAGCTTCTCCTTCGGATGAAGCTTCTTTAGTACTGCCGGATGCAGCTTGCATTCCAATCAGATTCTAAGAAATCATGTTGACTTGCTGAGTCAATATTTTATTTTGAGCCAATATGGTTTTCAGAGTATCAATCTCAAGAACTCCTTTCTTCTGAGTCATCCCATTATTCAGAGGATTTCTTTCAGAAGTATACATGAACTGGTTATTTGCAACCATCTTAATGAGTTCCTGGGCTTCTGTAGGCATTTTCTTTAGATGAAGAGATCCACCAGCAGAGTGGACAAATGACATCTTGGACAATTCAGACAGACCATCATAGAATATACATAAGATGCTCCATTCTGAAAGCATGTCAGAAGGACACCTTCTGATCAATTGCTTGTATCTTTCCCAAGCTTCATAGAGGGATTCACCTTCCTTCTGTCTGAAGGTTTGGACTTCCACTCTAAGCTTGCTCAACTTTTGAGGTGGAAAGAACTTGGCCAAGAAAGCATTGACCAACTTTCCCCAAGAGTTCAGGATTTCTTTAGGTTGTGAGTCCAACCATGTCCTAGCTCTGTCTCTTACAGCAAAAGGGAAAAGCATAAGTCTGTAGACCTCAGGATTAACCCCATTGGTCTTAACAATGTCATAGATTTGCAAGAATTCAGCTAAAAACTGATGAGGATCTTCCAATGGAAGTCCATGAAACTTGCAATTCTGTTGTATTAGAGAAACTAATTGAGGCTTAAGCTCAAAATTGTTTGCTCCAATTACAGGAATTAAGATGCTTCTTCCATAGAAGTCAGAAGTTGGTGCAGTAAAGTCACCAAGCATCTTCCTTGCATCTCCACCATTGTTGTTGTTTTCGGTTGCCATGTCTTCTTCTTTTTCGAAAATTTCTGTAAGGTCCTCTCCAGAGTGTTGTGCTTTAGCTTCTCTTAGCTTCCTTTTCAGAGTCCTTTCAGGTTTAGGATTAGCTTCAACAAGAATGTCCTTATCATTGTTCCTGCTCATATGAAAAAGAAGAGAACAGAAAAGAAGAGAAATCCTCTATGTCACAATATAGAGATTCCTTTATGTGAGTAGAAGAGTGGAAGAATAGAAAAATGAGGTAGAGAGAGAATGAGAAGAATTCGAACACAGAGAGAGGGAGGGGGTTTGAATTTTAAGAAGAAGAGAAGTGTTAGTAATTAAATAAAATAAATAAAAAGAGATGAAAGAGGGAGAGAATTCGAATATTAATTATAAGAAAAGAAAAATATTTTTGTTTTTATTTTAATTATAAGTTAGAATTTGAAATTTAAGAAAAGAAATAAAATAAAATTAGAATTTAAAACAATTAGTTAATTAAAAAAGAATTTTGAAAAAGAGCTTAGTGATTTTCAAAAATGATGAGAGAGAAAAGTAGTTAGGTGGTTTTGGAAAAGATAAGAAATAGTAAACTTTTTAACATTAAAACAAACAAGTAAAGTAGTTAATTGAAAAAGATTTGAAAATCAATTTTTGAAAAGATAAGAAGTTAGAAAAGATTTTGAAATTGAATTTTGAAAAAAATATGATTGAAATTTATTTTGAAAAGGATTGAAAAGGAAATTAAAAAGATTTGATTTTTGAAATTAAAGTTGATGACTTGACTAACAAGAAACTAAAATATATAATTCTAGAATTTTAAGATTGAACCTTTCTTAATAGGCAAGTAACAACTTGAAATATTTGACTCAAAATATTAAATGTGAGCAATAAATTCGAAAATATGAAATAAAAATAAGAAAAAGATTTTGAAAATTAATTTTGGAGAATTTTCGAAAAACATGAAAGAGAAATGAAAAAGATTTGATTTTGAAAAAGATTTGAAAAGATAGAATTTTTAAATTGAAATTTTGACTTGACTAACAAGAAACAACTAAAATTTAAAACTTTTGACTAAATCAACCCAAAATTTCAAATTTATGAGTAAAATAAGGGAAAGATATTATTTTTTATTTTTGAATTTTTAATAAGGAGAGAGAAAAATAACAAAATGACACATGACATAAAAATTTAAGATCAAAACAAATAATACATGCAAGAACACTTTGAATGTCAAGATGAACACCAAGAACACTTTGAAGATTATGATGAACATCAAGCACATGTTTTTGAAAATTTTTAAGAAAAGGAAAACATGCAAGACACCAAACTTAAAAATTTTTAAACTTTAGACACTAATGATTCGAAAATGCATATGAAAAATAACAAAAGACACAAAACAAGAAAATGCACAGATCAAATAAGGAAAATCATCAAGAACAACTTGAAGATCATGAAAAACATAATGCATGAGTTTTCAAAAATTTTTAAGAAAATTAAAAGAATGCAATTGACACCAAACTTGAAATTTGACACAAAACTCAAACAAGAAACAAATTTTTTTTTGTTTTTATGGTTTTATTAATTTTTTTTGTATATTTTTCGAAATTATTTTGAAAAAGAAAATAAAGAAATTCAACATTTTTTAATGAGAATTCCAGGATTCTTGTAATGTTAGTCTAAAGCTTCGGTCCAAAAGATTAGACATGGCTAACGGCCAGCCAAGCTTCAGCTTAGAATTATAAATGAGAATCCAAAGACTCATGCAATATTACTCTAAAGATCCGGTCCAAAAGAATTAGACAAGGCCAAATGGCTAGCCAAGCTTTAACATAACACATACAAGCATGTCCTTTTTGCAATAAAAAGTGGAAATCTCGATCCAAAAGATTAGACATGGCTTACAACCAGGTTTCAACATATCTCATGAAGCTCAAGAATTCATTCTTAAAAATTCTGAAGAACGAAATTTTTTTTTGTATTTTATTTTTTTTCGAAAACTAATTTTTTTTTTTTGAATTTTTCGAAATTAAAAATAAAAAGTATAAACATAAATTAAAATTACCTAATCTAAGCAACAAGATGAACCGTCAGTTGTCCAAACTCGAACAATCCCCGGCAACGGCGCCAAAAACTTGGTGGACGAAATTGTGATTCACACTTTTCACAACTCCGCACAACTAACCAGCAAGTGCACTGGGATATCCAAGTAATACCTTACGTGAGTAAGGGTCGATCCCACGGAGATTGTCGGCCTGAAGCAAGCTATGGTCATCTTGTAAATCTTAGTCAGGTGGATTAAATTGGTTATGAGGTTTTGATAATTAAAAGATAAATAAAACATAATATAAGATAAAGATACTTATGTAATTCATTGGTGGGACTTTCAGATAAGCGTTTGGAGATGTTTTGTTGCTTCTGAACCTCTGCTTTCCTATTGCCTTCTTCCAATCATGCGTGATCCCTTCCATGGCAGGCTGTATCATCCTCTTGGATGAAAAATACCAGGTACAATCTCTGTACGGCTAATCAACTGTCAGATTTCTCGTCTCGGATGAAAAATACCATGTACAGCTACTGCACAGCTAATCATCTGTCGGTTCCTGCTAGCGTCGGAATAAGATCTCTCTATCCTTTTGCACACTGTCACTGTGCCCAACATTCGCAGGTTTAAAGCTCGTCATAGTCATCCCTTCCTAGATCCTACTCGGAATACCACAGACAAGGTTTAGACTTTCCGGATCTCAGGAATGCTGCCAATGGTTCTAGCCTATACCACGAAGGTTCTAATCTCAGATTCAGATGCTCTGTTGTCAGGAGAGACGATGTGAATCATTGATTAGAAACCCAAGAGAATATACTCCGATTGTCGTCCAATGACTACGTTAAACATCATGTAGACCGCTTGTGGTTGTTAGGCACGCGGATCTTCGCTAAGCGAGTAACGAAGATAGTGGGTGATTGTCACGGGTCACCCCTTCATTCTGACTTAACTGAATTAAGTACAAGAGTATATCTTGGAGAAGAAGTAGGCGTGAATTGAAGGAAAAACAATAGTACTTGCATTAATTCATGAAGAACAGCAGAGCTCCACACCTTAATCTATGAGGTGTAGAAACTCCACCGTAGAAAATACATAAGTGAAAATAGTCTAGGCATGGCCATGAGGCCAGCCTCCAAAGAAGGTTCCAAGATGTAAAAGTTACATAAGATGATCAAAAGATATAAAATAAATCTCTAAAAGTAGTTTTTATACTAAATTAGTAACCTAGTTTTACAGAAAATGAGTAACTAAGTGCTGATGGTGCAGAAATCCACTCCCGGGGCCCACTTGGTGTGTTCTTGGGCTGAGCATCGAAGCTTTCACGTGCATATGCTGTTCTTGGAGTTAAACGCCCGCTTGGATGCCAGTTTGGGCGTTTAACTCCAGTTCTAGTGCCAGTTTGGGCGTTTTACGCCAGAAAGTTGTTGGCTGGCTTTGAACGCCAGTTTGGGCCATCAAATCTCAGACAAAGTATGGACTATTATATATTGCTGGAAAGTCCAAGATGTCTAATTTTCAAATCAATTGAGAGCGCTCCAATTGGGCTTCTGTAGCTCCAGCAAATCCACTTCGAGTGCAGGAGGGTTGAAATCCAACAGCATCTGCAGTCTTTTTTCAGCCTCTGAATCAAATTTTTGCTCAGGTCCCTCAATTTCAGCCAAAAAATACCTAAAATCATAGAAAAACACAAAAACTCATAGTAAAGTCCAGAAATATGATTTTTGAATAAAAACTAATAAAAATATAATAAAAAGTAGCTAAAACATACTAAAAACTATGTAAAAACAATGCCAAAAAGGGTATAAATTATCCGCTCATCACTCATACACAATTGGTTCCTCCCTCAGTTGATTCTCCCACTCCATGAAGTAATCCCAACTTGAATTCATCGTACCCTACAAAACAATCTCAACCAAGCTCCAAGCAACAAGGGTGATAGCTCATAGAGAAAGTAAGGACTAAAAGCAAAAGACATAAGTAAACAAGAAAAGCAAACACCTAAATATTAACAAAAACAACCAAATAACCAAAAAGTAAGATATTTACACTATTAACATATTCACAACAACCAAAAGATAGCACTCAATTGCATCCTCGGCAACGGCGCCAAATTTGACAGAGAGAGTTTTGCTTGGTTCATAATTAAGAATCAATGCGTTAGTAGTATAGTCCAAACCAATCATGAACTCTCAAGATCAAATAATAAATTCAATACAAAACATAAACCGAGAGTATTTAAATCTCAGGTCGTTCTCCCTAGGAATGCAAACGAAGTGTTTTCTCTTTCGGTTGTGAGGAAAAGAGGGTTTTGAATTAAAGAACCAAAGATTAAAAGAACTAAGAAATGAAATAACTAAGGAATGAGCGAAATTGTTAATTCATGCAAGTAAAAAAAAAAGGAATGAGATCAAAACTAGTGAAAATGCAATAAAGGGCCTTGACTTGGGAATGAGGATCTAAGGAATCCTATATAGCACTCCAAAATGCTCCAATGCTTCACCCCTTTGATAAGTGTTGAAGTCTCCTTTATATAGCACTCCAAAATAGCAATTCAGCCTTCCAAAAATGAGCCAAGGGCCTCCAAATTCGTGCAGCACGTGCTTCATTAATGAATTCACATGCAGGGACCTGTGCGGACGCACAGACGCGTGTGTCCGCACACACGGCTGAAAATGGACCTGTGCGTACGCACAGGTCCGTGCGTACGCACACATGGAAATTCTTGTCTGTGCGCGCGCACGCAGGGCTGTGTGCACACACACTTCGCTGTGTGTGCTTTTCCTTGTTTTCTTCATGTCTTATCCCTTGTACATGCTTTCTTCAACTTTTTCCCATCCATTCTTGCCTCCAAGGCCTAAAATCACTCACAACCCACATCATGACATCGAATGACATAAAAGTGGAATTAAATTTCTCTATTAAAGTACAAAATTGCATGTTTTCACATTTAGGTTCACATTAGGGATCAAACACAAAAGTATGCTATTTTGGTGCTTAAGTGTGAGTTCATGTGCTAGAATCCATCCAAATTGAGTCAAAATATACCATCAAATATGGACTCATCAACCCCCTCCATATGAACAATTATTCTGGATAAGTGTGATGAGTTGAGGTTTTAACTCAAAGTTGTTAGCATGAATTGTTAGCTTCAGGATACTACTGCCACAGTTTCCTAGATTTGGGTTGATGTAGGAGCCTAAGACTCTCCTCTCTTGCCCAACATGATTGCCAGCATCCTCTCCAACATGGTTATGCACCTCTTCCTCCATAGTGGTTCTCAAATCTTCCTCCACTACTTCCTCTCGAACTATGCCTTAGCCTCTTGCTTCCCTCCTTAATCTAAGGAAGGTCCTTTCAGGTTCACTATCGAAAGAGGATGAAGTTTTTTCCCTTCTACCTGTCATACATTCAACAACAGCAAGCAGAGACGAGTAAAGGAAGCACTCTTGTTAAGATTAGTAGTTAGCTTGGTTGATACAATTGATCAAACAGTTAATAGAACAGTAAGAAGAATGGAAACATGAATAATGAATAACTAAAATTATCAAAGTAAAAATAAAACAAAATAGAAAATAAAAAATTAAAGAACTAAAAAAAAGAAATAATAAGGTAATTAAAATGCTTAATCTAGCTCCCCATCAATTTAGTCATTGTCAAACTCAAACCAATCCCCGGTAACGGCGCCATAAAACTTGATAACCGGAATTCACTCCCCATATAAAATCATAAATTTTTTCTTTTGGCAAGCGCACCAAAATTGTCGTCAAGTAATAACCCACAGTGGATTGGGATCGTATCCACAGAGATTGGTAGATTTGAGTAATTTTAATCAATGGGTGAATTAGTCAAGCTGAGCAATATAGAGTGTGATTGCAGAATTATAAATAAGCAGGAATGTAAATGATTCAAAAGTAAAGAGAAGCAGTAAAGTACAGAAGAGGAAATGGCAAGAATGTAAAGTTCAGAAACATAAATGACTTAATTGTAAATGGGAATGGGATTGATAGAATGTAAAGAAAGCTATAAAGAATGTGGAAGATAAGAATAGAGGGAATTCATTGAGATCAGGAGATGTTGTTCTCTTTGGATTAAATCCAGCTCATCTCCTCTTCAATCATGCAACTCATTGACCTCTTGGCAGTCATGATTGATTGAGCCCCAATCCCTTGGTGGCTCAATCTCTCAAATCTTGATAATCAGCCAATTCCTTGGTCCAATTGCTCATGAAGAGAGATATGCTTGGTCCCTGATTATACCACACATCCTTGTAGATCCAGAATAGAAGGTGGATTATATGTCACCATATCCAATCACCAAAACCCAGATCTACTCACATGTGAAAAGGGATTTCAAGCATGGTTTCATGTTTCCTTTTCCAAGGTTCCCATGAAACCCATTTTGCATTCAACCTCTTTCCCAAGATGATTGAACACTAGCATTAAAACAAAATTCCTTCTAGCAAATCAAAGAGAAGATGAAGAGAAGAAGAAATTCACTATCATTAATCCATTAAGTACAACAGAGCTCCCTCTCTCAATGAGAGGGAATTTAGCTACTCATAGCTTAGAGAAAAGTACCAAGAGATAGAAGAGATGATATGAAAAGTAAATCTAACTATACTTCAACAAAAACTACTACTCAACAACCCCTTCTCAGTACTTTCAGGGGTTATTTATACTACTCCTAGCACTAGAATAAAGAAAATAAAAAAGAGAAAAGAAAATTACATTTGGAGGGAAAAGAAAACTCAATAAATGGGACCTTCCAACTTGGCGTGCGATTAGCGTTTAAGTGGCGTGCCACACCCAGCTCTTCAAGTAGCACGCCCCATGTATTGGTGTCCCTGGCGTGCCACGCCTTCGAACCCAAGTGGCACGCCCAGGGTCTTCTTAAGCTTTAGATGGCCTGGCGTGCCATGCCTTCGAGCCCAAGTGGCACGCCCAGGCCTTTTCCTTCTTCTTCTCCTCTCTAGAAAGTTGAACTAGCATGGCATGCCCAGGGTCTGGCGTGCCACGCCCCTTGTATATTTCACTCTCTTCTTTGGAAAATAGAAGTGGCGTGCCATGACCAGTGTGTGGCATGCCATGCCCATTGAGAACCTTCTTTACTTCTCTAGAAAATAGAACTGGCGTGCCATGCCTAGCATTCAAGTGGCACGCCTAGGTGAATAATGAGAGTTGGCGTGCCACGCCTTCGACCACAAGTGGCACGCCCAGCTTTGCTTGGCCCTCTCTAGTGTTGGCCTACCATGCATGGGTCTTCAAGTGGCATGCCCAAATGAGGATGAGAGCTGGCGTGCCACGCCTTCAACACCAAGTGGCATGCCTAGCTTTGCTTTGGCCTTCTCTTGTGTTGGCATGCCACACCTGGGTCTTCAAGTGGCACGCCCAAGTGACGATGAGAGCTGGCGTGCCACGCCTTCGACACCAAGTGGCACACCCAAGTGCTTGGACCTTCAACCTCTTCTCTGGAAATTTGTACTAGCGTGCCACGCCTGGGTCTTCAAGGGGGCACACCCAAGTTATGGTTTGGAGCTGGCTTGCTACGCCTTCGATACCAAGTGGCACGCCCAAGTGGTTGTCCATTCTGGATTGATGAACTGGCATGCCACGCCCAATGGTTCAAGTGGCACGCCCATAGTGTGTGATGGACTTGGCGTGCCACGCCCATCTTAGCATGCCACGCCCCTTTTGTGGCCTTCAGCATTGCTCTCTGGAAAACTATACTGGTGTGCCATGCCCAGCTCCTAACGTGCCACGTCCATGTAAAAGACTCAATCATGCTTCTCTGGAAATCATTACTGGCGTCCACGCCCAGCTCCTGGCGTGCCACACCCACACACTTTCATGGCGTTCATTCTAAGTGGCACGCCAGTTTCACATGCCCAGCTTTGTTTTGTTGTTTTCTCCCCCTTTTTGATGCTCTTTTCACCTGAAATTCAGCATAAACCCATTTCAAAGCAATGTACCATAATATTCATCAATTAGTTCATGAATTGCAATGATCAAATGAGATTATGCTCTTTTATGGTCCTTTTTAGGCAAGAAAAAAGGGTAAATGATGCAAGTCATTAGTAAACTACCTTCAAGTCATACAAGTCCAAGAGAATTCTCATAACAAAATTCGAATATAAGTTTTTGAAAATTCTAAAATTCTAATTATGCAAGATTCATTAAAGATAAAAGAAGCCCGAATGTAATCACAAAGATTTTTATAAATCTCACTTCTATTTTTGAACTTGAAATTATAAACTCTTATTCTTTTCACCAAGATAAACTCTGTTTACATTTTTTTTTTTGCTTAAGGACAAGTAAAGTTTTAAGTTTGGTATTATGATGTCTAGGCATCTTTAGTAGTTTTCAGGTTTCTTTTTCAACATTTTTCTTAGATCTTTTTCAATATCTTTTTCAATGTTTTTCAAAACTAATCAAGTCTTTTGGAGTTGTTTTAGTATTATTGTATTTTCAGAAGTTCTTGTTCTCAAAATAATCAAGAATTAAAGCTTTTTTAGCAAGAACACACAAATACAGTCCAATAGAGACCCAACCAGGCCCAAAATATCAAAACTGGGTGCCCAAAACATCACAACGGGTGCCCAACGTCCAATCACTGCCACCCGGCTCCTAAACACCGGTGCCCAGCGGCCCCTCACTAACCCCCGGTGTTCCTTGGCCCTGGAGGCACAAACAGGCCAACTCCCAGGATACAACACTTGCCAAGGCTTAATTTCAAAATGCAATAATGAGAAGCATTAATTCCATCTGAAGATTCAAGTTTCAAGAGATTAGTTAGCATTAATTTCTTCTAAAAAGATAAAGATTTGGTTATTAGGATTTAATTCTAGATTAGATTTGAAATGTTATTAAGATTTAATTTGAATTTTAGATAAGATTTAAGGAGATTTTGTGGTTTTGGTTGTTTAGGTGATCTCTAGTCACGGGTAATTGTTGGGAATGGCTCCAATCCTTTTTGGATAAGGTAAAGTTGCTTGTAAACCCTTGTAGTGTTGTATGTTGTGGTTTCTAGGTTTTGATTTTGGTGATATATGGGTTGTTAGTTTGAGCTTTGGTAGTTTTTAGAGTTGTCTTGGCTTTTTGGTGGTTTCGTGCGTGGAGGATAATCGGCCAAGGTATAATTTCGATTTCCTTTATGTAATATGTAATGTTTCGTGAACCTTAGGCTAGTTGACCTTAAGATAGCATTGGATGCTTGGGTGTATGTTTAATTGTATGTGATTTTGGTGATTCGAAGATAAGTTGTATGCTAGTTCATGGATATAGAGTTTTGGGATGTGAAATATATGAATTTTGATGTTGATTGTTGATAATTAATGATTATGAAGATTGATGATGAATGTTGTGATTTATTATTGTTTATGAGGATTGTGGAAAAGTGAATGTTGATAATGGTTACTAATGTTGAGATTAGTTGAGAAGGAGTATGAATATTAATGTTGATGATAATTGGTGAAGGAGGTGAGTTTTATGAGAATAATGTGAGGAGTAAACACTTTTATTAATTTGGGTAATGTTAGATATTTTTTGGTGATGATTATTGAAATTGGTGAGGATTTGTAGTGGTTGTTGATGTTGTTGTTGGTTGATGATGATTATGAGTGTTTATGATGGTTTTGGATGTTGATGACTAAGGATTTTGATGGTGTTGGATGGTGTAATTAGGATATTGTGGATGGTTGAGTTGGGAGAAGAATGGTATGGAATTTTATGTTTATTTGGTATTGCTTGGGTTGTGATTGGTTTGGTTTTGGATTGGGAGTTTTGGTAAAATTGAGAATTTGGGAACTTTTGGTAAAACTAAAATTTTGATGCCTTGTGCGCACGCACACCCCTGTGAGTTTTTGAACCTGTGCGCACACACAGCCTTGTGTGTACGCACACACAGGGGAAGGCTTACTGATGGGAGCGCTAGCACGCCATGTGCACACACATAACCAACGAAGTTCTGCAAGCTATGCGCATGCACAACCCTGTGCGCACACACTTTGGAATGTGCACTCTGTTGAGGGCGTTCACACGTCTTGTGCGGATGAAAAGAGTTGAAAATTTTACTACCTGTGCGTACGTACACCTCTATCCGTACGCACACATTTGAAAACTTTCCTGGGCGTGCGCACGCACACCCTTGTGCGTACGCACATTCCCTATATTCCAATTAAAATTTTGTTTTTAACTATTTCACCTTCCCAACAAGCTTGTAACCTTCTGTGACACCTATTTAAGACTCTTTGACTTTTTTTTTTGGTATCAAAACATGGGAAAATGTCCTAGGAGATTTAATTGGGTACTATATTGAAAATCTAGAAAACGGAGGTTTAGCTTTCTGGTGTATTAGGGATGAGTTTGGTTGAGAGAGAAGGAAGAGTAGAGAACTTGGTGATTACTGACAATGAATTGAGAAACTGATGATGGTTATTATGAGCCTGATGGGTGTTGGATGTGGAAAGTGTGCCAGGCACTATATCCTTGGAATGTTGAAAAATGACAATTAAAAGTTGATTGAGATGAGAACTGGCAATGATTTGAGGTTGATGGACTTGTTGCATGTTGAGAGTGTGCCAGGCACTATATCCTTGGGTTAAGTGTGGTGGTAACTCAAAGAGGAATGATGATCTTGATGAATGTTGAGAGTGTGCCATGCACTATATCCTTGGGTTAAGTATGATAGTGTGCAGGGTATTATGTCCCTGGGATTGAATTTTGATTGATAATCTTTTCTACTGCAAGAGTGTGTCAGGCACTATACCCTTGGGTTGTGGATGCGAGTGTGCCGGCACTATATCCGTGGGTGAATAGAGTGTGTCCGACACTATATCCGTGGGCGTGGCAGAAAAGCTACATCTGAAAGGATGTGTCAGATTGGCATTTATAGACCGACAAGTGATATCACGAGCCAATAGGACATTCATTCATCATATGCATCTCTTATGTGCTTGTTTGTTTTGATTACTTGAGCTTGCCTAATTTTGTAATATTCCTACTTGCTTCTTGAATTACTTATCATATATGATTACTACCTGTGTTTCACTTGCTTCCATTATCTGTGATTGTCTGGTGCTGAGGAGGTTAGGTAGGCAGTAGCGATGGGATCGCACGGAGATTAGGTTGCCAAAGATTGTGGGATACAGCGGTGTGATTAGTATTAGTTAGAAACTTCCTAAGTTTAGATAACCCTGTTCACAGTTTATGGTTTAAGTTATTTATTTTGTTGAGGCTTGGATATTCTGTATCGACGTGAAGTTCTAGGATTGCCTTCGGCATCCCGGAACCTTATATCTTAAATTATTGTGCACTGTTACCATAATGAGAACCTACAATTTTCATACTATATTCTGTTGTTATTTTTCAGATGTAGGTCGCAACCCACCTCCGTGAGTTGCTTGACGGTGACAGAGCAGAGGATCTTTATCATGTTTTTGGAGTCCTTTGATTTATTTTCATTAGTACTCACACTTTTGTATTTATTTTGCCTTAGAGGCTTACTTTGAGAGAAAGATACTGTATAAGCAGTTTTACTTTTAAAACTCTGTATGTCTGTATTTAATTAGTCGGCCTAAACTCTGCAAGCTTAGACTAGTATCTTATGAGTATTATACTATTATATAACTACATATATCTTGCTATCTCATATATTGGATCTTGTCTTTTACGCTTGTAGCTTCGTGTGAACGTTTGCGCTTTGTAATTCCATATTTGAGCTTATTTTCTTCATCGGGCTTCTAGAATTATTACTCCTTATATATATATATATATATATATATATATATATATATATATATATATAAGTCATAGATTTGTCGTAACCTTTGATTATCCTTTGCTTTACGGCATGAGGTAAGGCTTAGGGTAATTAGGGTGTTACATTTAGAGGTATCAGAGCAGTTCGTCCTCGTGAGCCTAAAGGATGGACCATTGTGCTTCATTGCATACTCTGTGTCTTTTCTTTCATGCTATTTAGGTTATCTGTTTGATATATGCATAGCATGCTTATTTATGAGTGCCGTTTAGGGGTAATTGAAACACTAGGCTTTTGATATTGAGACTGAACACCTTGATATCAGTTGATTGGTGTAGACAGGAACCCTAATGGCCACTCGCGGATGAGGTTTTACACGTTCATGAGGAGAGAGTAAGAATGAGCAACCGGCCGATAACCATGCCGAGTTCATGGCGGCAATGGCAAATCTTGCAATAAACAATGGATGACAAATGCATGGTGGCCAAAACATGCAATTCAAAAGAAATAGAAAGCCTGAAGGCAATGTGTGGGTACTTGGTATGCAAAGGTCAAGCATGAAAAATTCAAAACCAAGTACAAATTGTGACCTCAACAAAGAATCCAACAATGAATAGTTTCAACAATGATGTTAAAATAACATCTTATCAGTAATCAGCAGCAATAAACAGTAAACAAGATTAATAATTCCAACACTCATAAGGAAAAATAAAAATTAAACAAAAATCAACTAACTAAAAAACTAACTAAAATAAATGGTAATAGATGGTGATTGGTAGTGTTGGATGATGATTGAAGGGTGGAAAGAAGAGATGAGAAGAGATAAGAAAGAAAGAAATGGAAAGAAGAGAAGAAAAGAAGATGGGTGATGCAGGGCAACCCACGCGCACGCGTGGAGTAACGCGTAAGCGTGGATTGGTGAAATGGGTTCGACGCGTACGCGTGGGTCACGTGTACGCATGATGGGTTATTCAGAGAGGCGACGTGTACACGTGGGTCACTCGTACGCGTGGTGGATTTTGTGCTAAATGCACAATCCCAGCCCAAAACTCGCACAACTCTCTGGAATTTGTATGGGAGGTGAAAATTTTGGATCCACGCGTATGTGTGGGCGATGTGTACGCGTGGATGTGTGAAAAGGTTGGGGTCACGCGTACGCGTGGGTGATGCATACGCGTGGCATGGTGCTCTGTTTTTCAAAATTTCCAAGTTCTTGCACCAAACCAAGCATTCCGAATCTCCACATAGCTACCAAAACACCATAAAACCTTATTTAACATACTAGACTCCTAAATAAACTCAACTAACTAAACAAAACATGAAATTAAACTAATTTTTACTAATATTTACAAAAAAAGAAAAGGAAAAGATGTTACCATGGTGGGGTGTCTCCCACCTAGCACTTTTGTTTATTGTCCTTAAGTTGGACTTACGGTAAGCTCTCATCAAGGTGGCTTGTGCTTGAATCCATCCTTGAACATCCACCAATGCTTGGACTTCCAATAATCTCCCTCATTCAAAGTCAATATCTCCAAGCTTTGATGGAGTTCTTCACAAACCATGGGCTCCCAAAATTGATCCTCCTCTAGTAATCCGGGATCTCACACTTTGTTTTGACACCCGTCTTCAAATTGATCATGGTAATTCCCTCCGGGTGGTAAGCAAGCCGAATTCTCATGAGGGCACCAAACTACCCTCCTAGACCCATCCAATTGAGCACTACACCAATCCACGCTCCTCAATTCTAAGCTTCCAACCATAATGAGCCTAGATTTACAACGCCAATCACTAAACATTCTCCTCTTATGCTTAATTCCACAAAGCGCCCCAAGTTGGCCATCCGTATCAAGAATACCATATTCAAGTGGGATAATAAAGCTAAGAGTTAGAAGTTTTACCCACTCAAATGAAGGATTAAATGGAAACCTAGGTGGAGGAGTTCCCAACGGTCTTGATAAAGCATGTTCCACTCCCGTCCATCCTCTTTTAGAGGCTTCCACCACTTGGCAAGGTTCTTCAAGCTCAAATTCTTCTTCACCAATATCCTCTAGCTCTTCCCCATCACTCAAGTTATAAATAGGAGGTTTAGTGAAATCTACCTCATCATCAATTCCAAAGCCAATGGGGAAGGATTCCTCAAACTCAAAAGGATCATATGTTGATGCGGAATCATCATAAATAGGGGAACTTGGTGCTTGCCCCATTTCATCCAATTCTTCAGTTTCAATATGCCTCGGAGGTTTTGCACTATCCTCCTTGAAATCACTATCAAGTTCCATGGAAGAGGGCTCTTTAACTTGAGATTCCTCCTTGCATCCAACATCTCCTAAATCTTCAACCACTTCCGTTTGTTCAATAATCGCTACCTCCTCCTCTTGTTGCACTTCTTCCTTTAACTCCTGTTCTTCACCTTGATGCTTTGAGTTCACTGACGAACGGATTCTTGCCAGTAAATAAATTCACAAAAATAATCACGTTGTAGGTATAGTTTCTAAACCAACAGAGAATCCTTTCGTACAAAAGTTTGGTTGTCACAAGTAACAAAACCCAATAAAATTTATAACCGAAGTATTTAAACCTCGGGTCATCTCTAAAGGAATTGTAGGGAGGTGTGTTTATTATTGATTATGGAAAAAGGTATATTTTTGAGTTTTTTGAAATAGGGAACAAGTAATTTAAATGGCAAGAAAAATAAATTAATAATTAGAAAAACTCTTGGCAAGGTATGAGAACTGGAAATCCCATCCTAGTTATCCTTATCAGGTGTGATGAGAATTATTTAGTGCTCCCACTTAGTTAACCCTTACTAAATAAAGGAAAGTCAAGTGGACTAATCAACTTGATTCCTCAAGTCCTAGTCAACTCCTATGGAAAGACTAGCTTTAGAGGGATCCAAATCAATTAGCAATTTCCAATTTTCAATCAACCGCTGAGTTTGACAACTCAAGTGTCACCAATTACTCAACCAAAGCCAAAAGGGAAGAAAATATACGCGAATAAAAATGCCTTGACCAGGAGAAGATTAATTGGAAGCATCAATAACATAAATTAAAGAAAGCAATCACAAATCTGAAATACCTCAAATTATATTAAATAAAGATATTAATTCTAACATGGGAAAGTTAATAAATCAAATTGGGAAAGTAAATAAACCAAGTGATAAAGTAAATAAAAGTAGAAGAGAAATTAAATTTAAGGAACATTGAACCTGGAATGAAGAATATAACCATAAACTAAGAGAAATCCTAATTCTAAAACCAAAGAGAGAGGAGAGAGCCTCTCTCTCTAGAGAATTACATGTAAAACCTAAAAATTCTCTCTATTGAATGAATGATTGATGGATGATTTGATTCCCTCATTCTCCATCCTCTATTCTATGTTTCTGGGCTTGGATTTGGGACGAAAAAGGGCCCAGAAATTGCTGGGGGGCGACTTCTGCAATTTTCGGCACGTAGCGTCCGTCACGCATGCGCGAGGGTCACGCGTGCGCGTCATTTGGAGATTTTCCTTGTCACGCGTACGTGTTAATCACGCGTACGCGTTGCTTGTGTTTTTCGCTAGGCATGCGTCCGCGTCGTCCATGCGTGCGCATCGCTGCCATTTTCTTCAAAACTTCATTTTGTGCGTTCCTTCCATTTTTGCGTGTTTCCTTTCTGTCCTCTAAGCCATTCCTACCCTATGAAGCCTGAAATTACTTAACACACAGATCACGGCATCGAATGGTAATAAAGGATAATTAAAATAAATATTTTTAAGGCATAGCAAACATGTTTTCACATATATCATAAAATAAGGAAGGAATTGTAAAACCATGCAAATTGTATAAATAAGTGGGTGAAGAATTGATAAAAACCACTCAATTGAGCACAAGATAAATCATAAAATAGTGGTTTATCAACCTCCCCACACTTAAACAATAGCATGTCCTCATGCTAAATTCAAGAGAAACGGAAAAAGAGTGAAGGTAGAATGGTGGAATCTTATGCAATGCAATCTATTCTAAATGCAAGCTACCTAAATGAATCATGCAATTCTAATTACTATCCACTTATATATATAAAGCTTACATGTGATTAAATTGAGTCAAATTCTTCAAGGAAACATATATGCATAGCCAAGGCTAAATCATGTTAAAACACATTCACAATTGAGTTGAGTTAATCAAAAGATTTCACAAACTTGCAAGACAATCAGTGATCAAACATGGATATATGTAATTGAGCTATTGAACCCTCACTGGATTTGTATATACACTCTAGTCACTCAGTGTTTGGGGTTAATCACTCTATTCTTCTCTAGTCATGCTTTCTAAAACTTTGTTCTTCATCTAAGCAATCAACAAATATTTAATGTACACATGCAAACATTATGAGGTCTTTTCAAGGTTGTAATGGAGCTAAGGTAAAGGTGAGGGCATATATATAAGGCTAAGTGAGCTATAAATTGAATCCTTGATTAGTCTAAAATCACACCTAACATATACATACTTTATACAACTTTAAAATTATGCCTACTTATCCAATTTTTCCACTTTTGTATCACATACTCATGCACCAAATTATTTTTGATTTTTTTATTACATGTGCATTGATTTTTCTACTAAACTTAATACTGGGGTAATTTTGTCCCCTTATTTATTTACTTATTTAAAGGGATTTTTTTTATATCAATGCACATGGTATTTTAATTATTTAAGTCTCACATGAGCATGCACCCAATATTTCAAATAATTTATCAATTTAATATCTTCCTACCAACCCAAGTTCCCATAGTTTCTCCACACTTAGTGGATACACAATCTCTTTCTTAAGCTAACCAAAGATTCAATTTGGGATATTTAATTTGTTTTTCCGCTTAAGGTTAGTGATGTGGTTATAGAACGGAAGGGGATTAAAAGGCTCAAAGTGGCTTAACAAGGGTGACATAAAAGGGTAGGCTTATTTGGGATAAGTGAGCAAAAACAAGTAATGCCCTCAATCATATGCAAGAATGTAAATACATTGAATATTGGACATATAGAATGAAACAAAGTAAAGTCTGCAATTATAGTGAAGAAGGGAGAAACACACAGGAATGAAAACTATGGTTAAATAATGTAACCATGCAATTAAGCTCAAAAACTCATGGGTTGTGTGTTCTTTGGCTCAAAACCATATATCAGTTATGTATATCATGCAAGTAGGAATTAAGAGTTTCCATTCAACTCAATGTGAATCTTTGAATGGCTCATATCAAAATAAGTATATTCCATGAAAAATGTTGTCAATTTACCAACATTTATTACTATATATATATATATATATATATATATATATATATATATATATATATATATATATAGTGGGTGGATTGTTGTGATTCTGAAAAACTAAAATTTCTAGTTTACTCTTTATTTTCAATTAAACCAAATTCTCATATGCTAAAAGGGTAAACTAAACTAAATAATCCATATTTTCTATATCACAACTAATAAGCTAAAAGTGCAAATTAAGCTAAATATCTAAGATATATATATATACAGCCCAAAGTGCAAAATATAGAAATAAAGTAGAAATACAGCAAAAGAAAATGTGCAAGTACTGAAAGGAAAAATAAGATAAAATAAAATAAAATAAAATAAAAATAGAGAAAAGGAAATAAAATAGGATAAAGAGTCTGAAAGTAGTTCACCAAAATAAAGTTTGCTAGAGATGGCGACCTCCCCACACTTATACAATAGCATCGTCCCCGATGCGTCATCTCCAGAAGGGTATGCTGCTGGTGTCTCTGTGGTGGCCTGAGGTGCTGCAGTCTGTGTGGATGCCTGAGGATCTGCCTACTGAAGCGGAGGCTCTGTCTGTAAAGGGACCTGTGGATCGGCTGGCTGTATCTACTGGTGCTCCTCATGATGTGACGCAGCCTGCTCGAGTCCTGCCTGCTTAGCTTCTCCCTGTACATCCTACTCCTGGTCATCCGCCTCCTCCTCAGATGGCTCTGATGGCATGTCTGGCTCGGAGAGAATGTCTGTAACGACCCAATTTTCAATATGTCTAGATCATACCAGAAATCGAGTGCTACCAATTTGTCTTCCTAATTATTGTCTATTATTTATCATATGAGCCTGATTCGTTGTTAAAAGCATGGTTAATTTGCGAGGTATATTTTTTTTTAAAATGTTTGGATTAATAGATGGAATCATTCATAATCAACTCACAACTGACAACAGATAAAACAGTTATAAATAACCACACATAAATACATCACAAAAAGCTAGCAACATTCAGTGATCCAGCCTTTATTAGAGTATAGACTTTTAGTTAGAACACCCCTAGATATAGCTAGATAATAACTATATACATATACATACATACAACATCCCAGGTCCTAACCTGTTCAAGAGGTCCCTAAGCTGGCACCTAGGCTAGCCTAGACTCTATACTCACCTAGTCCCTCTAAACTTCTAAAGCGAGGGAAAATATGTTCTAAGTCTTTAAAACTCAAGTCAGGTGGAACGTCATCAAAAGGTAGAACATCATCTGCTACTCCTCTGCACGATCAGACTTTTCCACAGGACGTCTCTCTGGTACCTCATGAAGTAGCCACACAGCAAGAGTCTCATACCCAGGATTTAAGTTAAAGTTCAAGTACAAACGAGGTGTAAACATTGGCTGGTCTCACAGTATATACATATAAACAGAGAACGATATTCACCCTAGACTCAGAAGACTATCTAGAGCGGAATCCTCTTTGCAGAACCATCATCAAAGAACTACGGTAAGGTACTCTTACTTCCATCTGAAGGGGGAAAGGAGAGAGAAGGGGTAAGAACTGGGGAGTTCTTAGTAGGGCCGGGGTTATTAGTTAAGTTCATTAATTCTATGTTGTTTAGCAGACTAATAGCAGAATACAGAGAAGCAGTAACTAGAAAACACAGATAAATAGAGAAGATAGAGAAAACAGATAGCAGAACACAAATAGAAGAATACAGGAAAATAACACAAACACAAAAAATAGAATACACACACAAAGAAAACATACATTCATACAACAAACATAATGGAAGAAATGCACAACCAAGTATGATGCATGTCTAGCCTTAATGTAGGTAATGAGCTCATTTGTCGGTTTCTACCCGCTCCCGACGTAACCCGAAGCAGCTGAAACGGGTATGGTTTTCCAGTCAGCATAGGTACAGTTCGCACTAACTGACGTATGCGTCATATCCTCTGTAAGCAGACTCTGCCTTACAGGTGACGGCATTCCAACCGTGTATGAAATTATATTCTCTGTAAGCAATCCTTGCCTTACAGGTGCGGCATTCTAGCCGTGTATGAATTAATATCCTCTGCAAGTGATCCCAGGTTATCAATTGCAGGTATAGCTCTCAATAGCTGTGTAGCACTGGAAAACGCTCTGTGGTCGTACCACTATCTATCTGACTGCCTTCACGCAGCAGATCATTACATAATCAGTCTCATTACCATCATTCATTATTATTCTCATTATTCATCATCACTTTCACATTCTTATGCGGTACCTCTTTCTTTCTCTGTTCAATCATACTATACAAACTTTACATCTTTCACTTTTACAAAAGCTTGGCTCAAACCATTTCTCTTTATCATATTACTCTTTTCTCTTTGTATCTATTTAATTTTTTCTGATTACTCTTTCTTCTGTATCTATATCACTCTTTTTCTCCTTATCTCTTTACTTTACTCTGGTTACTCTGTGCTCTGTATTTCTTTACTCTGCTCTGACTTTCCTGCTTAACGTATGTATTTAAAGCTTATGTAAATTTCGGTATGAATAGTTAGCCTATCCCAAGTATAGGTTCATTAAGTCTATACTGAAACAGTTTAACTTTTCATATAATACCTAATCCTAGTCGTAACTCAAGTACTAACTAAGTTGCCCTAGTTCGTTCACTAGTCTCTATCTGTTTTTCTGTCATTAAAACTTTACAAACTTTTTCTTTGGTTTTTATCTTTTCTTTAACTTTCTATCTTTCATTTATCTTTGCCTCACTAACATGTTGTTACCACTCCCTAAGTGTTTTATGAAGGTAATTATGAGATTCTGCACTTAAAGTTGTCTTTTTAAAGCTTTTACATAAAACTGCCTTTTTCGCATTATTTTATTATTTTTATTAAAATATTATTTTTAATTAAATATTATTATTTAATATTTTATTATTATTTATTATTTTATCATTAAATTTTCGAAAATTACCTTCCTTAGCCTTTTACTTTATAAATTCACTTTTTACCACCCGTAACTTTTAATATTTCTACTTTAACCACCCTAACTTTCAGAAATTACAAAATAACCCCTCAAACACCAAAATATTTACTTCCTTGCACTTTCTAAGATCTAAAAGGTATTCTTCAATGTTGTTCACCACACTCAAAGTGTTCTTCGTATATTCTTCATATTCTTTCTCTGTTTTTACCCGTTTTTCAGTCTTTTCAGCAACCGATTTTTACCATAATTCAAAATAAAATTGCAGTCACTAAAACCCCATCTTTTCCACATGATTTCAAAAAAAATTGAACCCCAATTTAAGGGTTAGGGTTTCGTTTTCCAGCAGCCATAAGAACACAAGTTCATAGCTTGAATTTCATCAAATTTCATTAAATTTTCACCAAATTTTCAACAAGAATCACTCATATAAACAATCAATTTCAAGCACAGCCAAACCATATAATAATTACACAACTCAAACACAATCAATCAAGATTAAATTCGTCAAACCCTACCTTGATTTGCTGCTCCAAATCTGGTTACTCTTTGAAGTGTTCTTAAAGCACTTTTTCCTCCTAAAACACATCAAGAACAACTTTAAAACTCTAAACCATCAACTAAACGAACTTCAGCAGCATCTTAGGAAGGTTATCCTCACCTTAAATGTTCAGGAAATCAAAGATCTTTGGCCCACAAGTCAAGCTAAGCAAGAGATCTAAGGAAGAACACCAACAAAACACTTGTTTAAGCATGTTTCCTTGAAAACTGAATTGAAGAGGGAGGGAGACAGCCATCTCACCTTATTTCCAGCCTTGATAAGTTACATGGTTATGTAGAGGAAGAAGAGAGAATCATTTTGGTGAAATCGGAGTTTTGATTTGAATTTTAGTTCAGAAGAAATCAAGCTTTGAAGATTAAGTGTTCATGAAAGTTTCTCTCTTTTCTCTCTTGTTATTTTCGGCCAAAATGATGAAATGAGACAGCCTTTGAGGTCTTGGGGTGTAAGGTGAGTTGTGATTGGTTGGCTTGGAGGTGGGTTAAAATAATATTAAAATATCTCAGGTGTATAACTACTAAAACTAGATGTATCGGAACACTCGTAAAAACATCTCTAAAAAATTATTTTCTGAGCTACTAGCATAAATGACACTAGTAACATATTTATTATTAGAATAGAACATGTATTATGAGGCCTTAGCATTGCTAAAGTCATCAGAGAGTGCTGGTGCTAAGCTGCACTAGTAAACTGTAAACCCGGTTAAACCGATTTTCTGTTTTTAACTAAAACAGATCAGGTAACCTTATAATATCATTCAATCATCTTTTAATACTAATATAATACTAATATTATACTATTATCTCTTTTCTATCATGAATCGAGTCTGGTTCGTCAAACTGAGACTATTTACGAAAACTAGAATCAAAACTCCTAATCGATACGGTTCAAAAACTAGGTTTTTCGTGACTACATGATCTAGCTTGCCTCAGAAAAAGTTCTAGCTTAAGGATGACATAATGAAAATGAGGATTAAGATGCTTGATGATACAGCAGAGGTGTTCCCTTTACTGATCTTCCGGAGGATTCTGTGCCTTCAGAAAAGATCTCGCGTACTCGAAAATCAGGGTTGTTACAATGTCAGTTCGCCCGACCTGATCATTAGCTTTAAATGCTCATAGCATCGCTTGCTGCGACGCTCAGACCTATCATATCGCCGCTGGTTGTGGCAATCCATCTGGTCTAGCCGCTGATGAGATGACTTTTGTGTGGTCTAGAATTCACAAATGAATCCTCGTTGCAAGTATAGTTTCTAAACCAACAATAGTCCTTTCATACAAAAATTTGTTTGTCACTAGTACAAACCCCTAAAATCTATAAACCGAAGTATTAAACCTCGGGTCTTTCTCCCTAGGAATTACAATAGAGTGTTCTTGTTATTGGTTATGGAGTATGTTTGGGGGTTTTTGATATTTGAGACAAGAAATGTAAAATGCAATGAAAATAAACTAGCAACTAACAAAACTCTTGGCAAGGTATGAGAACTAGAAGTCCTATCCTAGTTATCCTCCTCAATTGTGACCACAAATTGTTCATTGCTACCACTTAGTTAACCTCTAACCATGGAGGAAAGTCAAGTGGATGAATTAACTTGATTCCACAAGTCCTAGCCAACTCCCAAGGGAAAGACTAGCTTTAATGGTATCCAAATCAATTAGCAACTTCTAATTATCAATCAACAAAGGAATTAGATAACTCAAGTGTCACTAATTACTCTACCAAAGCCAAGAGCACTAAAATCTACTCTAAAATCCAACCAAGCATTTTATCAAACATTTGGAAGGCATAAAAGGAAAGCATAGTAAAATGTGCAAGGAAAGTAAATCTACATTACTCAATTGCAAGAAATTAAACAACAACAAATCAAATGAACAATAAAGGAACATAAAAACATAAATTGCATTGAAATGAAAATAGAAGATACAAAAGTGCATGAACATAAAAGTAAAGAATCACAAGAATGAAATACAAAATTAGAGAGAGGAGAAGAAGAGGAACGAGAAATTGTAAAGGAAAAGTAAATCAAAGCATGAATTAAACATAGATCTAAGAATTCCTAATCTAGATCTAACCTAATTCTAATCCTAGAGAGAAGTGAGAGCTTCTCTCTCTAAAACTAACCTAAACTAAACTAATGTGTGAAAGTATGTAAAGTATGTTGATTTCCCTTCGATCCTTGGCTTAAATAGCATCAGAAATAAGTTAGATTGGGCCTACAAGGCTTCTAAAATCGCTGGCCACAGGTTGCATTAAGTGAAGCATGTGCCACCATTGGCGCATCCGCGCACCGTGCACATGCGCGCCCCTATGCGCGAATGCAACTATGGCAAATCTTATATTATTTCGAAGCCCCGGATGTTAGCTTTCCAACGCAACTAAAACCACATTATTTGGTCCTCTGTAGCTCAAGTTATGGTCGTTTAAGTGCAAAGAGGTCGGCTTGACAGCTTTTGCGATTCCTTCATTTCTTCATGAGTTCTCCATTTTTACATGCTTTTCCTTCATTCCCTTGATCCAATCTTTGCCTCCTAAATCTGAAATCACTTAACAAACATATCAAGGTATCTAATGGAATCAAAGGTAAATCAATATTAAACAATTAAGGACCTAAAAAGCATGTTTTCACTCTTAAGCACAATTAAAGGAGAATTTATAAAACCATGCTATTTCATTGAATAAATGTGGGTAAAAAGTAATAAAATCCCTTAAATGAGGCATAAGATAAACCCTACAAATGGGGTTTATCAACCTCCCCACACGTAAATCAAGCATGTCCTCATGCTTAAACCAAGAGAAAGCAAAGGGGTATCGACATTTATTCAATGAAATCTAACTAAATGCAACCTAAACTATATGCAATTATCTACATGAATGCAATTGCTTGGTCAAAATAAATCAATGTCCAAGAAGCATATATGCACAAGGGTTAAAGGTATTAACAACCATGCCAAACCACAATTGAATTGAGCTATTAAATAATTTTATAAACTTGCATGAAGAATGATGATCATAGGTGAAAACATGTAATTGAGCATCAAACCCTTACCGGATGTGTTTGCACTCTATTCGCTCAAGTGTGTAGGGTTGATTCACTCAATTCTCCCTTAATCATGCTTTCCAAGATTTGTTTTTCTTCTAACAATCAACATTTATTTCATGCATGCATACAAGTATCATGAGGTCTTTTCATTGGTTGTAATGGGGCTAGGGTCAAGGTAGGACGCATATATGGTTAAGTGAGCTTGAAATTTGAATCTTTGATAAGCTTAGACTTCCCACCTAGCCTATGATATCCTATACAATTAAGTTCTAATTTAACTACCCATTTTTCACTTTTTCATATGCTCATGCATTTTCTTTTCATTTCACAACATATATGCATTGATTTTATTGAGCTTCACTTGCTTTGGGGCATTTTGTCCCCTTTTTATTTCTTTTCTTTTTCTTTTTCTTTCTTTTTCTATATTTTTTTTTCTTTTCTTTTCTTTTCTTCATATATATTTTTTTTCTTTTTCTTTTGTTTTTCTCATTTTTTTTCTTTCAAACTATATACAAGAGTACCAATGCATAAGGTCTATAAAATCAATACATGAGCATGTACCCAATTCCAAATATTTCCAATAAAAATACAAAACTATCCTTTTATTCACCCAATGTCCCAAGGTTCCCACACTTGAATGATACACACACTAGCCTAAGCTAATCAAAGATCCAAACAAGGACTTTTATTGTTTTTTGCTTTAAGGCTTGTAGTGTGCTAAAATTAAGAACAAAGTTGGTTAATCATAGGCTCAAATTGGCTAACAATGGAAGATAAAAGGTAAGGCTATTTGGGTAAGTGAGCTAAATGAAATAATGGCCTCAATCATATAAATGCATGAATACACAAAATAATGGACATAAAGAATCAAACAAATCAAAGATTACAATCATAGGATGAGAATAATGCACACAAGAAGGAAAAATAAGTGGTTATAAAATGTAACCACACCATTAGGCTCAAATCTCACTTGCTTGTGGTCTTAGCTCAAAAATCATGTTCCACGATATATATATATATATATAGTTCAAGCAAGTTTTATGAAAAAGTTTTTTTTATGAAAAAATTTTTACTCAAATCAATTCGTGCCCTATAGATAGAAATCTTGAATAATTTCATCATTTTGACTAAGCTTATTGTGTATATATATGCAAAAATAAGAAAATGCAAGTAAAAATCTTAGAAACCTAAAATGAAATGCAAAAGTGTCGGGATTAGAAACTTGTCACCCAAAATCGCTGACCGGTCGGACGACCTCCCCACACTTAAAAGTTTGCACCGTCCTCGGTGGATTCAGAGATGAGCAAGGGGGTACGGCGACTTTTCGGATTGCTACCTTCAGCTGGTAGGTCAATCGGTTGCTGCGTGTTCTTTCTTGCACTTCCGTTTTTGCTTGTGGTGCATCAATCATGAAAAGTAGAAAATAACACCATAAGATAAGAAAAGACAAAGCAAGGAAGCATACATTGTTGGAATGTGGTATTAATCACTAGAATTGAGTGAGTGAATTAGTGTGACATTTATGAAAATAGGAATGTGAGTCCTAAATTAGGCGCCTTTTAGAACACACATTAGCATAAAAATTTATGTCACAAACGAAGCATGCACTTCACTTATTCTAGTTTGCTTGAGATGCTTTAAGTGAACTTGTAAGGTAAAACAAGCATTAAAGAAGCATGAGAGCATTCAAGCTAAAAGCATATGGATGCATATGATCGTAAAATACAATGCATTAAGGTAAATGCTCAACATCCAATATCAAGAGATTGCCTAATCGAGGGAAAGGATTGAAAATACATGGTGGCCAAATCATGCAATTCAAAAGGTTTAAGTGCTCTAAAGGCAATATCATTCACTTGGTATTCACAAAAGTTAAGCATGAAGAATTCAAAACCAAGTAGCAAAATATAACCTCAACAACAGAATTCAACAAAGTTTATAAACATAATGATGTTAAGATAACATCCCTTGTTAATACTCAGCATCAATTAATGGTAAACAATAATAACAATCCAACACTTACAATGAAAAAGAGAAAATGAAATAAAAACTAACTAAAACTAACTAATCAACTAACTAACTAACTAATTAACTAACTAAAATAAATGGTTATCAATGGTGTTTGGAAGTGGTGGATGAGGGGTAGAAGAAGGGAAGAAGAAAGGAGAAGGAAAGAAATGGAAAGAGGAAAAGAAAAGAGATGTGTGATGAGAGAACTTTTGCGTGGTCTAGAAAATTGCGGATAAATCCTCGTTGCAAGTATAGTTTCTAAACCTTCAAAAGTCCTTTCATACAAACGTTTTGGGTGTCACAAGTAACAAACCCCTTAAAAATTGTTAACCGAGTATTCAAACCTCGGGTCGTCTTCTCAAGGAACTGCGAGGAAGTGTATTCTTATTATTGGCTATAAAGGTTGTAATCGGGGTTTAGAAGATGAGAAGCAAGTAATTTAAATGACAAGTAAAGTAAATGGCAATTAAAATAAATAAATACTGTAAAGCAAACTTTTGGCAAGGTAAGAGAAGTTGGAGGTCCAACGTAGTTATCTCCCTCAACTATAATGAAAGTTGAATCTAAACTCCACTTGGTCAACCTTTACTAGGGCAAAGGAAAGTCAGGGGACTAATTAAATTGACCTTTGAATCCTAATTATTTCCTAAGAAAAGGTTAGGATTGCTTAAGTTCAGCTCAATTAGCAAGATAACGATTATCAATTATGTTAAGTTTAATAACTGTTGAGTTACTAAATTCTTAACCAGAACCAAAAGGGAAAAAAATAAAATTGCTGGAATAATAAAAATATCCTTAGATAGGAAGCAATGGTGACTTAAATCAAAGAGAACAATCATAAACTGAAAATACCTCAATTATCATTAATTCAAATAACTATCTGTAACATGGAATAATTCGTAAATCAAATTATAATAATCAATTCAAATGTTGGAATAAATAAATAAAAGTAAAACTAAAATAAAAGAACATTAAACCTGGGATCCAGAGTTACTCTTAAAACAAGAAGAAATCCTAAATCCTAAAAGAGAGAGAGAAGATCTCCCTCTCAACTAAATCTAAATCATTGAAAGGTAAAAAATATGCAAGCTCCCTTTGAATGGGTGCATTCCCACACTTTATAACCTCTAGTCTATGCTGTCTGTACTTGGATCTGGGCCAAAAAGGGCTTCAGAATTTGCTGGGGACGTATTATGTAAATTCTGATACGTGGCCTCTGTAACGCGTCCGCGTGGGTCACGCGGTCGCGTCATCTGGAGCTTTTCCTTGCCACGCAGTCGCGTTAGTCATGCGACCGCGTCATGTGCGTTCTGCTTAAGGCACGCGGTCGCGTCAGTCGTGCGGCTGCGTCGCTACTGATTCGTGCTTGGCACGCGATCGCGTCATCCATGCGATCGCGTCATGCATGCGATCGCGTGAATACCAGTTTCCTTCAAAGCTCCGTTTTGCTTTCTCCTTCCATTTTTGTATGTTTCCTTTTCCATCCTTTAAGTCATTCTGCCTTAGAAAATCTGAAATTACTCAACACACTAATCACGGCATCGAATGGAAATAAAGGTAATTAAAAATAATTAATTTTTAAAGCTTAGGAAACATGTTTTTCACAATATGACATAATAAGGAAGGGAAAGTAAAACCATGCAATTAATGTGAATAAGTAGGTGAAGAGTTGAATAAATCACTCTAATTAACCACAAAAGAACTCATGAAATATGGGTTTATCAACCTCCCCACACTTAAACACTAGCATGTCCTCATGCTAAATCCAAGGTAAATAATTAAGGTTAAAGTGATGGAATGTTATGAAATGCAACCTATGCTAAATGCATCTACCTAATGAGTCATGCAATTCTAATTCATCCACTCATATATAAAGCCTACATGTAGTTAAATTATTTCACATTCTCAAGGAGATATATATACATATATATCTAGCCCTCAAATAATAAAGCACTTTTTGCAAATGAGATGAGAGAAAAAAAACTTTCAAGACAATCAGAGATAAATGTTAATGAGCTTTTGAACCCTCACTGGATTTTGTATTTTCTCTCTAATCACTCAGTGTTTATTGGGTTAATCACTCTATTCTTCTTTTTATTCTTCCTTTTTATAACCTTGTTTTTCGTCTAACTAATCAACAATTATAGAACATAGTCATACCAAAACTCATGAGGTCTTTAATTAAGGTTGTAATGGGGTCAAGGCAAAGGGTAAGGATATATGTATAAGGCTAAGTGAGCTAATAAGTGAATCCTTAATTAGACTAAGATCTCACCTAACATACATACTTAGTAAAACAATGCTTCTTTACCTATTCTCCCTATTTTCTCGCTTTTGATGTCACATGCTCATGTTTCAATTCTTGTTTTTATCCCATGTGCATTGCTTTTTATTTTGCATTGGGGAGTTCTTTTTTGTATCCCCTTATTTACATGCTTGAAAACTAACTTTTTTTTTTTTGAATACACATGGTAATTTTAATTAATTTGAATTTTCATGAGCCTGCTTCCCAAAATTTTGAGTTGCTTTATTCTTTTTAATTTTTTTACCTTTTGTCTTTATCAACTATGTTCCCAATAAGTTTCCCACATTTTACTCTATTTATAATTTTCTATCTTAAGCTAACCAAGGATTCACTTGGGATTTTCTTTTGTTTTTCTGCTTAAGGCTAGTAATTTGGCTAAAATAGAATAAGGGGGTTTTAAAAAGCTCAAAGGAGGCTAACAAAGGTGATGTAAAAGGTAGGCTAATTTGGGATAAGTGAGCTAAAATCAAATGATGGCCTCAATCATTATTTTGAGATGTACCTATATTCTATAATCGGACATATAGACTAAAACAAAGTAAAGAACACCAGAATAAGAAAGAAGGTTGGAACACACAGGAATAAAATTATGGTTTGAATGTAACCATATAGTTAAGCTCAAAACTCACAGGCTATGTGTTCTCTAGCTGAAAAATCATTTATCACTTATGTATGTCATGCAGGTTTAGTTAAAAATTCTCATTATTCTCTTAAAAAGTAATTTAGGGTAGCCTTTGAAGTTTTAATGTTTCTCCTTGATGAAATGTTGTCAGTTTAACTACATCATGTAATGCTATATATACAAGGGTTTATGGATCTAAATCTATTATGTTCAAGTTCCTAGCTTATTCTTTTTTATATTTGTCAATTTAAACTAAGCTATAATTAAGCTATCTTATGTAAAAAGGGTAAACTATACTAATTGATCCACTAATAAGTTAGAATTGTAAACTAAACCAAATAACTAAAATGAACTAAATAACTAAAATATGAACAAAAAATGCAAAATGCAGAAAATAGAGTAAAATACACAAGTAGCATTGTATAAGTACTCAGAAAATAACAATAAAAGAAAAAGAGAAAAATACAGAAAAATATCCAAAATAAAAGAAAAAGTATGTAGTAGTTCACCAAAATAAACGCCAGAGATGGCGACCTCCCCATACTTAAAATGAAGCATCTTCCCCGATGCTCAATCAAGCCAGGTGTGAAGGAGTGTCATCACTGGTAGGGATGGTAGCTGGGGTCTCTGTGGCGGTGGTGGGCTGAGAGTCTGGCTGCTGTAAAGGGGGGACTGACTGGATCGGGATCTCCGGATCTACAACCTCATGAGTACTCGGCATAACATAGTTGCTCAAGATCTGATGCCATAGCCGAGCCTCATCATTCAAGTGTCGAGACCTATCTCCCAAGGAACAGCAGGGTCGAGAGCTATCCGTGCTTTCACAGCATCCCAATCAAACCGCATCTGGCCCATGTCCTCCTCAGCCTGTGCATAACCATCTGGCTGATCGAACTTGGCTGGGAGCTGGAGAATGGTCTCTATGGCCTCCTCAATGACCAGAATTTGCTTTCCCCTCAGGTTCACTGCATCTAGGGTAGTAAGGTAGTAGTTGTAATAGAATTCCCAGACCCAAGATGCATTGACATCTGTCAGTGGTCTCTCCAGATAGAACCAGCCCCGTTGCTTGATTTGCTCAGTAGTGTATTGCTGGAGGGCTTCTGGAATCTTCAAGGTACATTCCAGGTATAGATTTCTGGAGTTTGCAAAAGTCGGGTACTTCAGCTCACAGTACCGGTTTGCAAATTTTATAGGATCAGTCGAAGGGAGCAGCTGGTCAGCTTTTTCCTGCTGTGTGAAGTTCTTCTCCCGCAATGAGGAATCGTGCATTAGAGCAATGATGGACTGGGAGGAATCTCCTCTCTTGCGCTTGCCAGTAGCCTTGCCTTTGCCTTTCCTTTGTGAGGCAGACATCCTGAAAAATAGAAAACCAGGAAATGGATAAAATAGGAAAGCAAATAGGTAATTTAAACAAAGGAAACTCAAAGCGGTAAAGGAGAAATAGAATAAGGAAAATGAGTAATTGAAATGTGATTGAATTAATGTTAAATGGAAAGAAAAAAAATCAATATGCCATAGTGAGAAAGTTAGAGGAAGTGAAAGTGATCAGAAAAGAGATCAGGAGGGTTAGTATGGTAAAAAGAAATTAGTAAATTAAAATTAGTGAGTTAGGAAAGTAAGTGGCATAGAAAAAAAAATTCCATATAACAAGGATTCACAGGTAAGAATAGAAGTACTCATAATCGAATAAAGGAAACAGGGTGATGCTGATTCGAATAGAAATAAAGAAATCAGAAATTGGAATCAGTGAATCACAAATGCAGGTTATTAACCAGGAAATCAAAGAGGATAAGAAAGTGGCCCTAGCATTCATGAAATGGTTTGGGGGAAGCAGAGTAAAACAGAGTTGCCAAACCAAAACAAGAATGAAAATAATTTTCAAAAAAATTTGGGCAGCATTCTGGCTAAAATTGGATTGTCCCGGAAAATAAACAGCAATCATATCAGTCCATAAGAATTAAAAAAATCAAGCTGCATGTACATAGATATAAAATAAACATAAAAAATCAATGTAAAATAGCAGCAACATACAAGAAAGCAGCATATGAATCATGATTATAGCAGCAATAGATTTTGCACATAGGATAAAACAGAAGTAAGAACAGTGCAAGTAAACAGACCTAGATCCACTAACCACAGCCTAAGCTACCTAACAACCTAAAAATCCACTACAGCATGCATATCTATCTATCCTAATGATGAACAGAAACGAAAAAAAAAGAGTACAGAAAAAAAAATGACGAACGGATAAAAGGGGGTTGCATTTTGTGGAACCTGGTAGGCGGAAGGGGTGGGACGGGGAAGAAGGTGGCTGCGGCGGCGTCCGGCATGGTGGCGGGGCACGGTGTCGCGGTGGCGGCTGAGGGGGCAGTGGCGGCGAGGGTTTTGGGTTGGTGATAGAAGAAGGGGGTGCGGTTGGGTGGCAGAGAGAGAGGGGAGCACGACTGGGTGGCCGGCGGTGGGGGGCGGTGGTCACGGAGGCAGTGGTGGAGAGGGGAGGAGAGAGGAGGAAGGGAGAAGAAGGGAGGGGAGGGGGTTGGGGCAGCGGCGTACGGGGTGGCGGCGGCCTCTGGGTGGCCGGCGGTGGCGGCTGGGTGGTGCTGGCTGGTGGTTGGAGGGAGAGGGAGCAGAGAGGGAGAAGAGGGTTGGGGGTGGGGGGCTCGCGACTGATAGGGTTCGCGGGCTGGGGGGTTATATTTTCGAATACACGCAGCCGCGTGGGGCACGCGGTCGCGTGGTTGGGACGAAAATGGGAGTGACGCGATCGCGTGGGGTGCGCGATCGCATGAGAGGGGGGAAGAAGGGTGACGCGATCACGTGGGTCGCGCGATCGCGTCGCTGGAATTTGTGCTAAACGCACGACTCCAGCACCGTTTTAGCGCAACTCTCTGTCTCCTTTTGGGGTGATGTGCAATCCATGCGACGCGATCGCGTCGCTCACGCGGTCGCGTGGGATTGGTATTGTGCAAGTGACGCGGTCGCATGGGGCATGCGATCGCGTAGGCCAATTTCTGCGAAACGCACAGGGGTCGCACGATTCCAGCCCTACTTTCTGTTCGTTGGATCTTTACGTCGATATATATATCACCCGGCCGCGTGGGTCACGCGGTCGCGCGGGTGGTGTTTTCCGCGATATGATGCGATCGCATGGGACATGCGGTCGCGTCGTGCATCCCTCTTTTTTTTTGTGCATGAAAATTGCAGAATGCAATGATTAATAAGAATGTTATGCATGATTCCAGGTTTAATAAATTAAAATGAAAAAGGAAAAATGAAAGCAATTAATAAGAAATAAATTGAAAAAGAAGCGACCATACCCTGGTGGGTTGTCTCCCACCAAGCACTTTTAGTTAAAGTCCTTAAGTTGGACATTGGAGCAGTATCCTATTATGGTGGCTTATGTTTAAATTCGTCCAAAAATCTCCACCAGTGCTTGGAATGCCAATAACCTCCGGGGTCCCAAACTAAGCACGCAAAGCTTCCGAACAACTTTAAATATATTGTTAGGCTCTCGGGATGACAAATGTCAGAATAAACTATAGGATTCCAAGCCTTGCTTTTAAATCCGCCTCCGTCTTGATCTACGTGTCTCCATTCGGACGGGTTAAAAAGTAGAATCTCACCTTGGTGACCAAACATTTTCCGTGATCCATGTGATTGAGCATGATACCAATCCGTGTACTTTGAAGTGAAGTGTGGAACCTTGTTGAACATTGTGCACCAGCTCTGAGTACGAGCCATTTCCCTCTTACTCTTAAAGCCGCAGAAAGCTCTAAGCTGGCCATCTGTTTCAAGTACACCATATTCAAGTGAATAAGTAAAGTTATAAGTTAAGGATTGTACCCACTTGAAGCTTGTATTAGGTGGTAATGGCCTTGGGATAGGTGTTTTTGGTGGTTCTACAAGTTCCGTTTCCTTGTGCTCTTCTGTGAATTCTTCCACTTCCTTGCAAAGGTCTTCAATTGTATCAGTATCCTGGTCAAAGTCTTCTATGTCTTCCTCATCACTTGAGTCATAGATTGGAGGTTGAGAGAAATCTACCTCCGCATCATCTTCATATTCACTTGGGGAAAATTCTTCGATCTCAGAGAATTCACTTGCGGACGCAAGCTCATCACTAGGAGAACTAGACTTGTGACTATTATCATCAAGGAAATTTGCTCCTTGGATTATTCCGTCTAATTCTTCGTAAACGACTTGCCTTGGAGATTGTGCGGTATCCTCCTTAGCATCAACTGTAGCATCTTGGATGGAGTTTTCCTCAATTCAGGATTCCCAAGGAAGCTCAGCATCTCCTAGATCTTCAACCAACTCTTCTTCTTGAACAATGACAGCTTCTTCCACTTGTTCTAGTACGAATTCATTCTCTGTCTTGTCCACTGGAGTCTCTAGTATTTCTTTCATGCTACGCTCTTCATCGGGCTGTCCACATGGAACTGTGGTTGGTCCTTGTATATTTGAGCGTCTAGTGGCCCATTGAATTAGTGCTTGCTCTAGTTGTTGAATGGTTGTTTGAAATTTAATTACTGTTTCTTTTAGGCGATCCTCTGCTTCGCGGTTTGCCAGACTTGGACATGATACAAAGGAAAGTGGTGATGATTGGGAATGATTGGATTGGTATTGGGGTAAGGAAGGATCATATGATGGCGAATGGTAAAGAGAAGCTTGTGAGTGTGGTGGTTCGAGGTTATGTTGAAAGGATGGTTCATATGCACGGGGTGGGGCTTGTTGGTAGTTATAAGGTTGTCCACCATGTCTTTCAGCTGGGTATGCACGGTAGAATGGTCTTTGTCCAGGATATCTCGGAGGGTGTTGCTGCCAAAAGGGTTGATTAGATCCTCTTGGTTCCATCCATCCTTGATTGGTCTGACCTTGATGCACATTCCTGCTGTAACTTCTATTTCCTTTAACAATATTAGAACCAAACTCAAAGCGAGAGGGGTGAGAGTTCATAGTAGCAAATAAAGATAAAAAGGAAAAACAAAAATAAATAAACAAGCAAAAGAAAAATATTTACAATAACCAATAATAAGGCACACGTTAGCAGTTCCCCGGCAACGGCGCCATTTTGATGAGAGAACTTTTGCGTGGTCTAGAAAATTGCGGATAAATCCTCGTTGCAAGTATAGTTTCTAAACCTTCAAAAGTCCTTTCATGCAAACATTTTGGGTGTCACAAGTAACAAACCCCTTAAAAATTGTTAACCGAGTATTCAAACCTCGGGTCGTCTTCTCAAGGAACTGCGAGGAAGTGTGTTCTTATTATTGGCTATAAAGGTTGTAATCGGGGTTTAGAAGATGAGAAGCAAGTAATTTAAATAACAAGTAAAGTAAATGGCAATTAAAATAAATAAATACTGTAAAGCAAACTTTTGGCAAGGTAAGAGAAGTCGGAAGTCCAACGTAGTTATCTCCCTCAACTATAATGAAAGTTGAATCTAAACTCCACTTGGTCAACCTTTACTAGGGAAAGGAAAGTTAGAGGACTAATTAAATTGACCTTTGAATCCTAATTATTTCCTAAGAAAAGGTTGGGATTGCTTAAGTTCAGCTCAATTAGCAAGATAATGATTATCAATTATGTTAAGTTTAATAACTGTTGAGTTACTAAATTCTTAACCAGAACCAAAAGGGGAAAAAATAAAATTGCTGGAATAATAAAAATATCCTTAGATAGGAAGCAATGGTGACTTAAATCAAAGAGAACAATCATAAACTGAAAATACCTCAATTATCATTAATTCAAATAACTGTCTGTAACATGGAATAATTCGTAAATCAAATTATAATAATCAATTCAAATGTTGGAATAAATAAATAAAAGTAAAACTAAAATAAAAGAACATTAAACCTAGGATCCAGAGTTACTCTTAAAACAAGAAGAAATCCTAAATCCTAAAAGAGAGAGAGAAGATCTCCCTCTCAACTAAATCTAAATCATTGAAAGGTAAAAAATATGCGAGCTCCCTTTGAATGGGTGCATTCCCACACTTTATAACCTCTGGTCTATGCTGTCTATACTTGGATCTGGGCCAAAAAGGGCTTCAGAATTCGCTGGGGGCGTATTCTGTAAATTCTGATACGTGGCCTCTGTCACGCATCCGCGTGGGTCACGCGGTCGCGTCATCTGGAGCTTTTCCTTACCACGCGGTCACGTTAGTCATGCGACCGCGTCATGTGCGTTCTGCTTAAGGCGCGCGATCGCGTCAGTCGTGCGGCCGCGTCGCTACTGATTCGTGCTTGGCACGCGATCGCGTCATCCATGCGATCGCGTGAATACCAGTTTCCTTCAAAGCTCCGTTTTGCTTTCTCCTTCCATTTTTGTATGTTTCCTTTTCCATCCTTTAAGTCATTCTGCCTTAGAAAATCTGAAACTACTCAACACACTAATCACGACATCGAATGGAAATAAAGGTAATTAAAAATAATTAATTTTTAAAGCTTAGGAAACATGTTTTTCACAATATGACATAATAAGGAAGGGAAAGTAAAACCATGCAATTAATGTGAATAAGTAGGTGAAGAGTTGAATAAATCACTCTAATTAAGCACAAAAGAACTCATGAGATATGGGTTTATCAATGTGTTAAAGGAAGGACATCCGCACATACGTGTGCATGGCGCACGCGCGCGAACGGTGGTGCAATGGACGTGACGCGTACACGTACATGGTGCGTCCGCATCGATGGCTTATTTCGAGAGTGACACGTACGCGTCATGTGCGCGTACACACGAGCTGGTTTGTGCGAAAGGCACAATGCGCGCTCAACACTCACACAACTCTCGGGTCAATGTATGGAGGAGTGAAATTTTGGTATCCACGCGTACGCGTACATGGCGCGTGCGCGTGGATAGGTGAAAATGCTTGATGCACCCGTACGCGTGCAGTGCGCGTACGCGTGGATGGTGCTCTATTTTTCATAAAAAAATTTTTATGTTTTTGCACCAATCCAAGCATTCCTAACCTCCAAACAGCTACCAAAACACCATAAAACCTTATTTAACATACTAAACTATCAATTATACTCAACAAATCAACCAAAAACATGAATTTAAACTAATTACCAATATATACGAAAAGAGAAAATGAAAAGAAGTTACCATGGTGGGGGTGTCTCCCACCTAGCACTTTTGTTTATTGTCCTTAAGTTGGACTTATGGGGAGCTCCTCTCAAGGTGACTTGTGCTTGAATTCATCTTGGAACATCCACCAATGCTTAAGTCTCCAATAAGCACCATTATTCAAAATTAATAACTCCAAGCTTGGGTGGATTTCCTCACAAACCATGGGCTCCCAAAAGTGGTCCTCCTTGTGTGATCCGGGATCCCACACTTTGTTTTGACACCCGTCTTGAAGTTGATCATCATTATTCCATTTGGGTGGCATAATCTTGGAATTCTCATTTAAGCAACCAAACAACATCCTAGACCCAAGCAATCTAGTTTTACACCAACCTTTGCAATTAAGCTTTGAACGTGTCATCATAAGGAACCTTGATTTACAATGCCAACCACTAACCATCTCCCTCTTGCTTTTAAATCCATAAATATTTCTAAGTTGACCATCCATTTCAAGCAAACCATATTCAAGGGGAATAATAAAGCTTAAGTATAAGGAATTTACCCACTTGAATGAAAGAATGGATGGTGATGGCTTGGGGAGAGGTGTCTCCAATGTCCTTGCAAGCTCTACTCCCTTATGTTCTTCCTTGTCAATCTCCACCTCTTCATAAACTTCTTCACTTTCAATCCTTTGTTCATCAATGTCATCTAACTCTTTTTCATCGCTCAAATCATAAATGGGAGGTTGAGAGAAATCTACCTCCACATCACTTTCTATCTCATTAGGAGAAGGTTCTTCAAATTCAAAGGATTCACCACCAAGAAGGTTGGATGCATGATCTTCATCTCCAAGGGAATTCAATTCTTGCTCCATTCCTCCCAAGTCTTCATTCAAAAATTGTTTTGGGGGTTGTGCACGCTCCTCCTCAACATCAAATTCACTCTTCTTGGAGAGGTTCTCTTCAACTCTAGGTTCCCAAGGAGGTTCCGCATCTCCTAAGTCTTCAACCACTTCTTCCTCTTCTTCAATGATCATAGGTTCCTCCAATTGCTCTAATACAAGATAACATCCCTTATTCTCCACCGGAGTTTCCAATCTCTCCTTCATGCTATGCTCTTCAACTAATTCTCCACATGTGACCATGGGAGTGCTTTGAGTGCTCAAGTATCGGGAGGTTAAAATGATTACTACCTTGGTCAAGGTAGCCACAAATTCTAATGTCTCCCTTTGTATTTCTCCTTGCCCTTGAAGTATAAGGCCAAGGGTTTCATCCATTGAGGATTGGGGTGGATAGGAGGGTTCATTGTCTTGGAGAAAGGGTTCATGATAGGAAGGTAGTTCTTCTTGGTAAGGACATGGTGATGGTGTATATTGAGGTGGTTCTTGGGAGTATTGATATTGGAATGGTGGTTCCATGTATGGCTCATATAGTTCAAAAGGTGGTTGGTAGGATGCATATGGATTATGGTCATATGGAGGTGTTTGGTGGTAGGGGGCTTGTGAGTATGGTTGAGGTTCATGTTGAGGATATGGCTCATAGGTATATGGTGGTGGCTCTTGAAAGTCACAAGGAGATTCACCATAGCCATTGGATTGGTATGCATCATAGAATGGCTCTTCTTCATAGTGCATTGGTGGAGGTTGTCGCCAAGAGGATTGATCATATGCATATGGCTCCTCCCACCTTTGATTGTCCCATCCTTGATACACATCCTCATTGTAGCTCCCATTTCCTACAACATAATTAGAACCAAACTCATAGCCAAAGTCAGAATTCATAATGAAAAGAGAAAATAAGAAACAAAAGCTAATAAGAAAGAATGAAACAAAGTCCTAAACTTAGCAAAAACTAACAAGCAATCCAAAAATCAAGCTATTCACAATGAAAATAAACTAGCAACTAACAAAACTCTTGGCAAGGTATGAGAACTAGAAGTCCTATCCTAGTTATCCTCCTCAATTGTGACCACAAATTGTCCATTGCTACCACTTAGTTAACCTCTAACCATGGAGGAAAGTCAAGTGGATGAATTAACTTGATTCCACAAGTCCTAGCCAACTCCCAAGGGAAAGACTAGCTTTAATGGTATCCAAATCAATTAGCAACTTCTAATTATCAATCAACAAAGGAATTAGATAACTCAAGTGTCACTAATTACTCTACCAAAGCCAAGAGCACTAAAATCTACTCTAAAATCCAACCAAGCATTTTATCAAACACTTGGAAGGCATAAAAATAAATCATAGTAAAATGTGCAAGGAAAGTAAATCTACACTACTCAATTGCAAGAAATTAAACAACAACAAATCAAATGAACAATAAAGGAACATAAAAACATAAATTGCATTGAAATGAAAATAGAAGAAACAAAAGTGCATGAACATAAAAGTAAAGAATCACAAGAATGAAATACAAAATTAGAGAGAGGAGAAGAAGAGGAATGAGAAATTGTAAAGGAAAAGTAAATCAAAGCATGAATTAAACATAGATCTAAGAATTCCTAATCTAGATCTAACCTAATTCTAATCCTAGAGAGAAGTGAGAGCTTCTCTCTCTAAAACTAACCTAAACTAAACTAATGTGTGAAAGTATGTAAAGTATGTTAATTTTCCTTTAATCCTTGGCTTAAATAGCATCAGAAATGAGTTAGATTGGGCCTACAAGGCTTCTAAAATCACTGGCCACAGGTTGCATTAAGTGAAGCATGTGCCACCATTGGCGCATCCGCGCACCGTGTGCGTGCGCGCCCCTATGCGCGAATGCAACTATGGCAAATCTTATATCATTTCGAAGCCCCAGATGTTAGCTTTCCAACGCAACTAAAACCGCCTCATTTGGACCTCTGTAGCTCAAGTTATGGTCGTTTAAGTGCAAAGAGGTCGGCTTGACAGCTTTTGCGATTCCTTCATTTATTCATGAGTTCTCCATTTTTACATGCTTTTCCTTCATTCCCTTGATCCAATCTTTGCCTCCTAAATCTGAAATCACTTAACAAACATATCAAGGCATCTAATGGAATCAAAAGTAAATCAAGATTAAACAATTAAGGACCTAAAAAGCATGTTTTCACTCTTAAGCACAATTAAAGGAGAATTTATAAAACCATGCTATTTCATTGAATAAATGTGGGTAAAAGGTTATAAAATCCCTTAAATGAGGCATAAGATAAACCCTACAAATAGGGTTTATCAGCCGCTCGAAGAGGCGATGCACAAGGTGGTAAATGGGCTCGGGAGCAGGTGAAGGTGCTGTGGTGGTGGCTGGGGCAGCAGATGCTGAAGGGGCAGCAGAAGATGTGGCTGCATCAGCAGAGGCAGTGAGAAAGGCAGTTTGTAGCCCAGAGCCATGAATTTCCTACCATGTGGGATGATCTTCTTGCAATCGGTGGCTAGTGGCTTCTCATCCGCAAGCTCCCAGGGTACCTCAGCTCGGTGGCCCAGCTGAGTAATCAAATAGGGAAAGGGCAGAGTGCCTCGGACATGGACCCTGACCATGTAGTACCAGATAAATCAGGGAAGGTATAGGTCCTTGCCCTCCATCACGCACCAGATAAGAGTAATCATGGCAGCTGGCACCTCAGTCTCGTGAGTGCTCGGCATCACATAATTGCTTAGGATTTGTTGCCATAGCCGAGCCTCATCATTCAGGTAGATGATTTTGATGCCTTTTGGGGTCACTGTTGACTTACCCATAACCCATGGGACAGTAGGATTAATAGCTATGGTGCGCTTCACTGCTTCCCAATCGAAACGCATAAACCTCATATCTTCTTCAGCCTACTGATAACCATCTGGCTGATCGGATTTAGGCATGAAATGGAGGATATCTTTAATTGCCTCCTCAGTAACTAAAATTTGTTTTCCTCTGAGCTATACTGCATCCAGGGTCATTTTAAAATAGTTGCAGTAAAATTCTCTGACCCAAGATGCATTGACCTCAGTCAAGTTTCTCTCCAAAAAGAACCAGCCTCTCTGTTTGATTTGTTCTGTGGTGTACTGTTGTAATTCGGCCAGAATTTGGAAGGTCTTTTCTAGATATAGGTTCCTTGAAGTGGCAAAGACTGGATACTTCATTTCACAGTATCGGTTTGCAAACTTGACTGGGTCGGTGGCAGGCACTAACTGATCAGCTTTTTCCTGCAGAGTAAAATTCTTATCCCACCAGGAATCATCATGCAGTATATCCAGGATAGCCATAAAGGACTCTCCTCTTTTCCTTTTGCCCGTGCCTGTTTTAGCTTTTCCTTTCCCTTTAGGGTCAGACATCCTGAAAAGTAGAGGTTCCAGGATACAGTTTATTAAACTAAAGCAGGTAAGCAAATAGTATTTTAGCAATGTAAGCATAGATGGGCAAAAGAGGAATAAAATAGCAATATAAGCATAGATGGGCAAAAGAGGGATAAAATAGCAATAAAAGCATGAAGTGAGTTAGATAGATGTAGAATTTTGGACTGTATGCAAGCTAAAAGTCAAAGAATTGAAATAAAAATCACAATCCAAGATCTATGATATGCGGAATGCTTGTTTATCAGGAACAACAATAATCATGCCTTGAAATTGGTTGAGAGTAATTAGGCGAAAACTAAGAGAGGAGTTAGAAAGTTAATGCAGTTAAGAGTTAAAAAGTGAAGTTAAAGTGAGTGGCATGGTATTGTAGTTCCTAATTAACAAAAATTGCACAAACTTGAAGAATAAGCAACTCACATTCAAGGAGAGAATGCAGAGTAATGATGATAAATCATATAAATAAAAGAATTTCAAAATGAATAAAATCATCAATAATGCGATTTAACTAAGAAGGGAACCAGAAGGAGTAGGGATGCTAGCCCATTCATCCATGAATTGGCTTGGTTGAAACCAATTAGTGCGGAGTTCAAAACTACCAAAGCCAATTGATAAATGGGAGTTGAGTGAAATAATTTGCAGAAAAAAATTGGGCAGCATTCCGGCTATAAATTGGACGGTCCTGGAAAATCAAATAGCTTAATAATGCAAGTAGCATTACTTTTAAGCAAGATTAGCAGCTTATATGAATCCTAAAATAGGTAAGATCAAAAATAGCAAGTATAGGCAATAAGCAAGTTAAGCCAATCCAAAACAGCAATAAGTGATTTAGCTAATCCAGAACAGCAATAAGTGATATAGCTAATCCAAAACAGCGGTAATTAGGTATATGTAATCAGCCTGGCTTTAGCAAATTCAGAAAGCAAGCAAGAATATAGGATAGGGATGCAATGTATTCGGCTTACTGAATTAATGAGGATAAAGCAAATGTCAACAAGAATGCTAATATATGTGCAGTTATATAGGCATTGGCAACACTCAATTAAGATCCGATGAAACAAAATAGTATCGAACAAGAATGGAACAGCAGTAAATAGCAACATAAACAGCATAGCAATTTCAGAATTGCAAAATAGATAAAGCAAACAGCAAGAACAGCGCAATTATCAAACCTAAATCAACTAACCACATCCTAGCTACCTAACCACCTAAAGTCCACTACGAACATGCATCTCTAACTATCCTAATTTGAACAGAATTGAAAAATACGCAAACTAACTAAATGGAGCGGGAAAGGAATCGGAGTGCAGTGGAACTGGTGTGCGCAGTAACAGAAATTAAATGAAGAGAGAGGGTGGTGGTGTGGTGGCGCTGGTGGGTGGCACGACGGCACTGGGATTGGCACGGCGGTGTTGGGAGTCCCATGGGGGTCCTTGGTGGAGGTAGGGGGTGAAAGAGGAAGAGGAAGAGAAGGGAGGAGGGGCAAGGAGGGGAAGGTGACGTTGGGGTGGTGGTGGCCGGCGATAGGGTATGGCGGCGGGGTCTGGTTTGGTGATAGGGCAAGGAACAGTGGGGGTCGAGAGGGGGGAAGGAGAAGAGGAAGAGAAGGGGGGAAAAGAGGGGGGTGAGGACGGTGCGGCGAGGGGTGGCGATGGCGGTGGCGCGGTGGCTGGGTCGGCGATGGTGGTTGGGGGGTTGGAGGAGAGGAGAAGACTGTAAGGGAGGGGGGAAGTGAGCACGCGAAGGCTAGGGTTTCCGCATCAGGGGGTTAAGTGATTTCAAATCCACGCGAATGTGTGGATCACGCGAAAGCATGGATGAGGCGGAAGTGCAACGACGTGAAAGCGTCATTGACGCGAACGCGTGAATGAAGGATAATGAAAATGACGCGTACGCGTGAAGCATGCGTACCGTCGACTAGGATTGTTCTAAACGTACAAATCCAGCGTCGTTTTGGCGCAACTCTTGGTTTCAATTAAGGGGGAAAAACTTTTCACGCGTCGCCCACGCCCACACGTGGTGTGTGTAAGGGAAAATGGCACGTACGCGTCATCGACGCGCACGCGTGGCCCAATTGTGCCTAACGCATAGCAGCCGCACGATTCCAGCCCAACTTTCTGGGCATTGGATGGAGACGTCGATTTGGAGTCAACGCCCACGCATGACCTATGCGCACGCGTGGTGTGGGTTTTTTTTTTAATATGCAGAATGCAAGATGCAGATGCTAATGTAGATGTTAGGAATGATTCTAGGGAAAATAAAATAAAATAAAATGAAACCTAAAACAAACAAAATAAAATAGAATTAAAATTGAAAAAGGAACGATCAAAGCATGGTGGGTTGTCTCCCACCTAGCACTTTTAGTTAAAGTCCTTAAGTTGGACATTTGTTGAGCTCCTTGTTATGGTGGCTTGTGCTTGAACTCATCTAGAAATCTCCACCAACGTTTGCAATTCCAATAGCCTCCGGGGTCCCAAACTAGCCACGTAAAGCCTTCGAGCAAGTTAAAGCAAGTTTTCAGGCTCCATAGGTGTTCATTATCAGAATGAATCCCAGGATCCCAAACCTTGCTTTTGTACCCATCTTTGTCTTGATCTTCATTTTTCCAACCGGGCGGTACGTAACCTGAATTTCCACTGAGATACCCAAACATCTTCCGAAACCCATTAAATCGAGCTCTATACCAATCCTTGCACTTCTAATTGGAGTGTGGAACCGTATTGAACCTTGGATACCAACTTCTATTACTAACCATCTCCCTCTTACTTTTAAAGCTGCAAAAAGCTCTAAGCTGGCCATCTGTTTCAAGCAAGCCATATTCAAGTGGGAAAGTAAAGATGAAGGCTAAGGATTTTACCCACTTGAAGTTTGTATTAGGTGGTAATGGCCATGGGAGAGGTGTTTCCAGTGGTTCTTCAAGATCCACTTCCTTGTACTCCTCTGTGAATTCTTCCAATTCCTGACAAACCTCTTCAATTGTAACCACGTCTTGATCAAAGTCTTCAATTTCTTCCTCATCACTCAAGTCATAAGTTGGAGGTTGAGAAAAGTCTACCTCCACATCATCCTCATATTCACTTGGGAAAGAATCTTCTAGCTCAAAGAGTTCAATTGTGACTGCAAGGTCATCATTAGGAGAGCTTGGTTCATGATCATCACTACCAAGGAAATTTGCTTCTTGATCTATTCCGTCTATTTCTTCATAAGGTACATGCTTTGGGGGTTGTGCACTATCCTCCTTAGCATCAGTTGCAAATTTCTTGACGGGATTCTCTACAATTCTTGATTTCTATAGAGATTCAGCGTCTCCTAAGTCTTTAACCCATTCATCTTCTTTGATAATTCCAGCATCCTCTACTTGTTCCAGTACAAAGTCATGCTCCTTACTATCCACCGGAGCTTCTAGTGTCTCTTTCGTACTGGGGCTAATCGATTTATTGCTTGCTCCAATTGATGAAGGGTTGCATGAAATTGGTTCACTGTGTCCTTGAGACGATCCTGTGATTCTTGGTTCGATGGACATGGATATGGTGCATATGGAAGTGGTGGTTCTTGAGAGTAATTGGATTGGAATTGGGGTGGATAAGGGTTATGGTCATTCGGAGGTGAATGGTTGTGAGTGGCTTGTGAGTATGGTAGTTCGAAGCTATGTTGAGGAGGTGGTTTATAGGCATATGATGGGGCTTGCTGGTAACTACAAGGGGGTCCACCATATCTATCATCTTGGCATACACCTCGGTATGGCTCTTGACCATAGTAATTTGGTGTAGGTGGTTTGTCACGAAGGGGTCCACCAAAGCTATTGTCTTGGCATGCATTGTAGAATGGTCGTTGTCCATGGTATTTGTTGCCGAAAGGGTTGATCAGATCCTCGTTGCTCCTTCCATCTTTGATTGTTTTGACCTTGATGCATGTTCCTGTTATAGCTTCCATTCCTTACAACAACATTGGAACCAAACTTAAATCCAGAGGGGTGAGAACTCATAGTAGCTAATAAAAATTAAAAACTAAAATAGAAACAGAAACAAATAAATAGAAAAAGAAAATATTTACAATAACCAATAATAAGGCACACAATTGCAATTCCCCGGCAACGGCGCCATTTTGACGAACGGATTCTTGCCAGTAAAGAAATTCACAAAAATAATCACGTTGTAGGTATAGTTTCTAAACCAACAGAGAATCCTTTCGTACAAAAGTTTGGTTGTCACAAGTAACAAAACCCAATAAAATTTATAACTGAAGTATTTAAACCTCGGGTCATCTCTCAAGGAATTGCAGGGAGGTGTGTTTATTATTGGTTATGGAAAAAGTTATATTTTTGGGGTTTTTGAAATAGGGAACAAGTAATTTAAATGGCAAGAAAAATAAATTAATAATTAGAAAAACTCTTGGCAAGGTATGAGAACTGAAAATCCCATCCTAGTTATCCTTATCAGGTGTGATGAGAATTGTTTAGTGCTCCCACTTAGTTAACCCTTACTAAATAAAGGAAAGTCAAGTGGACTAATCAACTTGATTCCTCAAGTCCTAGTTAAATCCTATGGAAAGACTAGCTTTAGAGGGATCCAAATCAATCAGAAATTTCCAATTTTTAATCAATCGTTGAGTTTGACAACTCAAGTGTCACCAATTACTCAACCAAAGCCAAAAGGGAAGAAAATCTACTCGAATAAAAATGCCTTGACCAGGAGAAGATTAATTGGAAGCATCAATAACATAAATTAAAGAAAGCAATCACAAATCTGAAATACCTCAAATTATATTAAATAAAGATATCAATTCTAACATGGGAAAGTTCATAAATCAAATTGAGAAAGTAAATAAACCAAGTGATAAAGTAAATAAAAGTAGAAGAGAAATTAAATTTAAGGAATATTGAACCTGGAATGAAGAATATAACCATAAACTAAGAGAAATCCTAATTCTAAAACCTAAGAGAGAGGAGAGAGCCTCTCTCTCTAGAGAACTACATCTAAAACCTAAAAATTCTCTCTATTGAATGAATGATTGATGGATGATTTGATTCCCTCATTCTCCAGCCTCTATTCTATGTTTCTAGGCTTGGATTTGAGCCGAAAAAGGGCCCAGAAATCCCTGGGGGCGACTTCTGCAATTTTCTGCACGTGGCGTCTGTCACGCGTGCGCGAGGGTCACGCGTGCACGTCATTTGGAGATTTTCCTTGTCACGCGTATGCGTCGCTTGTGTTTTGCGCTAGGCACGCGTTCGCATTGTCCATGCGTGCGCTTCACTGCCATTTTCTTCAAAACTCCATTTTGTGCGTTCCTTCCATTTTTGCGTGTTTCCTTTCTGTCCTCTAAGTCATTCCTGCCCTATGAAGCCTGAAATTACTTAACACACAAATCACGGCATCGAATGGTAATAAAGGATAACTATAATAAATATTTTTAAGGCATAGGAAACATGTTTTCACATATATCATAGAATAAGGAAGGAATTGTAAAACCATGCAAATTGTATGAATAAGTGGGTGAATAATTGATAAAAACCACTCAATTGAGCATAAGATAAATCATAAAATAGTGATTTATCATTCACTCCCTCACTAAGCTCCTTGGTTGCTTCTCCACATTCAACAATGAGAGTGCCTTGATCGTATAGGCTTAGGCGGGAAGAGACCATGTTGCTAACGGCTTTCGCCACAGTAGCAATCATGACTTCTAGCTTCTTGAACTCATTTTCTGTCTCCTCTTGTTGCCTTAGGATGCGAGATCTAAGATCTCTTTGTTCAAGCATGAGGGCATGGAGACCTTCGTCCATTAGAGGGTGGTGGTGAAAGAGAGGGTTCATCGTTTGAGGGAAATGTATTGTAGTTGGAAGGTGGTTCATATTGGTGAAATTCTTGAGGTGGTGTGTTTGGAATTTGTGGTTCATGGGAGTATTGGGGTTGGAGTGGTGGTAGCTCTAGATATGGTTCATATGGTGGTTGGTATAGTGGGTATGAGTTAGGGTCATATGGGGGTGAGTGGTAGTATGAGGCTTGTGAGTAAGGTTGTTGGGGACTATATTGAGGGAAAGGTTCATATGCATATGATGATTGTGGTTGACAACCACAACGAGGGTCATCACATACATTAGATTGGTATGCATCAAGAATTGGATTGTACCCATAAAAAACCGGAGAGAGTTGTTGCCAAGAAAGTTGTCCATAAGCTTGGGGCTCCTCCCACCTTTGATCTCCAAATCCTTGATGCAAATCCTCATTAAAGCTTCCATTTCCTACAACATAGTTTGAACCACACTCATAGCCAAAGTGATGAGAATTCATAGTAGTAAGAGAAAAAAACAAAGGCTAACAAGAAACAAAGAAAGCAAAGTCCTACAACTAGCAACAACTAACAAAGAAGCAAAAAGGAAAACATATTCACTTATGTACAATAGCCAATAACATAGCACCATTGCAATTCTCCGGCAATGGCGCCATAAATTTGATAGTGAAAATTTATTGTTGGTCTAGAATTTCTCTTAATAGAAATAAGAACTTCGTTGTAAGCTTAGCTCCAAACCAACAAATAACTCTCACATCAAATTTAAATATGTTGATTGTCACAAGTACAAACCCCAATGAAAATTAACCGAAGTATTTAAACCTCGGGTCGTCTCACAAGGAATTGCAATGAAGTGATCAATTATTGGCTATGAAGATGCAAGGGGTTTGATTTATAAAAGGGCAAGAAAATAAATGACAAGAAAAGTAAACCAAGTAATTAAAGAAAGCAATTAATAAAGAGAGACATTCATGACAAGGATTGAGAATATAGTCTTTCTATCCTAGTCACTCATAACAACAATTAACAAGAATTTATCCTATTTTGTCATCTCTAACAATGGAAGGAAGTACAATGTTATCTTCACACGAGAGAAAGTCAAATAAGACTAGCTAATCTCACTCCAAAAGTCCTAATAAACTTACTAATTGAATTAGCAAAAGATTAGCGTTAATGGAAACAACATTAGCTAACAACTCTAGATCACCAACTTGAGTTGGGTATTCATGACTCAAGATTGCCTAATTCCTCTTTTAAAGCCAAGAATGCTCAAAAAGCTACTCCAGAATCCAACCAAGCATTTTGTCAAACACTTGGAAGGTATAAAAGGAAAGCTTATTAAATTGAAAGAAATATAAATCTACAACTACCAATTGCAAGGAAATTAACACAACAACTCAAATCAACAACAAAGAAACATGAAACATAGATTGCATTAAAGGAAAATAAAGGGAACAAAAATACATCAACAACAAAGTAAACAAATACAAGGAGTAAAATACTAAACTAGGAAAGTAAAAGTAAAGGAACAAGAAATTGTAAAGGAAAAGTAAATCAAAGCATGAATTAAACCTAGATCTAAGATGCAATTAAACCTAAGAACCCTAATTCTAGGGAGAAGAGGGAGTTTCTCTCTCTAGAAAACTAAACTACATGATGCTATCCTACAACTAAGGGCTCCCCTTTTGCCCAAGCTTGAATTCTACATGAAATACCCTCAGAAATGAGCTGGATTTGGGCCTGGGCAACTCAGAAATTGCCCCCCAGCGTTTTCACTTTAATGAGGTCACGTGCGAGCCGTGACGCATACGCATGGGTCACGCATACGTGTCGCTTGGCTTTTCCTTCTCACGCGTATGCATCATGTCATGCGTACGCGTCGCCTGGCGACCTCATCTCTACGCGTGTGCATCTTCCATGCAAGTGCGTCGATGTATGCACTCCAAATCCTTATTTTTCCATGAATTCTCCACTTTGCAAGCTTTTCTCTTCATTTTTCCATCCAATACTTGCCTTATGAACCTGAAATCACTCAACAAACACATCAAGCCATCGAATGAAATTAAAGTGAATTAAAATCACCAATTTTAAGGCCTAAAAAGCATGTTTTACACTTAAGCACAAATTAAGGGAGAATTACAAAACCATACTTTTTCATTGAATAAATTGAGAAAAGGTGATAAAATCCCTTAAATTAAGCACAAGATAAACCACAAAATTGGGGTTTATCAATAACCATGCCGAGTTCATGGCGGCATTGGCGAATCTTGCAAAGATCATAGAGGCAAATGTTGCTGCGACGCTGCAAGCTGTGCAGAGGTTAGGCCAACCGGCTGGAAACAGAAACGAAGATGGAAACAAGAACGATAATGCGGAAGGAAATGGTGATAACATGGGAGGTGCTCCGATGACCTTGGCTACTTTTCTCAAGGTTCATCCGCCAAGTTCAGAGGTTCAACCAACCCTACAGAAGCGAATAATTGGTTCCAGGCCATAGAGCATGCGTTACGAGCACAGCATGTTTCGAACAACCAGTATGTGGAGTTTGCTGCGTATACGCTTTTGGGTGGAGCTCAGCATTGGTGGCAAGGAAAGTGCCAGCTACTGCAACTTTCAAATGCAGAAATCCCTTGGGATGTATTCCAAACAGCTTTCTACAAGAAGTACTTTCCTGAATCCACTAGGAAAGCGAAGGAGATGGAGCTTATGCAGCTGAAGCAAGGTTCCTTGTCTGTGGCGGACTATACCAGCCGATTTGAGGAGCTCTGTAGGTTCTCTAGCGTGTGTCAGGGTGCCCCAGAGACCTATGAAAGTTGGAAGTGTATTAAGTATCAAAGGGGCTTGAAGGATAACATCATGACTGCTGTTGCTCCTTTGGAGATTCGGACCTTCTCTGATCTTGTGAACAAGGCGAGAGTGGTTGAGGAATATGCAAAGACGGTAGCCTCGTCAAGAGACACTCATGGAGGAAACACTAATCGAGGACGTGGTGATTAACTTGGACCAATGGGACAGAACTTTAAGAGAAATGGACACACTCCTCAGCATCTTCGAGGTCAAGAAGATTTCAGAAGAAGCGACAATGCTCAGTTCCACATGGCAAAGGAAAATGGTCGATGATATACCTGTGGATTGCCAGCGAACCTTGCTAAGGACTGCCGTCGAGGGAGGAACCGAGATGTGGGTAGGAGTCGGCAACCAGGCCGAGATTTCACTATGAATGCAGGAGAGGCGACGGAATCAAATCCGATGATAAGAGGTAAGCACATAAAGTTGTTGTGATATGTTATTAGAACCCAATTGGCTTAGTTTTATCCTATGGAAGGTTGTCATAAGTTCGGTCGGACTTAGAGATTTGTTAGAGGGACCGATAGAGAAGGAGGCTTTTGATGCATGTAGCTGAGTAAATCGGATTCTTAATGACGATAAATCGAGTGGATGTGCCAGAATGGTTATCGGACATCACTAGAAATCTTGTCGGCTCCCTGTATGAGTGATGGGTGCGGTTCAGCACTAGTGGCAATGAAAGTACCAACTGACGCTTTTGCGGTTTTAACTGTGATTTTGCGGTTTTAAGGTTTAGAATGATTTTCAAATCTGGTTTGGAACTTTAGTTTAGATGAATTGGTTTTAAAACTACGTCGAAACTCTTAGTTTGAATAATATGGTTTACAGAAAATGTGAGTTCCGAGATTTTCATAAATTGTGAATTTGGTTTGACATTTGATTTATCAAAAAAAGGATTCAGATTGAAATGTTATCATTTAAGGATTTTAATGAATTTAAGAAAATCATGATTTAAACTAATTGATTTACGAAGAAATAATTTTTGATCTTTTGAAAAAGCTTTGACATTGAAAAGGTTTAGATTGATCTTGTTTTGAAGCTTTTGGAAAATTTTACAAAAGCGGTACTTGATTTGAAAAGAAAATCTCTGTTCGAGGTAGTGGAGTGAGTCGGACTCTTAGTGACAAATAATCAGAGTGACGCAGCAGAAGGAGAGAGAGAACATCGACACGGTAGGATGCTTCGAGGAAGATTTATCGCGTGATTCGAATTTTCGAAGGCGGAAATTTTATTAGGATGGGAGAATGTAAGAACCGGTATAACTGTTTTAATAAAATAATAATTTTTAAGTGCCCGGAGTAAATTCAAAATTCAGAAGTTTTAATTTGAAAATAGAAAGGTGAAATTTGATTTCGATGAATTTTTCTGAGTTAGAAAATGTATCTTTTTCGAAAAGTTTTTGTAAAAATGCGTACTGGTGCTTAAGCTGGCAGTACCGGCTTTATTTTGTCCAGTACCGCGTATTTTGGAAAATAAGATTTTGAAAATTGATTTATTGTTTTGAAAGAATAAAAATGATTTAGAATTGAAAAACGGGCCCTAATTTTAAAGGTTTTAGCCAAAGTGGGCCTAACGGATTGGACCGGACCCAAACCAGACCCAAAGCCCAACATATATATGCTCTATTAATGAGCATTCAGCTCATTCTTGCCCCCAAAATGAGAAAGAGGCGCGGTTTGAGAGAAGAGAGGAGAAGAGGTGATGTTACTATTTATCATCACCTTCCGGGAGCCATATCTTGAGCTACGGAGCTCCGATTGACGAGCCGTTTGTGGCCACACGGAGCTCTCGTCGAGCTCTTCGTTTCTATCTATGAAAATTCGGTAAGAACTTGAAGCTCACACTCCAGTTTTCTGCCCTAGTTTCTGTGCATTTTTTGTTATGGTTTTTGAGGAGATTTTGTGGTTTTGGATGTTTAGGTGATCTCTTGTCACGAGTAATTGTTGGGAATTGCCCCAATCCTCTTTGGATAAGGTAAATTTGCTCGTAAACCCTTGTAGTCTTGTATGTTGTGATTTCTAGGTTTTGATTTTGGTGATATATGTGTTGTTAGTTTGAGCTTTAGTGCTTTTTGGAGTTGTTTTGGCTTTTTGGTGGTTTCGTGCGTGGAGGATAATCGACCAAGATATGGTTTCGGTTTCCTTTATGTAATATGTAATGTTTCGTAAACCTTAGACTAGTTGACCTTAAGATAGGATTGGATGATTGGGTGTATATTTAATTATATGTGATTTTGGTGATTCGAAGATAAGTTGTATGGTGGTGATGAGCATATAGAGTTTTGGGATGTGAAATACATGAATTTTGATGTTCATTGTTGATAATTAATGATTATGAAAATTGATGATGAATGTTGTGATTTATTATTGTTTATGAGGATTGTGGAAAAGTGAATGTTGATAATGGTTACTAATGTTGAGATTAGTTGAGAAGGAGTATGAATATTAATGTTGATGATAATTGGTGAAGGAGGTGAGTTTTATGAGAATAATGTGAGGAGTAAACACTTTGATAAATTTGGGTAATGTTAGAGATTGTTTGGTGATGATTATTGAAATTGATGAGGATTTGTAGTGGTTGTTGATGTTGTTGTTATTAGTTGATGATGATTATGAGTGTTTATGATGGTTTTGGATGTTGATGATTAAGGGTTTTGATGGTGTTGAATGGTGTAATTAGGATATTGTGGATGGTTGAGTTGGGAGAGGAATGGTATGAAATTTTATGTTGTTTTGGTATTGCTTGGGTTGTGATTGGTTTGATTTTGGATTGGGAGTTTTGGTAAAATTGAGAATTTGTGAACTTTTGGTAAAACTGAAATTTTGATGACTTTTAATGAATCATATCTTGAGCTACCGTACTTGAAATTCAATGCATTTTATATCAAATGAAAGATAATTAAACAAGCTCTAAAATGGTTTAAATTTTGTGGAAATCCAAATTTGGTAGGAGATATGATTGTGGAAAATTTGGTGTTGAAATTTGAATTCTGCAATGTTGCAGAATTTTGTAATTTCTGGTTTGTGTGCGCATGCACAGCCTTGTGCGCACGTACACCCATGTGAGATTTTGAACCTATGTGCACGCACAGCCTTGTGCGTACACACACACAGGGGAAGGCTTACTGATGGGAGCGCTAGCACGCCCTGTGCGCACACATAACGAACGAAGTTCTGCAAGCTATGCACACACACACGTTGGAAGGTGCACTCTGTTGAAGGCGTTCGCACGTCTTGTGCAGATGAACAGAGTTGAAAATTTTACTACCTGTGCGTACGCACACTTCTATGCATATACACACATTTGAAAACTTTCCTGGGCATGCATACGCACACCCTTGGGCGTACCCACATGCCCTGTTTTCCAATTAAAACTTTGTTTTTAACTATTTCACCTTCCCAACAAGCTTGTAACCTTCTGTGACACCTATTTAAGACTCCTTGGCTTTTTTTTTTGGTATCAAAACATAGGAAAAGGTCCTAGGAGATTTAATTGGGTACTACATTGAAAAGCTAGAGAATGGAGGTTTAGGTTTCTGGTGTATTGGGGATGAGTTTGGTTTTGAGAGAGAAGGAAGAGTAGTGAACTTGGTGATTACTAACAACGAATTGAGAAACTGATGATGGTTATTATGAGCCTGATGGGTGATGGATGTGGAAAGTGTGCCAGGCACTATATCCTTGGAATGTTGAGAAATGATAATTGAAAGTGGATTGAGATGAGAACTGGTGATGACTGGTGATGATTTGAGGTTGATGGACTTGTTGCATGTTGAGAGTGTGCCAGGCACTATATCCTTGGGTTAAGTGTGGTGTTTAGTCAAAGAGGAATGATGATCTTGATTAATTTTGAGAGTGTGTCAGGCACTATATCCTTGGGTTAAGTATGATAGTGTGTAGGGTATTATGTCCCTGGGATTGAATTTTTATTGATAATCTTTTCTGCTGCAAGAGTGTGTCAGGCACTATACCCTCGGGTTGAGCATGCGAGTGTGTCCGACACTATATCCGTGGGTGAATAGAGTGTGCCCGGCACTATATCCGTCGGTCAATAGAGTGTGCCCGACACTATATCTGCGGGCGTGGCAGAAAAGCTACAACTGAAAGGATGTGTCGGATTGGCATTTATAGACCGACAAGTGATATCATGAGCCAATAGGATAGGCATTCATCATATGCATCTCTTATGTGCTTGTTTGCTTTGATTACTTGAGCATGCCTAATTGTGTAATATGCCTACTTGCTTCTTGAATTACTTGTTATATATGATTACTACCTGTGTTTTATTTGCTTGCATTATCTGTGATTGTCTGGTGCTGAGGAGGTTAGGTAGGCGGTGGCGATGGGATCGCACGGAGGTTAGGTTGGCGAAGGCTGTGGGATACAGCGGTGTGATTAGTATTAGTTAGAAATTCCCTAAGTTTAGATAACCATGTTTACGGTTTATGGTTTAAGTTATTTATTTTGTTGAGGCTTGGATATTCTGTATCGATGTGAAGTTCTAGGATTGCCTTCGGCGTCCCGGAACCTTATATCTTACATTATTGGGCACTGTTACCATATTGAGAACCTCAGGTTCTCATACCATATTCTGTTGTTGTTTTTCAGATGCAGGTCGCAACCCACCTCAGTGAGTTGCTTAACAGTGACAGAGTAGAGGATCTTTATCATGTTTTTGGAGTCCTTTGATTTATTTTCATTAGTACTCTCACTTTTGTATTTATTTTGCCTTAGAGGCTTACTTTGAGAGAAAGATATTGTATAAGCAGTTTTACTTTTAAAACTCTGTATGTCTGTATTTAATTGGTCAGCCTAAACTCCGCAGGCTTAGACTAGTATCTTATGATTATTATACTATTATATAACTACATATATCTTGCTATCTCATATAGTGGATCTTGTCTTTTACGCTTGTAGCTTCGTGTGAACGTTCGCGCTTTGTAATTCCGTATTTGAGCTTATTTTCTTCATCGGGCTTCTAGAATTATTACTCCTTATATATATTTTTGTATAAGTCATAGATTTGTCGTAACCTTTGATTATCCTTTGCTTTATGGCATGAGGTAATGCTTAGGGTAATTAAGGTGTTACACATTGGATGTGAATTGCATGCGATACATAGCCTTTTAGGTAAAACGAAGCTATTAGTGTCGATTTAGAATGTATGACACTATATGATTTAATCCTTGTGGGGCAATGCAAACGACGAAGTAATGTATAGACTAGTTTGATAAAATTTTTATTTTGAAAATAATTTATTAAATTAATTTTTAAAAGATAATTTTTAAATAAACTTTTAGCATTTATTTTTTATAAATTAAACTAAAAATAATTTTTAATAAGCACAACTAATAATAATTATATTTAATAAATAATTTTTTAATTTTAAAAATATTATAATAAATATAAATATATAAAAATTAAATAAATTTATATATTTATTAATATATAAAGTTATATTAAATTTTTTAATTTTAATAAGAAAAAATTAATAACTTGCAGAAATATTTCTATAAGAGAGAGAAATAAAAATATATTATACCCACTTTATTATAGACCTATCACTCAATATACTTTTTTAGTACTTTTTTTAAGTATTCTCAATATTATTATTATTATTATTATTATTATTATTATTATTATTATTATTATTATATGATTAATTTTTTATTTACTATGTTCAAAAAAGATGAACAATTAAGAGTATTTAAAAAGAATACTAAAATATGTTATTTTATATGTTATTTTAATTTAATAAATAAATATTAATTTTGAAGAAGTCTCATAATTAAATATTATGTTAGCTTATTTTTTTTTTAACGCATGGGATAAAATATTTTTTTAATTTTTAAATTATTATTAATTATGAAGAGTATTTTATTTAAAGGTTAAGTACTTTTTTCGTCCCCAAGTTCTGAGGTAAAAATCAAAATTGTCCCTGACTTTTTTCTTATTAAAATCATCCTCAATGTTATAAAACGTTATAAAATTGTCATTTTCTACCTCAATCTTATTTTTTTGACCAAATTACCCTTAATAAATAATAAAAATAATACTAAAAAACAAAAACAAAAACACACCCCCACCCCCAACCCCCAACCCCCAACCCCCACCCCGATATCTCTTCCCTGTTCCCTCCCCATCCCGTTCTCCTTCCTCAAAACCCCAATTCTTCTTCCCTCCTTAAACCAAAAATCCTCCACAGCCTTACCATTAACAACAGTAACAACAAAAAATTTTCCACCCACAAGCTAAATTCAACAACAGTAACAACCAAATTCAACAACAACAAATTTAACAATTTCAGCAACAACAACCACAAAATAAATCAATAGAAATTTTATATTTAACAACAATTCAACAATCGTCGACCGCAGCTTTAGATCAAAAATCAGCAACAGAAATTAAAAAAAAGACATAAATGATGTTTATGTTCTTAAAAAATTAAAAAAAAAAAAGAATGAAAAGAGGAGGAAGGAAGTGACGGTGCGAGAACCTATTGCTGCTGGCGCTGTAGCAGCTGTGGGTGATGGAGCACGACGCCGATCTTAATCCAGCCCACAGCCTACGTGATCTTGCAGAAATATGGGAGCGCACGACCTCCAGAAGGCAGAGGGCCCTGGTGGCGACGACGTCAGCGGTGTAGTCGGGGATTTCGAAGGAGACGACGACGTGGGACTGGGTGGCAAGGTTCTGGACCTTGTCGAAGAGAAGAAGGTGGAGAAGGTGACAGGAGCGTAGATGGTATGCTGGCGGAAAGAGAGAGAAGAAGAATTGGGGTTGTTGTTGGGGGTTCTGAAGAGAAGGGTAGGAGGAAGGATAGGAAGAAGGGGACGGGAGAGAAGAAACTAAAGAGATACAGGGACGGGGGTGGGGGATTCAGGGGGTGTTTGTTTTTGTTTTTTAATATTATTTTTATTAATTATTATGGGTAATTTGGTCAAGATAATAAAATTGAAGTAGAAAAGGACGATTGTATAACGTTTTATAACATTGAGGATGATTTTAATAAGAAAAAAATGTCGAGTGTAAAACCCCGAATAAACGAAAATTTAATAAATAATAAATTAAATATGAGCGAATATGGTTAGAAAATTTAGCAATCGGAATTTGATAATTTAAATATGATATTTGGACTCAGTGAATTTTTTTAGCCGAAAAATATAGTTTTCAGCGTAAAAAATGTGAAGTGGCAATTTTGCCGGCAGTATCGGCAGAGATCTGTTCGGTATTGCGGCAGAGAAAATTAATTATAAGTGAATAAAGTTAAGAAATTAGACTTTATAATTTGGGAAGATAGAAATATTTAAAAATACAATTTAAAACTCATATCTTAAAGGTTTTGGGCCAAGCCCAATACACACATGCCCTAATTAAGAGCATTTAGCTCATTCTCTTCCCAAAAAGAGAGAGAGAGCTCGGGTGGAGAAGAAGAGAGGAGAGGAAGAAGAGTCACTATTCACCACCACACTCTTTTGACCATAACTTTCTCTCCGGTGCTCTGATTGACGAGCCGTTTACGGCCACGCGTCGCTCTTGACGAGCTCTTCAATTATATCTAGGTATGGTGGAAAGTATTTCTAAGCTCACTACCCAGTTTGGTTTTTCCCCTTTTATTTCAAATTTGGTTTGAGTTTTGAGAAAATCTTATGATTTTGGTTGTTTAGGGGTGCTCTAGTATGAACCATTGATGAATTTCATCAACCAATTCCATGGGTAAAGGTAATAAATTTCCAAACCCTAGTGATTTATCAATTTCATAAACCCTAGGTTGATTATAAATGTGAAAATTGGTTACGTTGGAGTATTAGGTGATTTTGGTGCACAATTGAGAGATTGATATTTCTTGTGGAGCTTTGGTGAGGCTTGAAGTTAAGGTTTGATGGAGATTTCCAAAGAAGAGGCCCAATTGTTTTGGCTTCAAGAGGTACAGTTTAAGTTTCATTTAAGTATCGTGTGATATGATGTGAATTCCTAGGTTAGGTGCCCCTAGGATTAAGCTTGAATGGTATGATTGATTGGTATTATATGTGTAGTGGATGATACTAATATTGGAGAAGGATTGTGGAATTGTGCATAGTTGATGTGTGAATTGAAATTGGTATTGGATAGTGAATTATGTGGTTATGAGTTTATTTGATGAAATATTGGGCCAGAGGCTGTGAATTTGGGTCGGAGGCCGGAAAGAGGTAAGAACGGTAAGTGATGGTTGAAGATTGGTGATTTGAAGATATGATATATATATATATGTTTGAACATGAGGTTTTGTTGATTATTGAAGTTAAGCTTGATAGATTTGTATGAGATTGTTTAGAAATTGAGGTATGATTAGTTGTGGTAGGACGTGGGGTTGTGTTGATGTGATATGGAATGTTTTGGTGCTGTTTATAACTGTAAAAAGTTGGCTTTGACTTGTGATTTGATGAAAATAGATGTTTGAGGACTTTGGTGAAAATCTAATTTTTGGCCAAACTTCGGCGAGCCATAACTCGGCTTCTGGACCCCCAAATTATTTCATACTTATTTCATATAAAAATTGGGTCTGTGAAGTTTACGCCGTTCAAAGAGCAGAAGAAAAATGTTTTAAAACGAGAAAGTTATGGGCGTCGGAAGTTCGAGGTGCAAAACTGAACTTCTGCAGCACTTAGCATTTGTATCCACTCTGCAGAACTCGCATGCGCAACCAACTGCACGAGACACGACCAACCCTTTTGGGTTGAGCATCTCGTGTACGCGTGACCTCTGAAATCAGCAACATGATTTTTGTGTTTTAAAATATAATTTTGAACCTCTAAACCTCTATTTTCACCCTTTTTCCCCCTAAACCTCAGTTGTATGTTGAGTGGTGAGAAGAAGGTAGGGGGAGTAATAACTTGGAGACAAAGAAAGTTTGAGAAGTGGCGGATTATGAATGAGAAGGGTAAAAGTGTGATATTTATATGAATGAATGATTTATAATGAAGTTGATAACGAAAATTTTTTTATCTTTGACCTGGTAAGGTTCGTGGTAGTTTACCGCTTGCGCAGTGTCGAGAATGTTATGTGGGGTTCGTGGTGGTTTACCGCCCACATATTTTTAAAAGAGAAGGTTATGTGGGGTTTGTGGTGGTTTACCACCCACATATTTTTAAAAGAGAATGTTGAGTGTGGGGTTTATGGGTGGTACAAAGAGAATGTTGTGTGTGGCGATCATGGCAGTGTACCGCTGATGAGCGGATATTTTATACACTTTTTGGGACAAAATTCATATTTCTGGACTTTACTATGAGTTTGTGTGTTTTTCTGTAATTTCAGGTATTTTCTAGTGGAAATTGAGGGAGCTGAGCAAAAATCTGATTCAGGCTGAAAAAGGACTACTGATGCTGTTGGATTCTGACCTCCCTGCACTCGGAATGGATTTTTTGGAGCTACATGCCCAATTGGCACGTCTCAATTGCGTTGGAAAGTAGACATCCAGGGCTTTCCAGTAATATATAATAGTCCATACTTTGTTCAAGGATTGACGACGTAAACTGGCGTTCAACGCCAGTTCCATGCTGCATTCTGGCATTAAACGCCAGAAACAGGTTGCAAGTTGGAGTTAAACGCCAGAAACAGGTTACAACCTGGCGTTTAACTCTAGAAATAGCCTAGGCACGTGTAAAGCTCAAGTCTCAGTCCCAGCACACACCAAGTGGGCCCCAGAAGTGGATTTCTGCACTATCTATCTTAGTTTACTCATTTTCTGTAAACCTAGGTTACTAGTTTAGTATTTAAACAACTTTTAGAGATTTATTTTGTACCTCATGACATTTTTAGATCTGAACTTTGTACTCTTTGACGATATGAGTCTCTAAACTCCATTGTTGGGGGTGAGGAGCTCTGCTGTGTCTCGATGAATTAATGCAATTATTTCTGTTTTCTATTCAAACACGGTTGTTTCTATCTAAGATGTTCATTTGCACTTCAATATGATGGATGTGATGATTCATGACAATCAACAATATTCTCAACCTATGAACGCGTGCCTGACAACCACCTCCGTTCTACCTTCGATTGAATGAGTATCTCTTGGATTCCTTAATCAGAATCTTCGTGGTATAAGCTAGAACCCATTGGCAGCATGCTTTAGAATCTGGAAAGTCTAAACCTTGTCTGTGGTATTTCGAGTAGGATTCAAGGATTGAATGACTGTGACGAGCTTCAAACTCACAAGGGTTGGGTGTAGTGACAGACGCAAAAGGATCAATGGATCCTATTCCAACATGAGTGAGAACCGACAGATGATTAGCCGTGCGGTGACAGCGCACCTGGACCATTTTCACTGAGAGGACGGATGGTAGCCATTGACAATGGTGATCCACCAACACACAGCTTGCCATAGGAGGAACCTTGCGTGCGTGAACAAGAAAGCAGGGAGAAAGCAGAGATTCAGAAGACAAAGCATCTCCAAAACTCCAACATATTCTCCATTACTGCATAACAAGTTTTTAATTCATGCTCTTTTATTTTTCGCAATCCAAACTGATAATTATAATTGATATCCTGACTAAGAATTACAAGATAACCATAGATTGCTTCAAGCCAACAATCTCCGTGGGATTCGACCCTTACTCACGTAAGGTATTACTTGGACGACCCAGTGCAGTTGCTGGTTAGTGGTACGAGTTGTGAAAAGTGTGATTTACAATTCGTTCACCAAGTTTTTGGCGCCGTTGTCGGGGATTGTTCGAGTTTGGACAACTGACGGTTTATTTTGTTGCTTAGATTAGGAAAAACTTTTTTCTTTTTGGTTTAGAGTCTTCTATTATTGTTTTTGGTTGAAATTTTTTTAAATCCTTATTTTCTCTTTTTAAATTTTTCGAAAATTTTATAAACTGATAATTGAGTTTTTCTATTTGAGTTTAGTTTCATATTTAAAGTTTGGTGTCAATTTCATGTTTTTATTTTCTTTTAAATTTTCGAATTTGTGTTCATTGTTCTTTCTTAATCTTCAAGTTGTTCTTGTTTATTTTCCTTGTTTGATCTTTAGTTTTTCTTGTTTTGTGATTTTTCTTGTTTTTCTTGTGCATTTTCGAATTATTAGTATCCAAAAAAATTAATTAAAAATAAAAATTTATACATTAAATACCTTTATTAAAACACTTTAAATTTATAGCTCAATTGGCTAGAGCAGTGTGCTTATGTTCTTGGTAATTGAGAATTTCTTTCTAAAATCTTTTTAAAAATAATTTTTCTTTGAATAAATCTTGTGCCAAACTTTAAGTTTGGTGTTCTCCTGTTAACTTTTCTTTAGTTTTCAAAAATTTTATTTTGGTTTTCTAAAAATTTTAAGTTTGGTGTTCTTTCTTCATGTTCTTGTTGTTCTTGTGAGTCTTCAAAGTGTTCTTGAGTCTTCCTTGTGTTTTGATCTTAAAATTTTTAAGTTTGGTGTTCCTTGGTATTTTTCCTCCAAAATTTTCGAAAACAAGGAGCATTAGATCTAAAAATTTTAAGTTGTGTGTCTTTTGTGTGTTTTTCTTTTTCATCATAAAATTCAAAAATCAAAAAAATATCTTCTCTAACTATTTTTGAGCAAATATTTCGAAATTTTTTCAAAAAAAAATCAGATTTTTATTTTAAAATTTCTATTTTATCTTATCTTAGTTTTAAAATTTTCAAAATTTAAATTTTTTTTTCAAAAAAATATATCTTTTTCAAAATTTTATCTTATCTTATTTCAAATTTCAAATTTCAACTTTCAAAATTTCAAAATTCAAATTTCAAATTTCAAAATTTAATTTTTAAATTTAAAATTTAAATTTCAAAACTTTTTAATTTAAATTCCTTATCTTCTCTTACCTAGCTTATCTTATCTTTTCTAATCTCAAATCTTAAAATCAAATCTTTTTCATATCTTTTCTTTTTTTATTTTATTTATTTTATTTTATTTTCTTACAAGTATCTTTAATTTTAAGACATATCTTTTTCAAAACTTCCTAACCAATTTCTCTCTCTTCATTTTTTTCGAAAATCCTCATCCACATCTTTTTCAAATCTTTTTAATTAATTAATTTAGTTTTCAATTTTCTTTTTTTTCTTTTTCTTCTAATTTTCGAAAATATAGTCAATTTTTATTTATTTTATTTTATTTTATTTAATTTTAATTTCGGTATTCAAAAAAAAATTATTTGCAATCCGCATCATCTCTCTTTCTCCATCATAGACCTAAGTGGAAATGAACAGTCCAGAAGGACTCTGGGGTCATATACTAACCCCATTACTGTTGCATATGGGAGTAGCATCTGTATACCTCCCATCAAAGCAAGCAGTTTTGAGCTAAATCCTCAGCTCATTGTCATGGGGCAGCAAAATTGCCAGTATTCCGGTCTTCCACAGGAAGAACCTACTGAGTTTCTGGTGCAGTTCTTGCAAATTGCTGACACAGTGCGTGACAAAGAGGTAGATCAGGATGTATACAGGCTATTACTGTTTTCATTTGCTGTAAAAGATCAAGCTAAAAGGTGGTTAAATAACCAACCCACAGCAAGCATAAGAACATGGAAACAGTTATCAGAAAAATTCCTGAATCAATATTTCCCTCCAAAAAGGATGACACAGCTAAGGCTGGACATCCAAGGCTTTAAACAAGAGGATGATGAATCCCTTTATAATGCCTGGGAGAGGTACAAAGGGATGCTAAGGAAATGCCCCTCTGAAATATTTTCAGAGTGGGTGCAATTAGACATCTTCTACTATGGGCTTACAGAAAGAGCTCAGATATCTCTAGACCACTCATCTGGTGGATCTATACACATGAGAAAAATTATTGAAGAGGCTCAAGAGCTTATTGATATAGTTGCTAGAAATCAGCATCTGTACATAAGTAGTGGGTCCTCCATAAAAGAAGAAGCCAAAGCAGTGTCTACTGAACTTGGTCCTCCAGAACAAGTTGCTGAACTCAATCAACAAGTGTGCTTTCTAACAAAACAGCTAGCAGAATTCAAGGAGATGCTACAAGACACTAAAAATGCTAATAAAAATATGGAGGCACAATTGAATCAGACAAAACAGCAGTTATCAAAGCAGATAACAGAAGAGTGCCAGGCAGTTCAATTAAGAAGTGGGAAAATATTAAATACCTCACTTCAGAGCAGCAGAAAGCCAAGAAAAGAACAACTGACAGAGGATGAGCAAAATGTTATCCAAAATCCCTCTGAGGACAGTAAGGGCCCAGAGAGGAACAACTCTGGCGTTCAAATGCCAGAAAAGGATGCAAGGTTGGCGTTAAATGCCCAACCCATGCGCAGTTCTGGCGTTCAAACGCCAGGAATAGGAAAGGAGCTGGCGTCAAACGCAGAATAGAAGCTCATTTCTGGCGTTCAAATGCCAGAAACAGGTAGGAAGTTGGCGTCCAATGCCAATCAAGCTTCCAACACTGGCATTTAAACGCCAGTGATGGATCAGACACACACAAGTGCTGATAACAACCCCTCTAAAAAGGCTTCTCCAACCACTTCTGTAGGAAATAAACCTGCAACAACCAAGGTTGAGGAATACAAAGCCAAGATGCCTTATCCTCAAAAACTCCGCCAAGAGGAGCAGGATAAGCAATTTTCCCGCTTTGCAGACTATCTCAGGACTCTTGAAATAAAGATTCCATTTGCAGAGGCACTTGAGCAAATACCCTCTTATGCCAAGTTCATGAAAGATATCTTGAGTCATAAGAAGGATTGGAGAGAAACTGAAAGAGTTCTCCTCACTGAAGAATGCAGTGCAGTCATTCTGAAAAGCTTCCCAGAAAAGATTAAAGATCCCGGGAGCTTTATGATACCATGCATATTAGAGGGTAATTGCACCAAGACAGCTTTATGTGATCTTGGGGCAAGCATCAACCAAATTCCTGCATCCACTATCAGAAAGCTTGGCTTGACTGAAGAGGTCAAACCAATCCGGATCTGTCTTCAACTTGCTGATGGCTCTATTAAATACCCATCAGACATAATTGAGGACATGATTGTCAAGGTTGGACCATTTGCCTTCCCTACTGACTTTGTAGTGCTGGAAATGGAGGAGCACAAGAGTGCAACTCTCATTCTAGGAAGACCATTCATAGCAACTGGACGAACCCTCATTGACGTCCAAAAAGAGGAGATAACCCTAAGAGTCAATGAGGATGAGTTTAAGTTGAATGTTGTCAAAGCTATGCAACATCCAAACACATCAGACGACTGCCTAAGCATTGATATTATTGACTCCCTGGTGGAAGAGGTCAACATGACTAAAAGTCTCGAATCAGAGCTAGAGGATATTTTTAAAGATGTTCAGCCTGATCTGGAGGATTCAGAGGAATTGAAAGAGCCTCTGAAACTTCCTCAGGAAGAGGAAAAGCCTCCTAAACCCGAGCTCAAACCATTACCACCATCCCTGAAATATGCATTTCTGGGAGAAGGTGACACTTTTCCGGTGATCATAAGCTCTGCTTTAAATCCCTTGGAAGAGGAAGCACTACTTCAAGTGCTAAGGACACACAAGATAGCTCCTGGGTGGTCCATAAGTGACCTTAAGGGCATCAGCCCAGCAAGATGCATGCACAAGATCCTATTGGAGGATGATGCTAAGCCAGTGGTTCAACCACAGAGGTGGCTAAATCCAGCCATGAAGGAAGTGGTGCAGAAAGAGGTCACCAAGTTACTGGAGGCTGGGATTATTTATCCTATTTCTGATAGCCCCTGGGTGAGCCCTGTCCAAGTTGTCCCCAAAAAGAGAGGCATGACAGTGGTTCATAATGACAAAAATGAACTGGTTCCTACAAGAACAGTTACAGGGTGGCGTATGTGTATTGACTATAGAAGGCTCATTATAGCCACCAGAAAGGATCATTTTCCTTTACCATTCATAGACCAGATGCTAGAAAGACTAGCAGGTCATGATTATTACTGCTTTTTGGATGGCTATTCAGGCTACAACCAAATTACAGTAGATCCTCAGGATCAAGAGAAAATAGCATTCACATGTCCATCTAGAGTATTTGCCTACAGAAGGATGCCATTTGGGCTGTGTAATGCACCTGCAACCTTTCAGAGATGCATGCTCTCTATTTTCTCTGATATGATGGAAAAATTTTTGAAAGTCTTCATGGATGACTTCTCAGTATATGGAGACTCATTCAGCTCCTGTCTTGATCACCTGACACTGGTTCTGAAAAGATGCCAAGAGACTAACCTGGTTTTAAACTGGGAAAAATGTCACTTTATGGTGACTGAAGGGATTGTCCTTGGGCACAAGATTTTGAACAAGGGAATAGAGGTGGATCAAGCTAAGGTAGAGGTAATTGAAAAATTACCACCACCTGCCAATGTTAAGGCAATCAGAAGCTTTCTGGGGCATGCAGGATTCTATAGGAGGTTTATAAAGGATTTTTCAAAAATTGCAAAACCTCTGAGCAATCTGCTAGCTGCTGACACACCATTTGTGTTTGACACAGAGTGTATGCAGGCGTTTGAAACTCTAAAAGCTAAGCTGGTCACAGCACCAGTTATTTTTGCACCAGACTGGACATTACCATTTGAACTAATGTGTGATGCCAGTGATCATGCCATTGGTGCAGTACTGAGACAGAGGCATAACAAGCTTCTGTATGTCATTTATTATGCTAGCCGCATTTTAAAAGATGCCCAGAAAAATTACACAACCACAAAAAAAGAATTGCTTGCAGTGGTTTATGCCATTGACAAGTTTAGATCATACTTAGTATGATCAAAAGTGATTGTGTATACTGACCATGCTGCTCTTAAATATCTACTCACAAAGCAGGATTCAAAACCCAGGCTCATAAGATGGGTGTTGCTTCTGCAAGAGTTTGATATAGAAATAAGAGACAGAAAAGGGACAGAAAATCAAGTAGCTGATCACCTGTCCCGGATAGAACCAGTAGCAGGAGCATCCCTCCCTCCTACTGAGATCTCTGAAACCTTTCCAGATGAGCAATTGTTTGCTATTCAGGAAGCTCTGTGGTTTGCAGACATTGCAAACTATAAGACACAAGGTTCTCCTTTTATAACCACGGAGAGGAAGCATGAAAAGCTTCTCTCAATACAGAGTCAAACAAAACCCCCATATTCAAACTCTAAGTTTGGTGTTGGGAGGCCACAACCAAACTCTAAGTTTGGTGTTGAGAGGCCCCAACCCTGCTCTGATTATCTGTGAGGCTCCATGAGAGCTCACTGTCAAGCTATTGATAATAAAGAAGCGCTTATTGGGAGGCAACCCAATTTTTACTTATCTATGATATTTTTTCTGTTTTCCATTTTTATTTTATGTTTTCTTTAGAATGATGATCATGTGGAGTCACAAAAATCAAAGCAAAGTCAAAAACAGCATTAAAACAGCTCACCCTGAAGGAAAAGCTTACTGGCGTTTAAACGCCAGTAAGAAGCATCAAACTGGCATTTAACACCAGAAAGAAGCATCAAGCTGGCGTTAAACGCCAGAAACAAGCACCAAGTTGGCGTTCAATGCCAAGAAAGGGGAAAAGCTGGCGTTTAGCGCCAGAAACAAGCAGCAGTCTAGCGTTAAACGCCAGGATTGCACACTAAGGGCGTCTTGCATGCCTCAATGGAGCAGGGATGCTAAGTCCTTGACCCTTCAGGATCTGTGGACCCCACAGGATCCCCACCTACCTCACCATTGCAATTCAAACCATTCCCCTCCCATACCCACCCATTCACACTTCTTCTTCTACTCCCTTCTATCTTCTTTTGCTCGAGGACGAGCAAACCTTTTAAGTTTGCTATGGAAAAAGCGTTGCTTTTTGTTTTTCCATAACCATTTATGTCACCTAAGGCCGGAAAAACCTCTAGAAAGAGGAAAAGGAAGGCAGTTGCTTCTACCCCCGAGTCATGAGAGATGGAGAGGTTCATCTCAAGGGTCCATAGTTCAGTGGTAGAGCATTTGACTGCAGATCAAAGAGCTATGAGGGAGGAGCAACAAAGACAAGGAAGAGACATAGAGGAGCTCAAGAGCACCATTGGTTCTTCAAGAAGAGGAAGACGCCACCCTCACTAAGGTGGACCCGTTCGTTAATCTCCTTGTTCTTATTTCTCTGTTTTTCGTTTACTATGCTTTATGTTTATTTATGTTTGGGTCCTATTATATGATCACTAGTATCTAAGTGTCTATGTCTTAAAGATATGAATGTCCTATGAATCCATCACCTTTCTTAAATGAAAAATGTTTTCTGAAAAAGAAAAAGAAGTACATAAATTTCGAATTTTAAAATAGTTTAATTATTTTGATGTGGTGGCAATACTTTTTGTTTTCTGAATGAATGCTTGAACAGTGCATATGTCTTTTGAATTTGTTATTTATGAATGTTAAAATTGTTGGCTCTTGAAAGAATGATGAAAAAGGAGAAATTTTATTTGATAATTTGAAAAATCATAAAAATGATTCTTGAAGCAAGAAAAAGCAGTGAAGAACAAAGCTTGCAGAAAAAAATGCGAAAAAAAAAGAGAGCAAGAAAAAGAAAAAGCAAGCAGAAAAAGCCAAAAGCTCTTTAAACCAAAAGGAAAGAGCAAAAAGCCAATAGCCCTTAAAACTAAAAGGCAAGGGTAATAAAAAGGATCCAAGGCTTTGAGCATCAGTGGATAGGAGGGCCTAAAGGAATAAAATCCTGGCCTAAGCGGCTAAACCAAGCTGTCCGTAACCATGTGCTTGTGGCGTGAAGGTGTCAAGTGAAAACTTGAGACTAAGTGGTTAAAGTCGAGGTCCAAAGCAAAAACAGATTGTGCTTAAGAACCCTGGACACCTCTAATTGGGGACTTTAGCAAAGCTGAGTCACAATCTGAAAAGGTTCACCCAGTTATGTGTCTGTGGCATGTATGTATCCGGTGGTAATACTGGAAAACAGAGTGCTTAGGGCCACGGCCAAGACTCATAAAGTAGCTGTGTTCAAGAATCAACATACTGAACTAGGAGAATCAATAACACTATCTGAATTCTGAGTTCCTATAGATGCCAATCATTCTGAACTTCAAAGGACAAAGTGAGATGCCAAAACTGTTCAGAAGCATAAAGCTAATAGCCCCGCTCATCTAATTAAGACTGATCTTCATAGATGTTTTTGGAATTTTTTGTATATTCTCTTCTTTTTATCCTACTTTGTTTTTAGTTGCTCGGGGACAAGCAACAGTTTAAGTTTGGTGTTGTGATGAGCGGATATTTTATACGCTTTTTGGGGTCCATTTCATGTTGTTTTTAGTATGTTTTAGTTAGTTTTTGGTATATTTTTATTAGTTTCTAGGAAAAATTCATATTTCTAGACTTTACTATGAGTTTGTGTGTTTTTCTGTAATTTCAGGTATTTTCTGGCTGAAATTGAGGGAGCTAAGCAAAAATCTGATTCAGGCTGAAAAAGGACTGCTGATGTTGTTGGATTCTGACCTCCCTGCACTAGGAATGGATTTTTTGGAGCTACATAAGCCCAATTGGTGCGCTCTCAATTGCGTTAGAAAGTAGACATCCAGGGCTTTCCTGCAATATATAATAGTTCATACTTTGTTCAAGGATTGACGATGTAAACTGGCGTTCAATGCCAGTTCCATGCTGCATTCTAGCGTTAAATACCAGAAACAGGTTGCAAGTTGGAGTTAAACGCCAGAAACAGGTTACAACCTGGCGTTTAACTCTAGAAACAGCCTAGGCACGTGTAAAGCTCAAGTCTCAGCCCCAGCACACACCAAGTGGGTCCCAGAAGTGGATTTCTGCACTATTTATCTTAGTTTACTCATTTTCTGTAAACCTAGGTTACTAGTTTAGTATTTAAACAACTTTTAGAGATTTATTTTGTACCTCATGACATTTTTAGATCTGAACTTTGTACTCTTTGACGGCATGAGTCTCTAAACTCCATTGTTGGGGGTGAGGAGCTCTGCTGTGTCTCGATGAATTAATGCAATTATTTCTGTTTTCTATTCAAACACGCTTGTTTCTATCTAAGATGTTCATTCACACTTCAATATGATGGATGTGATGATCCGTGACAATCATCACCATTCTCAACCTATGAACGCGTGCTGACAACCATCTCTGTTCTACCTTCGATTGAATGAGTATCTCTTGGATTCTTTAATCAGAATCTTCGTGGTATAAGCTAGAACCCATTGGCAGCATTCTTGAGAATCTGGAAAGTCTAAACCTTGTCTGTGGTATTCCGAGTAGTATTCAGGGATTGAATGACTATGACGAGCTTCAAACTCACAAGGGTTGGGCATAGTGATAGACGCAAAAGGATCAATGGATCCTATTCCAACATGAGTGAGAACCGACAGATGATTAGCCGTGCGGTGACAGCGCACCTGGACCATTTTCACTAAGAGGATGGATGGTAGCCATTGACAACGGTGATCCACCAACATACAACTTGCCATAGGAGGAACCTTGCGTGCGTGAAGAAGAAGATAGGGGGAAAGCAGAGATTCAGAAGACAAAGCATCTCCAAAACTCCAACATATTCTCCATTACTGCATAACAAGTATTTAATTCATGCTCTTTTATTTTTCACAATCCAAACTGATAATTATAATTGATATCCTGACTAAGAATTACAAGATAACCATAGATTGCTTCAAGCCAACAATCTCCGTGGGATTCGACCCTTACTCACGTAAGGTATTACTTGGACGACCCAGTGCACTTGCTGGTTAGTGGTACGAGTTGTGAAAAGTGTGATTTATAATTTGTGCACCAACCGCCCGCATGTTTTTAAATGAGAATGCTTCGTGGGGTTCGTGGTGGTTTACCGCCCACGTGTGTGTGTTGTTTTCCAATTGAATATCTTGCGAGGTTCGTGGCGGTGTACCACTCGCAATGGTGGGTTCGTGGTAGTGTATCGCCCGCCAGGTGGGGTTCGTGGTGGTGTATCGCCCACCGGTTTTCGACAGGACAATATCCGGGTTAGCTACCGGGTGTGTCGGGTTCTGACAAAGTAACCGACATGTGAGCTCACGGCCAATAGGACAGGCATGCATCATGTTGCATTTGTTTGCTTTGTTTAGGTTTGCTAATTACTTTGGTTTGCTAAATTGTACATGTTTCATGACTATTTGCTAATTGTCTTACTTGCCTTATTTGTGCATTACTTGTCTGTATTGTTTGTGTTTGTATGAAAGATGAATTAATTGAGGGATTGTTCGGTTCTTGGATTATTCATTTAGAAGGTAGTGGATGTATGAAGGATATTGAGTTAGAATTAGAATCCCTTATGATAGTTGCCAAGATATGAATTAGTGAGAACATAGGATGGATATGACGAGGTAAGAAGTTTAGGATGCTCAGTAAATTTATATTATAGTGCATTGTATTTATTTGGCACTTTTACCATACTGGGAACCCATGGGCCGAGGGTTCTCATTCCATATATATTTTCTGTTTTTCATATGCAGGTCCTGGCGCTTAGCAGTGAACTGGATTCGTCTGAATAACGGCAGAGTTTACTGATTCTATTTTGTGCTTTTAGATCTCTCCCCTTATTTTGTAAAACCAACTATGATGTATGTATGTATTCTTTTAAAACTTACCTATAGAGGCTTTGATGTATTTTGGGAGGGATAGGATTTTCTGTTATCAACTGATTTTAACTCTGTAACCCTAGTCGATCTAAACTTCGCAGGTCACAACTAGTGGCTAGTATACTTATATTTATGTATATTCTGTTTCATTCCATTTGTTCCTTATATGCTTTAGTTATTTCATTCGTTAGCTGAACGCGTTAAGTTTTCTTATGCTTCGATACATGAGTGTTACGACTTTGCAATTTTGTTTTTCTCCTTTTTATGCTTCTCGTATAATATTTCCCTTCAACATATATATAATTATGTATTATAATCCACCTTGAGATTTGTACCACCTTACTATCATTGACTTTTGACCCGAGCATAAGGATCTGTATATTAAGGTGTTACATTATGGTATTAGAGCAGTTCGTCTTCGTGAGTCTGAGGGATGGAACTGCTTATGCTTCAATGCATACTCTGAGTCTGTGCTTGTGCTAGTTAGGGTATTTAGTTGATACGTCTAGCATGAAGTTCATGAGTTTAACTTTGGTAATTTGAAGTATTTAACTTGAGATATTGGGGCTGATAAGCTTGATATCGCTTGTATGGTGTGGACAGGACCCGAATGGTATCTCATGTACATGAGCGAGGTACTCGGGGAGGAACTCCCACGAACAAACTGGTGCAAGGACGCCGGGATAGGAATCTAGATAGCGATATTTGTGAGATTAGTGTGTTGGTTTTGATTGTTGAGTGATATCCTTAAAGGAGGACAGTTGATTGAAATATGTTTAATTAGGCTTGAAATGATTGGAACCTGATGATTTAGAGTAGAGAGGCTTGTAATTAGCATTGGTATAGTTTGGATTTGAATTGGAATGGAAGTTTGTAAAATTGAGCATTTATGTAGAAAATAGAAAAAATGACTAATTTCTAGGAAATTGATGTTATAGGTTTTGAATAACTAGGTAATGTAAGTATTGAGATCTAGGATTTTAATGAGATCGTGATTGAGTCTTAGGATGAGCGTAAGCATTATTTCGGTCAAGTTGAGAAAGCTTAGAAGTGGGCCTAGGTTTGGTGAACCGATAGGGGAATATGACGTGGATGCATGAATGGATTCTTGGCGATTGATAATCAGAGTGACGCAGCAAAAGCTTCTGGTAATGTCGACACAGAGCAATTGCGATGAGAAGTAGTAAGGGTGATTAGGAATTCTTTAAGTTTTCAATACCTGAAAGATTAGTAGATTAATGCAAATAATTAGTTCCAGATAATTGGGTTTGATTGTGGTTGCAAGATTAGAATGGTTTTGAGTAAGTTGTAGAGAGGATTATAGGCACAATTTGATTCCTGTTTAGATTGTAATGTATCTAATACTAGTTTTGGAAGATAGATTTGGAAAATGTTAAATTGAAACATTGATGTGGTGTTGGGGGTCGGATTTGAAGAGTTTGGGAGATTTTTGGGAGGATTAAAGTGATGCTTGATTAGCTATAGGGGAAGACCTAGAAAAAGATAAGAGTGAAATGAATGAGGGTAGCGTAGGTTGAGTTCAGTTTAAGTTAAGACGAGGTAAGTAAGAATGAGGAATGTAAATCAGTGATTGAATTAATGATGAAGGAAGGTAGAATGAGTGGTACGACTATAACAACCTAGTTTTCGTGTACACGAGATCTTTTCTGAAGATACGGAGTTTTCCGGAAGATCAATGAAGAGAACATCTCTAATATATCATCAAGCACCTCAATCTATATCATTATTATGTCATCAATAAGCCAGAATCTCTTTTAAGGCAAGCTCGACAACGCAGTCGCGAAGAACCTAGTTTTTGAGCCGTATCGGTTAGGAGTTTTTTTATTCTGGTTTTCATAGTTAGATTCAGTTTGACGAACCGAACTCGATTCATGAGAGAATATAAATATTAATATAATAATATTATTATTATATTAATATTAGAGATGCTTGAATAATATTATAATATTATTTGATCTATTTTAGTTAAAAACAGGAGATCGGTTTAACCGGGTTCACAGTCTATTGGTGCAGATTAACACCAGCACTCTCTGATGACTTTAGCAATGCTAATGCCACATCATATACCTTCTATTATCATGTTAATCATGTTACCAGTGTCATCTATACTAGTAGCTCAGATATTAATCTCTAGATGAGTTATTAAGTGTATGTTCTAATACATCTAGTTTTAGTAATTATACACCTAAGATATTTTTTAACCACTTCCCTAACTAGCCAATCATCATCAAGCATGACTTTCCTCAGCCTCCAAGACCTTCCAAGGCTGGTCATTTGCTTCATTTGGCCGAAAATGACAAGAGAGAAAAGAGAGAAACTTTCATGACACTTAAATCTTCAAAGCTTGATTTCTTCTGAACTAAAACTCAAATCAAAATTTCAATCCGTCCAACATGATCCTCTCTTCTTTCTCTACATAACCATATGATTTATCAAGACTGGAATCAAGGTGAGTTGGCTGCACCTTCTCCCTTTTACTTCGGTTTCAAGGAAACATGCTTAAACATGTGTTTGCTTGATGTTCTTCCTTAGGAATCATGCTTAACTTGACTTGAGGGCTAAGAAACCTCAATTTCCAACAAGATTAAGGTCAGGAATCTCATCCTAACACTCATATGAAGGTTTGTTCAGTTGGGGATTTTTGTGTTTAAAGTTGTTCTTGATGTGATTTAGGAGGAAAAAGTGCTTTAAGAACACTTCAAGGAGTAACCGAATTTGGAGCAGCAAATCAAGGTAGGTTTTGGTGAAATTAATCTTGATTAATTGTGTTTGAGTTGTGTGATTATGATGTGGTTCGGTTATGCTTGAAATTGATTGTTTATATGAGTGATTCTTGTTGAAATTTTGGTGAAAATTTGATGAAATTTTATGATATTCAAGCTATCAATGCATGTTCTTGTGGCTGTTGGAATTTCAAACCCTAACCTTTAAATTAGGGTTGAATTTGTGTTGAAATCAAATGAAAAAGATGGAAATTTAGTGGCTGCTAATTTATTATGAATTATGGTAAAAATTGGTTACCGAAAAGATTGAAAAACAAATAAAAACAGAGAAAGAATCTGAAGAATTTACGAAGAACACAAAGAGTGTGGTGAAGAACAATGAAGAACAGGCTTTAGATCTTAAAAAGGGCAAGGAAGTAATTATTTTGGTGTTTGGGAGGTTATTTTATAAATATTAAATGTTAGGGTGGTTAAAGTAAAAATATTAAAAGTTAATGGGTGGTAAAAAGTGAATTTATAAAGTTAAAAGTAAAAGGTAAGGTAATTTTCGAAATTTAATAATAAAATAATAAATAATAATAAAATATTAAATAATAATAATATTTAATTAAAAATAATATTTTATTAAAAATAATAAAATAATGTGAAAAAGGCAGTTTTTCGTAAAAGTTTTAGAAAGAAAACTTTAAGCTCAGTATTCATAATTACCTTCATAAAACACTTAGGGAGTGATAATAACATATTAGTGAGGCAAAGATAAAGGAAAGATAAATGGTTAAAGAAAAGATAAAAAAATCGAAGAAAAAGTCGGTAAAATTTTAATGGCAGAAACAAACAGAGATTAGTTAACGAACTAGGAGCAACATAGTTAGTTCTTAAGTTGCGCCTAGGGTTAGGTATAATATGAAAAGTTAAACTGTTTCATTATAGACTTAATGAACCTATACTTGGGATAGGCTAACTATTCATACCGAAATTTACATAAGCTATAAATACATACGTTAAACAGAGAAACCAAAGCAGAGTAAAGAGACAAAGAGAAAAAAGTAATCAGAGTAGAGCAAAGAGATTAGAAAATAAGCAGAGGGCCTGTTGAGAGGTCATTTGTTGCATTAAGGCAACTCCAGAGATATTTGTGTGTTCATCTGCTACATTGAGGCAGTCAGACAGATGGTGGTGTGACCACTATGAATGCTTTCCTGGGATACCTAGCTATAATGTTATACTGTAAGACAGAGATTGCTTACAGAGGTATCGAGATCAGTGTGTTCCTATAAGACAAAGGGTGCTTACAGTGAGTGTTTTGTACTCATGTAAGACAAAGGGTGCTTACATTGAGTGTGTTGTACTCTTGTAAGATAAAGGTTGCTTACAGTGAGTCTGTTGGGCATATATAGGCTAACAAATGCCGCCCTACAAGACAAAGGGTGCATGCTATGGGTATTACCAACAGGAAAGCCTTATCCAGACAAAAGTTGCTGGGTAACGTCGGGAGCGGGTTAGTAACCGACAGATGAGCTCATTATCTGCATTAGGGCTAGACATGCATCTTACTTGGGCGTGCATTTCCTCTGTTATGATTGTTGTATGAATGTATGCTTTCTTTGTTTGTATTCTATTCTGTGTCTGTGTTTTATTTTCTTGTATTCTTCTGTTTGTGTTTTGCTTTCGGTTTTCTCTATTTTCTCTATTTATCTGTATCTTCTATTTACTACTTCTCTGTATTCTGCTATTTGTCTGCTAAACAACACCGAATTAATGAAGGTAACTTACAACCCCGACCCTACTAAGAACTTCCCATTAGTACCCTTCCATAGTCCATTGACGATCGTTCCGCAAAGAGGATTCTTCTCTAGGTAGTTTTCTAAGGCTAGAGTGAACTCTGTTATCTGTTTATATGTATATGCCGTGAGACCAGCTGACATCTATACCCCGTTTATCTACGAACTTTAACCTAAGTCCTTCGTATGATGTTGCTATTTGGGTGGACACTCAATAAAGTACTAGTGAGATGCTCTTTGACGATGTATGATCGTGCAGAGGAGTAGTAGATGATCTTCTGCCTTTGATGACTTTCCACCTGACTTGAGTTTTGAAGACCTAGAACGTACTTTCCCTCACTTTTGTAGTTTAGAGAGATTAGGTGAGTATAGAGTCTAGGCTAGTTTGGGTACCAGTTTAGGGACTTCTTGAATAGGTCAGGGCTTGGGATGTTGTATGTATATATATGTATATAGTTATTATGTAGGTATATCTAGGAGTGTTCTAACTAGGATCTATACTCTAATAAAGGCTGGATAACTAAGTATTTTTAACTGCTTGAGATGTATTTAAGTGTGATTGTTCATAACTGTTTTATCTGTTATTATTTGCGAATGGATTATGTGATTCCGTTTATTAATCCAAACGCTTTTCAAAAAAAAAGAGTACCTTGCTAAATAACTATGCTTTTAACAACGAAGCAGGCTCATATAATAAATAATATATAATAATTAGGAAGACAAGTTGGTAGCGCTCAGTTTCCAGTGTGATCTAGATATACTGAAAATTGGATCGTTACAATGAGAGTAGTTGAATTATGTATTGATGAAGTGTATAGTAAGAAGGAAATTGAATTGATATTGAAGGATAATAAAATGAAAGGTGTAAGGCTAAATAAAATTGAAAGAACCGTTAGTGGAGGTTTAACTAAGAATTTTGTTTTCTTTTCGTCGACCAAATTTTGAGGACAAAATTTTAAATAAGGTGGGTAGGATGTAAAACCCCGAATAAACGAAAATTTAATAAATAATAAATTAAATATTGTGAATATGGTTAGAAAATTCAGTAATCGAAATTTGATAATTTAAATATGATATTTGGACTCAATGGGTTTTTCTGAGTCAGAAAATATAGGTTTCAGCGTAAAAAATGTGAAGTGGCATTTTTGCCGGAAGTAACGGTTGAGATCTATTTAGTACTGCGGTTGAGAAAATTAATTATAAGTGAATAAGGTTAAGAAATTAGAATTTATAATTTGGGAAGATAGAAATATTTAAAAATACGATTTAAAACTCAAATTTTAAAGATTTTGCCCCAAAATTTGGCCAATGGGCTAAACCGAGTGAATCGGGCCCAAGTAGGCCCAAGCCCAATACACACATGCCCTAATTAAGAGCATTTAGCTCTTTCTCTTCCCAAAAAGAGAGAGAAAGAGCTCGGATGGAGAAGAAGAGAGGAGAGGAAGAAGAGTCACTATTCACCACCACACTCTTTTGACCAAAACTTTCTCTCCGGTGCTCCAATTGATGAGCCGTTTATGGCCACGCATCACTCTTGATGAGGTCTTTAGTTCTATCTAGTTAAGGTGGTAATTATTTCTAAGCTCACTGCCCAATTTTTTTTTCCCCTTTCATTTTGAATTTGGTTTAGGTTTTGAGAAAATCTTGCAGTTTTGGTTGTTTAGGGGTGCTCTAGAATGAACTATTGATGAGTTTTATCAACTAATTCCATGGGTAAAGGTAACAAATTTCCAAACTCTAGTGATTTATCAATTTCATGAACCTAGGTTGATTATAAGTGTAAAAATTGGTTATGTTAGAGTATTGGGTGATTTTGGTGCACAATTGAGAGGTTGATATTGCTTGTGGAGCTTTGGTGAGGCTTGGAACTATGGTTTGGTGGAAATTTCCAAAGAAGAGGCTCGATTGTTTTGGACTCAAGAGGTACGGTTTAAGTTTTATTTAAGTACCGTGTGATATGATGTGAATTTCTAGGTTAGGTGCCCCTAAGATTAAGCTTAAATGGTATGATTGATTGGTATTATATGTGTAATGGATGATGTTGATATTGGATAAGGATTGTGGAATTGTGAATAGTTAATGTGTGAATTGAAATTGGTATTGGATAGTGAATTATGTGGTTATGAGTTTATTTGATGAAATATTGGGGCAGAGGCCGTGAATTTGGGCCGGAGGCCAAAAAGAGGTAAGAACGGTAAGTGATGGTTGAAGATTGGTGATTTGAAGATATATATATATAAATGTTTGAACATGAGGTTTTGTTGATTATTGAAGTTAAGCTTGATGGATTTGTATGAGATTGTTTAGAAATTGAGGTAGGATTGGTTGTGGTAGGACGTGGGGCTGCGTTGATGTGATATGGTATGTTTTGGTGCTGTTTATAAGTGTAGAAAGTTAGCTTTGAGTTGTGATTTGATGAAAATAGAGGTTTGAGGACTTTGGTGAAAATCTATTTTTTTTAGCCAAATTTTGGCGAGCCATAACTCGGCTTCCGGACCCCCAGATTGTTTCAAACTTTTTTCATATAAAAATTGGGTCCATGAAGTTTACATCGTTTGAAGAACGGATAAAAAATTTTTTAAAACGAGAAAGTTATGGACGTCGGAAGTTCGAGAAAATTTTTACCCACTTTGCAGAACTCGCGTACGCGACCATCTGCACGGGACGCGACCAACCCTTTCAGGTTGGGCATCTCGTGTACGCATGGCCCATGCGTATGCATGACCCCTGAAATCAGCAAAATGAGTTTTGTGTTTTAAAATGTAATTTTGAACCTCTGAACCTTTATTTTCATCCTTTTAGCCCCTAAACCTTAGTTTTATGTTGAGTGGTGAGAAGAAGGTAGGGAGAGTAGTAACTTGGAGACGAAGAAAGTTTGAGAAGTGGTGAATTATGAATGAGAAGGGTAAAAGTGTGATATCTATATGAATGAATGATTTATAATGAAGTTGATAACGAAAATTGTTTTGAGCTTTGACCTGGCAAGGTTCGTGGTGGTTTACCGCTTGCCCAGTGTCGAAAATGTTATGTGGGGTTCATGGTGGTTTACCGCCCACATATTTTTAAAAGAGAATGTTTTGTCAGGTTCGTGGTGGTTTACCACCCACATATTTTTAAAAGAGAATGTTGTGTGTGGGGTTCGTGGTGGTGTACCGCCCGCATGTTTTTAAATGATAATGCTTCGTGGGGTTCATGGTGGTTTATCGCCTGCGTGTGTGTGTTGTTTTCCAATTGAAGATCTTGCAAGGTTCATGGTGGTGTACCGCCCGCCAGGTGGATTCGTGGTGGTGTACCACCCACTGGTTTTCGAGAGGACAATATCCGGGTTAGCTACCGGGTGTGTCGGGTTCTGGCAAAGTAACTGGCACGTGAGCTCACGGCCAGTAGGATAGGCATGCTTCATGTTGTATTTGTTTGCTTTGTTTGGGTTTGCTAATTACTTTGGTTTGCCTAATTGTACATGTTTCATGATTATTTATTAATTGTGTTACTTGTGCATTACTTGTTTATATTATTTGTGTTTGTATGAAAGATGAATTAATTGAGGGATGGTTCGGTTTTTGAATTATTCGGTTGGAAGGTAGTGGATATATGAAGGATATTGAGTTAGAATTAGAATCCCTTATGATAGTTGCCAAGTTATCGATTAGTGAGAATATAGAATGGATATGATGACGTAAGAAGTTTAAGATGCTTAGTGAATTTATATTATAGTGCATTGTATTTATTTGGCACTTTTACCGTACTGGGAACCCATGGGTCGGGAGTTCTTATTCCGTATATATTTTCTATTTTTCAAATGCAGGTCCTAGCACTCAGTAGTGAACTGGACTCGTCTGAATGACGGAGGAGTTTATCTGATTTTGTTTTGTGCTTTTAGATCTCTCCCCTTATTTTGTAAAACTAACTATGATGTATTTTGGGAGAGATAGGATTTTCGGTTGTCAACTGATTTTAACTCTATAACCCTAGTCGACCTAAACTTCGCGAGTCGCGACTAGTGGCTAGTATAGTTATATTTATGTCTATTCTGTTCCATTCCATTTCTTCCTTATATGCTTTAGTTATTTCATCTGTTAGCTGAATACGTTAAGTTTCTTATGCTTCTATACGTCAGTGTTACGACTTCGCGATTTTATTTTACTCCTTTTTAGGCTTCTCTATAATATTTTCCCTTAACATATATATAATTAGGTATTATGATCCACCTTGAGAGTCGTACCACCTTAATATCATTAACTTATGACTCGAGCATAATGATCTATATATTAGGGTGTTACATCGGGGACGATTTTGATTTTCACCTCAAAACTTAAGGACGAAAAAAGTACTTAACCCTTTATTTAAAATTTGAGTACATGCATAAATATTTACATTTAAATTTAATCTTTTTTAATTGCTCATATGAAATAAAATAATTTTTAAATTACTAATTATGTAGAAGAGTATTGTATTTGAAATTTGAGTAAATATATTTTTTAATAAATTTATTTATATTTTACCACAAGAAAATATTTTATTCCATGCAAAACAATTTTAAAAAATGACTTAAAAGCTTATTTAAAAAGTTTAATTTATCAAAATTAAATGCTAAAAGTTTATTTAAAAATTATCTTTTAAAAATTAATTTAATAAATTCTTTTCAAAACAAAAACTTTATCAAACTAGTCTATACATTGCTTCGTCGTTTGCATTGCCCCATAAGGATTGAATCATATAGTGCCATACATACTAAATCGACACTAATGGCTTCGTTTTACCTGAAAGGCTACGTATCTTTATAAATTGAATTGAATGGATTCGATTTAGGTGTATATATAAATCGAATCTCTTTGTTTCAATTTAGTATGGTTGGCTAATTTGACGTCATTAGCTTCGATTTACACGTAAATTCCATTTGCATGCAATTCGAATCCATTATTTAGTAGGTATTGAGGTAAATTGAATTTAATCAATTCGATTTCTATAGAAATGTAACTTGAGACATTCAGGTAGCCTTTTAGAGTTTGGGAGATTTACGTAATATTGGATTGGACTTGGTTTGTTATAGTAAATTGCCCTAATTATTTCTGTGCTCGGTTTCAATAATTTATTTATCTATTATTAATCTTTTTTTTTGTATTTTTTGTTATTAAAATTTATGTATTTTTATTTTTAAATTCTAATGATAACATTTTCTTATAATAAATGTTTAAGAAAACACTAAATTTTTTGAAAAAAAATATAGAAATTTATACATAAAAGTACTTAAAATTTTGCATTATTTATGTTTTATTTTTTTCATCTTCTTACTTTCTTAATTCTTTAATTTTGTTTCAAGAAAAAAATAAAAATAGGAAAAAAAAAATAAAAAAAGAAAACAGTAAAGGAAAAAAAATAAATGTAGCAAGAAAAGTGTTAATGGTGTTTTCGAATATGATATAATAAAAGAGGGATAGAGATACTTATGTAATTCATTGGTAGGAATTTCAGATAAGCGAATGGAGGTGCTTTCGTTCCTCTGGACCTCTGCTTTCCTGCAATCTTCATCCAATCAGTCCTACTCCTTTCCATGGCTGGCTTTATGCAAGGGCATCACCGTTGTCAGTGGCTACATCCCCTCCTCTCAGTGAAAGATATGCTCACATGCTCTGTCACAGCACGGCCATTCATCTGTCGGTTCTCGATCATGCTGGAATAGGATTCACCCTCCTTTTGCGTCTGTCACTAACGCCCAGCACTCGCGAGTTTGAAGCTCGTCACAGTCATTCAATCATTGAATCCTACTCGGAATACCACAGACAAGGTTTAGACTTTCCGGATTCTCTTGAATGCCGCCATCATTCTAGCTTACGCCACGAAAATTCTGGTTAGGAGATCTAAGAGATACTCATTCTAGCTTAATTCATGTAGAACAGAAGTGTTTGTCAGGCATGCGTTCATAAGGGAGAAGGATGATGAGCGTCACACATAATCATCACCTTCATCACGTTCTTGGGTACGAATGGATATCTTAGAAGCGAAATAAGATGAATTGAATAGAAAATAGTAGTACATGCATTAATCCTTGAGGAACAGCAGAGCTCCACACCTTAATCTATGGAGTGTAGAAACTCTACCGTTAAAAGTACATAAGTGAAAGGTCCAGGCATGGCCGAGATGGCCAGCCTCCTAAAGCGTGATCAATAGTCTCCTAAGATGAACAATGAATTAAAACTGAGACCAAAGATACCTAATACAATAGTAAGAGGTCCTATTTATAATAAACTAGCTACTAGGGTTTACATGAGTAAGTAATTGATGCATAAATCCATTTCCTGGGCCCACTTGGTGTGTGTTTGGGCTGAGCTTGAGTGTTGCACGTGCAGAGGCCATTTGTGGAGTTGAACGCCAGTTTCTGTGCCAGTTTGGGCGTTCAACTCTGGTTTTGGATCCTTTTCTGGCGCTGGACGCCAGATTTGGGCAGAAGGCTGGTGTTGAACGCCAGTTTACGTCGTCAATTCTTGGCCAAAGCATAAACTATTATATATTTCTGGAAAGCCCTGGATGTCTACTTTCCAACGCAATTGGAAGCGCGCCATTTCGAGTTCTGTAGCTCCAGAAAATCCACTTTGAGTGCAGGGGGGTCAGAATCCAACAGCATCAGCAGTCCTTCTTCAACCTCTGAATCTGATTTTTGCTCAAGTCCCTCAATTTCAGCCAGAAAATACCTGAAATTACAGAAAAACACACAAACTCATAGTAAAGTCCAGAAATGTGAATTTAACATAAAAACTAATGAAAACATCCCTAAAAGTAACTAGATCCTACTAAAAACATACTAAAAACAATGCCAAAAAGCGTATAAATTATCCGCTCATCACAACACCAAACTTAAATTGTTGCTTGTCCCCAAGCAACTGAAAATCAAATAGGATAAAAAGAAGAGAATATACTATAAATTCCAAACTATCAATGAAACATAGTTTCAATCATATGAGCGGGACTTATAGCTTTTTGCCTCTTGAATAGTTTTGGCATCTCACTTTATCCATTGAAGTTTAGAATGATTGGCATCTATAGGAACTTCAGATTTCGAATAGTGTTATTGACTCTCCTAGTTCAGTATGATGATTCTTGAACACAGCTTCTTTATGAGTCTTGGCCGTGGCCCTAAGCACTTTGTTTTCCAGTATTACCACCGGATACATAAATGCCACAGACACATAATTGGGTGAACCTTTTCAGATTGTGACTCAGCTTTGCTAAAGTCCCCAATTAGAGGTGTCCAGGGTTCTTAAGCACACTTTTTTTTCTGCTTTGGACCTTGACTTTAACCGCTCAGTCTCAAGTTTTCACTTGACACCTACACGCCACAAGCACATGGTTAGGGACAGCTTGGTTTAGCCGCTTAGACCAGGATTTTATTCCTTTAGGCCCTCCTATCCACTGATGCTCAAAGCCTTGGGATCCTTTTTAATTGCCCTTGCCTTTTGGTTTTAAGGGTTATTAGATTTTTCTGCTTGCTTTTTCTTTTTCTTTCTATTTTTTTTCGCCTATTTTTTTTTTCTTCTGCAAGCTTTGTTCTTTGCTGCTTTTTCTTGCTTCAAGAATCATTTTTATGATTTTTCAGATTATCAAATAACCTGTCTCCTAGTCATCATTCTTTCAAGAGCCAACATATTTAACATTCTTAAACAACAACTTCAAAAGACATATGCACTATTCAAGCATACATTCAGAAAACAAGAAGCATTGTCACCACATCAATATAATTAAACTAAGTTCAAGGATAAATTCGAAACTCATGTACTTCTTGTTCTTTTGAATTAAAACATTTTTCATTTAAGAGAGGTGATGGATTCATAGGACATTTATAACTTTAAGACAAAGTTACTAACTACTAATGATCATGTAATGAAGACACAAACATAGATAAGCACATAACATAGAAAACGAAAAACAGAGAAAGTAAGAACAAGGAATGAGTCCACCTTAGTGATGTCCTTGAGCTCTTCTATGTCTCTTCCTTGCCTTGGCTGCTCCTCCTTCATTGCTTTTAGATCTTCTCTGATTTCATGAAGGATGATGGAGTGCTCTTGATGTTCCACCCTTAGTTGCTTCCAATAATTGTGTGGAAGAAAATGTATCCCCTGAGGTATCTCAGGGATCTCTTGATTTGCAGTCAAATGTTCTACCACTGAGCTATAGACCCTTGATGGAAGCTTTTGTCTTCCCTTTCCTCTTTCTAGAGGTTTCTCTGGCCTTAGGTGCCATCAATGGTTATGGAAAAAACAAAAAAGATATGCTTTTACCACACCAAACTTAGAATGTTGCTCGCCCTCGAGCAAAAGAAGAAAGAATAGAAGAAGAAGAAGAGGATATGGAGGAGATGGATGGAGGTGCGTATTCGGCCAAGGAGAGTGTAGAGGGGTGTGTTGTGTGAATTTGAAGAAGAATGGATGGCTTTATATAGGGTAGGGAGGTGGGGTTAAGGTTCGGCCATATGGGTGGGTTTGGGTGGGAAATTGGTTTTGAATTTTGAAGGTAGGTGGAGTTTATGAGGTAGGTTTATGGGGAAGAGAGATTAAGGTGATTGGTGAGGGGTTTTTAGGGAAGAGTGTTTATGGGGTTGTGTGAAAGAGAGTGGTGAGGAGAGGTGAGTGGAGGTAGGTGGGGATCCTGTGGGGTCCACAGATCCTGAGGTGATCCTGTGAGGTCCCAGATCTTGAGGTGTCAAGGCATTTACATCCCTGCACCAATTTAGGCATGCAAAATGCCCTTGCACACAACTCTGGGCGTTCAGCGCCAGGTTGGTGCCCATTTTGGGCGTTCAACGCCCATCTGTGTGCCATTTCTGGCATTGAACGCCAGAACCATGCCTGTTCTGGCGTTCAGCGCCCAGAAGCTGCCCATTTTGGGCGTTCAGCGCCAGAACCATGCTCTGTTCTGGCGCTGAACGCCAGACAGATGCTCCTCCAGGGTGTGATTTTTCTTCTGCTATTTTTGATTCCGTTTTCAATTTTTATATTTATTTTGTGACTCCACATGATCATGACCCTAAGAAAACATGAAAAACAATAAAAAATAAGAATTAGATAAACATTGGGTTGCCTCCCAACAAGCGCTTCTTTAATGTCAATAGCTTGACAGTGGGCTCTCATGGAGCCTCACAGATGTGCAGAGCTTTGTTGAGACTCTCCAACACCAAACTTAGAGTTTGGATATGGGAGTTCAACACCAAACTTAGAGTTTGGTTGTGGCCTTCCAACACCAAACTTAGAGTTTGACTGTGGGGGCTCTGGTTGACTCTGCTTTGAGAGAGGCTTTTCAAGCTTCCTCTCCATGGTTGCAGAGGGAGATCCTTGAGTTTTGAATACAAGGGAGTTCTCATTCCATTGGAGGACTATTTCACCTCTGTCAACATCAATCACAGCTCTTGCTGTGGCCAGGAAAGGTCTTCCTAGGATGATGGATTCATCCTCTTCCTTTCCAGTATCCAGGACTATGAAATTAGTAGGTATGTAAAGGCCTTCAACCTTTACTAACACGTCCTCTACTTGTCCATATGCCTGTTTTCTTGCGCTGTCTGCCATCTCTAGTGAGATTTTAGCAGCTTGCACCCCATAGATTCCCAGTTTCTCTATTACAGAGAGGGGCATGAGGTTTATTCCTGAACCAAGGTCACACAGAGCCTTAAAGATCATGGTGCCTATGGTACAGGGTATTATGAACTTTCCAGGATCCTGTCTCTTCTGAGGCAATGTCAGTTGATCTAGATCACTTAGTTCATTGACGAACAAGGGAGGTTCAACTTCCCAAGTATCAATGCCAAATAATTTGGCATTCAGCTTCATGATTGCACCAAGAAACTTGGCAGTTTGCTCTTCAGTTACATCCTCATTCTCTTCAGAAGAGGAATACTCATCAGAGCTCATGAAGGGCATAAGGAGGTTCAATGGAATCTCTATAGTCTCTAGATGAGTCTCAGATTCCTTTGGTTCCTCAGAGGGAAGCTCCTTATTGATCACTGGACGTCTCAGGAGGTCTTCCTCCTTGGGATTCACGTCCTCTCCTCTCCTCACAGGTTCGGCCATGGCGCTTATGTCAATGGCCTTGCACTCTCCTTTTGGATTCTCTTCTGTATTGCTTGGGAGAGTACTAGGAGGGATTTCAGTGATCCTTTTACTCAGCTGGCCCACTTGTGCTTCCAGATTTCTAATGGAAGATCTTGTTTCATTCATGAAACTTACAGTGGTCTTAGATAGATTAGAGACTAGATTTGCTAAATTAGAAGCATTTTGTTCAGAGTTCTCTGTCTGTTGCTGAGTTGATGATGGAAAAGGCTTGCTATTGCTAAACCTGTTTCTTCCGCCATTATTAAAGCCTTGTTGGGGCTTTTGATCCTTCCATGAGAAATTTGGATGATTTCTCCATGTTGAGTTATAGGTGTTTCCATAAGGTTCACCTAAGTAATTCACCTCTGCTATTGCAGGGTTCTCAGGATCATAGGCTTCTTCTTCAGAAGATGCCTCTTGAGTACTGTTGGATGCAGCTTGCATTCCATGCAGACTCTGAGAGATCATATTGACTTGCTGAGTCAATATTTTGTTCTGAGCCAATATGGCATTCAGAGTATCAACTTCAAGAACTCCCTTCTTCATAGGCGTCCCATTACTCACAGGATTCCTTTCAGAAGTGTACATGAACTGGTTATTAGCAACCATGTCAATGAGTTCTTGAGCTTCTGCAGGCGTTTTCTTTAGGTGAATGGATCCACCTGTAGAAGTGTCCAGTGACATCTTTGATAGCTCAGATAAACCATCATAGAATATATCCAGGATGGTCCATTCTGAAAGCATGTCAGAAGGACACTTTTTGGTCAACTGGTTGTATCTTTCCCAAGCTTCATAGAGGGATTCACCTTCTTTCTGTCTGAAGGTTTAAACATCAGCTCTAAGCTTGCTCAGCTTTTGAGGAGGAAAGTACTTGGCTAAGAAAGCCGTGACCAGCTTATCCCAAGAGTTCAGGCTGTCTTTGGGTTGAGAATCCAACCATAATCTAGCTCTGTCTCTTACAGCAAAAGGGAAAAGCATGAGCCTGTAGACTTCAGGATCTACTCCATTAGTCTTAACAGTATTACATATCTGCAAGAATTCAGTTAAGAACTGAAAAGGATCTTCAGATGGAAGTCCATGAAACTTGCAGTTCTACTGCATCAGAGAAACTAATTGAGGTTTCAGCTCAAAGTTGTTTGCTCCAATGGCAGGAATGGAGATGCTTCTTCCATGTAGATTGGAATTAGGTGCAGTAAAGTCACCAAGCATCTTCCTTACATTATTATTATTTTCGGCTGCCATCTCCTCTTCCTGTTCGAAAATTTCTGAAAGGTTATCTCTGGATTGTTGTATTTTAGCTTCTCTTAATTTTCTCTTCAGAGTCCTTTCAGGTTCTGGATCTGCTTCTACAAGAATGTTCTTATCCTTGCTCCTGCTCATATGATAAAGAAGAAGGCACAGAAAAATAATAATAATAATAGAGATCCTTTATACCACAGTATAGGGATCCCTTTGTGAGTGGAAGAAAAGAGGGGGAGACAAAGAATGTGATGTAAAGGAAGAAACACAACTGTACGGATGGAAGAGATGTGAGATGAGATGTTAGGATATGAATGAATAAATAGAATAGGATGGGGGAGGGATAATTTTCGAAAATTATTTTGAAAAAGAGTTAGTGATTTTTGAAAAATGGTTTTTGAAAAATGTTAGAAATTTTCGAAAAATTTTTAAAATTTAAAAATAAAAATAATTAGTTAATAAAAAAGAAATTTTTGAAAAAGAGGGAAGATATTTTCGAAAATTAGAGAGAGAGAGAGTTAGTTAGGTAGTTTTGAAAAAGTTAAGAAACAACCAAAAAGTTAGTTAGTTAGTTGAAACAAATTTGAAAAGATAAGAAGTTAGGAAGTTAGAAAAGATATTTTGAAAAGATATTTTTGAAAAAGATAGGATAAGAAGATATTTTAGAAACTAATTTTGAAAAAGATTTGATTTTTAAAATCTCAATTAATGACTTGATTCATAAGAAATCACAAGATATGATTCTAGAACTTAAAGTTTGAATCTTTCTTAACAAGCAAGTAACAAACTTCAAATTTTTGAATCAAAACACTAATTGATTATGTTATTTTCGAAAATTTGGTATAAAAATAAGAAAAAGATTTTTGAAAAATATTTTTGGAATTTTCGAAAATAAATAAGAATTTTGAAAAAGATTTGATTTTTGAAAAAGATTTTAAAAAAGATAAGATTTTCAAATTGAAAATTTGATTTGACTCATAAGAAACAACTTGATTTTAAAATTTTTGAAAAAGTCAATCCAAATTTTCGAATTTGATGAGAGAAAAAGGGAAAGATATTTTTTTTATTTTTGAATTTTTATGATGCAAGAGAAAAACACTAAAAAGATGCAATGCATGAAATTTTTAGATCAAAACAATGAATGCATGCAAGAATGCTATGAATGTCAAGATGAACACCAAGAACACTATGAATGTCATGATGAACATCAAAAATATATTTTTGAAAAAATTTTTTATGCAAAGAAAACATGCAAGACACCAAACTTAGAATTCTTTAATGCCTAGACACCAAGAATTCAAGAATGCATATGAAAAACACTATACAACACAAAACAAAAAATTATCAAGATCAAACAAGAAGACTTACCAAGAACAACTTGAAGATCATGAAGAACACTATGAATGCATGAATTTTCGAAAAAATGCTAGATGCATATGCAATTGACACCAAACTTATAATGTGACTCAAGACTCAAACAAGAAACACAAAAATATTTTTGATTTTTATGATTTTCTAATTTTTTTTTTGAATTTTCGAAAATTAATTGAAAAAGGAAAATAAGGATTCCAAAATTTTTAATATGAATTCCAGGAATCTTGCATTCTTAGTCTAAAGCTTCAGTCCAGGAATTAGACATGGCTCACTAGCCAGCCAAGCTTTCAATGAAAGCTCCGGTCCAAAACACTAGACATGGCCAATGGCCAGCCAAGCTTCAGCATGTAATTTAGATATGACATGCCTGACATACTCATTCCCAAAGGAATAGACATGGCTTTACAGCCAGCCAGGCTTCACATGCTTCATGAAACACTAGAATTCATTCTTAAAAATTTTGAATCCAATTTTTGAAAACATTTTTATTATTATTATTTTTTTTTCGAAAACAGATGAGAGATTTTTGAAAATATTTTTGAAAAATTTTTTTGAAAAGAAAACAAAAAGAAAATTACCTAATCTGAGCAACAAGATGAACCGTCAGTTGTCCAAACTCAAACAATCCCCGGCAACGGCGCCAAAAACTTGGTGCACGAAATTGTGATGTCCAGGCTCAAACAATCCCCGGCAACGTGAGCAACTTGGTGCTCTGATCTCAATACATAATTGTCACAACTTCGATACAACTAACCAGCAAGTGCACTGGGTCGTCCAAGTAATACCTTACGTGAGTAAGGGTCGAATCCCACGGAGATTGTTGGTATGAAGCAAGCTATGGTCACCTTGTAGATCTCAGTCAGGCGGATATAAAGTGATAATGGTGTTTTCGAATATGATATAATAAAAGAGGGATAGAGATACTTATGTAATTCATTGGTAGGAATTTCAGATAAGCGAATGGAGGTGCTTTCATTCCTCTGGACCTCTGCTTTCCTGCAATCTTCATCCAATCAGTCTTACTCCTTTCCATGGCTGGCTTTATGCAAGGGCATCACCGTTGTCAGTGGCTACATCCCCTCCTCTCAGTGAAAGATATGCTCACATGCTCTGTCACAGCACGGCCATTCATCTGTCGGTTCTCGATCATGCTGGAATAGGATTCACCCTCCTTTTGCGTCTGTCACTAACGCCCAGCACTCGCGAGTTTGAAGCTCGTCACAGTCATTCAATCATTGAATCCTACTCGGAATACCACAGACAAGGTTTAGACTTTCCGGATTCTCTTGAATGCCGCCATCATTCTAGCTTACGCCACGAAGATTCTGGTTAGGAGATCTAAGAGATACTCATTCTAGCTTAATTCATGTAGAACAGAAGTGTTTGTCAGGCACGCGTTCATAAGGGAGAAGGATGATAAGCGTCACACATAATCATCACCTTCATCACATTCTTGGGTACGAATGGATATCTTAGAAGCGAAATAAGATGAATTGAATAGAAAACAGTAGTACTTGCATTAATCCTTGAGGAACAGTAGAGCTCCACACCTTAATCTATGGAGTGTAGAAACTCTACCGTTAAAAGTACATAAGTGAAAGGTCCAGGCATGGCCGAGATGGCCAGCCTCCTAAAGCATGATCAATAGTCTCCTAAGATGAACAATGAATTAAAACTGAGACCAAAGATACCTAATACAATAGTAAGAGGTCCTATTTATAATAAACTAGCTACTAGGGTTTACATGAGTAAGTAATTGATGCATAAATCCACTTCCTGGGCCCACTTGGTGTGTGTTTGGGCTGAGCCTGAGTGTTGCACGTGCAGAGGCCATTTGTGAAGTTGAACGCCAGTTTCTGTGCCAGTTTGGGCGTTCAACTCTGGTTTTGGATCCTTTTCTGGCGCTGGACGCCAGATTTGGGCAGAAGGCTGGCGTTGAACGCCAGTTTACGTCGTCAATTCTTGGCCAAAGTATAAACTATTATATATTTCTGGAAAGCCCTGGATGTCTACTTTCCAACGCAATTGGAAGCGCGCCATTTCGAGTTCTGTAGCTCCTGAACATTCACTTTGAGTGCAGGGGGGTCAGAATCCAACAGCATCAGCAGTCCTTCTTCAACCTCTGAATCTGATTTTTGCTCAAGTCCCTCAATTTCAGCCAGAAAATACCTGAAATTACAGAAAAACACACAAACTCATAGTAAAGTCCAGAAATGTGAATTTAACATAAAAACTAATGAAAACATCCCTAAAAGTAACTAGATCCTACTAAAAACATACTAAAAACAATGCCAAAAAGCGTATAAATTATCCGCTCATCAGCTAATAATATAAAAATGAACAAAACTATCCACCCCAACTCTACTAAGGACTTTCCAATTCTTAAGCCCCCCCTTTCCAACCCTTTCAGCTACAGGTGTGAAAGCTTATTGTGAAGCTGTGGAAGCATGGAAGAATTTATTTGCAAGTTGAGTTATAGTTAGAATTTATTTCTTTCCTCTCGCCTTGTTAGTTGAAATTTTACTCAAAGGTGTAGCTTTTGCAATTGATTTTTTATGTTATACTATAATGTATTATTAATATTAAGTATAAGTATGTGTCATTTGTTCTTGTTGAAAAAGTTTTAACTTTTTAGTAAAATTATGGACAGATTAACACGTAAAGACTCAGTATTAAATAGATAATAAACGAATTAGGTTAGTAATGCCTTACTTTTGGTACGATCATGATGTGCTGAAAGTTGGGACATTACATTATACCAAACATACGGCATTACTAACCTAATGCCTTTATTATCTATTTAATATTAAGCCTTTATGACATTAAGACGTTCCTAGTTTTAGGAAAAAGCTAGTAAATTTTGTTTTCATTCATTAAAAATCGTTCGTCAAAGACTTCTAATCAATAATAATAATCACATAATTACAAGTAATACATTATACTTATCAATGAACAACAAATACAAGCCTACCCTCTAAAATAAAAGCTTCAACTAACAAGGCAAGGGGTAAATAAATTCTAATAACCCAACTCGCAAAGAAATTCTTCTATGCTTCTGCAGCTTCGTGATAAGCCTTCGCACCTATAACTAAAAGGGTTGGAAAGAGTGGGAAAGAGCTGGGTAGTCCTTAGTAGGGTCCGGGTTAGAAGTTAAGTTCATTTTGCTATTATTAGCCAATAGTAACAAGCAACAAAATACATTCAACTTAACACATAAAGAACACAGAAGTCAAACAATCATAAAGTACATACAAAGCATCCACACATATACATAAAAAATACATCACAGAGAAATGTGCACAAACAAATATGATGCATGTCTAGTCCTAGTACAGGTCATGAGCTCACATGTTGGTTTATATCCGCTCCCGATGTAATCCAGAATTCTTAGCCGAATATAGCTTTTTCAAAACTAAAGACAACATAGCAACCCTCTGCAAGTGAACTTAGGCTTACAGGAATAGCAACTCTCTGTAGGTGAACCTCGGCCTACAGGAGCAACACTCTGAGGTACACAAATGATATCTACTACAAGTGAACTTTGGCCTATAGGACTTCTAGGGCTAACGGAAAAGCAGCACACAATTTACGAGTGTCTCCGTTCCTGTGTTCGGCCCAAGGCCCAATCAAACAATCAGTTCTCATATACAGTTTTCTTAAATCATTTCTCAGTTCTCAGTCAATCATTCAGTACTTAGTTCAGTCATTCAATTCGCAATTCTTAACTTGTACAATTTTTTTTTCAGTCATCAATAACCTATCCTCTGTCATGCTTTTATTTATCAATACTCTATTTTCACTAATCATTTTAACCTCATTCTTTTGTTATTAAGATAATTATTTAAATGATAATAATAATATATTATAATATTTCAGAGTTAAAAATTCAAAATCAAACAAAAAACTTGGAGAAAACTTAAGGAGAGAAAATATTTACGCGCCATCTTACCGGCGGATTAATCCGACGGTAATACCGACAGAAATATTTTTGTATTTTTTAAAATTGATACTGTCAAAATATTCTAACAGTAATTCTGACGGTAATCTTTTTTTCTTCTTTTAAAATCTTTTGTCGTCCATCTATAACATCCCCAAATAATTAATAATTGAAAACTTTAAACCTAATGTGAGATATCAAAAATATAAATTAAAAATACAGAATGATGATAATTGAAATATCTGAAACAATGCTAACTATATTACATTCTTCATAAAGTTTGGTAAAGAAATACATATCACAGAACTATGTTTACATTAACCCTATTCAAATTTATCATCTTCTTCCTCTGGTTCACCATGCTCCTATTCCAAGATAGTTTCCTGATCATCGAACTCGTCTTCCTCTTCTTCGTCACCATCGACCCAGTCTTCTTCTTGAAGATCTTCGTCCTCTGGTGAAAGTGCGTCGGGATCTATTCCAAGGTCAATGATGTCATCATCCATAATAGTCGACCTAAGGGTGATTAGCTTACCGGTACCAACCACCATTTTCAAAGGAGTTAGGTCGTCAATCTTGTAAGGTTCCTGACCCTCTGTCCCATCATCAGACTCGATGTGGCCTCTTGGCTTAGTCTTAACCATAACCACCAAATTACACTTGCATGAATTGGACAAGGCAAATAGTATACTTGTCGTGCATTTTGAGGCAAAATAAAAAGATTGTAATGCCTATATCCCTGGTTACATTAACTTCAGTGATATCGTAGTTCTTGTGCTTTCAAGCTCCTTGTCACGAACTTGGATCATATAATTCACATTTAAACATGTACACCTTGTATGTAGTGCGATAGAAATACTTTAATTCAATTATATCATGCAACACACCGAACCAATCAGAATGACACTGCCTGAATCCCACAAACCCAAACTCCGGTGTTATGAATTTTCTTTCCAATCGACCACTGTAAGATATGGAACTGATATCTTTTAACATTGTATATCAGGTAGGTAGTGCCCTTATTCATTGGGCCCCAACTAAGGACAACCAGTTCCGAATCTGTTGTGTCAGTTAGATGCACACTAACGTATTCTCTAAACCAATGTAGAAAATTGTTCAATTAGGTATCAGAATTTGCGTCTTGGAATAACCTATATGATAGAATAGGATAAAGAAGTTTTGATTAAATTAAGAAGTTAGTATCTTATTAATTGCAATATTTACAAAGACTTGAAAAACTCATATGAAGTAAGATAAAATTTGGTCATAGTTAAGCAACACATGCAAATATGCAGCATCGATTTTCTTCTGCTCTAACTAGTAGTCACTACCCGCACCCATTGTAGCTCCTTCTAGAAAAAAGATTGGGTATGCTGTTTTACTTGATGAGGATTCTCCCCTCTCATCGTTCTTTGCAACCCTTGTTCTACATGACTCAACATTAGGCTGAAAATAGAATGAGCAAAATGCAGATGTTTCCTACATCCACTCCGCGCCTCATAGGCCCCTTCTCTCCTCAGAGTCGGCGGCAACCATCCGGTGACCAAGTAACCCAAATCACCGCCGTCCCCCTCGCGAAGCAGCGTCATCCCCTTTTGCGTCAGCGACGTCCCGCCCTCCTGGAGCAGCGCCGCACCGCCCCCTCCGCCGTCGGAGCCTCACCGCGAATATAACCATTTTCTTCCCCTCACGTAACCGTGTCGCGGACGCTGCCACAGACTCCGGTCGATGCCGCCACGGGTTCCCGCATACGCCGCCAAAAGCTCAACGATGCCACTGTTTGAATTAACCGTGTGAGTATGGTAGATGTAATGTACGCGTGCTTGAAGACAATATCAAATCAAACGCTCAATTGCTTACTTTTGATTCTCACTCATGTCTCCTCATCTGTTCAAGCTTTTTTTCTATTTTTTATTTCTCCAATTTTATGGTTACATCAAATCATAAGAGTCATGTGTTAAATTATACATTTTTTCTTTTGTTTTTAATAAAAATTAAATTGTTGGATGATCATAGTTATTTCTTCTGTTTATTCATCTTTTTTTCTATTTTAATGGTTAATTTAGGATGGTCATTTTAATAGGTATGCGAATGATTATTTTAATTTTTATGTAGATGATTATTTTGATTGAATTGGGTTTAGTTATATATAATTAAAATATATTAGATGTTCAATTTATTAGGTATGTGGATGATTATTTTTATCCTTAAGTGGATGGTTATTTTTACTAAGGGTGAGTGGTGTGTGACAAGCTAAGAAACGACGGTGAAATGAGATGATTATTGATGAAGGTGGGGTGGCTGCCGATTGAAAATAAAAAAAGTATTGGAGTAAAATGTTTTAATAAATTAGGATTTTAGATGATTATTTTTTTAAAATAACTTATTGAATTTTTTAAAAATGTGAAATAACTGAGAGATTTTGAATTTATTATTTATTTCTATTGGACTAAATAACAAACCCATTATACACATTGTCAAGATTTTTCATTCACTTCCTAACATAATTCTTTCCTTAATAGTATATCAAATTTAATGATCGAATTGAGTAAAATAAATATTTGAAGATGAGATTGAGATGCAAATTTAACTTCAATCATCCATTTGAGTATCAACTCATAATTATTCAGCTAACTTAAGTAAACTTCCTTATTTTGACTTGTTAAGGCTTACAAAAGAGCCCAGGAGGCTTGAAGAAATAATGGCATCGTTACCACTGAGTCCTTGGATAAGCAGAGTCCCAGTCGCTTCCCCTTCGGCATCTCTCGTCTTCCACGCTGCTTCATGGCCAGCATCACTCTCTCTCGCTCGCTCCTCCCCTCGCCCTCCCCTCCTCCACTGCTCCTTCCTCTCCTCCTCTTCTACCTCCCTTTCCTTCCCTTCCTCTCTCCTCTCAGGTAACTTCTTTTTCTTCTTCTGTGAGTTTCTTTAATTAAAGTTTGCTTCTTTTTCTTCTTCTGTCAGTTTCTTTAATTCAAGTTTGCCGTTGAGCTTCATAGTTGTTTTGAGATTGTAACTGCCTAACTGGAATTGTCTTCCATTTGTGAAAACCAAAAGCGAAGCCGCGTTTGTGTTACTTATGAAAACAATGAGATTGGAGATGCATAAATTTCTCAAAGCGTAAGTACAGTAGGGAGTTACTCTTCTTGGGGAGGATTAATGCCCATTTTTATCCCGAAATTTTGAATAGTCAAAATAGCCCCTGTTGATAACAAATGTGAGTCAAGTTTGTTACTTTCGTGGATTATTTTCACCTGTCAAAACTTTAAGAACCAAAGTTTGCGCTATTCTTCTTGTGTGGATTTTCCTAGAACAGCATGTTATGTTATTACTAGGGAATAGTAGAAAGTTCAATTACCAGAGGAATTAACTTTGATTTTACAATGTGTTTTGATTTAAATTTCATACATCTAGAATTTAGTTGGAATTGTTTTGATTTGATATTTAATAGCTAAATTCACGATTTTACTCTTATTAGTTTATCTAATTTGCCAACTTTAGATATAAGTGATAATGCAAATTATTTAACAACATGAAATTGGTTTAGTCAAATTCAAGACATGGTCATGGTGGCAGATCTTTTAGTCTTATAACAACAAAAAGTACGAACAATTTGGCCAAAGCCAATAAGGTGCTTTTAACGGTATTTAACTCCTGTACTAAATTAAGGCTTGTTCACATTGTCGCTTCTGTTCTTAAAATGAGCTGCAAACCAGCCTCATGACTAAATTTGTGTAGATTCTAGTTTGTCTTGATCTCAACTAACTTCTTAACATTTCCAGGTTTGTCGCTGAGATTGGAGTTGACATCTGATGTTCGGGCTAGAAGAGAAAAGGGCCGTGGCCTGGTTGTGAGGGCAGGCAAGGCTGCTCTTTGCCAGACTAAGAGAAACAGATCGCGGAAATCATTGGCTCGGACCCATGGTTTCTGCAGACGAATGAGAACAAGTGGGAGAGCAATTTTGAAGCGTCGACGCGCTAAGGGACGGAAAGTTCTTTGCACCAAGTCCCACCCAAATAGTGGCAAATAGAGGCATGAAGGCATGAAGGCTTATAGTTATTTTCTTTCTATTGGTAATTGTTGATTCCTGTAAGCATGTCTAGATTTCAAGCTTTTCTTCCATAACAGTGGTTCTGTACCCTTTATAATATTTGAAGATTGCATTTTATGTCTCAACATTTGTTTTTGTCATGCATAATTCTTGTTAAGTTGCACTGTTGTCACAAATTTGCTTGCTGCAACATTTCTTATAATTATTTCTGTTTATACAACTTTTTATGCTATGTTAGCCTTAAAATTACTGTTTAAGTATATGTGGGTGGAACTGGTATTTATGCATTTTTCTTACCATATTTTTTCTCCTTAATTATGGCATTATTTATTCTGAATAATAACAATGCATCCATACATTAACGAGTGCTGTGGAGTGTAGACAACCTTCTAAGATTGGACAATGAGATTGTGTTACTTGAAAGCTTGAAGAGGAATGGTTAATGGGTGTGTTCATGCTTGCTTGAATGTTTGTAAAATACTAGAGGGTCAATTCATTTTTATCTTATGAAATCTAAGGCTATATATTATTTAGAACTTTAAACTAAATCAATTATTTAGAATTTTAAATGTTTGCTGTATTTAAGTTTCAGGAATATTAGTATTGTTTTCGGTCATTAATTAGTCATCAATGTTAAAAATTATGGGCAAAAATATATTTTTGGATTATTAGACTAAAATTGGATTGATAGTTAAAAATAATGATCAAAAACAATAAATTTCCATAGCTCTCTAGTATTTCTTTTTAAATTTTACTTTTGTAATTAGTCTATTGTCCTTCGCTTCTTGTAATTTTGCTAATATCAATAAATATATGATTAACAAAGCCAAATATAGTTTAATAATTGTATAATGATAATTAAACACCAAATAAAAGTTGTGATAACATATCTAGGAAACATCTACCGAAAAACTTAAAGTAATGAAAAGTATTTATTTAAAAAGACGTCCAAGGAAACAAAACATGTGTTTTGACTTTAGCGTTTAAAAATGAGCAATATTCAACAAGTTAAACCATTTTGAAAATGACTTTTCTCTCATCTACTGGAAGCATAGTACAAAATTATCACAAGAGGATAATGCACTAACACAAAAATAAAATACTCATTCTTTATACCCTTCTTAAAAAAATGTGATCGTGATTGGGAGGGTTTTCAAGGCTCTTCAATGCTATAAGAACCATATATTCAAGCTTTTGAAACCTTGATAAGGTGATGAAGAGTTGAAGAAAAGAACTAAAAAAAGATGTATTCACTATAAATTTTTTTATCATTCTCTTCACCCCGTGAGTCCTACTCATCGTAGAAAAGAAAAACAATTTGCAATATAGTACACACATTATATATAATTTTAAATATCTGAAAATGTTTGGTGTTTATTAGATAATATTCATGAATTAGATATTAGGGAACTAAGTTGTTGAGTTTTCGAATTTCTCAAACCCCTTGGTTAAACTGTGACGCTTTGTACTTCACGAATATTTTTTGTAAATTGATTCGATAATAACTCTAATCCTGAAAAGGCTTAAAGAAAGAATATTTAAGGTCCCTACGTTTATGGGTTGCCAATATAAGTCTTAACTAGGTCAAAGAAATATCTAACGTTTTAAGGTTAGTGGTTTGCCAATCTGAGTTTTGCTAGAGAAGGTCAAAGAAATATCTAAGTTCTTAAGTTGGGTTGCTGTTCAATCTGAGTCAAAGCTTGATTTAAAAAGATTTGATGAAAGAATATCTAATGAATATTAGTGGGGTATCTAATCTGAGTCTTGTTTCAAATGGTTAGTCGAATATCTAAAGTTTTTCAGATTGCCGGGGCATCCAATCTAAATTACTGCCTAGTTTTAAAAAAGCTTACAGTAAGAATATCTGAAATTCTAAGGTTGGTGAGGAGCCAATCTGAGTCTTCATAAACTTGAGAAGGTTATATTTTTAGATTGGTGGAGTATCCAACTTGAGTCTTTCTTGAAAATGTTAGAAGAATATCTAAGGTTGTTAGGTTGGATTACGATCCAATCTGAGTTAAGACTAAGCTTGAGAAGACTTGAAGATATGATATATAAAGTTTTGAGATTTGGCTGCAGGTCACTCTGAGTCAAAGGTTTAGCCTGAGAATGTTTGATCCAAAGAATGTCTATTTGTACACTTATTCTATTAGTGTAACTCTTAAGTTTTTCTTGAGAACTAAAGGTAAACATTTTGGATTAGGATTCGACTCTGCGTGATTATAGTGTTGACAGAGACAATAGGAGCTACATTTTTCTTCTGGGGGTGTTGGAAAATCAAGAAAGAAGAAATTCATGTCTTCAAGAAGTCATTGTAGCATCTATGCGATTATCTTTCAATCTTGCACAAAACTAAACCCAGATAGGTTCTTCCTGAAAAGTCCTAATTATAATGTAAGTAATGATTTATAATTTTTGCATGAAGTTGATTTTTTTGTATATCTTTTCTTTCTAAAAAATTTATATATTTTTTATATTTTTACAATTGAAATTTTCAATTTTCAGGCACCAGTCCCACATTGCAAGTATTTCAAGTGGCTAGATATATTAGTTAAAGAAAGTACTGATGAGAAATTACTTCTAAGAATGTTATTTTAATGGAATAAAGATTGAAGGAGCTAGATCATAGAGTGAAAGAGTTAGATTTGGAATTAAATTTGAAAATTCAGAATGAAATTAGACCTCCAGGTGGTAGATATGATAACAAATATTTTAAACTTATAATTTTGGCTATAATTAGTATCCTAATTGCATTAGCCTTTAGGACATGTCCTAAGTAGATCATATGACCTTATTTTTTATTTGTTGTGGTAATTATGTTGCTATATAATGCTTTTGAGATATAACTAAACCTATGTAAGGTCATATTTTATGCTAATGAATTTGATATTACCTAAGTCTGAAATCGTATTGTATTAAAAGAAATTAGATTTATATTACAAATGTGTAATCACATCTTTTGATGGATGAATATATAAAAATTTGGTAACGAAATTATTGTAAGTTAGATCCTAAATATATTTTCCATTAATCAAAGAATTTTCCATTAATCAAAGAAGTATGAGATTGTTTGTGTAGCAGCAAAATACATATGACTCTAATATGGTGGTTTTGTAACTTATATACCAGCTCATAAGTTTACAACTATTAATGAACCAAAAGATAATTAAGTTCATAAAATACATACGACTCTTCACTTATAGATCAACAAAATACATATGACTCTTCACTTGGTGCTTTTACCCATTAATGAATCTCCTCAAATGTTAGTTGGAGGCCTAAAATCAGGTACTGGCATGAAGATAAACAAGCTTGCAGATGTCCCTAAGCTGACTGTTCCAAGTGGCTCTAAAGGGTTCTGAGTTGGTGGTATTAGAGGTCTCAAAATGAGTTGTTTCATTCTAAACCCAACAGGAGGTGGGAAAATTTTTGCTGAGTAGCCTGCACAAGATAAATAACTATTTTAGCATAAAAAATGAGCAACATTAGGGTCACTAATACCAATCCTATATTTATAGGTCCATAATTCTCGGGTGTAGATTGAAATAAATTAATCTCTTTAACATGCTTTAAATTGGACAAGGATCTCACTTTCGACATCTTTTTCTTATTCTCTTTTGCCTTTGCTTGGAAATGAAAATACAAATATAACATATATATAGATTCAGCTGAAGGGGGAAAAACCAATAATTCACAAAAGTTCATAACAAAACCACCTTTGTTGCACTAGTGTCATCCACCAAAGTTGCTTTTGTCTGCAATTAACAAGGTTATACAGTGTCATACACTAATAAATACAAGTTGCCTACTAAAAAATATTATATACAATAATTTTACAATTTCTGCTTAACTACCGACAAGTGCACCAGATTGCATCAAGTAATACCATAGAGAGTGGGTTATCATTTCCATGAGGATTGAGAAATTAAGCAAGTAATGATTGATTGAGTATTCTAGTTAGACAATTCATAATTTGATGATGAGCAATTGATAATAGAAACATGAAATATAAATTACTTGAGCAATAAGTAAATGGAAGTAATAAATGATTTAAAAGTAAAGAAGATAAATATAAATTGCTAGAATGTAAATACTGGAACATAAATTGCAAGAATTGTAAATTGCAAGAATATAAAAGAAGCAACGTAAATGAATATTAATTGAAAGCAATTAAAGCAAGGGAATAAGAGAGTAATGGAGGATGATCATTGGAGTTCAGAGATATTGAATTTTCTAGATCAAATAGTTTTCATCTCAACTTCAATCATGCAATCATTGATCTCTTAGCAAATCATAAGTGATTGAATTTCAATTTCTTGATAATTCAATCTCTCTTGACTTGATCAATTACCAATTTCTTGATCTAATTGCTCATGAGAAGAGATGAAGCTTGTTCTCTAATTTAGAGTCACGCAATTTCATGAATCTAGATGTAGGTTGATTAAATGTCACGTTATCAATCCCGAATCCCAATTCACAAGAATTGGAAAAAAGATCTTCAAGCTCAATTTCTATCATCCCTTGGTGCACGAATTGAGAACTCGCACAGCTTAACTGACAAGTGCATCGAGTCATCCAAGTAATACCTCCGTGAGTGAGAGTCGATCCCACGAGAATTGTCAGACTGAGCAAACAATAGTTGTCTGGTTGGACTTAGTCAGGCGAATCAAAAAGGAGTTTGGTGAATCAGTTCACATAAAAGAGTAAATAAGAAAATAAAGAAAAGCAAATAAAAGGTTTGGTGTGAAAACAATATGAGAAAACAATTAAGGCTTCAGAGATGTTTATCTTTCTGGATTAAAATTTATTACCAACCATTTTAACAATGCATGATTCATTTTATGGCAAACTGTAAATGTCTAAACCCTAATCTCTTAGTGATTTAGCCTCCTCTAACCTTCATTAACCGCTACTCTCGTGATCACTTAATTCCGATTAGAGGGTTAAGTTCAGAAAACTAGTTTAACACTACAAAAACCCTAATTACCCAAAACTAACAGGATTTTATGTCACATATCCCAATTAGTTCGTGTAATTAGCAATTTAGGAGGAGTTTGTTTTCAAGCTGTAGTTCAAGTGAGTAACTCTCTCGAGAATCACAAGAACTCATGTAGAAAAGGGTCATACTTTCGTTCCTTCCAGTTCATAAGATTAAAAACGAAAACAATCCTTAGAATTGAATAAAAATATTAATTCAAATAGAAGAATAATAATGTCAATCCATAGAAATAAATAGAGCTCCAAACCTTAACTAGGAGGTTTTGTTGCTCATGACTTACAGAAAAAACAGGATTATGAAAAAAGTGCAGAAGGAAGAAGATCTGAATTACAAGTGATCTTTTCCTTTAAATACTAACCTAATTTGAAACAGAAATAAAATAAAATAATAAATCCTAAACCTAAAAGATATTATTTGTAAATAAAAATTATAAAAAGAAAATAAAATAAAACTAATAAGTGTTAAATCCACTTGAGAGGCCCACATGAGTGTGAATTCGCACAGCTGCTGGCATTTAACGCCAGATTAAACATTAAACGCCCCAAGGGGAGCATGCACTCCTAGCTCTGAGTCCCCTACTGGTGCTAAACACCAGTTGGGCATTTAGCGCCCAAGGAGAGTGCTGCCAGCATTTCTTCCTTTTAACTCCAGACTCTGCCAAATTGCTCCGAATTTCACCTGAAATCATGAAAATACTGAAACAACTCAAAGTAGTATCCAAAAAGGATCTTTGTACTCAAATAAAGTAAAACTAAATAAAATCTAACTAAAAACAACTAGAAAATGATAGGAAAAAGGGTATAAGATGCTCACGCATCATAACATCAAACTTAAACTATTGCTTGTCCTCAAGCAACCAAAACAATATAGGAGCAAGAAGAGAAAATGCTTAGTACTTTGAGTTGTCACTTAAGCTCAAGTCTATTTATTGAATGGGGCTTCTGACACTCCAATTCTGAATAGCTTCGGCATCTGACTACCCTTTGTAGCTTAGAAATATAAGTATCCTTCAGAACTAGAACTCGGATGATATTATAGATTCTCTTCTTTAGGTTCTAATTCATTCTTGAACACAGCTCTTCTTTCTTTGGTGCTTTGCACCTTGAGCCTAGCCATGACTCTAAGTGTTTTGTCTTCAAGTTACTCTTGAAACAAGAACACCACAAGCACTTAACTGGGGAACTCCTTGAGTTCGAATTTCTCTTCCTTTTTCTCCCAGATAGTGGTGCTCAGAGCCTTAGGCATACTCTGTAACAACAACGAGTCACGAATTTAAGTGTTTAGTCTTAAGGGTTACTTGACACCTTCACACCACAAACATATGGTTAGGAAAAACCACTCTTTTGAGTTTTAGATCAGTTTTGACCCTCCTAACCATTGATGCTCAAAGCCTTTGACCTTTTCGTTTGATATATATATATATATATATATATATATATATATATATATATATATATATATATATATATATATATATATTCAATTCTTTTTGCTGTTTATTTTGCTTCAAGAATTAATGTTTTTCTTAGTTTAAGAATCCATAATACTTCTCTAAGTTTCTATTCCTCAAGAACCAATATACTCAACTCCAATATCAAATATGCATAGTTAATTCATACATTCAGAAATAGAGATAGTACCACCACATTAAAGTACTAGAACACGCAATATATAACTCAAAATCTCATGTATTTTACTACTTCTTTTTCTTTTGATTTTTTGTTTAAGATCAGTAAGTGATACATAAGACATCTTTTTAAAATAAACACAGAACCCTAAAATAAATACTAAACTAGAAAGTAGGAAAATCCTAATAATGATCATGCAAACTTAGAAAAGAAAACAGAAAATAAAATGAAATACTAAAAAATAGACATAAGCTAAAAGAAGGGAGAATGAAACTCAACCACCTCAGTGATGGTGACTGCTGCTCCCTCCGGGGAATCCTCTAGAGCACTTAAGCTCCTCTATATCACGCCTCTGCCTCCTCTGCTCCTCTATCATCTAGTGGAGGAGTGCAACGTGATCCTGATGCTCTATCCTCAGCTGATCCACAGATGATGTATGCTCCTCTATAAATGTGGTCAACTAATCCCAATAGTCACGAAGAGGGAAGTAAACTCTCTGAGGCAACCCTGGAAGATCTTATAGAGGCAACGGAATTAGCTCCTGCCGCGGTGTATGCTCAAGCTCTCTAACCTGCTCCATACCCTTTTTTGTGATCGATCTCTCAACTCCGATTAGGGTATCTCCATCAATGTGGGCTACAACTAATACATATAGGCGGTAGATGAGATGAGAGAAAGCCAATCCTGCAGTGGTGCAGGACTTGTCAACTATTCTGTAAAACTCCTGAGGGATCACCTCGTGCACCTCCACCTTATTGCTAAGCATAATACAGTGAATCATCACTACTCGCTCGATTGTAACCTTAGAACGGTTACTAGTAGGGGTGATGGAGCATTGGATGAACTCCAACCATCCTCTAGCTACTAGCTTGAGATCATGCCTATCCAGCTGGTACGGCTTGCCTTTAGAATCCCTCTTCCATTGAGCTCCGGGGAGGCAAATGTCCTCAAGGACCTGATCCAACCGCTGGTCAGTGCTGACCTCCGAGTGTATGAGTGAGGGTCCTCTCCGGATGGTGGTAACTGTAGCGCCACCTTCACACTCTCCGGGCTTAAATCCATGATGTGCCCTCTGACCATGGTGCGCCAATTCTTCGGCTCTGGGTTCACGCCTTTCACATGCTTGTATGTCACCCAAGCATTAGCGTAGAACTCCTGCACCATTACTACTCTAACCTTAGTCATGGGGTTGGCTAGAACTTCTCAACCCCGTCTCAGAATTTGATATAGGATTTCTGGGTACTCCTCCGACTTCTGATCTAAGCGGACCTTAGAAATCACCTTCTTCTGGTGCACTACCTCTTAAAAATGCTCCTCATGTGTCTTAGAGGATAGCTGAGTGAAGTCCCATGGGTCGGGAGTAGGCGCCTTTTCCTTCCTCTTTCTTGAGGAGGATTCTCCCTTCTTGGGTGCCATAGAGGTAGTAAAAAAAATGAGAGAAAAAGCGGAGTGCCCAACAGCAAACTTAAAAGCTTTGCTCATCCCCGAGCAAAATAAAGATAGAAAATAAGAAAAGAAAAAGAAGATAAAAGAAAGAGATGCAAGAGAAGGGAGAAGGGCTTTGGCTTTGGTTGGAAAGAGGAAGGAAAAAGGGGAAAAGGAAGTGTGTATGGTGGTAAGTAAGAAGGAGAGAGTAGTGTGAGGTGTGGTGAAAGTGGATGAAGAGGTATTTATAGGTGGGTAGGGAAAGTGGTTCGGTTATGGGGAAGGGTGGGGGGATTTGAATTTGAATTTGGGTTGTTGGGAGGAGAGATAGATGGGATTGATGAGAGTGGATTGGGTGGAGTAAAACGTGGGTTGAGAAAATCAAGGGAAGTGATGGGTGATAGGATGGATGAATGTGGATGGAAAAGTGGGTGAAAGATGAAAGAGAATGGAAAAAGTTTGAATGGGTAAAAGTGGTTGGGAGGTTGGGGAAACCAATAGCCAAAACCATGCTTCCATTCTCGAGACTCCCCCCCCCCCCGGCGGGCGTTAAACGCCGGATCTGACGTTTAACGCCAGCAAGGGGTATACTTTTTTTTCGGCGTTTAACGTCAGCAATGGGCATTAAACATCCTAGGAGGAGCAAAAATTTTGCTTTGGGTGCTCCCTTTTGGACGTTAAATTTCCAAGCCAAATCCTCCTCCCTTGGCGCTAAACGCCCTCCCTAGCGTTTAGCTCTCACAGCGTGTCCTCTCCAGGGCATGCTATTTTTTCGCTTAAGTTTTACTGTTCCTGTTCTAAGTGCTATACATGATTAAAAACGTCAGAAAAACTAGGAAAACTATGAAAATCAATGGAAAATAATGATATGAAATCAAACGAACATAAGATTGAAATAACACAAAAGCAAACGAAAGGATACTTAGTGCGCGAATTTGGGACTCGCACAACTGAACTAGCAAGTGCACCAGGTCGTCCAAGTAATACCTCAGGTGAGTGAGGGTCGAATCCCACGAGGATTGCCGGATTGAGCAAGTTGTGGCTATCTTGCAGATCTTAGTCAGGTGAATAGAAAGATAGTTGTTGTTTGTTGTAGGTGCATAAACAAGCAATAACAAAAGCGATAAAGAGTTGATGTAAAGACAGTAATGATAGATTAGTTAAGGCTTCAGAGATACTGATTCTTCTGGATCAACACATCATACTAAATACTCCAATATTGAGTAATTCCTTCAATAGCAAGGCTATAAGTGATTAAGCCATTGATCGTGGTCATTAATCTCATCAGGTCCAAACAAAACATCCAAACGGACTAGATTAATCTAGGAGAGGGTGAAGCGCACGTAATTCAATCTCTTGATGATCCTACTCAAAACCCCACAGAACAGGTCGGACCTTCCGAATCAGAGACTGACGCTCTATGATTCTAGCCCTTAGAGCCACAGGAACCTCAATTACCGCTGACTAACGAGGTTTTATGTCACATACCCCAATTAGCCCAGATAACTTGTTAGAACCCGTGATGAATTCTCAAGTTGTAGCTCAATACTATCCAGGTCAGGACTCATAAGAAACTGATGTAGAATCGAGATTCATAAGGATGAAGAACGACAATGCATCATAGAATAGAATCAAACATAGATTGAAGTAGAAAAGTAATTGCATTAATCCATAGGAATTAGCAGAGCTCCTAACCTTAACCTAGGAGGTTTAGTTGCTCATAATGTACAGAAAGTAACATGTGCAATTCGAATGTGATGGAGAAGATCCTAAACAATGGTGATCTTTCCTTATATATACTAATACTAATAATTAAAAATTACAAAAGTGAACTAAACTAAGCAGAAAGGTGCGAAAATCCACTTCTGGGCCCACGTAGGTAAGTGTCTTGGGCTGAGCTTGGCATCTAACTTGAGGAATGGGCGTTGAACGCCCGTTAGAGGGTTGTCCACGCTGCCCTGAGCTCCCTTGGTGGCATTGAACACTGGCCTTGGTCCTCTTGGGGCGTTGAACGCCCACTATGGGGTAGTTTGGGCGTTCAACGCCCGTTTTGGGCTATCCAATCCAAAAACAAGTATAGACTATTATATATTTCTGGAAAGTTCTGAAAGTTAGCTTTCTCATGCCATTAAGAACGCATCATATGGAAATCTGTAGCTCCAGAAATGCTCATTTGAATGCACAGAGTTTAGATTCTAACAACATCTGCTATGCCTTCCTTGCCTCTGAATCAGACTTTGCCAAAACTTGCCGAATTCACCCAAAAATTACCTAAAATCATAAGAAAAATATAAAATCTCAAAGTAGTATCCAAAAAGTAAATTTTGCATTAAAACCTACTAAAACATAATAAAACTTAATAAAATATACTAAAAACACTAGAAAAATAGCATCAAAAAGCGTATAAAATATCCGCTCATCAGAACACCAAACTTAAACTATTGCTTGTCCTCAAGCAACCAAAAACAAATAGGACTAAAAAGAAGAGAAAGACACAATAAGTTTTGAAGTTTTCCAATGAAGCTCAGTTCCAATTGATGAGTGGGGCTAATAGCTCTTTACTTCTGAACAGTGTTGGCATCTCATTTTCCTTTGAAATTCAGAAATATTGACACCTCTTGGAACTAGAATCCGGAGGATGTTATTGATTCTCTTAGTTTAGCTCTTCTTGATTCTTGAACACAGCTTCTTTTGGTGCTTTGCACCTTTCTTAGCCTAGCCGTGACTCTAAGCATTTTGTTTTCCCGTATTACCACCGGATATGTCACCGGCACTTAACTGGGGGAACCCTTTGTATTCGAATTTAGCTTTTCTTAAATTCCTATTCAGTGGTACCCAGAGTTCTTAAGCACTCTTTTGCTTTGGATCACGACTTTAACTGCTCAGTCTCAAGCTTTTCACTTGACACCTTTACACCACAAGCATTTAGTTAGGGATAGCAACTTAATTGAGCTTTTTAGGCTGATTTTTAACCCTCCTAACCATTGATGCTCAAAGCCTTGGATCCTTGCTCTTTTGATTTTTCTTTTATGAGCATATAATTCTTTTTTTTTCTTTTTTTTCTTTTTTTTCTTTTTCTTTTTCTGTTGCTTTTTCTTGCTTTAAGAATCAAAATTTTTTTTTTATTTTTCAGAGAGGCAATAAAACTTCTCTAAATTCATCATTCTTCAAGAGCCAACATTCTCAACTTCAACATCAATCATGCACAGTTAATTCATACATTCAGAAAAAAAGATGCAAGGCCACCACATCAAATTAATTGGAATAACTCATGATATACTTAAAGCTTATGCTTCTTACTATTTCTTTTTCAAATAATTTTTCTTTCTAAGCATGGTGAGGATATAGAGGATATCTTATAACAAAAATAAAATAAGAAAATAAACTAAAAAAGAACAAACTATTAAACGTGATCATGAACTTAGAAAAGAAAATAGAAAATAAATAAAAGTACAATGAAAATGGAAATAAAACTGAGCGATATAATGGGACTCAACAACCTTAGTGGCGGCAGGTGCTGCTTCCCCTGGAGAATCCAATGGAGTGTTTGATCTCTTCTATGTCACGCCCTTGTCTCAACTGTTCCTCGATCAGCCTTCTCTGATCTTCTCTCATCTTATGGAGAATGGTGGCGTGCTTAGTGTGCTCCACCTTCAGCTGCTCCACATTTGAGCTCAGATCCCCTATTGAGGTATTTAGTTAATCCTAATAGTCACGGGAAGGAAAATACATCCCTTGAGGCATCTCAGGAATTTCTGATGGAGGCAGCTGCACAGGCTCTTGTTGGGGTCCTTGCGCCGGCCCTCTAACATTCTCCATCTTTATCTTCGTGATGGGCTTATCCTTCTCAATGAGGGCATCACCTAGGATGTTAATTCCAACTGAATTGCACATGCAATGGATGAGGTGTGGGAAGGCTAGCCTTGCCTTGGTAGAGGCTTTTATGGATACCTTGTATATTTCTTGAAGGATTACCTCGTGCACCTCTACCTCATTTCTGAGCATGATGTAATGCACCACTATTGCTCAATCAATAGTAACTTCAGACCAGTTACTAGTAGGGATGATGGAGCGTTGCACAAGCTCCAACCATCCTCTAGCCACTGGCTTGAGGTCAAGCCTACTCAGTTGGTAGGGCTTGCCAAGTGCATCTAGCCTCTATTGGGCTCCCTCCACACAGATGTCTGCGAGCACTTGCTCCAACCTCTGACCAGAGTTGATCCTTTTTGTGTAGGAGTATGGGTCACCTAGCAATTGAGGTAATTGCAATGCCAACCTCACACTTTCTGGGCTGAAGTCCATGAGTTGCTCTCGAACCATGGTGCGGAAGTTCTTGGGTTGTGGGTTCACACTTGTGTCATGCCCCTTTGTGACCCAAGCATTGGCATATAATTCTTGCACTATTAGTGTGCCAACAGCTAAGATAGGATGGGCTAGAATTTCTCAGTCCCTTCTCCATATTTCTTTAAGGATTTTTAGATACTCATCCTCCTTGAGCCTAAAGGGGACCTCAGGAGTCACCCTTTGGTGCCTCACCACAGCATAGAAGTGATCTTAGTGGGCTCTAGTGAGGAATCTCCATGATTTTCATGGTTCGGAAGAGGAAGCGGGAGCCTTTCCCTTTCTCTTCCTTAAGACTTCATTGGTCTTTGGTGCCATACTTAGGAATGGAGAAGTCAAAAAGTAAAGCTTTTGTAACACCAAACTTAAGAACTTTGCTTGTCCTCGAGCAAATATTAACAGAAAGAAAAGAAAAATAGGAGAAGAAGAAGAAAGGAGGAAGGTGAGGAGGAATAAGGCCTCGACCAAGTGGGGGATGAGGAAGAAGAAAAGTGTGAAAAGTGTATAGGGTAAGAGGGAGAGAGTGTGTGGAAGGTGTGATTATGAAGAAAGGTATGAGGGGGTATTTATAGGCGTGTGAGGGTTAGGATTCGGTTAGATGGTAGTGAAGAATGGGTGGGAATAGTTTGAATTTGAAGTGGGTGGGTTAGTGGGAATTGAATGATGGAACTTATGATGGGATTTTGGGAAGAAGAAAAGGTGATGTGGATGTGATTTGTTGAGGGTGTATGGGGAAGAGGGAGAGTAGGGTGTGGTTTTCAAGGTTTAAAAAGTAGCACAGAGAAGAAGGCGGGATAGGTGGAAATTCTGTGGGACCCACTATCCTGAGAGGCTAGGAATTTCGAATTTCTTGCCCCCTACCTGGCGTTCAATACCAGGAATAGGCGTTAAACGCCCATAGGGGACCAAATAGTTGGTCCTGGCTGCCCCCTTTGTCGCGTTGAACGCCCAGCATGGTCTCTTTCTGGCATTCAACGCCAGGTCTTCACTCCCTGAGGGGCGTTGAATGCTCATCTTCTTCCTTATCTGGCATTCAACGCCAGCAAGGGGATCCCTCCAAGGTAGTCTGTTTCTATTTCTGAGTGTCTCTGTCACTGTTCTAAGTGCTGCACATGATCACAAATGTCAAAAAGCAAACAAAAAAAACTAAAGAGAATAAACTGAAACAAAATCAAATGAGAATAAAGGAAACAATAGTACTCTAATCATGGTTGGGTTGCCTCCCAACAAGCGCTTCTTTACCGTCATTAGCTTGACGGATAGCTCCATTACAGAGGTAGAGAGGGGCTCAAATCTTCACCATTAACAGTGAACTTTCTTCCTGTGCTCTCATGGGTGAGCTCCACATGCTCTAAAGACAGGATTCTACTCACTGTGTGTGGAATGACTTGATTCTTGGTGAAGACAACTCTCATTCCAGGTGAGAGGCCTTCACTGGAGATCTTCTTGTCCCTCCAGCCTTTAGGTACCTTCTTTTTAGTACCTTCCTTCCTAGTGCTTGATGATGGTTGCTCAACACCAAACTTAAAGTTGGTGTTTGGAGGCTCTGGAAAGCTCTACACTGAGAGGGAAGGCTCAAATACAATGTGTTACACTATAGTACCCTCTCTGTCAGAGTGAGACTGAGGTTGGGGGATCTTGAATAAGATGCAATCCTCATGTAGTCTCAGGATTAGCTCTCCTCTTTCCACATCAATTATGGCCTTAGCAGTAGCTAGGAAAGGCCTTCCAAGGATGATGGATTCATTTATGTCCTTCCCAGTGTCTAAAATCATAAAATCTACAGGGATGTAAAGATCCTCAACCTTTACTAGGACATCCTCCACCATATCATACACCTTTTTTAGGGTCTTGTCTGCCATCTCTAATGAGATCTTGGCGCGCTGCACCTCTAGAATTCTTAGCCTCTTCATTACAGACAGAGACATTAGATTGATGCTTAAGCCAAGGTCGCATAGTGCCTTCTCAAAGGTAATGGTCCCTATAGTATAGGAAATCAGGAAGCTTCCGGGATCCGATAGCTTTTGAGGAAGCTTCTTCTGGACGAAGGCACTGCACTCTTTGGCCAGTATCACATGCTCATCTTCCTCTTCTAATGCCTCTGCATGAGAAGAGTTTTCCTTCAGCTTCCTGAGAAGTGCTAGGTATCGAGCAATTCGCTCTTCCTTAGACTCTTCATCCTCTTTTGAAGAAGTGTATTCCTCAGGTTCCTCTTTCAGCAAACGGGTATGCAAGGTGATATTATCAGTCTCCTCATGAGCTTTGATTTCCTTGAGCTCCTCAACAGCAGGCTCCTCTTTGGGTTTGGTCACAACCTCCACTATGAGGGCCTTGCACTCTTCCTTTGGATTCACTTCTGTGTTACTTGGAAGAGTATTGGAAGGGATCTCTGGGATTCTCTTGCTCAACTGACTAATATGTATCTCCATGTTTCGAATGGAGGACCTAGTTTTAGCCATGAAACTATCCATGGTCCTGGAGAGGTTGGAGACTATAGCAGCCAAGTCAGAGAGACTCTGCCTGCGTGTCTCCAATTGTTGCTAAGATGTTTTATAGGGTCTACTACTGAACCTATTCTGGTTCATTCCACCCTGATTATTACTGAAGCCTTGTTGAGGCTTCTACTGATCTTTCTACCCAAAATTAGGGTGGTTCCTCTATCCCTGATTGAAAGTATTCGAATAGGGATTGTTGTTGGAGGTTCTAGAGGAGTTTCCCAAGTAGTTCACCTCCTCCATGGTAGTCCAGGTGTTATCACCTACATCTAACTAATAGGCTGTCTCTGGACAGTAAGCCTCAGAGCTCTGTGTCCCACTCAAGTGCTGAGTGATCATGTTGATCTGCTGGGACATGAGCTTATTTTGATCTAAGATGGTGTCTAAGGTGCCTACTTCTAGGATGCCTCTCTTCTGTGTAGCCCCATTATTCACAGGGTTCCTTTCAGAAGCGTAGATATACTGGTTGTTGGCAACCATGTCAATGAGCTATTGTGCCTCTTCAGGCGTCTTCTTCAAGTGGAGGAATCCACCTGCAGGGTAGTCTAATGCCATCTTGGACATCTCAGATAGGCTATCATAGAAAATATCTAACATGGTCCAATAATATCTAACATGGTCCAATCTGAGATCATGTCAGGAGGACATCTCCTGATCAGGTGCTTGATTCTTTTCCAAGCTTCATAAAGGGATTCACCCTCTTTCTGTCTGAAGGTTTGTACTTCCACCCTAAGCTTGCTCAGCTTTTGAGATGGGAAGAACTTGGTCAAGAATCCATTGGCCACCTTCTCCCAGGTGTATAGGCTTTTTTAGGCTGGGAATCTAGCCACAGCCTTGCTCTGTCTCTTACTGCAAAGGGGAAGAGCATGAGCTTGTAGACTTTAGAATTTACTCCATTACTCTTGACAGTGTCACATATCTGCAGAAAGTCCGATATGAATTTTTTTTATCTTCTTGTGGAAGTCCATGAAACTGGCAGTTTTGTTGTACTAGCGTGACCAGTTGAGGGTTCAACTCAAAGTTGTTTGCCCCAATGGCAGGAATAGAGATGTTGCACCCATCAGCTTCTTGTTTTAGAGCTCCTGTGAGATTTCTTACGGCTCTGTAAGCTTGGGCTTGTTGCAGATGCCTTCTCAGAGTTCTTTCAGGTTTAGGATCTGGATCAAAGAGAGGTTCTTTATCCCTACTCCTGTTTATAAACAAGAATAAAGAAACTAAAAAGAGAAGAAGAAAGAATTCTCTATGTCAGAGTATAGAGGTCTTTGTGAGAGAGTTAGAAGAAGAGATAAGAAAAGAAAGATGTCTTTTAAATTTAAAAAGGATTTTTCGAAAATGGGGAGAGAAGGAAGAAGAAAGTTTTTGAAAAAGCAGAGAGAGAGGAGGGTTAGAGATTTTTGAAAATAGAAGAGAGAGATAATAATTAGAAAGAATCAAACTTTTAAAATTAAAACGAAAGAAACAAGTAACTAACTAAGAAAGATTTTGAAAATAAGATAAAATAAAATATTTGAAAGAGATTTAATTTTTAAAAATATTTGAAATTTTAAAAAGTAAGAAGTTGGAAAAGAATCTTTGAAATTTTAAAAATTAAAAAGAGAAAGTTAAAAGAGAAAAATAATATAAGATAAGATTTTAAAATTTAAGACAAAAGATTTGGTTTTAAAAATTTTTTAAATTAAAAGAAAGTCAAAGAAGGATTTTAAAAATTTAAAGATTTTAAAATTTAAAATTAAAAGGAAGAAAAACAAATAGAATACTAACTTTTAAAATTTTGAAATTGAATGACACAAGTTTCGAAAATTTAAAAGGAAAAACACAAAAAGACACCAAACTTAAGGATTTCAAAAATCAAAGACACTAATTTTCGAAAACCTTGAAAGAAAAAACACCAAAGAACACCAAACATGAAAATTTTGAAATCAAACAAGAAAAATAGCAAGAATAGTTTGAACACTAAGAAAAGAAAACAAGAACAATTTTTTAAAGACTCAAGAAAAGCAATGAAAACCAAAGTAACACCAAACTTAAAAATTGACACAAGACTCAAACAAAAGAAAAACAATGATAACTAAAAACAAAAATATTTTTTTTTGAAAACGATTTTAAAACGAATATAAGAAACAAACAAAAGAAAAACAGTAAAAAGTACCTGATCTAAGGAGCAAGGCAACCGTTAGTTTGTCAATCACAAAAATCCCCGGCAACGGCGCCAAAAACTTGGTGCGCGAATTTGTGAACTGGCAAGTGCGCCGGGTCGTCAAAGTAATACCTCACGTGAGTGAGGGTCGAATCCCACGAGGATTTCTGGATTAAGCAAGCTGTGGCTATCCTGCAGATCTTAGTCAGGAAAATAGAAAGTTAGTTGTTGTTTGTTGTAGGTGCATAAACAAGCAATAACAAAAGCGATAAAGAGTTTATGCAAAGATAGTAATAATAGATTAGTTAAGGCTTCAGAGATATTGATTCTTCTGGATCAACATGTCATACTAACTACTCCAATGATGAGTGATTCCTTCAATAGTAAGGCTGTAAGTGATTAAGCCATTGGTCGTGGTCATTAATCTCCTCAGGTCCAAACAAAAAATCAAAACGGACTAGATCAATCTGGGAGAGGGTGAAGCACACGTAATTCAATCTCTTGATGATCGTACTCAAAATGCCACAGACAAGGTCAGATCTTCTGGATCAGAGATTGATGCTCTATGATTCTATCCCTTAGAGCCACATGAACCTCAATTACCCCTGACTAACGAGGTTTTATGTCACATACCCCAATTAGCCCAGATAACTTGTTGGAACCCGTGATGCATTCTCAAGTTGTAGCTCAATACTATCCGGGTCAGGACTTGTAAGGAACTCATGTAGATTTGAGATTCATAAGGATGAAGAACGAAAATGCATTATAGAATAGAATCAAACATAGATTGAAGTAGAAAAGTAATTGAATTAATCTATAGGAATCAACAGAGCTCCTAACCTTAACCTAGGAGGTTTTTGCTCATACTTTATAGAAAATAACTTGTGTAATTCGAATATGGTGGAGAAAATCCTAAACAATGGTGATCTTCCCTTATATATACTAATACTAATAATTAAAAATTATAAAAGTGAACTAAACTAAGCAGAAAGGTGTGAAAATCCACTTCTAGACCCACTTAGGTGAGTGTCTTCCACAATGGAATCTGAAGAATTCGCCATGATATATCTGATCCATGCATAATATCAAATTGATTTCTTTCTACCATATTATCTATCCAGATTTTATAGAATTCTGTTGGTTCTAGTCCGATTATATAGATATATAGTTATAGAATAGTTATAGAACAGATATCGAAATGAAATAGATAGAATAAAAGAATATTTTAATAATAAGAAATTTATTTTGAAAATATGGAATAGTTTTTTTTTCTATTTAATCTTATTGGGCGGAGCTTGGCGTCTAACTTGAGGAATGGGCGTTGAACGCCCATTAGGGGGTTGTCCACATTGCTTTGTGCTCCCTTGGTGGCGTTGAACGCCAGGTTTTGGCGTTCAACGCTGGACTTGGTCCTTTTGGGGCGTTGAACGTCCACTAGGGGTAGTTTGGGCGTTCAACGCCCATTTTGTGCTATCCAATCTGAAGAAAAGTATAAACTATTATATATGGCCGGAAAGATCTGGAAGTTAGCTTTCCAACGTCATTGAGAACGTGTCATTTGGACCTCTATAGCTCCAGAAATGCTCAGTTGAATGTACGGAGGTCAGATTCTGACAACATCTGCTATGCTTTCCTTGCCTCTGAATCAGACTTTGCCAAAACTTGCTGAATTCACCCAAAAATTACCTAAAATAATAAGAAAAACACAAAGTCTAAGAGTAGTATCCAAAAAGTGAATTTTGTATTAAAAACTACTAAAACATAATAAAACTTAACAAAATATACTAAAAACACTAGGAAAATAGCATCAAAAAACGTATAAAATATCCGCTCATCAATACTAATGGTTGGATTGCCTCCAAACAAGTACTTCTTTACCGTCATTAGTTTTACGGGTAGTTTCTCTAAGGAGGAGAATCATAGGGGCTGATGAAAGAACTTTTGCGTGGTCTAGAAATTTGCGGATAAATCCTCGTTGCAAGTATAGTTTCTAAACCTTCAAAAGTCCTTTCATACAAACGTTTTGGTTGTCACGAGTAACAAACCCTTTTAAAATTGATAACCGAGTATTTAAACCTTGGGTCGTCTTCTCAAGGAATTGCAGGGAGGTGTATTTATTATTGGTTATGGGTTTTCTAGGGAATGTTGAGTTTGGGCAATGGGCACAGGTATATTTAAATGACAAGTAAAATAAAGTAATAATAATAAAATCTCTTGGCAAGGTATAAGAAATTAGAAGTCCAGACTTAGTTATCCTTATCAATAATAATGAAAGTTGAATCTTAATTCCACTTAGTTGACCTTTACTAAAGCAAAGGAAAGTCAAGGGACTAATTAGTTTGATCTTCGAATCCTATTTATTTCCTAAGAAAAGGTTGGGATTATTTGAAGTTCAGTTCCCTTAGCAAAGATAACAGTTATCAATTATGTTGAGATAAGGTAACTCCTGAGTTACTGCTTTCTTAACCAAGACCAAAAGGGAAAAAGTAAATTTACCGGAATAAAAATGCCTTCATATGGGAAGCAACAGTAACATAAATTAAAGAGAGCAATCATAAGTCTGAAATACCTCAAAATATATTAAAATAGAAAATCAATCATAAAGAGTCATAAACAAAAGTGAGAAAAGAAATAAAAAGAACATTGAACCTGGGATTGAGAGTCACTCCTAAAACTAAGAGAAGTCCTAAATCCTAATCCTAAGAGAGAGGAGAGAACCTCTCTCTCTAAAAATTACATCTACTCCTAAAATTGTGAATGTGAAAGCCTCCCTATGAATGAATGGATTCTCCCACTTTATAGCCTCTAATCTGTGTTTTCCGGGCCGCAAACTGGGTCGAAAACAGCCCAGAAATCGCTGGAGAAGAATTCAAACACGCTGATTTTTGTCACTGCGACGCGGCCGCATAGAGCACGCGGTCGCGTCGCCTAGCTTCAGGGAAACTATGGCATATTATATATCAAATCGAAGCCCCGGACGTTAGCTTTCCAACGCAACTGGAACCGCATCGTTTGGACCTCTGTAGCTAAAGTTATAGCCGTTTGAGTGAGAAGAGGTCAGGCTGGATAGCTTAGCAGTTTTTCCAACTTCTTGTATTCCTTCCACTTTTGCATGCTTCCTTTCCATCCTCTGAGCCATTCCTGTCCTGTAATCTCTGAAAACACTTAACACACATATCAAGGTATCTAATGGTAATAAGAGAGGATTAATAATAAGCAAATATAAGATCAAAGAAGCATGTTTTTAATCATAGCACAAAATCAGGAAGGAGTTATAAAACCATGCAAATAGTATGAATAAGTGGGTAAAGAGTAGATAAAAACCACTCAATTGAGCACAAGATAAACTATAAAATAGTGGTTTATCAGGGGTTCAGATCTTCACCCCCTCATTGTGAACTTCTTTCCTGTGCTCTCATGAATTAGCTCTACATGCTCTAGAGATAGGATTTTGTTCACAGTATGTGGTATGGCTGGACTTCTTGTGATGACTACTCTCATGCTAGGTGAGAAGTCCTCAGAAGGAATCTTTTTATTTGTCCAGCCCTTGGGTACTTTCTTTTTGGGGCCTTCTCCATCTTTGGTGGGTGGTGAATGCCCAACACTAAACTTAGGTTTGATATCAGGGTGTACTATATGGCTTTCCACTAAGTGAGAAGGCTTAAGCACTGAACTCTTCAAGCTAGTACCTCCTTTGTCAGAGAGAGGTTGAGGTTTAAAAATCTTTAATAGCAAATAGTCCTCATGCATCCTCAGGCATAATTTTCCTCTCTCAACGTCGGTCTGTGCTCTTCCTGTGGCTAGAAATGACCTTCCTAGGATGATGGAGTTGTCTGTATTATATGAACCGACATAACCGTCATAATAAAATAATAATTTTTAAGGGCCCAGATGTAGGTTCAAAATTTAGAAGTTTTAATTTATAAATTTAATGGTAAAATTTGATTTCAATGAATTTTTCTGAGTTGGCAAATGTATCTTTTTTGAAAGATTTTTGTAAAAATGCGTACCAGTGCTTAAGCAGGAAGTACCGGCTCTAGTCTGTCTGGTACCATGTATTGAGAAAAATAAGATTTTGAAGATTAATTTTTTATTGTTTTGAAAGGACAAAAATAATTTAGAATTGAAAACAGGGCATTAATCTTAAAGGTTTTGGCCCAAAGAGGGACAAAAGGACCAAAAACACTAACGGGTTGGACTAGGTCCAAACCGGGTCTAAGGCCCAACATATATATACTAGTCTATTAATGAGCTTTAAGCTCATTTTGATGGGAAGAGAGAGAGAGAGAAAGTTCGGATAGGTGATGGTGAGGGGTGAAACCCATTGTCACTATTCATCATCACCTTCCGTGAGCCATAACTTGAGCTACGGAGCTCCGATTAATGAGCCGTTTGCGGCCACATGAAGCTCTTGTCGAGATCTTCGTTTCTAGCTAGGCATTGTTGGTAAGAAATCAAAACTCTCTTCAAGATCCATCTTTTATGCATTTTTGGTTCTAGTTCTTGAGTAGATTTTTTTGTTTTGTTTGTTTAGGGGTGATCTAGCATTGAAATTTTGTTGGGTTTTATCCCTAATATCATTGGGTATGATAAGTCTCTTAAAACCCTTGTGGTTTGATGTTTTGAGTTAGCCCTAGTGATGTTTTTGTATGTTATATGATGTTAGTTTGAGCTTTGGTGCTTGTTGGAGTTGCCTTGGCTTTTTGCAAGCTTGTGGGATCCAAGTTTTGGTGTCTTGCACATATTGGTAATCGACCAAAGTATGGTTTCGGTCTCTTTTATGTAATATGTAATATTTCTGGACACTTAGGCTAGTAGAGCATAGGCTAGTTAAACAGAGTCTCTTTATTAGTGATGCAGGTATTAAGTTAATACTTGCTCCGAGATCACATAGGGCTGACTTTGTACAGGCATCCCTAAGGTGCAGGGCATCATAAAGCTTCCAGGATCTTTGATTTTCTCTGGTAAGCTCTTTTGGATCACTGTACTGCTTTCTTCAGTGAGGAGGACTATTTTTTCCTCTCTCTAATCCTTCTTATGACTTAAGATGTCTTTCATGAACTTAGCATAAGAAGGTATCTACTCAAGGGTCTCTGCAAAAGGGATCTTGATCTCAAGTGTCTTGAGATAATCCACAAAGCGGACAAACTATTTATCCTTTTTCGCTTGGCGGAGCTTCTGTGGATATGGCATCTTAGCCGTGTACTCATCAACCTTGGTTAATGTAGGTTGAATGCCTACAGAATTGGAAGGGGGGTCAGTAGCTTCCTTAGGAAGGGTCTTATCAGCAGTTGCATGTGTCTGACCATTCCTAGTTGGGTGTTCAACACCCTTGCTTCCCTTCCTAGCGTTCAATGCCAGGAGAACTACCCCCCTTTTGGGCATTCAACGCCAAGGGTGGGTATCCCTTCTGGGCGTTGAACGCCAAGAGTGTTGCCCCCCTTTGGGCATTCAACGCCAGGAGTAAGCACCCCTTCTTGGCATTGAATGCCAATGACATTCTTTTTTGGACGTGCAACGTCCTCAGAGGTGTCTTGGATAGCAGTCTGGATGTCTTCTGTTAGCTTTTCTTCTTCTGGTCTCCTGTTGCTCTGAGGTTGGGTGTTCAATGTTTTTCCACTCCTCATTTGGATTGCCTGACATTCATTTTTTATCTGCTTAGATAATTGCTGCCTTGTTTGACTCAGCTGGGCTTCTACATTCCTGTTGGAAGCCTAAATTTCTCGCAAAGCCTCTTGCAGCTCCAGCAACTGCTGTGCAAGGGCGTGTAGCTGCTGAGTCAATGGGCCATCTTGTTCTGGAGGGTTAGACTTAGTATATATTGCCTTAACCTTTCTTTTTATGGAAGTCTCATCAACCGTGTGCAGATTCTAGTTCATGACAACTGTCTCAATAAGTTTTTGAGCATCTTCAATTGTCTTCCTCATATGAATAGAACCACCAGCAGAGTGGTCTAGAGACATCCTAGCCATGTCAATGAGGCCATAATAGAAGATGTCTAATTGCACCCATTCTGAAAATATTTCAGTGGGGTATTTCTGTAGCATTCTTCTATACCTCCCCCAGGCATCATGAAGAGATTTATTAGTCTCTTGCTTAAAGTCTTGGATGTCCAGCCTTAACTGGGTCAACTTCCTTGGGAGAAAGTATTGATTTAGAAACTTGTCTACTAGCTGCTTCCATATTTTCAAGCTAGATTTGGGTTGGTTATCTAACCACCTCTTTGCTTGATCTCTTATAGCAAAGGGGAAGAGTAGCAGTCTGTAGACATCCTGATCTACTCCCTCAGTGCGTACTGTGTCAGTAATTTGTAAAAAGTTTGCCAAAAACTCAGTAGGTTCTTCTTGTAGAAGTCCAGAGTACTTGCAGTTTTACTGCACTAGAGTAATGAGTTGAGGATTTAGCTCAAAATTACTTACTCCAATAGGGGGTATACTGATACTTCTCCCACAGAAGTCCAAAGTGGGGGCCATGTAGGACCCCAAAGTTCTTCTGAATTGTTCATTCCCATTTGGGTCCATGGTGAAGAAAGGTAGGAGAGATTGGATATTAAGAAATAAAAAGGGAAACTAGAATTAAAATATTCTTGTTTTTATTTTATTTATTAATTAAAATAAAAAATAAGAAGGAGATTAAGAGATAATTAATTAAAAAGATTTAAAAATTAAATAGATGGTTTTCGAAAAAGAAGAGAGAGAAAGAAGTGAGGAGTTTTCGAAAATAGAAGAGAGTTAGGAAATTTTGAAAAAGAAGGAAGAGAAAACAAGTAACTAATTAGGAAAGATTTGAAATTAAGATAAGATTTGTAAAGATTTGATTTTGAAATTTGAAATTTGAATTTTAAATTTTAAATTTTTTAATTTTGAATTTTAAAAATTGAATTTGAATTAGGATAAGATAAGATTTTTGAAATTTAAAATTTGACTTTGAAATAAGATAAGATAAAGATTTGAAAAAGATTTTATTTTTGAAATTTGAAAGAAAGATAAGATAGAAAAGAATCAAATTTAAAAGAAAAGATTTAAAAAGATAAGATTTGAAATTTAGAATTTGAAATTAAGACAAGATAAGATAATGATTTGAAATTAAAATTTGAAATTTTTGTGGATATTTTCGAAAATACTTTTGAAATAAAGATAAAAAAGATATTTTTTTTTGAATTAATGAAGAAAGAGAAAAATAACCAAAACACACCAAGCTTAAAATTTTTAGATCAACGAGTACTAATTTTTTGAAATTTTTAAAGAAAATCACCAAAAGACACCAAACTTAAAAATTTTAAGATCAAAACAAGAAAAGAAACAACAACAACTTGAATACTAAGAAAGAACACAAAGAACAATTCGAAAATTCAAAGGAAACAAAGAACACACAAAGGTCACAAAACATAAGAATTGACACTAGACTCAAACAAAAGACACTATTTTTGAAAATTTTTTAAAAAGAAAGCAAGAAAGTTCGAAACTTTAACAAGAACAAGAACAAAAGACTCAAACAAAAGATAAAGATTTATAAAGAAAAGCAAAGATTTTTGAAAAATTTTTTATTTTTTCGAAAAAGGGAAATAAAAGACTCAAACAAAATAGTAAAAAGTACCTAATCTAAGTAACAAGATAATCCGATTGTTTGTCAAAGCCGAATAATCCCTGGCAACGGCGCCAAAACTTGGAGCACGAAACTTGCTCCGCATGTTTCACACAAATAGACCGGCAAGTATACCGGGTCGTCTAAGTAATACCTCAGGTGAGTGAGGGTCGATCCCACAGAGATTGTTGGTTTGAGCAAGCAGTGGTTATCTTGCAGATCTTAGTTAGCCGGATAGAAAAATATGATTTGTCACGGGAAACGCATAAAACAGAATAAGGAAATAAAATGTTACTAGATAGATGAGAATTCAATAGTGATAGAATGGCTGAGGCTTCGGAGATGCTTTGTCTTTCCGGATTAACTTTTCTTACTGTCTTCTTCAATAACCTTCTGATTCCTTCAATGGTGGCCGCAAGTGATTAACTCATGTCCTCTCATCAAGTTAACCTCCTCTACTACAGCAATCAACCACATTGAGATGACTCATGTTCTCTCATCAAGCCACCTCTAGGTTTCTCACTGTAGTAGAAGATGAAGCTCTAAGCAATCCACTTCCCTTCACGATCCTACTCAAGGTGCCACAGACAAGGCAGATCTTCTGGATCAGGGAACGCTGCTTTTCAGACTCTAGCCTTAAACGCCATAGAAACCTCACGCACCGATAGTCAATGGGATTTCATGTCACGTATCCAAAGTTGCTCAGATGCTCTATTGGAATCCGTAATTCAATCTCTAGCCTTAGTTCAATGTTATCCGGTTCAGGACTCGCACGAAACCCAAGTAGAATAAGGGTGATTGTCATGGGTCACCCACAATTCATAAGATGAAGAACGAGATTGCATAAGAGAATAGAATCAGACATATTGAGATAGAACAGTAATATTATTATTCCATGAAACTTAGCAAAGCTCCTAACCTTAACCTTAGGAGGTTAGTGACTCATACTATACGAAAAGTACAATGAAAGGTTCGAATGGGCAAAGATCTCTAACAAGGGTGATCTTTGTTGTATATATACTAATCTGCTAACTAAGAATTACAGAAATAATATAAACTAGTCTTGTAGTGCAAAAATCCACTTCCCAGGCCCACTTAGTGAGTGTTTGGGCTGAGCAAAGGGTGTCTCCACGTGCTAAGACTCCTTGGGGGGTGTTGAACGCTGGCTAGGGACACCCTTTTGGGCGTTGGACGCCAGCTGCTCCTCTGTGGGCGCTGGACGCCAGGAATTGGGCTGGTAGCTGGCGTTGAATGCCAGTTTTGTGCCTTCATTTCCGAAGCAAAGTATGGACTATTATATATTTTTGGATAGCCCTAGATGTCAGCTTTCCATTGCCATTTAGAGCGCGTCATTTGGACTTCCATAGCTCCAGAAAAGCTCCTTCGAGTGCACAGAGGTCAGATCCTGACAACATCTGCAGTGCTTTCTCTGTCTCTGAATCAGACTTTTGCTCAAGCTCCTCAATCTCAGCCAGAAAATACTTGAAATCATCATAAAACACACATACTCAAAATAGAATCCAAAAATGTGAATTTCTCACTAAAACCTATGAAAACATAATAAAACTTAAACAAAACATAATGAAAACTATGTAAAAATAATGCCAAAAAGCGTATAAAATATCCGCTCATCAAATATCATATGTAAAAAGAATTAAAATAAAATAATGTAAGCAATTAAACAAATAATTCGAAAATAAGAATGCAAAAGCAACTAAAAATTTCGAAAACTAAAAGGATAAAAACACTTGAAATTTCGAAAGATAAAAAGAGTAAGACACTAACGGGACACCAAACTTAAAATCAGAAATTAAAGGAAAATAAACAAGGCAAAAATAAAAAATTAGAGGAAAATAAATAAAATAAAAAAATTGAAAATTAAAAAGAGAAAATAAATAAACACAAACTAATAAAAATACCTAATCTAAGCAACAAGACAACTAGTAGTTGTCAATCACAAACAATCCCCAGTAACGGCGCCAAAAAATTGGTGCACGAATTGAGAACTCGCACAACTTAACCGACAAGTGCACTAGGTCATCCAAGTAATACCTCAGGTAAGTGAGGGTCGATCCCACGAGGATTGTTAGACTAGGCAAGCAACGGTTGTTTGGTTGGACTTAGTCAGGTGAATAAAAAAAGAGTTTGGTGAATTAGTTTGCATAAAAGAGAAAATAAGCAAATAAAGAAAAGCAAATAAAGGTTTGGTGTGAAAACAGTATGAGAAAACAGTTAAGGTTTCGGAGATGTTTATCTTTCTGGATTAAAATTTCTTACCAACTATCTTAACAATGCATGATTCATTCTATGGCAAACTGTAAATGTCTAAACCCCAAATCTCTTAGTGATTTAGCCTCCTCTAACCTTCATTAACCGCCACTATTGTGGTCACTTAATTCCAATTAGAGGATTAAGTTAAGAAAACTAGTTTAACACCGCAAAAATCCTAATTACCTAAAAACTAATAGGATTTTATGTCAAATATCCCAATCAGTTCGTGTAATTAGCAATTTAGGAGGAGTTTGTTTCTAAGCTGTAGTTCAAGAAATATAACTCTCTCGAGAATCACAAGAACTCATGTAGAAAAGGGTCATACTCTCATTCTACCCAGTTCATAAGACTAAGAACGAAAAAAATCCTTAGAATTAAATAAAAACATTAATTAAAATAGAAGGATAATAATCTCAATCCATAGAAATAAACAAAGCTCTAAACCTTAACTAGGAGGTTTAGTTGCTCATGACTTACAGAAAAAATAAGGTTTTGAAAAAGTGCAGAAAGAAGAAGATCCGAATTACAAGTGATCTTTTCCTTTAAATACTAACCTAATTTAAAACAGAAATAAAATAAAATAATAAATCCTAAACCTAAAAGATATTGTTTGTAAATAAAAATTACAAAAAGAAAATAAAATAAAACTAATAAATGCTAAATTCATTTGAGAGGCCCACATGTGTGTGAATTCGGACAGCTGCTGGCGTTTAACACCAGATTGGACGTTAAACGCCCCAAGGGGAGCATACGTTCCTGGCTCTGAGTCCCCTGCTGGTGCTAAATGCCAATTGGGCATTTAGCGCCCAGGGAGGGTGCTGCCAGCATTTCTTCCTTTTAACTTCCAAAGAGGATTTTTGCACTAAAATAAAGTAAAACTAAATAAAATCTAACAAAAAAAAACTAGAAAATGATAGAAAAAAGGGTATAAGATGCTCACGCATCATCCCTTTTCCATATTTTCTTAGAATTCAAGTTAGATTCAAATTCTTTTCCAATACATTTGAATCCTTGAAGTGAAGAACGAAGATTATTTCTAAAGAAGCAAATGAAATATGAAGAGAAAATGAAGATAAAGTCACAATTGATCCATCAAATTGCAATAGATCTCTTTTCCCCAATGAAAAGGGAATTAGCCACTCATGGCTTACAAAATGTGAAAGAAGTGAAAAATGAAATAGAAAGTAGAAAATTAAAGTGGAAGAAGAGTTTTGGAAGAGAAGTCCAGAGGGGAGTCCCTCGATGAGGCTTTCTCATCCTCTATTTATAGCTTATTCTAAATGCAAAATGAAATTCAAATTACAAGTAAATGTAAATTCAAAAACTAACTAACACTAAAGACTTTCCTTGCTTCAATTAATTTGATGAGCTTTGTCAATTGTTGTGATGGATGTAAGCTTCATTAAGTGGGCTTGAGAATGTGTTATTGAATTATACAATTAAGAACTAAACATAGCTTGCAATATGCTTGAATTATGAACCAAAATGAAGCTTGAAATGTGGATTTAAGGAAGTGTTGCATAAGGCTGCAATAGGTGACGCTTTGCATGGCTTTTGATGCACAAAACCACGCTTCCTTAGCCAAGATCCACGAAGGCATCTGTGGAGGCATACACTTCATAATTTGGCTCCAAGAGTGGCATTTGTGGCATTGACTTTGGCACCAAAAATTGCTCCAAGAAGTGGCATTCATTTGGCGTTGAGGACGCTTTTCTTTTGGGCATTTGAGACGCTAAATTTGAGCTCCTTGGAAGGCATTGCTTTGGCATTGAGGGCGCTGGAAATTGCATGAAGGCAAAGGCATGGGAGACTTGGCAAATTGAGGCATTGGAGATGCTCAAATTGGGTCCAGGGAGGTGCCACTTTCAAATGGCGTCGCGGGCGCTTTATAGAATGGCGTTGGAGGCGTTTCTTAAATTGGGCGTCACTTTTATGCTCATTGTTCGTGGTCCAAACTTAATGTCACCATATACTATTATATATCATTAGAAAGATATGGATATGTAATTTCCAATGCCACAAGAATCATGCCTTTTTTACCTCTCTAACTCAAGTTATGCCCCTTTGAAGATGAAGTGGTCACTTTGGCGTGTGACACACTGGTGCTATGCTCAACTTGAATTTTTGGGAAGAATTGCATCCTCAGATCCAGTGTCATATATGGTTTGTAAAGCTCTAGAAGTTTACTTTTCAATCACGCTAGAATTATCTCATTTGGAGCTTTATACCTCAAGTTATCCTTGTTGGAGTATGAAGAGGTTAGGTTGCAATTTCTCACAAATATTTAATTATTATTCATAATTTGAGAATTATCCACAAAAACACTTGATGATTGAGCATGGTTTATTGACTTTCTTTATAAAATGAACAACCAAAACAACTCATGATGCAATATGCATCACAACACCAAACTTGAACTTTGCCTGTCCTTAAGTAAATAAAGAATCATGCAATACAATTTGACAATCTAAGGCGAGAAGAATAGCAATTCTTAATGTTATTGGTTGACTAGTTTACTATACATGCAACAATAACACAAGAATTCTAAATAATTGATGTTTCTATCTTGAGCATTTTATGAAATCATTTCTAGTATTCCTTCCTTAAAGTAAGCTTGTTATCTGATGCACGAAATTACAATCACACTTTTGCAACTCCGCACAACTAACCAGCAAGTGCACTGGGTCGTCCAAGTAATACCTTACGTGAGTAAGGGTCGATCCCACGGAGATTTTCGGCTTGAAGCAAGCTATGGTTATCTTGTAACTCTTAGTCAGGATATCAATAATTCTCAGATTTAATTGTAAAAAGTAAAAGAACATGAAATAAATACTTGTTATACAGTAATGAAGAACAGGTTGAGGCTTTGAAGATGCTTTGTCTTCTGAATCTCTGCTTTCCTACTATCTTCTTCTTCATGCACGCAAGGCTCCTTCCATGGCAAGCTTTATGTTGGGCATCACCGTTGTCAATGGCTACTTCCCGTCCTCTCAGTGAAAACGTTCCAAATGCGCTGTCACCGTACGGCTAATCATCTGTCGGTTCTCGATCATGTCGGAATAGGATCCATTGATCCTTTTGTGTCTGTCACTACGCCCAACACTCGCGAGTTTGAAGCTCGTCACAGTCATTCCTTCCCAGATCCTACTCAGAATACCACAGACAAGGTTTAGACGTTCCGGATCTCAGGAATGGCCGCCAATAATTCTAGCTTATACCACGAAGACTCTGATCTGAATCATAGGGCTAAGAGATATGCATTCAATCTAAGGTAGAACGGAGGTGGTTGTCAGGCACGCGTTCATAGGTGAGAATGATGATGAGTGTCATGGATCATCACATTCATCAGGTTGAAGTGCGAATGAATATCTTAGAATAGAAGCAAGCGTGATAGAATAGAAAACAGTAGTAATTGCATTAATTCATGAAGAACAGCAGAGCTCTTCACCCCCAACAATGGGGTTTAGAGACTCATGCCATAGAGGATACAATATGAAACGTGTAAACTGTCATGAGGTACAAGATGAATCACTAAAAGTAGTTTTTATAGTAAACTGGTAACCTAGGGTTACAGAAAATGAGTAAGCTAGGGTGTTTAGTGTAAAAATCCACTTCCGGGGCCCACTTGGTGTGTGCTTGGGCTGAGCATTGAAGCTTTCATGTGTAGAGACTTTTCTTGGAGTTAAACGCCAGCTTTTGTGCCAGTTTGGGCGTTTAACTCCAGCTTTTGTGCCAGTTCTAGAGTTAAACGCCAGAATTCTTGAGCTGACTTGGAACACCTGTTTGGGCCATCAAATCTCGGACAAAGTATGAACTATTATATATTTCTGGAAAACCCAGGATGTCTACTTTTCAACGCAATTGAGAACGCGCCAATTGGGCTTCTGTAGCTCCAGAAAATCCACTTCGAGTACAGGGAGGTCAGAATCCAACAGCATCTGCAGTCCTTTTTCAGCCTCTGAATCAGATTTTTGCTCAGGTCCCTCAATTTCAGCCAAAAAATACCTGAAATCACAAAAAAATACACAAACTCATAGTAAAGTCCAGAAAAGTGATTTTTATTTAAAAACTAATAAAAACATAATAAAAACTAACTAAAATATACTAAAAACATACTAAAAACAATGCCAAAAGGCGTATAAATTATCCGCTCATCACAACACCAAACTTAAATTATTGCTTGTCCCCAAGCAACTAAAAATCAAATAGGATAAAAAGAAGAGAATATACAATGAATTCCAAAAGCATCTATGAAGATCAGTATTAATTAGATGAGCGGGGCTTTTAGCTTTTTGCCTCTGAATAGTTTTGGCATCTCACTTTATCCTTTGAGGTTCAGAATGATTGGCTTCTATAGGAACTCAGAATCCAGATAGTGTTATTGATTCTCCTAGTTAAGTATGTTAATTCTTGAACACAGCTACTTTATGAATCTTGGCCGTGACCCTAAGCATTTTGTTTTCCAGTATTACCACCGGATATATAAATGCCACAGACACATAACTGGGTGAACCTTTCCAGATTATGACTCAGCTTTGCTAGAGTCCCCAATTAGAGGTGTCCAGAGCTCTTAAGCACACTTTTTTTGCTTTGGACCACGACTTTAACTGCTCAGTCTCAAGTTTTCACTTGACACCTTCACGCCACAAGCACATGGTTAGGGACAGCTTGGTTTAGCCGCTTAGGCCAGGATTTTATTCCTGTGGGCCCTCCTATCCACTGATGCTCAAAGCCTTGGATCTTTTTTATTTTACCCTTGCCTTTTGGTTTAAAGGGCTATTGGCTTTTTCTGTTTGCTTTTTCTTTTCCCCTTTTTTTTCTCTCTTTTTTTTCGCATATATATTTTTTTCTGCAAGCTTTTCACTGCTTTTTCTTGCTTCAAGAATCATTTTTATGATTTTTCAGATTATCAAATAACATTTCTCCTTTTTCATCATTCTTTCAAGAGCCAACAATTTTAACATTCATGAATCAACAAATTCAAAAATATGCACTGTTCAAGCATTCATTCAGAAAAACAAAAGTATTGCCACCACATCAAAATAATTAATCTGTTTTAAAATTCAAAATTCATGCACTTCTTTTTCTTTTTTTTCAATTAAAAACATTTTTCATTTAAGAAAGGTGATGGATTCATTCTCATAGCTTTAAGGCATAGACACTTAGACACTAATAATCTTGTAATAAGACACAAACATAAATAAACATAAAGCATAAAAATTTGAAAAACAGAAAATAAAGAACAAGGAAATTAAAGAACGGGTCCACCTTAGTGATGGCGGCTAGTTCTTCCTTTTGAAGATCTTATGGAATGCTTGAGCTCCTCAATGTCTCTTCCTTGCCTTTGTTGCTCCTCTCTCATAACTCTTTGGTCTTCTCTAATTTCATGGAGGAGGATGGAATGCTCTTGGTGCTCCACCCTTAGTTGTCCCATATTGGAACTTAATTCTCCTAGGGAGGTGTTGATTCGCTCCCAATAATTTTGTGGAGGAAAATACATCCCTTGAGGCATCCCAGGAATTTCATGATGAAGAATTTCCTCATGCTCTTGTTGAGGTCCATGAGTGGGCTCTCTTGTTTGCTCCATCATTTTCTTAGTGATGGGCTTGTTCTCTTCAATGAGGAGTCTTGGCCACAACTTCATAGAAGTGGTCTTAATGGACCTTTGAGATGAATCTCTCCATCTCTCATGACTCGAAGGTGGAAGTAATTGTCTTTCCATTCCTCTTTCTAGAGGTTTCTCCGGCCTTAGGTGCCCTAAATGGTTATGAAAAAACAAAAAAAAAAGCTGAGCTTTTCCACACCAAACTTAAAAAGTTTGCTCATCCTCGAGCAAAAGAATAAAGAAAGAAGGAGAAGAAGAAGAGATGGAGGAGATAGAGGTGTGTGAATTATTCGGCCAAGGGGGGTTTTAGGTGGTTATGATGTGGAAAAGGAAGGAGTGAAGGTTTGAATTTGAGTGGGTGGGTGTAGGTGGGTTGTATGATGGTTTTGGAGGAGTAATAGAGGTGATTGGTAGAGGTTATTTGGGGAAGAGTATTATGAAAATGTGTGAAGAAGTGAGAGAGTGAGTTGAGGTTGGTGGGGATCCTGTGGGGTCCACAGATCCTGAGGTGTCTAGGATTTCTCACCCCTGCACCAATTAGGCTTGCAAAACGCCCTTTGCTGCCAATCCTGGCGTTAAACGCCAGGTTGCTGCCCATTTCTGGCGTTTAACGCCAGCTTCTTGCCTTTTTCTGGCATTAAACGCCAATCTGGTGCCCATTTCTGGCGTTAAATGCCCAGAATGGTGCCAGACTGGGCGTTTAACGCCCATTCTGCTGCCCTTACTGGCGTTTAAACGCCAGTAGGCTTCTCCTCCAGGGTATTCTATTTTTCATTCTATTTTTCAGTTTGTTTTAGATTTTCAATTGTTTTTGTGACTTCACATGATCATCAACCTACAGAAAACATAAAATAACAATAGAAAATAAAACTGGGTTGCCTCCCAAAAAGCACTTCTTTATTGTCTTTAGCTGGACCTTGACTGAGTTTTATTCTAGTCTCAGTTTTGAGCATTCTTGCTCAAAATTGCTTTTAAGATAGTGTTTGATTCTCTGTCTATTAACAATGAACTTTTTGTTAGAATCAATATCTTGAAGCTCAACATATCCATATGGTGACACTCTTGTAATCACATATGGTCCCCTCCACCGGGATTTTAATTTCTCGGGGAATAATCTGAGCCTAGAGTTGAACAGCAGAACTTTTTGTCCTGGCTCAAAGACTCTGGATGACAATTTCTTGTCATGCCACTTTTTTGCTTTTTCCTTATAAATTTTTACATTTTCAAAAGCGTTGAGTCTGAACTCCTCTAGCTCATTTAGCTGGAGCAATCTTTTCTCACCAGCTAACTTAGCATCCAGGTTTAGGAATCTGGTTACCCAGTAGGCTTTATGTTCCATTTCCACGGGCAGATGACAGGCCTTGCCATACACAAGCTGGTATGGAGAGGTTCCTATTGGAGTCTTGAATGCTGTTCTGTATGCCCACAGAGCATCATCCAAGCTCTTTGCCCAATCCTTTCTACGGGCAATTACAGTCCATTCCAGATTCTCTTTAGTTCTCTATTAGAGACTTTAGCCTACCCATTTGTCTGTAGATGATACGGAGTTGCTACTTTGTGGCTAATTCCATATCGAACCATAGCAAAGTACAGCTGTTTATTGTAGAAATGGGTGCCCCCATCACTGATTAGTACTCTAGGAACACCAAATCTACTGAAAATATGTTTCAGGAGGAACTTCAGCACAGTCTTGGTATCATTAGTGGGTGTGGCAATTGCCTCCACCCATTTGGATACGTAGTCTACTGCCACCAGAATGTAAGTGTTTGAGTATGATGGTGGGAAAGGACCCATGAAGTCAATACCCCATACATCAAACAACTCAATCTCTAAGATCCCTTGTTGAGGCATGGCATAACTATGAGGCAAGTTACCAGCTCTTTGGCAACTGTCACAGTTACGCACAAACTCTCGGGCATCTCTATAGAGAGTAGGCCAATAGAAGCCACATTGGAGGACTTTAGTGGCTGTTCGCTCACTTCTGAAATGTCCTCCATACTGTGATCCATGGCAATGCCACAGGATCTTCTGTGCCTCCTCTCTAGGGACGCATCTGCGGATCATTCCGTCTGCGCATCTCTTAAAGAGATATGGTTCATCCCATAAGTAGTACTTTGCATCAGAAATTAGTTTTTTCTTTTGCAACATGCTGTACTCCTGGGATATGAACCTCACAGCTTTATAATTTGCAATGTCTGCAAACCATGGTGCTTCCTGAATGGCAAAAAGTTGCTCATCCGAAAAGGTCTCAGAGATCTTAGTAGGAGGGAGGGACGTCCCTGCTACTGGTTCTATCCGGGACAGATGATCAGCTACCTGGTTCTCTATCCCTTTTCTGTCTCTTATTTCTATATCAAACTCTTGCAAAAGCAACACCCATCTTATGAGCCTGGGTTTTGAATCCTGCTTTGTGAGTAGATATTTAAGAGCAGCATGGTCAGTATACACAATCACTTTTGAACCTACTAAATAGGATCTAAACTTGTCAATGGCATAAATCACTGCAAGTAACTCCTTTTCTGTGGTTGTGTAATTCTTCTGTGCGTCATTCAGAACACGACTGGCATAGTAAATGACGTGTAGAAGCTTGTTATGCCTTTGTCCCAACACTGCACCAATGGCATGATCACTGGCATCACACATTAATTCGAATGGTAATGTCCAGTCAGGTACAGAGATGACAGGTGCTGTGACCAGCTTGGCTTTCAGGGTCTCAAACACCTGTAGACACTCTGTGTCAAACACAAATGGCATGTCAGCAGCTAGCAGGTTGCTTAGAGGTTTTGCAATTTTTGAAAAATCCTTTATAAACCTCCTATAGAATCTTGCATGCCCCAGAAAGCTTCTGATTGCCATAACATTGGCAGGTGGTGGTAATTTCTCAATTACTTCTACCTTGGCTTGATCTACCTCTATCCTCTTGCTTGAAATTTTGTGCCCAAGGACAATTCCTTCAGTCACCATAAAGTGACATTTTTTCCAGTTTAAGACCAGGTTAGTCTCTTGGCACCTTTTCAGGACAAGTGCTAGATGATCAAGACAGGAGCTGAATGAGTCTCCAAATACTGAGAAGTTATCCATGAAGACTTCTAGGAACTTCTCTACCATATCAAAGAAGATAGAGAGCATGCACCTCTGAAAGGTTGCAGGTGTATTGCACAGACCAAAAAGCATTCTTCTATAAGCAAATACTCCAGATGGACATGTGAATGCTATTTTCTCTTGGTCTTGAGGATCCACTGTAATTTGGTTGTAGCCTGAATAGCCATCCAAAACGTAGTAATATTCATGGCCTACTAGTCTCTCTAGCATCTGGTCTATGAATGGTAAAGGAAAATGATCCTTTCTGGTGGCTGTATTGAGCCTTCTGTAGTCAATACACATACGCCATCCTGTAACTGTTCTTGTGGGAACCAGTTCATTCCTTTCATTATGAACCACTGTCATGCCTCCCTTCTTGGGGACAACCTGGACAGGGCTCACCCAGGGGCTATCAGAAATAGGATAAATAATCCCAGCCTCTAGTAACTTAGTGACCTCTTTCTGCACCACTTCCTTCATGGCTGGATTTAGCCACCTCTATGGTTGAACCACTGGCTTAGCATCATCCTCCAATAGGATCTTGTGCATGCATCTTGCTTGGCTAATGCCCTTAAGATCACTTATGGACCACCCAAGAGCTGTCTTGTGTGTCCTTAGCACTTGAATTAGTGCTTTCTTTTCCTGTGGATTTAAAGCAGAGCTTATGATCATTGGAAAAGTGTCACCCTCTCCCAGAAATGCATATTTCAGGGATGGTGGTAGTGGTTTGAGCTCTGGTTTAGGAGGTTTCTCCTCTTCCTGAGGGATTTTTAGAGGTTCTTTTATTTCGTCTGGTTCCTCCAAATCAGGCTGAACATCTTTAAAGATGTCCTCTAGCTCTGATTCAAGACTCTCAATCATATTGATCTCTTCCACCAAAGAGTCAATAATATCAGTGCTCATGTAGTCATTTGATGTGTCTGGATGTTGCATAACTTTGACAGCATTTAACTTGAACTCATCCTCATTGACTCTCAGGGTCACTTCCCCTTTTTGTACATCAATAAGAGTTCGTCCAGTTGCTAGGAAAGTTCTTCCTAGAATAAGAGTTGCACTCTTGTGCTCCTCCATTTCCAGCACTACAAAGTCAGTGGGAAAGGCAAATGGCCCAACCTTGACAATCATGTCCTCAATGATGCCTGATGGATATTTAATGGATCCATCAGCAAGTTGAAGACATATCCGGGTTGGTTTGACTTCTTCAGTCAACCCAAGCTTTCTGATAGTGAATGCAGGTATTAGGTTGATACTTGCTCCAAGGTCACATAGAGTTGTCTTGGTACAAGCACCCTCTAATGTGCATGGTATCATAAAGCTTCCTGGATCTTGAAGCTTTTCTGGTAAGCTTTTTAGAATGACTGCACTGCATTCTTCAGTGAGAAACACTCTTTCAGTTTCTCTCCAATCCTTCTTATGACTTAAGATCTCTTTCATGAACTTAGCATAAGAGGGTATTTGCTCAAGTGCCTCTGCAAACGGGATCTTTATTTCAAGGGTCCTGAGATAGTCTGCAAAGCGGGCAAATTGTTTATCTTGTTCCGCTTGGTGGAGCTTCTGAGGATAAGGCATCTTGGCTTTATATTCTTCAACCTTAGTTGCTGCAGGTTTATTCCCTACAGAAGTGGTTGGAGAAGCCTACTTAGAGGGGTTACTATCAGCACTTGCAGGTGTCTGATTCCTCATTGGCGTTTGAACGCCAGGATTGGGTGCTGGATGGGTGTTTAACACCCGCTTCCCACCCTTTTCTGGCGTTTGAATGCCAGAACTGAACAAGGAATGGGCGTTTAACGCCAACTTTTCCCCCTTTTCTGGCGTTTGAATGCCAGAGTTATTCCTCTCTGGGCTCTTGATGTCCTCAGAGGGATTTTGGGCAGTAGTTTGGTCATCCTCTGTCATTTGTTCCTTTCTTGACTTTTTGCTACTTTGAGCTGAGTTATTCAATGTCTTCCCGCTCCTTAGTTGGACAACTTAGCATTCTTCTGTTAGCTGTTTAGATAGCTGCTGTCTTGTCTGATTCAATTGTGCTTCTATATTCTTGTTAGCATTTTTAGTGTCTTGGAGCATCTCTTTGAATTCAGCTAATTGTCTTGTCATAAGGAGTAATTGCTGATTAAGTTCAACAATTTGTTCTTGAGGATTTGGATCAGTAGTTACTGCCATAGCCTCTTCTTTTATGGAGGACTCACTGTTTGAGTACAGATGTTGATTTCTAGCAACTGTATCTATGAGTTCTTGAGCCTCTTCAATTGTTTTTCTCATGTGTATAGATCCACCAGCTGAGTGGTCTATAGACATTTGAGCTCTTTCTGTAAGCCCATAGTAAAAGATGTCTAACTGTACCCACTCTGAAAACATTTCAGAGGGGCATTTTCTTAGCATCCCTCTATACCTCTCCCAGGCATTATAAAGGGATTCATGATCCTCTTGTTTAAAGCCTTGGATGTCCAGCCTTAGCTGTGTCATCCTTTTTGGAGGGTAAAATTGATTCAGGAATTTGTCTGATAACTGTCTCCATGTTTTTATGCTTGCTGTGGGTTGGTTATTTAACCACCTCTTAGCTTGATCTTTTACAGCAAATGGAAACAGTAATAATCTGTAGACATCCTGATCCACTTCTTTATCACGTGCTGTGTCAGCAATTTGTAAGAACTGTGCCAGAAACTCAGTAGGTTCTTCCTGTGGAAGACCGGAATATTGACAATTTTGCTGCACCATGAAAATGAGCTGAGGATTTAGCTCAAAACTGTTTTCTTTGATGGGAGGTATACAGATGCTACTCCCATATGTAGCTGTAATGGGGTTAGCATATGACTCCAGAGTCCTTCTGGACTGCTCATTTCCACTTAGGTCCATGATGGAGAAAGGGAGATGATGTGGATTGTAAATAAAATATATTTTTGTTTTTTTTAAATAACCAAAAAAATAAAACAAAATAAATGGAAGATAAAATAGAACTTTCGAAAATTAGAAGAAAATAAAAGCAATTTGAAAACTAAATTAATTAATTGATTAAAAAGATTTTGGAAATTAGCAATCAAAAAGATATGATTGAAAATTATTTAAAAAAAAAGCTATGATTGAGAAGATATGATTGCAATTTAAAAAAAGATATGATTGAAAAGATATGATTGAAGAAATTAAAAAGATTTGATTTTTGAAAAGATTTGAAAAGATCAATTTTTGAAATTAAAATTTTGACTTGACTAAAAAAAAGATATGATTTTGAAAATCTTTGACTAATTTAATGCAAAATTTCAAAATTTATGAATAAAATAAGGAGAAGATATTTTTTGATTTTTGAATTTTAATGCGGAAAGAGAAAACAACAAAACGACACTAAACTTAGAAATTTTAGATCAAAACACAGAGAACAAACAAGAAAACTTTGAATGTCAAGATGAACACCAAGAACACTTTGAAGATCAAGATGAACACCAAGAACAAATTTTTGAAAAATTTTTAAATAAATAAAAGCACAAGGGACACCAAACTTAAAATTTTTAGAAAATAAAACACAAATTTTCGAGAATTTAAAGGAAAACACAAAGAAGATACCAAACTTAGAATTTTTAAAGATCAAGAAAGGACTAGGAACAAGCAAATTCGAAAAATTAAAAGGAAATAAAAGCATGCAATTGACACCAAACTTAAAATATGAAACTAAACTCAAATAAAAGACTCTAAACTAACAAAAATAAATTATTCCTAATCTAAGCAACAAGATAAATCGTCAGTTGTCCAAACTCGAACAATCCCCGGTAACGGCGCCAAAAACTTGATACACGAAATTACAATCACACAACTCCGCACAACTAACCAGCAAGTGCACTGGGTCGTCCAAGTAATACCTTACGTGAGTAAGGGTCGATCCCACGGAGATTGTCGGCTTGAAGCAAGCTACGTTTATCTTGTAACTCTTAGTCAGGATATCAATAATTCTCATATTTAATTGTAAAAAGTAAAAGAACATGAAATAAATACTTGTTATGCAGTAATGAAGAACAGGTTGAGGCTTTGGAGATGCTTTGTCTTCTGAATCTCTGCTTTCCTACTATCTTCTTCTTCATGCACGTAAGGCTCCTTCCATGGAAAGCGTTATGTTGAGCATCACCGTTGTCAAAGGCTACCTCCCGTCCTCTCAGTGAAAACGTTCCAAATGCGCTGTCACCGCACGGCTAATCATCTGTCGGTTCTCAATCATGTCGGAATAGGATCCATTGATCCTTTTGCGTCTCTCATTATGTCCAACACTCGCGAGTTTGAAGCTCGTCACAGTCATCCCTTCCCAGATCCTACTCAGAATACCACAGACAAGGTTTAGACATTCCGGATCTCAGGAATGGCCGCCAATAATTCTAGCTTATACCACGCAGACTCTGATCTGAATCATGAGGCTAAGAGATATGCATTCAATCTAAGGTAGAATAGAGGTGGTTGTCAGGCACGCGTTCATAGGTGAGAATGATGATGAGTGTCACGGATCATCACATTTATCAGGTTGAAGTGCAAATGAATATCTTAGAATAGAAGCAAGCATGATAGAATGGAAAACAGTAGTAATTGCATTAATTCATGAAGAACAGCAGAGCTCCTCACCCCCAACAATGGGGTTTAGAGACTCATGCGGTAGAGAATACAATATGAAATGTGTAAAGTGTCATGAGGTACAAGATGAATTGCTAAAAATAGTTTTTATAGTAAATTGGTGACCTAGGGTTACACAAAATGAGTAAGCTAGGGTGTTTAGTGTAAAAATCCACTTTCGGGGCCCACTTGGTGTGTGCTTAGGCTGAGCTTTGAAGCTTTCATATGTAGAGACTTTTCTTGGAGTTAAACGCCAGCTTTTGTGCCAGTTTGGGCGTTTAACTCCAGCTTTTGTGCCAGTTCTGGAGTTAAACGCCAGAATTCTTGAGCTGACTTGGAACGCCTGTTTGGGCCATCAAATCTCGGGCAAAGTATGGACTATTATATATTTCTGGAAAGCCCAGGATGTCTACTTTCCAACTCAATTGAGAGCGTGCCAATTGGGCTTCTATAGCTCCAAAAAATCTACTTCGAGTGCAGGGAGGTCAGAATCCAACAGCATCTGCAGTCCTTTTTCAGCCTCTGAATCAAATTTTTGCTCAGGTCCCTCAATTTCAGCCAGAAAATATCTGGAATCACAGAAAAGTACACAAACTCATAGTAAAGTCCAGAAAAGTAATTTTTATTTAAAAACTAATAAAAACATAATAAAAACTAACTAAAATATACTAAAAACATACTAAAAATAATGCCAAAAAGCGTATAAATTATCCGCTCATCATTATCTCTTCCTTTCTTAGCTTCTCTTATTAGATGCTTCCCACCATGAATTTAGCTTTGACTCTAAGTGTTTTAATTTCAAGTATTACCACTTGATATATAAGCACCACAAGCATATGACTAGAGGATTCTTTGTGTTTTGTTCTTGTTTCTTTTCTTTCCTTTTTCTCTAATCATTGATGGTCAGAGCCTTGAGATTTGAAGAAATGCTTTGCACTTAATCCTAGCCTTGACTCTAAGTGTTTTATTTTCAAGATTTTTACTTGATAGATAAACACCACAAGTACTTGACATTGGTACTCAGAGCCTTCAGCTTTCTCATTCTTTCCCTTTTTCTTACTTTATCATTAATTGATTACTTTTACTTCTTCAAGGTTCTCAAAATTTCAAAGATTTCATAAAGTGTTCTAGATGAAAACCTCAAACAATTAAATTCAATTGTGTTGAGCTAGATAGTTATGCTAGCCTTCCAATACTCATATGCTCATACTAGCTTCTTCTTTAATTAACCTTGTTTGTTTATGATCATTATACTTACTTGCTTTGACTAACAAATTTTAATATGGTAATTATGATGTAAAAGTAACATGTTGTAATTCACAACTAGACTCCTACTATGCTTATCTAAGAAAGAAGATCACATATGTATACAATAGAAATGAAAGACAATCATGCATGCAATTGAAAGTATATGAAGCAAATTAGAGAAAAAGGAACTTAACCACCTTGAGGATCACTCTATCATCATTGTTGTTACCAATTTTGTCATTATCTTCCTCTCTAACACCAAACTTGGAAATTTTTATTTGTCTCCAAACAACAACTAAAACAGTGGTGATGGAATTTGTGATCAATTATGAATGTCTTCAAAAAGTAATGGGAATAATGCATGTTTTTATTCAACTAAAGCAAGATAAATTAAAGACTAAATAAAGGAACTAAAACAAACATAGAATGTGATTGCATGAATAAGTGGTCATGCATGGTACATTGCATGGAAATTGTGTGCCAACTTCAAACTTGGTTTGACACTTTCATCTTAGAATGATGCTTAGTACCCCAGTAAAAGTTCAAGCTCAATTTGTTGCATGGCAACACCAAACTTTTCCTATGCAATCACATACTAATTATTTGAAAGTTAAAACTAAGTGAAGTAAGAAATTTGTTACCCAACATTAGGTTGCCTCCCAATAAGCACTCTTTAAATGTCATTAGCTTGACATGTTGGTTCTTAAATTTTCTTCCTCTTCTTCCAGTTGGTTAAGAGAAATGACTTCAAGGGAGAAGAGGAGAAAATCGATGCCTCTAGATTTGATTTTCTCCTAACAAGCTTTCTTTTATTGTTATTAGATTGATTCAACTTACTTGTTGGGGTAGGGGTTGGATTGCTTTTTGTTGACTTTCTCTTTTTCATGGATATTGTCTTTTGTTTATTGGTCACAATCCTTCTTTGAGTACTTTCTTTGATTGCCTTCACCTCCTCTGTTTCAGGATTTTGGTATTATGTAATGGTTGGAGTGTCTCCTTCATCAAGAATTTTTTAGATTGATGGTTCAATTAAATCAACCACCATGCAATTCTCTGATTCATTGGACTGTGGACTCCCTTGGTTGATTTCCTTCCTTTATTTTATAGGATTTTGCATGGCTTCTCTTGGAAAGGACTTTGCATATTCCTCTACCACCTCTTGTAGCCTCTGAGGATATGAAATCTTAGGCTTGTATGCCTCCACAAACTCCTTTTTCATTAGAATTTTGCTTGGTACAGGGACCTCTTTGTCGTGCTCTTGCACTTCTAAGTTCCTTATTGAGGCTTCTTGTTCTTTTCTATTTGCTCTGGACTTTTGAATGAAACTCTTGACTTCTTGAGTAAATGAAATGATAGCTTGACAAATTTGTTCTAAGGTTAGCTCAAAAGATGAATGGTTGGAATGATTTTCTGAATATGAATGTGTTGTGGTGAAGTTGTTTTGAGGGGTATGGAAGGAGTTTTGTGGGTAGTGAAATAAATTTTGTGGGTTTTGAAAGGAGTTTTGTGGTATGGCAAGCTTAAATGGTGAAGGATTCTGATATGAATAATCAGGAGGTGAGGTTGGACAATTTTGTATGAATGTATTCAGTGTTTGTTGTAGTTTGTCTATTGCACGATCAAGTGATAATGGCTCTTGATGGATAGAATATAGAACATTAAAATCTCTTTGATCTTGTTTTTCTAGCCACAATTTGAATAATTGCTCCATTCATGAAAATGTGAATCATGTTGTGACCTTGGGAAGTATCCCATATTGTTTACTTGCTCATACACCATCATTCCTTGTTCTTGACATTTCCAACCACAATCATAGTAGTAGCATGAATCATTTTGTAGTGGTGAAAAGTATCCCATGTAATTTGCTTGCCCAAAGGGTGATGGAAACTCCATTTTTCCTTGATTACTCTATAACAAACACAATCCAGGATACAAAGAAGCTGGAATTCGTCATGTCACAAGTAAGGAATTCTTAATGAGGCAACAACACAAACAGTTAAGTGGCAAAAAGAAAAGAAATAATTAAAGCAAGTAAATTACTATAACAAAAAAGAAAAGTGTCTAATCTAGATAATCAATCAACTGGTAGTTTGTTAATTACCGTTAATCCCCCGCAACGTCACCAAAAACTTGATACGGGATTTTACAATCTCTACATAACTATCAGCAAGTGCACCGGATCACATCAAGTTATACAACAGTGAGTGGGTTATCGTTCCCACGAGGATTGAGGAATTAAGCAAGCAATGGTTAATTGAGTATTCTAGTTAGACAATTCACAATTTGATGATGAGCAATTGATAATAGAAACATGATATGTAAATGACTTGAACAATAAGTAAATGGAAGCAATAAATGACTTGAAGGTAAAGAATATAAATGTAAATTGCTGGAAATTTAAATTACTATAATGTAAATAATTGGAATATAAATTGCAAGAATTGTAAATTGCAAGAATATAAAGGAAGCAACGTAAATGAACATTAATTGAAAGCAATTAAAGCAAGGGAATAAGAGAGTAACAGGGAAGGATCATTGGGGTTCAGAGATATTAAATTTTTCTAGACCAAATGGTTTTTATCTCAACTTCAATCATGTAATTATTGATCTCTTGGTAAATCATAAGTGATTGAATTTCAATTCCTTGATAATTCAATCTCTCTTGACTTGATCAATTACAAATTTCTTGATTCAATTACTCATGAGAATAAATGAAACTTGTTCTCTGATTCAGAAACACACAATTTCATGAATCTAGATGTAGGTTGATTAGATGTCACGTTATCAAGCCCGAATCCAAATTCACAAGAATTGAGAAAAAGATCTTCAAGCTCAATTCCTATGATCCATTTTCCAAGTTTTCATAGAATTCAAGTTAGATTCAAATTCTTTTCCAAGACATTTAAATCCTTGAAGTGAATAACGAAGATTCTTTCTAAAGAAGCAAATGAAAGATGAAGAGAAGATGAAGATAAAGTCACAATTGATCCATCAAATTACAATAGAGCTTTTTTCCTAATGAAAAGGGAATTAGCCACTCATGGCTTACAAAATGTGGAAGAAGTAAAAAATAAATAGAAACTAGAAAATGGAAATGGAAGTAGAGTTTTAGAAGAGAAGTCTAGATGGGAGTCCCTTGATGAGGCTTTCTCATCCTCTATTTATAGCCTATTCTAAATGCTAAATGAAATTCAAATTACAAGTAAATGTAATTCAAAAACTAACTAACACTAGAGACCTTTCTTGCTTTAATAAATTTGATGAGCGATGGATGGCCTAAAGTGGGCTAGGAATTTTCTCAAAATAAGATTGGCGTTGCAAGTATAGTCCCAATCCGATAATTGACCATCAATCAAAGTTTAATTTCAAAATGATAATAACCAAGAGTAATTCAACCTCGGGTCATTCTCCCTCGGAATGCAATTGAAATGTCACACTTTCGGTTGTGGGAAAAAGGGGTTTTGAAATCAAAGAATGAAAGATTAAAAGAACTAAAAAATAAAGAAACTAAGAAATGATCAAAATTGAAATCAATGCAATAAAAAAGGGAGTAAGGTCAAAACTAGTGAAAATGCTATAAATGCATAAAAGAGCCTTGACTTGGGAATGAGAATTAAGGAATCCTATCATCATCATAACCACAACTATGATAATTATGATGAGTCAATCTCGCTTCGTCATCTCCTAACATCGAGGAGTAAGTCAAGAAAGCATAATTGACCTTAATCCATAAGTCCTAGCTCTTACCAAATTAATTGGTAAAAAGCTAGCGTCAATGGAAACAAGAGTCAACTAACTACCCACGAATCACTACTAAATGTTGGACATCATGACTCTAGTATCCTAGGAACTCATTTCCCTAGCCAAGGTGTGAAAATCTACTCAAGATCCATAATTGGCATTTTCACAAACACCTTGTGGGCATAATAACAAAACATGTAAAATTGCAAAAGATAGGGAAAATTATAACCAAACTATGAACAAAACCAACAATAGAAACTCAAACAAGCATATATAAAGCATAAAACATTAAATGCATCAATCAAAAAGCTTGAGAAATCAAAATTGCATGTATGAACAAGTAACTTGAACTAGAAGAAAATAAGGCAAGAGTATTGTAATTAAAGAGAAATTAAAGAGTACTTACAAAAGATGAGCAAAATCCAAAATCAAAGCTTGCTATAAAATTCTATAATAAAAATTTGTAAAACCCTAAATAAAACCCTAGGAGAGAATTTCCTAATCTATACTACTCCTACTCCTAATGTGTTTTCTACCCTACAAGTGAGCTCCCTTGATATGTGATGTTCACTCCTTCATATAGCACTCAATTTGGCTTCAGCAACTCCAAAAATTAGGCCAAAAAAGCCCCAAATTCGTGAACCACGTGACTTTTTAATGAAGTCACACGCAGGGACTTGTTGATTTTTCACCTGTGCGTACGCACAGCGTTGTGCGTGGGCACAGGTGCTGATTTTGACCCTTGTGCGTAGGTGACGAACGGGTTTCTGCTAGTAAAGAAGTTTATAAGAATAATCACATTGTAAGTATAGTTTCTAAACTAACAGAGAATCCTTTCGTACAAAAGTTTTGGTTGTCACAAGTAACAAAACCCAATAAAATTTTTAACCGAAGTATTTAAACCTCGGGTCGTCTCTCAAAAAATTGCAGGGAAGTATGATTTATTATTGGTAATGGAAAAGTATCGTTTGGGTTTTTGAAATAAGTAACAAGTAATTTAAATGGTAAGAAAAATAAATTAATAATTAGAAAAACTCTTGGCAAGGTATGAGAACTGGAAATCCCATCCTAGTTATCCTTATCAGGTGTGATGAGAATTGTTTAGTGCTCCTACTTAGTTAACCCTTACTAAATAAAGGAAAGTCAAGTGGACTAATCAATTTGATTCCTCAAGTCCTAGTCAACTCCTATGGAAAGACTAGCTTTAGAAGGATCCAAATCAATCAGCAATTTCCAATTTTCAATCAACCGCTGAGTTTGACAACTCAAGTGTCACCAATTACTCAACCAAAGCCAAAAGGGAAGAAAATCTACTCGAATAAAAATGCCTTTTCATCAATTAAAGCTAAGAATATAAAAAGCTAAATTAAAATCATAAATCTGAAATACCTTAAATTTTATTAAATAGAAATTAAAATCTAACATGAAGAGTTCATAAGCCAATTTGGCTAAATAAGTAATTACCAAGAGAAATAGATAAACCAAAGTACTAGAATAAATAAAAGTAGACAAGAGAAACTAAATTAAAAGAACATTGAACCTGGAATTGAGAAGAAGCAATCCTAAAACTAAGAGAAATCCTAAATCCTAAAACCTAAGAGAGAGGAGAGAGCCTTTCTCTCTAGAAAACTACATCTAAAACCTAAAATTGTGAATTATGAATGTTGTTGAATGAATGGATTGATTCTCCCACATTATAGCCTCTAATATGTGTTTTCTGGGCCGAAAACTGGGTGAAAAACAGCCCATAAATTGCCCCTAACGATTTCTGATACGTCCAGCATGTGGCAAAGTCACGCGTGAGCGTCGTCCACGCGTGAGCGTGGATTGGATTTTTGCCAGGTCACTCGTGCGCGTGATCCACGCGTGTGAGTCACCTATCTTCGGGGAAGCTATGGAGAGTTATATATCATTGTGAAGCCTCAGATTTTAGCTTTCCAACGCAACTGGAACCACCTCATTTGGACCTCTGTAGCTCAAGTTATGGTCGATTTAGTACCAAGAGGTCAGGTTGGACAGCTTTAGCAGTTCCTTCAGTTTCTTGTATTCCTTCCACTTTTGCATGCTTCCTTTCCATCCTCTAAGCCATCTCTACCCTATAAACCCTGAAATCACTTAACACACATATCAAGGCATCAAATGGTAATAAGAGATGATTAATATTAGCAAATATAAGGCCAAAGAAGCATGTTTTCAATCATAGCACAAAATCAGGAAGGAAAATGTAAAACCATGCAATTAGTATGAATAAGTGTGCAAAGACTTGATAAAAACCACTCAATTGAGCACAAGATAAACTACAAAATAGTGGTTTATCAACCTCCCCACACTTAAACATTAGCATGTCCTCATGCTAAGCTCAAGAGAAACTATAAGAGTGAAGAGGAATGGTAGAAAGTATGAAATGCAACCTATCTATATGAATGCAACTACGTGCAAAATGTTTCTACCTACTTGGTTAAAAGTAAATAAGCTCTTCAAGAAGAAATATGAACTGGATCTCACTAATTCAAATCATAAAATAAGGTACAAGTAAACTTGCAAAAGAAAATAGCTCGTGAAAGTCGGGAACAAAGAATCGAGCATCGAACCCTCACTGGAAGTGTATGCACTTTAATCGCTCAGGTGTTTAAGATTTGATCTCTCAATTTCTCTACTAATCTTGCTTTCTAAGGCTTGCTCTTCTTCTACCAATCAACACAAATTTGATGCACAAATACACATATCAAGAGGTCTTTTAAGGGTTGTAATGGGGTTAGGGTCAAGGTAGGATTGTATTTGGTCAAGTGGACTAAAATCTGAATCCTTAATTAACTTAAACTTTTCACCTAACTTAAGACAATCCATGTAATCAAAATACAAAACCTAACTGTCCATTAACTTTGTTTTCCACATATTCATGCATCCTAATTTCGAGTACAATACATATGCATTGCTTTCACCATTTACTTTGGGGCATTTTGTCCCCTTTTATTATTTGCTCTTTTTCTTTTCTTTTTCTCCTTTATTTTTTTCTTCTTTAAATTTTTTTTTGTTTATATATATATATGCCTATTTTTTTCTTTTATTTTTCTCAATGCATATGATTAAATTATTGAATGCATGAATATGTCCTAAACATTTCTTTCACATTTTCATAAAAATATACAACACCCAATTCTTAAACCAAACGTTTCCAAACCCACTTTTCCCCATACTTAAATCATGAACACTCTCACTAGTCTAAGCTAACCAAGGATTCAAATTAAGGACATTATTGTTTTTCTCTTAGAGTTAGTGATGAGCTAAAGTAAAGAATAAATGGGTAAAATAGGCTCAAAATTGGTTTGCAAGGGATAATGAAAGGTAAGGCCATATGGGTATGTAAGCTCAGTGAAACAAAGGCCTCAATCATATAAGTGCATGCACACATCAAACCGTGGAAATATAGAATTAAGCAAGATAAAGATCACAATTTTAGAGAAAACAACACACACCAAAAATAAAATATTAGTTGATAAGATGCAACCAATCAAATAGGCTCAAAATCTCACTGATTTTGCGTGTTCGAACTCTAAACCATGTTCCAAAATAAAATTTCTTCAAACAAGTTTAACAACAAATTTTATTCAAATTAGTGAAATACTCTAAAAAGTTTCTTGAAAAAGTAAATATCACTTCAACCAAGTAGTTGGTAAAATATGCACAAAATGTAACAAACATGCAATCAAACATGCAAATGCAATAACTAACTACAAAGAAAATTTAAACATTGGTGTTGAGCCAGGAAGGTACTAACCCACGGAGATCGATATTGACCTCCTCACACTTAAAGATTGCACCGTCCTCGGTGCATGCAGAGATGTACAAGTGGACCGGTGGCTCCAATTGATACTCTTTCTCCAAAAATTGTGTGGCAGACTTGTCTGTCTCCCCATTAAGAAGCTTTTTCTCTCCCTTCTTGGGTGGTGGTGCACGAATTGTAAATCACACTTTTCACAACTCGTACCACTAACCAGCAAGTGTACTGGGTCGTCCAAGTAATACCTTACGTGAGTAAGGGTCGATCCCACGGAGATTGTTGGCTTGAAGCAAGCTATGGGTATTTTGTAATTCTTAGTCAAGAAATCAATGATAAGAGTGATTATATTTATGAAGAGTAAAAAGCATAAATTAAATAGTACTTGTTATGCAGTAACAGAGAACAGATTGAGGTTTTGGAGATGCTCTGTCTTCTGAATCTCTGCTTTCCTACTGTCTTCTTCTTCACGCACGCAGGTTTCCTTCCATGGCAAGCTGTATGTTGGTGAATCACCGTTGTCAATGGCTACCATCCATCCTCTCAGTGAAAATGGTTCAAATGCGCTGTCACCGCACGGCTAATCATCTGTCGGTTCTCACTCATGTTGGAATAGGATCCATTGATCCTTTTGCGTCTGTCACTACGCCTAGCACTCGTAAGTTTGAAGCTCATCACAGTCATCCCTTCCCAGATCCTACTCAGAATACCACAGACAAGGTTTAGACTTTCCGGATCTCAGGAATGGCCGCCAATAATTCTAGCCTATATCACGAAGACTCTGATCATGAACCAGGAGGCTAAGAGATACACTCTCAATCTAAGGTAGAACGGAAGTGGTTGTCAGGCATGCGTTCATAGGTTGAGAATAGTGATGAGTGTCATGGATCATCACATTCATCACGGTTAAGTACGAGCGGGTATCTTAGAACAGAAACAAGCGTGATTGAATAGAAAACAGAAGTAATTGCATTAATTCATCGAGACACAGCAGAGCTCCTCACCCCCAATCATGGAGTTTAGAGACTCATGCCATAGAGATACAATGTAAAACGTGAAAATGTCATGAGGTCCATAATAAATCTCTAAAAGTTGTTTAAATACTAAACTAGTAACCTAGGTTTACAGAAAATGAGTAAACTACGATAGATAGTGCAGAAATCCACTTTCGGAGCCCACTTGGTGTGTGCTGGGACTAAGACTTGAGCTTTACACGTGCCTAGGCTGTTTCTAGAGTTAAACGCCAGGTTGTAGCCTGTTTTGGGCGTTTAACTCCAACTTGTAACCTGTTTCTGGCGTTTAACGCCAGAATGCAACATTGAACTGGCGTTGAATGCCAGTTTACATCGTTTATCTTTGAGAAAAGTATGGACTATTATATATTGCTGGAAAGCCCTGAATGTCTACTTTTCAACGCAATTCAGAGCGCACCATTTGGACTTCTGTAGCTCCAGAAAATCCATTTCGAGTGAAGGGAGGTCAGAATCCAACAGCATCTACAGTCCCTTTTCAGCCTCTGAATCAGATTTTTGCTCAGGTCCCTAAATTTCAGCCAGAAATTACCTGAAATCACAGAAAAACACACAAACTCATAGTAAAGTCCAGAAATGTGATTTTTATTTAAAAACTAATAAAAATATACTAAAAACTAATTAAATCATACTAAAAACTATGTAAAAACAATGCCAAAAAGCGTATAAATTATCCGCTCATCACAACACCAAACTTAAATTGTTGCTTGTCCCCAAGCAACTGAAAATTAAATAGGATAAAAAGAAGAAAATATACTATAAATTCCAAAATATCAATGAAACTTAGCTCCAATCAGATGAGCGGGACTAGTAGCTTTTTGCCTCTGAACAGTTTTGGCATCTCACTTTATCCCTTGAAGTTCAGAATGATTGGCATCTATAGGAACTCAGAATTCAGATACTGTTATTGATTCTCCTAGTTCAGTATGTTGATTCTTGAACACAGCTACTTTATGAGTCTTGGCCGTGGCCCTAAGCACTTTGTTTCCCAGTATTACCACCGGATACATAAATGCCACAGACACATAATTGGGTGAACCTTTTCAGATTGTGACTCAGCTTTGCTAGAGTCCCCAATTAGAGGTGTCTAGGGTTCTTAAGCACACTCTGTTTTTGCTTTGGACCTCGACTTTAACCGCTCAGTCTCAAGTTTTCACTTGACACCTTCACGCCACAAGCACATGGTTAGGGACAACTTGGTTTAGCTGCTTAGGCCAGGATTTTATTCCTTTAGACCCTCCTATCCACTGATGCTCAAAGCCTTGGATCCTTTTTACCCTTGCCTTCTGGTTTTAAGGGCTATTGGCTTTTTCTGCTTTCTTTTTCTGCTTGCTTTTTCTTTTTCTTTCTCTCTCTTTTTTTCGCCATTTTTCTTTTCTTTTCTTTTGTGCAAGCTTTTGTATTCACTGCTTTTTTTTGCTTCAAGAATCAATTTTATGATTTTTCAGATTGTCAATAACATTTCTCTTTTTCATCATTCTTTCAAGAGCCAACATATTTAACATTCATAAACAACAAATTCAAAAGATATATGCACTGTTCAAGCATTCATTCAGAAAACAAAAAGTATTGTCACCACATCAAAATAATTAAACTAATTTCAAGGATGAATTCGAAACCATGTACTTCTTGTTCTTTTGTAATTAAAACATTTTTCATTTAAGAAAGGTGATGGATTCATAGGACATTCATAACTTTAAGGCATAGACTCTAATCTTTATTTATTATATAATAGAAATAATATAAAATAGGCATAAGAGCAGACACTTAGTAATAAAAGAAAGGAAATTAAAGACATAAAGATAAATGACTCTAATTCTAATACTCATGTACTCTTAAAATGGATAAAAGGTTATCACAAAGTTAGGACTCAACAACCTTTATTTTGGGAGGTAGATGCCTCTTTAGTCTGTGGGGTGCTTGGCCCTTCAAGTGATAGCTTATGGCGCTTCAGTTCCTTCAGTTCACGCCCTTGCTCTTCTTGTTCCCTAAGCAGTTTGCAGAGCATGCTGTTTTGATTTTGCTGTTCTTCCTTCAGTTGATCCATAGCTTCTTGCAACTTGGTGATAGATGCTTCTAGGCGCCCCCAGTATTCAAATTGAGGAATTTCTGGGAGGAACTCCTGTGCTCTCCTCTTGATGGGGTCGTCCTGCACTTGTCCTTCCATTGACTTTTTGGTGATCGGTTGCTCAACTGAAATATACTCATCTACTCCTATTTTTACTCCAGCATCTTTACATAGCAGAGAGATTAGTCTTGGATAAGCCAATTTGGCATCTTTGGAGTTCTTGTTTGTAATTGTGTAAAGCTCACAAGAAATCAGCTGATGAACTTCCACTTCTTTTTCCAACATAATGCAATGAATCATCACTGCTCTTTTGATGGTGACTTCAGAACAGTTGCTAGTGGGCAGTATAGAACGCCCAATGAAGTCCAGCCAGCCTCTGGCGACTGGTTTGAGATCTCCTCTCTTGAGTTGGTTTGGGACACCCTTTGTGTTGGTTGTCCATTTGGCTCCAGGGAGGCATATGTCCTCTAGAATTTTGTCCAAGCCCTTATTTGGTCTCATCATTCTCCTATTAAAGGAGTCTGTGTCATCTTGCAGTTGAGGTAGCTTGAAGATCTCTCTTATTTTGACAGGGTGGGTGTGAACAATCTTCCCTCTGACCAGAGTCCGATAGTCATAGAATGCGGTTCCAGCTATTCTCTGCCTGTCTGTCTGCCACAGATTAGAGTAGAATTCCTGAACCATGTTTCTTCCCACCTTTGTCTTAGGATTAGCTAGGATTTTCCAGCTCCTGTTTTGAATTTGCTCTTGGATCTCCGGATATTCGTCTTCTTTCAGATCGAATTTAACTTCCGGGATCACTGACCTTAGACCCATTATTTTGTAGTAATGGTTTGAATGTTCTTTGGTTAAGAACTTCCCTTGATTCCAAAGTGGTTTTGGAATATTCTCTTTCTTGCCTCTTGAGGTGGTTTATTTTCCCTTAGGAGCCATGATCTTGGTGGGTATTGGCTTAGTGATCACGGATAAACACACCAAACTTAGAGGTGTGCTTGTCCTCAAGCAAAAGAAAGGAAAGGAGAGAGAGATAGGGAGAGCCAAGTTCGAATTGTGGAGGAGAGGAGGGAGGCCGAACGAGGATTTAAAGGGAAGGGGGTGGGTTTTCGAAAATTTTTGAAAAATATATAATAAAAAATGTGATTTGGAAAAGATAAGTATGATAGGAAAAGATGTAATTTAAAATTGAAAAGATATGAAAGATATTTGAAAAAGATAGATTTGTTTTTTAAAAATATTGTGAAGATTTGAAAAAGATATTGATGAGTTTGAAAAAAAATTTGAAAAAGATAGAATTGTTTTGAAAAAGATTTGAGAAGAGGTTGAAAAAGAATTGAGAAAGATTTAATTTTAGGATTAAGATATTTATAATATTTTTGGAAAAGAGTTTGAAGAATGAAAGTATGGGAACATGTTTATGTAAGAAAATATGGATGAAAATATGAAAATTTGGAAAAAATCAAGTTGGGAACAAAAACTTCCTTCCCTCCACAATCCTGGCGTTAAACGCCCAACTGTAGCCTCTTTTGGGCGTTTAATGCCCAGCTGTTGCCTCTGGCTGGCGTTAAACGCCAGAAATCTTTCATCACTGGGCATTTTTCTGAACGCCCAGGATGCTGTAAGTATGGCGTTAAATGCCCAGAATGGTACCCATTCTGGCATTTAACCCCCAGAAAGGTATAATTACTGGCGTTAAACGCCCAGTAGATGCTTCTTTTGGGCGTTTAACACCCAATTGTACTTCTTACTGGCGTTTTCTTGCTAGTGAGCTCTTTTTCCTGTTTTGTACTCTGAATCCTTCTATAACCCTGTGAACTTATGCAAATGATGCTTTACCTTGAAGATTATTTATATTAAACTCGTATAATTATTATTTAAATAAAATAAGTTTTGCTAATGGCTGGGTTGCCTCCCAGCAAGTGCTTCTTTATTATCTTTAGCTGGACCTTGATGAGCTTTTAATCTAGCCTCATCCTTGAGCACTCTTGCTCAATATTGCCTTCAAGATAATGCTTGATTCTCTGTCCATTAACAATGAACTTCTTGTTAGAATCAATGTCTTAAAGCTCCACATAGCCATATGGTGACACACTTGTAATCACATATGGTCCCCTCCACCGGGATTTCAGTTTTCTGGGGAATAGCCTGAGCCTAGAGTTAAACAACAGAACCTTCTGTCCTGGTTCAAAGACTCTAGATGACAGCTTTCTGTCATGCCACCTTTTTGCTTTCTCCTTGTAAAGCTTGGCATTTTTGAAAGCAGTGAGTCTGAATTCCTCTAGCTCATTCAGCTGGAGCAATCTTTTTTCTCCAGCTAATTTGGCATTAAAGTTTAGGAAACTGTTTGCCCAGTAAGCCTTATGCTCTAGTTCCACGGGCAGATGACAGGCCTTACCATACACAAGCTGGTATAGAGAGGTCCCTATAAGAGTCTTGAATGCTGTTCTATAAGCCCACAGAGCATCATCCAAGCTTCTCGCCCAATCTTTTCTACGGGTACTTACAGTCCGTTCCAGGATTCTTTTTAGTTCTCTATTAGAGACTTCAGCTTGCCCATTTATCTGTGGATGATATGGAGTTGCCACCTTGTGGCTAATGCCATACCAGACCATAGCTGAGTAAAGCTGTTTGTTGCAGAAGTGAGTGTCCCCATCACTGATTAGTACTCTAAGGACACCAAACCTACTGAAGATATGTTTCTGGAGGAACTTCAGCACTGTCTTAGTATCATTAGTGGGTGTGGCAACGGCCTCTACCCATTTGGATACATAGTCGACTGCCACCAGAATATAAGTGTTTGAGTATGATGGTGGAAAAGGCCCCATGAAGTCAATACCCCATACGTCAAACAACTCAATCTCCAAGATTCCTTGTTGAGGCATGGCATAACCATGAGGCAAATTACCAGCTCTCTGGAAACTGTCATAGTTACGTACAAATTCTCATGAATCTTTATAGAGGATAGGCCAGTAGAAGCCACATTGGAGGACCTTGGTGGCTGTTTGCTCACCTCCGAAATGGCCTCTATATTGTGACCCATGGCAATGCCATAAGATCTTCTGTGCTTCTTCTCTAGGCACAAACCTACGGATTATTCCGTCTGCACATCTCTTAAAGAGATAGGGCTCATCCCACAAGTAGTACTTTGCATCAGTAATTAATTTTTTCTTTTGTTGCCTGCTGTACTCCTTGGGTATGAATCTTGCAGCTTTATAGTTTGCAATGTCTGCAAACCATGGTGTTTCCTGAATGGTAAACAATTGCTCATCTGGAAAGGTTTCAGAGATCTCAATAGAGGGAAAGGGCGCCCCTTCTACTGGTTCTATCCGGGACAGATGATCAGCCACTTGGTTTTTTGTTCCTTTTCTGTCTCTTATTTCTATATCAAACTCTTGCAGAAGCAACACCCATCTTATGAGCCTGGGTTTTGAATCCTGCTTTGTAAGTAGATATTTAAGAGCAGCATGGTCAGTGTACACAATCACTTTTGATCCTACTAAGTATGATCTAAACTTGTCAATGGCATAAACCACTGCAAGCAATTCTTTTTCTGTGGTTGTGTAATTTTTCTGGGCATTATTTAAAACACGGCTAGCATAATAAATGACATGCAGAAGCTTGTCATGCCTCTGCCCCAATACTGCACCAATGGCATGGTCACTGGCATCACACATTAGTTCGAATGGTAATGTCCAGTCTGGTGCAGAAATAACTGGTGCTGTGGCCAGCTTAGCTTTCAGAGTTTCAAATGCCTGCAGACACTCTGTGTCAAACACAAATGGCGTGTTAGCAGCTAGCAAGTTGCTCAAAGGTTTTGCAATTTTTGAAAAATCCTTTATAAACCTCCTGTAGAATCCTACATGCCCCAGAAAGCTTCTGATTGCCTTAACATTGGCGGGTGGTGGTAATTTTTCAATTACTTCAACTTTAGCTTGATCCACCTCTATTCCCTTGTTTGAAATTTTATGCCCAAGGACAATCCCTTCAGTCACCATAAAGTGACATTTTTCTCAGTTTAAAACTATGTTAGTCTCTTGGCATCTTTTCAGAACAAGTGCTAAATGGTTAAGGCAGGAGCTGAATGAGTCTCCAAATACTGAAAAGTCATCCATGAAGACTTCCAAGAATTTCTCTACCATATCAGAGAAGATAGAGAGCATGCATCTCTGAAAGGTTGCAGGTGCATTGCACAGACTAAAAGGCATCCTTCTGTAGGCAAACACTCCAGAAGGACATGTGAATGCTGTTTTCTCTTGGTCCTGAGGATCTACTGCAATTTGGTTGTAGCCTGGATAGCCATCCAAAAAGCAGTAATATTCATGACCTGCTAGTCTCTCTAGCATCTGGCCTATGAATGGTAAAGGAAAGTGATCCTTCCTGGTGGCTGTATTGAGCCTTCTATAGTCAATACACATACGCCACCCAGTAACTGTTCTTGTAGGAACCTGTTCATTTTTTTCATTATGAACCACTGTCATGCCTCCCTTCTTGGGAACAACTTGGACAGGGCTCACCCAGGGGCTATCAGAAATAGGATAAATAATCCCAGCCTCCAATAACTTGGTGACCTCTTTCTGCACCACTTCCTTCATGGCTGGATTTAGCCGCCTCTGTGGTTGAACCACTGGCTTAGCATTGTCCTCCAATAGGATCTTGTGCATGCATCTTGCTGGGCTGATGCCCTTAAGATCACTTATGGACCACCCAAGAGCTGTCTTGTGTGTCCGTAGCACTTAAAGTAGTGCTTCCTGTTCCAGTGGACTTAAAGTAGAGCTTATGATCACCAGAAAAGTGTCACCTTCTCCCAGAAATGCATATTTCAGGGATGGTGGTAACGGTTTGAGCTCGGGTTTAGGAGGTTTTTCCTCTTCCTGAGGAAGTTTCAGAGGCTCTTTCAATTCCTCTGAATCCTCCAAATCAGGCTGAACATCTTTAAAGATGTCTTCCAGCTCTGATTCGAGACTCTCAGCCATATTGATCTCTTCTACCAAAGAGTCAATAAGATCGACTTTCATGCAGTCTTTTGGTGTGTCTGGATGCTGCATGGCTTTGACAGCATTTAACTTAAACTCATTCTCATTGACTCTCAGGGTTACTTCCCCCTTTTGGACATCAATGAGAGTTCGTCCATTTGCTAGGAAAGGTCTTCCTAGAATGAGAGTAGCACTCTTGTGCTCCTCCATTTCCAGCACTACAAAGTCAGTGGGAAAGGCGAATGGCCCAACCCTGACAATCATGTCTTCAATCACGCCTGATGGGTATTTAATGGAGCCATCAGCAAGTTGGAGACATATCCGGGTTGGTTTGACTTCTTCAGTTAAACCAAGCTTTCTGATAGTGGATGCAGGTATTAGGTTGATGCTTGCCCCAAGATCACATAAAGCTGTCTTGCAATTATCCTCTAATATGCATGGTATCATAAAGCTCCCGGGATCTTTAAGCTTTTCTGGGAAGCTTTTCAGAATGACTGCACTGCATTCTTCAGTGAGGAGAACTCTTTCAGTTTCTCTCCAATCCTTCTTATGACTCAAGATCTCTTTCATGAACTTGGCATAAGAGGGTATTTGCTCAAGTGCCTCTGCAAACGGAATCTTTATTTCAAGAGTCCTGAGATAGTCTGCAAAGTGGGCAAATTTCTTATCCTGCTCCTCTTGGCGGAGTTTTTGAGGATAAGGCATCTTGGCTTTGTATTCCTCAACCTTAGTTGCTGCAGGTTTATTTCCTACAGAGGTGGTTGGAAAAGCCTTTTTAGAGGGGTTGCTATCAGCACTTGTGTGTGTCTGATCCCTCACTGGCATTTGAACGCCAGAACTGAGCTTTCATTGGGCGTTTGACGCCAGCTCCTTGCATGTTTCTCGCGTTTAAACGCTAGAACTGCACGTGGGTTGGGCGTTTAACGTCAACTTTGCATCATTTTCTGGCATTTGAATGCCAGAGTTATTCCTCTCTAGGCTCTTACTGTCCTCAGAGGGATTTTGGATAATATTTTGCTCATCTTCTGTCTGTTGTTCTTTTCTTGACTTTCTGCTGCTCTGAAGTGAGGTATTTAATGTTTTTCCACTTCTTAATTGAACTGCCTGGCACTCTTCTGTTATCTGCTTTGATAACTGCTGTTTTGTCTGATTCAATTGTGCTTCCATATTTTTATTAGCATTTTTAGTATCTTGTAGCATCTCCTTAAATTTTGCCAGCTGTTTTATTAGAAAACACAATTGTTGATTGAGTTCAGCAACTTGTTCTGGAGGACCAAGTTCAGTGGACACTGCCTTGGCTTCTTCTTTTACGGAGGACCCACTACTTATGTACAGATGCTGATTTCTAGCTACTATATGAATAAGCTCTTGAGCCTCTTTAATAGTTTTTCTCATGTGTATGGATCCACCAGCTGAGTGGTCTAGAGATATCTGAGCTCCTTCTGTAAGCCCATAGCAGAAGATGTCTAATTGCACCCACTCTGAAAACATTTCAGAGGGGCATTTCCTTAGCATCCCTCTATACCTCTCCCAGGCATTATAAAGGGATTCATCATCCTCTTGTTTAAAGCCTTGGATGTCCAGCCTTAGCTGTGTCATCCTTTTTGGAGGGAAATATTGATTCAGGAATTTGTCTGATAACTGTTTCCATGTTCTTATGCTTGCTGTGGGGTGGTTGTTTAACCACCTTTTAGCTTGATCTTTTACAGCAAACGGAAACAGTAACAGCCTGTATACATCCTGATCTACCTCCTTGTCACGTACTGTGTCAGCAATTTGCAAGAATTATGCCAGAAACTCAGTAGGTTCTTCCTGTAGAAGACCGAATACTGGCAGTTTTGCTGCACCATGATAATGAGCTGAGAATTTAGCTCAAAACTGTCTTCTTTGATAGGAGGTATACAGATACTACTCCCATATGTAGCAGTAGTGGAATTAGCATATGACCCCAGAGTCTTTTTGGACTATTCATTTTCACTTAGGTCCATGATGGATAAAATGGAATTGATATGAATTGCAAAGAAAATATATTTTTGTTTTTATTTTGTTTAAGTAGAACAAACCAAATTATTAAGATAAATAAAAAAATAAGATAAAATAAAATAAAATAATTAGAAATTAAAATGTAAATTTTGAAAACAAAGAAAGAGAAAAAAAATAAATTTGAAAATGAAAATAATTGCTTAATTAAGAAGATTTGAAAAACTTTGGATATTATTTTTGAAAAATATTTTGAATTTTGAAAAGATTTGATTTTTAAAATAAAAATCTGAATTTTTAAAAGTAATTTTCAAAAATTCAATTTAAAATAAAGAGCAAAGATATTTTTGAATTTAATGGGGGAAAGAGAAAAACAATAAAATGACACAAGACTTAAAATTTTTAGATCTAATGCTCCTTGTTTTTCGAAAGTTTTGGAGGGAAAACACCAAAGAATATCAGCTTAAAGATTTTAAGATCAAACCACAAAGAAGCCTCAAGAACACCTTGAAGACTCACAAGAACATAAAAAGAACACCAAACTTAAAACTTTTAGAAAACTAAAAATAAGTTTTCGAAAATAAATAAGAAAAATAACAAGAGAACACCAAACTTAAAAGTTTGACATGAGATTTAAGCAAAGAAAAATTATTTTTGAAAAAGTTTTAAAAGGAGGATTCCCAATTACCAAGAACATAAGCACAACGCTCTAGCCAATTGAGCTATAAATTTCAAGTGTTTTAAAAAAAAGTATTTAATGTAAAAAAAAATTTTTGTATACTGATAAATTGAAAACGCACAAGAAAACACACAGAATAGGAAAAACTAAAGATCAAATAAGAAAAATAACAAGAACAACTTGAAGATCAAGAAAGAACAATGAACACAAATTTGAAAATTTAAAAGAAAGTAAAAATATGCAATTGACACCAAACTTAAAATATGAAACTAAACTCAAACAAAAAAACTCAATTATTAGTTTATAAAAATTTTTGAAAAATTTAAAAAGAGAAAATAAGGATTTAAAAAAAATTTCAACCAAAAACAATAATAGAAGACGCAATTTTAGTGACTCTAAACTAAAAAGATAAATTTTTCCTAATCTAAGCAACAAAATAAACTGTCAGTTGTCCAAACTCGAACAATCCCCGGCAACGGCACCAAAAACTTGGTGCACGAATTGTAAATCACACTTTTCACAACTCGTACCACTAACCAGCAAGTGCACTGGGTCGTCCAAGTAATACCTTACGTGAGTAAGGGTCGATCCCACGGAGATTGTCGACTTGAAGCAAGCTATGGGTATTTTGTAATTCTTAGTTAGGAAATCAATGATAAGAGTGATTATATTTATGAATAGTAAAATGCATAAATTAAATAGTACTTGTTATGCAGTAACGGAGAACAGATTAAGGTTTTGGAGATGCTCTGTCTTCTGAATCTCTGCTTTCCTACTGTCTTCTTCTTCACGCACGCAGGTTTCCTTCCATGGCAAGCTGTATGTTGGTGGATCACCGTTGTCAATGGCTACCATCCGTCCTCTCAGTGAAAATGGTCCAAATGCAATGCGCTGTCACCGCACGGCTAATAATCTGTCGGTTCTCACTCATGTTGGAATAGGATCCATTGATCCTTTTGCGTCTGTCACTACGCCCAGCACTCGTGAGTTTGAAGCTCGTTACAATCATCCCTTCCTAGATCCTACTTGGAATACCACAGACAAGGTTTAGACTTTTCGAATCTCAGGAATGGCCGCCAATAATTCTAGCCTATATCACGAAGACTCTGATCATGAACCAGGAGGCTAAGAGATACACTCTCAATCTAAGGTAGAACGAAAGTGGTTGTCAGGCACACGTTCATAGGTTGAGAATGGTGATGAGTGTCATAGATCATCACATTCATCATGGTTAAGTATGAGCGGGTATCTTAGAACAGAAACAACCGTGATTGAATAGAAAGCAGAAGTAATTGCATTAATTCATCGAGACACAGCAGAGCTCCTCACCCCCAATCATGGAGTTTAGAGACTCATGCCATAGAGATACAATATAAAACATGGAAATGTCATGAGGTCCATAATAAATCTCTAAAAGTTGTTTAAATACTAAACTAGTAACCTAGGTTTACAGAAAATGAGTAAACTACGATAGATAGTGCAGAAATCCACTTCCGGGGCCCACTTGGTGTGTGCTGGGGCTAAGATTTGAGCTTTACATGTACCTAGGCTGTTTCTGGAGTTAAACGCCAGGTTGTAGCCTGTTTTGGGCATTTAACTCCAACTTGTAACCTATTTCTGGCGTTTAACGCCAGAATACAACATGGAACTGATGTTGAACGCCAGTTTACGTCATTTATCTTTGAGAAAAGTATGAACTATTATATATTGATGGAAAGCCCTGGATGTCTTCTTTCCAACGCAATTGAGAGCGCGCTATTTGGACTTCTGTAGCTCCAGAAAATCCATTTCGAGTGAAGGAAGGTCAGAATCCAACAGCATCTGCAGTCCTTTTTCAGCCTCTGAATCAGATTTTTGCTCAGGTCCCTAAATTTCAGCCAGAAATTACCTGAAATCACAGAAAAATACACAAACTCATAGTAAATTCCAGAAATATGATTTTTATTTAAAAACTAATAAAAATATACTAAAAACTAATTAAATCATACTAAAAACTATGTAAAAACAATGCCAAAAAGTGTATAAATTATCCGCTCATCAGGTGGCAAACCTGAAAGAAGAGGAAAAATAAGAAAAGTAACCCAGGAATAAAGAGAAGAAAATAAATAAAGTATGGGTGGGTTAATGCCAAATAATGCGGGTCTCAATTACATAGTAGCTACAACATGCAAGTGAGAAAACAGTAGAAGCACATGGCATACCAGTGGTGGAAAATTTGCAACAAAGGGGAGGAGTGTGGGTAATGAAAGACAGTATAAGTTCATATCAACGCAAGAGGAGTACAAGTATCATAAAAGATTAGCATTGATTTAAATAATAGTGCCCAATCAGAATAAAATAAGTCATGAAGCACTAGGATAATTCAAGAGAAGATGCAACAGTTAAATAAGAAAATTTAACACCAATGAAAAAATAATAAATTTAGAAAAGAAAATAAAAATCTACACAAAATTAAAATGTAATGAATGAAAGTATGCAAATAAATTAAGTAAAATAGAATGAAAGTGAAGAAGGATGATAAGTTAAAGAGATGAAGAAGAAGTAAGTAAGAAAGAAAGAAGAAAGAAGAAAAGATAGAAGAAATTAGGATTAGAAAAGAAAAGATAAGATAAGCGGCGGCGCAGGGATCTGGTGGTGTTGCGTGAATGACGCGCACGCGTACTCCACGCGTTCGTGTGGGTCGCGCACATGGGGAGACGACGCGTCGGCGTCGGTCACGCGTATGCGTGACCGAGCTTGTGCTACTCGTGCGAGGGTATCGTGGCGCTCGCCTGTTCGTTTTGGGATATGTGCCAACATGTCATATGACGCACGTCAGGCACGCGCACGCGTGGAAGTGCAAAAGTGGAAAATGACGCACACGCGTTATCGACGCGCACGCGTTATCGACGCGTACGCGTGGTTGGGTTTGTGCTTTGGGCACAGTGCCCGCACCAGGCCAGCACAACTTTTGGCCTGACACCTCTTTATGCCGATTTTCCTAGGTCACGCGTGCACATCATTGACGCGTACGCGTGAAGTGCCAAATGTTCAAAATGACACGCACGCGTGATGCTTGTGCGATTGGCACGCTTTTTGCATTGCTCCCACGCAACTCCCTGCCACTTTTTTTTATATGCAGAATGCAAATGCAAATGCAGACTATATGCAGAAATTATGAATGAACACTAGTAAAAATAAAATAAAATAAGATTAAGGATAAAAAGGAACGATTATACCATGGTGGGTTGTCTCCCACCTAGCACTTTTAGTTAAAGTCCTTAAGTTGGACATTTCGTGAGCTCCCTGTCATGGTGGCTTATGCTTGAACTCATCCAGGAATCCCCACCAGTGTTTGTAATTCCAATAGCCTCCGGGATCCCACACTAGTTGCATAAATCCTTCAAGCAAGTTAAAGCAAGTGACAAGGCCCCAAGAGTGTTGATTGCCAGAATAAATTCCAGGGTCCCAAACCTTGCTTTTGCACCCGTCTTCTTGTTAATCATCATTTTTCCACTTGGGTGGTGAACAGTCGGAATTCTCACGAAGACATCCAAACAATTTCCTAGACCTATTCAATTGAGAATTATACCAACCCCTTATACTTCAATTTGGAGCATGCCATCATATTGAACCTTGCATGACAACTCTTACCACTAACCATCTCCTTCTTACTCTTATAGCCACAAAGAGCTCTAAGTTACCCATCCGTCTCAAGCAAAGCATATTCAAATGGGCTAATTAAGCTTAGAGATGAAAGATTTACCCACTTGAATGAAGGAATGGATGGTGATGGCTTTGGGGGAAAGGTCTCCAACAACTTTGGCAAGGTGATTTCCAACTCCATTCCCTTGAGCTCTTCCTTGACAACTTTCACCTCCTTGCAAGTTTCTTCAATTTCAACCTCTTCCTCTTGGTAGCTTTCTTCCAATTCGATCTCTTCTTCATTGTTCACCAAGGGCATGGGAGGTTGTGCTTCTTCTTCTTTAATCTCTATGTCAAGTCCAATGGGAAAGGATTCAAATGTAGATAAGAATTCATCAATGATTGAATCCATCTCTTGATCATCCCTTTCAAAGTCTTCAACCATGATATGCCTTGGAGGTTGTACACCCTCCTCAACAACAAATTCAAACTCCTTAGAAGGGGGTTTTATGACTGGGCTTTCCCATGGACGTTCCGCATCTCCTAAGTCTTCGACCACTTCTTCCTCTTTAACGATTACGGCTTCCTCCAATTGTTCCAATACAAAGTTATGCTGCTCACTGTCCACCGGAGTTTCTAGTGTCTCCTTCATGCTACGTTCTTCATTAGATTCTCCACATGATGCCATGGGGGTTCCTTGAGTGTCCAAACGTCAGGAAGCTAATTGATTTATCGCTTGTTCCAGTTGATGAAGGGTTACATGAAATTGATCCACTGTTTCCTTGAGGCGAGCCTGTGATTCTTGGGTCGATGGATATGGACATGGTGCATATGGAAGTGGGGGTTCTTGGGGGTAATTGGATTGGAATTGGGGTGGATAAGGTTTAAGGTCATATGGAAGTGAATAGTGGTGGGTGGCTTGTGAGTATGGTGGTTCAAAGCTATGTTGAGGAGGTGGTTCATAGGCATATGATGGGGCTTGTTGGTAACTAGAAGGTGGTCCACCATATCTATCATCTTAGTATGCACCTCGGAATGGCTCTTGACCATAGTAATTTGGTGGAGGTTGGTTGTCACGAAAAGGTCCACCATAACTATTGTCTTGGTATGCATCATAGAATGGTTGTTGGTTATAGTGCATTGGAGGGGGTTGTTGCCAAGAGGGTTGATCAAATCCTTGTGGCTCCTCCCATCTTTGATTCTTCCAACCTTGATGCCTGTTCTCATTATAGCTTCCATTCTTTACAACAACATTGGAACCAAACTTGAAACCAGAGGGGTGAGAATTCATAGTAGCTAAAGAAAATAAAAACTAATAAAAATTAATGAAAATAAACTCCTAAAACTAGAAACACTAACAAAGAAACGAAAAAGAAAATATTTACAATAACCAATAATAAGGCATACGTTTGCAATTCCCCGGCAACGACGCCATTTTGACGAATGGGTTTCTGCTAGTAAAGAAGTTTATAAGAATAATCACGTTGTAAGTATAGTTTCTAAACCAACAGAGAATCTTTTCGTACAAAAGTTTTGGTTGTCACAAGTAACAAAACCCAAAAAAATTTATAACCGAAGTATTTAAACCTCGGGTCGTCTCTCAAGGAATTGCAGGGAAGTATGATTCATTATTGGTTATAGAAAGGTATCGTTTGGGTTTTTGAAATAAGGAACAAGTAATTTAAATGGCAAGAAAAATAAATTAATAATTAGAAAAACTCTTGGCAAGGTATGAGAACTGAAAATCCTATCCTAGTTATCCTTATCAGGTGTGATGAGAATTGTTTAGTGCTCCCACTTAGTTAACCCTTACTAAATAAAGGAAAGTCAAGTGGACTAATCAACTTGATTCCTCAAGTCCTAGTCAACTCCTATGGAAAGACTAGCTTTAGAGGGATCCAAATCAATCAGCAATTTCCAATTTTCAATCAACCGCTGAGTTTGACAACTCAAGTGTCATCAATTACTCAACCAAAGCCAAAAGGGAAGAAAATCTACTCGAATAAAAATGCCTTTTCATTAATTAAAGCTAAAAATATAAAAAGCTAAATTAAAATCATAAATCTGAAATACCTCAAATTGCATTAAATAGAAATTAAAATCTAACATGAAGAGTTCATAAGCCAATTTGGCTAAATAAGTAATTACCAAGAGAAATAGATAAACCAAAGTACTAGAATAAATAAAAGTAGATAAGAGAAACTAAATTAAAATAACATTGAACCTGGAATTGAGAATAAGCAATCCTAAAACTAAGAGAAATCCTAAACCCTAAAACATAAGAGAGAGGAGAGAGCTTCTCTCTCTAGAAAACTACATCTAAAACCTAAAATTGTGAATTATGAATGTTGTTGAATGAATAGATTGATTCTCCCACTTTATAGCCTCTAATATGTGTTTTCTGGGCCGAAAACTGGGTCAAAAATAGCCAAAAATCGCCCCCCAGCAATTTCTGATACGTCCAGCACGCGGCAAAGTCATGCGTGAGCGTCGCGTGGATTGGATTTTTGCCAGGTCATGCGTGCGCGTGATCCACGCATGCGCATCGCCTATCTTCAGGGAAGCTATGGCAAATTATATATCCTTGTGAAGCCCCGGATGTTAGCTTTCTAACGCAACTAGAACCGCCTCATTTGGATTTCTGTAGCTCAAGTTATGGTCGATTTAGTACCAAGAGGTCAGGCTGGACAGCTTTAGCAGTTCCTTCAGTTTCTTGTATTCCTTCCACTTTTGCATGCTTCCTTTCCATCCTCTAAGCCATCCCTACCCTATAAACCCTGAAATCACTTAACACACATATCAAGGCATCGAATGTTAATAAGAGAGGATTAATATTAGCAAATATAAGGCCAAAGAAGCATGTTTTCAATCATAACACAAAATCAGGAAGGAAAGTGTAAAACCATGCAATTAGTATGAATAAGTGTGCAAAGACTTGATAAAAACCACTCAATTGAGCACAAGATAAACCATAAAATAGTGGTTTATCAGTTGGCACAGAAAGTGTGCGTGGGCACACTCTGAAATGCTTTTCTCCTTTGTTTTCTTCATGTTTTCTCCCAATTGCATGCTTCTCTTCCACCTTTATCAAGCCATTCCTACCTATTACACCTGAAATCACTCAACAAACATATCACGGCATCAAATGAAATAAAAGTGGAATTAAAATCCTCAATTTAAGCACAAAAATACATGTTTTCAAATTTTGGTTCAATTTAGGGATCAAACAGAAAAGTATGCTATTTTGATGAATAAGTGTGAGTTTATATGATGAAATCCGTCCAATTCAAGGAAAAAATTATCATCAAATATGGACTTATCAATTCTCTCACACTTAAACAATAGCATGTCCTCATGCTAAACACAAACAAGGAAAATGATCAAAGGGTGACAACTTATTGGATGCAACTATCTATATGCATGCAAGTATACTATATACTATCTATATCTATCTATACTATAGTTTACTATTGAATTGGTGGAAACAAACAATCAAATTCCAAGCAAGTATATGAACATATAGGGCTAAGCAAAGAAGTAGTTCAATGCAATCAAAATCTAAGGAATTGATTTAACTCATCAAAATGAAGCAACTTACAAGAATACATGATAAGAGAAGTGGAGACATAGAATTGAGTGATCGAACCCTCACTAGGTGTGTATACACTCTCAACGCTCAGTGTTTAGGGTTTAATCACTCAAGTCTCCTCTGGTCATGCTTTCAACGATTTGCTTTTCATCTAACAATCAACAAACATATGATGAATGAATAAAAATATCATGAGGTCTTTAGAGGGTTGTAATGGGGTTAGGGTCAAGGTGGGGTAAATATGGCTAAGTGGACTAAGGAATTGAATCTTTGATTAGCTCAAGTATCTCACTCAACCTAAATCAACCAAATCACAAAAATGCAACCTAACCTCCCATCATTTTCTTTCCCACACATCCATGCTTTGATTTTCATTCAATTCTCATATGCATTTCTTATTCATTCATTTCATTTTTTTTCTCTTTTTTTGGGATAACTTTTGTCCCATCTTATTATTTTTTTTCATTTTATTTTTTTTATCTCTCTTTCTTTTTCTATGACAAATGCATATGGTTACAGGAAATTGATACATGAATGTGCACCCATTTTCCAAATTTTTCAATGAATACCCAAAATAACAATTTTTGTTCATTTCTTCTACCAATGCTTCCAAAAATTCTCCCACACTTAAATGAAACACACTCCTCAACCTAAGCTAATCAAAGATGCAATTCAAGGTAATTCATGGGTTTTCACTTAAGGTTGGTGATGTGGTAACAATTAGAACAAAAGGGAATTAAAAAGCTCAAAGATGATTAATATTGGTAGATATAATGTGTGCGGCTATGTGGGTGAGTGAGTTTAACTCAAAAATGGCCTCAATCATGCTAAATGCATTCAAAACATCAAACATCGGAAATAAAGAATCAAGCAAATCTAAGATCACAATCATAGAAGGAGCATAGCACACAAGAATAAAATAGTGGTTAAAATATGCAACCACACAATATTGCTCAATAACTCACAAGGTTGTTTGTTCTATCTCTCTTCTATGTTCCGCAAAAATCATTCAAGCAAGGTTAAAAAAAAAACAATTTTCCAAATCAATTCAATAGAACACCCTAAAAAAATTCTTGGAAATCTTTGTTGTTGTTTACCAAAATTATTTTCTATATGTATGTTTGATGTGATAGATGCACTTTAAAAAAATTTCTAGTTCTTTCCCTAATTTTCAATATGCAAAAACCATTATGAATAATTAGGACAAAAATTGAACTAGGTGCTATACTATTCACAACATCCAATCACAACTTCTATCTATCAACTATATACCATGCAAAAGATGCAAATGCAATATATATTAACTAAAGTAAAGATGCAATAGTAAAAGATACTAGAAAATAGCTACAAGAAACATAATAAAGGAAAACAAAAAATAAAGTGCAAAGTGTTCGAAAAAGAAAATTTACGCCCCAAAAGTGGTGAATCCTCCCCCACACTTAAGCGTTGCACGGTCCTCCGTGCATGAACACAATCCGAGGAGAATGACTCTAAGTTCCTCCACCTTCACCAGGTGGATGCAGGGTCTCGGGTTGCATGGAAAAGTTGCCAAGTTCAATGCGGGCTTGGCATCTCCATCCTCGGTGTCCTCCTCCTCTACTGGCTCCATGCCATCATAGTCATCCTCGAAAAGAGTGAATAAAGTATAATTAAGAACCATAGGGCAAGTAGCACAAAAAGGTAAAGGAGGGAGCAAATATATAGTATACTTGGAGCCAACAGAAAACAAAAAAATATTTAATTGAAGAAGTTTATATAGTGGTGTGGTATGATGAAAATGAAATAAGTCGTGTGTGTATTCCAATTATGTGCGCGGATAGAACACACACAACAGCCGGTTAAAACGGCAACCACACAATCAAAAAGTAAGCATGAGTTCCTCAATTAAATGGCCTAAGTTGCATGCAATGAATAAGCATCAATTAGATTCAAGCAAGCTTAGGCAATTACAACAATAGTGAATTGAATTTAGGAAATATTGGATATTGAAATTGTGCGAGTGGAAGCGCAAGATTAATATGAAAGTTAGCACAACACACAATAACCAATTCAATGATGAAAAGAAAACCACTTATTCATCCTCAAAAATAAGGAAATAATCACATGGGAATGTGCTTGTTACAAAAAATGACAAGCTTGATGAGAATCAAGTCAAGTCAACTCAAATAAATGCAAAGCATTGACAAGAAACAAGACCTTGTGATGTGATTATATTGATTTAAAAACCATGATGAACAAGCGATTCAACTCACTTTACTAAATTCAATATGCGCTTGTTGAAAATTTCACCAAATAAGAGACAATTGTCAATTTCTATATCAATTTGGTGCTAGCAACTCAAGACAATGATCAAGTACATGATTGAAATTCCAATCCAAAACAACATTATAATCATGCAAAAGTGTACCATTCTTGATTAGAATGCCAAACAAGGATATAGTCTAACACACATGGTAGCTACAACACATGCATTAAACTCAAAGTCCATCCAGGCATTATGTCAAACACATGGTATGCGGTGCACAAATTCACCAATTTCAAGCCAAAAATTCAAGCATCAATAACCCATAAATAAAAAATTGAACAATTGCAATTCAACAAACAAAAAATTAAGCAAAACTTAAGCTAAAGTACCAAAATTAAATATAGAAAATGAAAATTAAACAAGCAAATAAACAAAATAAAGAAGAGTAAAGAGAGAAGAAGAAGAAGAAGAAGAAGAAGAAGAAGAAGAAGAAGAAGAAGAAGAAGAAGAAGAAGAAGAAGAAGAAAGAAAGAAAGAAAGAAAGAAAGAAAGAAAGAAAGAAAGAAGGAGAAGAAATAGGGGGAGAGGGGGTTGGGCGGTGGTGGTGGCTCCGACGGCGGCAGGGTCACCGAAAGAAGGGGTGGGGTGGGTTGTGGCAGACACAGAAGAAGAAGATTGGCTTGGGGGGTTGCTGGCGCACATGGCATCCTTCTTGATTAACGCCCAGAACGCGACCTGTGCGTACGCACAAGACAGTGTGCGCACGCACAAAAGGGAAAAACAAAGGGAATGCAAACGCACAGGGTGTGCGAGCGCTCCTGGCAGGAAGGGTGTCAAGACGTGTGCGTACGCACAGGGCTGTGCATATGCACAGAAGACTCTTCTTTTTTTTTTTTACAAGAGGCCAAAGGATCATGTGTGCGTATGCACAGTAGTAAAAATTTTGGGGGTCCGCGCGCACAGCATGTGCGAATGCTCCCAACAGAAGGGGTGCTGGTGAATGTGCGTACGCACAGATGTCAAAATTTGGGGAAAGTGTGCGTGGTCACAGGTGTGTGCGTGGGCACACTACCCTGTTTCTGCAAAAAAATTTAATGCCTCTAAGGCACCAACATGACTTCCAAAATAGTTTTTTCAAGCCCCAAAACATTTTAAAACTCCAAAAACACATTATTCCACTAAGATTACCTAACACATACCAAACTGCAACTAAATTAAACCTAGAATTCAATCAAACTAAGCTAACCAAAGAGACAAAATTCGATAAGCAAAGGGTAAAAGATGAGAAAGGTTGGAAGGATATTACCATGGTGGGGTGTCTCTCACCTAGCACTTTGGTTTAAAGTCCTTAAGTTGGACTTGTTGAGTGAAGCTTGTGTCAAGGTGGCTGATGAGCGGATAATTTATACGCTTTTTGGCATTGTTTTTAGTATATTTTTAGTAGGATCTAGTTACTTTTAGGGATGTTTTTATTAGTTTTTATGATAAATTCACATTTCTGGACTTTACTATGAGTTTGTGTGTTTTTCTGTGATTTCAGGTATTTTCTGGCTGAAATTGAGGGACTTGAGCAAAAATCAGATTCAGAGGTTGAAGAAGGACTGCAGATGCTGTTGGATTCTGACCTCCCTGCACTCAAAGTGAATTTTCTGGAGCTACAGAACTCCAAATGGTGCGCTCTTAATTGCGTTGGAAAGTAGACATCCAGGGCTTTCCAGCAATATATAATAGTCCATACTTTGATTAAGGATAGATGACATAAACTGGCATTGAACGCCAGTTCCATGCTGCATTCTGGAGTCAAACGCCAGAAACAGGTTGCAAAGTGGAGTTAAACGCCAGAACCAGGTTACAAACTGGCGTTCAACTCCAAGAGAAGCCTCTACACATGTAAAGCTCAATGCTCAGCCCAAGCACACACCAAGTGGGCCCCAGAAGTGGATTTCTGCATCAATTACTCATTCTGTAAACCCTAGTACTAGTTTAGTATAAATAGGACTTTTTACTATTGTATTTACATCTTCGGATCAGATCTTTGATTAGTTTTATGCTATCTTAGACTTTTGGGCGGGCTGGCCATTTGGCTATGCCTGGACCTTATCACTTATGTGTTTTCCACGGTAGAGTTTCTACACTCCAAAGATTAAGGTGTAGAGCTTTGCTGTTCCTCATAAATTAATACAAAGTACTACTGTTTTCCTATTCAATTCAACTTATTCCGCTTCTAAGATGTTCATTCACACCCAAGAACATGATGAATGTGATGATTATGTGACGCTCATCATCATTCTCACTTATGAACGCGTGCGTGACAAACACTTCCGTTCTACATGCAAACAAGCTAGAATGAGTATCTCTTGGATATCTAATACAGGGGACCGAGTCCGAGTTATTAGTATCTTCGTGGTATAAGTTAGAACCCATGGACGGCCATTCTTGAGAATCCGGAAAGTCTAAACCTTGTCTGTGGTATTCCGAGTAGGATTCAGGGATTGAATGACTGTGACGAGCTTCAAACTCGCGAGTGCTGGGCATAGTGACAGACGCAAAAGGATAGTAAATCCTATTTCAGTATGATCGAGAACCGACAGATGATTAGCCATGCAGTGACAGCGCATTGGACCATTTTCACTGAGAGGACAGGTGGCCATTGACAACGGTGATGCCTAACATACAGCTTGCCATGGAAAGGAGTAGGACTGATTGGATGAAGACAGCAGGAAAGCAGAGGTTCAGAGGAACGAAAGCATCTCTATACGCTTATCTGAAATTCTCACCAATGATTTATATAAGTATCTCTATCCTATTTTAATTATCTTTTAGTACACTATAATCTCTTAATACATTTGAATCCGCCTGATTGAGATTTACAAGGTGACCATAGCTTGCTTCAAGCCGACAATCTCCGTGGGATCGACCCTTACTCACGTAAGGTTTATTACTTGGACGACCCAGTGCACTTGCTGGTTAGTTGTACGAAGTTGTGAAACAGAATTAAGAACATGAACGTGCGTATTGAGTTTTTAGCGCCGTTACCAAGGAAGGAATGATCACGATTTCGCACACCAAGTTTTTGGCGCCGTTGCCGGGGATTGTTCGAGTTTGGACAACTGTCGGTTCATCTTGTTGCTCAGATTAGGTAATTTTCTTTTTGATTTATTTTCAAAAATTCTTCAAAAATCTTTCAAAAAAAATTTTCCTTTTGTTTTCGAAAATCATTCTAAATTTTTAAGAATGAATTCTAAAGTTTCAATATGGTATGTTGAATCTTGGCTGGCCATCAAGCTTTAGACTAACCTGGTATGATTCCTGGAATCTTGATTGAGGACTTTGAATTCATTACTTCCTTTTTCCTATATGTTTTCGAAAAAAGTAAAATAATATACAAAAATCCAAAAAAAAATATATAAAATCATAAAAATAAAAAAATTATTTTGTGTTTCTTGTTTGAATCTTGGGTCAATTTTTAAGTTTAGTGTGAATTGCATTTTTTCTAAAAATTTATGCATTTTTCGAAAATTCATGCATTCATAGTGTTCTTTATGATCTTCAAGTTGTTCTTGGTAAGTCTTCTTGTTTGATCTTGATGTTTTATTGTTTTGTGTCTTTTCTTGTTTTTCATATGCATTTTCAATTTGTTAATGTCTCAAGAATAAAAATTTTTAAGTTTGGTGTCTTGCATGTTTTCTTTTCTTGAAAATTTTTCAAAAACAAGTTCTTGGTGTTCATCATGACATTCAAAGTGTTCTTGGTGTTCATATTTGCATTCAAAATGTTCTTGCATATTTTTCTTGTTTTGATTCATAATTTTCATGTTTTGGGTCATAATTGTGTTTTTCTCTCTCATCATTAAAAATTCAAAAATAAAAAAAATATCTTTTCTTTTTTTACCTCAAAATTTTGAAAATTTGGATTGACTTTTTCAAAAAATTTTAAAATCTAGTTGTTTCTTATGAGTCAAATCAAAATTTCAATTTTAAAAATCTTATCTTTTTCAAAACTTTTTCAAAAATCAAATCTTCTTCAGTTTTTTTATGATTTTCGAAAATTTCAAAAAAATTATTTTCAAAATATTTTTCTTAATTTTATTTCAAAATTTTCGAAACTTAACAAACAAGTAATGTGATTAGTTCAAAAATTTGAAGTTTGTTACTTTCTTGTTAAGAAAAGTTCAATCTTTAAATTCTAGAATCTTATCTTTTAGTTTCTTGTTAGTCAAGTAATCAATTTTAATCTTAAAAAATTAAATCTTTTTAATTATATCTTTTTAATCATATCTTTCTATCATATCTTTTTAAATCATATGTTTTCAAAAATTTGATTTTAAAACATCTTCTCTAACTTCTTATCTTCTTATCCTTTCAAAATTGATTTTCAAATCTTTTTCAACTAACTAATTGACTTTTTGTTTACTTCTTATCTTTTTCAAAACCACCTAACTACTCTTCCCTCTCTAATTTTCGAAAATACCTCCCTCTTTTTCAAAAATTCTTTTTAATTAATTAATTATTTTAAATTTTAATTTTAATTTTATTTCCCCTTTAATTTTCGAAAATCATCAACTCCTTTTCAAAAATTATTTTCGAAAACTTCTTTCTCTCATCTCCTTCTATTTATTTAATTACTTAGTAACTCTTCTCTTCATCTCATATCTCTGCTCCTATCCTCACCCTTGTGTTTGGATTATCCATTCTTCTTCACTCTAATTCCCTTTCTTCTTCTACTAACAATAAGGAACCTCTTTACTGTAACATAGAGAATTCCTCTTCTTTTCTTGTTCTCTTCTCTTTCATATGAGCAGGAACAAGGAAAAGGGCATTCTTGTTGAAGCTGATCCAGAACCTGAAAGGACTCTGAAGAGAAAACTAAGAGAAGCTAAATTACAACAATCCAGAGACAACCTTATTGAAATTTTAGAACAAGAAAAGGAGATGGCAAACGCACCTAACAACAATAATGCAAGGAGGATGCTTGGTGATTATACTACACCTACTTCCAAGTTTGATGGAAGAAGCATCTCAATCCCTACCATTGGAGCAAACAATTTTGAGCTGAAACCTCAATTAGTTGCTCTAATGCAACAGAACTGCAAATTCCATGGACTTCCATCAGAAGATCCCTATCAGTTTTTAACTGAGTTCCTGCAGATCTGTGAGACTGTTAAGACTAATGGAGTAGATCCTGAAGTCTACAGGCTCATGCTTTTCCCTTTTGCTGTAAGAGACAGAGCTAGAACATGGTTGGACTCACAACCTAAAGATAGCCTGAACTCTTGGGATAAGCTGGTCACGGCCTTCTTGGCTAAGTTCTTTCCTCCTCAAAAGCTGAGCAAGCTTAGAGTGGATGTTCAGACCTTCAAGCAAAAAGATGGTGAATCCCTCTATGAAGCTTGGGAAAGATACAAGCAGATGACCAAAAGGTGTCCTCCTGACATGCTTTCAGAATGGACCATTCTGGATATATTCTATTATGGTCTGTCTAAGTTCTCCAAGATGTCACTGGACCATTCTGCAGGTGGATCCATTCACCTAAAGAAAACGCCTGCAGAAGCTCAAGAACTTATTGACATGGTTGCAAATAATCAATTCATGTATAATTCTAAGAGAAATTCCGTGAATAATGGAATGCCTCAGATGAAGGGAGTTCTTGAAATTGATACTTTGAATGCCATATTGGCTCAGAACAAAATGTTGACTCAGCAAGTCAACATGATTTCCTAGAGTCTGAATAGAATGCAAGCTGTATCCAACAGTACTCAAGAGGCATCTTCTGAGGAAGAAGCTTATGATCCTGAGAATCCTGCAATAGTAGAGGTGAATTACATAGGTGAACCCTATGAAAACACCTATAATCCCTCATGGAGAAATCACCCAAATCTCTCATGGAAGGATCAACAAAAGCCTCAACAAGGCTTTAATAATGGTGGAAGAAACAGGCTCAGCAATAGCAAGCCTTTTCTATCATCTTCTCAGCAACAGACAGAGAACTCTGAACAAAATACCTCTAATTTAGCAAACTTAGTCTCTGATCTGTCCAAGGCCACTCTAAGTTTCATGAGTGAAACAAGGTCCTCCATAAGAAATTTGGAGGCACAAGTGGGCCAACTGAGTAAGAAAATCACTGAAACCCCTCCTAGTACTCTCCCAAGCAATACTGAAGAGAATCCAAAAAGAGAGTGCAAGGCCATTAACATAATCAACATGGCCGAACCTAGAGAGAAAGGAGAGGACGTGAATCCCAATGAGGATGACCTCATGGGACGTCTCTCAAGCAAGAAGGAGTTCCCTATTAAGGACCCAAAGGAATCTGAGGCTCATATAGAGACCATAGAGATTCCACTAAACCTCCTTCTGCCGTTCATGAGCTCTGAAGACTATTCTTCCTCTGAAGAGGATGAAGATGTAACCGAAGAGCAAGTTGCTCAATATCTAGGAGCCATCATGAAGCTGAATGCCAAGCTGTTTGGTAATGGGACTTGGGAAGGTGAACCTCCCTTGCTCATTAATGAACTGAATACAGAGGTTCAGCAAACTTTACCTCAAAAGAAACAAGATCCTGGCAAATTCTTAATACCCTGTACCATAGGCACCATGACCTTTGAGAAAGCTCTGTGTGACCTAGGGTCAGATATAAATCTTATGCCACTCTCTATAATGGAGAAGCTGGGGATCATTGAAGTACAGCCTGCCATATTCTCATTACAATTGGCAGACAAGTCAGTAAGACAAGCTTATGGATTAGTAGAGGACGTGTTAGTAAAGGTTGAAGGCCTTTACATCCCTACTGATTTCATAATCTTAGACACTAGGAAGGAGGAAGATGAATGCATCATCCTTGGAAGACCCTTCCTAGCCACAGCAAGAGCTGTGATAGATGTTAATAGAAGAGAGTTAGTCCTTCAATTGAATGGGGACTACCTTGTGTTTAAAGCCCAAGGCTATCCTTCTGTAATAATGGAGAGGAAGCATGAAAAGCTTCTCTCAGTACAGAGTCAAGCAAAGCCCCCACAATCAAACTCTAAGTTTGGTGTTGGGAGGCCTCAGCCAAACTCAAAGTTTGGTGTTAAATCCCCACATCCAAACTCTAAGTTTGGTGTTGGGAGTCTACAAAATTGACCTGATCACCTGTGTGGCTCCTTGAGAGCCCACTGTCAAGCTATTGACATTAAAGAAGCGCTTATTGGGAGGCAACCCAATTTTTATTTATTTAATTTTATTTTTTCTTTTATTGATCTTTTATGTTTTATTAGGTTCAAGATCATGTGGAGTCACGAAAAAAAATACTAAAATTAAAAACAGAATCAAAAACAGCAGAAGAAAAATCACACCCTGGAGGAAGGGCTTACTGGCGTTTAAACGCCAGTAAGGAGCATCTGGCTGGCGTTCAACGCCAGAACAGAGCATGGATCTGGTGTTGAACGCCAGAAACAAGCAACATCCAGGCGTTCAAACGGCAGGAATACACCCTGGGAAGAGCTGGCGCTGAACGCCAGAAACATGCTGCACATGGGCGTTGAACGCCCAGAACAAGCATCACTTCGGCGTTTAAGCGCCAGAATTGCATGCAAAGGCGTTTTACACGTCTAATTGGTGTAGGGATGTAAATCCTTGACACCTCAGGATCTGTGGACCCCACAAGATCCCTACCTACCTCCACTCACCTTCTCATCTCTTCACACAATCCCATAAACACTCTTCCCCAAAAACCTTTCACCAATCACCTCAATCTCTCTTTCCCATCATCTCTCCACCACTCACATCCATCTACCCTTCCCCATAAACCCCACCTACCTTCAAAATTCAAAATCTCTTTCCCGCCCAAACCCTCCCAATATGGCCGAACCTACCCCCTCTCCCTTCACTATATAAACCCCTCTATTCTTCTTCTTTTTCACACAACACAACCCTCTCTTCTCCTCCTTGGGCCGAAACACAACCCTCTCTCCCTTTCTTCCATATCTTCTTCATCTATTCTTTCTTCTCTTACTCGAGGGCGAGCAATATTCTAAGTTTGGTGTGGTAGAAGCATACCTTTTTTGTTTTGCCATTACCATTGATGGCACTTAAGACCGGAGAAACCTCTAGAAAAGGGAAAGGGAAGACAAAAGCTTCCACCTCCGAGTCATGGGAGATGGAAAGGTTCATCTCCAAAGCCCATCAAGACCATGTCTATGATGTTGTGGCCAAGAAGAAGGTGATCCCCGAGGTCCCTTTCAAACTCAAGAAAAATGAGTATCCGAAGATCCGACATGAAATTCAAAGAAGAGGTTGGGAAGTTCTAACCAACCCCATTCAACAAGTCGGAATCTTAATGGTTCAAGAGTTCTATGCCAATGCATGGATCACTAGGAACCATGATCAAAGTAAGAACCCGAACCCAAAGAATTACCTTACAATGGTTCGGGGGAAATACTTAGACTTTAGTCCGGAGAATGTGAGGTTGGCGTTCAACTTGCCCATGATGCAAGGAGATGCATGCCCCTACACTAGAAGGGTCAACTTCAATCAAAGGTTGGACCAAGTCCTTATGGACATATGTGTGGAAGGAGCTCAATGGAAAAGAGACTCCAAAGACAAACCGGTTCAATTAAGAAGACTGGACCTCAAGCCTGTAGCTAGAGGATGGTTGGAGTTCATCCAACGCTCCATCATTCCCACTAGCAACCGGTCTGAAGTTACTGTAGACCGGGCCATCATGATTCATAGCATCATGATTGGAGAGAAAGTAGAAGTTCATGAAGTTATCTCCCTTGAATTCTACAAAATAGCCGAAAAGCCCTCTACCTTGGCAAGGCTAGCTTTTCCTCATCTTATTTGCCATCTATGTTACTCAGCTGGAGCTTTTATAGAAGGAGACATCCCCATTGAGGAGGAGAAGCCCATCACTAAGAAAAGGATGGAGCAAACAAGAGAACCCATTCATGGAGTTCAAGAGACGCATGAGGAAGCTCATCATCAAGAAATCCCTGAGATACCTCAAGGGATGCACTTTCCTCCCAACAACTATTGGGAACAACTCAACACTTCTCTTGAAGATTTGAGTCACAACATGAATCAATTAAGGGTGGAACATCAAGAGCACTCCATCATTCTCCATGAAATTAGAGAAGATCAAAGAGCAATAAGGGAGGAGCAACAAAGACAAGGAAGAGACATAGAAGAGCTCAAGGACATCATTGGTTCTTCAAGAAGAAAACGCCACCATCACTAAGGTGGACTCATTCCTTATTCTTAAATTTCTTCTGTTTTTCGTTTTTTTTTTATGTTAAATGTTTATCTATGTTTTGTGTCTCTACTTCATTATCATTAGTATTTAGTAACTATGTCTTAAGGCTATGAATAATTCCATGAATCTTCCACCTCTCTTAAATGAAAAATGTTTCTAATTCAAAAGAACAAGAAGTACATGAGTTTCTAATTTATCCTTGAATTTAGTTTAATTATATTGATGTGGTGATAATACTTTTTGTTTTCTGAATGAATGCTTGAACAGTGCATATGTCTTTTGAAGTTGTTGTTTATGAATGCTAAATATGTTGGCTCTTAAAAGAATGATGAACAGGAGACATGTTATTTGATAATCTGAAAAAACATAAAAATGATTCTTGAAGCAAGAAAAAGCAGTGAATACAAAGCTTGCAGAAAAAAATAGCAAAAAAAAAAAGAGAGAAAGAAAAAAGAAAAAGCAGGCAGAAAAAGTCAGTAGCCCTTAAAACCAAAAGGCAATGGTAAATAAAAAAGGATCCAAGGCTTCGAGCATCAGTGGATAGGAGGGCCTAAAGGAATAAAATCCTGGCCTAAGCGGCTAAACCAAGTTGTCCCTAACCATGTGCTTGTGGCGTGAAGGTGTCAAGTGAAAACTTGAGACTGAGCGGTTAAAGTCAAGGTCCAAAGCAAAAATAAAAGTGTGATTAAGAACCCTGGACACCTCTAATTGGGGACTTTAGCAAAGCTGAGTCACAATCTGAAAAGGTTCACCCAGTTATGTGTCTGTGACATTTATGTATCCGGTGGTAATACTAGAAAACAAACTGCTTAGGGCCACGACCAAGACTTATAAAGTAACTGTGTTCAAGAATTAACATAGTGAACTAGGAGAATCAATAACACTATCTGAATTCTAAGTTCCTATAGATGCCAATGATTTTAAACTTCAATGGATAAAGTGAGATGCCAAAACTATTCAAGAGGCAAAAAGCTACAAGTCCCGCTCATCTGATTGGAGCTAAGTTTCAGTGATAGTTTGGAATTTATAGTATATTCTCTTCTTTTTATCCTATTTGATTTTCAGTTGCTTGGAGACAAGCAACAATTTAAGTTTGGTGTTGTTATGAGCGGATAATTTATACGCTTTTTGGCATTGTTTTTAGTATATTTTTAGTAGGATCTAGTTACTTTTAGGGATGTTTTTATTAGTTTTTATGATAAATTCACATTTCTGGACTTTACTAGGAGTTTGTGTATTTTTCTGTGATTTCAGGTATTTTCTGGCTGAAATTGAGGGACTTGAGCAAAAATCAGATTCAAAGGTTGAAGAAGGACTGCAGATGCTGTTGGATTCTGACCTCCCTGCACTCAAAGTGGATTTTCTGGATCTACAAAACTCCAAATGGCGCGCTCTCAATTGAGTTGGAAAGTAGACATCCAGGGCTTTCCAGCAATATATAATAGTCCATACTTTGATTAAGGATAGATGACGTAAACCGGTGTTGAACGCTAGTTCCATGCTGCATTATGGAGTCAAACGCTAGAAACAGGTTGCAAAGTGGAGTTAAACGCCAGAAACAGGTTACAAACTGGTGTTCAACTCCAAAAGAAGCCTCTACACGTGTAAAGCTCAATGCTCAGCCCAAGCACACACCACGTGGGCCCCAGAAGTGGATTTCTGCATCAATTAGTCATTCTGTAAACCCTAGTAACTAGTTTAGTATAAATAAGACTTTTTACTATTGTATTTACATCTTCGGATCAGATCTTTGATTAGTTTTATGCTATCTTAGACTTTTGGAAAGTCTGGCCATTCGGCCATGCCTGGACCTTATCACTTATGTATTTTCCACGGTAGAGTTTCTACACTCCATAGATTAAGGTGTAGAGCTTTACTGTTCCTCATAAATTAATACAAAGTACTACTATTTTTCTATTCAATTCAACTTATTCCACTTCTAAGATGTTCATTTGCACCCAAGAACATGATGAATGTGATGATTATGTGACGCTCATCATCATTCTCACTTATGAACGCGTGCGTGACAAACACTTCCGTTCTACATGCAAACAAGCTAGAATGAGTATCTCTTGGATATCTAATACAGGGGACCGAGTCCGAGTTATTAGTATCTTCGTGGTATAAGTTAGAACCCATGGACAGCCATTCTTGAGAATCCAGAAAGTCTAAACCTTGTCTGTGGTATTCCGAGTAGGATTCAGGGATTGAATGACTGTGACGAGCTTCAAACTCGCGAGTGCTGGGCGTAGTGACAGATGCAAAAGGATAGTAAATCCTATTCCAGTATGATCGAGAACCGACAGATGATTAGCCATGCAGTGACAGCGCATTGGACCATTTTCACTGAGAGGACAGGTGGCCATTGACAACAGTGATGCCTAACATACAGCTTGCCATAGAAAGGAGTAGGACTGATTAGATGAAGACAGCAGTATAGCAGAGGTTCAGAGGAACAAAAGTATCTCTATACGCTTATCTGAAATTCTCACCAATGATTTACATAAGTATCTCTATCCTATTTTAATTATCTTTTAGTACACTATAATCTCTTAATACATTTGAATCCGCCTTACTGAGATTTACAAGGTGACCATAGCTTGCTTCAAGCCGACAATCTCCGTGGGATCGACCCTTACTCACGTAAGATTTATTACTTGGACGACCCAGTGCACTTGCTGGTTAGTTGTACGAAGTTGTGAAACAGAATTAAGAACATGAACGTGCATATTGAGTTTTTAGCGCCGTTACCAAGGAAGGAATGATCACGATTTCGCACACCAGTGGCTTATGCTTCCACTCATCCTTGAGTCGCCACCCATGTTTGCTCTTCAAAAATCCTCCAGGATCCCAAACGAAGTACACTAAGCTCTCAAGCAACCTCAAGCAAAACATTGGGATCCAAAATTATTGACCATTGAAACTTATACCGGGATCCTATACTTCAGTTTCTCTATCATCCTCCCGTTGATTCTTGCTCTTGCACTTGGACGAACAACCTTTTGAATCACCTTTGAAGCACCCAATTAAACCTTGTGATCATCCCAATTGAGTCTTTCACCACTTATACAATGATCTCCTTTGGCAACCGACACCCATTTCTTCATTGTTGAACACCCTAAGAAGGATCTTAAGTTGATGATCCATTTCTAAGATAGCAATTTGATGTGGACCTATGAAGCTCATGGAGGATATTGTCATCCACTCACATTGCTCTTGGATTGGAGTCACCCTATTGGACTCTTGTATAAACGCCTCCACTTCTTGGCTGATCACCTCTTCCTCACCATCCTTTTCAAGCTCTTCCCTATCTCTCTTCCTCGTGCGTCTCCCTCTCTTCGCGGTTCTGTTGCTCGCTCGTAGATGGTTCATCGGCGACGGCTCCGTGGCGTGGTCTCCCCCAAGGTCCGATAACGACATGACGGTGGCAGCGAGGCGTGGTGCAGCAATGGCGCGACTTCTCTGTTTCCTCAACTCAGCACGCTCTCTCTCTCTCCTTCTCTTATGGTCTCTCGACGACACGACAACAGTGATGCCCACTGGCGCCGTCCTCCCTCTCTTCTCTTCTCCCCCGCCGCAGCTCTCCCACTTCTTGTTTCTCCCTTTCTTCTTTTTTTTTTCTTTCTTTCACAGAATCGTGTGTGTGTTGGTGAGTGAGTGTCGTGTGTAAAGGGTGGAGGGAAGTGCAATGTGTGTTAGGGTTTTAGGGTGGTGTGGGTTAGTTTAGGTATTTTTATTAAAAATAGGGTTAGTAGTGTAATTCTATAAAATAATTAAAACAAGATAAAATAATAATTAATTATTAAATTTTCATCTTTAAAATACCTTTCAATTACAATTTGTAAATTATTTTCATTCAAATGCTAATTTAATAAAAATTAGAGATAAATAAATCAATTTTCTTTTATTTGTAAAATATGGTTAAAAATATTAAAATTAAGACATATAGAATACTCATTATTTTTAAATTATAAAAATCCTAAATTGTAAATAAGAATTTGTCCGGTATATATACAAAATCTCAAAAATATAATCTCAAGTAATTATAATAAATCATAAATAATTTATTAATGACTTTTTAAATTCTGGGGTTTTACACTATTTCATCTTAAGTTCTTATGCTGTATTGCATGAAATTGTTGGGTTATTTTTAATAATTTCCTATCTCATCCTGCAAGTAATTCAACTTAGCACCAAATTTATTTCATACAACTCCAAAAATGACTGTGAGGGGATAATTATTTAAAAGAGACCGCATCAAACTAAACAACACAACAACTAATTCCATAGCACCGAAATAATTTTATATCAGCATAACAAATTACCTTATTGTATTGTAAGTGGCCAAAATGACACGATGTTGCAAAAATACTCAAAAATAACACAGCTTTTTGCATAAGTCTAAAATGCATTTTTAATTGAATGGTGTGTCTCAATTTCAAGTTCATAAAAAGAAGTTTTAATTTTTTTTCTTTCATTTTTAATAAGTATTTTCAATTTTTTTTCATCATCTTATTCAAAAACATTATAAACCTCCTTCATAATGTTATTTCTAACGTCTTTTTCAATAAAGGATAATTCACGATGACCATCGGCTACTGCAACAATGATTGATATGCCTTATTTGGTCTAATATTAGTTTTATCATTTTTCTCAATTGTACAGTGTATATACATGTTAAGCTCTTGGCGTTGTTTAAACAACTTTGCTTGATTAGGACAATATAGATGTGAATGAGTCCAAACAATCTTTGAAATAATCCATACTCGAGTATTATTCACTTTATGTACACAAATTCTTGCAGAACAATTTACTCCAGCTAAAGGATTTGTCTTCTTAGTAGGTGATATGTTGGATTTCTATTTTCTTTCTCTGTTACATGTAATGAGTTAATTCTTACTTTTATTTTCCTTCCAATTTGAGTTTCTTATTTTGGTAGAAGAACTTATAAGTTTAGAATAATTTTTGTAGAATTTTTCAACTTCTTCAAGTGACGTTAAAAGTCATCCCAATTTTTGGCATGAACTGTTCATCAACATCACTCAAAAACTGTAACAGAAAGTTAAACAAAACAACACTGGAATATAATCAAAGTAACACTAAAATATTGAACTTCATAATTAACGAATTTTGTCAACTTGGATGTAAATGGAAACCACATAAAAGTAAAAAACATAAGAACTACGTCTATTTAGCACCAACATGTATAGCAAAGAGAACAAAAAATATCAATGAGAGAATCGTATATGAAAGTACCCACACCAAAATAAGCAACATATGAGAGAAATCTCTTTACCACCAAAATTATTTTAAACAACATCAAAACTCTCAATAAGCAAAACATAACTTAATTGATTGAGAAAACAATTCAAAATTATTTTAAACAACATCAAAACTCTCAATAAGCAAAACATAACTTAATTGATTGAGAAAACAATTCAAAATTCTTCAGTTCTATTCAAATTCACATCAAAATCATGAACACTGATTTACACAAATAAAAACGTAATAAAAAGAACTTATTAAACTCATATACAAACAACCACACGAGCATTAACTACAAAAGAACTATGTTCATTAAAAAAAGAATCAAACTTCGTTGATTTGATTTGATTTAGAATAATAATCCAATTTGTCTTGGTTCAGTTAATCTGAACTCACATCATACATTATTTTCAAAAATAGATCGTAATTTCACTGCTTGATTTCTTGAAAATAGAATGAGCATGAAATGACCGAAATTTTGATCAAAAACAAATTTTAATCTAAAAATTTTGATTGAAAAAGGAAAAATGTGCAGGAAAAAGAGGAAAATGTACAAAATGCAGAAAAATCAAGAAAAAAAATAGAAGAGCTCATTTATTATGTAAGGTCTAAATTTTTAAAAATTAAATAATTAGTTATTTATGAGTTATTCTATTATATTGAGATTTTATTTTTAAAAAATTTAATAAAAATAATTAAATAAAATTTTTAAATTTTTAAAGTATAATTTAATTATGATTTATTTTATTAATTTAAATTATTTATTAAAAACTATTTTGATAAGCAAAATTTAAATTATTTATTATTATTATTATTATAGTTTTTATTCTTTTCCTAAGATATATATATATATAGTAAAGAAAGAAAGAAATGGAAACGTGTAAGCATATAAACATGTATATACATATAAGTCCATGACCCTTGCTATAGTTTTGCCACCAGATCACTATCATTAATCACAAAATCTTCCTCCTTCTTGTATTATTCAATGAAACTAAGAAAGAAAAAGAAAAAGAGAGCCAAGATAAACTAGGGATGGCAAAATTTCCCGAGACGCGGGGATTCCTGCGGGGACTGTCCCGAATGGGGATCCGATTGTGGGGAATTTTTTCCGCGGGGATGGGGATGGGGGACAAAATTCCCCCAAAGCAAGCGCGGGGACCCGAGCGGGGATCCCCGCCCCGTCCCCGCTATTTCCCGAAATTTATGAATTTCCTGAATTATCCTTAATAGTTTATTTCTCATATATGTTTTTTAGTCATTTCTCACACAGACATATATATAGAAACCCAAAACTTCTAATCTTTATTTGCATAACCCTTCTTCAATTCAGAGATCTTTGTCCATACTTTATCCAACCTCTCTGCAGCCACCCCCCCGTCACCCTTCTCATCGCATCGTCACACTCACCGTGCCATCATCTTACCGTGTTGTAATTTCTATTTGCAGCGTTCCTTTTCGTAACTTTGCCGTCGTGTTCATTCTCCTCTCTGTTGTCGCGTCTTCCACTTCGTCCACTGTTTTGTCCTTGGCTCATCGTTGCGTCCCCCCATTGTGTTATTTCGAAAGAAGTCACCATCGTGTCATTTAGACTTTTTGTATAAAATCTTGCAGTTTTTGTATAAGATAGATACTTGCAGCTCTATTCATATGGAAATTAATAATTAGTTAGAACTATTATGTAGAAGGGGAATGGGGTCCCCGCGGAGAATGGGGATGGGGAGTAATATTCTCCCACGGCGGGGAATGGGGGCGGGGATGGGGAGCAAATCTGAGGGCGGGGATGGGGAGCAAGGAGGCATCCCCTGCCCCCGCCCTGCCCCATTGACATCCCTAAGATAAACCCTTGAGAGAAATCGTCACCCTCCATCATGGGAGAGGATGTGTCGGTACTTATGGGTTTGAAATTGGTGTCGAAATTCTCATTTTAAATTTTTTAGACCACATTAAACCATAAAAACTTTATTTCTCACTTTCTAGAATATATTTTAATTTATGGGTTAATTAGTCATTAATTAGCCGGATTTTACATTAAACAAATGTTAAATCATCAATCAAACTAAGAAATTAACATGACTAGAAATTCCAGCAACATTCACAACCTCAATCCAAACTCAATTCATGTCTCAGTTTAACAAACAACACCAATTAAACACCATTCACAACCACAATTCAACAAATTCACATCAATTAGTAATATTAGACTCTCGTAAATTATTTGCAATTATTCAATAATCTTTTTAAGCATTTTTAAATTAAAATATTTAACTTTTAAAACAAACCCCCTATCTCCGCATGAAATCAAAATCAACGAAAGCTCTGAAGAAACTTTCTGACCGAGCTGCTGATGAGGAAAGCGTAAGAAATTGTGTCTGCCTCCTAGAACTTTAATTGGTCGAATTCAAGAGGAAGGGGAGCTACGTCACCGTCAACTTCCACTGAACAAAAGTAACGCCAACACATAGAAGAAGAAGATACGAACATTTTTACTGGATTAGATCTTTTTCTCTCAAGATAAACCCTTGGTGTGTATAGGAACTAGATGGCGCCTCGTGGACATGATCGAGGCCATGGGAGAGGACGTGTCGGTACTCATGGGCCGGAAACTAACCCGAATGACCCCATGAACTTCATGGCTACGTTGCAAAATATGGCTGCTACTATGCAGGCCACGGGTGAGGCATTCGAGCAGCAAATGAACAATAATCACAATGGGGGAAATGGCGAAAACGAGACTCAAGGTCAGATGACATTGGCGACCTTTCTAAAGGCTAATCTGCCAAAGTTCAAGGGAACCACCAATCTGACTGAAACCGATACCTGGTTTCAGGCCATGGAGCGAGCGCTGCAAGCGCAGTTGGTGTCGAAAGAGCAGTGCGTCAAGTTTGCTATTTATCTGCTCACCGGAGAAGCGTCGCATTAGTGGTAGGGAACCTGACATCTCCTGCAGCAGGGTGATGATCCTATCACCTGGGATGCCTTTCAGGGGGAATTCTACAAGAAGTACTTTCTGAATTCCGCAAGGACAGCCAAGGAATTGGAGCTATTGCAGTTGAAGCAGGGAACTATGTCTGTATCTGAGTATACAGACAAGTTTGAGGAGCTATTTAGATTTTTCCGCATGTGCCAAGGAGCTCTGGGAGACTTCGAGGAGTGGAAGTGCATCAAGTATGGGGAGGACTTCAGAGTAACATTCTGAGCTCCGTTGGACCAATGGAGATTAGGGTCTTCTCTGAACTTGTGAACAAGAGCCGTGTCGCTGAAGAATGTATGTGGAAGGCTGCTAAGGGGGAGTATGACCGTTAGGAGTCCCACCGTAGGGAGCACAACCAAGGAGTCACAACAAGGGGCCAAGAGTTTAAGAGAAGAGGATACCAACAACATTTTCCCCAAAAACGGAATAACTTTGTGACAAATGAGGATTTATAAGGAAACGATAAGGGAAAACAAACAGGGGCTACTTCTGATGTTCTGAGTTGTCAGAGATATGGACGTCATCACTCAAATAGGCCGTGTAGTTATGGTTCGGGTTTGTTACAATTGAGAGAAGTCAGGACATTTGGTCAGAGATTGCCCATACAGGAGGGACCAAGGTACTGCCGGATCCGATCCTCAGATTTGAGGTAATAAGAAAACTGATAACTTAATTCTTTACCAGTTTAGACAATACTGGAGACTGGTATTCACTCATAACACATGGTCAAATAATTATGATCTGTCTTAGACGACCCTAAGTTATTTTAATAGAAGGTTTGGCTAGCATAAATGAATAGGTAGGTCCTTAATAAAATGTGATCAGAGTGACGCAGCGGAAGCGAGAGACTCCGAAGGTGAGGCACTAAAAGGATTGGTAAAATGCGAGTGACTATTAGCTAGGTTGAGGAGGGAACCACTCACGCGGACTCATGGAGCGAACGATATTTTCGCAGACGAAGTGAAGTTTCTTGGCCATGTAGTGAGTAAACACGGGGTAGCAATAGATCCTTCTAAGGTGGAGGCAGTGATAGAGGGGGGGCGACCGACCTCAGCGACCGAGATAAGGAGTTTTCTGGGCTTAGCTAGCTACTATCGGAGATTCATCAAGGCTTTTTGCGAATAGCTTTGCCATTGACAAGGTTAACCTACAAGGACGCGCCGTTTGTTTGGACTTTTGAGTGTGAAGAGAGCTTTCAAGCGTTGAAGCAAAAGTTGACCACCGCGCCTGAGTTGGTGCTACCCGAACCGAATGAACTACTTGAAGTGTATTGTGATGCCTCACTAAAAGCTTGGGGTGCGTGCTAATGCAGCACCAGAAATGTGGCAGCGTATGCCTCACGGTAGTTGAGATATCATGAACTTAATTACCTAACACATGACCTGGAACTCGCTGCGATTGTGATTGCGCTAAAAGTGTGGAGGCATTATTTCTAGGGAGTTAAGTTCTGAGTTTTCTCTGATCACAAGAGCTTGAAATACCTCTTTGATAAAAAAGAGCTTAATATGCGACAGAGGAGGTGGATGGAGTTACTGAAGGACTACGACTTTGAGTTGAATTACCACCCGGGAAAAGCGAACGTTGTGGCAGAAGCGCTAAGTCAGAAATCACTGTATGGTTCTTGGATGATGCTCCGAGAAGAGAAGTTATTCAGGGCATTCAAGAGTTTGGAGATCGGTGTTCAGGAAGTGTCTGGGACTCTATGTTTGAGCTAATTACAGATCTCAAGCGATTTCAAATCCGAACTCCTGAAGGCTTATCAAAACGATGACATGTTACCGAAGGTATTGCCAGCTATTGAACAAGGGAAGTAGTGGAGAGTATCAGAGGATCAAGATGGGCTATGGAGATTTAAGGGTAGGATCATTGTGCCAGATGTTGGGACGTTGCGACAAGATATCTTGAAGGAAGCACACAAAAGCGGATTTTCTATTCACCCTGGGAGTAGTAAGATGTACCATGACTTAAAGGCTATGTTCTGGTGGCATGGTATGAAGAATGATGTGGTAAAGTATGTCTCGAAGTGCTTAACTTGTCAAAAGGTGAAGATTGAACATTAAAGACCTTCCGGGACGTTGCAACCCTTGGAGATTCCGCAATGGAAGTGGGAGAGCACTGCGATGGATTTTGTGTCGGGAAAGCCGAGGACTAGAACTGGTTTTGATACCGTCTGGGTAATTGTGGACCGGCTGACAAAGTCGGCTCACTTTCTACCCATTCGGATGAACTATACTCTTGAGGAGTGAGCACGCTTGTATATTAAGGAGATTGTGGGACTTCAAGGTGTGCCTACGACTATAATTTCTGACAGAGATCCCCGTTTTACTTCAAGGTTCTGGGGTGCATTTTAGAAGGCTTTTGGAACCCGTTCGAGCTTAAGTACAGCTTACTATCCTAAGACAGATGGTCAATCTGAGAGAACGGTCCAAACCCTAGGAGATATGTTGAGGGCTTGTGTTTTGGACCAGCCGGTGAGCTAGGATCGGTATATGCCGCTAGTGGAGTTTGTGTATAATAATAGCTACCATGCGAGCATCAGAATGGCTCAGTATGAGGCTCTGTATGGGAAGAAATGTCAATCCCCGCTATGCTGGTATGAAGCTGGGGATAAAAGTCTGTTGGGGCCTGAGATGATAACTGAAACTACTGAACAAGTCAAAAAGATTTGACTCTGCCGATGACTCCGGTCAGGATTGATGACATGAGTATTAAGAAGTTGTGCAAAAGAGAGGTTTCATTAGTGAAAGTGGCATGGAGTCAAGCCGGTGTTGAGAAGCACATTTGGGAGCTTGAGTCAGAAATGCGAGCAGACTACCCTCACCTATTCTCAGGTAGTTGAACGAATTTTGTGGGCAAAATTTCCAATTAGGTGGATAGAATGTAAAATCCGGTTAATTAATGGCTGATTAACCCATAAATTAAAATATATTCTAGAAAGTGAGAAATGAAGATTTTATGGTTTAATGTGGTAGAGAAATTTAAAACGAGAATTTCGACACCAATTTTAAAGAAATCGGCCCAAAATTGGGCCGAACGGGCCAAACCGGACCAACCGGACCCAAGTTGGGCCCAAGGGCCCAGCCAAGCCCCATTCATTAAGAGAGCTCAACTCTCTTCCTTCCCAAATCAACACACACACGTAGAACACAAAGAAAGGGAAAGGGGGAGAAACATAAACCCTTGTTCCAACTTCCTTGGATCATATCTTTTGATTCGAAGCTCCGATTGACGCACCGTTTGTGACCTCGCGACCGCAGTGTCGAGCTCTACAAAACCCATATAATCAATCTTGAGCTAACCACGTTTTCTCCTTCGATTCCCAGCCCTTAGTTTCGAGTTTCATGGGCAAAAATGTTGAGATTTTGAGCTCCTTTGTGTTATAGGATCAAATTAACTTAAAGGGAAGGCTTGTTCTTGCTCCCTTGACTCTTGTATAAGGTAAGAGATCTCAAACCCTAGTGAAAGTGTTGAATTTGAGGTATTGGGTATTGAGTTATTGTGTCTTGATGTCATATTGTGGCTTAGGCGTTATATATGTGTCTTTTGGAGCTTGATTGGTGATTTTGGAAAGCTTTGGTGTGGAACCCCAATCTTGGAAATCTGTTGGTAGAGTTTGGAAACCTTGGAAGGTTGATATTAGAGGTGTTCCGGGTGGAACAGGAATCGGCCAAGATATGGTTTTGGTTTCCTGTATTTAAAATGTAATGTGGTTCTGAAAATGTAGGCTAGTGACCCTACGATAAGGCTTTGGAATTGTTGATGTGTTTGTTGGATAATTTGGATTGAGTTAAAAATGTATGAATGATGGTAGAAATGATTGTGAGTGGTTGGATTGGTTGGTAAAGTATGTAATGTTGTTTTTAAGTCTTTCACATTTCCAACAAGCTTGTAACCTTCTGAGGTGTTGTTTTATACTTATAAAACCCCAATTTCATCCCCTAAGTCTTAAATTGATGTAAAATGCCTAGTGAATGAGAGTAAGCTAGGGGAAAGGGTAGCTTATGGATGAAGAAAGGGGCTGTTATGATGAGTTATGATGAAAAATGATGATATGTGTGGTGGAGGAGGATGGTGGGGTACTATGTATGAGATGAGCCGAAAGGGCTGGGTATGACCTGAGTCGAAAGGGCTGAATGTGGTATGAGCCGGATGGCTGTGTGTGATGATGGTTTATGGTTGATAATAAATTGTGACTTGTAAGCCGGATGGCTGAGATGAAAGTTGTTTACAAATGAGTATGTATATGCATGTGATTATGATTGAATTAGGAAGCTTGAACATGTGGCGAGTGTGCCGGGATTTGCCTGTAGGATTAATGAATAAATCATGATGGAAAGTGTTAGATGCCAATGGGCTTGTGTTTTCTCTCTAGTTGTGAGGGCGACAGGGCGTAGATACCCTCTAATGGTGACAGGGCGCAGATACCCTCTAATGGTAAATTGGTGACAAGGCACAAATACCCTCTAATGGTGACAGGGCACGTACTCCCTCTAACGGTATTACCACGCAACAGAGAGACGGTGTCTGGGTTAGCTATCGGACACATCGGGTTGGCTTGATAACCGACAGATGAGACTCATCAGCCGCTAGGACAGGCATGCATCATCTGCATTATATGTGAATTGTTTGGAATGCCTAATTGCTTGCACCATTACTTGCTAAATGCCTAATTGTCTTATCTGTTTTCTACTTGTGCATTTCTTGTTTGATATATTTATGTTTTCATTTCTATTACTGTTGGCGGTTGGGAGGTTTGCAGAATTTGGAAAGGGGATACTTAGTTAGCCTGAAGATCCTTAAGTTAGTTGCCTATTTACATTTTTTATGGTTTAGCATGTTTATGCACTTTATTTATACTCTGGAAGTTCTAGGATTGCCTTCGGCTTTTCCAGGACATTACATGTTAGATATTTGGGTACTGTTATCATGCTGAGAACCTCCGGTTCTCACCCATGCGGATTTTGTGGTTTTTAGATGTAGGATGTGAGGCTCCTCGTTGAGACATGCTGGAGACTTCCTTTTGGTGGAGATCCTTAGTATCTTGGGATTTTATTTTGGTTGATGTATTTTGCTTAGATATTCATATTCTCCACTGTATATGCATTTTGTATTAACTCCTCTTAGAGGTTATTTTGGAGAAACAGATTTTTTGTATTTTGTCTTTTAGGTTGTTTTGGGATTTCCTACTATATATGTATGTATACTGCTATGCTCGGACCGGTTATCTTCGCAAACCGAGTCCTTAGCCTTGATATATGTATTGTTGGCACTCTTCTGTGTATCTTCTCATGTAGCTTGTCCTATATCCGTTTCATTTACGTTATCGATCAGAGTGTTGCACTTTTCGATTTTTTTAAACGGTTTTGATTTACCCTTTTTTCTTCAAAGGCTCCTAGTTATGAACATCTTTGCAATACTATACGTACTAAATTTTATTTTTAGAGGTCATAATACCTCGCCACCTCTGTTTTATGACTTAAGCATAAGACTTTGTGTGGTAGGGTGTTACATTTGATAATAGTAAGTACTGTTGCAATGATTTGGGAATTGTTGAGAGAATGAAGGAGCCCGTAAGGGTGGTGAATTTGAATGTTAAGGGGGTCCTATCCAAGTTTTTATAAAAAGATATACAAAAAAGTGATTTTAATTTAAAAATCCGATTTGTAAACTTATTTTGAGAAATGTTTCTATGTTGAGAAAAGAATAAGTTTACATATTTATACATATCGAGAAAATGGTTTTATATTGAAAGGTTTGATTTATATTTCTAAAGTGAGGAATGAGTTGGATTTAAAACTGTTGGAAAGAGTTTGAGAAAGTATTGGTTGATTTATTGGTAATAAATGGAGAGTTAAAAATAATTTGATATTGAAACTAGTTAGCTTTTAGATTTATAAATGCTTTGATAATGGATATGGTTTTTTGAATTTATCAATGATTTTTGAGAATTGAAAATGATTTGGTAGGGACCTTGGAAGGGTAGCATAGTCTGAATTTTAGAGGAAATGCTGCCGAATTTTCATAAAACTAAGACTTTATTTAAAATGTTATTTAAAACAAATTTGATTTAAGAATATTATTTGATTTCGATTTATTACGAAAAGAGTTTTGTTTTCAATTCAATTTATTAAGAAAAGCATAATATTTTAAACTCAATCTTTTGAGAAGAGATTTTGCTTTAAGTTATGTTTTGAGTTCGGTTTGGTAAGAAAGAAAAGAAGAAGAACAAAAAATAAAGGAAAGTTGTGATTGAGAAATGATTATGTGGCTGAGAGATGGTTAGTATGACTAATTTTGTGATTAAAATTTATTTTGAGTTTAGAAATTTAAAGAAAAGTAATTATTTATCTAAAGTAGAAATAAAAGTATTTTCAGGAATTTAATAAAAATAGTTTTATTGAGTAAGGGTAATTATTTGCATTTTATTTTCTTACTTTTATGGCATTCCTATTCCCTACCGAGAACGTGTGGTTTGTTCTCACCCTAAAATGTTCCACCCTTTTAGTGACACAGGTTCAAAGACTCAGTTTGAAGCTGCTGGTGATTATTTGACTTATTTATGAGTTGAGTTGCTTTTATAGAATTCCCTCACCTTTGTTATTTAAGATTTATTTTATACAGAGGGATAAGAATTATATTCGAGTTTTATATTGAATTCTTTTGTATGGCATTATTATTAGTAATAACTATGTGACTACTATTACTTGATAATCTTTGATATGTGATTTTAATTGATAAAAACAAAATTTTCAGGCATTTTCTTAAAAAATTGAAACGTGACATCGAACTAAAGGCTCAATATTAAACAGTTCATAAGAAAAATGAGTTAGTAACACCTTACTTTTAGTACGATCATGATATGGTAAAAATTAGGGTGTTACATATTACATTAAAATTAGTTATATAAGTTTTCGTTTATCTATAAGTAAATAATGTATGAATATAAAATACATAATTTAAATTTAGTTGTGTATTTTGTTTGATTGTCTAGCTTTTTTATTTAAAGAGGAAAAATTGATTTATCACTTTTATTTTTTTTTATGTAAGTAATAAAATATTTGTTCACGAATATTTTATAAAATTTATTTAAAAGTATTTGATTTCTTTCCAAGATATTTTTCTAACTATTATCCACACAAAAAAAAATGAAATAATCATTTTCTTAGAAAGAAAAACTCGGTGTGATATTCACAAATTAATAAAAAACAACAAAAAAAAGGGAAAGTAAAGAAAATAGAAAAATAGAATAAATACTCAAATAATCTTTTTTTTTATATTTACGAAAGAACATTTCAATTGGTTATCATTTATTTTTTGAGTCCCACTAGGAAAATAATGGGATATGTATACAATAGCTACAATGGGCTGTTTATTGGGTCCAATTTTCATTAAAAGAGTAATTAAACGCCAAATAACTCTAATTCCTAATTGCTGTTTAATTTACCTCACCACCAAATTAATCCTATTTCAAATTTTACCCCAATTACCCAATCCTGTTGGTTCCCACGCTGTCTCCCCTATCCAAAACCCTCCAAGTCGCTGCAGAGACGCCTATCGACGGAGAACCACGTGCGTCAGAAGCTGCAACCTCGGAAAGCGACCCATCCTCGCAAGCGTCCTTGATCGCTCCCCTCAAGTCCCTCACCCTGTTGCCATTGCACACCTCCACGTCATTGGAGCTTAGCCCCTGCGCGCTACGCCGGCGACCCGATTTGCAGCCCAGCCACGCACTCCTCCGTTGCACATCTCGTCGCGCGAAAGCGGCTGTATCCAGCAGAATCCATCGCACTGGTGGCAGCCGAGCATCTGACCGTGGAAGATTAGCTGCCTGCTCCTTGACCATCCACCGGGACCACCACGAACATCATCGCCGGCAGTAAACTAACATCCGAGGTAAGTGGGTAACTTGTTCATTGATTGAATCGTAATTTCTGTTGCATGTTGTACTATGGACAGATTTTGCTTCTGATATGAGTGATTATACGCACTGAGAAATCATTAGGTTTAATTTTAGTATCTTGCAGCATATGTAGTATGATGTTGGTTGAGATCGTTGCAATTCATGGTGATCTAACTTTAGCGCGGGAATGGTTGAAAAAGTTTGGTAATGTTGTATATATAGCAGCTAAATTTTCAATTTTTTTCCCGTGCGGACCTCTGCATACAATTTGACGTAAAGTAGTTGACAAATGTTGAAATTTGGTTGATATTTATAGGATGTTTATTTTTGTAGGCTATTGGATGGTTAGTCTTACAAGCTGTTACTCTAGTTTGAATTTTGGATTCACAACAATTTCCGGTCTTTGCTATATTGCCGTTGTTACTTTAGCCAAAGAATTACCTGAACCTTTTTGTTATTGGTGTGTAATTCAAACTACAAATATATTCAGGTTAAAGCATGTATTTTTTCATATTTGTTCAAATTTATTAGAAAAGTGGAATGGTGCATCACTGAATCTAGTGATCAGAAGTGAAAGGAAACCTTATATGTGTTTTTTTGCATTTTATCCTTTGTAAACACTCTTGTTTATTATGTGATGCAATGGTTTGTCTTAATCATAGATATTGGTCACATTTATTTGGATAGTTAGATCAGTATTTAATTGGGTCATTGGTTTTGATAGATAATGTAAGTCAAGGAAAACTGGGAGAATTTGTTTCAATGACCGTGAATGTTGTTTTCATGTTATTACTTTGAAGGCTCCTACAAAGACATATATTGTGTGGTTTTTATTTATTTTTTTAGTATTTTCTGCGGTTGTGTTTGTTCAGTAAATATTTTCGTTCTAGATAATCAAAACGGATTACACCTTCACTGGATAGATAATTTGTGATTTATTTTTGGCATGGTCTTTTGTGGAGGATGAAACTAATTTATGGGTCTGCAAAGCTGTTGCATTTTGCGAAAGTAGTTCACACGGATGGTTGGTGTGGTTGTGATTGACGTCTTTGCTGCCCGTCTTGCTTTGTTAATAAATTTTGTTAGCATTTTGGATGGTTGCTTTAGTAAGTTAGTTATTGGTTGATTGTTGTATCTGATGGAAATTACGCTTCTTTATTTGGATTGTTACTTGAGTATGTGGTTGGTCAGTTGGTCTTCGTAGTTGATGATCTGTTTTCCTGAATTAGATTTTTATCTTGATTATAGATGGTTACAATAGGGATATTGGGAAGTTTGATGTTGATAAATCTTCCGAAGCAGATCACAAAATAGGAAAAAGCTAGCTTCTTCAATGCTAATAATTTGTTTTCTGCCTCAATACACCAGTATTTTATTATGATGCCTTCTCGTTCCAACAATTAATGTTATATCAACTAAATTATAAAATTATGATATAATTAACGTTTTTGGCTACAAGTTACAGGCTTCTTTTTTCATGTTATTCGCATGCCCTTTTGTGAAAGAAAAAATTGATTTGTGGAGCTGCCAAGTTGATGGATTGTGTGAAAGTAGTTTACATTAATGATTGGTGTGGCTGTAATTGACGGCTGTGCTCCTCCTATTGGTTTGTTAGTAATATTTGTAAGCAATTTGGATGGTCGCTTTAGTAGAGTATTGGATGGTTGGTGTATCTGATAGACAATGCCCATATTTATTTGGATCATTACTTAAGTTTATGGTTAGACAGGTGGATTTCGTATTTGCTGCTATGTCTTCATGAATTAGTTTTTTTTATCTTAATTATAGATAGTTACAAAAGGAAAATTCTGAGGTTTGATTTTGATATATCTTCCGTAGCATAGCAGATATAAGAAAAAGACTAGAATCTTTGAGGCCAATATTTTCTTGGTTGCCTTAATACATCAGTGTTATATTCTCGTGCCATATAGCTCCAAAATACTAAAAATTAAAAAACAGCAACAAAATATACATTGACACACATTTTATATTTATTTTTTATTTTCACCTACATGCACAATAAAACAACAAATACTAACTATACAATAATTTCTTTTGCATTGCCATCAAGATTATTGTGAATTAGAATTTTAATATCCATTCTATTGTGTAAAAAAATTGTATTTTTTCAGTTATTTATCCAAACACTACAACTTTAAAATAAATATTTTTATAACTAAAAAAAACATAAAATAACTTATTTATAAGTTGCTATTAATAAAAGTCCTTCTACTTTAAGCTCTTTTTCCAAAAGAGCTTATTTAAGTTGTTAACCCAAATTAGACCTTAGTCTTAAGACCACAAATACCTTTTTCACAAATTACCTTTTTCAAATTGGACCTTAGTCTTAAGACCTTAGTCCTTCTACTGTTTGTTACTATTTACACACTACCAAGACTTCTAAATAATCATTTGGGTGATAATAGAGATAACCATCTGTTAGCCTATAGAATCAAACATCCAGCCTTTATTACTTGTAACTAACCACATACTCTACACCAAAACTATTACGAATAACCATCTGGGTACCAGTAAAAATAACCATCCGCTATCCTATTGAATCGAACATCCATATTAAAATACTTGCAACTGATCACACACACTACACCCTGATTATTTGAAATAACCATTTGGGTAACAAAAGAAATAACCATTCGCTTTTCTATTAAACCAAACATCCAGTTTATAATACTTTTAACGAATCACACACATTACACCCAAATAATTCAAAATAATCATCTGGGTAACAATAGAAATAAACATCCGCTATACTATTAAATCGAATATCCAGTTTAACATAATTGTAACTAATTATACACACCACATCAAGGCTATTACAAAATAACCATTTGGGTACCAATAGAAATAACCATCTACTACGCTATTGAATCGAAACCGACTTTCTTTGCATATGTTGCATAAATATCCTTAGCCAGCTTCAAATGCTCAAACCGCATTCCAACTCTTGGTATTTCATATCATTTCAAAACAGACATCATTCGATGAACATGAGGATTAATGGTTGATTCAAATATATATGCGGTTCACGAAAAAACAGCAATATACTAGAGACCAAACCTCATCAACAAGATCTGTGTCATGACTTCTAATAATATCCGTACATTCTATGACTTACAATCAAACATACACAAACTAATTAGATACAGTACTATTAAACAAATTTCAACTAAAAATATTTTATTAATACTTTTTCCAAAAAAATCATTAAAAATTTATTACTATACATAACTTACAAGAAATAATAACAATGAAAAGTGTACTCATAAAAAATCTCATCTAATTAGTTAGGCTTATATTAAGTATTCATATAGAGCATGCATGGACCTGCCACAACTGAATCGCACCTTCACAATCTAAAACCAAGTCCATTTCTATGCTTTGAAAAGTCAAAAAGCTCATTATTTCTTCTTGGATGTGAATGATACACTCCCATTCTCCATTTTCGTTTCTTCAATGCTTTCCTTGCCAATCCTCTCTTATTTCTTCTTCTTCTTATTTGTTTATTAATTAATTTATTTTTCTTATAGTAGTAATCAGTGTTGTATATATTGTGGACTTGCTAATTGAAATTTTGGGGCCTTTGAGTACTATATTGTATGTTATGCATAAATGTACATATATTTTCTAACAATATTATATAGCGTGAAAAAATAAAAAAGAATGCAAAAACAAAAAATACATTTAGTGAGCATCCAAAATGAACAGCATCTCCACTTAGAGCATATTTTTCCATCTGTGAAGTGAGTTGTGATCAAATTTGTTTGTGCATGCATGGCATGGAAGCATAAGGATAGGAATTTAAAATAATCTAATGGCAACCATGTGGAATGTTTAAAACATCCGTGAATAGGTAGTTTCATTCAATTCACTTAACTAAACATGATATGCACTTCTTAAATTACACTAATCAAATGACCAAATTTAAAATTTTAAACCAATTTGGTGTTTAAACAAAACTAATAATCAAGTGCCATGTCAAAACTCAATCTAAACATCATTAAAAATAGCATAACATTACACAATTCTGAATTATAATGCCTAAAGATAACAAAATTTAAGACAAATGCTGGCCAAACATAAGAATTAAACAAAAAATTTCACTCAGGCATTTCATCGAGCATATGGTGTGCACAATATGTAAACAGGGATTTTAAACTCAACTTAAGCAGCAATCAATCCAGAAAAATCAGCCATCAAACATTTTGGAATTCAAAAAGTATCAATCCATTAATCTAAGCCTAATCTAACCACTAAAAGCAGAATTAAAAATTAGTTAAAATAAATAAACGAAAGAATACGGGCAGGAGGAAGCATGGAACCTGCGTTGGTGAAAGGGGAAGAATGAAAAGAGAGGGGTAGCAGAGGCGGTGTTGCAGCGGCATAGAGCTCAGCCGCTGCTGGGCTTTGCACAGAGACCAGGGGTAGCGTACAGGGGATTGAGGAGAAATGGAGAAAGAGGGAAGAAAAAGAGAAGAGAGGGAAGAGAGAGGGGGCAAGCGACGGTGGTCGCCGGTGGTGATGGCAGTGGTGTCGGACGGAGGGCTGAAGCGGCGAGATTCTCAGATTAATCGAGAGAATGGAGGTCACGCCGTCTTGAGGGAGGGAGTTTGTTGTTCTGATCACTGACAGTAATCGTAATTTGTTTCAAATTTCAAATTAGAAGGAAATCAAAATTAATTAATTACCCATAATTTAATTTTAATTTCAATTAAAACCCCATTGTATGTATTGTACAATAAGGATATTGTCTCCTTATACTTTTCCTTATTTTTTTTGTTAGAGATGAGATGATATTCAATTTAGTTTCTAAACTTATACGCGAGTCTTAATTTAATCTTTAAAGTTTTAATTGCCTCTATTTAATCCCTCTCAAATTTTATAATTGTAATTTACTTTAGTTTTTGGTACAATTTTCAATACAAATATTAAAGAAACGGTTGACATGAACAGTTAGATACCACGTTGAATTTTGAAAAATACTGTTGTTTTGATTTTGTCATTCAAATAATCTAAAAATAATATTATAAGTGGTGTTTATTGAAAATTTTCTTTCTAAAACAAGTGATATAACGTCGTTTTAGATTATTTGAGTGTCGAACTAAAATGATATTGTTTTACTTGTGGTATTTGGATGTTTAATTATCTATGTTAATATTTAAAGTTTGTGTGTTAAAAATTGTTTTAAGATTAATATAAATTATGTCTGTAATGTTTGAAAATTAAATAAAAATAATTAAAATTTTAAAAATTAAATTGAGGTAAGTTCAGAAATTAAATTGAGTATTAAAGGGTTAGTGATTATTGTTGTTCGTTAAAATGTACAGACGAATTGGATATTTAATAAGTATTTAAAATAACTTGGAGAAATAGTATAAAACGAAAAACGAACCCAAAGACGAGAAAAAACACCCACGTTGAATTGAATCCGACTGGTTAAAAAATGACTGCATTTGACAATTAATAATACATCCATCGCAAGAAAAAAGAAAACGAGAAAGAGAAATGAAGCCGCATTCTTATCAAATCCGGCATTGTTATTTTGCCATTGCTCCCCCTCATCGTTTTTAAGTCCCCGCGTTCTTGTGTTCTCATCTCTCTTCTACTTCTTCTTCTTCTTCTTCTTCTTCTTCATTCCCAGTCAAAGACGCTTCTTCATCTCTCTTAACTCAGTACGTATGCATACCACCGTCATCGTCATTATCATACACATAACACCTTATATGTGTTATATTTATGTATTATATATACATAGCGCATAATAATTAATAAATCAATAATAAATCTTGGATCTCAATTTTCTCGCTGCATTCTCTCTCTCTCTCTCCCTGGATTTCGGATTTCTCCGATTCACTATATTTTTTGGATCTGTGGTTTTTGTTAGATCGGAAAATGGAGGATGTGGACCTTGACGGTGGCGGTGGCAGTGGTCGCAAGTATCGGCCTGTGTTGGACAGCGATCGTGCGGTGCTTGAGATGTCTTCAATGGATCCTGGATCCTCTTCCGCTGCTTCTTCTTCTCAACCGTTTCGGGATCAACCTCCTCCTAATCTCAGGTACCACCGCATCCATGTTCTTTTTTTTTTTTTTGTCTTAAAAAAAAATACTGTATATGGCTTGCGACTGTAGTAACTTTTCATTTGGTTATTGAAAATTAGGATTAGAGTATCCGTTGGAGAAGTGCTGAATGAGTGAGAGAAATTTTTAGTGCTGCATGTTGGGTTGATCCTGTGATACTTAAGAATGACATTGGATGAGTTCGTCCGGTGGCTTATAGTAGTCAATTGATGAGCTTTAGTATATCCTTCTAATTATTGATTCAAGATTCTTAATTAAAAGTTCCACTCAGAATGGCTTGAGTTGTAACTTGTAATTTACATGACATGTGAGTGGGATTTTGATTAGGAGGATTGCCATGCATACTATACTTGTTAGGTTCCTGTTCTATTTCTTGATTGAAGTCGTTTTGTTTGGCCTGAAAGTGGCTTTTTTATTTGTCAGAAAAATAAACGTGGGTAATGGTGCTACTGAGGCTTCTAATGCTAAAGAAGGGAACAACTCTCCTAGTCAGCCACAGCCTAATGGATCCCATCAAGAATCAAAGCTTGAACTGTTTGGTTTTGATTCCCTTGTCAATATACTTGGTCTTAAAAGGTATGGAGATTCACCGGTTACTGTGAACTAATTACTAATATTCCTCTTTAGAAGTAGAATGCTGTTTTTAAATTTACATGCTACTGTTTTGTTATTCTCTGTTTTGTACTCAAACTCCAGTTTGGTCTAACGCTTCTAAATTGTTTCTTAAAGGGGAAGGTTCTTTTGATCAATGTTGATTGCAGAATTTGATAGTTTGTTTAAGCTTTGTTTGGTCATTCTGACGTAAATAAATTTTCCATTTCTGTCTTTTCTCAGCATGACTAGTGAGCAAGCTGTGCAACCATCTAGTCCTAGAGAAGGCGAAGATATTTCTATCACTGTAGGGGAGCCAAAGGTATTGCTAATTCTCAAGTTTACTTCCTTTGAATTGTATCCTTCTATATTTGCCTCTTCTAGCAGCAATGACAAATGTAGTTATGGATTGTTGAGGTAGAAGAGAGAAGAGAAAGACTGCGTGAATTCTGTCTATCTAAGTTACACAACTAAGTCTTCTTTACATAGACTGAATGTGATGAATGTACATAACTACAAGATATTACAATTTAACGATCATATCATAACTTGTTAATATCATAAATTACATAATTGTGCAAGTGGTGATGGGAACTGGCTAAGGCGGCCAACTGCAGCTGCAGTAAAATGGTGGCTGGTGGCAGTTTTCAGGCTGTCAGAAGGATGATGAGAGTTGGTGACAGGTTGAGGAAGAAATTGAAAGGACAGCACGCTTTCCAAAAAAATTCACAAAAAGACACAAGATCTTCCTGAAGACATGATTTAGTGATGATACCTTTCTCTTTTGTCTCTAGATACCATGTTGAGATAGAAGAAAGAAGAGAAAAAATGCCTGAATTACGTGTGTCTGAACTAGAACATGGAGTCTTGTTTATATCAGACTGTGTGTGCAATGAATGCTTATAATTAGAAGATATTCACAAGTAACTATGAATCATAATCGATTCTATACTATCCTAACTACACTAAATTACAGATTCTAGCACTGATTTATATATGATGTGTGCTCATTGCATTCATGGTTTGAATTTACCGAAATAATACATTGACCAAGTTAAAAAAAAATGTCATAACAAGAATAACTTAGATTTCTGAATAACTCGTTTTCTCTAGGCATTTCAAGATATTAGATAAGAAAAATAAATATTGATGATAATGTGACAATACTATTGTGAATTTTTTTTCATGATCATGGTTCATGAGTAATAGTGAGTTAGCTAAGTGACAGTGAAATCTAGAGAAGAGTTAGTTATAAGCATAGCCAGCTAGAATAAGGCAGCTATAAGGTAGTAACGGCAGTCATAACTCATAACTAACTTAAGATTGAAAGGACTATTCTTCCCTTTGGACTGGCTTCACAGCATGTTATCCTTCCTTGTAAGTAAGAACAGATCAGTGCCAAAATCACTGATAATGAACATTACACATTTGTGGAACTTCGTGTCCGATTCTCTGAATTCTCTCTTTTCCCAAAACTCTATTAATGAGTAATTGCTCCTTCCTTATCTTATCTCATAAGAATGATTTCGTGTACATGGCCATGATAATTAAAGTTATGTTCTCTTTTAATAATTTCCTCCGAAGTTTTTTTAGGCCTCCCACTACTTTTGACTATCAAACTACACTCCTTCTGATCCATGCTCCTTTCTAGTCTTGTGTGTCCCCTCATTCATCAAGATCCTCATCCCCAACATCAAGCTTATGTTTCTGTTGGTTTGTACTGCCCAACATTTAGTCACATATGACATTCTGTTGTGCTAAAACTTACCATTAAGCTTTAGTGGTACTTCCTATTGCATATAAGGCTTGAAGCATTCCTTTATTTTGAGTTTTTGACAACCTAGCTTGAATCTTATTATTTATATCTCACACTATCCCTCCAATCATTTTAGATAATGGAATCAAGATTCTTCACTTTTGTGACTTGTGGGATGATGATGTCTCCAATTTTCACTTCCAAGCTTGTGTTTATGTGTTGCTTGGTACATTCCATCTACTCTGTTGTACTTTGACATCTTTAGAAACCATATTCTTCCAAGGTTTGTCTCCACAAATCAAGCTTCTCATTTATCTCTTTTGTCAGTTTTTTAACTAGGACTATATCATCGACAAAATGCATTCAAGCTGCTGCTACACCTGCTGTTGTAGTCTTGTATATATTCTATAAGTAAATTCAAGACTCGATTATAAAGATAGGGGCTTAGTCAACCTTTAATGCAGTCCCATAGGCTTTGTTTGCAGTGATTTATGTACAATAAGATAAAGACACAAATACGCTATTTTTATATCATGTTTGGCTGCAGGGTACAAGATAAAATGCAATAAATCACAATTCTATCTATAGTTAAATTTACCATTTCGCCACAACTACTACTCCATCATCATTGTTTCCCATTCTCTCTTCCAATCATCCCAAAGCACCACCCCCACCAACCTTACCCTAAACAAATACAAGGAACAATTTTTTTTTCCCCAAAACAGCAATTATAAAAGGCAGATCCAGAGAAGGAAAAAAAAAAAAAGATGTAGGAAACAAACAAGGATGAAGGTATGATGTTGCTGTTCACGCAAAAATGAAGGAGATGACCTCCATGGGCATTGACATGGAGGAAGAGGACATGGTTGCTGTTTGCTGTCTCAGGCTGATGTTGCCACTCGTGTTGCTGCTGTTCATGCGGAAACTGAGGAGCAGCCTCCGTAGTGGCCACCATGAAGCAAGAGGATGTGGTCATGGTTCGTTGTCGCAGCATTGCTGCAGATTGTCTGACTCTGTTCTTCTTCACTAGCTGATGCTCATCGTCATCAGTGGCAGTTTTGGTGGCATTGATTTCTTATGAAGATGTGGTTGCTGTTTGCCATTGCAGGGCCATGTTTCTACTTTTATTGTTTCTGTTCACATGGAAACGAAGGAGGAGATGACCTCCATGGCTGCAGCCAAGAAGGAAGAGGACCTGGTCACTGTTTGTCATGGCAGTACAGATCATCCCCCACTTATCTTCATCACTATCATATACGTTTTCCAAGTCAATGAAGACCATATTTAAATATGTCAAGTTGCTTTGCTATCTCTCCATTAGTATTCGTAACAAGTAGATAGCTTCCATGGGAGACCTACCAGGCACAAAATCAAATCTTTTCTCTATATTGAGGTCTTCTCTTAGACTTTGCTCCATCACCCTCTACAGTGATATGCAGTCCCTCAAATATGTACTTCCTCTAATATGTACTTCTATAGTCCACTCGATGTTGGATTATTTGTTTGTTACTAGGTCGAGATGAGTTGTTCAAATTAAAGCAATCTAAGCCATATTTAATGTGGAGTTGCAATTCCTCATACTCCGTGAGAGTTTGACATTTCATGTGATCATTGGGTTTATTAATTTTGGACTTATTTCCTTTTATTTTTTTGGCCATGATCATTTATTTGCAGCCTGCTGCTCCCAAGCTGGGTACAATGATGGGTGTATTCATTCCATGCATACAAAGCATTTTGGGCATCATCTACTACATTCGTTTCTCTTGGTAACTTGCATATGTCTTTAAATCTTTCCTCAGTTATTGATTTTTTTTTTTTTGTTTTTCGAATTTAATATTTGAATATCATGGTATGATGAGAGTCTCATGAAAATATTAAAACTTGGCTTCTGTATATAAACAGTAACTCTGATTCATTAGGTTGCAACTTACAACTTAGTATTTTCACCAGTTTCAAGCAAATTATCAATCACTATGCCCACTTCTGAGAATAATTTATGGTTGAATGTCAAATCATTTGTGAGATTTGATTATAGCAACCAAATGTCATGAGTTTTCTCAAAGGCATTCATGGTTTTATATTTTCTGTCAAACATGTCTAAATTAAGTGAAGTAGCTGAGTGTGTCCTACAACAACAACAACAACAAAGCCTTATGCCCTTATCCCACTAGGTGGGGTTAGCTACATGGATCAAATGACGCCATTGTGCCCTATCATGTATCATGTCTACAGTGAGATTGTTTACTACAACCTTAGATAAACGTTGGCTGTGGCCTACAACCTTAGATAAATGCTGGGTGTTGCCTAGAACCATAAATGAGTTCCTGTTGACTAGGTTTCTTGTTGGTTTTGTGAGATAAGACTAGAAGTCTAGCATCTACGGTGTGCAAAGCTTATGACCTTTATAGAGGACCTTCCCTCTCAGAGATGTGGAGAGATTATAAATAACTCTTTAGGTTGTTTTTTGCTCTTATATAGAGAAACTCTGATCCTCTATCTTGTGCTATTCTTCTCTGTCTTAGTGAAATAGCCAACTCTCTCTCTCTCTCTCTCTCTCTCTCTCTCTCTCTCTGAATTTTCCTCACTTTCCTGCAAACTGTTTTGAGCCGATACCAAATAGGCCAATGCAGTATTTTCACTTTTGTAATATTTGTTGTAGTTTTTCTTTAACTATTTTGCATATGACTGAATTAGATGGATTTGCCATGGTTAAACTAATGGTACTTTGGATTATTTTAACCATAATCATTATTATTGTAGGATTGTTGGAATGGCTGGCATAGGAGAGTCATTTCTGCTTGTTGCTTTGTGTGGCTTGTGTACTTTTCTTACATCAATATCATTGAGTGCCATTGCGACTAATGGTGCTATGAAGGTAATTATAATAGTTGAACTACTATTTCTTTGGTATGACTATTGCCTTCTTTTGAAAATATTTGGTTAGCATTTAAAGACAGCATGCTGTCTTTAATGATTATACCACAACTTTTATGCTTGGGTTGTCAATTCTAAAAATGGAGACTGCTGATCCTGTGTTGCCCAAGTTTTGTGCCTGTGTTGTAGGGGGAAGGGGGCGTATATTTGATTTTAGCAATGGTTGAGTATCATGTTTCATGTATGAGGGCCTCATAGTCATAGGTACACCGCATAAAGTTTGGTGCACAAATCCTCTACAACACTATTGAGCCTAGGCTGGGATTAGAATAAGATCTCATTCAATCAGTTAGTACCTACAATAGGGCTATGGTTGTGTATTCTGGGAAGGTAAGTACAAGTCTGGAGTTTAAAGTTGTGAAGGTAAAGGGTAATCAATAAATATCCTTATATGATCATTGAGATTTTTATAGTATTTTTTTTTCATTGTTCTCTGCTTTAGCTTAGCTTTAAGTATTTTGCGTTGTTCATTTCAGTCTTTCTCTCGTGTTTGATCTTCTGTAGGGAGGGGGGCCATACTATCTAATAGGTCGTGCCCTTGGTCCAGAAGTTGGAGTTAGCATTGGTATATGTTTCTTCCTTGGGAATGCTGTTGCTGGAGCACTGTAAGTGCATAATATGGACTTTTCTCTCTCTGAATTTTCAGAGAGATTGGACTAGTTGATGATAGATCACATTGCCAAAATGTAGTCTCATTTATCGTGTATCATGTAATGAATTCTGAAGTTCTGTCTGTTTATGGTTCTAGCTACGTATTGGGAGCTGTGGAAACATTTTTGAAAGCAGTTCCTAAAGCTGGGATTTTTAGAGGTAATACCTTTTTCCTTTTTTCGTTTTTTTTTAATTGTTGTCATTTGTATCATTTATTTTTATGTTCACCTTGCTCCTGTATCATTTTTAATTTATTAAAAAGGGAACAATATTACAGATATAAAACATACTTCAACAATTTTAAATGGTTAATAGTATATCATAGAAACAGGTTTAGAGTTGATGGGCTGATTTTTCACTGCTTAATTCCTAATTGTTGCTGGATGGCTGTTTGTTGGCTCTTTTAAGCTAGTTTAGCAGGTTTAGGAGCAGTAGTGCTAGGCCTAGCTGCTGCCTATAAATACTAGGGGTTAGTTAGTTTTTAGTTAGTTAGAAAATTCTGTCAGTTTGTTAGTTCAGGAGAGGGAAATTCTCTCCAGAGTTGGTTAGATCCAACAGTGTACTTCCATAAGGGATTGTGATATACAATCCCTAGTTCATCAATAAAATCCCTAATTTCTGCTAGATCCTATCAGTATATTTGGAGAATTTTTCTTTTTCCAAAATAAGATAGAACAATTATAGAGTAGGTTGTTGAAGAAAGAAAATTATACAGAACAACTATTCTAATAAATATAGAATTGCATAAAAGCCATCTAGAAGATTCAAGATGGTTGGAGGAATGCTTCATGATTTATATGTGACAAAAAAAAGTGCCTTTAAATCTGGATAAATGTTATTGCATAGCTATTAAACCAACTATGTTATATGAGAGGGAATGTTGGTTGGTAAAAAGTCAACAAGAACGCAAACTTGGTGTCAAAAATGAACGCAAACTTGGTGTCAAAAATGAGGATGCTTTGATGGATGAGTTGCCATAGTAAAATGATGAAGATTTGAGGGAGAAAGTTGGATTAGTACCTATCATGAAAGGATGATGAACTGCCTTAGGTGGTATGTACATGTCTAGAGAAGGCTAGAAGATCATTTAGGTTGGAGGGTGAATAGATGGGAGATAGCCCAGTGGTTAGGGGTAGTAGGACACACAGAAAAGAACTAGAAGAACATATTAAAAAGATATTTGAGCATAGACATGATCCATGATAGGGTACAATGGTATCGTCTGATCTTTATAGCCAATCCCATCTAGTAGGATAAGGCTATGTTTAGGAGTGGTAGGCGGGCTAGCCCGCCCCGCCCATTAAGACGATCCCAATTTCTACCCTGCCCACCTAACGGCGGATTGGCTAGCTAAGCCCAGCAATTCTCTTTTTTTTTTTTTTTTAATTATCAAATCATTGAATATTATAAAGAAATACATAATTTTTTCAAACATTTCAATAAACTTATAATTTCTAAAGGTATAAAAAAAATTCTAAATTCACAAATACTAAAGTCTTTATAATTCTAAATATTTAATAAACATAATCATCAACCAAGTTTTTTAAAACAAAATAATGAAACCTAACGTTGTCCAAAACAAAGCAAATATTGTCCAAAACATATAATTAAACATTGTCCAAATTTCTAATCAATCAAACATAGTCCAAATTATAACTTAGTAAAACGAACAAACATTTCAAAACCTGCATTAGGCGGTGTGGGTTAGCCGGGCTTCTTTTATTATAGTGGTCTCAAATTTCTAGCCCAGCTCGCCTTTTTTGGCGAGTTATTCAAGCCGGCCCGGCGGTTTTGGCCCGTTTGCCACCCCTAGCTATGTTATTGTTAATTGTAATTTGTTTTGGGTTTACATTATACTCTTTAAAATTGATTGCATCATAGTGATGAGGGGAAGTAGAGTTACTATGATAGTTTTGAATCAACTGAAACACTTTAATGTTGTTATTCTTTATATTATCATCATGTTGCACTCTCTCTCTCTCTCTCTCTATATATATATATATATATATATTTTCTACTTCAATGGTATTATGAGTAAAACTTAATTATGTTTGAAGCAAGCAATTGATTATTCGATGATTACTTTATTTGTGTTGCAAGTGCAGAGACTGTCAGCCATGTTAATGGTACTGCAGTGACACCAATAGAAGCTCCAAGTTCTCATGATCTGCAAATTTATGGGATTGTTGTGACCATTCTTTTATGCTTTATTGTATTTGGAGGAGTAAAGATGATAAATCGGGTTGCACCTGCATTTCTCGTTCCTGTTTTATTCTCAGTCATCTGCATATTCTTGGGAATGTTTGTGGCTAAGAAGGATAAACCTTCAGGTTTGTTCTTTTTTTCTAAGTCATCCAGTTTGTCATTTTTATTAAAGGATCCATGTTTTAGTTCCATCCAATGCTCATGCACACATGTACACATTTTCCCTAGGCATTTTCTGAACCAGTAACACTTGGTTGATTTTCAGAAGCAAGTTGCACTTATGGGATTTTCTCTTTCTGTTTCTTTTGTTTCTTAATGAACATGTTCTTTTTTGGGTTGGAGTGAGAGATTAAGGATCTTGGAACATCATATATAGTACTTTCAATAACAGAGTGTTGTAGAAGTAGCCTAACTCTAATGAAAACTTCTTTTAGTTTATCAATGGGGTAAAACTTCTGTCTCTTTAACTGTTATCAAAAGGATAAAATGCAATGAATTATTTGAATTCTGATTTATCAATTTAAGGAGAACCATTATCTGACAAGACCATAACCAAATATTCCAGAATATCAACTCATGCATAAAGATTTGTAACTTTTCCGACTGGATCTGGAAATATTTGTTCTAGGTTACATTTGTTACTAAATTTTTTGATATAATATTATGCAACTAAATTTTAACATTATTTGACTTGTATTTCATCTTATCTATAAAACATGACTGAAATTTTGATTTTAATGCCATTCTGAGTATTTATAAATTGTTACTGTGGAATAGCTGTAATCAAGTCGAGGCTTCCATTTTAGGATGGTCTTGAATATAGACATTAGTAGTCTTTTAAGTGACTGGCAAAGTTGCATAGAAAAAGAATAGAAATTGTTCATGTCAACAGTAGGCTTTGAAGACAATCTAGACTTTAGTAGTTTTTGAATTGACTGGCAAAGTTGCATGGGATAAAATAGAAATGGTTCATGTCTAGAATTGTGCTGCTGTAACACATACCACAACAATGTTTGTTTGTTCTTTTATTTTTTTTTTGACAAAAAGTGAATCATAATCAGTGGCAAGGCCCTAATAAACATGTTAAAATGTCATAACAAAAGGGTCGTGAACTGTTTAGTAAAGTGACAGACATTGACATTGTCCTCATTTATAATATAGAAATTGCTAATAGATTCTCAACCTTGATATTTGGTTTAAAAATTAGGATCTTTCTTTTCAGAATTGGTTCTTATTCCTGAATGAGAGATTAAAGTGTTCTGTCTTCACTTGTGGTTATTTGAAGAATCTGGTACCCCAAAGGTTCTGACGTGACAAGTCATGCTACATTGTCAAAAGCTTTGTAGCACATAAAGAAAATCAAGGAAACCAACTAATCAACTATGCTTCTCTCCTTTTCTTGAAGGAGTGAGAGTGAAAAATCAATTAAATAATAGGGAAGTAGGGAAATAAGAGTCAATAGGGTTCTTTTTTTTCTTCATTTTTCTTTTGCATTCAATACTGAATTTACTTATCAACTTATAGAACCCACATTGCTTGTAATCCCTTGATGATGAGTGTTGAGGGCTTTTTTATTTATTTTTTTTAAAAAATAGGAAAGACATTTTTTGCTTATAAATGTGTATTTACAAATGTTTTTTGTTCACATATTTTTTCCCCCTTTATCCATGTTTGATTCAGAGGGATTTACTGGTTTGAGTTGGGAGACAATTAAAGATAATTGGAGTTCAGATTATCAAAAAACTAATGATGCTGGAATCCCAGAAACTGATGGCCATGTAAGCTGGAATTTCAAGTAGGTCTTTCTCATTCGTTTACATTCATTTGCCCTATTTTACCAATATAACTTACAATGATTATGCATGCATCTTAAATCTGTCAATGAATGATGTGGGGGCAAAATGCTTTAATTTTAGGTGATAAAGTTTGAAGAAGTTGAGAGAATGAAAAGAGTGTAAGAGGAGAAGAGAAAAGAGATCGGGAAAGAAAATGAGAATGAGTGTTATGTCTTTATGTGTAATAACACTAAGGCCCAATTTGGGTAAACAGCTTAATTAAGCTCTTTTTGAAAAAATAGCTTCAACAATAAATGCTTATATTAAAAGTAGTTTATAAATAAGTTATTTTGTGTTTGGTTTTTCAGTTCTAAAAGTGTTTATTTTAAAAGAAATGTGATTAAAAGCTTTTTATTATGAGAGAAGTAATTTTTTTTAACTTTTCCATAAGCACTTAAATAACTTCTTAGAAAGCTATAATTTGGTTTTGAAAATTGCACTAGATATTAATACTACTACTTTTCATAAGTCAAAAGCTCAAAAAAGTAACTTTTGAAGCTTCCCAAATGGGCCCTAAGCTCATGGCCTTATATACAGTGAGGATACAGAGAGCTTACACTTTAGTTAGTTATTTATTCTAACATATTCTAGCAGGTTCTGATCTTCCTGCACTAACTGAATCTAACTGATTCTGACTTCTCTAGACTTTTCTAGACACTTCTAAAACCTCTCTTTAGCTTACTCTATTATTAGGCAATACTCTACAATACATTTTAGGAAATGTCTCTATATCTATATCTTTTATATACAATTATACAATATATATAATGAGGATACCAAAAAGTAATTGATTTTGGTCTCCAAATTTTTTACTACTTTTACCCTTATACCATGTATAACTGCTTTTAGTAGTTATTTTTCTTTCCTCCACAGACTTTACATTATCGTTGCATCTTCGTATCTTCTTTTATTTGTTATCTTTCGAATTTAAAAAACAAAATACTCAACCAAAATCCATTTAAAAGAATAAATAAAAATTTGACTTGACAAGCATGCAGTGCCTAACAAGTCCTTAGTAGCAATAGTATGGATTCATTATACTTAATCTTCATATCTTACGGCTGAATCAACTGAAGTATTACACTAAATGGTATATCGACACTCCTGTGTCTGCTGTTCTTCGTTGGCTGATATATTAACTTAATGATGCAGGATTTTTAAATTAGACAGGAGAATGGTTTTAATTTCATTTAATTAATTTGATTTGCTTGAGGCCTAAAGATTCTCGATGAGGTTGGAAGTAAGGAGTTCTCTGTTAGTGCTTTTCAGCTAGTGGGTTCTTTCCCTTCCAAAAAATGCACTGCAAAAATTGACGTCTGCAGCAGGATATTGCATTACTTGGACCAAAATATCTGAATTTAGTGAAAAGAAACTACTCGTTCACAGGGCAATTCCACAATTTACCGAATCTACCAGAAAGCTTGATCTATATAGATCTTGCAGTAGGGAACTGCAAATGAAGGCAACCCAATGATGTGGAATCTAAATTGAACATTAAACAGAATGGGGTCAAACAATGTTATTAATGTTTATTCAATTAGGAACAACGGTCCCAAAAAAATGACTTTGACAGAAGATTTAGATTTAGATAGGTGAATAGGGTTAAACAAAGGAAGGTGAGACTCTAATTCATTGACCTCTCTACCATTGAAGTTTAGAATAAAAATGGTGAGAGATAATGGTAAGCAATAACTGCAAAACAAGAGGGCAGACATCCTAAAATCTAATTTCCCCATCTTTCCAATGCCTTTGTTGTTAATAAGCCCTCAAGGACGTTGCTTAAATTTGTTCAACTCTATTATGAGGAACCAGGTAAAGCAAGAGAAAGATTTACATAGGATTGAAATATAAAAATCCTCACCAGGGTTTTAAAACTTCTGTACATTGAAGATGAAATATCGAAGCTTGAAATAGACCTGAAATAGGTAGCCCTTAGCTCCTATTCCATAATTATATTGTAACTTTTTATATTAAGTATATGCCATCAAGCCCAACATTTACTGATGATATGAAACTAGATTTTATAAGTTGCTGTCAGTTGCAAACCAGTTTCTGTGGTCCCAATCAGCATGGGCTGCAGGAGAAAGATTTAGAAAATTTTTCACTATTTAAGATTATTTATCACTATAATTGATAAAGTTAAAATTATTTCACATTTAATGCAGGATCCTGAGGGACCAATTTGTTTAAGCATTTTCTAGTTTATGATATTGGAATGACTTTTCAATTTTTCTAATTATATTCTTTCCTTCCCAGTTCATTAGTAGGCCTCTTTTTCCCAGCTGTGACAGGAATAATGGCAGGTTCTAATAGATCAGCTTCTCTAAAAGATACTCAGCAATCAATTCCTATTGGGACATTATCTGCAACACTTATTACTACTTCTCTGTATTTTATTTCTGTGTTATTTTTTGGCGCTGTTGCCACCAGAGAGAAGCTTTTAACAGACAGGTAATTTTTGGTCCGAAACTTCTTTGTATAATTGTTTCCTCATGAAAGAAGATGTATTTGAAATGATGAGAAAAATTGAATGGACTGATCTGGACTTCTGCTGAGAAAGAAAAAGATTAGAATAAACTCAAAAGACCTAGGCCCCTCTGTGTGTACCTACGTTGCACAGGTTTGTGCAAACTTGAAGCGTACCCATACCGGGTACAAGCGTGTGATGGGTACATGCAAGTATGCAAAGAACAAAAATAGATAAAAAAAAATAGAAAGTTTCCTACAAAATAAACGAGCTAGGTATGGTTTGGGTACATTTGAACAACTTGGCACAAGTTTTCCATCGTTTTTGGAGTGTTCTTTAAATTTTTTTCCCTTAATCTATGCTTTCAAAGAAAGCAACCATTTTCAAACCCTTTGTCACTTTTTTCATTGTTTTTTAATCTTTGTTTTAAGAAAACAACCATTTTCAAACCCTGTGTTACTTTTGTTTGATTTCACATGGAACATGTTTTAGTAGGTGAAAATTTACAGTTTATTTTGAAAAGTTGATGCCCATACCCCATGCAACATAGATGTGCACCAAGAAGTCCCTTTAAAAACAGGAACCCATTTGATTACCTTTGGTAGTCAACTTATGAAAAATATGTAATTCATCATGGTTTTTAATTATTGTGAGTTTTGGGCATCCATGTCAGAAGAAACTCTTCTATTCACTTTTTTGAATGGATAAACCCCTTAAATATTGCCAATTTACTTCATCTGTTTTTGATATGGAGATTTATTGCAGGCTACTAACGGCTACAGTCGCCTGGCCTTTTCCTTCACTAATTAAAATTGGGATTATTCTTTCAACTTTGGGTGCTGCTCTTCAGAGTCTGACCGGTGCCCCACGTCTGCTTGCAGCAATAGCCAATGATGATATTTTACCTATTCTGCGCTACTTTAAAGTTGCAGATGGCAGTGAGCCTTATGCTGCTACCCTTTTCACTGCTATCCTATGTGGTGTGTGTGTCATTATTGGGAATCTGGATCTTATCACTCCAACTATAACTATGTTTTTCCTTCTATGTTATACGGGTGTCAACTTGTCCTGCTTCCTTCTTGATCTTCTAGATGCTCCTAGTTGGCGACCTCGTTGGAAATTTCATCATTGGTTTCTCTCTCTTGTTGGAGCATTACTTTGCATTGGTATGGTGTCTTTTTTGTGCATATTTGTCATTATTGTCTATCAGCGGATTCATTTTGCTTCTATTTGGCCGCATCTTGGTTGTTTCAATTATTTTTTCTGCTTTATGCATGCTTCCCTCTCCTTTCTTTCTCTGTCTTTTATTTTCTTTTTCTTTTTTTTTTCTTTTTTTTTTTCTTTTTTTGTGTTGTGGCGAGGTGGGGATGCGGGGGGTTTGCAACTATGGTAAAGATATAACGCTGAAATTAAAGCTTTGAATGTGATAGAGTGCCCTCAACGCACCATCTTTGAAACAGCATAGATGGTAGAACACCAGTTTACCGTGTTATAGGTGCATATAATTTGGGTTGGGAAATGGCTGTGTATTACATTAGTAGTATTATATTCCTTGCCCTAGTGCTTCTTTGATATTCATAATTTGAAACTGCAAACCATAACATTCCAGTTGCTATTGCATTGAGATTTAGATTTTAGATTAGAAAATAATTGAGCATTCTTGATATTCCTTGCCCTCAACGCACCATCTGTGAAACAGCATAGATGGTAGAACACCAGTTTACCGTGTTATAGGTGCATATAATTTGGGTTGGGAAATGGCTGTGTATTACATTAGTAGTATTATATTCCTTGCCCTAGTGCTTCTTTGATATTCATAATTTGAAACTGCGAACCATAACATTCCAGTTGCTATTGCGTTGAGATTTAGATTTTAGATTAGAAAATAATTGAGCATTCTTGTAGCAATAGATGTTTGATTTCCAATATCCCGCAAATTCACTGTGGTTTGGATTCTCCTGTGTGAAGCTTTGACATTTGGGACATGTTTATGAATAGGTTTACAATATGTCCAGTCCAGTGAATACTTTCTTTTTCAAATAGCAATAGCAGACACAGACTGAGCCACATTTATAACATGAAGATATGAATTTGCCCGTCTTTGGTTCAAAAATGTCTGCTAAGTTTTGTCATGATAATCTTAATCGTATCATTCACACGGAGATAGACATGGCACAAGTTGGTGATGATAAAACGAAGGATGATCTATATATATATATATATAGTCAAACTCTTGAATTAGTTGAATAGCAGTGTTGAACCTTTTGAACTAGGTTTGCAGAGATTATTTGAAGCTGTAAAGCAAATGTATAATCCACATATGAAACTTGACTCACTTGGGAAAGAAAGCCTCCTTCTAAGTTTATACAACGTACTCTAGTGGTTCATATCTAGATGTAGAGGCCAAAGGGGCATGCCACTAAGAGAAATACACAAAGATCATCAAAAGTTCTCTCATTTCTTATAAATACCAAAATTACGTGGGTCTTTATGGAAGAGTAAAAAAGTTTAGCCTGTGACTATAGCTTTCTATGAACCATTTTATACTTACTTCTTCTGCTGCTTATGTGTGTTTTCATGTTAACCCTCAATTTTGCAATGCATCATTTTTTCCTTGTTTCCAATGCAGTGATTATGTTCCTGATCTCGTGGCCATTCACTGTGGTGGCTTTGGCCCTTGCAAGTCTTATATATAAGTATGTGGGCCTCAAAGGAAAGGCTGGCGACTGGGGAGATGGTTTCAAAAGTGCATATTTCCAACTAGCACTTCGGAGCCTTCGATCACTAGGAGGTATATACCTTTCAAATTCAGTCAACTAGATAATATGATACAATATATTATGCATTAATGTTGTTGATCCTGGCATCAAGGCATGATTGGTTGGAGAAAAAAGAAATATTACTCTTAAGGTCCTTGAGAGCTTTCAAGAAAACGACTAAAGAACGAAGGACCAAATTACCCATGAAAATCTGTCTCTGAAAAATTTTTCAATGAAAAAAATAATTAAAATCCTTGGGGAAAATAGCCCACGAAACATCATGTTGCAGACAAAATCAACACGTTTTGTTCTGACATGGATAATTTTGTCATTGACATGATTTATCATGCATAATTGATACTTCACTCAAAAGAAAAACAAAATAGCTATAATTTATTAATTGGGAATTAAGTTGTTCACTGAACTTTGTGTTCATGGATAATTTCATACTTTAAGTATTCTCATTAAGTTTTTTCAATTCAATGACAACATTAATGAACTTTCTGTGTACAGAATAATCTATTAAGGTTGATATTTAGGCTTCAAGTTTAATAATTTTGCATTGCTTCTCTTTACCAACTCTATGTATGACGAAATTTTATGTCAGTTGCTTTATGTATAGAATATTTTTTTGTAGAAAACCAAGTATGCCCAAAACAATTTTTATCTATTAACTTATTTTGTAATGTCCGTAGAAAACCAAGTACACCCAAAGAATTGGTATCCAATTCCACTCGTGTTTTGCCGGCCCTGGGGTCAACTACCAGAAAATGTTCCATGTCATCCCAAACTTGCAGATTTTGCTAACTGTATGAAGAAGAAAGGTCGAGGAATGTCTATATTTGTCTCTATACTGGATGGAGACTACCATGAATGTGCTGAAGATGCCAAGACTGCTTGTAAACAGCTCAGTACCTACATTAATTACAAGAATTGTGAAGGTGTGGCTGAGATTGTTGTCGCCCCTAATATGTCTGAAGGCTTTCGTGGTATCGTTCAGACAATGGGCCTTGGGAATCTCAAGCCAAACATTGTGGTGATGCGCTACCCAGAGATCTGGCGTCGGGAGAACTTAACAGAAATCCCCAAGACATTTGTTGGGATAATTAACGACTGCATTGTTGCAAACAAGGCAGTAGTCATAGTGAAGGGTCTTGATGAGTGGCCCAATGAGTACCAGAAGCAGTACGGCACGATTGACCTCTACTGGATTGTGAGAGACGGTGGTCTCATGCTGCTGCTCTCTCAGCTGCTTCTTACCAAGGACAGCTTTGAGAGTTGCAAAATTCAGGTTTTCTGCATTGCAGAAGAGGATGCAGATGCAGAAGTGCTGAAAGCTGATGTGAGAAAATTCCTTTATGATCTTCGGATGCAAGCAGAAGTCTTTGTCATTCCCATTTCTTCACAAGAAAATGGTGGGTCTCCCCAGGATGAGTCACAGGATGCATTTAAAGGTGCTCAACAAAGAATTGATGATTATCTAAACAAAATGAAGGCAGCAGCAAAGAAAGATGGCACCCCTCTAATGGCAGATGGTAAGCGCGCAGTTGTGAATGAGCAGCAGGTCGAGAAGTTCCTGTTCACAACGCTTAAGCTCAATTCAATAATGTTGAGATACTCAAGAATGGCTGCTGTTGTTTTGGTAAGTTTGCCTCCACCTCCACTGAACCACCCAGCATATTTCTATATGGAGTACATGGATATGTTGCTGGAAAATATACCGAGGATTTTAATTGTAAGAGGATACCGTAGAGACGTTGTAACTCTATTCACATAGTTTTGAACTGGATTCTAGGACATTAATTACTTCCTTTTCTGTTTATAATTTTGTAGTTTACATGTAGTGTTCATTCTTTGTACCCATTTTCTTGCTCAAGAGGATCTACTGTATCACCAGATTATAATAGAAAAATTAAACTGTATTCATTTTGGAACATCGTTTGAATTGTTTGTTTTCTTATTTTGAATCTCTCTTTTTGGGTTTACATCAGCATGAGATTATTATTATTATTATTATTATTATTATTATTATTATTATGGCAAAGCCTCGTAAAATAGTGATTAGTGTCTAACTCAGTTGACCAAGTCTAAGCATTAAATATAAAGTATCTGAATAAAATAAAATTCATCACTTAAAAAATACATAAGGTAAACTAATCGGATTTATGATCTTAGTTTGAGTTAATTTTAAGTCAATTTTAAAGTAGCTGCATAGAGAGAATGAAATGGTACATGAAAAAATAAAATAACGTCACCACCTTAAGCTTCTGGTCATAATTCAAACAACTTTTGTGCTAAAAACGTAGTGCAGAGGCATTTAACTCAATATGGCGCCCCAAATCATTAGTGGACTCTTTTGTGGTATTTATCGACACATATACAATGTTGCTACTCTTTCGGAATTTCCTTAATGCAACTTACACTTAATAGGTTGATGTGTCTACATTGGATGCATTCCTTGTGTGCCGTTTCCTTAATCCTTATAAAATATGCTATGCTTGTTTGTATCTTCCTAGTCCATGTCTCTTCATAAGTTCTGAGCTTCTCTTCCTTTTCATTCTCTCGTTTTCCTTTTCTCTCTAACTTCACTCCATTTTCTCTCTCAATTATTTTATCTGACTACTCTGCAATTGGTTACCTCTGTGGTTCATTCATGGGTGAATAAGTATGCTATTTGTTGTAAGCGTTGTCTTTAAATTTTACTATTTCAAGAAAAGGACAAATAAATCTTTAGTCTTTTGTTGGAGAAACAAATTGTTTCCTAATCAAAAAATACAAAAAAGTCTATCACTTCTTAAAATACAAGAAACTTGGGTTCTTCCTCGTCCATTTTGTCCTATAAACTATAATGCCGTCGACTGATGTGTCCGTTACAAGTTTGACATGACTGTAATATGCGACATAGGATTAGTGTTAAAATAATGTGTTAGGGTTTATACTTTGTTAAAATACTGTTAATTTGGTTTAAATACCATTAGATAAATTAAATTTATACTAAAAGAATTAGAGTGGTATTAGTGATTATTTTTTTAATAAGTGATTGTTGATGTTGCACTATTTAACTTCTCAGGAGGATGATACATTTGTTCTGTCGGTGGGAATTTTATTAAAAACTCCAGTAAGGATTCCCAAACATAATATTTCCTCAGAAATATAATTTTTTAGAATATATTTCTTAACCTTAAACCAAACGATCACTAGTAATTTTTGAAACACTTTAGCAAACGGTTAGATGAAGATTAATAAAATTTTTAAATATATTCATGTTTGTTAATAATCAAAATTCAAGAAACATTCAAAGCTAACAAGGTGTTTTTGAGAGACTTGTTTGATTGGCAATGTGTTTGTTTGTCAAGGTATTGTTGCTTTAGATCCTTTTGTTTGCTATTGTGTTATCTCCCTGTATAACCCTCTGACTTTGTAGTTACTCTCTCTGGAGAGTATCGCGTCTTCTAAACTAATCGATAAAAATATAAAATATAAAATAAGAAAAAAAATGAAATAAAAAACAACCCAAAAGATGTAACTCGTAATGGAGTGAGTGATAATACTTTAGTAATAACCACATGAAGTGGTATTGTTGGGACGACAAACAAAATTGAATTGATGATCACTAGTTTCAATTTTCAAATATCAGCATGAAAGAATACAAATTAGTCCAATTTTGGGACTACAAAAAAATTGAATTGATGATCACTAGTTTTAATTTTCCATTATCAGCATGAAAGAATACAAAATTGGTGGCTAATATTTAGTGTACACCATTTTTATAATAATATGGATTACATAGAACAAAACTTTTGCTCTTGCTGATGCTTGGAATATAGAAATTAGTTGTTTCCATTCAAGTTTTTACAACGACTTGTGGATGCAGTGGAAGGTATGGTTGAGGAACATAACCCTGTTTTTTTAACTCAAGGAGACGACTCTCCAGAATCATATAGATCTCAAAAGATTGTGGGTGACTACCATCAGCAGCAGAAAACATATGGGTGCTGCCGTTCACATCAATCCAGCTGTATCCGCATATTTTCTGAACTCCTTTTTCCTTCATTCGACTTCGAATCTTAAGAACATCTGACCACTCCCCTGCACCGGCATGTATATTCGAAAGCAATACATAGTACCCCGAATTTTGGGGGTCTAACTCCAGAAGATGTTCGGAAGCTAGTCTGGCCAACTCAACATTGCCATGAACCCGACAAGCTCCTAGTAGTGTCCCCCAAACACCTGCGTCTGGAGCACGCGGCATGCTCTTTATAGTATCGAGTGCCTCGTGCAAACAACCAACTCGACCATACAAATCTACCATGCATGCATAGTGCTCCATCTTAGCACAAATCCCATAGCTTTCAGTCAGGCAACGGAAATATGATATGCCTTCATCAACTAGGCCAGCATGAGCACAAGCAGATATTATAACAAGGAAAGTAACGTGATCCGGGTGAATCCCGGCTTTTAACATTTCATGGAATAGATCGAGACATTCCCTGGGGCGACCATGGTTTCCATATGCAGCAATGATGCTATTCCATGAAATTTCATTCCTCCAGTACATCAGGTCAAACACATACTGAGCCATGGCTAATTTTCCACATTTAGAATACATGTCTATCAGTGCACTTGTAACAATAGTGTCAGAAGTAAATGCATTTCTTATCACAAAGCCGTGCATCTCTTTCCCAGAATAGAGTGCCGGTATATTTGCACTCGCAGAAAGTGCAGATGATAGGCTCACGGAATCAAACTTGGTTCCACTCCTTCCCATTCCACGAAAAATATTAATAGCCATTTCTGGTTTACCATTCTGTGAGAAGCTTGTAATCAGTGAGTTCCAACATACACTATCTCTTTCAGGCATCCTTCTGAAAAATTGATATGCAAGATCTAGTCTTCCACATTTTGAATACATATCTGTGATGGCAGACCCCACATGAAGCACACTATCAAGTTGATTTTTCAGAATGACACAATGTAATTCTTTCCCTAATCTCAGAGAAGCCGAAGCAGCACATGCGGGCAAAACAGCAGCCATGGTCAGGCAATTAGGCACCATTCCCTCCTGAACTAACCACCTAAAAAAATCTATAGCATCAATATACAGACCATTAAGTACATAGCCCGAGATCATAGCTGTACAAACTGCAACATCAACTGAAGTATTCTGCTGGAAAATCTTGCATGCCGTATCCACGTCCCTATTCTTTAAGTATACGTCAATAAGTGAACTCTTTAAATAAACATCAAAAGGAATCCTGTGCCGGACTATATAACCATGAATTTCTTTACAATGTTTGGTACTACTACTACCAGATTCAACAATAGAAGGAAGGAAACTTGCGAAAGTGATCGAATCTGGTTTGACACTAGCAGAGATCATTGCATTAAATAAAGTTAAGGCCTCATCTGCCAATCCATTTTGCACATATCCAGCAATCAACCCATTCCAAGTAACTGTATCAGTCTGTGGCATTGAATCAAATAACCTACATGCATCAACAAGGTTACCACATTTGGAATACATGGAAAGTAGTGTGTTTGCTACCTGCGAATCATGCTGGAACCCACTACCAATAACAAGACCATGAAGCTGAGTACCAACATAAAACATCCCTCTTGTAGAGCATAATGATAACATACAAGTAAAAGTTACTGAATTGGGTTTGATATAACAATTCCTCATTTCCTGAAAAGTTTCTATTGCATTGTTAAAATCACTGCTAGTTACATAACCATTTAGCATGACATTCCACAAAACGCAGTCTCTTACAGACAATTCATCGAACACTTGCCTTGCATCACAAATACACCCATTATCTGCATACAACTTGATCAAGGCACTACCAACAAACAAGTCCACATGGATCCCTATTGACCGAATTGTGTTATGCACCATCTTACCCAATGCAACATTATTTGAACCACCACAAGCTTTTATAATGTAAGGGAAAGTGTATTTATCAGGCGAGACTCCACTACCCAACATCATGAAGTAAAACAACAATGCAAAATCATGCCACCCCAACATCACAAACCCTCTTATCATCCAATTCCAGGGAAGTGCATAGCCCAACTCAAGCCTGAAAAACAAGTTCCTAGCATCCCTGATGCTACCACAAAGAACATACAACCCTGCAATTCTTGAACCCAACACATCGATATCACTCATTCCACAAACAGTGACCCAAGCATGAATTTGCTTGACCTGTGGAAGCAGAGAGGAATCAGAACAAGAACGGAACAGAGACTCCAATTGGGTTGTGAGAGGCTCTAGATGTTGTGCGTTTGGAAAGCGGTGTTTTGGGATGGCATAATTGTAATTATCAGCGTGCACAATGAATTTGGAAGTTGAAGCTGTAACATGTGAGAGAGTTCTGGTGCACGCAGAGCAAAGGCTTCTGTTGTACATTTGAAGATAGGGGAGTATTGGGACGGGTGAAACCGGATTTGTCCTGACCCAAACCAGGACCTAAATATTGACCGGGTCTATTTTTGAGACTCTTACCCGACCTTAAACCCAACGAAACCTCATTACTTTCGGGCCACAAAATTGTCTTATACAAATTCCAACTCATCAATCTACAAGAACAAATCCATATACCAAGAGTCAGATAGTTTGCTAGAATTGGACTCAAGAAACCAAGTATAAACTCATCCAATTACAAGCAAACTAGTGAAGGAATAAAACAACAATCCAAATCTAATAGGGTCATATTGAAAAAAGAATGTCCTAACTCAATGAAGCTATAACCCTTGATTGATAGCTCTTTCAAATCTTTGGGTAAAATGTAAAATGTTTACATCAACTCAATAATGAAAGAGCTTGAATTTGTATACAAAAGATTTCAGCAAAAGCATAATACTTATTAAGAAAACTGCAGTTACATCAACTCAACAAGTACTCAGAACAAATGTATATAACAAAAGTGCCTACATCGAGATAGAAGCATGAGATGGATGAATTATCCATAATTTCATCCAAAAAAGGGGGGAAATGTTAATATGCTTCTTATAAACCATTTTAACAAGTTCTCTTCCTCCCATTAGTATTTATCTAAAATTCTAAACATAATGAAAAGGTAAAAAAACAAGAACAGAGAACAACCAAACCAATAAATAACAGAAAAATATGCTTAATAATGCCATAACATACGAATCAATATTTCTAACCAGAATTCAGAGCTCAAGCATAAAAAAAATTTAGTAGTTTCTTTTTTTTTTTTTTCTCTCCCCTTTCTTTCTATAGAAAAGATAATCATAATCACGGGATACTATCAACTATATAACTACTGCATATGTTTACACAACAAAGCAAGAAAATGTATAACACAAGTGACCTCTCCAGGATATGGAAAACCTGTAATTGCGTTTACGTGTATCATAATCATTACATGCTTAGTTTCTTAAACCAATAATAACAATAATGGGGTTTTAGAATTAAAATCAAGGTTTCTCACCAAAAACAAAAAAATAAATAAAGGTTTACCTGCTGAAACTTGAAAGGCTGCTCCGTTGCTTCAAGCGATCATGCACTGTAAAATGTGCCATAATTTGATCATAAACCTTTTTTTAATTGCAAATTGCGAAATCTGAAGCTTTGAGCTTAAAAGCTTAGGAACTGTGCCAAAAACATAAATATTAATTGTGTATTGGTTGATACTTGATTATTTAAAATTATAAGACTAAGTAGAAAAACTAGATAGAACAAAAAAATAATTACTTCACTACCGCCTCATGTCCGCAGCTCCGTCACCAGCAACGTCATCAACTGGATTATATCCCCTTCTGCCGCCACACTTCATTCTATTCTTTGCTTCTCTACAGCACAGGAACATGCCCCAAGTGTTTACCGCGAAGATTTTGTTAAAGGTCTCCATTACAGTATTCGCCACCGTCGAGTAGGTTCCGTCGAGCTTGCCAGTGAAATTCACCAGTATATGGACCTTCGAATCGAAAGCAAGGATTTGGAATCTATTTATGTTAGCGGAAAAGTAATCGAATTTTTGGAATCTAACTTTAAAGTGAGAAGTGGAACAGAGAAGGTGTGTGTTGGATGTGAGAAAAATGAAGAAAAAGAGATCTGAAATGAACAGCTCTGATGTCAAGGTCAGTTTATAAAGTAGAAGATGTCTGCACCTGCTCTTGCTCACTTATAATCGGTTTATAAAGCTAGAGGAGGCTAGTGGCGGCGGTGTGGAGGTTAATGATAGTGACGAGGTCTTCAGTTGTGGATCCAAGGCCAAAAACATGAAGGACTACGGTGGCTCTCGATGTTTAGTAATCGTGATAAAGGAGTAATTTGAGAATTTTAAAGGGTAATTAATTTTTTTTTTTTTGAAACAAAAAAAAGTTTAACACACTAAAATTGGACAACAAACAAACAGACACAAAAATAAATCTAAACACAGTTTATTAATTTTTTGTCATCTTCCGTATTGCCATAAAAAATCAAAAGGATTAATACCAATTCACTCTAGGTAGATCGAAAACGTCCTTTTTTGTATAACTTTAACCATAGTTGTAAAAACTGAATTGGTGATCAAACCAGTTATGTTACTGGTTCATTGGTTTATCGGTTCAATCGATAAAATACTGGTTGAACCGATAAAACCAGTTCTACGTAAATAAAAAAATATAAAAATAGCTTCCCTTTTTTCATTATAATAAAATGTTTATTTAAACATATTCTAGTGTTAATGCATATGTTTAGTTGTGTATCACAAATAATATCAAAGGTAGATCAATTTCAACTTTCAAGAATTCGTCTCATATGTACCAGTATGTACCAAAGGGCATACAATATGGTTGACGAATATCATGTTATGAAAGAGTTTAATCAAAGTTAAAATTCAAACCCAGCAGCCAAGCTTCTAATCTACAAAATGCTAAAACCTTTGATGATAATTTGCATGGTAATAGAAATACCATAACGGTAAATAACACAATACCTATAACTAAATCTAAGTAGGGCAACTTATTAAGCAACTGGTATATCGCTTCTATGGAGTAACAACCTCAAGCCTTGTTTGGTGCTTCTTCAACTTTCTGCAGCAAGACATGACAAGATGAGTCCTAAGCAAGTTGATATTATGCACAGAAAATCCGAAAATAAAATTTGTGAATGATATATGAATGCTAGAATATGCATTTAGCCTAATCATGCCAGTCACATTTAGCATATCTAACTGAAATTCGGAACCTCATAAACTAGGTTGGTAATTTCATGAATTGAAGAAAGAGAACCCAAACTTAGAAACCATGCCAATTACAATTCACTAATGATATAACTTCCTGAACATCTTCCTAAATATTCTCATGATTTTTAAATAGTGAGAACATAAAAAGCACTCGTTAGTTTCTTTGTTTATAAATTAGAAGGATAAATAATTTCTCATTAAGTTTTTGTAGATTTAAATGTAACAAGCAACCATAGAAACTTTATCAAGTAAAATCATGAGAAGAAGATAAATTGCCCCGCAAATTCAGAGTGTAAGAAGTAGTTACAAAATTGAATTCGGACTTCCAATGAAGGTAAAATTATGTACCTCTTCTTTGTTGCCCTTGCCTCTAGTGAAGAACTTGTAATTCCCATAGATGAATGCGCCCCACCCAGCCAACGAAACAAGCACAAACTGCAATGGCAGAAGATTCAGAAATACTTAAAATATTACCATAAACAAATATCAGGGAAACAAGACAATGGAGTAACTAAAAATATAACATAAATATAACACCAATAAACAGAATAATTTAAAAATCAGAGATAATGCAGAACGCAGAGAAGTGAAGAATGAGCAATGAGGAGTCCACCAAACTGTCCGATAGTCCGAGAGAGGACGCAGAGGATGGAGAGGACGCGATGACGGTGACGACGACGACGATGTGGAGCCGCGGAGCAAGGAGCCGCGACGAAGGGGGCGGCTTACGACCCAAAACGCGACGGTGAGGTGAGGTTGAGATGTCATTGGAGGCGCACCATCTCTGGCGAGATGAAGAAGATGACAGGCCGGCGGTGAGTTGATGTGAGGTGCGATTTTCTTCAACTACGGTGTGATGAGCATATTAGGTGATAAAGACTTGAAGGAGGGTTACTGCCGTTTGCCCATTTAGGGGATTAGGGTTAGGGGGAAGGGGGTTAGTTCGAGTGTTTTCTTTTTTTTTTTTTTAAATCCAAGACGACGTCGTTTTGGAAAAGGGGAAAAAACTTCCTGAACCGGCCGGTTATACAAAATCGCCGGTTCTCCAATTTTTGTCAAAACCGGGCGGTTCAAACCGATTTTCTCCGGTTTTATTTCTTATCCGGTCAAAATGACCAACCGGATCGGCCAGGTGACCGATTCATCGGTTTTTCAGTCGTACCGGCTGATTCGGTTCGGTTTTTACAACTATGACTTTAACACCTGTTTGTTTATTGTTGAAAATTCTGTCATTGCGTTCTAACCAGATGTTCTAAATCACTACAAAATATCCAGTCAGTCACATCTTCTACTCGTCTTTTCTATTAGGAATGCCAGTCCAATTCTCAAACAATCCTTTCATGATTTTTGGGACAGCCCAAGCTCTATCAAAACACTTCAACCAAGCGCACCACACCTGTAACACCCTAATTACCCTAAGCCTTACCTCTAGCCGTAAAGCAAAGGATAACTAAGTGCCACGACAGTTCTAACGCTTATACGGTAATATACATATATATAGAAAGGAATAATAGTACGAGAAGTCTAATGAAGGATTACAGCTCAAAAACCAAGATACAAAAGCGCGAAGCATTCGCACGATAGGATAAGATACCGGTACAAGATAACAAAATATATGTAGATATATAAACATAATAGTCATAGAGTACTAGCCGCAACCCGCGAAGCTTAGGCCGACTAGCTTTATATAGACATATAGAGTTTTGAAAGTTAAAACAGCATATACAATATCTCTCTAAAAGTTAGCCTCTAAGGCAAATAAAGATAGAAAAGTGAGAGTACTAAAACAAAATATCCAAAAGAAATCCAAAAGATGATAAAGATCCTCCACTCTGTCACCATCACGCAACTCACCGAGGTGGGTTACGACCTACATCTGAAAAACAACAACATAATATGGTATGAGAACCAGAGGTTCACAATATGGTAACAATGCCCAGTAACGTAAGATATAAGGCTCCAGGACACCAGAGGCAATCCTAGAACTTCACATCAACGTAAGATTCAAGCTTCAAGCATAACTAAAATTTAAAACCATAACTTTAAAACCATAACTAAACAGGGGTAATCTAACTTGGAATTCTAAACTATCATTTCACCACTGTCCCACAGCCTTCACCAGCCTAACTGCCATGCGATCCCATCGCCACCACCTACCAAGTCTCCTCAATCCCAGTAGAAAATACAAGTAGTTTCATACAAGTAAAGCACAAGTAATAGTCAAGTATAGCAAGTAAATCGGGAAGCAATTAAGCTTGTTATACAAATAGGTATAGTATACAAGTAGTCAAAGCAAGCAACCACATAGAAAATGCACATGATGAATACCTATCCTATTGGCTGTGATACCACATTGTCGGTTCAACTGCCAACCCGACACATTCCCATGAAGATGTTGCCTTTCTGTCACGAATATAAATGGTAACGACTCAATTCCAGTACGTTATGATCATACTGAAAACCGAGTGTCACCAACTTGCTTACCCAAAACTTTAACTATTTACTATTAAGCCTGTAATCGTATTAGCACACTATCGAATTTTTGGGAAAATTTTCACTTTATAAAAAGATTTGCATGGGCAACTAATTAAACATACACAAGCCATAATAAGGAATTAAGTAAAGCATACACAATGCCAACATTATACACAACAGTAACTTATATCATATATCATAAGTTAGCGTACAACCCTTTTCACATCTTGCTACTATGTACAAAATCAACATTCCGGACTTTGGTCTATATAGAAAGCCCTTAAGTTGGCACCTGAAACTAGCCTAGTCAACTATATACACCCTACTTTCTCAGCAAATCTAATCAAAAGTGAGAGACTAACACAAAAACTAGGCTAACACACAAAAAGAACTACCAAAAGGCAACATCCTGAACTCCCAGGCATCAACTATCATCATCACAGGAAATCATAATCACGTCTGGACACTCCTCAAGATCCTCATCCTCATCATCAAAAATCTCAATAGTCTCAGGAGGAGCCCTGGCCCTTGTACTACAAGTCTGACCAACACTCATTGGTCCACTAATGGAAGCGGTGAGTGGCTCCTCAGATGACAGCTCAGACGAAGATACTGAGATCTGCTCAATAGGGATATCCTCCTCCGGTATAGGCTCTGGTATATCCTCCTCCATAGGCTCAGGGTTCCGCTGATCTGTAGGCTGATCGGGATGCTAATGAGGTACAGGCCTGTCATGGAATGGGTGAAATGGAGTATCCGGGTGGAGCCAGTGCAACGGGAACTCACAAGGCATATCGGGGTTCAAGTGTGGAGTGTTAATCGGATGGATAGTCACGCAAAATGTACATACAGGTCCTAATCTCTGTAGCTACTACATAAAACAAATGCTGTACAACATCCTCGTATATATAGGGAGGGTCCATCTCGTAAAACAGAACTCCGGTCTCCATCTGAAGGGGGAGGAATGAAAGGGGTAAGAACTGGAGGGTTCCTAGTAGGGTCGGGGTAGTTAGTCAAGTCAGGATTATCACAATTCAATTAATCCACAACGAGATATACAAGTTTCATAGAGAAGTATCTAATCACCACTTCAGAATATTATTAAGGAATACATAAACACAATAAGACAATCACAAACAATTTCACCGTATCAAGTAAAATGCAAATGCACAACAAGGATGAAGCATGTCTAGTCCTATCGCAGGTAATGAGCTCATTCATCTGTTTCGACCCGCACCTGACACAATCCGAGTCGGAAGTCAGATAAGGCATTCCAGCGACATAACCTCTGGAAGTTTCTACTTCTTACAGGCGCTAATTCTCTAGCTGAAGTATGTCGAACATGACCTCTGCAAGTACTTACAGGCATTGATTCTCCAGCTGAAGCATATGACCCTTTCTCCTGGAAGCTATTCCATATACAGTGGCATTCCCGCACAATCATTCACATATAAAGCCCACGACTTAACATTTTCATATCAGCACCATAACTATTTACTTTCCGTCATCCTCTCGTGACCTTTTAATCATTTCATAATCACATGTGCCTTCGTATCCTTTCTCTTTCTTCAGTCTTTCACTTAATTATCTTTAATATTTCAAACTATCTTCACACTATTCTCTCATCACCCACTAAGTATTTCATGGAAAAGGAATCACAAGGTTCTTTAATTAAGTCGGTGTCCTCTAAATCTTTTAAGATTACTTTATTTACTACTCTCTGTTTTGTTCTTCATAATACATATAATAATATTCTTGTAAAATAATATCTTTGATAAATAATAATTTTAAATAAGTAATTTTAAACAAATATTTATAATACTCTTATTTATTTTATAAAACCTTACTTTTAAACTTCTTTTAATTATTTTATAAGCCACAAACTCCTTATTATCTTATTTTGGACTTCAATATTTTATAAAATTATATTTAAACCTGCACTCTTTGTTTCATACTTGTAAAAATAACTCTGAACTTTATAAAATACGCATTTTCCCCTGGAATTTATTTATTTATAAAATCAATCCCAGTTTTCATCAAAACATGATTTTATTCTCAAATTAATAATATTATAATGGTAATAAATGCAATTCTCTAAACTCAAGAATATCTTTTTTTTTAAAAAACAGTTCGAATATATAACTTTAAATCCATTTCCGAGCTTTACGGCTACCGATTCTTCACAGTTTTGATTTAATTTTTTGGCTATCAAACCTCACCAAATTTATCCAATTATGTACACAATATCAGCTCCTATATTATCACTAACATGGTCTTGGATGCTTATGGGCTGACCAAAATATAATCACATCAAAATATCAATTTATCAACAAAATTCAATATGAAAATGCAATCAAATTTCGACAACACTCAGTCCAAACATCAGTTCATTTATCAAACACAATTTAATCGGTGAGAATTTACTAAACCCCTACCTTTGTACGAAATAAAAATACTCGAAGCTCTAGAGAAGCCTTCTGACCGGGCTGCCGAAGAGAAAAATGTCAGAAATCATCCATACCTTCTAGAACTTTAATTGACCGAACTCAAGAAAAAGGGGAGTTACGTCTCCGTCAACTTCTATCGAACAAAATTGATGCCAATATGTAGAGGATACTACAAGAATTTGACAAATTAGCGACGAATTTTTGCGAGAAATATTTTTTGTCACTAATTCATCACTAACTTGTGAGGAATTAGTGACGCACTAACGACAAAATTAATGAGCGGTCACAAAATATCCGAACTTGAGAAAAACGACTGATTAGCGAGAGATTTACGAGTAAGTTTGTTTTTCGCAGATTGACTTTTGTAGCTAAAAAGAGAGCGAGGAAATTTCTCACAAATTAATTAGCGAGTGACAATGTTCTAGCAAATCAGTCACTTAGGGGTTCAATTGAATAAAAGTAAAGTAGCGAGGGATATTATTGTCACTATTTCGTCGCAAGTGTTTGATATACAATTAGCGAGAAACAATTCACACACTAGAGAGAGTCGCTAAATAAACTTTGTGTGAAAAGGCTAATTAGTGAGGAACAATGTCCCTAGCTAATCCGTCACAAAGACTTGAAATGCATTCTGCGATGGAAAAATTCCTAGCTAATTTGTCGCCAAAATTTTTATTTTTAGCGAGCAATTTGTTTCTCGCTAATTTGTCTCATAATATTGTAAATTTAAAAATTAGGGTAGCCACAGAAAACAGTCATCGCTAACTCGTCGCAACGGATATATCATTCAGCTAGAAAAGTGTTCGTTGCTAATTAGTCACTAAAGTGGAAATACGGATATTGAGTGCCTATGACCTGCCTATGACCTAAGTAGCGAGAAATTTGCGACCGTTTAAAAACTAACACACTTCATTCGCTGATTTCAAGTCGCTGATTAGCGGGCAAAATACATTTGTCGCTAAGTTGTCGCAAGTTTATTTTAGCGAGCGACTTGGCAACCGCAATCTTGTCGCAAAGCAAAAGCTGTATCCTATTTATTTTGTAGCAAATTACTCGCTAACCTCGTTGGAAATCAGTCGCAAAGTTATAACAAATCCAAAGCTAATCGAAAAAATTTTAGAAGTAACTAGTCTCAATTGAGTCACTAATCAAAAGCTTATTTAGTGAGGAATTAGCGACCGTTTAACAACTGATAGACTTTTCTCGCTTATTTCATGTTGCTACTAATTTGTCAAAAAAATGTTAGTCCTTATTCGGTCCTTATTTCATGTTGCTACTAATCACTAACCTCTATATAAATCCATGGAAAATTCATGAAAAGTTTGAAGCAAATTTGCCAAGCACGCTAATGTAATTTGTCACAATTTTGTCACTAATCTAAAGCTGTTTTAAATGAAACAATAATTAAAGTATCAAAGTCGTGACTAATAATTAGCTAACTAATTTTTAATAACAAATAATTTACAATATTCTAGCAAGAAGTCAATTCTCAAAAATTTTACAAACAACTTAAATTTGTCGTTATTTTTTAATGGAAAGTTTGCTGTTAATTTGAATTGAAGTTTAAAATTAATATATTTTAAAGATAAATTAAAAAATTCAAGCTTTTTCTTAAAAAATATTTTTTTCCCTATTAGATCACAAATTTGTCGTTATTTTTAATGGAAAGTTTGCTGTTAACTTGAATTGAAGTTTAAAATTAATATATTTTAAAGACATTAAAAAATTCAATATTTTTAGAAAATGAGAGCATAATGTTGATATTTTCAATCACAAAATATAGGGTAAAATACTTCAATAAACCAAATGCATGTAAATATTACTAATATCACCCAAAGTAAGAAATGATACGTGAATCTCCCAAAAGCTTTTTTTATACCAATCAAATTAGGGTAATTAGATTTGCAAATTTTAGTAGTAAATCGAATTAGACTAAATAGATTTACTAGGTGAGCTTTAACTACACATAAATCGAATCAGGCTAGCCAGATTTATGCATGGGCATGGGTGGTATGTTTCCAAATAAATCTAACCATCCTAATTCGATTTATATAGGACAAAGGGCTTTATATAAATCTTAAATGAGTATGAAGAGACTATGCCATTTGAGCTATAACTCGTTCACATGCCATTGATTTATTAGGGTGATTTGCCCTAATAATAATAATAATAATAATAATAATAATAATAATAATAATAATAATAATAATAATACGTATTTACGATCACAAAAAATTATTTTCTATAATATTTTCTAAGGAAAAATAATAAATATTTAAAGAATAATTGAATACGTGCTCAAATTAAAATGACAATGAATATTATGTTATTATGGTTTTGTTTCTCTTATTTAAATATTAAATTTTATAATTTAACATTTTTATTCTACTTAAATTATCATTAAGCTATGGACAAAAATAAATATTTAAATATAAAATTAAAAATTAATATCCAAAAACCAATAGTAAAGAGTACAACCAGTTAAAAAAAATACTTAAAAATCTCATAAAAAATTTTATACTTATCCGATAGAATTATTATTATTATTATTATTATTATTATTATTAAATACTATAAAGACTGTTGGATGGTGATGTTTGCTTCAACGTAAATATTAAATAATAATAATATTAATGATGCTTCCATTAATGATGGGAAAGTAGGAATGTTCTTATTAACAATAGGCTAACACTGATCCATATGAATATTGGTCTCCGTTTTAAATTTTCTTTGTAAATATTTAATGTTATTCCCCAGATCTGGAAGTATAGGTTGTTTCTTCTTATCATTTATATGGTAGTAGCAGTAAGACCCATTGGGGCAGTAAGGCTAATTTGGTTGGTTTCTTATAAATGATAAGAATAAAACACTAAGAATTCCTGGTGGCTATGGATTTGGAAAATTAAGTTTCTCAATTCTTCAAAAAAAAAAAAAAGAGTTAAAATCCAGTATTCATTGGCTGAGTGGTAGTTTATTGTTAATCGGCATATTCCTACAGAACCAAAGGAGGGCAATGATATCAGTTAGTTTCATAATGTCTTTCTTCTGCAGCCTCTCCCGTCGTTTTGCACACAGTCCTTCTTCTTCTCACACAAAATCTAGTGTTCTTTCTGAGAAAGTTACTCGTCCTGATGAACTATCTCCAAAACATAACATCTTCGAAGAGGAAGTCTGCTTCAAAGATATCAATCAGGCTATAGACAACTGGGAAATACCTAATATTCCCCAGGATGAACTATACGTTCCTGAAGAAACCAAGCGTGCAGGCAGATCTGATTATATCATCAAAACTGCCGAAAACAATATTCCTTTGGGACTAGAATCCGATGAGGAATTCCACCTTTTAAACAAACAATTCATCCAAGAACATGTCCGCAAATACAAATACCTTCATATAGGATGTGTTCAGGTTGTAGTTAAACCACTCATTAGAGAAGGTTTAAATGCTTCCATTCTTATGTGTCTAAGAAACGTTAGGCATAACAACTTTCACGATTCCCTTATAGGAACTGTCGAAACAAGTTTAGGACACGGTCCCGTCTATTTCAATTGCTTTCCCAACAAAACTGTAAGCTTATTAGATTGAAATATCTTAGGCTCACTCTTTCTCAACATCCGACTTCATGGCCTTGACATGAAGGAAGGATCCATTCCTGCAGCCTTAATCTATAGGATTCAGTATAAGGCATGAACACCTCTAACTCCAGAGTCCTTTTGAAAACAACCGACCGTGAAACAACTCTTTTTGTCACGGACATGACCAAAGCAAACGTCACTATACCCCAACTTATTAAATGGGATGAAATTGATCTCCCTGAATTACGAGTTATAGACGTGCCATACCAACTCTACCCAGACAAGCCCCCCAACTACAAGAAATTAAACAAGATGAGACTGGAAAAGTAGAAATCTTCTTTGACAGAAGAAATTCTTTTTCTTCATGGTCCGAAGCAGTATCTACTTACAGATCTGACTTCGTCTCAGCAAGGAGCTCTTTTTCTACAAAATCTCATTCCTCTCTTCCTAATCCACAAATTAGGATGGCCAACCCAGAAATCAACCTTACAGGTTTACAAACAAACTCTAGTATTCCTAGACCTGTTTACCAAAAAGAAGAGGGTGTAGATGGACAGTCTATTCAATCCCCAACATATTCCTCCATGAATGATGATGTCAATGTTAACTAAAGATTTTATCATAGATAGGGAAGCCTTGCGAAGGAACGTCAACTCTGAAGAATGGAAACTTCAGAAGAGATGGTACTTGCAGACCTTTAAGGCTGATCAAATTGAATCTTTTCGGGAGCAATATTATCACTTCCTCAATCAAGCCAAGATGCACATTCCTTTCTTTGAATGGTTCCATGCTTACAGCATAAAAAATAATATAGACTACCCTATTTTTAAAAAAACTCGAAAAACAAGTTTCTAAACCTGTTACTATCCAAGACCTTCAGAACAAGATTAATATTCTCAAGAAAGAGATTCATCTTATCAAACAACAACAACAACACCAAAATTGTTTGTCTCATATTTTTGATGAAGATTCTGATACCATTGAGGAATAACCTCAAAATGATCACAATATTCAAAACCAAATTTCTCAAAATGAAGAGGAAGACCAAATTCTCCAACTCTCAAAAGATCCAGAAGATGAGATAGCAAAAATTATGTGGTTAGTCAGTCAATTAACCGTCATAAAATTCTATATCAACATCCGTATTGTCATCCAGGACTTTGTCTGAGATACCGTAGCCTTGTTCGATACAGGTGCAGATAAAAACTGTATTCTGGAAGGCTTAATCCCAATAAAATATTTTGAAAAAATAGGAGAGCGTCTAAGTACTGCTACTGGTGAACTTTACAAATTAAGTACAGGCTTCCTGAGGCTGTCATCAAAAACGGTCTTTTACGGATAAAAACACCTTTCCTCCTTGTCCAAGATTTGAGAAATCAGGTCATTTTAGGAACGCCGTTCATTAGAGCTATTTTTCCTCTAATGATGTCATACGACGGTATCACTACCTGTATTGGAGGAACCCCAACAACCTTCCAATTTGTTTCATCTCTTGCCCATAAAACCCTTAACCTACTCCAATTCAAAGCTAACCAGATTAACTTCTTGAAGGAAGAAATCTCCTTTAAAACCATTGAAACCAGTTTCAAAAACCTCAAATCCAACAAAAGATAAAAACCCTTTTTCAACAAATGCAAGAAACAATATGTTTAGAATTGCCTCACGCATTCTGGAATAGAAAACAACATATTGTGAATCTTCCTTATGAAAAATACTTCAAAGAAAGCCAAATTCCAACAAAGCCAAACCCATACAAATGAATGAAGAACTTCTTCAATATTTTCAAAAGGAAATTATAGACCTGTTACACAAAAGGCTTATTCGACCCAGTAAAAGCCCATGGTCTTGCTCGGCTTTTTATGTCAATAAACAAGCTGAGTTGGAAAACCCCTAGGTTGGTTATTAATTATAAGCCTCTAAACCAAGCTCTCCGGTGGATTAGGTATCCTATCCCAAACAAAAAGGATTTGTCTATATAGACTAAACTTAGCAAGCACTTTTTCAAAATTTGATATGAAGTCTGGATATTGGCAAATCCAGATCAACGAGGCTGATAGATACAAAACGGCATTCACAGTACCTTTCGGTCAGTACGAATGGAATGTGATGCCTTTTGGTTTAAAAAATGCCTCATCCGAATTCCAAAAAATCATGAATGACATTTTTAATCCTTATTCCGGCTTTGCCATCGTCTATATAGACGACGTGCTAATTTTTTTCCCAATCCTTGCATGATCATTTTAAACACATAAAGACCTTTATGCACACCATCAAGCATAATGGTCTAGCTGTGTCCGAATAAAAAATTAGTTTATTCTAAACTAAAATCCGTTTCCTTGGTCACATGATCCACCAGGAAATTATTACACCCATTGATAGGGCTATCCAATTTGCGGATAAATTCTCTGATCACATTTTAGAAAGGAATCAACTCTAAATATTCCTTGGCTGCATAAATTATATAACTGATTTTATTCCAAACCTAAGCACCCTTATCAAACCTCTCCATGAGCGTCTAGGGAAAAAATTCCCTCCTTGAACAGATACCCATACTAAGATTGTCAAAAAACTCAAACTCAGTGTCAAGAAACTCCCTTGTCTTTACCTTCCTGTTCCACAGGCTTTCAAATATTGTTGAGACGGATGCGTCAGATCTAGGTTATGGCGGTATCCTAAAACAAAAACTTAATAATAAAGAATGTATCATTTCATTTACATCCAAGCATTGGAATACCTCTCAACAAAATTATTCAACCATAAAAAAAGAAGTTTTGGCAATCGTTTTGTGTATTTCAAAATTCAATCTAATTTATTAAACCAAAAATGTTTAGTTAGGGTAGATTGTAAGTCTGCCAAAGACATTTTATAAAAAGATGTAAAAAATCTTGCATCCAAACATATTTTTGCCCGCTGACAAGCAATATTAAGTATTTTTTATTTTGAAATTGAATACATTCAAGGAATCTCAAACTCTCTCCCTGATTACCTTACTCGTGAATATTTACAGGGAAAGCTACCATATGCCTAAAAGGGCAACATTAGCCTCTGTAAGAGGCAGAGGCATCTGACTAGCCCTACTAGGGCCAACTAAAAAATCAGGGTCAAGCACCCCAACTGGGTTATCTACCCAACAACCTACTCCCAATAACCCAAGAGCCAACTGAGTCATCTACTCAGATCACAAAAAATATAGTTGAGTCATCTACTCAACCTCCAAGCACCCAAACAGCAAAACAAACAAAGGCAGATTATGCTCTTCCAATCCAAACATTGTTGGCCTTACAAGATCCAGGGTTTTCAAAACTTCACAAAAAATCTTGGGCTGATATATGTGATAGCTCAGATGATAATGAAATAGACTTAACCAAACTTTTGTCACAAGTAGCAGCCCATAAAACCATATGTAATGACCCAAAGAGAAAAGCTATTACCGAAACAAAATTACCCTAATCAATTTAAACCCAGCCTCTAAACACCAAACCAAAACACTACAGAGATCCCAAAGACATGCCAACATCCCCCATTCGACCATCCAAATTCTAAAAGTACTCACCCCTACTCAATTTGGAAAAAACCCAAATAATGCTAAGAAAATTTCCCAACCTTTTGACCCAATATTATATTCTTACTGGGATTATGTGGACGCCTGGACAAGAGTATTTTGGTTACAAAATAATCAGAATAGACTTTCCTGGCTTATTTACTTCAAGAAAAATACCAATTATCATTTTTCAAACGTCACCCAATGGTGGGATTATTTTGGCCCGTTACCAGAGATCTTGCCCCCCACCTGCCGATGAAGGGTTCAAATTTTTCACCAAAAAATTTGACCAACAGGAAACAAGCATCCCTGCGGATCTTCAATTTTTTTCTGCATTATCACTGGCTTGGGTATTCTCATGGCAATACAGGTATGGCAAACAGGAACACCCAAAGGCACCACCAATGCTTCAAAGAAATGCTTATGTTAAATGGTGGTCTCAGTTTGATGCAACCATGGCTCACCCGGACAAAGTTCGAAAATGGTTCAGCGAACACCCCAAGTTTGCCAAGCCATTTGATCATGAAGAGTCAATATTTCTCAATCAGAAAGCCCATTGCTGCAGTCCTAGCAGGGGCCCAATAAAAAAAAAACATTAGGAAAACATCTCCAGCAGATCATGCAGATGATAGAAGAAGACAAAGTACACAAAGAAGACCCTACTCCTTCAGAATCCTCAAGTGATTATAATAAAAATGAAGATGATTGCTTCGGAATAAATCTGGGAGAAGATTAGAGAAGTATTCCAAAATTATGTAATATCAAGAGTCCAAAAAATAAAATTGTACCAACTTGTACTGTAGAAATAGTACCAGTTAACATAACCTATACTGTAGAAATAGTAGAATCTAGGTCTAAAAAAGGAAACCTCAGTAACATTCTGAGGCAGAGTTTTTAGAAACACAATATTAGAGAGAGAAGTTAGAGAGAGAGGCTCTGAGAATCCTTAGTAAGCCTTTTACTCCTTCTTTCTTCAAGTTTTCTTTCTTCAAGTTTTATTCAATCCAATTAAATAAATATTTTCTAGTTCTTCAATTTTGTGTTCTTCATTTAAGCTTTTTACATTTGCATATGTGTGCGGACTACCGCTACATCTAACTTCATACTAACTTGCATATGCGTGCGGACTACCGCCGCATCTAACTACATATTTACTTTCTTATCTCTGCATCTGCATTCATATACCTAAACATCATTAGAGAAGGTTTAAATGCTTCCATTCTTATGTGTCTAAGAGACATTAGGCATAACAACTTTCACGATTCCCTTATAACAACTGTTGAAACAAGTTTAGGACACGGTCTCGTCTATTTCAATTGCTTTCCCAACAAAACTGTGAGCTTATTAGATCGAAATATCTTAGACTCACTCTTTCTGAACATCTGACTTCATGGCCTTGACATGAAGGAAAGATCTATTTCTGCAGCCTTAATCTATAGGATTCAGTATAAGGTCATGAACACCTGTAACTCCAGAGTCCTTTTGAAAATAACCGACCATGAAACAACTCTTTTTGTCACGGACATGACCAAAGCAAACGTTACTATACCCCACCTTATTAAATGGGATGAAATTGATCTCTCTGAATCATGAGCTATAGAACGTGCTATACCATCTCTACCCAGACAAGCCCCCCAACTACAAGAAATTAAACAAGATGAGATTGGAAAACTAGAAATCTTCTTTGATAGAAGAAATTCTTTTTCCTCAAGGTCCGAAGCAGCATCTACTTACAGATCTGACTTCCTCTCAGCAAGGTGGTCTTTTTCTACAAAATATCATTCCTCTCTTCCTAATCCACAAATTAGGATGGCCAACCCAAAAATCAACCTTACAGGATTACAAATAAACTCTAGTATTCCTAGACCTGTTTACCAAAAAGAAGAGGATGTAGATGAACAGTCTATTCAATTCCCAACATATTCCTCCATGAATGATGATGTCAATGTTAACTAAAGATTTTATCATAGATAGGGAAGCCTTGCGAAGGAACGTCAACTCTATAGAATGAAAACTTAAGAAGAGATGGTACTTGCAGATCTTTAAGGCTGATCAAATTGAATCTTTTCGGAAGCAATATTATCACTTCCTCAATCAAGCCAAGATGCACATTCCTTTATTTGAATGGTTCTATGCTTATAGCATAAAAAACAATATAGACTACCCTTTTAAAGCAGATAATAGTACATCTAATTCTACAGATGTTATTTCCACCTGGAAAATCCAGGAGGGAGAATTAGTTAAGTCCGAATTTCCCCCAACAGGAAAGTTCATCCTCACAAATAACCTGGATACGAAATAAACTCCTGTCATGGCCTCACCCTTCAAAACAAAAAATTTAGAAGAACCCATTGGACCTAAAGATATCAAGAATATCATGGAACAGGCCAACTACACCAACAAATATCTCCAAACCTTAGGCCAGAAGCTCAGCTCCCCTAGTAACAGTACCCAGGACTAGAAAAACCCCTGTTTAAGCCTTTTAAGATCAACCCAAAGATTAGAAAAAATCTCAAATCTTCTATCATTAAATAGGATTCAGGTACCTCTGAAATTGTATAAAAAATAGATCAACTTCTCAGCCAAATGACTATCTGATGTGGCACGAACCCAATTGCGGATTAGGAACTTGATTATCAAAATGGGATTAGTATTGTAAGTATAGTCCTAACCCAAAAAATTGGCTGTCAATCAAATTAAAAATTCACAAGATGTGTCACAATCAAAACCAATTAAAAACCAAAAGTATTAGACTCCCGAGTCGTCTCCCTAGGAGCACTTTAGAGCTATGAGTGTGCAATTTCGGTTGTAGTGATCAAGGGGTTGTGAATGAAGAAATAAACCTAGAAACATGAAAAATTGTAATGATTGAACTAATAAAGAAATTAAAGAACCGACTATGTAATATAAACAAGTAAAGTAATAAAGAGATCAACATATAAAGGTATGAAAGATTGAAAGCATAAAAAGAGTTTTGGCTTGGAGTGAGCTAAGGGTCCTTTCCTTGTTGAAACCACAACTATGACAATTATGATGGATTAGTCTCACTTGATCTACCCTCACATCGAAAAGTAAGTTAAATGAGCATAAGTGTTCTTAACCCACAAATCTTAAATTGCTTGCTAATTGCCTTAGCAACAACTTAGCGTTAGTGGGAATAAGAACAATTAACAATCCAAGAATTGAAACTAAATGTTGGACATTCCAACTCTAGAAACCCAATTGCTCACTTTACCCAAGCCAAGAACAAAAAATTTAGCCTAAAACCATGTTTGACATTTTGTCAAATACTTGGTGGGCAAGAACTTTAAACATTGGAAAAATGAGAAAAAGACTTGAATCTAAAAGCAAAAATTAATCTCAATCAACAAGAATAATACAAGAAAGCATGTAACAAGCATCAAACATCAAATTCATCAACAAGAAATTGAAATTGCAAGAGGAAAGTAAAATTGAACTATAACTTGAATTAGAAGAAAGAGTAATGACAATGTAACTAAAAAGAGTAATAACAAGAGAATACTTACAATGAAAGCTAGCAAAATCCAAGATCAAAAATGGAAATGGCACTTGAATGTAAAACCCTAATATAAACCCTAATAGAGAAGATGAAAAACTTAGAGAAAAACCTAAATTAATAACTTCCTACTACTACTCCTAAACAATACTAATGATATGCTATGTTATGTCTTCATCCCCCCCAATATGAGCTAAAAGACTTCAGAAATGGGCATCCAAAGCCTCAAAATTGCGAGTCACATGTCATTTAAATGAAGTCATGTGCGGACACCTGTGCGGACGTACAGGCGTGTGCGTCCGCACACTTTGGCGAAAATCCCGTCCTGTGCGTACGCACAAGTAGCTGTGCGCACGCACACTAGACGATGCCTGGCTGGACGTGTGACACGCTCGAAACAATCCACGCGCTCTGATTGGGCAGCTGTGCACACGCACACGCCTCTAAGCTCATCTCCTTTGATTCTTCTTGTTTCCTCCACTTTGCATGCTCTTCTTCCATTTTCTCCAACCCATTCCTACCTTATACACCTGAAATCACTCACCAACAACATCAAGGCATCGAATGGAAGGCAAACGGAATAAAATAGATTAAATTAGGCACAAAAGAGCATATTTTCATAATCAAGCGCAATTTGGGAGGAGAGTTCAAAAGCATACTATTCAAGGGAATAAGTGCAAGTTAATGTAATGAAAATTCATTCAATTCTAACCAAAAATCATCATCAAATATGGATTCATCAATTTCTCCACACTTAAACACTAGCATGTCCTCATGCTAACCACACACAAAGGAGATAGATGAAAGGGAAAATGACTTTTGCTGTATACTACTTAAATGCATGCAACTATCCTATGGCTAATCGCTAATATGTACTACGATGAGAGTTGGTAGAAACAAACCACGAAATTCCAATCTATCACAAGAAAGCTTTAGGGCCAATGCAAAGAGTTCATGCATTAAGATCAATGTCCAAAGAATTGAATTGAGTTTACCAAAACTATCCAATTAAACAACTTGCAAGAAGATACAATACGAGGCGTAAGAACATAGAATTGAGCGATCGAACCACTCACCAGATGTGTATCCACTCAATTCGCTCAGTGTTTAGGGTTTGACCACTCAATTCTCCTTTTTTCATGCTTTCAAAGATTTGTAAGTCATCTAACAATCAACTAGTATTTAATGCATGAATAACAAATATCATGAGGTCTTTAGAGGGATGTAATGAGGCTAGGGTTTAGGTAGGATGAATTATGGTTAAGTGGACTTAAAGAATTAGTTCTTTGATTAGCTTGAGCATCCACCTAATCCTACATCACCTATATACACATAACAATGCAACCTTTCTACCCATTTCCTTTTTCTATCTCACTTCACTCATGCATTTTCTTTTCAAACATGGCATATGCATCCTTTATTTACTCTTTTATTTTATACTTTGTTATGCACAAGTTTTTTTTAGATTACTTGAACTGTGAATGCATATGTTTTAATTAATAGAATTCATGAGCATTACTTAATTGCCAAAACTTTTCACAATGAGTTCATGCCTCTATCACCAATGCTTCCCAAAATTCTCCCACACTTAGACTTTACACACTAATCCACCCCAAGCTAATCAAAGAGTAATTCAGGGACATCAAGGGTTTTTTTCGCTTAAGGGGAGTAAGGTGTTATCATCAGAACAAAAAGGGATTCATAGGCTCAAAGAAATTCACAAAGGTGAATGCACAGGTTGGCCATATAGGTTAGTGAGTTTATCATCAAAGATGGCCTCAATCATGCTAAATACATCCAAAGACAAATACAGGACATAAAGAATCGTGCAAATCAATGATCATGATAAAAAAGGAGTATACTCACACACAAGAACAACATTATGGTTGAAAAGTGCAATCATCTATTAAAGCTCAAATCTCACAAGGCATGTTGTTCGAGCTTTTTTCCATGTTCTACAAACAAAATACTCCAAGAAAGTCGGTAAACACAATTTTTCTTCAATTCAATCAATGGTATGCCCTTAGAAAAAGGATTCATGGAAATTCCTTGGTGTTTCACCAACTCATTCATTCTATCATGCAATATGCAAATATTGACTACTAAATATCCATAAACGATAAAGAAATATTCATAACAAACCAAACAAGATGCAATAGAAAAACTACTCAAAATGAAGAAAAAGTACTACAAGAACATTGCAAAGTGTCTTTAAGAGAGAGACTTTTACCCCACTTGAAGTCATCGATCCTCCCTGATGAGTCCATATTTGATGGTATATTTTGACTTAATCTGAATGGATTCTAGCACATGATCTCACACTTAAGCACCAAAATAGCATACATTTGTGTTTGATCCCTGATTTGATCTTAAATGTGAAAACATGTATTTTGATGCTTAGATTAGTGATTTTTAATTCCATTTTTATGTCATTCGATGCCGTGATATGGTTTGTGAGTGATTTCAGAGAGGCAATAATGGATGGCTAAAAATGGAAGAAAGCATGTACAAGGGAGAAAACATGAAGAAAACAAAGAAAAGCACAAACAGCAAAGTGTGCGTGCGCACAAGCAAGAATTTCCAAGTGTGCATGCGCACAAGCATCTGTGCGTACGCACAGGTCAATTTTCAGCCGCGTGTACGGATGCACACGTCTGTGCGTCCACACAGGTCCCTGCACGTGAGTTCATTAATGAGACATGTGCTGCACGAATTTGGAGGCCTCTTGGCGCATTTTGGAAGGCTGGAATGCTACTTTGGAGTGCTATATGAAGGAGAATTCATCACTTATGAAGGGGGCAATTAGGTTTAGGTTTTCTATGTTTTTGTTTTAGTTCTATAGAGAGAGAAGCTCCCCCCTCTCTCTAGAATTAGGGTTTTCTTAGTTTAATTTCCTTTAATTTTAGCATCTAATTCTTGTTTTAGTGTAGTTTCATTTATGTTTCTATACTTTCTTGTCTTTATCTTCTTCATCTCTTTTGTTATTTTCTCTTTTATGTCAATTTTCACGTTATGAACACTTTTGTCATTTTAATTCCAATTAATACAAATTTATATTTTCATGCCATTTATTGCTTTATTGAGTTGTTATCTTTACTTTCCTTGTTTGGTAGTTGTAGCATTTGTTATTTCTTGTCATTTAATATTATTTTATTTTCATGCACACCAAGTGTTTGACAAAATGCTTGGCTTAGTTTTTACTTAGTTTTTCTTAACTCTTGGCTTGAAATTGTTGACTTTGGTGATCCTTGAGTCATTGATGTCCATTCTTGTTTGATATATTAGAGTAGTTTGTTGATTTGGTTTCCCTTGACTCTATGTGATCCCTTAGTGTTGACATAGGACTTAGGGATTGAAATTAACTATGCCTATTTGACTTATCTTCGATGTAAGGTAGACTAAGTAGGATTAACTCTTCATAATCATCATGTGTTTGTGGTCAATGTCTAGGATAGGTAGCCTTAGCTCTCAATTACTTGCCAAGATGTTTTCTTGCATTTGAAGTTTCCTTTTTTTGCATTTTATTGCTTTGACTTTTATTGCTTTGATGTTCAATTTCTTTCTTGTTTAGTTTTTATACTCTTGTTTGAGAAATTGGATGTTTGGGAGGAATTGAGTTGTAGATGTCCATTCCGCATTGTGTGAGAATAGTTATTTGGTTTGGTTTCCATTGATGCTAGTCTTTCACTAAGTAATTAGTGAGTTGACTAGGACTTATGGATTGAGATCAATTATGCTTTTGACTAATTCTCAAGGAGGATTGATTAATTTTGATTGATTTCACACAGTTGTTATGTTTTTGGTCCATAACTAGGATAGGACTCCTAAACTCCCTAATTCTTACCAAGAGTTTCCATTTAAATTCCTTGCATGTTTATTTGCTTCCTTGCTATTTACATTCCCTTGCTCTCTTTCTTGCATTCCCAATCCCCCATGCTCTCTCTCATAGCCAATAATTGTACATTTCATTGCAACTCCTAGGGAAGACGATCCGAGGTTGAATTACTCTCGGTTATTTTGTATTAAATTTATTATTTGATGATGAGAATTCATTGTTGGTTTGGACTATGCTACCAACGAATTGATTCTTATTTTGATTGATTCCAAACCATACAAGAATTCTCTCTCATCAAATTTGGTGCCGTTGCCGGGGAGTGCAAACGGTGTTATTTCTTTTTATTGATGTAAATATGTTAATAGTGTAAATAACACTTTTTAGTTATTTGTTTGCTTTTCCTAGTAGGTTTTTGTTTATAATTTCTTGATGACTTTTTCACACCGTTACCACAATGCACCCCAATAGAACCCAATCACTAACCTCTCTAATCACCAATTCTATACACTATCACCTCCATCTTCATCTCCACATATGGATCAATCCACACAAGAAGTATTTTTCATGCTCATTCAAGAACAACAAGAGTTTCGAAAGAAGCAAGAGCATGTCATGTTTACTTTAGCAAAAGCTTTGGATCATTTAGCTTCATTGCGTTCATGCCACAAGCAAGAAATTCTAGTGGATGAATGTGTGGAACCAAGTGAAAAGTGCGGATTGAAAGAAGAATTGAAAAATCAAGAAGAAGATGTCAAGTCACAACATGAAGTGCAAGAGGAGATAAATGAAGAATTGGTAGGAATTGATCAAGAGGATTCCATCATTCGGGATTTTTTGTCCAACTTGGGTAATTCCTTCTATGACCTTCATGAACCTCCATTATTAAATTTGGAAGGAGGTGTTGATGTGGACTTCACCCAACCTCCAATTTTTTACTTGAGTGATGATGAAGAAGAGTTAAAAGAAATTGAGGAAGATTTTAGTTGCCAAGAGGTGAAAGTATTTGTGCAAGAGCAAATTGAGTGGGTGAAGAGTTCGCCAACAAGCTTTCTAGCCCCAGATCAATATGCCGTTTTAGAAACGGATGGTCAACTTCGAACCTTTCTTGGAGTAGTGGATGGTGATGAGAAGAATGTTGTTTGGCATGGAAATAGGAAGTTCATCAAGGGCGCCATCTCAACATTCAGAGCTCAATTTTGGTGCAAGAGTCAATTTAGTGGATTTCATGGAGTGGCCAAGTATGTCAATGGTGATAGAGGAACTCAAGTATGGGATCTAGGCATTAATTTCAAGAATCAATACTTAAGGATCCTAGTTGCTAGCTTGGAATCTCTCATGAGGTTGATGCAATCTAATTGGGACCCTGGAGGTCAAATCAATAGCAAACTTGGTTGGAGATTCAAGGAGGAGTGGAAGCATAAGCTGCCCTAACAAGGATCTCCGCACCAAGTCCAACTTAGGACTATAAACCAAAGTGCTAGGTGGGAGACACCCCACCCTAGTAATATCCTTCTAACTTTCTCTCTTTTACTTTTTGTGTTATGCATAATTGGCTATATTGCTTGGTTGGTTAGATTCATTTTGATGTTTGTTGGGTAATTTTAGTGAAATAATGTATTTTTGGGAGTTTTGTGATGTTTTGGGAACTGAAAACCTATTTTGAGTATCAAGTTTGATGCCTTGGAGGCATAATTTTCATTGTAGGAACAGAGACCTGTGCATCCGCACAACTCCCCTGTTTTCCCATTCCTGTGCGTCCGCACACCATCGTGCTCACGCACAAACCCCAACGCTCCCTCTGTTCGCAGCACGCGCACAGCTTGTGCGTGTGTACACCACCCTCTTTTTCCCTTCTGTGCGACCGCACACCATGCGTGCGGCCGCACACGCAAAAAAAAAAACCTTTGTGCGTGGACATAGCACTGAGCGCACGCACAGCAATGAACAACCCCCCTGGCTGCAGGGCATGCACAGGCTGTGCGTGTGAACCCAACCCTTTTCCTCCTTCTGTGCGAACGCACACCTTCTTGTGCACCCACACAGGCTGCGATTCCCCTTCTGTCCGCAGCGTCCGACGACCTTATGCGCACGTATACCCTCTTTTTTTTTTCTTGTGTGCATCCGCACACGACCTTGTGCGTCCTCACAGGTCCCTTTTCGAACGTTAATTCGAAAAGGGGGACACTCGCGCTTCAGTTCCATAAACACCCCAACCCTTTCTTCTTCTTTTCTTTGAAACCACCCAACCCTTCATCTTCACACCATCACCTTCCTCCACCACGACCAACCACCGCCAGCGGACCCTCGCGCCGCCCTCACCTCTCTCTCTCTCTCTCTCTCTCTCTCTTCCTTTTCCTTTTTTCTCTTTCTTCTACATTTTTCTCTCTTTCTCTTTCTCTCTCTCTCTCTCTCTCTCTCTCTCTCTCTCTCTCTCGTCTCTGTGCCGCCTGCACACTATTTCTACGTCACAACCCTAGGCCGCACCTTCAGTCTGGCGACCAGCCACCAGCGGCGGCGAGCTTCTGTGCCACCGCGATGTTCACCACCTCCCACCCTCCATTTGCTTCCTTCCTTCCTTCTGCATTACAGGTTTCAACCCCTGTTTCCCTATTCTTGTTCCATTTCTGCTGTTTTATTTTCCATGTTTTTAGTTATGATTTTAATTCTGTTCTAGTTACTAGCTGGTTATAGGTTAGATAACTTCTGATTTTGGATTGAATGTTGTTGATTAACTGGCTGATTGTTTGGATTTTTGCTGAGCCCTGAATGCTGTTGTTTTTGACTGCACCCTGAATGCTGCGATGTATAGTGAACTGTGATTGCTGCTGCTGATTTTTGCACATACTATGTGATGAACAGATTTTTGATGGTAAAGAATTTCACAAATAAAATCTCATTAAAAGTATAGTTTTTAAACCAACATTAATCCTTTCATACAAAAATTTGGTTATCACAAGTAACAAACCCCTTAAAAATAATAACCGAAGTATTCAAACCTCGGGTCGTCTCTCGAAGGAATTACAGGGAAGTGTATTTATTATTGGTTATGAGATTGTATCTTTTTGGGGTTTTTGAACGAGAAATAAGAAAAGTAAATTGCAAGGGAAATCAAGTGACAAAAAGAGGTCTTGGCAAGGTTTGGTGGTCAAGGATCTCTATCCTTATCACTAACCACAACATGATAATTGCAAGGATCAATCCCATTAAATCATTCTCTAACTTAGTAAAGGAAAGTCAAATGAGCTATATCAATCCAAGTCCACAAGTCCTAGCTCTCCACTAATTCAATTAGTGAGAACTAGAGTTAATGGCTCCAATCATCAATTACTTGGACATTAGTAACTCAAGAGTTCCTAAGTTACCATCCCAAGCCAAGAACATAAAAGTCTAAATTAAAATCCTCCCAAGCATTTTATCAAACACTTGGAAGGCGCAAAATGAAAACATAGAAAATTAATAAGAGAATATTAAATCTAAGCAACCAATTGCAAACATCGATGAAAATAGATGAAGGAAGAAGCAATAAACATAAAATACCTCAAATTGCAATAATAAGGAAATTGAATCTAACATGGAGAATCCATAAACTAAATTAGGAAAATAGAGAAATCAACAAGAGAAATAGATAAACCAAAGTACTAGAGTAAATAAGAGTATTAGAGAACTAAATTAAAGGAACATTAAACCTGGAATTGAGAAGAAATAAATCTAAAACTAAGATAAACCCTAAAACCTAGAGAGAGCCTCTCTCTCTAGAAACTACATCTAAAACCCTAAATTTGTGAATAATGAAAAGTTGTATCACTAATTCCTCCACTCTGCAGCCTCTAATCAGTATTTTCGGGCTTGAAACTGGGCTAAAAACAGCCCAGAAATCACCCCCAACGATTTCTGATACGCTGAACTTTCGCACGATCCACGCGTATGCATGATGTGCGCGTGTGCGTCCCTAGACGTCAGGTCAACTATGAGAAATTGTATATTACGAAGCCCTGGATGTTAGCTTTCCAACGCAACTAGAATCGTCTCATTTGGACTTTTGTACCTCAAGTTATGATCGATTGAATACGAAGAGGTCAGGGCTGACAGCTTTGCAGTTCCTTCAATTTCTTGTATTCCTTCCACTTTTGCATACTTTCTTTCCATCCTCTAAGCCATTCCTGCCCTATGAACCCTGAAAGCACTTAACACACATATCATGGCATCGAATGGTAATAAGAGAGGATTAATAATTAGCAATTTTAAGGCCAAAGAAGCATGTTTGCAATCAAAGCATAGAATTAGGAAGAAAACTGTAAAACATGCGAATTATATGAATAAGTGTGAGATTAGTGGATAAAATCTACTCAATTAAGTACAAAATGTACCACGAAATAGTGGTGCATCACTATGCTTGTTGAAATGCTGATTAGGAATTTTTGACTTATCTTCTATGTCTGATCATCATAGCTTTTGATTTTCTTCCATTCTGCATTATTACTTCATACTTGTGCAACTCTCTGCTAAATATTGATTGCCTGTAATGATTTGGTTTATGCACTGTACGCTTTTGTTGAAACATCAACCTCGAATTTGCTTTATGGTGCACGAAATTGTGATCCTTAACAACGGCGCCAAAAACTTGGTGCTCGGAACGTAATTCACACACTTTGTCACAACTTCGCACAACTAACCAGCAAGTGCACTGGGTCGTCCAAGTAATAAACCTTAGGTGAGTAAGGGTCGATCCCACGGAGATTGTCGGCTTGAAGCAAGCTATGGTCACCTTGTAAATCTCAGTCAGGCGGATTCAAATGGTTATAGAGTTTTAATAATTAAAAGATAAATAAAGCGTAAAATAAAGATAGAGATACTTATGTAATTCATTAGTGAGAATTTCAGATAAGCGTATAGAGTTGCTTTGTTCCTTCTGAATCTCCGCTTTCCTACTGCTTTCATCCAGTCCTTCCTACTCCTTTCCATGGCAAGCTTTATGTAAGGCGTCACCATTGTCAATGGCTACTTCCCATCCTCTCAGTGAAAATGTTCCAAGATCCGCTGTCACCGCACGACTATTCATCTGTCGGTTCTCGATCATACTGGAATAGGATTCAGTAATCCTTTTGCGTCTGTCACTATGCCCAGCACTCGCGAGTTTGAAGCTCGTCATAGCCATCCCTTCCCGGATCCTACTTGGAATACCACAGACAAGGTTTAGACTTTCCGGATCTCAAGAATGGCCACCAATAGTTCTAGCCTATACCACGAAGACTATGATCTCACGATCAGAAGGCTAAGAGATACACATTCAAGCTTGTTTGCATGTAGAACGGAAGTGTTTGTCAGGCACGCGTTCATAAGTGAGAATGATGATGAGCATCACATAATCATCACATTCATCATGTTCTTGTGTGCAAATGAATATCTTAGAGAAGAAATAGGCTTGAATTGAATAGAAAAACAACAGTGCTTTGCATTACTTCATGAGAAACAGCAGAGCTCCACACCTTAATCTATGGTGTGTAGAAACTCTACCGTTGAAAATACATAAGAATAAGGTCCAGGCATGGTTGAATGGCCAGCCACCAAAACGTGATCCAAGGATCAAAAGATAATCCAAATATGTAAATACAATAGTAAAAAGTCTTATTTATACTAAACTAGTTACTAGGGTTTACAAAAATAAGTAAATGATGCAGAAATCTACTTCCGGGCCCACTTGGTGTGTGCTTCGGGTGAGTATTGAAGCTTTCACGTGTAGAGGTTTTTCTTGGAGTTAAACGCCAGTTTGTAACCTGTTTCTGGCATTTAACTCTGCTTTGCAACCTGTTTCTGGCATTTAACTCTAGAATAGGGCAGAGAGCTGGCGTTGAACGCCAGTTTGTGTCGTCTAAACTCGGGCAAAGTATGGACTATTAAATATTTCTGGAAAGCTCTGGGTGTCTAATTTCCAACGCAATTGAGAGCGCGCCATTTAGACTTCTGTAGCTCCAGAAAATTCACTTTGAGTGCAGGGAGGTCAGAATCCAACAGCATCTGCAGTCCTTCTTTAGCCTCTAAATCTGATTTTTGCTCAAGTCCCTCAATTTCAGCCAGAAATTACCTAAAATCACAGAAAAACACACAAACTCATAGTAAAGTCCAGAAATGTGATTGTCCCCAACATTGAAAATCAAATAGGATAAAAAGAGGAGAATATACTATAAATTCCAAAATATCAGTGAAACTTAGCTCCGATCAGATGAGCGAGACTAGTAGCTTTTTGCCTCTTGAATAGTTTTGGCATCTCACTTTATCCCTTGAAGTTCAGAATGATTGGCATCTATAGGAACTTAGAATTCAGATAGTGTTGTTGATTCTCCTAGTTCGGTATGTTGATTCTTGAACACAGCTACTTTATGAGTCTTGGCCGTGGCCCTAAGCACTTTGTTTTCCAGTATTACCACCGGATACATAAATACCACAGACACATAACTGGGTGAACCTTTTCAGATTGTGACTCAGCTTTGCTAGAGTCCCCAATTAGAGGTGTCCAGGGTTCTTAAACATACTCTTCTTTTGCTTTGGACCTCGACTTTAACCGCTCAGTCTCAAGTTTTCACTTGACACCTTCACGCCACAAGCACATGGTTAGGGACAGCTTGGTTTAGCCACTTAGGCCAGGATTTTATTCCTTTAGGCCCTCCTATCCACTGATTCTCAAAGCCTTGGATCCTTTTTATTACCCTTGCCTTTTGGTTTTAAGGGCTATTGGCTTTTTGCTCTTGCGTTTTGGTTTAAAGAGCTTTTGGCTTTTCCTGCTTGCTTTTTCTTTTTCTTTCTCTCATTTTTTCACCATTTTTCTTTTCTCTTTTTTTTTGCAAGCTTTTCTCTATTCACTGCTTTTTCTTGCTTCAAGAATCATTTTTATGATTATTCAGATCATCAATAACATTTCTCCTTTTCATCATTCTTTCAAGAGCCAACATATTTAACATTCATAAACCACAATGCCAAAAGACATATGCACTGTTCAAGCATTCATTCAGAAAACAAAAAGTATTGTCACCACATCAAAATAATTAAACTAGTTTCAAGGATGAATTCGAAACCATGTACTTCTTGTTCTTTTGTAATTAAAGCATTTTTCATTTAAGAGAGGTGATGGATTCATAGGACATTCATAGCTTTAAGACATAGACACTTAAATACTAATGATCATGTAGTAAAGACACAAACATAAATAAAACATAAAGCATAGTAAACGAAAAACAGGAAAATAAGAATAAGGAGATTAAGGAACGGGTCCACCTTAGTGAGGGTGGCGTCTTCCTCTTCTTGAAGAACCAATGGTGCTCTTGAGCTCCTCTATGTCTCTTCCTTGCCTTTGTTGCTCCTCCCTCATAGCTCTTTGATCTTCTCTAATCTCATGGAGGATGATGGAGTGCTCTTGGTGCTCCATCCTTAGTTGTCCTATGTTGGAACTTAATTCTCCTAGAGAAGTGTTGATTTGCTCCCAATAGTTTTGTGGAGGGAAGTGCATCACTTGAGGCTTCTCAGGGATTTCATGGTGAGGAATTTCCTCATGCTCTTGTTGAAGTCCATGATTTCTTGTTTTGCAGTCAAATGCTCTACTACTGAGCTATGGACCCTTGAAATGAATCTCTCCATCTCCCATGACTCGGAGGTGGAAGCTTTTGTCTTCCCTTTCCTCTTTCTAGAGGTTTCTCCGGCCTTAGGTGCCATAAATGGTTATGGAAAAATAAAAAGCAATGCTTTACCACACCAAACTTAAAAGGTTTGCTCGTCCTCGAGCAAAAGAAGAAATAAGGGAGTAGAAGAAGAAGAAAATAGAGGAGATGGAGGTGTGTGAATGGTTCGGTCAAGGGGGTTTTAGGTGGTTATGATGTGTGAAAAGGAAGGAGTGATGGTTTGAATTTGAGTGGGTGGGTGTAGGTGGGTTGTATGATGGTTTTGGAGGAGTAATGGAGGTGATTGGTGGAGGTTAATTGAGGAAGAATGTTATGAAAAGGTGTGAAGAGGAGAGAAGAAGAGGTGGAGTAGGTGGGGATCCTATGGGGTCCATAGATCCTGTGGGGTCTACAGATCCAGTGGGGTCAAGGACTTAACATCCCTGCTCCAATTAGGCGTGTAAAATTCCTCTAGCATGCATGTCTGGCATTAAACGCCAGCTTGCTACTTATTTTTGGCGTTAAACGCCCAAATGTAGCCTGTTTCTGGCGTTAAACGCCAGTTTGGTGCTTGTTTCTGGCGTTTAACGCCAGCTTGATGCTTCTTTCTGGCGTTAAACGCCAGTTTGATGCTTCTTATTGGCGTTTAAATGCCAGTAAGTTCTTCCTCCAGGGTGAGCTATTTTTAAAGTTGTTTTTCATTCTGTTTTTGATTTTTCAGTAGTTTTTGTGACTCCACATGATCATCAACCTAAAAAAGATAAAATAACAATAGAATAAAATAGATATAATTAAATAACATTGGGTTGCCTCCCAATAAGCGCTTCTTTAATGTCAATAGCTTGACAGTGAGCTCTCATGGAGCCTCACAGATGGTCAGAGCATTGTTGGAACCTCTCAACACCAAACTTAGAGTTTGAATGTGGGGGTTCAACACCAAACTTAGAATTTGGTTGTGGCCTCCCAACACCAAACTTAGAGTTTGACTGTGGGGGCTTTGGTTGACTCTGCAGTGAGAGAAGCTGTTCATGCTTCCTCTCCATGGTTACAGAAGGAGATCTTTGAGTTTTAAACACAAGGTTGTCCTCATTCAGTTGGAGGACCAACTCTCCTCTGTCCACATCAATCACAGCTTTTGCTTTGGCTAGGAAGGGTCTTCCAAGGATGATGGATTCATCCTCATCCTTCCCAGTGTCTAGGATTATGAAATCAGCAGGGATGTAAAGGCCTCCAACCCTTACTAACACATCCTCTACTTGTCCATAAGCCTGTTTTCTTGAGTTGTCTACCATCTCTAAAGGGATTCTGGCAGCTTGTACCTTAAAGATCCCAAGTCTCTCCATTACAGAGAGTGGCATTTAGTTTATTCCTGACCCCAGGTCACATAGAGCCTTTTCAAAGGTCATGGTGCCTATGTTACAGGGAATTAGGAATTTACCAGGATCTTGTTTCTTTTGAGGTAATTTCTGCCTATCCAATGCATTTAGTTCATTGGTGAGCAAGGGAGGTTCATCTTCCCAAGTCTCATTATCAAATAGCTTGGCATTCAGCTTCATGATTGAACCAAGGTATTTAGTAACTTGTTCTTCAGTAATGTCTTCATCCTCTTCAGAGGAAGAATACTCATCAGAGCTCATGAAAGGCAGAAGGAGGTTCAATGGAATCTCTATGGTCTCTAAATGAGCCTCAGATTCCTTTGGTTCCTCAAAGGGAAACTCCTTATTGGTCGCTGAGCGTCCCAGGATGTTTTCCTCACTAGGATTCACATCCTCCTCCTCCTCTTTGGGTTTGGCTACACCAAGTAAGGTAATGGCCTTGCACTCTCTTTTTGGATTCTCCTCTGTATTGCTTGGGAGAGTACTAGGAGGGGTTTCGGTGACTCTTTTACTCAGCTGTCCTACTTGTGCCTCCAAATTTCTAATGGAGGACCTTGTTTCATTCATGAAACTTAGAGTGGCCTTAGATAGATCAGAGACTATATTTGTTAAGCTAGATGTATTCTGCTCAGAATTCTCTGTCTGTTGCTGAGTGGATGATGGAAAAGGCTTGCTATTGCTAAACCTGTTTCTTCCACCATTATTAAAGCCTTGTTAAGGCTTTTGTTGATCCTTTCATGAGAAATTTGGATGATTTCTCCATGAGGGATTATAGGTATTTCCATAGGGTTCCCCCATGTAATTCACCTCTGCTATTGCAGGGTTCTCAGGATTATAAGCTTCTTCTTCAGAAGATGCCTCTTGAGTACTGTTGGATGCAGCTTGCAATCCATTCAGACTCTGAGAAATCATATTGACTTGCTGAGTTAATATTATCTTCTGAGCCAAATGGCATTCAGAGTATCAATTTCAAGAAAACTCTCTTCTTCTGAGGCATCCCATTACTTACAGGATTCCTTTTAGAAGTGTACATGAACTGGTTATTTGCAACCATGTCAATGAGTTCTTGAGCTTCTGCAGGCGTTTTCTTTAGGTGAATGGATCTACCTGCAGAATGGTCCAATGACATCTTTGATAATTCAGACAGACCATTATAGAATATATCCAGGATGGTCCATTCTGAAAGCATGTCAAAAGGACACTTTTTGGTCAGTTGCTTATATCTCTCCAAAGCTTCATAGAGGGATTCACCTTCTTTCTGTTTGAAGGTTTGAGCATCCACTCTAAGTTTGCTAAGCTTTTGAGGAGGAAAGAACTTGGCTAAGAAAGCCGTGACCAGCTTATCCCAAGAGTTCAGGCTATCCTTAGGTTGAGAGTCCAACCATATTCTAGCTCTGTCTCTTACAGCAAACGGGAAAAGCATAAGCCTGTAGACCTCAGAGTCAACCCCATTGGTCTTAATAGTATCACAGATCTGCAAGAATTCAGTTAAGAACTGAAAAAGATCATCTGATGGAAGTCCATGAAACTTGCAATTCTGTTGCATCAGAGAAACTAATTGAGGCTTTAGCTCAAAATTGTTTGCTCCAATGGCAGGGATTGAGATGCTTCTTCCATGTAAGTTGGAATTTGGTGCAGTGAAGTCACCAAGCATCTTCCTTGCACCTCCACCATTGTTATTGGTTTCGGCCATCTCTACTTCTTTTTTGAAAATTTCTGTTAGGTCCTCTCCAGAGTTTTGTGCTTTAGCTTCTCTTAGTTTCCTCTTAAGAGTCCTTTTAGGTTCAGGATTAGCTTCAATAAGAATGTCTTTATCCCTATTCCTGCTCATATGAAAAAGAAGAGAACAAAAAAAAGAAGAGGAATCCTCTATGTCACAGTATAGAGATTCCTTTATGTGAGTAGAAGAATAAAAGAGTAGAATGAAGAAAAGAGAAGATGAAGAATTCGAACACAGAGAGGGAGAGAGGGTTCAAATTTTAAATTAAAATAAAAGAAAAATATTTTTGTTTTTGTTTAATTAATTAATTAGAATTCGAAAATTAGGAAGAGAAATAAAATTAAATTAAAATTTAAAACAATTAGTTACTTAAAACAAATTTTTGAGAAAGGGGTTAGTAATTTTCGAAAATTGGAGAGAGAAAAGTAGTTAGGTGGTATTGAAAAAGATATGATTAAAATAGAAAACTTTTAAAATCAAACAAAAAGTCAAGTAGTTAATTAAAAAAAGATTTGAAAATCAAATTTGAAAAGATAAGAAGTTAGAGAAGATTTTGAAATTAAGTTTAAGATATGATTGAAAATTTATTTTGAAAAAGATTGAAAGGAAAATTAAAAAGATTTGATTTTGAAATTGATTTTTAAAAAGTTATGATTGAAATTAAAAAGATTTGAATTGGAAATTAGAAAGATTTGATTTTTGAAATTAAAGTTGATTACTTGACTAAAAAGAGACTAAAAGATATGATTTTATAATTTAAAGATTGAACCTTTCTTAATAGGCAAGTAACAACTTGAAAATTTTTTGAATTAAAACATTAAATGTTAGTGAGATTTTCGAAAAATGAAATAAAGATAAGAAAAAGATTTTGAAAATCAAAATTTAAAATTTTTGAAAATATTGAAAAAAATGAAAAATATTTGAATTTTGAAAAAGATTTGAAAAAGATAGAATTTTTAAATTGAAAATTTGATTTGACTCACAATAAACAACTAGATTTTAAAAATTTTTGAAAAAGTCAACTCAAATTTTCGAAAATTTATGAGTGAAAAAGGGAAAGATATTTTTTTTTATTTTTGAATTTTAATGATGAGAGAGAAAACATCAAAAAGACTCAATGCATGAAAATTTTGGATCAAAACAAATGATGCATGCAAGAACACTATGAATGTCAAGATGAACACCAAGAACTTATTCTTGAAAATTTTTAAGAAAAGAAAAACATGCAAGACACCAAACTTAGAAATTTTCAATGTTGAGACATTAATAATTCAAAAATGCATATGAGAAACAAGAAAAGACACAAAACAAGAAATTTTAAAGATCAAACAAGAAGACTTACCAAGAACAACTTGAAGATCTTGAAGAATGCAATGCATGGATTTTCAAAAAATGCAAGAAAGAGATAAACATGCAATTGACACCAAACTTAAAAACCGACACAAGACTTAAACAAGAAATATCAAATTATTTTTGATTTTATGATTTTATTAATTTTTTTTTGTATTTTTTGAAAATTATTTTGGGAAAAACGAAATAAGAAACTCAAAATTTTTAATAAAGATTCCAGGAATCATGCAATGTTAGTCTAAAGCTTCAGTCTAAAGAGATTAGACAGGGCAAAACAAGCTTCAGCAGGACATTACATACAACAGCCAAATTGATGGAAATCAACTGATTCCTGTGATGATAAAAGCATCATCTGAAACTCTAGAATTTATTCTTAAAAATTCTGAAGAACATAAATTAAATTTTTTTTTGAAAAAAAAAAATATATATATATATTTTGAAAAATTTTCGAAAATAAAAATAATAAAAACAAAAAGCTTAAAATTAAAATAAAATTACCTAATCTGAGCAACAAGATGAACCGTCAGTTGTCCAAATTCGAACAATCCCCGGCAACGGCGCCAAAAACTTGGTGCACGAAATTGTGATCCTTAACAACGGCGCCAAAAACTTGGTGCTCAGAACGTAATTCACACACTTTGTCACAACTTCGCACAACTAACCAGCAAGTGCACTGGGTCGTCCAATTAATAAACCTTACGTGAGTAAGAGTCGATCCCACGGAGATTGTCGGCTTGAAGCAAGCTATGGTCACCTTGTAAATCTCAGTCAGGCGGATTCAAATGGTTATAGAATTTTAATAATTAAAAGATAAATAAAGTGTAAAATAAAGATAGAAATACTTATGTAATTCATTGGTGAGAATTTCAGATAAGCGTATGGAGTTGCTTTGTTCCTTCTGAATCTCCGCTTTCCTACTGCTTTCATCCAGTCCTTCCTACTCCTTTCCATGGCAAGCTTTATGTAGGGCGTCACCGTTGTCAATGGCTACTTCCCATCCTCTCAGTGAAAATGATCCAAGATGCGCTGTCACCGCACGGCCATTCATCTGTCGGTTCTCGATCATACTGGAATAGGATTCAGTAATCCTTTAGCGTCTGTCACTACGCCCAGCACTCGCGATTTTGAAACTCGTCACAACCATCCCTTCCCGGATCCTACTCGGAATAACACAGACAAGGTTTAGACTTTCTGGACCTCAAGAATGGCCGCCAATAGTTTTAGCCTATACCACGAAGACTTTGATCTCACGATCAGAAGGCTAAGAGATACATATTCAAGCTTGTTTGCATGTAGAACGGAAGTGTTTGTCAGGCACGCGTTCATAAGTGAGAATGATGATGAGCGTCACATAATCATCACATTCATCATGTTCTTGTGTGCGAATGAATATCTTAGAGAAGAAATAGGCTTGAATTGAATAGAAAAACAATAGTACTTTGCATTACTTCATGAGGAACAGCAGAGCTCCACACCTTAATCTATGGTGTGTAGAAACTCTACCGTTGAAAATACATAAGAATAAAGTCCAGGCATGGCCAAATGGCCAGCCCCCAAATCGTGATCCAAGGATGAAAAGATAATCCAAAGATGTAAATACAATAGTAAAAAGTGTTATTTATACTAAACTAGTTACTAGGGTTTACAGAAATGAGTAAATGATGCAGAAATCTACTTCTGGGCCCACTTGGTGTGTGCTTGGGCTGAGCATTGAAGCTTTCACGTGTAGAGGTCTTCCTTGGTGTTAAACGCCAGTTTGTAACCTGTTTCTGGCGTTTAACTCCAGAATAGGGCAGAGAGCTGGCGTTGAACGCCAGTTTGCGTCATCTAAACTCGAGAAAAGTATAGACTATTATATATTGCTGGAAAGCTCTAGATGTCTACTTTCCAACGCAATTGAGAGCGTGCTATTTGAACTCCTGTAGCTTTAGAAAATCCACTTTGAGTGCAGGGAGGTCAGAATCCAACAGCATCTGCAGTCCTTCTTCAGCCTCTAAATCTGATTTTTGCTAAAGTCCCTCAATTTCAGCCAGAAATTACCTGAAATCACAGAAAAACACACAAACTCATAGTAATGTCCAGAAATGTGATTTTTATTTAAAAACTAACAAAAATATACTAAAAACTAACTAAATCATACTGAAAACTATGTAAAAACAATGCCAAAAAGCGTATAAATTATCCGCTCATCACTTTACCTTTGTGATTCTATTGGTCGATGTCAATCTTTTTGCTGTGCATATCATCCTCTGCTAATTCACCTGCCAACTATGCACTTCTTTGCTGATTTTGTTCTTGAAACCAAACTAGGATTGAAATTGATAGCTTTGATCATTCTATTTGGTACTTTTAAGTGCAAAGCATGCTGATTTCTGTTTTAACACCTGCATTACGTGCTGACTGCCATGTCTTTCTATTTTAACACCAAACTAGCTCGAAACTTATACATCCTCAGGTCTGTTTGGTACCTTTTACAGTAACACATGAACTATTTGTTTGGTGAATTAACTAACTGCTTATTCATGTGTTCTTGAACATAAATGATCATGTACAATTACTTGCCCCTTGTAAATCTTTTTGGAGCAATGAATCTGATTTCAATTGACATTGCTTTTGGGAATAAGGATTTGCTATGTGACCATTTTACTACTTTGTTCCATGAATAAGCGGGTACTTTAAACTGCCAAGTTGATTATTGCCTTTTGTGCATAGTTTTTAAAACAATTTGAATCCGAATACAATAGGGCAATAATCAATTTCTCCCAACTCAATTCACTTACATAATGCACCTAAGTCATACACATGCTTTCATTGTTTGTTCATTCATTCATTTGCTACTTAGGTTACTTGATCTTGGGGTAACACATCTCTTTTGAACATTTCGTTGCTTTACACATGTTTTTCTTTGATTGAATGTATGTTTACCGTAACTGGCTCTTATTTGAATTGTTTGACTGTTTCCTTCTTCCTTCTATAACTTTTATCTGTTTCTCCTAAGTTGTATTATGCTTTTTGTCCTTTTTAGGATGGCTCAAAAATGGAAGGAGAAAGCCAATCCTTTGGCTCATCCTCCTTCTGTGCCTCCAAGTAACCAACCAGACACATTCATTGATGTTGAAGCTCAAGAACAATACAAGAAACTGGAAAAATGGGCCTTTTATTATGAGAGAAAGCTAAACCTGCCTGAGAAATATGCGGATCAGATCCTTAACAGACTAAATTTTTATCATTGGGAATTTGTAAAATTCGATTCGGTGGAAGTAAATGAACACCATGTTAAGAAATTTTACGCAAATTTCCTAAAGAGGGATGCCCAAACTGTTTTTCTAAGAGGTGTCACCCTGGACACCTCTGATACTGCTCTAGAGGCCGTCTTGGATATTCCGCATATTCCTCTGGCTCGTAATGCTAACACTCAAATAATGAAGGACATGACAACGGGCACAATTTCTTTGGATGTGGTTCTGGAAAAGATTGGCCAGCTTGAGGCTAGATGGGAGTACAGCAAGGGGGATAATGTGGTTCCATTGAGCATTGCGTCCACTGGTCTCAATCTGGAGGCAAGGATCTGGCAGCAGATCATAGCCAACTACATTCTTCCAAGCACGCATGCCACGCATATTAGAGTCTGTGTGGCCGTTTTGCTGTGGGCTATTCTGGAGGGAAAGAGGATCTCTGTTCTTTCCCTTATCAGAGAGTCGATGTGGAAGGTGAACCAACATCAGAAATACAACGTTCTCTTCCCATTGTTGATCACCAGATTAGCAGCTCTATCTGGAGTAGAGAGACGCCCAACAGACTGGACGTCTGTTTACATCAGTAAATAGCCATTCCTGCCATACGGCGACTACGATGGACCGCCTTAGAAAAAGAGGAAGACCACTGAGCCTCCATCATCAGCAGCAGAGCCTTCAACACCTCCTACAGCTCCTGCACCCACATCCAGACCCCAGACACCATGAGTTATGCTGGGACATCCTTCAGGCCATGCACCGCTATGAGCGCCGCAACGCTCGCCGCTTCCAGTGGATAGTGCGAAGTTTGAGGGTAGAAACCCTGGGCCACCTCCTCCAGATACACCAGAGCCTGAGGCTAAGGAGCCTGCATCTGAGGAGCCAGCAGCTGAAGCTGGCCAGGCAGTCCAGACACCTGAGGGGAGACCGACGGAGCCCACGATTGAGGAGGTAGTAGTTCAGAGAGTTGAGGAGCATAGAGCTAAGGAGCATAGAGCTGAGGAGCCTAGAGTTGAGGTGCCGGCAGCTGGAGCCGAGTTGACAGTTGAGATGACAGTCGAGACAGCTGACCAGGCAACTGCGCAGCCGGCAGTTAAGACCGCCCTAGTGACATCCCGAGCCCTGATAGTGTATCAGCGTCATCATCACCCACTACCATCTGATGGTGGAGCTTCTCACGGTTGATTTCCCCCGATTGATTATTTGGCACGGAGGACCGTGCATCATCTAAGTGTGGGAGAGGTTCTCCTATTTTTGGGTATAAATATTCTCTTCCGAACACTTGTCAATTTAGTTATTTTCAGCCTTTATTACGCTTTTTGTGGATACTTTTAGTAATTTGACTTATGAACTTTTTACCTTGGTATATATATATTAGTTGCTTCTAGTTATATCTAGTATTGCACTTTCATTTTGGTATATACGTACATATTGCATTTTATATTGCATGGTATATAGTATAGATATAGATTGTAATTGGATGATGTAAATAGCTTATGCCTAGTTTATCTTGATCCTAATTATTCATGTTACTTTTTGCTTGTTGAAAATTAGGAAAAGAACTAGGATTTTTTGAAAAATTTTGCATCCATCACGTCATACATACATATATGAAATAAATTTTGGTGAAAAAACAAGAAGAACTTTTCAAGAATTTTGGGCTTTCTATTGAATTGATTGAGAAAACTATTTTCAAACTTTCTTGAATGGATTTCTTATGGAACATAGAAGAGTAAAGAACAATTACCTTGTGAGCTTTTGGGCTATATTGAGTGGTTACATATTTTAACCACTAATTTTTGTTCTTGTGTGCTATATCTCTTCTATGATTGTAATCTTGGTTTTGCTTGATTCTTTATTTCCAATAATTGATGTTTTGAATTGCATTGAGAATGATTGAGGTCATCTTTGTTTAAAAAGCTTACTTTTCCCATATAGCCTACCCTTTGCATTTACCATTGTTAACCCCCTTGAGCTTTATTTACCCCATTGTTCTTGATATTAGCACATCACAACCTTAAGCGAAAAACCATGAATTACCTTGGATTGTATCCTTGATTAGCTTAGGTTAAAGATGTGCGTTACATCTAAGTGTGGGGGAATCTTTTGGGAAACATTGGTAGTGATTGGAAAATATTATTTTTGGGTATTTATTGAAAATTTTGGAAAATGGGAACATTCATGTATGAACTAATTAGACCATATGCAATTCTAATTCACTAAAAAAAAAAGACTCTTCATCATAAGGAAGGGTGCAAAGACAACCTAAAAAGTAATCAATCGAATAAAGGAATTGCATAAGTGAGAAAAGCATACATGAGTGCTAGTGAATAGAAGTGATGGAAGGTTAGGATTGCATTTTGTGTTGATTTGGATGATATAGGTTGAGTCAGATACTTAAACTAATCAAGGATTCAATTGCATTTAGTTCACTTGGCCATATCTATCCCACCTTACCCTAACCCCATTACAACCGTATGAAGTTCTCATGATAATTGCATTCATGCATCACTTGTTTATTGATTGTTAGAAGAAAAGCAATTTCTTGAAAGTATGATTAGAAGAGACTTGAGTGATTAAACCCCTAAACACTGAGTGACTAGGGTGTATACACACCTAATGAGGGTTCAATTACTCAACTCTATGTTTCCATGCCTCTTATCATGAATTTTTGCAAGTTGCTCCATTTTGATGAGTTAAATCAATTCTTTAGATTTTGTTGCATTGAACTGATTCTTTGCTTAGCCCTATACATATATACTTGCTTGGAATTTGATTGTTTGTTTTCACCAAAGCAATAGGAAATTATATATATATATATATATATATATATATATATAGTATATAATATACTTGCATGCATATAGGTAGTTGCATCTAATAAGTTGATTACCCCTTTGATCATTCTCCTTGTTAGTTTAGCATGAGGACATGCTATTGTTTAAGTGTGGGAGAATTGATGAGTCCATATTTGATGGTATATTTTGACTTAATCTGGATAGATTCTAGCACATGAACTCACACTTAAGCACCAAAATAGCATACTTTTGTGTTTGATCCCTGATTTGATCTTAAATGCGAAAACATGTGTTTTGATGCTTAGATTAGTGATTTTTAATTCCACTTTTATGTCATTCGATGCCGTGATATTGTTTGTGAGCGATTTCAGGCCTTAGAGGCAAGAATGGATGGCTAAAAATGGAAGAAAGCATGTACAAAGGAGAAAACATGAAGAAAACAAGGAAAAGCACACACAGTGAAGTGTACGTGCGCACAGCCCTGCGTGCGTGCGCACAAGCGAGAATTTCCAAGTGTGCGTGCGCACAAGCACCTGTGCGTACGCACAGGTCAATTTTCAGCCGCGTGTGCGGACGCACACGTCTGTGCGTCCGCACAGGTACCTGCACGTGATTTCATTAATGAGACATGTGCTGCGCGAATTTGGAGGCCTCTTGGCCCATTTTGGAAGGCTGGAATGCTGCTTTGGAGTGCTATATGAAGGAGAATTCATTACTTATGAGGGGGGCAATTAGGTTTAGGTTTTCTATGTTTTTGCTTTAGTTCTCTAGAGAGAGAATCTCCCCCCTCTCTCTAGAATTAGGGTTTTCTTAGTTTAATTTCCTTTGATTTCAGCATCTAATTCTTGTTTTAGTGTAGTTTCATTTATGTTTCTATGCTTTCTTGTCTTTATCTTCTTCATCTCTTTCATTATTTTCTCTTTTATGTTAATTTTCATATTATGAAGACTTTTGTCATTTTAATTCCAATTAATGCAAATTTATATTTTCATGCCATTTATTGCTTTATTGAGTTGTGATGAGCGGATAATTTATACGCTTTTTGGCATTATTTTTAAACAGTTTTCAGTATAATTTAATTAGTTTTTAGTATATTTTTATTAGTTTTTAATTAAAATTCACATTTCTGGACTTTACTATGAGTTTGTATGTTTTTCTGTGATTTCAGGTATTTTCTGGCTGAAATTGAGGGACTTGAGCAAAAATCAGATTTAGAGGTTGAAGAAGGACTGCAGATGCTGTTGGATTCTGACCTCCCTGCACTCAAAATGGATTTTTTGGAGCTACAGAACTCCAAATGGCGCGCTCTCAATTGAGTTGGAAAGTAGACATCCAGGGCTTTCCAGCAATATATAATAGTCCATACTTTGCCCGAGTTTAGATGACGCAAACTGGCGTTCAACGCTAGTTCCATGCTCAGAAACAGGTTGCAAAGTGGAGTTAAACGCCAGAAACAGGTTGCAAGGTGGAGTTAAACGCCAGAAACAGGTTACAAACTGGCGTTCAACTCCAAGAGAAGCCTCTACACGTGTAAATCTCAATGCTCAGCCCAAGCACACACCAAGTGGGTCGCAGAAGTGGATTTCTGCATCATTTACTCATTTCTGTAAACCCTAGTAACTAGTTTAGTATAAATAGGACTTTTTACCATTGTATTTACATCTTCGGATCAGATCTTTGATCAGTTTTATGCTATCTTAGACCTTTATGGGGGCTGGCCATTCATCCATGCCTGGACCTTCATCACTTATGTATTTTCAACGGTAGAGTTTCTACACACCATAGATTAAGGTGTGGAGCTCTGCTGTTCCTCATGAATTAATGCAAAGTACTATTGTTTTTCTATTCAATTCAAGCTTATTCCTATTCTAAGATATCCATTCGCACCTAAGAACATGATGAATGTGATGATTATGTGACGCTCATCATCATTCTCACTTATGAATGCGTGCCTGACAAACACTTCCGTTCTACATACAAACAAGCTAGAATGAATATCTCTTAGATATCTAATATAGTGGTCCGAGTCTGAGATATTAGAATCTTCGTGGTATAAGTTAGAACCCATGGACGGCCATTCCTGAGATCCGAAAGTCTAAACCTTGTCTGTGGTATTCCAAGTAGGATTTGGGAAGGGATGGCTGTGACGAGCTTCAAACTCGCGAGTGCTGGGCGTAGTGACAGACGCGAAAGGATAGTAAATCCTATTCCAGTATGATCGAGAACCGACAGATGATTAGCCATGCAGTGACAGCGCATTGGACCATTTTCACAGAGAGGATGGGATGTAGCCATTGACAACGGTGATGCCCTACATAAAGCTTACCATGGAAAGGAGTAGGAATGATTGGATGAAGAAAGCAAGAAAGCAGAGGTTCAGGAGGAACGAAAGAATCTCTATACGCTTATCTGAAATTCTCACCAATAAATTACATAAGTATCTCTATCCCAGCTTATATTTTATTTATGTTTTTATTATCAATTCACCATACCCATTTGAATCCGTCTGACTGAGATTTACAAGGTGACTATAGCTTGCTTCAGGCCAACAATCTCCGTGGAATCGACCCTTACTCACGTAAGGTTTATTACTTGGACGACCCAGTGCACTTGCTGGTTAGTTGTGCGAAGTTGTGATAAAGAGTTAAGATTACAATTGTGCGTACCAAGTTGTTGGCGCCATTGATGATCACAATTTCGTGCACCAAGTTTTTGGCGCCGTTGCCGGGGAAGGGAACGGACAACAATTTCGCATTTGTTTCCGGCAACAATAGTGCTAAGTTTGGTCCGGCAATAACACCAAGTTTTTGGCGCCGTTGCCGGGGATTGTTCGAGTTTGGACAACTGACGGTTCATGTTTTTTTTTTGAAACAAAAGAAGCTCAACACAGTAAAGTGGAGCAAAGGATTCTAATAACAAGTGTTACATAGAATTAAATAAATCCTGTCAACTGCCAAAAGGATCTCTATCGGTCCATTCTTTGTACCTTAGAAATGTCCTCCTTATTACAATCTCAACACCTGCTTCCTTATGATTAAAAATCCTAGCATTACGTTCCACCCAGATATTCCAGATCACTGTGAAAAACCCAAAAATCTTAGATTAGGTAATTTTTTTTAATTTTAAGCTTTTTATTTCTTATTTTCGAAAAATACAAAAAAATTTTCTTCTTTTTCGTTTTTCCAAAATAATTTTCGAAAAATCTACCAAAAAAAATTTAATAAAATCATAAAATCAAAAATAATTTTGTGTTCCTTATTTGAGTCTTGTGTCAATTTTTAAGTTTGGTGTCAATTGCATCCTTTTATTTTTCTTAAAAATTTTTTGAAAACACATGCATTGAGTTTCTTTCTTGTTCTTCATGATCTTCAAGTTGTTCTTGATAAGTCTTCTTGTTTGATCTTTAAAATTTTTTGTTTTGTGTCTTTTCTTGTTTTTCATATGCATTCTTGAATTCTTAGTGTCTAAATATTAAAAATTTCTAAGTTTGGTGTCTTGCATGTTTTCTTTTATTAAAAATTTTTTCAAAAATACATACTTGATGTTCATCATGATCTTCAAAGTGTTCTTGGTGTTCATCTTTGCATTCAAAGTGTTCTTGCATGTTTTCCTTGTTTTGATCCAAAATTTTTATGTCTTGAGTCTTTTTGATGTTTTTCTCTTTCCTTATTAAAATTCAAAAATAAAAAAGATATCTTTTCCTTTTTTCTCTCTCATCATTAAAAATTCAAAAATAAAAAAAAATATTTCTCTTATTTCACTCATAAATTTCGAAAATTTGAGTTGACTTTTTCAAAAAATTTTTAAAAATAAGTTGTTTCTTGTTAGTCAAGTCAAGATTTCAATTTTAAAAATCCTATCTTTTTCAATTCTTTTTCAAAAATCAAACTTTTTTCATTTGTCTTTCATATTTTCGAAAATTTCAAATTAATTTTCAAAATATTTTTCTTATTTTTATTCCATATTTTCGAATTCAATGCTAACCATTAATGTGATTGATTCAAAAATATTAAGTTTGTTACTTGCCTAATAAGAAAGGTTCAATCTTTAAATTTTAAAATCAAATCCTTTTGTTTCTTGTTAGTCAAGTAATCAACTTTAATTTTCAAAATCAAATCTTTTTAAAATTCTTTTTCAAATCTTTTTCAAAATAAATTTCAATCACATCTTTTTCAAAATTTAATTTCAAAATCTTTTCTAACTTTTTATCTTTTCAAATTTGATTTTCAAATCTTTTTCAATTAACCACTTTACTTTTTGTTTGATTCTTATCTTTTTCAAAACTACCTAACTAACTCCCTCTCTAATTTTCGAAAATTCCTTCCCTCTTTTTCAAATTTCCTTTTTAATTAACTAATTGTTTTAATTTCAATTTAATTTTATTTCAATTTTAATTTTCGAAATTTAACTTTAAATTTTATTTTTATTTTAATTGATTTTCGAAATTCCCTCTCTCTTTTCTCCTTCTATTTATTTATTCATCTACTAACACTTCTCTTCCACCCAAAAATTTGAACCCCATCTTCCTCTATGTGTTCGAGTTTTTCCTCTTATCCTTCTTACATTCTTCTCTTCTTATACTTGCATAAGGAATCTTTATACTGTGACATAGAGGATTCTATATTTTCTGTTCTCTTCTTTTTCATATGAGCAGGAACAAGGATAAGAACATTCTAGTTGAAGCTGATCCTGAACCTGAAAGGACTTTGATGAGGAAGCTAAGGGAAGCTAAAGCCCAACTCTCTGGAGAAAATCTGACAGAAATTTTCGAAAAAGAAGGAGACATGGCCGAAAATAATAACAATGCAAGGAAGATGCTTGGTGACTTTACTGCACCAAATTCCAATTTACATGGAAGAAGCATCTCAATCCCTGCCATTGGAGCAAACAACTTTGAGCTTAAACCTCAATTAGTTTCTCTGATGCAACAGAACTGCAAGTTCCATGGACTTCCATCTGAAGATCCTTTTCAGTTCTTAACTGAATTCTTGCAGATCTGTGATACTGTTAAGACCAATAGGTTGATCCCGAGGTCTACAGGCTCATGCTTTTCCCGTTTGTTGTAAGAGACAGAGCTAGAATATGGTTGGACTCTCAACCTAAGGATAGCCTGAACTCTTGGGATAAGCTGGTCACGACTTTCTTAGCCAAGTTCTTTCCTCCTCAAAAGCTTAGTAAGTTTAGAGTGGATGTTCAAACCTTTAGACAAAAGGAAGGTGAATCCCTCTATGAAGCTTGGGAGAGATACAAGGAACTGACCAAAAATTGTCCTTCTGACATGCTTATAGAATGGACCATCCTGGATATATTCTATGATGGTCTGTCTGAATTATCAAAGATGTCATTGGACCATTCTGCAGGTGGATCCATTCACCTAAAGAAAACGCCTGCAGAAGCTCAAGAACTCATTGACATGGTTGCAAATAACCAGTTCATGTACACTTCTGAAAGGAATCCTGTGAGTAATGGGACGCCTTAGAGGAAGGGAGTTCTTGAAATTGATGCTCTGAATGCCATATTGGCTCAGAACAAAATATTGACTCAGCAAGTCAATATGATTTCTCAGAGTCTGAATGGAATGCAAGCTGCATCCAACAGTACTCAAGAGGCATCTTCTGAAGAAGAAGCTTATGATCCTGAGAACCATGCAATAGCAGAGGTGAATTACATGGGTGGACCCTATAGAAACACCTATAATCCCTTATGGAGAAATCATCCAAATTTCTCATGGAAAGATCAATAAAAGCCTCAACAAGGCTTTAATAACGGTGGAAGAAATAGGTTTAGCAATAGCAAGCCTTTTCCATCATCCACTCAGCAACAGACCGAAAATTCTGAGCAGAATCCATCTAGCTTAGCAAATATAGTCTCTGATCTATCTAAGGACACTTTAAGTTTCATGAATGAAACAAGGTCCTCCATTAGAAATTTGGAGGCACAAGTGGGCCAACTGAGTAAAAGAGTCACTGAAATCCCTCCTAGTACTCTCCCAAGCAATACAGAAGAGAATCCAAAGAGAGAGTGCAAGGCCATAGATTCAACCATCATGGCCGAACCTACAAGGGAGGGAGAGGACGTGAATCCCAGTGGGGAAGACCTCCTTGGATACTCAGTGATCAATAAGGAGTTCCTCAATGAGGACCTAAAGGAATCTGAGGCTCATCTAGAGACCATAGAGATTCCATTGAACCTCCTTCTGCCATTCATGAGCTCTGATGAGTATTCTTCTTCTGAAGAGAATGAAGACATTACTGAAGAGCAAGTTGCCAAGTACATTGGTGCAATCATGAAGCTGAATGCCAAATTATTTGGTAATGAGACTTGGGAAGATGAACATCCCTTGCTCACCAATGAACTGAATGCATTGGATAGGCAGAAATTACCTCAAAAGAAACAGGATCTTGGTAAATTCCTAATTCCCTGTAACATAGGCACCATGAACTTTGAGAAAGCTCTGTGTGACCTGGGGTCAGGAATAAACTTAATGCCACTCTCTGTAATGGAAAAACTTGGGATCTTTGAGGTGCAAGCTGCTAGAATCTCATTAGAGATGGCAGACAACTCAAGAAAATAGGCTTATGGACAAGTAGAGGACGTGTTAGTAAAGGTTGAAGGCCTTTACATCCCTGCTGATTTCATAATCCTAGACACTGGGAAGGATGAGGATGAATCCATCATCTTTGGAAGACCCTTCCTAGCCACAGCAAGAGCTGTGATTGATGTGGACAGAGGAGAATTGATCCTTCAACTGAATGAGGACAACCTTGTGTTTAAAACTCAAGGATCTCCTTCTGTAACCATGGAGAGGAAGCATGAAAAGCTTCTCTCACTTCAGAGTCAATCAAAGCCCCCACAGTCAAACTCTAAGTTTGGAGTTGGGAGGCCACAACCAAACTCTAAGTTTGGTGTTGAACCCCCACATTCAAACTCTAAGTTTTGTGTTGGGAGGTTCCAACCTTGCTCTGATTATCTGTGAGGCTTAATGGGAGCTCACTGTCAAGCTATTGACATTAAAGAAGCGCTTGTTGGGAGGCAACCCAATGTTATTTAATCATATCTATTTTATTTTCTCTTTGTTATTTCATGTTTTATTAGGTTGATGATCATGTGGAGTCACAAAAACTACTGAAAAATAAAAAACAAAATGAAAAAAATAGCATTGAAAATAGCACACCCTGGAGGAGAGCAGTCTAGTGTCTAAACGCCAGAAACAAGCATCTGTCTGGCGCTTAACGCCAGAAACAGGCACCAAGCTGGTGTTTAACGCCAGAAACAACCATCTGTCTGGCGTTAAATGCCAGAAACAAGCTACATTTGGGCGTTTAATGTCAGAAACAGGCAGCAGTCTGACGTTAAATGCCAGGATTGCACAGCAAGGGCGTTTTACACGCCTAATTGGAGCAGGGATGTTAAGTCCCTGGTCCCACTGGATCTGTGGACCCAACAGGATCCCCACATTTTCTTCTCTCCTCTTCACACATTTTCATAACTCTCTTCCCCAAATACCCTTCACCAATCACCTCAATCACTCTTTCCCATCGCCTCTTCACCACTCACATCCATCCTCTCTTCCCCATAAACCCCACCTACCTTCAAAATTTAAAATAATTTCCCTCCCTAACCCAACCCTAATAGCCGAACCCTACACCCCCCTCACTCCTATATAAACCCCTCACTCCTTCTTCATTTTCACACAATACAATTCTCTCTTCTTCTCCTTGGCCGAATACATCTTCTTCCCCCATCTCCTCCATTTTCTTCTTCTTCTACTACTTTCTTTCTTCTTTTGCTCAGGGACGAGCAAACATTTTAAGTTTGGTGTGGTAAAAGCATAGTTTTTTGTTTTTCTATAACCATTTATGGCACCTAAGACCAGAGAAACCTCTAGAAAGAGGAAAGGGAAGGCAATTGCTTCCACCTCTGAGTCATGGGATATGGAGACATTCATCTCAAAGGTCCATCAAGACCACTTCTATGAAGTTGTGGCTAAGAAGAAAGTGATCCCTGAGGTTCCTTTCAAGCTTAAAAAGAATGAGTATTCGGAGATCCGACTTGAGATCCAAAGGAGAGGTTGGGAAGTTCTCACCAACCCCATTCAACAAGTCGGGATCCTAATGGTTCAAGAGTTCTATACAAACGCATGGATCACTAGGAACCATGATCAAAGTGTGAACCCGAATCCAAAGCATTGGCTCACCATGGTTCGGGGGAAATACTTAGATTTCAGTCCGAAAAATGTAAGCCTGGCGTTCAACTTGCCAATGATGGAAGAGAACACATGCCCCTACACAAGAAGGGTCAACTTTGATCAAAGGTTGGACCAAGTCCTCATAGACATATGTGAGGAAGGAGCTCAATGGAAAATTGACTCAAGAGACAAGCCGGTTCAATTAAGAAGGCATGACCTCAAACCAGTGGCTAGGGAATGGCTAGAGTTCATTCAACGCTCAATCATTCCTACTAGTAACCGGTCTGAAGTTACTATAGACCGGGCCATCATGATCCATAGTATCATGATTGGAAAAGAGGTGGAAGTTCATGAGATTATACCTCAAGAACTCTACAAGGTGGCTGACAAGTCCTCCAATTGGGCAAGGTTAGCCTTTCCTCACCTCATTTGCCACCTCTGCAATTTGGCTGGAATTGACATAGAGGAAGACATCCTCATTGAAGAGGACAAGCCCATCACTAAGAAAAAGATGGAGCAAATAAGAGATCATGGACCTTAACATGAGCATGAGGAAATTCCTCACCATGAAATCCCTGAGATGCCTCAGGGGATGCACTTTCCTCCACAGAATTATTGGGAGCAAATCAACACTTCCCTAGGAGAATTAAGTTCCAACATGGGACAACTAAGGGTGGAGCACCAAGAGCACTCCATCATCCTCCATGAAATTAGAGAAGATCAAAGAGCTATGAGGGAGGAGCAAGAAAGACAAGGAAGAGACATAGAGGAGCTCAAGAGCACCATTGGTTCTTCAAGGAGAGGAAGACGCCACCCTCACTAAGGTGGACTCATTCCTTAATCTTCTTGTCTATTTATTCTACTGTTTTTCGATTTTTGAGCTTTATGTTTCATTTATGTTTGTGTCTTTACTATATGATCACTAGTTTCTAAGTGTCTATGCCTTAAAGTTATGAATATGAATCCATCACCTCTCTTAAATGAAAAAAATGTTTTAATTACAAAAGAACAAGAAGTACAGGGTTTCGAATTCATCCTTGAAACTAGTTTAATTATTTTGATGTGGTGACAATACTTTTTGTTTTCTGGATGAATGCTTGAACAGTGCATATGTCTTTTGATTTTGATTTTTATGAATGTTAAATATGTTGGCTCTTGAAGAATAAGAAAAAAGGAGAAATGTTATTTGATAATCTGAAAAATCATACAAATGATTCTTGAAGCAAGAAAAAGCAGTGAATACAAAAGCTTGCAGAAAAAAATGCGAAAAAAAAGAGAAAAAGAAAAAGAAAAAGCAAGCAGAAAAAGCCAAAAGCTCTTTAAACCAAAAGGCAAGAGCAAAAAGCCAATAGCCCTTAAAACCAAAAGGCAAGGGTAAATAAAAAGGATCCAAGGCTTTGAGTATCAGTGGATAGGAGGGCCTAAAGGAATAAAATCCTGGCCTAAGCGGCTAAACCAAGCTGTCCCTAACCATGTGCTTGTGGCGTGAAGGTGTCAAGTGAAAACTTGAGACTGAGCGGTTAAAGTCGAGGTCCAAAGCAAAAACAGAGTGTGCTTAAGAACCCTGGACACCTCTAATTGGGGACTTTAGCAAAGCTGAGTCACAATCTGAAAATGTTCACCCAGTTATGTGTTTGTGGCATTTATGTATCCGGTGGTAATACTGGAAAACAAAGTGCTTAGGGCCACGGCCAAGACTCATAAAGTAGCTGTTTTCAAGAATCAACATACTGAACTAGGAGAATCAGTAACACTATCTAAATTCTAAGTTCCTATAGATGCCTATCATTCTGAACTTCAATGGATAAAGTGAGATGCCAAAACTATTCAAGAGGCAAAAAGCTACAAGTCCCGCTCATCTGATTGGGGCTAAGTTTCATTGATATTTCGGAATTTATAGTATATTCTCTTGTTTTTATCCTATTTGATTTTCAGTTGCTTGGGGACAAGCAACAATTTAAGTTTAGTGTTGTGATGAGCTGATAATTTATACGCTTTTTGGCATTGTTTTTACACAATTTTTAGTATAATTTAATTAGTTTTTAATATATTTTTATTAGTTTTTAATTAAAATTCACATTTCTGGACTTTACTATGAGTTTCTGTGTTTTTCTGTGATTTCAGGTATTTTCTGGCTGAAATTGAGGGACTTGAGCAAAAATCAGATTCAGAGGTTGAAGAAGGACTGCATATGCTGTTGGATTCTAAACTACCTGCACTCAAAGTGGATTTTCTGGAGCTACAGAACTTCAAATGGCGCGCTCTAAATTGCGTTGGAAAGTAGACATCCAGGGTTTTCCAGCAATATATAATAGTCCATACATTTCCCGAGTTTAGATGATGCAAACTGGCATTCAACGCTAGTTACATGCTGCATTCTGGAGTTAAACGCCAGAAACAGGTTGCAAAGTGGAGTTAAATGCCAGAAATAGGTTACAAACTGGCGTTCAACTCCAAGAGAAGCCTCTACACGTGTAAAGCTCAATGCTCAGCCCAAGCACACACCAAGCGGGCCCCAGAAGTGGATTTCTGCATCATTTACTCATTTCTGTAAACCCTAGTAACTAGTTTATTATAAATAGGACTTTTTACTATTGTATTTACATCTTCGGATCAGATCTTTGATTAGTTTTATGCTATCTTAGACCTTTATGCGGGCTGGCCATTCAGCCATGCCTGGACCTTCATCACTTATGTATTTTCAACGGTAGAGTTTCTACACACCATAGATTAAGGTGTGGAGCTCTGCTGTTCCTCATGAATTAATGCAAAGTACTAATGTTTTTCTATTCAATTCAAGCTTATTCCTATTCTAAGATATCCATTCGCACCCAAGAACATGATGAATGTGATGATTATGTGACGCTCATCATCATTCTCACTTATGAACGCGTGCCTGACAAACACTTCCGTTCTACATGCAAACAAGCTAGAATGAATATCTCTTAGATATCTAATATAGAGGACCGAGTCCGAGATATTAGAATCTTTGTGGTATAAGTTAGAACCCATGGATGGCCATTCCTGAGATCCGGAAAGTCTAAACCTTGTCTGTGGTATTCTGAGTAGGATTTGGGAAGGGATGGCTGTGACGAGCTTCAAACTCGCGAGTGCTGGGCGTAGTGACAGACGCAAAAGGATAGTAAATCCTATTCCAGTATGATCGAGAATCGACAGATGATTAGCCATGCAGTGACAGCGCATTGGACCATTTTCACAGAGAGGATGGGATGTAGCCATTGACAATGGTGATGCCCTACATAAAGCTCGCCCTGAAAAGGAGTAGGAATGATTGGATGAAGACAGCAGGAAAGCAGAGATTCAGGAGGAACGAAAGCATCTCTATACGCTTATCTAAAATTCTCACCAATAAATTACATAAGTATCTCTATCCCAGTTTATATTTAATTTATGTTTTTATTATCAATTCACCATACCCATTTGAATCCGCCTGACTGAGATTTACAAGGTGACCATAGCTTGCTTCAGGCCGACAATCTCCGTGGGATCGACCCTTACTCACGTAAGGTTTATTACTTGGACGACCTAGTGCACTTGTTGGTTAGTTGTGCGAAGTTGTGATAAAGAGTTTAGATTACAATTGTGCGTACCAAGTTGTTGGCACCATTGATGATCACAATTTGGTGCACCAAGTTGCTATCTTTACTTTCCTTGTTTGGTAGTTGTAGCATTTATTATTTCTTGTCATTTAATATTATTTTATTTTCATGCACACCAAGTGTTTGACAAATGCTTGGCTTAGTTTTTACTTACTTTTTCTTAACTCTTGGCTTGAAATTGTTGACTTTGGTGATCCTTGGGTCATTGATGTCCATTCTTGTTTGGTATATTAGAATAGTTAGTTGATTTGGTTTTCCTTGACTCTATGTGACCCCTTAGTGTTGACATAGGACTTAGGGATTGAAATTAACTATGCCTATTTGACTTATCTTCGATATAAGGTTGACTAAGTAGGATTAAATCTTCATAATCATCATGTGTTTGTGGTCAATGTCTAGGATAGGTAGCCTTAGCTTTCAATTACTTGCCAAGATGTTTTCTTGCATTTGAAGTTTCCTTTTCTTGCATTTTATTGCTTTGACTTTTATTGCTTTGATGTTCAATTTCTTGCTTGTGTAGTTTTCACACTCCTAGTTGAGAAATTGGATGTTTGGGAGGAATTGAGTTGTGGATGTCCATTCCGCATTGTGTTAGAATAGTTAATTGGTTTGGTTTCCATTGATGCTAGTCTTTCACTAAGTAATTAGTGAGTTGACTAGGACTAATGGATTGAGATCAATTATGCTTTTGACTAATTCTCAAGGAGGATTGATTAATTTGGATTGATTCCACACAATTGCCATGTTTGTGGTCCATAACTAGGATAGGACTCCTAAACTCCCCAATTCTTGCCAAGAGTTGCCATTTAAATTCCTTGCATGTTTATTTGCTTCCTTCCTATTTTCATTCCCTTGCTCTCTTGCTTGCATTCCCAATCCCCTATGCTTTCTCTCATAGCCAATAATTGTACATTTCATTGCAACTCCTAGGGAAGACGACCCGAGGATGAATTACTCTCGGTTATTTTGTATTGAATTTATTTTTTGATAATGAGAATTCATTGTTGGTTTGGACTATGCTACCAACGAATTGATTCTTGTTTTGATTGATTCCAAACCATACAAGAATTCTCTCTCATCACTCCCCACACTTAATTTGTGCACGGTCCTCCGTGCATGCTTCCGATTCGGGAGGACGAAGAGGGGCCACCTTCAGCTGGTGGGCTCAGAAATGGGATGGTCAACTGCATCATGCTCCTCCCCAGCTAGCTCGGATAAAGCTCTAGGAATTGGGCCGGGGTCTCTTCTTTCTAGCTTTGCCGCTATCCACTCAAAATGTTTGTGCTCTAAATGCTCCATGTGGTGGATATCGTGCAAGATATCTCGGAATAGATCCGGAAGAGGTCAAAGAAAAGGTAAAGCAGTTGATGAAATTGGTAGACTTGATGGTGGTTCTGTGGGTGCCTTCCTCTCGGAGGGTGACTTGTTTGTTGATCTTTCCAAATCTCTCCTCGGAATAAACTTGTTGCCTCTAGGTACCCGGAACATAATGTCCATTGGTCGTCTCTCTACCCCCGCTGTGTTTGCTAAGTGCATCACCATCAACGGAATTGGAATGCTAATATTCTTCTTCTCAGCTAATTTCCAAATCGATTTGCGCAATAAAGGCAAGATGGCTATATGCTTCCCTTGCATGATAGCCCATAGTAGCAAAGCAGTTCTAAATCTTAGATAGGTAGTGTGGGTGCTCGGGATGATGTAGTCTGCCACAATCTGATGCCATATACGAGCTTCAGCATTCAAATCAGAGTATGCAATACTAGTGGAAATAGAATTCCTCCCTTTGCTATACTCCCAAGATGCACCAGGACGGCCTATTCTCTCAAGAATGGAGTCAGAGATACTTTTCCTTTGAAGACAAACACTTTTATCTTGACATATTCATCCTTCTCAAGTGGAATATGGGGGATGTTCAGAATGGCTTCTAGAGCTTGATTGGATGTATCCAACATCTTTTCCTGGAGGAAAACTGACTTCGCCTCCCAAGCTTGGTAGTTCGCATATAATTCCCGCACCATAGTCTCATTCATGATTTTTTGGAATTCGGATGGGGCATTTTTTAGACCAAAAGGCATCACATTCCATTCATACTGATCGAAAGGTACCATGAATGCCATTTTGTATCTATCAGCCTCGCTGATCTGGATTTGCCAATATCCAGACTTCATATCAAATTTTGAAAAAATGCTTGTTGAGTTTAGTCTACTTAGCAAATCCTTTTTGTTTGGGATAGGATACCTAATCCACCGGAGAGCTTGGTTTAGAGGCTTATAATTAATAACCAACCTAGGGGTGCCTCTTTCCAACTCAGCTTGTTTATTGACATAAAAAGCCGAGCAAGACCATGGGCTTTTACTGGGCCGAATAAGCCTTTTGTGTAAAAGGTCTGTAATTTCCGTTTGACAATATTGAAGAAGTTCTTCATTCATTTGTATGGGTCTGGCCTTTGTTGGAATCTGGCTTTCTTTGAAGTCTTTTTCATAAGGAAGATCCACAATATGTTGTTTTTTATTCCAGAATGCGTGAAGCAATTCTGAACATATTGTTTCTTGCATTTGTTAAAGAAGGGTTTTTATCTTTTGTTGGATTTGAGGTTTTTGTAACTGGGTTTTAATGGTTTTGAAGGAGACTTCTTCCTTCAAGAAGTTAATCTGGTTAGCTTTAGCTTTGAATTGGAGTAGGTTAAGGGTTTTATGGGCAGGAGATGAAACAAATTGGAAGGTTGTTGGGGTTCCTCCTATATAGGTAGTGATACCATCGTATGACATCATTAGAGAAAAATAGCTCTAATGAATGGCATTCCTAAAATAACCTGATTTATCAAATCTTGGACAAGGAGGAAAGGTGTCTATATCCGTAAAAGATCGTTTTTGATGACAGCCTCAGGAAGCCTGTACTTAATTTGTAAATGTTCGCCGGTAGCAGTACTTAGACGCTCTCCCATTTTTTCAAAATATTTTGTTGGGATTAAGCTTTGCAGAATACAATTTTTATTTGCACCTGTATCGAACAAGGCTACGGTATCTAAGACAAAGTCTTGGATGACAATACGGATGTTGATATAGAATTTCATGACGGTTAATTGACTGACTAACCACAGAATTTCTGCTATCTCATCTTCTGGATCTTTTGAGAGTTGGAGAATTTGGTCCTCCTCTTCATTTTGAGAAATTTGGTTTTGAAGATTGTGATCATTCTGAGGTTCTTCCTCAATGGTATCAGAATCTTCATCCAAAATATGAGTCAAACAATTCTGGTGTTGTTGTTGTTGTTGTTTGATAAGATGATTCTCTTTCTTGAGAATATTAATCTCGTTCTGAAGGTCTTGCATAGTACGGTTTTAGAAACTTGTTTTTCGAGTTTTTGAAAATTGGTTTGACATCGTACTTGTTTTTGATAACTAGGGTTTTGGTTTTTGATTTATTTTCGGTTTCTAAGGTTTGTTTGAGCTTCTAAAGGTAGTACTTTCTCTGTTCAGGGTCAGAGATAGCGTTTATGGCAGCAAAAAGAAGATCTTGTTCTTGTGTGATGACATTGAGCTCAAAATATTCCTCGGACGATGAGGATATCTTATCATCATGCTGGATGATATTTAAGTCCTCCGAGAATTCATGTTCTGATTCTTCTTCAGAGCTTTCGAGGAGGAGGTTATTAATCTGTTCCTTAATCTGAGGGTCAAGGTTGAGGTTGTTGATCCTCTTTTTGAGCCTACAGTACTTGCTAATGTGGCCCGGTTTTTTGCAATTGAAGCAGATAATTTGGTTTTTGTGAGGTTCTTTGTCTTTGTCTTTTCTTTGTCTAGGCGGAGGCCTATAATGCCTTCTGGGTTTCCATTGCCGTGGGTTTTGATCGGGCCCATAGTTTTTTGGGTAATACTATTTTGTTTTCCTTTTACTACAGGAAGGTAGACCAAATTGTTCACAGAAGAAACCTAGATCTTTTTTGTTTTGGGCCTTTTCTCGGGCTAGTTGCCTTTGAATTTTGTCATCCTGACAAATTTTTAAAGCCACTTTTTGGACATAAGAAATTAATTGGCCATAACTTAGAGAATTGTATGGGATGATTCCATCTGGAGTTAAGCTTCTAATTTTATCCCTAACTTTATCTCCTAGGGATTTTCGGAGTCCGGCCAAGAACTTCTCTTTCCAGAATGACTGTTGGCTATCTTCTCTAGTGAAGACTCTGATTAGGAAGGTATCTTTGTACCACTTGAAATCAGACAGAGATTTGCATTTGAGATTGGACAGAAGTTCAGCAGACCGATCTTTCCACAAAGATGAGTCGCCTATGAAATGGTTTGCTATGGTAAAAATCAAGGTACTAACATCATCAGGGATGGTTTCCCCATTCTCATTAAGAATAGGTTCGCCATTATCATTGGTTTTAACTGCAGACAAGATGGCATCTTTTTTGTCGTTTGTGAGATAATTATCCCACCAACCTTTAAGCTGTCCTGAAAATCCTGATACAATAACATTTGTTATAGCTTCCTCAGAGCTTTCATGGGCAGTTTGATAGGGCGTACAAACCATTGTCATATGTTGTAACATATGCATGATGTTGTACTCAATTTTTCCATCTATGTTCCATTTATAGACATTATTCACATTGAAACTATTGAAGCGTAGCTCTCTGTCTTCCAAAGCTAGGTTAGGAGCAGTATTTTGGAGATGATTGTGCTGACGGGGTTTAGTAAGACCTTTCCATTTTGTAATGGAGGTGGTCATGATAGGGTTGATTCTAGGTGAATCTGATCCATTATCTGAGTCTTGCGACTCTTCACGGAGAACATTAATGGACGTCTTGGCAGATTGCCTAGTAATTCTAGCGGATGATTAAGTAGTTTGCAAAGTGTCAGGGATAGTCATTTGGCTGAGAAGTTGATCTATTTTGCATACAAGTTCAGAGGTAGCTGAATCTTGTTTGATTGAGGATAGAAGATTTGAGGTTTTGTCTAATCTTTGGGTTGATCTTAAAAGGTTTAAACAGGGGTTTTTCTAGAGCTTTTGGAGGATCCTGGGTACTGTTACTAGGGGAGCTGAGCTTCTGGCCTAAGGTTTGGAGATATTTGTTGGTGTAGTTGGCCTGTTCTATGATATTCTTGATATCTTTAGGCCCAATGGGTTCTTCTAAATTTTTTATTTTGAAGGGTGAGGCCATGATAGGAGTTTATTTCGTATCCAGGTTATTTGTGAGGATGAACTTTCCTGTTGGGGAAAATTCAGACTTAACTAATTCCCCTCCTGGATTTTTCAGGTGGAAATAACATTCGCAGAATTAGATATATATACTATTATCTGCTTTAAAAGGGTAGTCTATATTATTTTTTATGCTATAAGCATGGAACCATTCAAAGAAAGGAATGTGCATCTTGGCTTGATTGAGGAAGTGATAATATTGCTCCCGAAAAGATTCTATTTGATCAGCCTTAAAGGTCTGCAAGTACCACCTCTTCTGAAGTTTCCATTCTTCAGAGTTGATGTTCCTTCGCAAGGCTTCCTTATCTATGATAAAATCTTTAGTTAACATTGACATCATCATTCATGGAGGAATATGTTGGGGATTGAATAGACTGTTCATCTACATCCTCTTCTTTTTGGTAAACAGGTCTAGGAATACTAGAGTTTGTTTGTAACCCTGTAAGGTTGATTTCTGGGTTGGCCATCCTGATTTGTGGATTAGAAAGAGAGGAATGAGATTTTGTAGAAAAAGACCTCCTTGCTGAGACGAAGTCAGATCTGTAAGTAGATGCTACTTCAGATCTTGAGGAAAAATAATTTCTTCTGTCAAAGAAGATTTCTACTTTTTCAGTTTCATCTTGTTTAATTTCTTGTAGTTGGGGGGCTTGTTTGGGTAGGGTTGGTATGGCACATTCTATAGCCCATGATTCAGGGAGATCAATTTCATCCCATTTAATAAGGTGGGGTATAGTGACGTTTGCTTTGGTCATGTCCGTGACAAAAAGAGTTGTTTCACGGTCGGTTGTTTTCAAAAGGACTTTGGAGTTACAGGTGTTCATGCCTTATACTGAATCCTATAGATTAAGGCTGCAGGAATGGATCCTTCCTTCATGTCAAGGCCATGAAGTCGAATATTGAGAAAGAGTGAGTCTAAGATATTTCGATCTAATAAGCTCACAGTTTTGTTGGGAAAGCAATTGAAATAGACGAGATCGTGTCCTAAACTTGTTTCGACAGTTCCTATAAGGGAAGCGTGAAAGTTGTTATAACTAACGTTTCTTAGACACATAAGAATGGAAGCATTTAAACCTTCTCTAATGAGTGGTTTAACTGCAACCTAAACACATCCTATATGAAGGTATTTGTATTTGCAGACATGTTCTTGGATGAATTGTTTATTTAAAAGGTGGAATTTCTCACCGGATTCTGGTCCAAGAGGAATATTGTTTTCGGCAATTTTGATGATATAATCAGATCTGCTTGTACGCTTGGTTTCTTCAGGAACGTATAGTTCATCCTGGGGAATATTAGGTATTTCCCAGTTGTCTATAGCCTGATTGATATCTTTGAAGAAGACTTCCTCTTTGAAGATGTTATGTTTTGGAGAGAGTTCATCAGGACGAGTAACTTTCTCAGAAAGAACACTAGATTTTGTGTGAGAAGAAGAAGGATTGTGTGCAAAACGATAGGAGAGGCTGCGGAAGAAAGACATTACGAAACTAACTGATATCATTGCCCTCCTTTGGTTCTGTAGGAATATGCCGATTAACAATAGACTACCACTCAGCCAATTAATACCGGATTTTAACTTTTTTTTTGAAAAATTGAGAAACTTAATTTTCCAGATCCCTAGCCACCAGAAATTCTTAGTGTTTTATTCTTATCATTTATAGGAAACCAACGAAATTAGCCTTACTGCCCCAACGGGTCTTACTGCTACTACCATATAAATGATAAGAAGAAACAACCTGTACTTCCAGATATAGGGAATAACATTAAATATTTACAAACAGTATTCATATGGATCAGAGGTAGCCTATTGTTAATAAGAACATTCCTACTTCCCCATCAAGCTCTGATACCAGTAACGCCCGAACTACTGGTCTCCCTGGGAAAAAGGGAAGAAAGAAGATTATAATATTAATGATGTTTAGGTATATGAATGCAGATGTAGAGACAAGAAAGTAAATATGTAGTTAGATGCGATGGTAGTTTGCACGCATATGCAAGTAGTCTTTATAATCGCGAACCTATTCTTAATGAGAATGGGGAAACCATCCCTGTGATGATTGGACTTTTGTGTGATTTAGAATTCTCAAATGAAATCTCATTGCAATATAGTTTCTAAACCAACAATAATCCTTTCATACAAAAATTTGTTTGTCACTAGTACAAACCCCTAAAATCTATAAACCGAAGTATTGAACCTCGGGTTGTTCTCCCTAGGAAATGTAATAAAGTGTTCTTGTTATTGGTTATGAGTTATATTTTGGGGTTTTTGATGAGAAACATGAAAAGTAAATGGCAAGGAAATTCAAATAACAAAAGGCCTTGGCAAGGGTTGGTGGTCAAGGATCTCTATCCTAATCACTAACCACAACATGAGAATTGGCAAGGATCAACCCCATTAAGTCATCCTCTAACTAATAAAGGAAAGTCAAATGAGCTATATGAATCCAAGTCCATAAGTCTTAGTTCTCCACCAATTCAATTAGTGAGATCTAGAGTTAATGGCTCCCAATTGTCAATCACTTGGACATTAGTAACTCAAGAGTTCCTAAGTTACCTTCCCAAGCCAAGAGCACTAAAATCTACTCTAAAATCCAACTAAGCATTTTATCAAACACTTAGAAGGCATAAAAGGAAAGCATAGTAAATTTTTCAAGGAATGTAAATCTACACTACTCAATTGCAAGGAATTAAACAACAACAAATCAAATCAACAATAAAGGAACATGAATCATAAATTGCATTAAAGGAAAATGGAAGAACAAAAGAGCATCAACATAAAAGTAAAGGATTACAAGAATTAAATGCAAAACTAAAGATAAGAAAGATAGAAGAAGAAGAATTGCAAAAGGAAAAGTAAATCAAAGCATGAAATTAACCTAGATCTAAGAATTCCTAATCTAGATCTAACCTACTCCTAATCCTAGAGAGAAGAGAGAGCTTCTCTCTCTAGAAACTAACTAAAGCATGTGAAAACTAAAATAAAACTAAACTAATGACTAGATGTCTCATCCCTCTTCAATCCTTGGGTTAAATAGCATCAGAAATAAGTTGGATTGGGCCCACAAGGCTTTAGAATTCGCTGGCCACGTATTGCTTTAAGTGGATCATATGGCAGCAACGATGCATGCGCATCATGTGCGCGTACGCATTACCATACATGTAGCAACTATGGCAAATTGTATATCTTTTTGAAGCTCCGGATGTTAGCTTTCCAATGCAACTGGAGTTGCATCATTTGAACCTATGTAGCTCAAGTTATGGTCGTTTAAGTGCGAAGAGGTCGGCTTGACAGCTTTTGCGATTCCTTCATTTCTTCATGAGTTCTCCATTTTTACATGCTTTTCGTTCATTCCCTTGCTCTAATCTTTGCCTCATAAATCTGAAATCACTTAACAAATATATCAAGGTATCTAATGGAATCAAGGTGAATTAAATTTAGCTATTTCAAGACCTCAAAATCATGTTTTCACTCTTAAGCACAATTAAAGGAGAATCTACAAAACCATGCTATTTCATTGAATAAATGTGGATAAAAGGTGATAAAATTCCTTAAATCAAGAATAAGATAAACCCTACAAATGGGGTTTATCGCTATTTCAGGACCTCAAAAGCATGGTTTCACTCTTAAGCACAATTAAAGGAGAATCTACAAAACCATGCTATTTCATTGAATAAATGTGGATAAAAGGTGATAAAATCCCTTAAATGAAGCATAAGATAAACCCTACAAATGGGGTTTATCAACCTCCCCACACTTAAACCAGGCATGTCCTCATGCTTAAACCAAGAGAAAGCAAAGGATATCAACATTTATTCAATGAAATCTAATCTAACTGCAAACTACCTATATGCAACTATCTAAATGAATGCAATTGCTTGGTCAAAATAAATCAATTCCCAAGAATATATATATATATATAAGCACAAGGGCCAAAGGTATTAACAACCATGCCAAACCACAATTGAATTGAGCTATTAAATATTTTTACAAACTTGCATGAAGAATGATGATCATAGGTGAAAACATGTAATTGAGCATCAAACCCTCACTGGATGTGTTTGCGCTCTATTCGCTCAAGTGTTTAGGGTTGATTCACTCAATTCTCCCGTAATCATGCTTTCCAAGTTTTGCTTTCTTCTAACAATCAACATTTATTTCATGCACGCATACAAGTATCATGAGGTCTTTTCATTGGTTGTAATGGGGCTAGGGTCAAGGTAGGATGCATATTTGGTCAAGTGAGCTTGAAATTTGAATCTTTGATAAACTTAAACTTTCTACCTAACCTATGACATCCTATACAATTCAAAACTAACCTAACTACCCATTTTTCACTTTTTAACATACTCATGCATTTTCTTTTCATTTCACAACTCATACGCATTGATCTTTATTGAACTTTACTTTGCTTTGGGGCATCTTGTCCCCTTTTTATTTCTTTCTTTTCTTCTCTTTTTTTCCTTTCTTTTTCTATATTTTTTTTCTTTTTTTTTCTTTTCTTTCTTTTCTTTCTTTTCTTTCTTTTGTTTTTCTCATTTTCTTCTTTCTATATACAAGAACATCAATGCATAAGGTTTTACATTTTAATTAACACATGAAGATGTACCCAATTCCCAATATTTACAGCAAAAATATAAAAATACCCTTTTATTTACCCAATGTCCCAAGGTTCCCACACTTGAATGGTACACACACTAGCCTAAGCTAATCAAAGATCCAAATTAAGGACATTTATTGTTTTTCGCTTTAGGGCTTGTAATGTGCTAAAATTAAGAATAAGTGGGTTAATCGTAGGCTCAAATTTGCTAACAATGGAAGATAAAAGGTAAGGCTATTTGGGTAAGTAAGCTAAATGAAATGATGGCCTCAATCATATAAATGCATGAATACACAAAATAATGGACATAAAGAATCAAACAAATCAAAGATCACAATCATAGAAAGAGAATAATGAACACAAGAAGGAAAATAAGTGGTTATAAGATGTAACCACGCCATTAGGCTCAAGTCTCACTTGCTTGTGTTCTTAGCTCAAAAACATTATCCACAATATATATATATATATATATGATTCAAGCAAGTTTTATGAAAAGTTTTCACTCAAATCAATTGGTGCCCTATAGATAGAAATCTTGAAAATTTTCATTATTTTGACTAAGCTTATTGTGTATATATATGAAAAAATAAGAAAATGCAAGTAAATATTCTAAAAACCTAAAATGAAATAAAATGCAAAAGTGTTGAGATTAGAAACTTGTCACCCAAAATTGCTGACCGGTCGGACGATCTCCCCACACTTAAAAGTTTGCACCGTCCTCGGTGCACTTAAAGATGAGCAAGGGGATATGGCGACTTTCCGGATTGCTACCTTCAGCTGGTAGATCAACCGGTTGCTGCGCGTTCTCTCTTCCGCTTCCATTTTTTGCTTGCGGTGCATCAATCATGAAAAATAGAAAAGAACACCATAAGATAAGAAAACACAAAAAGCAAGGAAGCATACATTGTTGGAGTGAGGTAATTCACTAGAATTGAGTGAGTGAATTAATGTGACATTAATGACAAATAAGTGTGTGAATTCTAAATTGCGCCCTTTTAGAACACACATTAGCATAAAAACTTATGTCACAAAAGAAGCATGCACTTCACTTATCCTAGTGTGCTTGAGATGCCTTAAGTAAACTTGTAAGGTAAAACAAGCATTAAAGAAGCATGAAGGCATTCAAGCTATAAGCATATGGATGCAGATGATCGTGAAATACAATGCATTGGAGTAAATGCTCAACATCCATCACAATTTGCCTATCTAAAGAAAGAATTCAAATCACATGTTGGCCAAATCATGCAATTCAAAAGGATTTAAAAGCTTGAAGGCAATGTCATGTACTTGGTATTCACAAAAGTGAAGCATGAAAAACTCAAAACCAAGTAGCAAAATATGACCTCAACAATAGAATCCAACAAAGTTTATAAATATAATGATGTTAAGATAACATCCCTTTTTAATATTCAGCAACAATTAATGGTAAACAAGAATAACAATCCAATACTTACAATGAAAAAGAGAAAAATAAATGAAAATTAAACTAACTAACTAATCAACTAACTAACTAACTAATTAACTAACTAATTAACTAACTAAAATAAATGGTTATCAATGGTGTTTGGGAGTGTTGGATAAAGGGTAGGAGAAGGGAAAAAGAAAGGAGAAGGAAAGAAATGGAAAGAGGAGAAGAAAAGAGACGTGTTGAAGGAAGGACATCGGCGCGTACGCGCGCATGGCGCGCGCGTCGATGGTTTTTTTTTTGAAGTGACGCGTATGCGTCATGTACGCGTATGCGCGAGTGGTTTTGTGCCAAAGGCACAATGCGCGCGTAACATTCGCACAACTCTCAGGTTTTTGGGTTGGGGGTGGAATTTCTCAATCCACGCGTATGCGTACATGGCGCGTGCGCGTGGATTGGCGAAAATGCTTGATGCACGCGTACGCGCGCAGTGCGCGTATGCACGGATGGTGCTCTATTTTTTTTCTATGTTTTTGCTCCAATCTAAGCATTCCAAACCTCCAAATAACTACCAAAACACCATAAAACCTTATTTAATATACTAAACTACCAAACAAACTCAACAAATCAATCAAAACATGAAATTAAACTATTTTAACTAATATGTGCAAAAGAGAAAAAAAAAAAAGAAAGATTTTACCTTTGTGGGGTGTCTCCCACCTAGCACTTTTGTTTATTGTCCTTAAGTTGGACTTATGGGGAGCTCCATCAAGGTGGCTTGTGCTTGAAGCTATCCTTGGACATCCACCAACACTTACATTTTCAATGAGCTCCATCCTTCAAGTTCAATTCTCCCAAGCTTTGATGGAGTTCTTCATAGACTATGGGCTCCCAAAGTTGATCCTCATGTATGTCGGGATCCCATATCTTGTTTCTACACCCATCTTTGAGTTGATTATCATTATTCCACTTGGGTGGCACAATCTTGGAATTCTCATTTAAGCAACCAAACAATATCCTAGACCCAAGCAATCTAGTTCTACACCAACCATTGCAATTAAGCTTTGAATGTGTAGCCATCATGAACCTAGAATGATATTTCCAACCACTAGCCATCTCCCTTTTGCTCTTAAAGCCACAAATATATCTAAGTTGACCATCTGTCTCAATCAAACCATATTCAAGGGGAATAATAAAGCTTGAGTATAAGGAATTTACCCACTTGAATGAAAGAATGGATGGTGGTGGCTTGGGGAGAGGTATCTCCAATGTGCTAGCAAGCTTTACTCCCTTGTGTTCTTCCTTGTTAATCTCCACCTCTTCATAAGCTTCTTCACTTTCAATCCTTTGTTCATCAATTTCATCTAACTCTTCCCCATCACTCAAGTCATAAATGGGAGGTTGAGAGAAATCTACCTCCACATCGCTTTCTATCTCATTGGGAGAAGGTTCTTCAAATTCAAAGGATTCACCACCAAGAAGGTTAGATGCATGATCTTCATCACCAAGAGAACTTAATTCTTGCTTCATTCCTTCCAAGTCTTCATTCAAAAGTTGTTTTGGAGGTTGTGCACTCTCCTCCTCAACATCAAATTCAACCTTCTTGGAGAGGTTTTCTTCATCTCTAGGTTTCCAAGGAGGTTCTGCATCTCCTAAGTCTTCAACCACTTCTTCCTCTTCTTCAATGATCATAGGTTTCTCCAATTGTTCTAACACAAAGTGGCATTCCTCATTTTCCACCGGAGTTTCCAATCTCTCCTTCATGCTATGCTTTTCAATTGATTCTCCACATGTGACCATGGGAGTGCTTTGAGTGCTCAAATATTGGGAGACTAAAATACTTACTACCTTGGTCAAGGTAGCCATAAATTCTATTGTCTCCCTTTGCATTTCTCCTTGCCCTTGAAGTATAAGGCTAAAGGTTTCGTCCATTGAGCATTGGGGTGGATAAGAGGGTTCAATGTCTTGGAGAATGGGTTCAAAATAGGAAGGTGGTTCTTCTTGGTAAGGTGGTGGTGTATATTGAGGTGGTTCTTGGGAGTAGTAATCTTGGAATGGTAGTTCCATGTATGGCTCATATGGTTCACAAGGTGATTGGTAGGATGGATATGGATTAGGGTCATATGGAGGTGTTTGGTGAAGATAGGCTTGTGAGTGTGGTTGAGGTTCATGTTGAGGATATGACTCATAGGCATATGGTGGTGGTTCTTGAAAGTCACAAGGTTGCTCACCATAGCCATTGGATTGATATGCATCAAAAAATGGATCTTCTTCATAGTGCATTGGTGGAGGTTGTTGCCATGAAGATTGATCATATGCATATGGCTCCTCCCACCTTTGGTTATCCCATCCTTGATACAAATTCTCATTATAGTCCTCATTTCCTACAACATAGTTAGAATCACACTCATAGCCAAAGTGAGAATTCATAATGAAAAGAGAAAATAAGAAACAAAAGCTAATAAGAAAGAATGAAACAAAGTCCTAAACTAGCAAAAACTAACAAGAAATCCAAAAAAATCAAGCTATTCACAATATTCACATATATACAATAACCAATAACATAACACCATTGCAACTCCCCGGCAACGGCACCATTTTGATGATTGGAATTTTGTGTGGTTTAGAATTCTCAAATGAAATCTCGTTGCAATATAGTTTCTAAACCAACAATAATCCTTTCATATAAAAATTTGTTTGTCACTAGTACAAACCCCTAAAATCTATAAACCGAAGTATTGAACCTCGGGTCATTCTCCCTAGGAATTACAATAAAGTGTTCTTGTTATTGGTTATGAGTTATATTTTGGGGTTTTTTATGAGAAACATGAAAAGTAAATGGCAAGGAAATTCAAATAACAAAAGGCCTTGGCAAGGGTTAGTGGTCAAGGATCTCTATCCTAATCACTAATCACAACATGAGAATTGGCAAGGATCAACCCCATTAAGTCATCCTCTAACTAATAAAGGAAAGTCAAATGAGCTATGTGAATCCAAGTCCATAAGTCCTAGTTCTCCACCAATTCAATTAGTGAGATCTAGAGTTAATGGCTCCCAATCGTCAATCACTTGGACATTAGTAACTCAAGAGTTCCTAAGTTACCTTCCCAAGCCAAGAGCACTAAAATCTACTTGGTGCACAAACTTGTAATGTCAATGTTCACATTACTCTCTTACAATTTCACACAACTAACCAGCAAGTGCAATGGGTCGTCCAAGTAATACCTTATGTGAGTAAGGGTCGATCCCACGGAGATTGTTGGCTTGAAGCAAGCTATGGTTATCTCGTAATTCTTAGTCAGGATATAATATCAATAATAATTTTTAGTTTAAATTGAAAAAAGTAAAAAGGGCAGAACACAAATTATACTTGTATGCAATGATGGAGAATATGTTGGAGTTTTGGAGATGCTTTGTCTTCTGAAATTCTGCTTTCCTCTGTTTTCTGATTCACGCACGCAAGTCCTCCTATGGCAAGCTGTGTGTTGGTGGATCACCGTTGTCAATGGCTACCATCCATCCTTCCAGTGAAAAGGGTCCAGGTGCGCTGTCACCGCACGGCTAATCATCTTCAGGTTCTCAATCGTTCCGGAATAGGATTTACTATCCTTTTGCGTCTGTCACTACGCCCAGCACTCGCGAGTTTGAAGCTCGTCACAGTCATTCAATCCCTGAATCCTACTTGGAATACCACAGACAAGGTTTAGACTTTCCGGATTCTCTTGAATGCTGCCATCAATCTAGCTTATACCACGAAGATTCTGATTAAGAAATCCAAGAGATATTCATTCATTCTATGGTAGAACAGAAGTAATTGTCAGGCACGCGTTCGTGGGGGAATGATGATGATTGTCACGTTCATCACATTCATGTTGAAGTGCGAATGGATATCTTAGATAGGAACACGCATGTTTGAATGGAAAACAGAAATACTTGCATTAATTCATCGAGACACAGCAGAGCTCCTCACCCCCAACAATGGAGTTTAGAAACTCATGCTGTCAAAGAGTACAAAGTTCAGATCTAAAAATGTCATGAGATACAAAATAAAATCTCTAAAAGTTGTTTAAATACTAAACTAGTAACCTAGGTTTACAGAAAATGAGTAAACTATGATAGATAGTGCAGAAATCCACTTCTGGGGCCCACTTGGTGTGTGCTGGGGCTGAGAATAAAGCTTCTCACGTGCCTGGGCTGTTTTGGGCATTCAACGCCAGGCTGTAACCTATTTCTGGCGTTGAACTCCAACTTGTAACGTGTTTCTGGCGCTGGACGCCAGACTGCAACATGGAACTGGCGTTGAACGCCAGTTTACATCATCTATCCTTGAGCAAAGTATGGACTATTATATATTGCTGGAAAGCCCTGGATGTCTACCTTCCAACGCAATTGAAAGCGCATCAATTGGATTCTTGTAGCTCCAGAAATTCCATTCTGAATGCAGAGAGGTCAGGATCCAACAGCATCAGCAGTCCTTTTTCAGCCTGAATCAGATTTTTTCTCAGCTCCCTCAATTTTAGGCAGAAAATACCTGAAATTACAGAAAAACACACAAACTCATAGTAAAGTCCAGAAATATGAATTTTTCCTAGAAACTAATGAAAATAAACTAAAAACTAACTAAAACATACTAAAAACTATATGAAATTAACCCCAAAAAGCGTATAAAATATCCGCTCATCACAACACCAAACTTAAACTGTTGCTTGTCCTCAAGCAACTAGATAAATAAAATAGAATACAAATGAGTCAAGAAACAATAATATCTCAGAGTTTTTGAGTGAAGCTCAGATTCTAATTAAATGAGCGGGGCTAGTAGCTTTTTGCTTCCGAACAGTTTTGGCATCTCACTTTATCCATTGAAGCTCAGAATGATTGGCATCTATAGGAACTTAAAATTCAGATAGTGTTATTAATTCTCCTAGTTCAGTATGTTAATTCTTGAACACAGCTACTTTTATGAGTCTTGGCCGTGGCCCTAAGCACTTTGTTTTCCAGTATTACCACCGGATACATAAATGCCACAGACACATAATTGGGTGAACCTTTTCAGATTGTGACTCAGCTTTGCTAAAGCCCCCAATTAGAGGTGTCCAGGGTTCTTAAGCACACTCGTCTCTTTGCTTTGGACCTTGACTTTAACCGCTCAGTCTCAAGTTTTCACTTGACACCTTCACGCCACAAGCACATGGTTAGGGACAGCTTGGTTTAGCCGCTTAGACCAGGATTTGATTCCCTTAGGCCCTCCTATCTACTGATGCTCAAAGCCTTGGATCCTTTTTATTACCGTTGCCTTTTGGTTTTAAGGGTTATTGGCTTTTTCTGCTTGCTTTCTTCTTTTTTTTTTGCAAGCTTTGTATTCATTGCTTTTTCTTGCTTCAAGAATCATTTTTATGATTTTTCAGATTACCAATAACATGTCTCATGTTTATCATTCTTTCAAGAGCCAACATATTTAACATTCAAGAACATCAAATTCCAAAGACATATGCACTGTTCAAGCATTCATTCAGAAGGCAGAAAGCATTGCCACCACATGTAAACAATTAGAATTTGTTTTATTAAAAACTCGAAAATTATTGCCTCCTTATTCTAAAGAAAATCTTCTATTTTATTCATGTTTAATGATGATGAGAAAAATAAATTATAGCTTAATTGGGGATAAAATCAAAATATAAATACTAATTACCACTATATGACTCCTAAGGTAAAACTCAAATAATAATAAAAAAAAATTATCACAGGGTTAAGGTTAAGATCAGAACTCAACAACCTTGACTTTGGGAAGCGGATGCCTCTTTAGTCTGTGGGGTGCTTGGCCCTTTAAGAGATAGTTTCTGACGCTTTAGTTCTCTTAATTCACGCCCTTGCACCTCTTGTTCTCTGAGCAGTTTGCAAAGCATGCTGTTTTGATTTTGCTGTTCTTCCTTCAATTGGTCCATGGTTTCTTGCAAATTAGTGACAGATGCCTCAAGATGCTCCCAGTATTCAAATTGAGGGAGTTCTGGTAGGAATTCTTGCGCCCTCCTCTTGATGGGGTCATCTTGCATTTGTTGTTTTTCCATTGTGATTTTAGTGATTGGTTGCTCCACTGAGATATACTCTGTTATTCCCATCTTTACTCCAGCATCTTTGCAGAGCATAGAGATTAGGCTTGGGATAAGCCAACCTGGCATCCTTTGAGTTCTTGTTGGCAAGTATGTAGAATTCAGATGGGATCAGTTGATGAACTTCTACTTCTTTTTCCAACATAATGCAATGGATCATCACTGCTCTTCTAATATTGACTTCAGAACGGTTGCTGGTGGGCAATATAGAACGCCCAATGAAGTCCAGCCATCCTCTGGCGACTGGTTTGAGATCTTCTCTCTTGAGTTGATTTGGGACACCCCTCGTGCTGGTGGTCCACCTGGCTCCAGGGATGCATATATCCTCTAGAATCTTATCCAGGCCCTTGTTTGTTCTCATCATTCTCCTATTGAAGGAGTCTGGGTCATCTTTCAGCTGAGGTAGCTTAAAGATCTCCCTGATTTTGTCAGGGTGGATGTGAACAATCTTTCCTCTGACCACAGTCCTATAGTCATAGAGGGCAGCTCCAGATATTCTCTGCCTGTCTGTTTGCCACAGATTAGCGTAGAATTCTTGAACCATATTCCTTCCCACTTTCGTTTCAGGATTAGCTAGGACTTCCCAGTTCCTGTTTCGAATCTGCTCTTGGATCTCCGGATATTCATCTTCTTTCAGATCGAACTTGACTTCCAGGATCACAGATCTTAGACCCATTATTTTGTAGTAATGGTCTGAATGTTCTTTGGTTAAGAACCTCCCTTGATTCCAAAGTGGTTTTGGAACACTTTCTTTCTTGCCTCTTGGAGTGGGTTGTTTTCCTTTAGGAGCCATGATCTTAGTGGGTATGGTTTAGTGATCACGGATAAACACACCAAACTTAGAGGATTGCTTGTCCTCAAGTAAAAGAAAAGAAAGGAGAGGGATAGAAGGAGAGCTAGTGTTGAATGGTGGATGAGAGGAAGGAGGCCGAATGGGTTTTTAAAAGGGAGGGGGTGGGTTTTCGAAAATAGGGAGAAAGATAAGATAGAAGATATGATTTAAAAAGAATTAAATATGATAAGAAAAGATATAATTTAAAATTGAAGAGATATGAAAGATATTTGAAAAAGATAAATTTGGATTTTTGAAAAAGATAATATGGAGATTTTTTTTTTAAGAAAAAAGATATTGATTAGTTGAAAAGATTTTTGAATGAAAAGAGATAGATTTGTTTTGAAAATTTTGAAAAAGAGTTGAATTGGATTGAAAAAAGGATTTGTGCTTATAGATTAAGATACATTTGATATTTTTAAAGTAGGGTTTTTTAGAAATTAGGGATTTTAGAAATCAGGGTTTGTAACATGTTTATGCAAGAAATCATGAATTGAAACATGAAAATTAAAATTGAAATGAAAAATTTGAAGTAAAAACGAATTTACCTCCTCCCTACCATTCTGGCGTTTGAACGCCCAAACGCTGCATGTTTTGGGCGTTCAACGCCCAACTACTGCTTCTCCTGGGCGTTCAACGCCCAACTGTTGCTTCTTTCTGGCGTTGAACGCCAGGAACTCCTTTGTCACTGGGCGTTTTTCTGAACGCCCAGGACGCTGTAAATTTGGCGTTAAACGCCCAGAAGGAGCTTCTTTCTGGCGTTCAGCGCCCAGAAGATGCTTCTTTCTGGCGATTAACGCCCAGATGGCTATCCTTACTGGCGTTCAACGCCCAGTGGATGCTTCTTTTGGGCGTTGAACGCCCAAAATAGACTTTTACTGGCGTTTTCTTGCCAGTAAGCTCTTTTTCTCTATTTTGTGTGCAGAATCCTTTTGTAACCCTGTAAACTTATACAATTGACTCTTTACCTTAGTGTCAATGAACTTTATATAAACAAATAAAATCAAGAATAGGGCAAAATGCTTAGAGGAAGTGATGCCCCATGGCTGGGTTGCCTCCCAGCAAGCGCTTCTTTATTGTCTTTAGCTGGAGCTTGCTGAGTTTTTAATCTAGCCTCAGCCTTGAGCACTCTTGCTCAACATTGCCTTCAAGATAGTGCTTGATTCTCTGTCCATTAACAATGAACTTCTTATCAGAATCAATATCTTGAAGCTCCACATAACCATATGGTGATACACTTGTAATCACATATGGTCCTCTCCACCGGGACTTCAGTTTCCCGGGAAATAGCCTGAGCCTAGAGTTAAACAACAGAACCTTTTGTCCTGGTTTAAAGATTCTAGATGACAGCTTTCTGTCATGCCACCTTTTTTATTTCTCTTTGTAAAGCTTGGCATTTTCGAAAGCAGTGAATCTGAATTCCTCTAGCTCATTCAGCAGGAGCAATCTTTTCTCTCCAGCTAATTTGGCATCAAAGTTAGAGAATCTGGTTGCCCAGTAGGCCTTATGTTCCAGTTTCACGGGCAGGTGACAAGCCTTACCATACACAAGTTGGTAAGGAGAGGTCCCTATGGGAGTCTTGAATGCTGTTCTGTAAGCCCACAGAGCATCATCCAAGCTTCGTGCCCAATCCTTTCTACGGGTACTTACAATCCGTTCCAGGATTCTTTTTAGTTCTCTGTTAGAGACTTCAGCTTGCCCATTTGTCTGTGGATGATATGGAGTTGCCACCTTATGGCGAATCCCATACCGGACCATGGCAGAGTAAAGCTGTTTGTTGCAGAAGTGAGTGCCCCCATCACTGATTAGTACCCTAGGGACACCAAACCTGCTGAATATATGTTTCTGGAGGAACTTCAGTACTGTTTTAGTATCATTGGTAGGTGTGGCAATGGCCTCTACCCACTTTGATACATAGTCAACCGCCACCAGAATATAAGTGTTTGAGTATGATGGTGGGAAAGACCCCATGAAATCAATTCCCCATACATCAAACAACTCAATCTCCAAGATTTCTTGTTGAGGCATGGCGTAACTGAGAGGTAAATTACCAGCTCTCTAGCAACTGTCACAGTTACGTACAAACTCTCGGGAATCTCTGTAAAGTGTAGGCCAGTAGAAACCACATTGGAGGACCTTGGTGGCTGTTCGCTCACCTCCGAAATGACCTCCATATTGTGACCCATGGCAATGCCATAAGATCCTTTGTGCTTCTTCCTTAGGCACACACCTACGGATTATGCCGTCTGTACATCTCTTAAAGAGATAGGGTTCATCCCACAAGTAGTACTTTGCATCAGTAATTAATTTTTTCTTTTGTTGCCTGCTGTACTCTTTGGGAATGAACCTTGCAGCTTTGTAGTTTGCAATGTCTGCAAACCATGGTAATTCCTGAATGGCGAACAAAAGCTTATCCAGAAAGGTTTCAGAGATCTCAATAGAGGGGGAGGATGCCCCTTCCACTGGTTCTATCCCGGACAGATGGTCAGCCACTTGGTTCTCTGTCCCTTTTCTGTCTCTTATTTCTATATCAAACTCTTGCAGAAGCAACACCCATCTTATGAGTCTGGGTTTTGAATCCTGCTTTGTGAGTAGATATTTAAGAGCAGCATGATCTGTGTACACAATCACCTTTAATCCTACTAAGTATGATCTAAACTTGTCAATGGCATAAACCACTGCAAGCAATTCTTTTTCTGTGGTTTTGTAATTTTTCTGGGCATCATTCAAAACACGGCTAGCATAATAAATGACATGCAGAAGCTTGTCATGCCTCTGCCCCAGTACTGCACCAATGGCGTGATCACTGGCATCACACATTAATTCGAATGGTAATGTCCAGTCTGGTGCAGAGATAACTGGTGGTGAGACCAGTTTAGCTTTCAGAGTTTCAAACACTTGCAGGCACACTGTGTCAAACACAAATGGCATGTCAGCAGCTAGCAGGTTGCTTAGAGGTTTTGCAATTTTTGAAAAATCCTTTATAAACCTCCTATAGAATCCTGCATGCCCCAGAAAGCTTCTGATTGCCTTAACTTTGGCAGGTGGTGGTAATTTTTCAATTACCTCTATTTTAGCTTGATCCACCTCTATTCCCTTGTTTGAAATTTTATGCCCAAGGACAATCCCTTCAGTCACCATAAAGTGACATTTTTCCCAGTTTAAAACCAGGTTGGTCTCTTGGCATCTTTTCAAAACCAGTGTCAGGTGATCAAGACAGGCGCTGAATGAGTCTCCATATACTGAGAAGTCATCCATGAAGACTTCTAAAAATTTTTCCACCATATCAGAGAAAATAGAGAGCATGCATCTCTGAAAGGTTGCAGGTGCATTACACAGCCCAAAAGGCATCCTTCTGTAAGCAAATACTCCAGATGGACATGTGAATGCTGTTTTCTCTTGATCCTGGGGATCTACTGCAATTTGGTTGTAGCCTGAATAACCATCCAAAAAGCAGTAATAATTATGACCTGCTAGTCTTTCTAGCATCTGGTCTATGAATGGTAAAGGAAAATGATCCTTTCTGGTGGCTGTATTGAGCCTTCTGTAATCAATACACATGCGCCACCCTGTAACTGTTCTTGTAGAAACCAGTTCATTTTTTTCATTATGAACCACTGTCATGCCTCCCTTTTTGGGGACAACTTGGACAGGGCTCACCCAGGGGCTATCAGAAATAGGATAAATAATCCCAGCCTCCAGTAATTTGGTGACCTCTTTCTGCTCCACTTCCTTCATGGCTGGATTTAGCCACCTCTGTGGTTGAACCATTGGCTTAGCATTGTCCTCCAATAAGATCTTGTGCATGCATCTAGCTGGGCTTATGCCCTTAAGGTCACTTATGGACCACCCAAGAGCTGTCTTGTGTGTCCTTAGCACTTGAATTAGTGCTTCCTCTTCCTGTGGATTTAAAGCAGAGCTTATGATCACTGGAAAAGTATCACCTTCTCCCAGAAATGCATATTTCAGGGATGGTGGTAATGGTTTGAGCTCGGGTTTAGGAGGTTTTTCCTCTTCCTGAGGAAATTTCAGATACTCTTTCAATTCCTCTGAATCCTCTAGATCAGGTGGAACATCTTTAAAGATGTTTTCCAGCTCTGATTCGAGACTCCCAGCCATGTTGATCTCTTCTACCAAAGAGTCAATAAGATCAACTTTCATGTAGTCTTTTGGTGTGTCTGGATGCTGCATGGCATTGACAGCATTCAACTTAAACTCATCCTCATTGACTCTCAGGGTGACTTTCCCCTTTTGGACATCAATGAGAGTTCGTCCAGTTGCTAGGAAAGGTCTTCCTAGAATGAGAGTAGCACTCTTGTGCTCATCCATCTCCAGCACTACGAAGTCAGTGGGAAAGGCGAATGGCTCAACCCTGACAATCATGTCCTCAATCACGCCTGATGGGTATTTAATGGAGCCATCAGCAAGTTGGAGACATATCCGGGTTGGTTTAACTTCTTCAGTTAAACCAAGCTTTCTGATAGTGGATGCAGGTATTAGGTTGATGCTTGCCCCAAGATTGCATAAAGCTGTCCTGGTGCAATTTCCCTCTAATGTGCATGGTATGAGAAAGCTTCCGGGATCTTTAAGCTTTTCAGGAAAGCTTTTCAGAATGACTGTACTGCATCCTTCAGTGAGGAGAACTCTTTCAGTTTCTCTCCAATCCTTCTTATGACTCAAGATCTCTTTCATGAAATTGGCATAAAAAGGTATTTGCTCAAGTGCCTCTGCAAACGGAATCTTAATTTCAAGAGTCCTGAGATAATCTGCAAAGTGAGCAAATTGCTTATCCTGCTCCTCTTGGCGGAGTTTTTGAGGATAAGGTATCTTGGCTTTATATTCCTCAACCTTGGTTGTTGTAGGTTTATTTCCTACAGAAATAGTTGAAGAAGCTTTTTTAGAGGGGTTGTCATCAGCACTTGTCTGTGTCTGATTCCTCTCTGGTATTTGAGTGCTAGGGTTAGAAGCTAGAGTGACGTTAGACGCCAATTCCTCATCTGTTCCTGGCGTCTGAATGCCAGAACTGTGCTTCTTTTGGGCGTTCAACGCCAGTTCCTTGCTTGTTTCTGGCGTTGAACGCCAGTCCTGAGCATGTTCTGGGCGTTCAGCGCCAGCCTTTCACCCAATTTCTGGCGTTTTAACGCCAGAATTATTTTTTCCTGGGCTCTTACTGTCCTCAGATGGATTTTGGATGATTTGCTCATTTCTTGGCTTCCTGCTGCCTTGAGGTGGGGTATTTAATGTTTTCCCACTTCTTAGTTGAACTGCTTGGCATTCTTCTGTTATTTGTTTTGACAGCTGCTGTTTTGTTTGCTTCAATTGTTCTTCCATATTTACATTAGCCATCCTTGTCTCTTGTAGTCTATCTTTGAATTCGGCTAACTGCTGTGTTAGAAAGTCCAATTGCTGATTAAATTCAGCAGCTTGTTCTACAGGACTGAGTTCAGCAGTTACTGTTTTAGCCTCTTCTTTCATGGAAGGGTCACTGCTTAAGTACAGATGCTGATTTCTGGCAACTGTATCAATGAGCTCTTGAGCTTCTTCAATTGTCTTTCTCATGTGGATAGATCCACTAGCTGAGTGATCTAGAGAAATCTGAGCCCTTTCTGTAAGCCCATAATAGAAAATGTCTAACTGAACCCACTCTGAAAACATTTCAGAGGGGCATTTTCATAGCATCTCTCTGTATCTCTCCCATGCATCATAAAGAGATTCATTATCTCCTTGTTTAAAGCCTTGGATGTCCAGCCTTTGCTGTGTCATCCGTTTTGGAGGAAAGTATTGATTCATAAATTTTTCTGTCAGCTGTTTCCATGTCCTTATGCTAGCCTTAGGTTGGTTATTTAACCACCTCTTGGCTTGGTCTTTTACAACAAATGGAAATAGTAATAATCTGTAGACATCCTGATCTACTTCCTTATCATGTACTGTGTCAGCAATTTGTAAAAACTGTCCCATAAATTCTGTAGGTTCTTCCTGTGGAAGACCGGAATACAGGCAGCTTTGCTGCACCATGATAATGAGCTGAGGATTCAACTCAAAGCTACTGACTCTAATGGAGGGTATGCAGATACTACTCCCATATGAAGCAGTAGAGGGGTTAGCATATGACCCCAGAGTCCTTCTGGACAGTTCATTTCCACTTAGATCCATGATGGAGAAAGGGAGATGATGTAAAATAAAAAATTATTTTTATTTATTTATTTATTTATTTCAAAAATAAAATAAATTAAAATAAAATAAATAAAAATGGGTGAAGATTTTCGAAAAAAAATGAGGGGAGAGAAAGTGGTTAGGAAGTGTTGAAAAAGATATGATTTTTTTTTTCGAAAAGGGTTTTAAATTTTGAAATAGAAAAAAATCTGAATTTTAAAATTGATTTTCGAAAAATTACTTTAAAATAGAGGGAAAAGATATTTTTGAATTTAATGAGGAAAGAGAAAAATAATAAAATAACACAAGATCTAAAATTTTTAGATCTAATGCTCCTTGTTTTCGAAAATTTTGGAGGGAAAACACCAAGGAACACCAAACTTAAAAATTTTAAGATCAAGACACAAGGAAAACTCAAGAACGCCTTGAAGACTCACAAGAACAACAAGAACATGAAGAAGGAACACCAAACTTAAAATTTTTAGAAAACCAAACTAAAATTTTCGAAAATTGTAGAAAGATTAACAAGAAAACACCAAACTTAAAGTTTGGCACAAGATCAAGAAAAATTATTTTTGAAAAAGATTTTTAATAAAACCGGTGCCCAATCATCAAGAACATAAACCAATGCTCTAGCCAATTGAGCTGTAAATGTAACACTTGTTTTGAAGAAGTTTTTTTAATAACTAAAAAAAAATATTTTTTGAAAAAAAAATTTGAAAAGAATATAAAAGACTCTGACCCAAAAGACAAAATTTTCCTAATCTAAGCAACAAGATTCACCGTCAGTTGTTCAAACTCAAACAATCCCCGGCAACGGCGCCAAAAACTTGGTGCACGAAATTATAATGTCAATGTTCACATTACTCTCTTACAATTTCGCACAACTAACCAGCAAGTGCACTGGGTCGTCCAAGTAATACCTTACGTGAGTAAGGGTCGATCCCACGGAGATTGTTGGCTTGAAGCAAGCTATGGTTATCTCGTAATTCTTAGTCAGGATATAATATCAATAATAATTTTTAGTTTAAATTGAAAAAAGTAAAAAGGGCAGAACACAAATTATACTTGTATGCAATGATGGAGAATATGTTGGAGTTTTGGAGATGCTTTGTCTTCTGAAATTCTGCTTTCCTCTGTTTTCTGATTCACGCACGCAAGTCCTCCTATGGCAAGCTGTGTGTTGGTGGATCACCGTTGTCAATGGCTACCATCCATCCTTCCAGTGAAAAGGGTCCAGGTGCGCTGTCACCGCACGGCTAATCATCTGCAGGTTCTAAATCATATCGGAATAGGATTTACTATCCTTTTGCGTCTGTCACTACGCCCAGCACTCGCGAGTTTGAAGCTCGTCACAGTCATTCAATCCCTGAATCCTACTCGGAATACCACAGACAAGGTTTAGACTTTCCGAATTCTCTTGAATGCCGCCATCAATCTAGCTTATACCACGAAGATTCTGATTAAGAGATCCAAGAGATATTCATTCATTCTACGGTAGAACAGAAGTGGTTGTCAGGCACGCGTTCGTGAGGGAATGATGATGATTGTCACATTCATCACATTCATGTTGAAGTGGGAATGGATATCTTATATAGGAACACGCATGTTTGAATGGAAAACAGAAATACTTGCATTAATTCATCGAGACACAGCAGAGCTCCTCACCCCCAACAATGGAGTTTAGAAACTCATGCTGTCAAAGAGTACAAAGTTCAAATCTAAAAATGTCATGAGATACAAAATAAAATCTCTAAAAGTTGTTTAAATACTAAACTAGTAACCTAGGTTTACAGAAAATGAGTAAACTATGATAGATAGTGCAGAAATCCACTTCTGGTGCCCACTTGGTGTGTGCTGGGGCTGAGACTAAAGCTTCTCACGTGCCTGGGCTATTTTGGGCATTCAACACCAGGCTGTAACCTGTTTCTGGCGTTGAACTCCAACTTGTAACGTGTTTCTGGTGCTGGACGCCAGACTGCAACATGGAACTGGCGTTGAACGCCAGTTTACGTCATCTATCCTTGAGAAAAGTATGAACTATTATATATTTCTTGAAAGCCCTGGATGTATACTTTCCAACGCAATTGGAAGCGCGTCAATTGGACTCCTATAGCTCCAGAAATTTCATTCCGAGTGCAGAGAGGTCAGGATCCAACAGCATCAGCAGTCTTTTTTTAGCCTGAATCAGATTTTTGCTCAGCTCCCTCAATTTCAGCCAGAAAATACCTGAAATTATAGAAAAACACACAAACTCATAGTAAAGTCCAAAAATATGAATTTTGCCTAGAAACTAATGAAAATAAACTAAAAACTAACAAAAACATACTAAAAACTATATGAAATTAACCCCAAAAAGCGTATAAAATATCCGCTCATCACTACTCTAAAATCCAACTAAGCATTTTATCAAACACTTAGAAGGCATAAAAGGAAAGCATAGTAAAATTTTCAAGGAATGTAAATCTACACTACTCAATTGCAAGGAATTAAACAACAATAAATCAAATCAACAATAAAGGAAAATGGAAGAACAAAAGAGCATCAACATAAAAGTAAAGGATTACAAGAATTAAATGCAAAACTAAAGAGAAAAAAGATAGAAGAAGAAGAATTGCAAAAGGAAAAGTAAATCAAAGCATGAAATTAACCTAGATCTAAGAATTCCTAATCTAGATCTAACCTACTCTTAATTCTAGAGAGAAGAGAGAGCTTCTCTCTCTAGAAACTAACTAAAGCATGTGAAAACTAAAATAAAACTAAACTAATGACTATAAGTCTCATCCCTCTTTAATCCTTGGGTTAAATAGCATCAGAAATGAGTTGGATTGGGCCCACAAGGCTTTAGAATTCGCTGGCCACGTATTGCTTTAAGTGGATCATATGGTAGCAACGACGCGTGCGCGTTATGTGCATGTACGCGTCACCATAAGTGTAGAACCTATGGCAAATCTTATATCATTTCTAAGCCTTGGATGTTATCTTTCCAACGCAACTAGAACCGAATCATTTGGACCTCTGTAGCTCAAGTTATGGTCGTTTAAGTGCGAAGAGGTCGGCTTGACAGCTTTTGCGATTCCTTCATTTCTTCATGAGTTTTCCATTTTTACATGCTTTTCGTTCATTCCCTTGGTCCAATCTTTGCCTCCTAAATCTGAAATCACTTAAAAAACATATAAAGTCATCTAATGGAATCAAGGTGAATTAAATTTAGCTATTTTAAGACCTCAAAAGCATGTTTTCACTCTTAAGCACAATTAAAGGAGAATCTACAAAACCATGCTATTTCATTGAATAAATGTGGATAAAAGGTGATAAAATCCCTTAAATGAAGCATAAGATAAACCCTAAAAATGGGGTTTATCACCCTGATGCTATTAGTACCTCGATTTTTACCATAGCAAACTGATGAGCGGATAATTTATACCCTTTTTGGCATTATTTTTAGGTAGTTTTTAGTATGTTTTATTTACTTTTTATTCTATTTTTATTAGTTTTTATTCAAAAATAACTTTTCTGGACTTTCTATGAGTTTGTGTGTTTTTCTGTAATTTCAGGTATTTTCTGGCTGAAATTGAGGGACCTGAGCAAAAATCTGATTCAGAGGCTAAGAAAGGACTGCAGATGCTGTTGGATTCTGACCCTCCTGCACTCGAAGTGGATTTTTTTGAGCTATCGAAGCCTAATTGGCGCGCTCTTAATTGCGTTGGAAATTAGACATCTTGGGCTTTCCATCAATATATAATAGTCTATACTTTGCCTGAGATTTGATGGCCCAAACTGGCATTTAAAGCCAGCTTAAAAGTTTCTGGCGTAAAACGCCAGAACTGGCACCTGTTTCGGCGTTAAACGCCCATTTTGGCACCCAGGGTGGCGTTTAACGCCAACTTGGAGTATATGAACGTGTAAGCTTGAAAGCTCAGCCCAAACACTCACCAAGTGGGTCCCAGAAGTGGATTTCTGCACTATCTACACTTAGTTACTCATTTTCTGTAAACCTAAGTCACTAGTCTAGTATAAAAACTATTTTTAGAGATTCATTTTATAACTTATGACATTTTACATTGGATATCGTATCTTCCACAGCATGAGTCTCTAAACCCCATAGGTGGGGGTGAGGAGCTCTGCTGTGTTTCAATGGATTAATGCAATTACTACTGTTTTCTATTCAATCACGCTTGATTCTATTCTAAGATACTCACTCGTACTTCAATATGGAGAATGTGATGATCCGTGACACTCATCATTATCCTCAACCCTATAAATGCATGCCTGACAACCACTCTATTCTATCTGAGCTCAACGTAGTCATTGGGCGACAGCTTAAGTGCGTATCTCTTGGATTTGTGATCTACAGACCGAGTCCGGAGGTTAAAACCTTCGTGGTATAAGCTAGAACCAATTGGCGGCATTCCTGGGATCCGAAAAGTCTAAACCTTGTCTGTGGTATTCCGAGTAGGATCTGGGAAGGGATGACTGTGACGAGCTTCAAACCTGCGAATGTTGGGTGCAGTGACAGTGTGCAAAAGGACAAGGGTCATATTCCGACGCTAGTGGGAACCGACAGATGATTAGCCGTGCGGTAGCTGTACATCGTATTTTTCATCTGAGACGAGCAATCCGAGAGTTGATTAGCCGTGCAGAGATCGTACCTGGTATTTTTCATCCGAGAGTATCATACAGCTTGCCATTGAAGGAAGCCATGCGTGTTTGGAGAAGAAGATAGTAGAAAAGTAGAGATTCAGACGACAAAGCATCTCTGGAACCTCAGCCTATTTCTCATTACTGAATCACAAGTACTATTTATTTCATGTTGTTCATTTTTCATAAATACAATCACTCTTATCATTAATCTCCTGACTAAGATTTACAAAATAGCCATAGCTTTCTTCAAGCCAACAGTCTCCGTGGGATCGACCCTTACTCACGTAAGGTATTACTTGGACGACCAGTGCACTTGCTGGTTAGTTGTGCGGAGTTGTGAAAAGTGTAATCATAATTTCGTGCACCAAGTTTTTGGTGCCGTTGCCAGGGATTGTTTGAGTTTGGACAACTGACGGTTTATTTTGTTGCTTAGATTAGGAAAAATTTATCTTTTTGGTTTAGAGTCACTAAATTTGAGTCTTTTATTATTGTTTTTATTAAAATTTTAAAATCCTTGTTTTCTTTCTTTTAGAATTTTTTTCGAAAATTTTCAATAAATAAATTAAAACCAATAAACTGATAATTGAGTCTTCTGTTTGAGTTTAGTTTCATGTTTTAAGTTTGGTGTCAATTGCATGATTTTATTTTTCTTTCAATTTTTTTGAATTATATGTTAGTTCTTTCTTAATCTTCAAGTTGTTCTTGTTTATTTTCCTTGTTTGATCTTCAGTTTTTCTTGTTTTGTGTCTTTCCTTGTTTTTCTTGTGCATTTTCGAATTATTAGTGTCCAAAGTATAAAAATTTTTAAGTTTGGTGTCCTTTGTGTTTTTATTTTCTTAAAAAATTTTCAAAATTTGTTCTTGGTGTTCATCTTGACATTCAAAGTTTTATTGTCTGTTTTCTTTGTTTTGATCTAAAAATTCTAAGTTTGGTGTCATTTTATTATTTTTCTCTTTCCTTATTAAATTCAAAAAAGAAAATATATCTTTTCTTTTAATTACTCATTATTTTCGAATTACCTAGGTTGACTTAGTCAAAATTTTTAAAATTTGGTAGTTTCTTGTTAGTCAAGTTAGAATTTCAACTTTAAAATTTATCTTTTTTTTAAATCTTTTTCAATTTTCTTTTTTTCTATTTTTCGAAAATCCTTTATAAAATTTTTCAAAATCGTTTTCTTTTCTTATTCATAATTTTTGAATTACTTGTACTATTTTATTATTTTGATTGAAAAATTTTAAGTTTAGTGTTTTCTTGTTGAGAAAGTTTCAATCTTTAAATTTTAAAATCATATCTTTTTCAAATCTTTTCTTTTATTTATTTATTTTTTACAAGTATCTTTAATTTTAAGACATATCTTTTTCAAAACTTCCTAACCACTTTCTCTCTCTTCAATTTTCGAAAATCATATCCAAAATTTTTCAAATTTTTTAATTAATTAGCCATTTTAGTATTCAAATTTTTTTATATTATTTTATTTTTTCTTTTAGTTTTCGAAAATCATATTCTATTTTCCAATTATTTTATTTTATCTTATTTCCTTTTAATTCGGTTCATCCTTAATTAAATTAAATAAAAAAACAAAAAATATACTTTATTTGCAATCCACATTATCTCCCTTTCTCAATCATGGATATAAGTGGAAATGAACAGTCCAGAAGGACTCTGGGGTCATATGCTAACACCACTATTGCTGCATATGGGAGTAGTATCTGTATACCCCTCATAAGAGCCAGCAATTTTGAGATAAACCCTCATCTCATTATCATGATGCAGCAAAATTGTCAGTATTCTGGTCTTCCACAGGAAGAACCTACTGAGTTTTTGGCACAGTTCTTACAAATTGCTGACACAGTACGTGATAAGAAAGTAAATCAGGATGTCTACAGATTATTATGGTTTCCATTTGCTGTAAAAGATCAAGCAAAGAGGTGGTTAAATAACCAACCCACAGCAAGCATAAGAACATGGAAACAGTTATCAGACAAATTCCTGAATCAGTATTTCCCTCCAAAGAGGATGACACAGCTAAGGCTGGACATCCAAGGCTTTAAACATGAGGATAATGAATCTCTTTATAATGCCTGGGAGAGGTACAGAGGAATGCTAAGGAAATGCCCCTTCTGAAATGTTTTCAGAATGGGTGCAGTTAGATATCTTCTACTACGGGCTTACAGAAAAGGCCCAGATGTCTCTAGACCACTTAGCTGGTGGATCTATACACATGAGAAAGACAATTGAAGAGGCTCAAGATCTCATTGATACAGTTGCTAGAAATCAATATCTATACTTAAGTAGTGGGTCCTCCATGAAAGAAGAAGCTAAAGCAGTATCCACTGAACTTAGTCCTCAAGAACAAGTTACTGAACCCAATTAGCAATTGCTTATTATAACAAAATAGTTCGCAGAATTCAAGGAGATGCTCCAAGACACTAAAAATGCTAACAAGAATATGGAAGCACAATTGGATCAGACAAGACAGCACCTATCTAAACAGATAACAGAAGAATGCCAAGCTGTTCAATTAAGGAGTGGGAAGACATTGAATGTCTCAACTCAAAGCAGCATAAAGCCAAGAAAGGAACAACTGACAGAGGATGACCAACCCACTGCCCAAAATCCTTCTGAGGACAGTAAGAGCCCAGAGAGGAATGATTCTGGCTTTCAAATGCCAGAAAAAGGTAAAAAAGTGGCATTAAACGCCCAAGGGATAGCCAGTTCTGGCGTCCAAACGCTAGAAAAGGGTGGCAATCTGGCGTTAAATGCCCATGCAGCACCCAATTCTGGCGTTCAAACACCAATAAGGGATCAGACACCTGCAAGTGCTGACAACAACCCCCTTGAGCAGGCTTCTTCAACGACTTCTGTAGGAAATAAACCTGCAGCAACTAAGGTTGAAGAATATAAAGCCAAGATGCCTTATCCTCAGAAACTCCGCCAAGCGGAACAGGATAAACAATTTGCCCGCTTTGCAGACTATCTCAGGACTCTTGAAATAAAGATTCCGTTTGCAAAGGCACTTGAGCAAATACTCTCTTATGCTAAGTTCATGAAAGAGATCTTAAGTCATAAGAAGGATTGGAGAGAAACTGAAAAAGTTTTCCTCACTAAAGAATGCAGTGCAGTCATTCTGAAAAGCTTACCAGAGAAGCTTAAAGTCTCGGAAGCTTTATGATACCATGCACATTAGAAGGTGCTTGTACCAAGACAGCTCTATGTGATCTTGGGGCAAGTATCAACCTAATACCTGCATCCACTATCAAAAAGCTTGGTTTGACTGATGATGTTAAACTAACCCGGATATGCCTCCAACTTGCTGATGGCTCCATTAAGATTCCATCAGGCGTAATTGAGGACATGATTGTCAAGGTTGGGCCATTTGCCTTTCCCACTGACTTTGTAGTGCTGGAAATAGAAGAGCACAATAGTGCAACTCTCATTCTAGGAAGACCATTCCTAGCAACTGGACGAACCCTCATTGATGTCCAAAAAGGGGAGATAACCCTGAGAGTCAATGAGGATGAGTTCAAATTGAATGCTGTCAAATCTATGCAGCATCCAAACACATCAAAAGACTGCATGAGCACTGACATTATTGACTCCCTGGTAGAAGAGATCAATATGACTGAGAGTCTTGAATCTGAGCTAGAGAACATTATTAAAGATGTTCAGCCTGATCTGGAGGAACCAGAGGAAACAAAGGAACCTCTGAAAACTCCTCAGGAAGAGGAGAAGCCTCCTAAACCCAAGCTCAAACCACTACCACCATCCCTGAAATATGCATTTCTGGGAGAAGATGACACTTTTCCAGTAATCATAAGCTCTACTTTAGAGCCACAGGAAGAGAAAGCACTAATTCAGGTGCTAAGGACACACAAGACAGCTATTAGGTGGTCCATAAGTGTTCTTAAGGGCATTAGCCCAGCCAGATGCATGCACAAGATACTATTGGAGGATGATGCCAAGCCAGTGGTTCAACCACAGAGGCGGCTGAATCCAGCCATGAAGGAGGTAGTGCAGAAAGAGGTCACTAAATTACTAGAGGCTGGGATTATTTATCCTATCTCTGATAGCCCCTGGGTGAGCCCTGTCCAAGTTGTCCCCAAGAAGGGAGGCATGACAGTGGTTCATAATGAAAAGAATGACCTGGTTCATACAAGAATAGTTACAGGGTGGCGTATGTGTATTGACTACGGAAGGCTTAATACAGCCACCATAAAGGATCATTTTCCTTTATCATTCATAGACCAGATGCTAGAGAGACTAGCAGGCCATGAATACTTCTGCTTTTTGGATGGCTATTCAGGCTACAACTAAATTGCAGTAGATCCTCAAGACCAAGAGAAAACAGCATTCACATGTCCATCTGGAGTATTTGCCTACAGAAGGATGCCATTTAGTCTGTGCAATGCACCTGCAACCTTTCAGAGGTGCATGCTTTCTATCTTCTCTTATATGGTAGAAAAATTTCTGGAAGTCTTCATGGATGACTTCTCAGTATTTTGAGACTCATTCAGCTCCTGTCTTGACCATCTAGCACTTGTTCTGAAAAGGTGCCAAGAGGCTAACCTGGTTTTAAACTGGGAAAAATGTCACTTTATGGTGACTGAAGGAATTGTCCTTGGGCACAAAATTTCAAACAAGGGAATAGAGGTGGATCAAGCTAAGGTAGAGGTAATTGAAAAACTACCACCACCTGCCAATGTTAAGGTAATCAGAAACTTTCTAGGGCATGCAGGATTTTATAGGAGGTTTATAAAGATTTTTCAAAAATTATAAAACCTCTGAGCAATCTGCTAGCTGCTGACATGCCATTTGTATTTGACACAGAGTGTCTGCAGGCGTTTGAAACTCTGAAAGCTAAGCTAGTCATAGCACCAGTCATTTCTGCACCAGACTGGACATTACCATTTGAACTATTGTGTGATGCTAGTTACTATGCCATTGGTGCAGTACTGGGACAGAGGCATAACAAGCTTCTGCACGTCATCTACTATGCTAGCCGTGTTTTGAATGACGCACAGAAGAATTACACAACCACAGAAAAGGAGTTTCTTACAGTGGTTTATGCCATTGACAAGTTCAGATCTTATTTAGTGGGATCAAAAGTGATTGTGTACACTGACCATGCTGCTCTAAAATATCTCCTCACAAAGCAGGATTCAAAACCCAGACTCATAAGATGGGTGTTGCTTCTGCTAGAGTTTGATATAGAAATAAGAGACAGAAAAGGGACAGAGAACCAGGTAGCAGGTCACCTGTCCTGGATGGAACCAGTAGCAGGGGCGTCCCTCCCTCCTACTGAGATCTCTGAAACATTTCTAGATGAGCAACTCTTTGCCATTCAGGAATTACCATGGTTTGCAGACATTGCAAACTATAAAGCTGTGAGATTTATACCCAAAGAGTACAGTAACCATATCTCTTTAAGAGGTGTGCAGATAGAGTAATCCGCAGATGTGTGCCTAGAGAAGAGGCACAGAAGATCCTATGGCATTGCGATGGTTCATAATATGGAGGACACTTTGGAGGTGAGCGAACAGCTACAAAGGTTCTCCAATGCGGTTTCTACTGGCCTATTCTCTATGGAGACTCCCGAGAGTTTGTACGTAACTGTAACAGTTGCCAGAGAGCTGGTAATCTGCCTCACAGTTATGCCAAGCCTCAGCATGGGATCCTAGAGATTGAGTTGTTTGATGTATGGGGTATTGACTTCATGGGGCCTTTCCAACCTTCATACTCAAACACTTATATTCTGGTGGCAGTAGACTATTGACGATCGGATTTTCTATCAGTAAAGAATTTCATAAAAGTGATCGCGTTGTAAGTATAGTTTCTAAACCAACAGAGAATCCTTTCGTACAAAAACTTTGGTTGTCACAAGTAACAAAACCCAATAAAATTTATAACCGAAGTATTTAAACCTCGGGTCGTCTCTCAAGGAATTGCAGGGAGGTGTGTTTATTATTGGTTATGGAAAAAGATATAATTTTGGGTTTTTTTTGAAATAGGGAACAAGTAATTTTAAATGGCAAGAAAAATAAATTAATAATTAGAAAAACTCTTGGCAAGGTATAAGAACTGGAAATCCCATCCTAGTTATCCTTGTCAGGGGTGATGAGAATTGTTTAGTACTCCCACTTAGTTAACCCTTACTAAATAAAGGAAAGTCAAGTGGACTAATAAATTTGATTCCTCAAGTCCTAGTCAACTCCTATGGAAAGACTAGCTTTAGAGGGATCCAAATCAATCAGCAATTCCAATTTTCAATCTACTGCTGAGTTTGATAACTCAAGTGTTACCAATTATTTAACCAAAGCCAAAAGAGGAAAATAAATCATAAATTAAACTAAAAGCATTAATAAAGCAATCTTATATTTGAAATACCTCAAATTATATTAAATAGAACATTCAAATCTTAATATGAAAAGTTCATAAGCCAATTTGGCAACATAAGTAATTAACAAGTAAAAGCATTAGAATAATTAAAAGTAGAAGAGAAACATAAATTAAAGGAATATTGAACCTGGAATGAAGAAGCAATCCTAAAATTAAGAGAAATCCTAATCCTAAATCCTAAGAGAGAGGAGAGAGCCTCTCTCTCTCTCTCTCTAAAACTACATCTAAAACCTAAAATTATGAATAATGAATGTTGTGTTAATTGTTGAATGAATGAATGGATTCCCCCACTTTATAGCCTCTAATCTATGTTTTCTGGGCCAAAAACTGGGTCAAAAACAGCTCAGAAATCGCTCCCAGCTATTTCTGGTACGTACAGGTCGCAGCACTGTCACGCGGGAGCGTCATCCACGCGTTCGCGCAGATTTCATTTTTTCCAGGTCACGCATCCGCGTGATTCACGCGTGCGCGTCACCTATCTTTGGAGCAGTGGTGCACAAAATTGTGATGTCCAGGGTCAAACAATCCCTGGCAACGTGAGCAACTTGGTACGCGCAATCGTGATTACACTTTGATTATGTAAAATTTACGGCTCTTTCTTTCCCTGGCAATGGCGCCAAAAACATGATGCCAAGACCACGGTTCACAACTCCGTGTAACTGACCAGCAAGTGCACTGGGTCGTCCAAGTAATACCTTACGTGAGTAAGGGTCGAATCCCACGGAGATTGTTGGTATGAAGCAAGCTATGGTCACCTTGCAAATCTCAGTTAGGCAGATATAAATTGATAATGGTGTTTTCGAATAATAATTAATAGAATAGGGATAGAAATACTTATGTAATTCATTGGTGAGAATTTCAGATAAGCGAATGGAGATGCTTTCGTTCCTCTGAACCTCTGCTTTCCTACTATCTTCATCCAGTCAATCTTACTCCTTTCCATGGCTGGCTTTATGCAAGGGCATCACCGTTGTCAGTGGCTACATCCCCTCCTCTCAGTGAAAAATATGCTCACATACTCTGTCACAGCACGGCTAATCATCTGTCGGTTCTCGATCATGCTGGAATAGGATTCACACTCCTTTTGCGTCTGTCACTAACGCCCAGCAATCGCGAGTTTGAAGCTCGTCACAGTCATTTAATCATTGAATCCTACTCGGAATACCACAGACAAGGTTTAGACTTTCCGGATTCTCTTGAATGCCGCCATCATTCTAGCTTATGCCACGAAGATTCCGATTAAGAGATCTAAGAGATATTCTTTCTAGCTTATTTCATGTAGAACGGAAGTGTTTGTCAGGCACGTGTTCATAGGGGAGAATGGTGATGAGCGTCACACATAATCATCACCTTCATCACGTTCTTGGGTGCGAATGGATATCTTAGAAGCGAAATAAGATGAATTGAATAGAAGACAGTAGTACTTTGCATTAATCTTTGAGGAACAGCAGAGCTCCACACCTTAATCTATGGAGTGTAGAAACTCTACCGTTGAAAATACATAAGTGAAAGGTCCAGGCATGGCCGAATGGCCAGCCTTCAAATGTGATCTAAGATAGCATACAACTGATCAAAGATTGTCAAAAAGACTAGTAAAATGTCCTATTTATAATAAACTAGCTACTAGGGTTTACATGAGTAAGTAATTGATGCATAAATCCACTTCCGGGGCCCACTTGGTGTGTGCTTGGGCTGAGCTTTAGCTTTCCACGTGTAGAGGCCATTTGTGGAGTTGAACGCCAGTATTTGTGCCAGTTTGGGCGTTCAACTCTGGTTTTGGATCCTTTTCTGGCGCTGGACGCCAGATTTGGGCAGAAAGCTGGCGTTGAACGCTAGTTTATGTCGTATATTCTTGGCCAAAGTATGGACTATTATATATTGCTGGAAATCTATGGATGTCTACTTTTCAACGCAAGTGGAAGCGCGCCATTTCGAGTTCTGTAGCTCCAGAAAATCTACTTTGAGTGTAGGGAGGTCAGAATCCAACAGCATCAGCAGTCCTTCTTCAACCTCAGAATCTGATTTTTGCTCAAGTCCCTCAATTTCAGCCAGAAAATACTTGAAATCACAGAAAAACACACAAACTCATAGTAAAGTCCAGAAATGTGAATTTAACATAAAAACTAATGAAAACGTCCCTAAAAGTAACTATATCATACTAAAAACATACTAAAAACAATGCCAAAAAGCGTATAAATTATCCGCTCATCACAACACCAAACTTAAATTGTTGCTTGTCCCCAAGCAACTGAAAATCAAATAGGATAAAAAGAAGAGAATATACTATAAATTCCAAACTATCAATGAAACAGAGCTTCAATCATATGAGCGGGACTTATAGCTTTTTGCCTCTTGAATTGTTTTGGCATCTCACTTTATCCATTGAGGTTCAGAATGATTGGCATCTATAGGAACTTCAGATTTCGAATAGTGTTATTGAATCTCCTAGTTCAGTGTGATGATTCTTGAACACAGCTTCTTTATGAGTCTTGGCCGTGGCCCTAAGCACTTTGTTTTCCAGTATTACCACCGGATACATAAATGCCACAGACACATAATTGGGTGAACCTTTTCAGATTGTGACTCAGCTTTGCTAAAGTCCCCAATTAGAGGTGTCCAGGGTTCTTAAGCACACTCTTTGTTTTTGCTTTGGACCTTGACTTTAACCGCTCAGTCTCAAGTTTTCACTTGACACCTACACGCCACAAGCACATGGTTAGGGACAGCTTGGTTTAGCCGCTTAGACCAGGATTTTATTCCTTTAGGCCCTCCTATCCACTGATGCTCAAAGCCTTGGGATCCTTTTTTTTTCCTTGACTTTTGGTTTTAAGGGTTATTGGCTTTTTGCTCTTGCCTCTTGGTTTTAAGAGCTTTGGCTTTTTCTGCTTGCTTTTTCTTTTTCTTTCTATTTTTTTTCGCCTATTTTTTTTTCTGCAAGCTTTGTTCTTTGCTGCTTTTTCTTGCTTCAAGAATCATTTTTATGATTTTTCAGATTATCAAATAACATGTCTCCTTGTCATCATTCTTTCAAGAGCCAACATATTTAACATTCTTAAACAACAACTTCAAAAGACATATGCACTGTTCAAGCATTCATTCAGAAAACAAGAAGCATTGTCACCACATCAATATAATTAAACTAAGTTCAAGGATAAATTCGAAACTCATGTACTTCTTGTTCTTTTGAATTAAAACATTTTTCTTTTAAGAGAGGTGATGGATTCATAGGACATTCATATCTTTAAGACAAAGTTACTAACTACTAATGATCATGTAATGAAGACACAAACATAGATAAGCACATAATATAGAAAACGAAAAATAGAAGAAATAAGAACAAGGAATGAATCCACCTTAGTGATGGTGGCGTTCAATAGGTAATGGAGTGCTCTTGATGTTCCACCCTTAGTTGCTTCCAATAATTGTGTGGAAGAAAATGTATCCCCTGAGGTATCTCAGGGATCTCTTGATTTGCAGTCAAATGTTCTACCACTAAGCTATAGACCTTTGATGGAAGCTTTTGTTTTCCCTTTCCTCTTTCTAGAGGTTTCTCTGGCCTTAGGTGCCATCAATGGTTATGGAAAAAAAATAAAAAAGCTATGCTTTTACCACACCAAACTTAGAATGTTGCTCGCCTTCGAGCAAATGAAGAAAGAATAGAAGAAGAAGAAGAAGATATGGAGGAGATGGAGGGAGGTGTATATTCTACCATATGGGTGGGATTGGGTGGGAAAGAGATGTTGAATTTTGAAGGTAAGTGGGTGTATGGATGTGAGTGGTAAATGGAAAACAGAAGGGATGATCATGAATGGGAAGAGAGATGATGAGGTAGGTGGGGATCCTGTGGGGTCCACAGATCCTGAGGCGTCAAGGCATTTACATCCCTGCACCAATTTAGGCATGTAAAATGCCCTTGCACACAACTCTGGGCGTTCAGCGCCAGGTTGGTGCCCATTTTGGGCGTTCAACGCCCATTTGCTACCATTTCTGGCGTTGAACGCCAGAACCATGCTTGTTCTGGGCGTTCAGCGCCAGAACCATGCTCTGTTTTGGCGCTGAACGCCAGACAGATGCTCCTCCAGGGTGTGATTTTTCTTCTGCTGTTTTTGATTCCGCTTTCAATTTTTATATTTATTTTGTGACTCCACATGATCATGAACCTATAAAGACATATAACTAAGGAAGATATAGTTAGATAAATAAAAATTGGGTTGCCTCCTAACAAGCGCTTCTTTAATGTCAATAGCTTGACAGTGGGCTCTCATGGAGCCTTACAGATGTGCAGAGCTTTGTTGAGACTCTCCAACACCAAACTTAGAGTTTGGATATGGGAGTTCAACACCAAACTTAGAGTTTGGTTGTGGCCTCCCAACACCAAACTTAGAGTTTGACTGTGGGGGCTCTGGTTGACTCTGCTTTGAGAGAAGCTTTTTCTGCTTCCTCTCCATGGTTGCAGACGGAGATCCTTGAGTTTTAAACACAAGGGAGTTCTCATTCCATTGAAGGACTATTTCACCTCTGTCAACACCAATCACAGCTCTTGCTGTGGCCAGGAAAGGTCTTCCTAGGATGATGGATTCATCATCTTCCTTTCCAGTATCCAGGACTATGAAATCAGCAGGGATGTAAAGGCCTTCAACCTTTACTAACACGTCCTCGACTTGTCCATAAGCCTGTTTTCTTGAACTGTCTGCCATCTCTAATGAGATTTTAGCAGCTTGCACCCCATAGATTCCTAGTTTCTCTATTACAGAGAGGGGCATGAGGATTATTCCTGAACCAAGGTCACACAGAGCCTTAAAGATCATGGTGCCTATGGTACAGGGTATTATGAACTTTCCAGGATCCTGTCTCTTCTGAGGCAATGTCAGTTGATCCAGATCACTTAGTTCATTGATGAACAAGGGAGGTTCAACTTCCCAAGTATCAATGCCAAATAATTTGGCATTCAGCTTCATGATTGCACCAAGAAACTTGGCAGTTTGCTCTTCAGTAACATCCTCATTCTCTTCAGAAGAGGAATACTCATCAGAGCTCATGAAGGGCATAAGGAGGTTCAATGGAATCTCTATGGTCTCTAGATGAGCCTCAGAGTCCTTTGGTTCCTCAGAGGGAATCTCCTTATTGATCACTGGACGTCCCAGGAGGTCTTCCTCCTTGGGATTCACGTCCTCTCCTCTCCTCACAGGTTCGGCCATGATGCTTATGTCAATGGCCTTGCACTCTCCTTTTGGGTTCTCTTCTGTATTGCTTGGGAGAGTACTGTGAGGGATTTCAGTGATCCTTTTACTCAGCTGGCCCACTTGTGCTTCCAGATTTCTAATGGAAGACCTTGTTTCATTCATGAAGCTCACAGTGGCCTTGGATAGATCAGAGACTAGATTTGCTAAATTAGAAGCATTTTGTTCAGAGTTCTCTGTCTGTTGCTGAGTGGATGATGGAAAAGGTTTATTAGTGTTAAACCTGTTTCTTCCACCATTATTAAAGCCTTGTTGAGGCTTTTGATCCTTCCATGAGAAATTTGGATGATTTCTCCATGATGAGTTATAGGTGTTTCCATAAGGTTCACCTAAGTAATTCACCTCTGCTATTGCAGGGTTCTCAGGATCATAAGCTTCTTCTTCATAAGAAGCCTCTTGAGTACTGTTGGATGCAGCTTGCATTCCATGCAGACTCTGAGAGATCATATTGACTTGCTGAGTCAATATTTTATTCTGAGCCAATATGGCATTCAGAGTATCAACTTCAAGAACTCCCTTCTTCATAGGCGTCCCATTACTCACAGGATTCCTTTCAGAAGTGTACATGAACTGGTTATTAGCAACCATGTCAATGAGTTCTTGAGCTTCTGCAGGCGTTTTCTTTAGGTAAATGGATCCACCTGCAGAAGTGTCCAGTGACATCTTTGATAGCTCAGATAAACCATCATAGAATATATCCAGGATGGTCCATTCTGAAAGCATGTCAGAAGGACACTTTTTGGTCAACTGTTTGTATCTTTCCCAAGCTTCATAGAGGGATTCACCTTCTTTCTGTCTGAAGGTTTGAACATCAGCTCTAAGCTTGCTTAACTTTTGAGGAGGAAAGTACTTGGCTAAGAAAGCCGTGACCAGCTTATCCCAAGAGTTCAGGCTGTCTTTGGGTTGAGAATCCAACCATAATCTAGCTCTGTCTCTTACAGCGAAAGGGAAAAGCATGAGCCTGTAGACTTCAGGATCTACTCCATTAGTCTTAATAGTATCACATATCTGCAAGAATTCAGTTAAGAACTGAAAAGGATCTTCAGATGGAAGTCCATGAAACTTGCAGTTCTGCTGCATCAGAGAAACTAATTGAGGTTTCAGCTCAAAGTTGTTTGCTCCAATGGCAGGAATGGAGATGCTTCTTCCATGTAAATTGGAATTAGGTGCAGTAAAGTCACCAAGCATCTTCCTTACATTATTATTATTTTCGGCTGCCATCTCCTCTTCCTGTTCGAAAATTTCTGAAAGGTTATCTCTGGATTGTTGTATTTTAGCTTCTCTTAATTTTCTCTTCAGAGTCCTTTCAGGTTCTGGATCTGCTTCAACAAGAATGTTCTTGTCCTTGCTCCTGCTCATATGACAAAGAAGAGGGCACAGAAAAAAATAATAATAACAGGGATCCTCTTTACCACAGTATAAAGGTCCTTGTGTGAGTAGAAGAAGAGGGGGAGACAAAGAATGTAATATAATGGAAGAAACACAACTGTGAGGAGGGTTGAGATGTGAGATGAGATGTTAGTAAATGAATAAATAAATAGAATAAGATGAGAGAGAAGGAATTTTCGAAAATAATTTTTGAAAAAGAGTTAGTGATTTTTGAAAATAGTTTTTGAAAGATGTTAGTAATTTTCGAAAATTAAGATTTAAAAATTAAAATAATTAATAAATTAAAAAGAAATTTTGAAAAAGGGGGGAGATATTTTCGAAAATTAGAGAGAGAGAGTTAGTTAGGTAGTATTGAAAAAGATAAGAAACAAACAAAAAGTTAGTTAGTTAGTTGAAACAAATTTTTAAAAGATAAGAAGTTAGGAAGTTAGAAATCAAATTTTTGAAAAAGATAAGATGAGAAGATACTTTTGAAAAGATATGATAGAATTTAGTTTTTGAAAAAAAAGATTTGATTTTTAAAATCACAATTAATGACTTGATTCATAAGAAATCACAAGATATGATTCTAGAACTCAAAGTTTGAATCTTTCTTAACAAGCAAGTAACAAACTTGAAATTTTTGAATCAAAACATTAATTGTTATTGTTATTTTCGAAAATTTGGTATAAAAATAAGAAAAAGATTTTTGAAAAATATTTTTGGAATTTTCGAAAATAACTAAGAATTTTGAAAAAGATTTGATTTTTGAAAAAGATTTTGAAAAAGATAAGATTTTCAAATTGAAAATTTGATTTGACTCATGAGAACCAATTTGATTTAAAAATTTTTTTGAAAAAGTCAATCCAAATTTTCGAATTTGATGAGAGAAAAAGGGAAAGATATTTTTTTGATTTTTTTGAATTTTTATGATGAGAGAGAAAAACAAGTAAAATAATGCAATGCATGAAATTTTTAGATCAAAACAATGAATGTATGCAAGAATGCTATGAACGTCAAGATGAACACCAAGAACACCGTGAATGCCAAGATGAACATCATAGACACAATTTTGAAAAATTTTTAATGCAAAGAAAATATGCAAGACACCAAACTTAGAATTCTTTAATGCTTAGACACTAAGAATTCAAGAATGCATATGAAAAACACTAAACAACACAAAAAAAAGAATCATCAAGATCAAACAAGAAGACTTACCAAGAACATCTTGAAGATCATGAAGAACACCATGAATGCATGAGAATTTTCGAAAAATGCAAGATGCACATGCAATTGACACTAAACTTATAACATGACTCAAGACTCAAACAAGAAACAGAAAAATATTTTTGATTTTTATGATTTTCTAATTTTTTTGGATTTTTTTTTCGAAAATTATATGAAAAATAAAAAATAAGGATTCCAAAATTTTTAACATGAATTCCAGGAATCTTGCATTCTTAGTCTAAAGCTTCAGTCCAGGAATTAGACATGGCTCACTAGCCAGCCAAGCTTTCAATGAAAGCTCCAGTCCAAAACACTAGACATGGCCAATGGCCAGCCAAGCTTCAGCATTTAACATTAGATTATATTGCTCTTGATAACAAATTGCTGCCTCAGTCCAAAAGAATTTAGACATGGCTTTACAGCCAGCCAGGCTTCACATGCTCATGAAACACTAGAATTCATTCTTAAAAATTTTGAATAAAATTTTTGAAAACATTTTTTTTTCAAAAACAGATGAGAAAATTTTAGAAATACTTTTGAAAAATTTTTGAAAATAAAATAAAAAGAAAATTACCTAATCTGAGCAACAAGATGAACCGTCAGTTGTCCAAACTCGAACAATCCCCGGTAACGGCGCCAAAAACTTGGTGCACGAAATTGTGATGTCCAGGCTCAAACAATCCCTGGCAACGTGAGCAACTTGGTACGCGCAATCGTGATTACACTTTGATTATGTAAAATTTACGGCTCTTTCTTTCCCCGGCAACGGTGCCAAAAACTTGGTACGCGGAATCGTGATTACACTTTAAGTATGTAAAATTCATCGCTCTTTCTTTCCTTGGTAATGGCGCCAAAAACATGATGCCAAGACCACGGTTCACAACTCTGTGTAACTGACCAGCAAGTGCACTGGGTCGTCCAAGTAATACCTTACGTGAGTAAGGGTCGAATCGCACGGAGATTGTTGGTATGAAGCAAGCTATGGTCACCTTGCAAATCTCAGTTAGGCAGATATAAATTGATAATGGTGTTTTCGAATAATAATTAATAGAATAGGGATAGAAATACTTATGTAATTCATTGGTGAGAATTTCAGATAAGTGAATGGAGATGCTTTCGTTCCTCTGAACCTCTGCTTTCCTACTATCTTCATCCAGTCAATCTTACTCCTTTCCATGGCTGGCTTTATGCAAGGGCATCACTGTTGTAAGTGGCTACATCCCCTCCTCTCAGTGAAAAATATGCTCAGATGCTCTGTCACAGCACGGCTAATCATCTGTCGGTTCTCGATCATGCTGGAATAGGATTCACCCTCCTTTTGCGTCTGTCACTAACGCCCAGCAATCGCGAGTTTGAAGCTCGTCACAGTCATTCAATCATTGAATCCTACTCGGAATACCACAGACAAGGTTTAGACTTTCCGGATTCTCTTGAATGCCGCCATCATTCTAGCTTACGCCACGAAGATTCCGATTAAGAGATCTAAGAGATATTCCTTCTAGCTTATTTCATGTAGAACGGAAGTGTTTGTCAGGAACGTGTTCATAGGGGAGAATGGTGATGAGCGTCACACATAATCATCACCTTCATCACGTTCTTGGGTGCGAATGGATATCTTAGAAGCGAAATAAGATGAATTGAATAGAAGACAGTAGTACTTTGCATTAATCTTTGAGGAACAGCAGAGCTCCACAGCTTAATCTATGGAGTGTGGAAAACTCTACCGTTGAAAATACATAAGTGAAAGGTCCAGGCGTGGCCGAATGGCCAGCCCTCAAATGTGATCTAAGATAGCATACAACTGATCAAAGATTGTCAAAAAGACTAGTAAAATGTCCTATTTATAATAAACTAGCTACTAGGGTTTACATGAGTAAGTAATTGATGCATAAATCTACTTCCGGGGCCCACTTGGTGTGTGCTTGGGCTGAGCTTTAGCTTTTCACGTGCAGAGGCCATTTGTGGAGTTGAACGCCAGTATTTGTGCCAGTTTGGGCGTTCAACTCTGGTTTTGGATCGTTTTCTGGCGCTGGACGCCAGATTTGGGCAGAAAGCTGGCGTTGAACGCCAGTTTACATCATCTATTCTTGGCCAAAGTATGGACTATTATATATTTCTGGAAAGCCCTGGATGTTTACTTTTCAACACAATTGGAAGCGCACCATTTCGAGTTCTGTAGCTCCAGAAAATCCACTTTGAGTGCAGGGAGGTCAGAATCCAACAGCATCAGCAGTCCTTCTTCAACCTCTGAATCTGATTTTTGCTCAAGTCCCTCAATTTCAGCCAGAAAATACCTGAAATCACAGAAAAACACACAAACTCATAGTAAAGTCCAGAAATGTGAATTTAACATAAAAACTAATGAAAACGTCCCTAAAAGTAACTAGATCCTACTAAAAACATACTAAAAACAATGCCAAAAAGCATATAACTTATCCGCTCATTAAGCAGCTATAGAAAATTATATATCGTTGCGAAGTCCCAGATGTTAGCTTTCTAACGCAACTAAAACCGTGTCATTTGGACCTCTGTAGCTCAAGTTATGGTCGATTTAGTACCAAGAGGTCAGGCTAGACAGGTTAGCAATTTCTTCAACTTCTTGTATTCCTTCCACTTTTGCATGCTTCCTTTCCATCCTCTAAGCCATTCTTGCCCTGTATTCCCTGTAATCACTTAACGCATATATCACGGCATCTAATGGTAATAAGAGAGGATTAATATTATCAAATATAAGGCCAAAAAAGCATGTTTTCAATCATAGCACAAAATCAAGAAGGAGAATGTAAAGCCATGCATTTTGTATGAACAAGTGTATGAAAGATTGATAAAATCCACTCAATTGAGCACAAGATAAATTGTAAAATAGCAGTTTATCAACCTCCCCACAGTTAAACATTAGCATGTCCTCATGCTAAGCTTAAGAGAATCTATAAGAGTGAAGAGGAATGGTAGAAAGTATGAAATGCAACCTATCTATATGAATGCAACTATATGCAGAATGTTTCTACCTACTTGGTTAAAAGTAAATAAATCTTCCAAGAACATACATGAACTGGATTTCACTAATTCAAATCATAAAAATGAAGTACAAATAGCCTTGCAAGAAGAAGATAGCTCATGAAAGCCAGGAACAAAGAATCGAGCATCGAATCCTCACTGGAAGTGTATACACTCTAATCACTCATGTATTTAAGGTTCAATTCTCTCAATTCTCTACTAACCTTTCTTTCTAAGGCTTACTTTTCTTCTACCAATCAACACAAATTTGATGCAAAAATACACATATCAAGAGGTCTTTTAAGGGTTGTAATGGGGTTAGGGTCAAGGTAAGATTGTATTTGGCCAAATGGACTAAAATCTGAATCCTTAATTAACTTAAACTTTTCCCACCTAACTTAAGACAATCCATGTAATCAAAATACAAAACCTAACTATCTATTAACCATGTTTTCCACATATTCATGCATCCGAATTTGAGTACAACTCATATGTATTTCTTTCACCATTTACTTTGGGGCATTTTGTCCCCTTTTACTTATTTGCTCTTTTTCTTTTCTTTTTCTCTCTCTTTCTCTTTTTTTTTTATTTTTCTTTTCTTACTAATTTTTTTATTATTATTTTTATTATTATTATTATTATTATTATTATTATTTTCAATGCATATGATTAAGGTATTGAATGCATAAACATGTTCTTAACATTCTTGTTCATATTTTCTCAAGAATACACAACACCCAATTCTCAAACCAAATATTTCCAAATCCAATTTTCCCACACTTAAATCATAAGCACTCTCACTAGTCTAAGCTAACCAAGGATTCAAATTAAGGACATTATTGTTTTCCGCTTAGAGTTAATGATGTGCTAAAGTAAAGAACAAAGGGGTATAATAGGCTCAAATTGGTTTGCAAAGGATAATGAAAGGTAAGGCCATATGGGTATGTAAGCTTAGTAAAACAAAGGCCTCAATCATATAAGTGCATGCATACATCAAATAATGGGAATATAGAATTAAGCAAGACAAAGATCACAATTATAGAGAGAAAAACACACACCAAAAAAATAAAATATTGGTTGATAAAATGCAACCAATCAAATAGGCTCAAAATCTCACTGGTTTTGTGTGTTCGAGCTCAAAACCATGTTCCAGTATAATATTTCTTCAAACAAGTTCAATAAAAATTTTAATTCAAATTAGTGAAATGTTATAAAAAGTTTCTTGAAAAAGAAAATATCACTTTAACCAAGTGGTGGTAAAATATGCACAAAATCAAACAAATATGCAATCAACCATGCAAATGTAACACTGAACAAACAAAGAAAATAAAACATTGGTGTTGAAAAGAAGGTAACTAACCCACGGAAGTCGGTATCGACCTCCCCACACTTAAAGATTACACCGTCCTCAGTGCATGCAGAGATGTACAAGTGGACGGGTGGCTCCGCAGCTAGTGCTCTTTTTGTTCCTTTTCTTGCCGGTGGATTGGGAGTAGCTTTCTCTTTACCCTTCTTGGTGGCCATCCTGAAAGGGAAAAAAGTAAGTACATGTAAAACTAAGGGTTTGAGCAAGAAAGAGGATGGTATAGGTGATAATCAATGCACGGTAAAGAAGGATGTCGTTAACACATGGTCATGACTACATGTGAAAAGTTCATCAATGGAAATATAGCAAGTGCATGTTATGGCAATTAGATGCAAGATGTTTATTGGCATGCTAGCAAAGGCATGAGTAGCATAGATCAAATATTAAATGTCCAATTTGATTATCAAGTCTCTTAAACTAACAATCTCTTTGTATTGACAATTATATTTAAATAATAAAATATGAAAAGGGATTTTATGAAAAACAGGCATTAGAGTAGTAGAATGACATAAAAGTAATGCATGATGCCATACGGGCTTTTTCACAAACACTTAGCATGCATGGTAAATATGTTATTGAAAATATTAAATTGAATATGCAAGCAACCCTTTAAGAAGTAATATTTAATTGTCAAACAATTCTTTAATATTTCACAAGCAAGATGTAGAAGAAAATAATCATGTCATTAAATTTCTAACACCAATGAAAAGAATAAAAAGAAAAAGAAAGAAAAAGAAAAACATATATAATGAAAGTAAAAAAGAAAAAGAGAAGAAAGCATAAAAAAATATTAATGGAAAAGTAAAGAGGGAAGAAGAAAAGAAAAGAACCTTGATAATGGATGTGAAAAATAGGAGAAAGTAAAAAGTGAGAAAGAATAAAGAAGGAAGAAAGGAGAAGAATGAAATAAGAAGGGATAAGAAAAGATTTGGATTTGGGGAAGAAAAGATAAGATATCTGGCGCTGATCTGGATAAGTTGTGCGTCGCATGTGACGCAGACGCGTGGGGCACGCGATCGCGTGGGGCACGCGATCGCGTGGAGGGTGATAAGTTCAGGTGACGCGGACGCGTGGGTCACACGCATGCGTGACCTGATTTGTGCAATTGGTGCGAGTGCGGCCTCGCGTACGCACAACTCTCTGTTTGATACTCATTTTGCTAAAAATTTGGGTGACGCGTGCGCGTGGGTGACGCGCACGCGTGAATGGCCTGATTTTGTAAAACGACGTGGCCGCGTGAGGCACGCGTTCGTGTGGTAGGGCTTGTGTTTTCAGCATCATTCCAGCCTCACTCCATCATAACTTGCTGCCATACACCCATTTACGTCGATTTTGCAGGGTCACGCGTGCGCATGGGTGACGCGCACGCGTGGAGGGCAGGTTTCGCAAACGACGCGGACGCGCCAGGGACGCGTTCACGTGAACACATTTGTACCTAAGGCACGCCTCCAGCCACGCTCCCGCATGACTTTCTGTTCAATTCTCTTTTCTTCCGAATGCACGTATGATGCGAGCGCGTTAGTGACGCTTGTGCGTCGCGTGCTCTCTTTTTTTTTTGTTTGATTTTGCAAAATGTAGAATGCAGTATGTAAATGCTAATGCAAACATTATGAATGACACTAATAAAATTAAAATAAAATAAACTAGGAATAAAAGGAAGGATTATACCATGGTGGGTTATCTCCCACCTAGCACTTTTAGTTAAAGTCCTTAAGTTGGACATTTGATGAGCTCCCTGTTATGGTGGCTTGTGCTTGAACTCATCCAGGAATCCCCACCCATGTTTGTTATTCCAATGGCCTTCGGGATCCCATACTAGTTGCATAAATCCTTCAAGTAAGTTAAAGCAAGTGACAAGGTCCCAAGAGTGTTGATTGTTGGAATGAATTCCGGGGTCCCAAACCTTGCTTTTGCACCCATCTTCTTGTCGACCATCTTTGTTCCAACCGGGTGGCAAGCAATCTGAATTCTTACTAAAGCGGCCAAACAACTTCCTAGACCTATTCATTCGAGCTCTACACCAACCCTTGCATTTAGATTTTGAGCTCCTAACCACAATGAACCTAGGATTGTGTTGCCAACCACTAACCATCTCCCTCTTACTCTTAAAGCCACAAAGAGCTCTAAGCTGATCATCTGTCTCAAGTAAACCATATTCAAGTGGGAAAGTAAAGGTCAAGGATAAGAATTTTACCTACCTGAATGTTGTATTAGATGGTAATGGCTTTGGGGGAGAGGTCTCCAACTGCTTTGGCAAGGTGATTTCAAGCTCCATTCCCTTGTGCTCTCCTTTGGCAACTTCCACCTCTTTGCGAGCTTCTTCAATTCCAACCTCTTCTTCTTGGTGGCTTTCTTCCAAATCAAACTCTTCTTTATGGCTTACTAAGGGCATGGAAGGTTGTGCTTCCTCTTCTTTAATCTCCATCTCTTGATCAACCTCTACAAAGTCTTCAACCATGATATGCCTTGGAGGTTGTACACCTTCCTCAACATCAACATCAAACATCTTGGAAGGAGGCTCTATGACTGGACTTTCTGCTTTGTCCAGTTGTTTTAGTATAAAATGGTACTCCTTCTTGATGATTTCCTTTTCATGACAACTCCCTTCAACTACTCCTTCATCTGCAAGGGTCTCTCCTATCTCCACATTTTGGGCCTCCTCTTGCTCTAAGACAAAATCAGACTCCTCCTTGATGTCTTCCTTCACTAATTCTTCCACTGCTTCTTCAACTCTAAGGGTCTCTACTACCTTCATCTGTAGGGCCTCCTCTAGCCTCTTATGAAGTATGGATTTGTGAAGATGATCCCTTTTCTCTTGTTCCTTGTCAACAGCATAGCTGGGATCATCTTGCTCTTGGATTGATGGATGTGGGTGCTCTTCCATGGAGGGTGGTGATGGGATGGAAAGATTATTATGTGGTTGAAAAGGAAGTGCACTAAAGCTTGAGGGTTGAATATTGGAGGTAGAGGGTTAGTCCATGCGGGATATAAGTGCTTGAAGAGTAGAGGTGAGACTAGTAATAGAGGCAAGTGTGGTATGAAGCTCTGTTTGCCCTTGGTGAATAACACCAATGGTGTTGTCAACCAGTGGAGGTTGGGGTGGATATGAGGGTTCATTATTTTAGAGAAAGGGTGCATAGTAGGAAGGTGGTTCTCCTTGGTAAGGGCATGGAGATGGTGAATATTGAGGTGGTGGCTCATGAGAGTAATTTGATTGGAATTGGGGTGGGTAAGGGTTGGGGTCATATGGAGGTGAATGGTGTAAAGGGGCTTGTGAGTTTGGTGGTTCAAAGGTATGTTGGGGAGGAGGTTCATAAGCATATGGTGGGGCTTGTTGGTAACTACAAGGGGGTCCACCATATTCATCATCTTGGTACACTCCCTGGAATGGCTCTTGACCATAGTAATTTGGTGGAGGTGGTTTGTCACGAAAGGGTCCACCATAACTATTGTCTTGGCATGCATTGTAGGATGGTCGTTGTCCATGGTATCTTGGAAGGTGTTGTTGCCGAAAGGGTTGATCAGATCCTCGTAGCTCCTTCCATCTTTGATTGTTTCGACCTTGATGCATGTTCCTGTTATAGCTTCCATTCCTTTCAACAACATTAGAACCAAACTCAAAGCGACGGGGGTGAGAACTCATAGTAGCTAATAAAAATTAAAAACAAAAAGAAAAACAAATAAGCAAGGAAAATAAAATATTTACAATAAGCAATAATAAGGCACATGTTTGCAATTCCTCGGCAACGGCGCTATTTTGACGATCGGATTTTCTATCATTAAAGAATTTCATAAAAGTGATCGCGTTGTAAGTTTAGTTTCTAAACCAACAGAGAATCCTTTCGTACAAAAACTTTGGTTGTCACAAGTAACAAAATCCAATAAAATTTATAACCGAAGTATTTAAACCTCAGGTCGTCTCTCAAGGAATTGCAGGGAGGTGTGTTTATTATTGGTTATGGAAAAATATATAATTTTGGGTTTGTTTGAAATAGGGAACAAGTAATTTTAAATGGCAAGAAAAATAAATTAATAATTAGAAAAACTCTTGGCAAGGTATGAGAACTGGAAATTCCATCCTAGTTATCCTTATAAGGTGGGATGAGAATTGTTTAGTGCTCCCACTTAATTAACCCTTACTAAATAAAGGAAAGTCAAATGGACTAATAAATTTGATTCCTTAAGTCCTAGTCAACTCCTATGGAAAGACTAGCTTTAGAGGGATCCAAATCAATCAGCAATTCCAATTTTCAATCTACTGTTGAGTTTGATAACTTAAGTGTTACCAATTACTTAACAAAGCCAAAAGGGGAAAATAAATCTTAAATTAAACTAAAAGCATTAATAAAGCAATCTTATATTTGAAATACTTCAAATTATATTAAATAGAACATTCAAATCTTAATATGAAAAGTTCATAAGCCAATTTGGCAACATAAGTAATTAAGAAGTAAAAGCATTAGAATAATTAAAAGTAGAAGAGAAACATAAATTAAAGGAATATTGAACCTGAAATGAAGAAGCAATCCTAAAATTAAGAGAAATCCTAATCCTAAATCCTAAGAGAGAGGAGAGAGCCTCTCTATCTCTCTAAAACTATATCTAAAACCTAAAATTGTGAATAATGAATGTTGTGTTAATTGTTGAATGAATGGATTCCCTCACTTTATAGCCTCCAATATGTGTTTTCTGGGCCAAAAACTGGGTCAAAAACAGCCCAAAAATTGCTCCCAGCAATTTCTGGTACGTACAGGTCGCAGCACTGTCATGCGGGAGCGTCGTCCACGCGTTCGCACGGATTGAATTTTTTCCAGGTCACGCGTCCGCGTGCGCGTCGCCTATCTTCGGGGCAGTGATAAACCCCATATTTAGGGTTTATCTTGTATTGATTTTAGGGAATTTTATCACCTTTTACCGACACTTATTCAATGAAATAGTATGGTTTCATAATTGTCTCCCAATTTGTGCTTAAGTGTGAAAACATGCTTTCTAGGTCCTTAATTAGCTAAATTCAATTCACCCTTAATTCCACTAGATGCCTTGATTTGTTTGTTAAGTGATTTTAGGTTGAAAAGGCTAGGATTGAATCAAAGGAGTGAAGAGGAAAGCATGCAAAGTGGAGAACACATGAAAAAGCCAAAGATTTGGATATCTTCATCCACGTGCACGTGCACTGTACGCGCACGCGTGGATCGCGAAAACGCGAGGGACGCGCATGCACAATGTACGCGTATGCGTCGGTGAGCACACGTGATTTTTTAATAGAAAATGGGCCCAGCGATTTCTGAGAGCTGTCGGGCCGAATTTGCAATCAACTTTGGCGCCAAAATGAATTTAAAGGACCAAGGATTGAAGAGAATCGACACGTATCATCATTTACACACATTAGGATTAGTCTTAGTTAGTTTTAGAGAGAGAAGCTCTCACTTCTCTCTAGAATTAAGATTAGGATTAGGTTTAGTTCTTAGATCTAGGTTTAAATTCATGCCTTCTTCTACTTTTGATTCTCAATTCTTGTTGTTACATTCATCTTCCTTTATTCTTTTGTTGTAATCTCTTCTATTTTGTTTCCATGCTTTGTTGTAGATCTACTTTTGTTCCTTCTCTTCTCTTTCAATTCAATTAGAGGTAATTCATAATAATTGTGTTCCTTTTGATTGTTGTTATTGATTTCTTACAATAATTGTTGTTAGATTTTATTGTTGTTATCCATTTACTATGCTTTTCTTTAGTGCCTTCCAAGTGTTTGATGAAATGCTTGGTTGGATTTTAGTGTAGATTTTGTTCCTCTTGGCCTAGGTGGAGTAATTAGTGATTCTTGAATTATCTAATTCTTTTGTTGATTGACAATTAGAAGTTGCTAATTGATTTGGATACCACTATAGCTAGTCTTTCTCTTGGGAGTTGGCTAGGACTTGTGGAATCAAGTTGATTCATCCACTTGACTTTCCTCCATGGTTAGAGGTTAACTAAGTGGTAGCAATGGACAATTTGTGGTCACAATTGAGGAGGATAACTAGGATAGGACTTCTAGTTCTCATATCTAGCCAAGAGCTTTGTTAGTTGTTAATTTATTTTCTTTGCTATTTATATTTCTTGTCTAAAATCTCAAAAACCCCAAACATACTCCATAACCAATAACAAGAACACTTTATTGTAATTCCTAGGGAGTACAACCCGAGGTTCAATACTTCGGTTTATAAATTTAGGGGTTTGTACTTGTGACAAACAATCTTTTGTATGAAAGGATTAATGTTAGTTTAGAAACTATACTTGTAACGAGAATTCATTTGTGGAATTCTATACCATCAAGAGTCCATTCATAAAAAATGGCGCCGTTGCCGGGTAATTGCAATGGTGTTATGTTATTGGTTATTGTATATATGTGAATAGTGTGAATAGATTTCTATTTTGCTTGTTTCAAGTTTTTGTTAGATTCACTTTGTTTTTTTCACTATGAATTCTCACTTTGGCTATGAGTGTGATTACAACTATGTTGTAGGAAATGAGAGCTTCAATGAGGATGTGTATCAAGGATGGGACAACCAAAGGTGGGAGGAGCCATATGCATATGATCAATCCTCTTGGCAACAACCTCTGATGAGCGGATAATTTATACACTTTTTGACATTGTTTTTAGTATGTTTTTAGTAGGATCCAGTTACTTTTAGGGATGTTTTCATTAGTTTTTATGTTAAATTCACATTTCTGGACTTTACTATGAGTTTGTGTGTTTTTCTGTAATTTCAGGTATTTTCTGGCTGAAATTGAGGGACTTGAGCAAAAATCAGATTCAGAGGTTGAAAAAGGACTTCTGATGCTGTTGGATTCTGACCTCCCTGCACTCAAAGTGAATTTTCTGGAGCTACAGAACTCGAATTGGCGCGCTTCCAATTGCGTTGGAAAGTAGACATCCAGGGCTTTCCAGAAATATATAATAGTCCATACTTTGGCCACGAATTGACGACGTAAACTGGCGTTCAACGCCAGCCTTCTGCCCAAATCTGGCGTCCAGCGCCAGAAAAGGATCCAAAACCAAAGTTGAACGCCCAAACTGGCACAGAAACTGGCGTTCAACTCCACAAATGGCCTCTGCACGTGCAACACTCAGGCTCAGCCCAAACACACACCAAGTGGGCCCCGGAAGTAGATTTATGCATCAATTACTTACTCATGTAAACCCTAGTAGCTAGTTTATTATAAATAGGACCTTTTACTATTGTATTAGGCATCTTTTGATCATCTTAGGATCTTAGGATCATCTTTGAATGCATTGTTCTTAGATCAAGGGGGCTGGCCATCTCGGCCATGCCTGGACCTTTCACTTATGTATTTTCAACGGTAGAGTTTCTGCACTCCATAGATTAAGGTGTGGAGCTCTGCTGTTCCTCAAAGATTAATGCAAAGTACTTCTGTTTTCTATTCAATTCATCTTATTTCACTTCTAAGATATCCATTCGCACCAAAGAACGTGATGAAGGTGATGATTATGTGTGACGCTCATCATCCTTCTCCCTTATGAACGCGTGCCTGACAAACACTTCTGTTCTACATGAAATAAGCTAGAATGAGTATCTCTTAGATCTCCTAACCAGAATCTTCGTGGCGTAAGCTAGAATGATGGCGGCATTCAAGAGAATCCGAAAAGTCTAAACCTTGTCTGTGGTATTCCAAGTAGGATTCAATGATTGAATGACTGTGACGAGCTCCTAACTCGCGATTGCAGGGCGTTAGTAACAGACACAAAAGGATAGTAATCCTATTCCAGCATGATCGAGAACCGACAGATGAATAGCCGTGCCGTGACAGGGTGCGTGAGCATATTATTCACTGAGAGGATAAGATGAAGCCATTGGCAAGGGTGATGCCTCCAGACGATTAGCCGTGCCGTGACAGGGCATTGGATCATTTTCCCGTGAGATGACCGAAAGTAGCCATTGACAGTGGTGATGTATCACATAAAGCCAGCCATGGAAAGGAATGAGACTGATTGGATGAAGATAGCAGGAAAGCAGAGGTTCAGAGGAACGAAAAGCATCTCCGTTCGCTTATCTGAAATTTCTACCAATGATTTACATAAGTATCTCTATCCCTATTCTATTATTTATTATTCGAAAACTCCATAATTATTTTATATCCGCCTGACTGAGATTTACAAGGTGACCATAGCTTGCTTCATACCAACAATCTCCGTGGGATTCGACCCTTACTCACGTAAGGTATTACTTGGACGACCCAGTGCACTTGCTGGTTAGTTGTATCGAAGTTTTGACAATCATGAATTAAGATCAGAGCACCAAGCTTTGGAGCCATTACCAGGATTTGTTCGAGCCTAGAGATCACAATCTCGTGCACCAAGTTTTTGGCGCCGTTGCCGGGGATTGTTTGAGTTTGGACAACTGACGGTTCATCTTGTTGCTCAGATTAGGTAATTTTCTTTTCGTTTTGTTTTCTTTTCAAAAATTTTTCAAAAATATTTTCAAAAAAATTTTTCATCTGTTTTCGAAAAAAATAAAAATGTTTTCAAAATTTTATTCAAAATTTTTAAGAATGAATTCTAGTGTTTCATGAAGCATGTGAAGCCTGGCCGGCTGTAAAGCCATGTCTAAATTTATTTGGACTGAGGCTTGCAATTTGTTATCAAGAGCAAGCTAGTTGTTGCTAATCAACCTGCTGCTGATCCTCAATCACCTGCTGAAGCTTGGCTGGCCATTGGCCATGTCTAGTGTTTTGGACCGGAGCTTTCATTGAAAGCTTGGCTGGCTAGTGAGCCATGTCTAATTCCTGGACTGAAGCTTTAGACTAAGAATGCAAGATTCCTGGAATTCATATTAAAAATTTTGGAATCCTTATTTTTTTTCTTTTTCATATAATTTTCAAAAAAAATTACAAAAAAAAAATTAGAAAATCATAAAAATCAAAAATATTTTTGTGTTTCTTGTTTGAGTCTTGAGTCATATCATAAGTTTGGTGTCACTTGCATATGCATCTTGCATTTTTCGAAAATTTCATGCATTCATAGTGTTCTTCATGATCTTCAAGTTGTTCTTGGTAAGTCTTCTTGTTTGATCTTGATGATTTTTTTGTTTTGTGTCTTTTCATGTTTATCATATGCATTCTTGAATTCTTGGTGTCTAAGCATTAAAGAATTGTAAGTTTGGTGTCTTGCATGTTTTCTTTGCATTAAAAATTTTTCAAAAATATGTTCTTGATATTCATCTTGACATTCAAAGTGTTCTTGGTGTTCATCTTGACATTCATATCATTCATACATGCATTCATTGTTTTGATCTAAAAATTTCATGCATTGCATAATTTTCATGTTTTCATAAAAATTCAAAAATAAAAAAAAAAAAAATCTTTCCCTTTTTCTCTCATCAAATTCGAAAATTTGGATTGACTTTTTCAAAAATTTTTAAAATCAAGTTGTTTCTTATGAGTCAAATCAAATTTTCAATTTGAAAATCTTATCTTTTTCAAAATCTTTTTCAAAAATCAAATCTTTTTCAAAATTTTTGGTTATTTTCGAAAATTCCAAAAATATTTTTCAAAAATCTTTTTCTTAATTTTTTCACAAATTTTCGAAAATAACATAATCAATTAATGTTTTGATTCAAAACTTGGAAGTTTGTTACTTGCTTGTTAAGAAAGATTCAAACTTTAAGTTCTAGAATCATATCTTGTGATTTCTTATGAATCAAGTCATTAATTGAGATTTTAAAAATCAAATCTTTTTCAAAACTAATTTCTATCATATCTTTTCAAAAATATCTTCTTATCTTATCTTTTTCAAAAATATCTTTTCAAAATATCTTTTCTAACCTCCTAACTTCTTATCTTTTCAAAATTTGTTTCAACTAACTAACTAACTTTTTGTTTGTTTCTTAACTTTTTCAAAACCACCTAACTAACTCTCTCTCTCAATTTTCGAAAATATCTTCTCTCTTTCTCAAAAATTTCTTTTTATTAACTAATTATTCTTATTTTTATTTTTAATTTCAAAAAATTTTCAAAAAAAAAAAATTCGAAAAAAATACTAACCTTTTTCAAAAACTATTTTCAAAAATCACTAACTCTTTTTCAAAAATTGTTTTCTAAAATTCACTTCCCCCTCTCATCTTCTTCTATTTGTTTATTGATATACTAACATCTTTCCTTCAACTCTCCAAAAATCCGAACCCCCTCTCTCTCTGAGTTCAGATTTTCTTCCCTTCTTTTCTTCTACTAATACAAGGATCCCTATACTGTGGTATAAAGGATCCATATTATTATTACTATTTTTTCTGTGCCATCTTCTTTGTCATATGAGCAGGAGCAAGGACAAGAACATTCTTGTTAAAGCAGATCCAGAACCTGAAAGGACTCTGAAGAAAAAAATTAAGAGAAGCTAAATTACAACAATCCAGAGACAACTTGATTGAAAATTTCAAACAAGTAAAGGAGATGGCAGCCGAACCCAACAACAATGCAAGGAGAATGCTTGGTGACTTTACTGCACCAAATTCCAATTTACATGGAAGAAGCATCTCCATTCCTGCCATTGGAGCAAACAACCTTGAGCTGAAACCTCAATTAGTTTCTCTGATGCAGTAGAACTGCAAGTTTCATGGACTTCCATCTGAAGATCCTTTTTAGTTCTTAACTGAATTCTTGTAGATATGTGATACTGTTAAGACTAATGGAGTAGATCCTGAAGTCTACAAGCTCATGCTTTTCCCTTTTGCTGTAAGAGACAGAGCTAGATTATGGTTGGATTCTCAACCCAAAGACAGCCTGAACTCTTGGGATAAGCTGGTCACGGCTTTCTTAGCCAAGTACTTTCCTCCTCAAAAGCTGAGCAAGCTTAGAGCTGATGTTCAAACCTTCAGACAGAAAGAAGGTGAATCTCTCTATGAAGCTTGGGAAAGATACAAACAGTTGACCAAAAAGTGTCCTTCTGACATGCTTTCAGAATGGACCATCCTGGATATATTCTATGATGGTTTATCTGAGCTATCAAAGATGTCACTGGACACTTCTGCAGGTGGATCCATTCACCTAAAGAAAACGCCTGCAGAAGCTCACGAACTCATTGACATGGTTGCTAATAACCAGTTCATGTATACTTCTGAAAGGAATCCTGTGAGTAATGGGACGCCTATAAAGAAGGGAGTTCTTGAAGTTGATACTCTGAATGCCATATTGGCTCAGAATAAAATATTGACTCAGCAAGTCAATATGATTTCTCAGAGTCTGCATGGAATGCAAGCTGCATCCAACAGTACTCAAGAGGCTTCTCCTGAAGAAGAAGCTTATGATCCTGAGAACCCTGCAATAGCAGAGGTAAATTACTTAGGTGAACCTTATGGAAACACCTATAACTCAATATTGAGAAATCATCCAAATTTCTCATGGAAGGATCAAAAGCCCCAACAAGGCTTTAATAATGGTGGAAGAAACAGGTTTAGCAATAGCAAGCCTTTTCCATCATCAACTCAGCAACAGACAGAGAACTCTGAACAAAATGCTTCTAATTTAGCAAATCTAGTCTCTGATCTATCTAAGGCCACTGTAAGTTTCATGAATGAAACAAGGTCTTCCATTAGAAATCTGGAAGCACAAGTGGGCCAGCTGAGTAAAAGGATCACTGAAATCCCTCCTAGTACTCTCCCAAGCAATACAGAAGAGAACCCAAAAGGAGAGTGCAAGGCCATTGACATAAGCGCCATGGCCGAACCTGTGAGGAGAGGAGAGGACGTGAATCCCAAGGAGGAAGACCCCCTGGGACGTCCAGTGGTCAATAAGGAGCTTCCCTCTGAGGAACCAAAGGACTCTAGGGCCCATCTAGAGACCATAGAGATCCCATTGAACCTCCTTATGCCCTTTATGAGCTCTGATGAGTATTCCTCTTTTGAAGAGAATGAGGATGTTACTGAAGAGCAAACTGCCAAGTTTCTTGGTGCAATCATGAAGCTAAATGCCAAATTATTTGGCATTGATACTTGGGAAGTTGAACCTCCCTTGTTCATCAATGAACTAAGTGATCTGGATCAACTGACATTGCCTCAGAAGAGACAGGATCCTGGAAAGTTCATAATACCCTGTACCATAGGCACCATGATCTTTAAGGCTCTGTGTGACCTTGGTTCAGGAATAAACCTCATGCCCCTCTCTGTAATAGAGAAACTGGGAATCTATGGGGTGCAAGCTGCTAAAATCTCACTAGAGATGGCAGACAGCTCAAGAAAACAGGCTTATGGACAAGTAGAAGATGTATTAGTAAAGGTTGAGGGCCTTTACATACCTACTGATTTCATAGTCCTGGATACTGGAAAGGAAGAGGATGAATCCATCATCCTAGGAAGACCTTTCCTGGCCACAGCAAAAGCTGTGATTGATGTTGACAGAGGTGAAATATTCCTTCAATGGAATGAGGACTCCCTTGTGTTTAAAACTCAAGGATCTCCCTCTGCAACCATGGAGAGGAAGCAGAAAAAGCTTCTCTCAAAGCAGAGTCAACCAGAGCCCCTACAGTCAAACTCTAAGTTTGGTGTTGGGAGGCCACAACCAAACTCTAAGTTTGGTGTTGGAGAGTCTCAACAAAGCTCTGCACATCTGTGAGGCTCCATGAGAGCCCACTGTCAAGCTATTGACACTAAAGAAGCGCTTGTTGGGAGGCAACCCAATGTTTATCTAATTCTTATTTTTATTGTTTTTCATGTTTTCTTAGGTTCATGATCATGTGGAGTCACAAAATAAATATAAAAATTGAAAACGGAATCAAAAACAGCAGAAGAAAAATCACACACTGGAGGAGCATCTGTCTTGCGTTCAGCGCCAGAACAGAGCATGGTTCTGGCGCTGAACGCCCAAAATGGGCAGCTTCTGGGCGCTGAACGCCAGAACAGGCATGGTTCTGGCGTTCAACGCCAGAAATGGCACACAAATGGGCGTTGAACGCCCAAAATGGCCACCAACCTGGCGCTGAACGCCCAGAGTTGGGTACAAAGGCATTTTTACATATGCCTAATGGGTGCAGGGATGTAAATCCTTGAACACCTCAGGATCTGTGGACCCCACAGGATCCACTCAGGATCTGTGGATCCCACAGGATCCACTCAGGATCTGTGGACCCCACAGGATCCCCACCTACCTCCACTCACTTCTTCTCACCACTCTCTTTCACACAACCCCATAAACACTCTTCCCTAAAAGCCCTTCACCAATCACCTCAATCTCTCTTCCCCATTAAACCTTCACCACTCACATCCACCCACTCTTCCCAATAAACCTACCTCATAAACTCCACCTACTTTCAAAATTTAAAACCAATTTCCCACCCAAACCCACCCATATGGCCGAAACCTTTCCCCCCTTCCCTTCCCTATATAAAGCCCTCCATTCTTCATCAAATTCACACAACACACCCCTCTACACTCCTCTTGGCCGAAACCACATCTCCCTCTCCCTCTCCATATTTCTTCTTCTTCCTCTTCTATTCTTTTGTTTATTGCTCGAGGGCGAGCAATATTCTAAGTTTGGTGTGGTAAAAGCATAGCTTTTTTATTTTTCCATTACCATTGATGGCACCTAAGACCGGAGAATCCTCTAGAAGAGGGAAAGGGAAGATAAAAGCTTCCACATCCGAGTCATGGGAGATGGAAAGGTTCATCTCCAAAGCCCATCAAGACCACTTCTATGATGTTGTGGCCAAGAAGAAGGTGATCCCTGAGGTCCCTTTTAAACTCAAAAGAAATGAGTATCCGGAGATCCGACATGAAATTCAAAGAAGAGGTTGGGAAGTTCTAACAAATCCCATCCAACAAGTCGGCATCCTAATGGTTCAAGAGTTCTATGCCAATGCATGGATCACCAAGAACCATGATCAAAGTAAGAACCCGGATCCAAAGAACTATGTTACAATGGTTCGGGGGAAATACTTAGATTTTAGTCCGGAGAATGTGAGGTTGGCGTTCAACTTGCCATACATGGACGAGAACGCACGCCCCTACACAAGGAGAGTCAACTTTGATCAAAGGTTGGACCAAGTCCTTATGGACATATGTGTAGAAGGAGATCAATGGAAGATTGACTCCAAAGGCAAGCCGGTTCAACTAAGAAGATTGGACCTCAAGCCTATTGCTAGGGGATGGTTGGAGTTTATTCAATGCTCAATCATTCCCACTAGCAACCGGTCTGAAGTTACTATAGACCGGGCCATCATGATCCATAGCATCATGATTGGAGAAGAGGTGGAAGTTCATGAGATTATACCTCAAGAACTCTACAAGGTGGCTGACAAGTCCTCCACTATGGCAAGGTTAGCCTTTCCTCACCTCATTTGCCACCTATGCAATTCAGCTGGGATTGACATAGAGGGAGATATCCTCATTAAAGAGGAAAAGCCCATCACTAAGAAAAAGATGGAGCAAGCAAGAGAGCCCAGTCATGGAGCTCAAGAGGCGCAAGAAGCTCATCACCATGAGATTCCGGAAATGCCTCAAATGCACTTTCCTCCACAAAACTATTGGGAGCACATTAACACCTCCCTAGAAGAATTGAGTTCCAATATGGGACAACTAAGGGTGGAACATCAAGAGCACTCCATCATGCTCCATGAAATAAGAGAAGATCAAAAAGCAATGAGGGAGGAGCAACAAAGACAAGGAAGAGACATAGAAGAGCTCAAGGACATCATTGGTTCCTCAAGAAGGAAATGCCACCATCACTAAGGTGGATTCATTCCTTGTTCTTATTTCCTCTGTTTTTCATTTTCTATGTTATGTGCTTATCTATGTTTGTGTCTTCATTACATGATCATTAGTAGTTAGTAACTTTGTCTTAAAGTTATGAATGTCCTATGAATCCATCACCTCTCTTAAATGAAAAATGTTTTAATTCGAAAGAACAAGAAGTACATGAGTTTCAAATTTATCCTTGAACTTAGCTTAATTATATTGATGTGGTGACAATGCTTCTTGTTTTCTGAATGTATGCTTGAACAGTGCATATGTCTTTTGAAGTTGTTGTTTAAGAATGTTAAATATGTTGGCTCTTGAAAGAATGATGACTAGGAGACATGTTATTTGATAATCTGAAAAATCATAAAAACGATTCTTGAAGCAAGAAAAAGCAGCAAAGAACAAAGCTTGCAGAAAAAAAAAGGGGGCGAAAAAAAAATAGAAAAAAAAATAATAATAAAGAAAAAGAAAAAGCAAGCAGAAAAAGCCAATAACCCTTAAAACCAAAAGGCAAGGGCAAAAAAAAAAAGGGGATCCCAAGGCTTTGCGCATCAGTGGATAGGAGGGCCTAAAGGAATAAAATCCTGGTCTAAGCGGCTAAACCAAGCTGTCCCTATCCATCTGCTTGTGGCGTGTAGGTGTCAAGTGAAAAGTGGAGACTGAGCGGTTAAAGTCAAGGTCCAAAGCAAAAGAAGAGTGTGCTTAAGAACCCTGGACACCTCTAATTGGGGACTTTAGCAAAGCTGAGTCACAATCTGAAAAGGTTCACCCAATTATGTGTCTGTGGCATTTATGTATCCAGTGGTTAGGGCCACGGCCAAGACACATAAAGAAGCTGTGTTCAAGAATCATCATACTGAACTAGGAGAGTCAATAACACTATTCAAAATCTGAAGTTCCTATAGATGCCAATCATTCTGAACCTCAATGGATAAAGTGAGATGCCAAAACTATTCAAGAGGCAAAAAGCTATAAGTCCCGCTCATATGATTGCAGCTATGTTTCATTCATAGTTTGGAATTTATAGTATATTCTCTTCTTTTTATCCTATTTGATTTTTAGTTGCTTGGGGACAAGCAACAATTTAAGTTTGGTGTTGTGATGAGCGGATAATTTATACGCTTTTTGACATTGTTTTTAGTATGTTTTTAGTAGGATCCAGTTACTTTTAGGGATGTTTTCATTAGTTTTTATGTTAAATTCACATTTCTGGACTTTACTATGAGTTTGTGTGTTTTTCTGTAATTTCAGGTATTTTCTGGCTGAAATTGAGGGACTTGAGCAAAAATCAGATTCAGAGGTTGAAAAAGGACTGCTGATGCTGTTGGATTCTGACCTCCCTGCACTCAAAGTGGATTTTCTGGAGCTACAGAACTCGAAATGGCGCGCTTCTAATTGCGTTGGAAAGTAGACATCCAGGGCTTTCCAGCAATATTAATAGTCTATACTTTGGCCAAGAATTGACGACGTAAACTGGCGTTCAACGCCAGCCTTCTGCCCAAATCTGGCGTCCAGCGCCAGAAAAGGATCCAAAACCAAAGTTGAACGCCCAAACTGGCACAGAAACTGGCGTTCAACTCCACAAATGGCCTCTGCACGTGCAACACTCAGGCTCAGCCCAAACACACACCAAGTGGGCCCCGGAAGTGGATTTATGCATCAATTACTTACTCATGTAAACCCTAGTAGCTAGTTTATTATAAATAGGACCTTTTACTATTGTATTAGGCATCTTTTGATCATCTTAGGATCTTAGGATCATCTTTGAATGCATTGTTCTTAGATCAAGGGGGCTGGCCATCTCGGCCATGCCTGGACCTTTCACTTATGTATTTTCAACGGTAGAGTTTCTGCACTCCATAGATTAAGGTGTGGAGCTCTGCTGTTCCTCAAAGATTAATGCAAAGTACTTCTGTTTTCTATTCAATTCATCTTATTTCGCTTCTAAGATATCCATTCGCACCAAAGAACGTGATGAAGGTGATGATTATGTGTGACGCTCATCATCCTTCTCCCTTATGAACGCGTGCCTGACAAACACTTCTGTTCTACATGAAATAAGCTAGAATGAGTATCTCTTAGATCTCCTAACCAGAATCTTCGTGGCGTAAGCTAGAATGATGGCGGCATTCAAGAGAATCCGGAAAGTCTAAACCTTGTCTGTGGTATTCCAAGTAGGATTCAATGATTGAATGACTGTGACGAGCTCCTAACTCGCGATTGCAGGGCGTTAGTGACAGATGCAAAAGGATAGTAAATCCTATTCCAGCATGATCGAGAACCGACAGATGAATAGCCGTGCCGTGACAGGGTGCGTGAGCATATTATTCCCTGAGAGGATAAGATGAAGCCATTGGCAAGGGTGATGCCTCCAGACGATTAGTCGTGCCGTGACAGGGCATTGGATTATTTTCCCGTGAGATGACCGAAAGTAGCCATTGACAGTGGTGATGTATCACATAAAGCCAGCCATGGAAAGGAATGAGACTGATTAGATGAAGATAGCAGGAAAGCAGAGGTTCAGAGGAACGAAAAGCATCTCCATTCGCATATCTGAAATTTCTACCAATGATTTACATAAGTATCTCTATCCCTATTCTATTATTTATTATTCGAAAACTCCATAATTATTTTATATCCGCCTGACTGAGATTTACAAGGTGACCATAGCTTGCTTCATACCAACAATCTCCGTGGGATTTGACCCTTACTCACGTAAGGTATTACTTGGACGACCCAGTGCACTTGCTGGTTAGTTGTATCGAAGTTGTGACAATCATGAATTAAGATCAGAGCACCAAGCTTTGGAGCCATTACCAGGATTTGTTCGAGCCTGGAGATCACAATTTCGTGCACCAAGTTTTTGGCATATTTCTAGTTGATGCTAAGATAGCTGGAGAGAAGAGATTACTCCAGTTGAATGAGCTGGAGGAGTTCAGACTCAATGCTTTCGAAAATACTAAAATTTATAAGAGAAAGCAAAAAAATGGCATGACAAAAGGCTGTCATCTAGAGTCTTTGAGACAGGACAGAAGGTCCTACTGTTTAACTATAGGCTCAGATTGTTCCCTGGGAAATTGAAATCCCGGTGGAGGGGACCGTATGTGATTACAAGTGTATCACCATATGGCTATGTAGAGCTTCAAGATATTGATTCTGATAAAAAGTTCATTGTTAATGAACAGAGAATCAAACATTATCTTGAAGGTGATGTTGAGCAAGAATGCTCAAAACTGAGACTAAATTAAAAGGCTCAGTAAAAGTCCAGCTAAAGACAGTAAAGAAACGCTTACTGGGAGGCAACCCAGCCATTATCAAAAATTAGATGTTTATAACAATTATATAAGTCCATTTAATTTTTTTGCTCATGTTTACTAATGCTTTTCAGTTAATAAGTCAGGAAATTGAAGGTTCAAAACATAAAGCAGAAGAATCACAGTGAAAAGAGGCAATTTGGGCGTTAAACGCCAGAATGGATACCATTCTGGGCGTTTAACGCCAGTAAAGGTACCATTCTGGGCGTTAAATGCCAGAATGGGCAGCATTCTAGGCGTTTAATGCCAGAAATGGCAGCATTCTGGGCGTTTAGAAAAACGCCCAGTAAAGAAGGATTTCTGGCGTTTAACGCCAGCCAGGGTACCTGGCTACGTGTTAAACGCCCAAAATGGCCACCAGATGGGCGTTAAACGCCAGAATGGGTATCATTCTGGCCTTTAATGCCAGAACAGCTAGGGGAGTGGTAATTTTGTTTCTGACGAGCGGATTTCTGCTAGTTTAGAATTTTATTAAAAATAATCGCGTTGTAAGTATATTTTCTAAACCAACAAAGAATCCTTTCATACAAAAGTTTTGGTTGTCACTTAAGCAAACCCAATAAAATTTATAAGCGAAGTATTTAAACCTCGGGTCATCTTCTCAAGGAATTGTAGGGAGGTATGATTTATTATTGGTTATGAGAAAAAGTATGCTTTTGGGTTTTTGAAATAGGGAACAAGGAGAATAAATTAGCAATAAAGTAAATTAATTATCATGAAAACCATTGCAAGGTATAAGAACTGAAAATCCCATCCTAGTTATCCTTATCATGTGGGATGAGAATTGGTTATTGCTCCCACTTAGTTAACCCTTACTAAATAAAGGAAAGTCAAGTGGACTAATCAATTTGATTCCTCAAGTCCTAGTCAACTCCTATGGAAAGACTAGCTTTAGAGGGATCCAAATCAACCAGCAAGAATTCCAATTTTGAATCAACAGCTGAGTTTGACAACTCAAGTGTCACCAATTACTCAACCAAAGCAAAGAGGGAAAATCTAAATTAAATTAAAAGCATTAATAACATAAATTTGAAGAAAACAATCTTTAGATCTGAAATACCTCAATATATATTAAATAAGAAAATCAATTCTAACATGGAAAGTTCATAAGTCAAATTGAAAAGATAAATAACAATTAAAGTAATAGAATAAATAAAAGTAGAAAATAAATTAAAGGAACATTGAACCTGGAATGAAGAGAAGTAGCCTAATCATAATAGAAATCCTAAATCCTAATCCTAATCCTATATCCTAAGAAAGAGGAGAGAGCCTCTCTCTCTAAAAACTACATCTAAAACTTAAAATTGTGAATTATGAATGTTGTTTGAATTGTGTCTATTGATTCCCCCATTCTCTGGCTTCTATTCTGTGTTTCTGGGCTTGGATTTGGGCCGAAAAAGGGTCCAGAAATCGTTGGGAGTATTTTCTGCAATTTCTGCATGTGGCGTCTGTTACGCGTGCGCGTGGGTCACGCGTGCGCGTCATTCGGAGTTTTGTCCTTGTCACGCGTATGCATTAGTCACGCGTACGCGTCACTCGTACTTTTGCTCAAGGCGCGCGTTCGCGTCGTCCGTGCATGCGCGTCACCTGTGTTCTGCGTGAGGCACGCGTCCGCGTCGTCCATGCGTGCGCGTCGCTGTCATTTTGCGCTAGGCACGCGTCCGCGTCGTCCATGCGTACGCGTCGCTGCCTTTTTCTTCAAAATTCCATTTTTGTGATTTTCTTCTATTTTTGTATGTTTCCTTTCTGTCTTCTAAGCCATTCCTACCCTATGAAGCCTGAAAATACTTAACACACAGATCACAGCATCGAATGGTAATAAAGGATAATTAAAATTAATATTTTTAAAGCATAGGAAACATGTTTTCACATATATCATAAAATAAGGAAGGAATAGTAAAACCATGCATATCATATGAATAAGTGGGTGAAGAATTGATAAAAACACTCAATTGAGCACAAGATGAATCATAAAATAGGGTTTTATCAGTTTCCAATTCAATTTTTTTTTTCAAATTTACATGTTTTAATTCAAAATTTTCTGCATCTAAACATTACAAACATTCATTTTTAATTTCCATTAACAATAGTTCATAACCTTATAAATTCTTTTTAATTCTCCATTTTTTTTCAATTCTTTTTCAAAAACTCATTTTTGTTTTCAATTTCTTTTCAAATCTTTTTAAATCATTCATATTATCTTTTATTTCTTAGATGCATAAACAAAAAAAATTCAGATTTAACTTCCTCATGTCTTTTTCCTATCTTTTAAATTTTTGAAAAGAATCTCATCTTTTTCATATCATGTTTATCTTTTATCAATCATATCTTTCAATCATATCTTTTTCTAAAATTTCGAACCCATTCCCTCCCTCCCCTTTATTTATACATTCGGCCATCCCCTTTACTTCATCATTCGAATCCTTCTCTCCATTTATTCATCTTCTTTCTTTTTATTTTGCTTGAGGGCAAGCAAATCTCTAAGTTTGGTGTGATTTCCGTGATTCCCTGAGTTAAAACAAAACAATCTCATGGCACCCAAAGGAAGACAAAACGCTTCAAGAGGCAAGAAAGAAGGCAACCCAAAGCCACTTTGGATGCATGAGAATTTCTGCACCAAAGAACATGCAGACCATTACCTCAAAATTGTGTGCAGAAGATCAGTGATCCCGGAAGTTAGATTCAATCTGAAAGAAGATGAATACCCGGAGATCCAATAGCAGATTCAAGACAAGGGCTGGGAAGTCCTGGCTAATCTTGAGATACATGTTGGAAGAAACATGGTCCAAGAATTCTATGCAAATCTGTGGATGACAGAGAAGCAAAGATTAGAGGGAACTGCTTTCTACACCTTTTGGACTATGGTCAGAGGGAAGATTATTTACTTCTACTTTGACAAAGTGAGAGAAATTCTTAAACTTCCTCAACTACAAGATGATTCAGAGTCCTTTAATAGGAAAATGGCAAAGGATAAAAGGCTAGATCAAGTTCTAGAGGACATATGCTTCCCTGGAACCAAGTGGATTACCAATTCAAAAGGTGTCCCAAACCAATTAAAGAGAGGAGATCTCAAACCAGTTGCTAGAGGTTGGCTGGATTTAATTGGGCATTCTAAACCAAGAGGGAAAGAAAAAGAAAAAGCAAGCAGAAAAAGCCAATAACCCTTTAAACTAAAAGGGAAGGGTAAAAAGGATCCAAGGCTTTGAGCATTAATGGATAGGAGGGCCAAAGGAATGAAATCGTGGCCTAAGCGGCTAAACCAAGCTGTCCCTAACCATGTGCTTGTGGCGTGAAGGTGTCAAGTAAAAAGCTTGAGACTGAGCGGTTAAAGTCGTGGTCCAAAGTAAAAAGAGTGTGCTTAAGAGCTCTGGGCACCTCTAAGTGGGGACTCTAGTAAAGCTGAGTCACAATCTGAAAAGGTTCACCCAGTTATGTGTATGTGGCATTTATGTATCCGGTGGTAATACTGGAAAACAAACTGCTTAGGGTCACAGCCAAGACTCATAAAGTAGCTGTGTTCAAGAATCAACATACTGAACTAGGAGAATCAATAACACTATCTGAATTTGGAGTTCCTATTGATGCCAATCATTCTGAACCTCAAGGGATAAAGTGAGATGCCAAAACTGTTCAGAAGCAAAAAGCTACTAGCCCCGCTCATCTAATTGGAACTGAGCTTCATTGATATTTGGAATTTATTGTATATTATCTTCTTTTTATCCCATTTTGTTTTTAGTTGCTTGGGGACAAGCAACAATTTAAGTTTGGTGTTGTGATGAGCGGATAATTTATACCCTTTTTGGCATTGTTTTTAGGTAGTTTTTAGTATGTTTTAATTACTTTTTATTCTATTTTTATTAGTTTTTATTCAAAAATCACTTTTCTGGACTTTACTATGAGTTTGCGGGTTTTTTTGTAATTTCAGTTATTTTCTGGCTAAAATTGAGGGACCTGAGCAAAAATCTGATTCAGAGTCTAAGAAAAGACTGCAGATGCTGTTGGATTCTGACCCTCCTGCACTCGAAGTGGATATTTCCATCAATATATAATAGTCCATACTTTGCCCTAGATTTGATGGCCCAAACTGGCATTTAAAGCCAGCTTAAAAGTTTCTGGCGTAAAATGCCAGAAATGGCACCTGTTTCGGCGTTAAACGCCCATTTTGGTACCCAGGGTGGCGTTTAACGCCAACTTGGAGTATATGCAATTGTAAGTTTGAAAGCTCAGCCCAAACACTCCCTAAATGGGTCCCGGAAGTGGATTTCTGCACTATCTACACTTAGTTACTCATTTTCTATAAACCTAAGTCACTAGTCTAGTATAAAAACTATTTTTAGAGATTCATTTTATAACTTATGACATTTTACATTGGATATTGTATCTTCTACGGCATGAGTCTCTAAACCCCATAGGTGGGGGTGAGGAGCTCTGCTGTGTTTCAATGGATTAATGCAATTACTACTGTTTTCTATTCAATCACGCTTGATTCTATTCTAAAATACTCACTCGTACTTCAATATGGAGAATGTGATGATCCGTGACACTCATCATTATCCTCAACCCTATGAACGCGTGCCTGACAACCACTCTATTCTATCTGAGCTCAACGTAGTCATTGGACGACAGCTTGATTGCGTATCTCTTGGGTTTCTGATCTACAGACCGAGTCTGGAGGTTAGAACCTTCGTGGTATAGGCTATAACCAATTAGCGGCATTCCTGGGATCCGGAAAGTCTAAACCTTGTCTGTGGTATTCCGAGTAGGATCTGGGAAGGGATGACTGTGACGAGCTTCAAACCTACGAATGTTGGGCGCAGTGACAGTGTGCAAAAGGACAAGGGTCCTATTCCGACACTAGTGGGAACCGACAGATGATTAGCCGTGCGGTAGCTGTATATGGTATTTTTCATCCGAGACAAGCAATCCGACAGTTGATTAGCCGTGTAGAGATCGTACCTAGTATTTTTCATCCGAGAGGATCATACAACTTGCCATTGAAGGAAGCCATGCGTGTTTGGAGAAGAAGACAGTAGAAAAGCAGAGATTCAGACGACAGAGCATCTCTGGAACCTCAGCCTGTTTCTCATTACTGAATCACAAGTACTATTTATTTCATGTTGTTCATTTTTCATAAATACAATCACTCTTATTGATAATCTCCTGACTAAGATTTACAAAATAGCCATAGCTTGCATTAAGCCAACAATCTCCTGGGATCGACCCTTACTCACATAAGGTATTACTTGGACGACCCAGTGCACTTGCTGGTTAGTTGTACGGAGTTGTCAAAAGTGTAATCACAATTTCGTGCACTACAAACCATTTCATAGGCGACCCATCTTTGTGGAAAGATCAGTCTGCTGAACTTCTGTCCAATCTCAAATGCAAACCCCTGTCTGATTTCAAGTGGTATGATGAGCGGATAATTTATACGCTTTTTGGCATTGTTTTTACATAGTTTTCAGGATGATTTAGTTAGTTTTTAGTATATTTTTATTAGTTTTTAAATAAAAATCAAATTTCTGGACTTTACTATGAGTTTGTGTATTTTTCTGTGATTTTAGGTAATTTCTGGCTGAAATTGAGGGACCTGAGCAAAATCTGATTCAGAGGCTGAAAGAGAACTGCAGATGTTGTTGGATTCTGACTTCCCTGCACTCGAAATGGATTTTCTGGAGCTATAGGAGTCCAAATGGTGCGCTCTCAATTGCATTGGAAAGTAGACATCCAGGGCTTTCCAGCAATATATAATAGTCTATACTGTGCCCGTGTTTAGATGACGCAAACTGGTGTTCAACGCCAGTTCTCTGTCCTATTCTGGCGTTAAACGCCAGAAACAGGTTACAAGTTGGAGTTAAATGCCCAAAACATGTTACAACCTGGCGTTTAACTCCAGAAACAGCCTAAGCACGTGTAAAGCTCAAGTCTCAGCCCCAGCACACACCAAGTGGGTCCCGGAAGTGGATTTCTGCACTATCTATCATAGTTTACTCATTTTCTATAAACCTAGGTTACTAGTTTAGTATTTAAACAACTTTTAGAGATTTATTTTGTATCCCATGACATTTTAGATCTGAACTTTGTACTCTTTGATGGCATGAGTCTCTAAACTCCATTGTTGAGGGTGAGGAGCTCTGCTGTGTCTCGATGAATTAATGCAATTATTTCTATTTTCTATTCAAACACGCGTGTTTCTATCTAAGATGTTCATTTGCACTTCAATATGATGGATGTGATGATCCGTGACATTCATCACCATTCTCAACCTATGAATGCGTGACTGACAACCACCTCCGTTCTACCTTCGATTGAATGAGTATCTCTTGGATTCCTTAATTAGAATCTTCGTGGTATAAGCTAGAATCCATTGGCAGCATTCTTGAGAATCCGGAAAGTCTAAACCTTGTCTGTGGTATTCCAAGTAGGATTTAGGGATTGAATGACTGCGACGAGCTTCAAACTCACAAGGGTTGGGCATAGTGATAGACGTAAAAGGATCAATGGATCCTATTCCAGCATGAGTAAGAACCGACAGATAATTAGCCGTGCGGTGACAGCGCACCTTGACCATTTTCACTGAGAGGACAGATGGTAGCCATTGACAACGGTGATCCACCAACACACAGCTTGCCATAGGAGGAACCTTGCGTCTGTGAAGAAGAAGACAGGGGGAAAGCAGAGATTCAGAAGACAAAGCATCTCCAAAACTCCAACATATTCCCCATTACTGCATAACAAGTATTTAATTCATGCTCTTTTATTTTTCGCAATCCAAACTGATAATTATAATTGATATCCTAACTAAGAATTACAAGATAACCATAGATTGCTTCAAGCCAACAATCTCCGTGGGATTCGACCCTTATTCACGTAAGGTATTACTTGGACGACCCAGTGCACTTGCTGGTTAGTGGTACGAGTTGTGAAAAGTGTGATTTACAATTCGTGCACCAAGTTTTTGGCGCCGTTCCGGGGATTGTTCGAGTTTGGGCAACTGATGGTTTATTTTGTTGCTTAGATTAGGAAAAATTTTTCTTTTTGGTTTAGAGTCTTTTATTATTGTTTTTGGTTGAAATTTCTTTTTCTTTAAATCCTTATTTTCTCTTTTTAAATTTTTCGAAAATTTTATAAACTGATAATTGAGTTTTTTTGGTTGAGTTTAGTTTTATATTTTAAGTTTGGTGTCAATTGCATGTTTTTATTTTCTTTTAAATTTTCGAATTTGTGTTCATTGTTCTTTCTTAGTCTTCAAGTTGTTCTTGTTTATTTTTCTTGTTTGATCTTGTTTTGTGATTTTTCTTGTTTTTCTTGTGTATTTTCGAATTATTAGTATCCAAAAAAATTTAAAATATTTTATACATTAAATACCTTTATTAAAACACTTTCAATTTATAGCTCAATTGGCTAGAGCGGTGTTCTTATGTTCTTGGTAATTGGGAATCTTCCTTTTAAAACTTTTTCAAAAATAATTTTTATTTGACTAAATCTCATGTCAAACTTTTAAGTTTTCTTTTATCTTGTTATTTTTATTTTATTTTTGAAAAAAATTATTTTTAGTGTTCTAAAAGTTTTAAGTTTGGTGTTCTTTTTATGTTCTTGTGAGTCTTCAAAGTGTTCTTGAGGCTTCTTTGTGTTTCGATCTTAAAATCTTTAAGTTTGGTGTTCCTTGGTGTTTTCCCTCCAAAATTTTTGAAAAACAAGGAGCATTAGATCTAAAAATTTTAAGTCTTGTGTCATTTTATTGTTTTTCTCTTTCCTCATTAAATTCAAAAATATCTTTTCTCTTTATTTTAAATTGAGTTTCGAAAATTACTTTTAAAAATTCAGATTTTTATTTTAAAAATCAAATCTTTTCAAAATTCAAAATCTTTTTCAAAAATCATATCCAAAGTTTTTCAAATCTTCTCAATTAAGCAATTATTCTCACTTTCAAATTTATCTTTTCTCTAAGTTTTCGAAATTTACATTATAATTTCTAATTATTCTATTTTTATTTTAACTTATTGTTTTTAATTATCTTAATAATTTGGTTTATTCTACTTAAATAAAATAAAAAAATAAAAATATATTTTCTTTGCAATTCATATCAATTCAATTTTATCCATCATGGATCTAAGTGGAAATGAATAGTCCAGAAGGACTCTGGGGTCATATGGTAATCCCAGTACTGCTGCATATGGGAGTAGTATCTGTATACCTCCCATCAAAGCAGGCAGTTTTGAGCTAAATCCTTAGCTCATTGTCATGGTGCAGCAAAACTGCCAGTATTTCGATCTTCCACAGGAAGAACCTACTGAGTTTCTGGCACAATTCTTGCAAATTACTGACACGGTACGTGACAAGGAGGTAGATTAGGATGTATACAGACTGTTACTGTTTCCATTTGCTGTAAAAGATCAAGCTAAAAGGTGGTTAAATAACCAACCCACAACAAGCATAAGGACATGGAAACAGTTATTAGACAAATTCCTGAATCAATATTTCCCTCCAAAAAGGATGACACAGCTAAGGCTGGACATCCAAGGCTTTAAACAAGAGGATGATGAATCCCTTTATAATGCTTGGGAGAGGTACAGAAGGATGCTAAGGAAATGCACCTCTAAAATGTTTTCGGAGTGGGTGCAATTAGACATCTTCTACTATGGGCTTACAAAAGGAGCTCAGATGTCCCTAGACCACTCAGCTGGTGGATCTATACACATGAGGAAAACTATTGAAGAGGCTCAAGAGCTTATTGATATAGTTGCTAGAAACCAGCATCTGTACATAAGTAATGGGTCCTCCATAAAAGAAGAAGCCAAAGCAGTGTCTACTGAAATTGGTCCGCCAGAACAAGTTACTGAACTCAATCAACAATTGTACTTTCTAACAAAATAGCTAGCAGAATTCAAGGAGATGCTACAAGACACTAAAAATGCTAATAAAAATATGGAGGCACAATTGAATCAGACAAAATAGCAGTTATCAAGGTAGATAACAGAAGAGTGTCAGGCAGTTCAATTAAGAAGTGGGAAGACATTAAATACCTCACTTCAGAGCAGCAGAAAGCCAAGAAAAGAACAACTGACAGAGGATGAGCAAAATATTATCCAAAATCCCTCTGAGGATAGTAAGGGCCCAGAGAGGAACAACTCTGGCGTTCAAACGCCAGAAAAGGATGCAAGGTTGGCGTTAAACGCCCAACCCATGCATAGTTCTGGCATTCAAACGCCAGGAACAGGCAAGGAGTTGGCATCAAACACCCAATGGAAGCTCAGTTCTGGCGTTCAAATGCCAGAAACAGGTAGGAAGTTGGCATCCAACGCCAATCAAGCTTCCAACCCTGGCATTCAAACGCCAGTGAGGGATCAGACACACACAAGTGCTGATAACAACCCCTCTAAAAAGGCTTCTCCAACCACTTCTGTAGGAAATAAACCTGCAGCAACCAAGGTTGAGGAATACAAAGCGAAGATGCCTTATCCTCAAAAACTCCGTCAGGAGGAGCAGGATAAGCAATTTGCTCGCTTTGCAGACTACCTCAGGACTCTTGAAATAAAGATTCCGTTTGTAGAGGCACTCGAGCAAATACCCTCTTATGCCAAGTTCATGAAAGAGATCTTGAGTCATAATAAGGATTGGAGAGAAACTGAAAGAGTTCTCCTCACTGAGGAATGCAGTGCAGTCATTCTGAAAAGCTTTCTAGAAAAGCTTAAAGATCCTGGAAGCTTTATGATACCATGCATATTAAAGGGCGATTGTACCAAGATAGCTTTATGTGATCTTAGAGCAAGTATCAACCTAATAACTGCATCCACTATCAGAAAGCTTGGTTTAACTGAAGAAGTCAAACCAACCAGGATATTTCTCCAACTTGCTGATGGCTCCATTAAATACCCATCACGCGTAATTGAAGACATGATTGTCTGGGTTGGGCTATTCGCCTTTCCCACTGACTTTGTAGTGCTGGAAATGGAGGAGCACAAAAGTGCTACTCTCATTCTAGGAAGACCTTTCCTAGCAACTGGACGAACTCTCATTGATGTCTAAAAGGGGGAAGTAACCCTGAGGGTCAATGAGGATGAGTTCAAGTTAAATGCTGTCAAAGCCATGCAGCATCCAGACACACCAAAAGACTGCATAAAAGTTGATCTTATTGACTCTTTGGTAGAGGAGATCAACATGGATGAGAGTCTCAAATCAGAGCTAGAAGACATCTTTAAAGATGTTCAACCTGATTTGGAGGATTCAGAGGAGATAAAAGAACCTCTGGAAATTCCTCAGGAAAAGGAAAAACCTCCAAAATCCGAGCTCAAACCATTACCACCATCCCTGAAATATGCATTTCTGGGAGAAGGTGACACTTTTCCAGTGATCATAAGCTCTGCTTTAAATCCACAGGAAGAGGAAGCACTACTTCAAGTGCTAAGGACACACAAGACAGCTCTTGGGTGGTCCATAAGTAACCTTAAGGGCATAAGCCCAGCTAGATGCATGAACAAGATCCTATTGGAGGATGATGCTAAGCCAGTGGTTCAACCACAGAAGCGGCTAAATCAAGCCATGAAGGAAGTGGTGCAGAAAGAGGTCACCAAGTTACTGGAGGCTGGGATTATTTATCCTATTTCTGATAGCCCCTGGGTGAGCCCTGTCCAAGTTGTCCCCAAAAAGGGAGGCATAACAGTGGTTCATAATGAAAAAAACGAACTGGTTCCTACAAGAATAGTTACAAGGTGGCACATGTGTATTGACTATAGAAGGCTCAATACAGTCACCAGAAAGGATCATTTTCCTTTACCATTCATAGACCAGATGCTAGAAAGACTAGCAGGTCATGATTATTATCGCTTTTTGGATGGCTATTTAGGCTACAACCAAATTGTAGTTGATCTCCAAGATCAAGAGAAAACAGCATTCACATATCCATCTGGAGTATTTGCCTACAGAAGGATTCCATTTGGGCTGTGTAATGCACCTGCAACCTTTTAGAGATGCATGCTCTCTATTTTCTCTGATATGGTGGAAAAATTTTTGGAAGTCTTCATGGATGACTTTTCAGTATATGGAGACTCATTTAGCTCCTGTCTTGATCACCTGACACTGGTTCTGAAAAGATGCCAAGAGACTAACCTGGTTTTAAACTGGGAAAAATGTCACTTTATGGTGACTGAAGGGATTGTCCTTGGGCACAATGTTAAGGTAGAGGTAATTGAAAAATTACCACCACCTGCCAATGTTAAGGCAATCAGAAGCTTTCTGGGGCATGCAGGATTCTATAGGAGGTTTATAAAGGATTTTTCAAAAATTATAAAAACCTTTGAGCAACCTGCTAGCTGCTGACACGCCATTTGTGTTTGACACAGAGTGCCTGCAGGCGTTTGAAACCCTGAAAGCTAAGCTGGTCATAGCACCAGTTATTTCTGCACCAGACTGGACATTACCATTCGAATTAATGTGTGATGCCAGTGACCATGCCATTGGTGCAGTATTGGGGCAGAGGCATGACAAGCTTCTGCATGTCACTTATTATGCTAGCCGTGTTTTAAATGATGCCCAGAAAAATTACCTAACCACAGAAAAAGAATTGCTTGCAGTGGTTTATGCCATTGACAAGTTTAGATCATACTTAGTAGGATCAAAAGTGATTGTGTACACTGACCATGCTGCTCTTAAATATGTACTTACAAAGCAGGATTCAAAACCCAGGCTCATAAGATGGGTGTTGCTTCTGCAAGAGTTTGATATAGAAATAAGAGGCAGAAAAGGGACAGAAAACCAAGTGGCTGATCATCTGTCCCGGATAGAGCTAGTAGAAGGGGCGTGTTGCTTCTGTAAGAGTTTGATATAGAAATAAGAGACAGAAAAGGGACAGAAAACCAAGTGGCTGATCATCTGTCCCGGATAGAGCCAGTAGAAGGGGCGTCCTTTTTTTCTATTGAGATCTCTGAAACTTTTTCTGATGAGCATTTGTTCACCATTCAGGAAACACCATGGTTTGCAGACATTGCAAACTATAAAGCTGCAAGGTTCATACCCAGGGAGTACAGCAGGCAACAAAAGAAAAAATTAATTACTGATGCAAAGTAATACTTGTGGGTTGAACCCTATCTCTTTAAGAGATGTGCAGACGAAATAATCCGTAGGTGTGTGCCTAGAGAAGAAGCACAGAAGATCTTATGGCATTTCCATGGATCACAATATGGAAGCCACTTCGGAGGTGAGCGAACAGCCACTAAGGTCCTCCAATTTGGCTTCTACTGGCCTACCCTCTATAGAGATTCCTGAGAGTTTGTACGTAACTGTGACAGTTGCTAGAGAGCTGGTAATCTGCCTTATGGTTACGCCATGCCTCAACAAGGAATCTTGGAGATTGAGTTGTTTGATGTATGGGGTATTGACTTCATGGGTCCTTTTCCACCATCATACTCAAACACTTATATTCTGGTGGCAGTCGACTATGTATCCAAATGGGTAGAGGCCATTGCCACACCCACTAATGATACTAGGACAGTGCTGAAGTTCCTCCAAAAACATATCTTCAGCAGGTTTGGTGTCCCTAGAGCACTAATCAGTGATGGGGGCACTCACTTCTGCAATAAACAGCTTTACTCTGCTATGGTTCGGTACGAAATTAGCCACAAGGTGGCAACTCCATATCATCCACAGACAAACGGACAAGCTGAAGTCTCTAATAGAGAACTAAAAAGAATCCTGGAACGGACTGTAAGTACCCGTAGACAGGATTGGGCGAGAAGCTTGGATGATGCTTTGTGGGCTTACAGAACAGCATTCAAGACTCCTATAGGGACCTCTCCATACCAGCTTGTGTATGGTAAGGCCTGTCATCTGCCCGTGGAACTGGAACATAAGGCCTACTGGGCAACCAGATTCCTAAACTTTGATGCCAGATTAGCTGGAGAAAAAAGATTGCTCCAGCTAAATGAGCTAGAGGAATTCAAACTCACTGCTTTCGAAAATGCCAAGCTTTACAAAAAGAAAGCAAAAAGGTGGCATGACAGAAAGCTGTCATCTAGAGTCTTTGAACCAGGACAGAAGGTTCTGCTGTTTAACTCTAGGCTCCGGCTATTCCCCGGGAAACTGAAATCCCGGTGGAGGGGACCATATGTGATTACAAGTGTGTCACCATATGGCTATGTGGAGCTTCAAGACATTGATTCTAATAAGAAGTTCATTGTTAATGGACAGTGAATCAAGTATTATCTTGAAGGCAATGTTGAGCAAGAGTGCTCAAGGCTGAAGCCTGATTAAAAGCTCAGCAAGGTCCAGCTAAAGACAATAAAGAAGCACTTGCTGGGAGGCAACCCAGCCATTAGCAAAACTTTTTCTGTTATTTTATTTTATTCTATTCTTCATTTTATTTATTTTTAAATTATATAAGTTCAATATTAATAATCTTCAAGGTAAAGAATTAATTGCATAAGTTCACAGGGTTACAGAAGGATTCAGAGCACAAAACAGGAAAAAGGAGCTCACTGGCAAGAAAATGCCAGTAAGAGGTACAATTGGGCGTTAAACGCCCAAAAGAAGCATCTACTGGGCGTTTAACGCCAGTAATGATACCTTTCTGGGCGTCAAACGCCAGAATGGGTACCATTCTTGGCGTTTAACGCCATACTTGCAGCGTCCTGGGCGTTCAGGAAAAACGCCCAGTGACAAAGGAATTCTGGCGTTTAACGCCAGCCAGAAGCAACAGCTGGGCGTTAAATGCCCAAAAGAGGCTACAGATGGGCGTTAAACGCCCAAAACAAACAGCAGTTGGGCGTTTAACGCCAGGATTACGGAGGCGAGGATGTTTTTGATCCCAACTTGATTTTTTTTTAAATTTTCATATTTCAAACCATTTTTCTTGCATAATCATGTTCCATACTTTCTTTTTTTTCAAACTTTTTTTCCAAAATTTTTAAAAAATATCTTAATCCGAAAATTAAATCTTTCTCAATTCTTCTCCAGCCTCTTCTCAAACCTTTTTCAAAACAAATCTATCTTTTTCAAAATTCTTTTTTTTCAAACTCATCAATATCTTTTTCAAATCTTCACAAAATTTTTAGAACAAATCTATCTTTTTCAAATATCTTTCATATCTTTTCAATTTCAAATTACATCTTTTCCTATCTTACTTATCTTCTCTAAATCACATTTTCTATCATATATTTTTAAAAGATTTTCGAAAACCCACCCCCTTCCCTTTCAATCCTCATTCGGCCTCCCCCTTTCTTCCACAATTCGAACTTGGCTCTCCCTCTATCCCTCTCCTTTCTTTTCTTTTGCTTGAGGACAAGAAAACCTCTAAGTTTGGTGTGTTTATCCGTGATCACTAAGCCAATACCCACCAAGATCATGGCTCCTAAGGGAAAACAAACCAACTCAAGAGGCAAGAAAGAGAATATTCCAAAACCACTTTGGAATCAAGGGAAGTTCTTAACCAAAGAATATTCAGACCATTACTACAAAATAATGGGTCTAAGGTCAGGGATCCTGGAAGTTAAATTCGATCTGAAAGAAGACGAATATCCAGAGATCCAAGAGCAAATTCGAAACAGGAGCTGGAAAGTCCTAGCTAGTCCTGAAACAAAGGTGGGAAGAAACATGGTTCAGGAATTCTACTTTAAGTTTGGTGTTGGGATGAGCGGATAATTTATACGCTTTTTGGCATTATTTTTACATAGTTTTCAGTATGATTTAGTTAGTTTTTAGTATATTTTTATTAGTTTTTAAATAAAAATAATATTTTTAGACTTTACTATGAGTTTGTGTCTTTTTCTATGATTTCAGGTAATTTCTGGCTGAAATTGAGGGACCTGACCAAAATCTGATTCAGAGGCTGAAAGAGGACTGCAGATGCTGTTGGATTCTGACCTCTTTGCACTCGAAATGTATTTTCTGGAGCTACAGGAGTCCAAATGGCCCGCTCTCAATTGAATTGGAAAGTAGACATCCAGGGCTTTCCATCAATATATAATAGTCTATACTTTGCCCGAGTTTAGATAACGCAAACTGGCATTCAACGCCAGTTCTCTGCCCTATTCTGGCGTTAAACGCCAGAAACAGGTTACAAGTTAGAGTTAAACACCCAAAATAGGTTACAACCTGGCGTTTAACTCCAGAAACAGCCTAAGCACGTGTAAAGCTCAAGTCTCAGCCCCAGCACACACCAAGTGGGCCCGGAAGTGGATTTCTGCACTATCTATCATAGTTTACTCATTTTCTGTAAACCTAGGTTACTAGTTTAGTATTTAAACAACTTTTAGAGATTTATTTTGTATCTCATGACATTTTAGATCTGAACTTTGTACTCTTTAATGGCATGAGTCTCTAAACTCCATTGTTGGGGGTGAGGAGCTCTGCTGTGTCTCGATGAATTAAAGCAATTATTTCTGTTTTCTATTCAAACACGAGTGTTTCTATCTAAGATGTTCATTTGCACTTCAATATGATGGATGTGATGATCCGTGACATTCATCACCATTCTCAATCTATGAACGCGTGATTGACAACCACCTCCGTTCTACCTTCGATTGAATGAATATCTCTTGGATTCCTTAATCAGAATCTTCGTGGTATAAGCTAGAATCCATTGGCAGCATTCTTGAGAATCCAAAAAGTCTAAACCTTGTATGTGGTATTCCAAGTAGGATTCAGGGATTGAATGACTGTGATGAGCTTCAAACTCACAAGGGTTGGGCGTAGTGACAGACGCAAAAGGATCAATGGATCCTATTCCAGCATGAGTGAGAACCGACAGATGATTAGTCGTGCAGTGACAGCACACCTGGACCATTTTCACTGAGAGGATGGATGGTAGCCATTGACAATGGTGATCCACCAACACACAGCTTGCCATAGGAGGAACCTTGCATGCGAGAAGAAGAAGACAGGGGGAAAGCGGAGATTTAGAAGACAAAGCATCTCCAAAACTCCAACATATTCCCCATTACTGCATAACAAGTATTTAATTCACGCTCTTTTATTTTTTGCAATCCAAAATGATAATTATAATTGATATCCTGACTAAGAATTACAAGATAACCATAGATTGCTTCAAGCCAACAATCTCCGTGGGATTCGACCCTTACTCACGTAAGGTATTACTTGGACGACCTAGTGCACTTGCTGTTTTGTGGTACGAGTTGTGAAAAGTGTGATTTACAATTCGTGCACCATGGTACAAAGATACCTTCCTAACCAGAGTCTTCACTAGAGAAGATAGCCAACAGTCATTCTAGAAAGAGAAGTTCTTGGCCGAACTCCCAAAATCCCTGGGAGTAAAGTTAGGGATAAAATCAGAAGCTTAACTCCGGATGGAATCATCCCATACAATTCTCTAAGTTATGGCCAATTAATTTCTTATGTCCAAAAAGTGTCTTTAAAAATTTGTCAGGATGACAAAATTCAAAGGCAACTAGCACGAGAAAAGGCCCAAAACAAAAAAGATCTAGGTTCCTTCTGTGAACAATTCGGTCTACCTTCCTATAGTAAAAGGAGAATAAAACAGTATTACCCAAAAAACCGTAGGCCCGATCAAGACCCATGGCAATGGAAACCCAGAAGGCATTATAGGCCTCCTCCTAGACAAAGAAAAGACAAAGACAAAGAACCTCACAAAAACCAAATTATCTGCTTCAATTGCAAACAACCAGGCCACATCAGTAAGTACTGCAGGCTCAAAAAGAGGATCAACAACATCAACCTTGACCCTCAGATTGAGGAACAGATTAATAACCTCCTCCTCGAAAGCTCTGAAGAAGAATCAGAACATGAATTCTCGGAGGACTTAAATATCATCCAGCATGATGATAAGATATCCTCATCGTCCGATGAATATTTTGAGCTCAATGTCATCACACAAGAACAAGATCTTCTTTTTGATGTCATAAATGCTATCTTTGACCCTAAATAGAGAAAGTACTACCATCAGAAGCTCAAACAAACCTTAGAAACAAAAAATAATCAAAAACCAAAGCCCTAGTTAACAAAAACAAGTACGACATCAAACCTATTTTCAAAAAACTCAAAAAATAAGTTTCTAAACCTGTTACTATCCAAGACCTTCAGAACAAGATTAATATTCTCAAGAAAGATATTCATCTTATCAAACAACAACAACAACAACACCAGAATGGTTTGTCTCATATTTTGGATGAAGATTCTGATACCATTGAGGAAGAACCTCAGAATGATCACAATCTTCAAAACCAAATTTCTCAAAATGAAGAGGAGGACCAAATTCTCCAACTCTCAAAAGATCCAGAAGATGAGATAGCAGAAATTCTGTGGTTAGTCAGTCAATTAACCATCATGAAATTCTATATCAACATTAGTATTGTCATCCAGGACTTTGTCTTAGATACCGTAGCCTTGTTCGATACAGGTGCAGATAAAAAATGTATTCTGGAAGGCTTAATCCCAACAAAATATTTTGAAAAAATGGGAGAGCGTCTAAGTACTGCTACCGGTGAATGTTTACAAATTAAGTACAGGCTTCCTGAGGCTGTCATCAAAAACGGTCTTTAACAGATAAAGACACCTTTCCTCCTTGTCCAAGATTTGAGAAATTAGGTCATTTTAGGAACGTCGTTCATTAGAGCTATTTTTCCACTAATAATGTCATACGACGGTATCACTACCTATATAGGAGGAACCCCAACAACCTTTCGATTTGTTTCATCTCCTGCCCATAAAACCCTTAACCTACTCCAATTCAAAGCTAACCAGATTAAATTCTTGAAGGAAGAAGTCTCCTTCCAAACCATTGAAACATAGTTACAAAAACCTCAAATCCAACAAAAGATAAAAACCCTTCTTCAACAAATGCAAGAAACAATATGTTCAGAATTGCCTCACACATTCTGGAATAGAAAACAACATATTGTGGATCTTCCTTATGAAAAAGACTTCAAAGAAAGCCAGATTCCAATAAAGGCCAGACCCATACAAATGAATGAAGAACTTCTTTAATATTGTCAAAAGGAAATTACAGACCTTTTAGACAAAAGGCTTATTTGGCCCAATAAAAGCCCATGGTCTTGCTCGGCTTTTTATGTCAATAAACAAGCTAAGTTGGAAAGAGACACCCCTAGGTGAGTTATTAATTATAAGAATCTGAACCAAGCTCTCCGGTGGATTAGGTATCCTATCCCAAACAAAAAGGATTTGCTAAATAGACTAAACTCAGCAAGCATTTTTTCAAAATTTGATATGAAGTCTGGATATTGGCAAATCCAGATTAGCGAGGCTGATAGATACAAAACGGCATTCACAGTATCTTTCGATGAGTACGAATGGAATGTGATGTCTTTTGGTCTAAAAAATGCCCCATCCGAATTCCAAAAAATTATGAATGACATTTATAATCCTTATTCCGGCTTTGCCATCGTCTATATAGACGACGTGCTAATTTTTTCACAATCCTTGCATGATCATTTTAAACACGAAAGACCTTTATGCACACCATCAAGCATAATAGTCTAGCTGTGTCCAAATAAAAAATTAGTTTATTCCAAACTAAAATCCGTTTCCTTGGTCACATGATCCACCAGGAAACTATTACACCCATTGACAAGGCTATCCAATTTGCGGATAAATTCCCTGATCATATTTTAGAAAGGAATCAACTCCAAAGATTCCTTGGCTGCATAAACTATGTAGCTGATTTTATTCCAAACCTAAGCACCCTTATCAAACTTCTCCATGAGCGTCTAGGGAAAAAACCCCCCTCATTGGACAGATACCCATACTAAGATCGTCAAAAAACTCAAACTCAGTGTCAAGGAACTCCCTTGTCTTTACCTTCCTGTTCCACAGGCTTTCAAAATTGTTGAGGCGGATGCATCAGATCTAGGTTATGGCGGCATCCTAAAACAAAAACTTAATAATAAAGAATGTATCATTGCATTTACATCCAAGCATTGAAATACCTCTCAACAAAATTATTCAACCATAAAAAAAAAAAAGAAGTTTTGGCAATCGTTTTGTGTATTTCAAAATTCCAATATGATTTATTAAACCAAAAATTTTTAGTCAGGGTAGATTATAAATCTGCCAAAGACATTTTACAAAAAGATGTAAAAAATCAAGCATCCAAACATATTTTTGCCCGCTGGCAAGCAATATTAAGTGTTTTTTATTTTAAAATTGAATACATTCAAGGAATCTCAAACTCTCTCCCTGATTACCTTACTCGTGAATATTTGCAGGAAAAGCTACCTGGTGCACGAAATTGTGATCATACTTTTCACAACTCCGCACAACTAACCAGCAAGTGCACTGGATCGTCCAAGTAATACCTTACGTGAGTAAGGGTCGATCCCACGGAGATTGCCGGCTTGAAGCAAGCTATGGTTATCTTGTAAATCTTTGTCAGGATATTAATGATAAAAATGGTTTTGTTTATGAAAGGTAAATAACATGAAATAAATGGTACTTGTGATTCAGTAATGAGGAACAGGCTGAGGTTCCGGAGATGCTCTGTCGTCTGAATCTCTGCTTTCCTACTGTCTTTTTCTCCGAACACGCATGGCTTCCTTCAATGGCAAGCTGTATGATCCTCTCGGATGAAAAATACCAGGCACGGTCTCTGCACGGCTAATCAACTGTCAGATTTCTCGTTTTGGATAAAAAATACCAGGTACAGCTACCGCACGGCTAATCATCTGTCGGTTTTCACTAGCGTCAGAATAGAATCTCTCTATCCTTTTGCACACTGTCACTGCACCCAACATTCGTGAGTTTGAAGCTCATCACAGTCATCCCCTCTCAGATCCTACTCAGAATACCACAGACAAGGTTTAGACTTTCTGGATCCCAGGAATGCTGCCAATTGGTTCTAGCCTATACCACGAAGGTTCTAATCTCACAGACTCGGTCCGTGGATCAGAGACCCAAGAGATACGCACTCAAGCTGTCGCCCAATGACTACGTTGAGCTCAGATAGAACGGGAGTGGTTGTCAGGCATGCATTCATAAATGTGAGAATAATGATGAGGGTCACGGATCATCATCTTCTCCAGATTAAAGTACGAGTGAGTATCATAGAATAGAATCAAGCGTGATTGAATAGAAAACAATAGTAATTCCATTAATCCATTGAAACACAGCAGTGCTCCTCACCCTCACCTATGGGGTTTAGAGACTCATGCCGTAGAAGATACAATATGAAATAAAAAATGTCATGAGTTGCAAAATGAATCTCTAAAAGTAGTTTTTATACTAACTAGTAACTTAGGTTTACAGAAAATGAGTAACTAAGTGTAGATGGTGCAGAAATCCACTTTTGGGACCCACTTGGTGAGTGTTTGGGCTAAGCTTTCAAGCTTTCACGTGCATATGCCTAAAGTAGGCCTTAAACGCCACCCCGGGTGCCAAAATGGGCGTTTAACGCTAAGAAAGGTGCCAGTTCTGGCGTTTTATGCCATAAAATTTTTGGCTGGCTTTTAACGCCAGTTTGGGCCATCAAATCTCGGGAAAAGTATGGACTATTATATATTGATGGAAAGCCCAAGATGTCTACTTTCCAACTCAATTAAGAGCGCGCCAATTGGGCTTCTATAGCTTCAGAATATCTATTTTGAGTGCAAGAGGGTCAGAATCCAACAACATCTGCAGTCCTTTCTCAGCCTCTGAATCAGATTTTTGCTCAGGTCCCTCAATTTCAGCCAGAAAATACCTGAAATTATAGAAAAATACACAAACTCATAGTAGAGTCCAGAAATGTAATTTTTCAATAAAAACTAATAAAAATATAATAAAAAGTAACTAAAATATACTAAAAACTACCTAAAAACAATGCCAAAAAGGGTATAAATTATTCGCTCATCACAACACCAAACTTAAATTGTTGCTTGTCCCCAAGCAACTAAAAACAAAATAGGATAAAAAGAAAATAAAATACAATAAATTCCAAATATCAATGAAACTCAGTTCCAATTAGATGAGCGGGACAAATAGCTTTTTGCTTCTGAACAGTTTTGGCATCTCACTTTATCCTTTGAAGTTCAGAATGATTGGTATCCATAGGAACTCAGAATTCAGATAGTGTTATTGATTCTCCTAGTTCAGTATGTTGATTCTTGAACACAGCTACCTTATGAGTCTTGGCCGTGACCCTAATCATTTTGTTTTCCAATATTACCACCAGATACATAATTGTCACAGACACATAACAGCGTGAGCCGTTTCAGATTGTGACTCAGCTTTGCTAGAGTCCCCAGTTAGAGGTGCCCAGAGTTCTTAAGCACACTCTTTTTGCTTTGGACTACGACTTTAACCGCTCAGTCTCAAGCTTTTCACTTGACACCTTCACGCCACAAGGACATGGTTAGGGACAGCTTGGTTTAGCCGCTTAGGCCAGGATTTTATTCCTTTGGGCCCTCCTATCCATTAATGCTCAAAGCCTTGGATCCTGTTTACCCTTGCCTTTTAGTTTAAAGGGTTATTGGCTTTTTTCTTTTTTTTTTTCTTTTTTTTTTGCCATTTTTTTCAAGCTTTTATTTTTCACTGCTTTTTCTTACTTCAAGAATCAATTTTTATGATTTTTCATATTATCAACAACATTTCTCTTTTTTTCATTATTCTTTCAAGAGCCAACAATTTTAACATTCACAAACTTCACTATAAAAAATATGCACTGTTCAAGCATTCATTCAAAAAACAAAAAGTATTGACACCACATCAAAATAATTAGATTATTTTCAAGATAGAATTCGAAATTCATGTGCTTCTTGTTCTTTTGCAATTAAAATAGATTTTTTTATTTAAGAAAGGTGAGGGATTCATGAAATAATTCATAGCTTTAAGACATAGACTCTAAACTTTAATGATCATGTAATAAAAATAAGACATAAAATAAACATAAAAGCAGACAAATAATAATAAAAGAAAGGGAATTAAAGACACAAAAATAAATGACTCTAATACTAATGCTCATGTAAATCTTAGAATAGGTTTCTAATAATTAAAGTTATCACAGAGTTAGGACTCAATAGCCTTGATTTTGAGGGGTATGTGCTCCTTCAATCTGTAGGACGTTCAACTCTTCAAGGGACAGCTTCTGACGTTTTAGCTCCTGTATCTCGCGCCCTTATTTCTCTTGTTCTATGAGCATTTTGCAGAGCATGCTATTTTGATTCTGATCCTCTTCTTTAAGTTGATTCACAGCTTCTTGCAGCTTGATGACAGATGCTTCTAAGCGGGCCCAATAGTCAAATTGAGGAATTTCTGGGAGGAGCTCATGCGCCCCCTCTTGATGATGTTATCTTGAATTTGAGGTCAATCCATCACTTTTTTGGTGATTGGGCGTTCAACTGTGATATATTCATCCACACCCATCTGTACCCCCGCATCTTTGCATAACAGACTAATCAAGCATGGGTAGGCCAATTTGGCCTCAGTGGATTCCTTGTTTGCAAACATGTAAATTTCAATAGGGATCAGTTGACGAATCTCTACCTCCTTCCCCAGCATAATACAGTGAATCATCACTGCCGTCTTGACAGTGACTTCAGATCGGTTGCTGGTTGGGAGTATAGAACACCCAATGAAATCCAGCCAACCTCTAGCAACTGGTTTGAGATTTCCTCTCTTTAATTGGTTTGGGACACCTTTTGAATTGGTAATCCACTTGGTTCCAGGGAGGCATATGTCCTCTAGAACTTGATCTAGCCTTTTATCCTTGGCCATTCTTCTATTAAAGGACTCTAGATCATCTTGTAGTTGAGGAAGTTTGAGAACTTCTCTCACTTTGTCAAAATGGAAGTAAATAATCTTCCCTCTGACCATAGTCCGAAAGGAGTAGAAAGCGGTTCCCTTTAATCTTTGCTTTTCTGTCATCCACAGATTTGCATAGAATTCCTGGACCATGTTTTTTCCAACATGTATCTCAAGATTAGCCAGGACTTCCCAGCCCCTGTTTTAAATCTGCTCTTGGATCTCCGGGTATTCATCTTCTTTCAGATTGAACCTAACTTCTGGGATCACTGATCTTCTGCACACAATTTTGAAATAATGGTCTGCATGTTCTTTGGTGCAGAAGTTCTCATGCATCCAACGTGGTTTTGGATTGCTTTCTTTCTTGTCTCTTGAAGCGGTTTGTCATCCTTTGAGTGCCATGAGATTGGTTTGTTTTAACTCAGGAATCACAAAAATCACACCAAAATTAGAGATTTGCTTGCCCTCAAGCAAAATAAAAAGAAAGAAGATGAATAGATGGAGAGAAGGATTCGAATGATGGAGTAAAGGGGATGGCCGAATGTATAAATAAAGGGGAGGGAGGGAGTGGGTTCGAATTTTTAGAAAAAGATATGATTTGAAAGATATGATTGATAAAAGATAAACATGATATGAAAAAGAGAATATTGTTTTCAAAATTTAAGAGATATGAAAAAGATATGCGGAAGTTAAATCTGAATTTTTGTTTATGCATCTAAGAAATAAAAGATAATATGAATGAATTAAAAAGATTTGAAAAGAAATTGGAAAAATGAATGAGTTTTTGAAAAAAAATTGAAAAGAATTAAAAGATAACTAAAAAGAATTCATAAGATTATGAATTTTTGTTAATGGAAATTAAAAAATGAATATTTGTAATGTTTGGATGCAGAAAATTTTGAATTAAAACATGAAAATTCGAAAAAAATTGAATTGGAAACGAAATTAGCTCTCCCCTAGCTGTTCTGGCGTACCCATTCTGGCGTTTAATGCCCATCTGGTGCCCATTTTGGGCGTTTAGCGCCCAGCTAGCCAGAAATCCTTCTTTACTGGGCATTTTTCTGAACGCCCAGAATGCTACCATTTCTGGCGTTAAACGCCCAGAATGCTGCCCATTCTGGCGTTTAACACCCAGAATGATACTTTTACTGGCGTTTAACGCCCAAATTGCCTCTTTACTGGCGTTTTGACGCCAGTAAGCTCCTTTTCTCTGTGATTTCTCTGTTTTATGTCTTGAACCTTCATTTTCTTGACTTATTCACTGAAAAGCATTAATAAACATGAGCAACAAAATTAAATGGACTTATATAATTGTTATAAACATCTAATTTTTGATAATGGCTGGGTTGCCTCCCAGTAAGCGCTTCTTTACTGTCTTTAGCTGGACTTTACTGAGCTTTTTAATTTAGTCTCAGTTTTGAGCATTCTTGCTCAACATTTCCTTCAAGATAATGTTTAATTCTCTGTCCATTAATAATGAAACTTTTGTTAGAATCAATATCTTGAAGCTCCACATAACCATATGGTGACACACTTGTAATCACATATGGTCCCCTCCACCAAGATTTCAATTTTCCAGGGAACAATCTGAGCCTAGACTTAAATAGTAGGACCTTCTGTCCTGCCTCAAAGACTCTAGATGACAGCCTTTTGTCATGCCATCTTTTTGCTTTCTCTTTATAAATTTTAGCATTTTCGAAAGCATTGAGTCTGAACTCTTCCAGCTCGTTCAACTGGAGTAATCTTTTCTCGCCAGCTACCTTAGCATCAAGGTTTAGGAACCTGGTTGCCCTGTAGGCCTTGTGTTCTAGTTCTACTGGTAGATGACAGGCTTTTCCATACACAAGCTGGTATGGAGAGGTCCCTATAGGAGTCTTGAATGCGGTTTTGTATGCCCACAGAGCATCATCCAGACTTCTTGTCCAATCCCTTCTATGGGTACTTACAGTCCATTCCAGGATTCATTTTAGTTCTCTATTTGAGACTTCAGCCTGCGCATTTGTCTGTGCATGATATGGAGTTGCCACTTTATGGTTAATTCCATATTGGACCAGAGCAGAGTCAAGCTGTTTATTGCAGAAATGATTGCCTCCATCACTGATCAGTATCCTAGGGACACCGAACCTGCTGAAGATATGCTTTTGGAGGAACTTCATTACTGTTTTAGTATCATTAGTGGGTGTTGCAATTGCCTCTACCCATTTAGATACATAGTTTACTGCCACCAGAATATAAGTGTTTGAATATGATGGTGGGAAAGGCCCCATGAAGTCAATACCCCATACATCAAACAACTCAATCTCTAAGATCCCTTGCTGAGGCATGGCATAACCGTGAGGCAGATTACTAGCTCTCTGGCAACTGTCACAGTTACGTACGAACTCTCAGGAGTCTCTATAGAGAGTAGGCCAGTAGAAGCCACATTGGAGAACTTTTGTGGCTATTCGTTCACCTCCAAAATGTCCTCCATATTGTGATCCATGGCAATGCCATAAGATCTTCTGTGCCTCTTCTCTAGGCACACATCTATGGATTACTCCGTCTGTACACCTCTTAAAGAGGTATGGTTCATCTCACAGGTAGTACTTTGGATCAGAAACCAATTTTTTTGTTTGCTGCTTACTGTACTCTTTGGGTATGAATCTCACAGCTTTATAGTTTGCAATGTCTGCAAACCATGGTACTTCCTGAATGGCAAAGAGTTGCTCATCCGGAAAGGTTTCAGAGATCTCAGTAGGAGGGAGGGACGCTCCTGCTACTGGTTCTATCCGGGACAGGTGATCAGCTACTTAGTTCTCTGTCTCTTTTCTGTCTCTGATTTCTATATCAAACTCTTGCAGAAGCAACACCCATCTTATGAGTCTGGGTTTTGAATCCTACTTAGTGAGGAGATATTTTAGAGCAGCATGGTCAGTATACACAATTAATTTTAATCCTACTAAATAAGATCTGAACTTGTCAATGGCATAAACCACTGCAAGCAACTCCTTTTCTGTGGTTGTGTAATTCTTCTGTTTGTCATTCAAAACACAACTAGCATAGTAAATGACATGCAGAAGCTTGTTATGCCTCTGTCCCAATACTGCACCAATGGCATAGTCACTGGCATCACATATTAGTTCGAATGGTAATGTCTAGTCTGGTGCAGAAATGACTGGTGCTGTGACTAGCTTAGCTTTCAGAGTTTCAAACGCCTGCAGACACTCTGTGTCAAAGATAAATGGCGTGTCAGCAGCCAGCAGATTGCTCAGAGGTTTTGCAATTTTTGAAAAATCCTTTATAAACCTCCTATAGAATCCTACATGCCCCAGAAAGCTTCTGATTGTCTTAAAATTGGTAGGTGGTGGTAATTTTTCAATTACCTCTACCTTAGCTTGATCTACCTCTATTCCCTTGTTTGAAATTTTGTGCCCAAGGACAATTCCTTCAGTCACCATAAAGTGACATTTTTCTCAGTTTAAAACCAGGTTAGTCTCTTGGCACCTTTTCAGAACAAGTGCTAGATGGTCAAGACAGGAGCTGAATGAGTCTCCAAATACTGAGAAGTCATCTATGAAGACTTCTAGAATTTTTTCTACCATATCAGAGGAGATAGAGAGCATGCGCCTCTGAAAGGTTGCAGGTGCATTGCACAGACCAAATAGCATCCTTCTGTAGGCAAATACTCCAGAAGGACAAGTGAATGCTGTTTTCTCTTGGTCCTGAGGATCTACTGCAATTTGGTTATAACCTGAGTAGCTATCCAAAAAGCAGTAGTATTCATGGCCTGCTAGTCTGTCTAGCATCTGGTCTATGAATGGTAAAGGAAAATGATCCTTTCTGGTTGTTGTATTGAGTCTTCTGTAGTCAATACACATACGCCACCCTATAACTGTTCTTGTAGGAACCAGTTCATTCTTTTCATTATGAACCACTGTCATGCCTCCCTTCTTGGGGACAACTTGGACAGGGCTCACCTAGGGGCTATCAGAAATAGGATAAATAATCCCAGCCTCTAGTAACTTAGTGACCTATTTCTGCACCACCTTCTTCATGGCTGGATTCAGCTGCCTCTGTGGTTGAACCACTGGCTTAGCATTATCCTCTAATAGGATCTTGTGCATGCATCTAGCTGGGCTGATGCCCTTAAGATCACTTATGGACCACCCAAGAGCTGTCTTGTGTGTCCTTAGCACCTGAATTAGTGATTTCTCTTCCTGTGGCTCTAAGGTAGAGCTTATCATCACGAGAAAAGTGTCATCTTCTCCCAGAAATGCATATTTTAAGGATGGTGGTAGTGGTTTGAGCTCAGGTTTAGGAGGCTTCTTCTCTTCCTGAGGAGTTTTCAGAGGTTCTTCTATTTTCTCTAGTTACTCCAGATCATGCTGAACATCTTTAAAAATGTCCTCTAGCTCTGATTCGAGACTCTCAGTCATCTTGACCTCTTCCACCAGGGAGTCAATAATATCAGCGCTCATGCAGTCTTGATGCTGCATAGCTTTGACAACGTTCAACTTAAACTTCCTAGAATAATCGTTGCACTCTTGTGCTCCTCCATTTCCAGCACTACAAAGTCAGTGGAAAAGACGAATGGCCCAACCTTGACAATTATGTCCTCAATTACACCTGATGGGATTTTAATAGAGCCATCAGCAAGTTGGAGGCATATCTGGGTTGGTTTAACTTCATCAACCAAACCAAGCTTTTTGATAGTGGATGCAGGTATTAGGTTGATACTTGCCCCAAGATCACATAGAGCTGTCTTGGTACAAGCACCCTCTAATGTGCATGGTATCATAAAGCATCCGAGATCTTTAAGCTTCTCTGGTAAGCTTTTCAATATGACTGCACTGCATTCTTCAGTGAGGAAAACTTTTTCAGTTTCTCTCCAATCCTTCTTATGACTTAAGATCTCTTTCATGAAATTAGCATAAGAGGGTATTTGATCAACTACCTCTTGATGGGTGTTTTTGTGGAAAAACAAATTTCCAAACACACAAATACTAACCGGTAAGTGTACCGGGTCGCATCAAGTAATAATAACTCACATGAGTGAGGTCGATCCCACAGGGATTGAAGGATTGAGCAATTTTAGTTCAGTGGTTGATTTAGTCAAGCGAATCAAGTGCTAATTTGAGTGGTTTGTGGTATGCGAAATTGTTACTCAGGTTGTGAATTATTGTTCGAAATTGATTCCCTGGCGATGGCACCAAAAACGGATGCACAGAACCATGATCTAAACATATCTTCACAACTTCGCATAGCTAACCAACAAGTGCACTGGGTCGTCCAAGTAATAAACCTTACGTGAGTAAGGGTCGATCCCACGGAGATTGTTGGTATGAAGCAAGCTATGGTCACCTTGTAAATCTCAGTCAGGCGGATATAAAATAGTTATGGAGTTTTCGAAATTAATGCTAAAATAAGGATAGAAATACTTATGTAAATCATTGGTGAGAATTTCAGATAAGCGTATGGAGATGCATTCATTCCTCTGAACCTCTGCTTTTCTGCTGTCTTCATCCAATCAGTCTTACTTCTTTCTATGGCTGGCTTTGTGTAAGGATGTCACCGGTGCCAATGGCTACTTTCAATCCTCTCGGGAAAATGGTCCAAATGCTCTGTCACAGCACGGCTAATCGTCTGGAGGCATCACCCTTGTCGTTGGTTGCATCCTATTCCTCTCTGTGAAAATGGTCCGATGTGTTGTCACTGCATGGCTAATCATCTTGGAGGTTCTCGATCATACTGGAATAGAATTTACTATCCTTTTGCGTCTGTCACTACGCTCAGCACTCGCGAGTTTGGAGTTCATCACAGTCATTCAATCCCAGAGTCCTACTCGGAATACCACGGACAAGGTTTAGACTTTCCGGACTCTCATGAATGCCGCCATCAATCTAGCTTATACCACGAAGATTCTGATTAAGAGATCTAAGAGATACTCATTCAATCTAATGTAGAACGGAAGTGGTTGTCAGGCACGCGTTCATAGGGAATGATGATGATTGTCACGTTCATCACATTCAGGTTGAAGTACGAATGAATATCTTAGAAGCGGAATAAGATGAATTGAATAGAAAACAGTAGTACTTTGCATTAATCTTTGAGGAACAGCAGAGCTCCACACCTTAATCTATGGAGTGCAGAAACTCTACCGTTGAAAATACATAAGTGATAATGGAGTTCCTTGGTCTCGGCCCCAGAGGGGAACCGGAGTAACCAAGACTACAAATACAATGATAAAAAGTTCTATTTATAATAAACTAGTCACTAGGGTTTACAGAAGTAAGTAATTGATGCATAAATCCAATTCCGGGGCCCACTTGGTGTGTGCTTGGGCTGAGCTTGAAGTCTACACGTGAAGAGGTCATTCTTGGAGTTGAACGCCAGCTTTTGTGCCATTTTGGGCGTTGAACTCCACTTTGCAACTTGTTTCTGGCGCTGGACGCCAGAATTGGGCAGAGAGCTGGCGTTGAACGCCAGTTTGCATCATCTAAAATCGGGCAAAGTATGGACTATTATATATTGCTGAAAGCCCTATATATCTAATTTCCAACGCAATTAGAAGCGCAGCATTTTGAGTTCTGTAGCTCCAGAAAATCCATTTTGAGTGCAGGGAGGTCAGAATCCAACAGCATCAGCAGTCCTTCTTCAACCTCTGAATCTGATTTTTGCTCAAGTCCCTCAATTTCAGCCAGAAAATACCTGAAATCACAGAAAAACACACAAACTCATAGTAAAGTCCAGAAATGTGAATTTAACATAAAAACTAATGAAAACATCCCTAAAAGTAACTAGATCCTACTAAAAACATACTAAAAACAATGCCAAAAAGCGTATAAATTATCCGCTCATCACAACACCAAACTTAAATTGTTGCTTGTCCCCAAGCAACTGAAAATCAAATAGGATAAAAAGAAGAGAATATACTATAAATTCCAAACTATCAATGAACCATAGCTTCAATCAGATGAGCGGGACTTGTAGCTTTTTGCCTCTTGAATAGTTTTGGCATCTCACTTTATCCATTGAGGTTCAGAATGATTGGCATCTATAGGAACTCAGAGTTCAGATATTGTTATTGATTCTCCTAGTTCAGTATGATGATTCTTGAACACAGCTTCTTTATGAGTCTTGGCCGTGGCCCTAAGCACTTTGTTTTCCAGTATTACCACCGGATACATAAATGCCACAGACACATAATTGGGTGAACCTTTTCAGATTGTGACTCAGCTTTGCTAAAGTCCCCAATTAGAGGTGTCTAGGGTTCTTAAGCACACTCTTCTTTTTATTTACCCTTGCCTTTTGGTTTTAAGGGTTATTGGCTTTTTGCTCTTGCCTCTTGGTTTTAAGAGCTTTTGGCTTTTTCTGCTTGCTTTTTCTTTCTATTTTTTTTCGCTTATATATATATATATATTTTTTTTTTCTTCATTTTTTTTCTGCAAGCTTTGTTCTTTGCTGCTTTTTCTTGCTTCAAGAATCATTTTTATGATTTTTTAGATTATCAAATAACATGTCTCCTTGTCATCATTCTTTCAAGAGCCAACATATTTAACATTCTTAAACAACAACTTCAAAAGACATATGCACTTTTCAAGCATTCATTCAGAAAACAAGAAGTATTGTCACCACATCAATATAATTAAACTAAGTTCAAGGATAAATTCGAAACTCATGTACTTCTTGTTCTTTTGAATTAAAACATTTTTCATTTAAGAGAGGTGATGGATTCATAGGACATTCATAACTTTTAAGACATGGTTACTAACTACTAATGATCATGTAATGAAGACACAAACATGGATAAGCACTTAACATAGAAAACAAAAAACAGAGAAAGTAAGAACAAGGAATGAGTCCACCTTACTGATGATGGCGTTTCCTTCTTGGGGAACCAATGATGTTCTTGAGCTCTTCTATGTCTCTTCCTTGCCTTTGTGGATTGATTCCTAGTGATTTTTGGTATTTCTATCCTCAGCTGCTTCCAATAACTATGTGGAGGGAAGTGCATCTCCTGAGGTATTTCAGGGATCTCTTGATTTGCAGCCACATGTTCTACCACTGAGCTATAGATCCTTTACATAATTGTTTTACCACACCAAACTTAGAATGTTGCTCGCCCTCGAGCAAAAAAAGAAGGAATAGATGAAGAAGAAGATGTGAAAAAAAAAAACTAGGATTATGAGGAAGGAAGGTGGGGATCCTGTGGGGTCCACAGATCCTGAGATGATCCTGTGAGGTCCACAGATCTTGAGGTGTCAAGGCATTTACATCCCTGCACCAATTTAGGCATGCAAAATGCCCTTGCACACAACTCTGGGCGTTCAGCGCCAGGTTGGTGCCCATTTTGGGCGTTCAGCGCCAGAACCATGCTCTATTCTGGCGTTGAACGCCAGACCGGTGCTTCCTCCAGGGTGTGATTTTTCTTCCGCTATTTTTGATTCTGTTTCTAAATTTTTCGTTTATTTTGTGACTCCACATGATCATGAACCTAAGAGAACATGAAAAACAAAAATAAAATTAGATAAATAAACATTGGGTTGCCTCCCAACAAGCACTTCTTTAATGTCAATAGCTTGACAGTGGGCTCTCATGGAGCCTCACAAATGTGCAGAGCTTTGTTGAGACCTCCCAACACCAAACTTAGAGTTTGGATATGGGGGTTTGACACCAAACTTAGAGTTTGGTTGTGGCCTCCCAACACCAAACTTAGAGTTTGACTGTGGGGGCTTTGGTTGACTCTGCTTTGAGAGAAGCTTTTTCTGCTTCCTCTCCATGGATGCAGAGAGAGATCCTTGAGTTGTAAACACAAGGTTGTCCTTATTTAATTGAAGGATCAATTCTCCTCTATCCACATCTGTAACGACCCAACTTCCAGTATGCCATGGTCATACAAGAAGCTAAGTGTTACTAACTTATCCTTCCTAATTATTATTATTTATTAAATATATGAGCCTGTTCCTTGTTAGAGCGATGCCAATTTTACGAGTAATTTTTTTTTTAATTTTTGCGGATGGTCCGGTAAAATAAACAAGCATACATTGGGAGTAATAGAAAAGTGGCATAAAGAAACTTAGAAATACAACTGATAATATACATCATGTACACTATAACAAAACATGTAGCGTTTACACAAGATCAAGTCAGTTTACATCCTTGTCATCCTACGTAGCTAATATTTACACGACACTACCAGGGCCTGGCCCATACAACAAGCCACTAAAATGGCACCCAGGCTAGCCTAACCACTATATAGCTCCTAGCTCTCGGGTGTACTAACACAAGTGAGAGACTAACTATCTGATAATGTTAGACTAGAGTGTCATCAAAAGAATGCCCCTTTCCGCAGTCAAACTATATTTACACGTGGCCGTTCGGAGAATCATCATGAGGCTCATCCATCTCCTCATCCTGCTCTATCTCTATCTCAGGATCCTCCTCCTCCTCATCGTCCACAGCTACAACTATGTCCTCAGATCCACCAGAAACACTGCTGTCACTATGTACAAAACCATTCGCGAGCACAGGTCCGTTCGCGTATATAGGAGCTACCCCACCGTCTGGTAGTGCTGGCTCATCAGGCTGTGGAAAGTCGGGGATCGGCTCAGGGGGAAAATCCCACTCTGGTGGTATCACAGGTACGTAGTCATCAGCTAACTCAGGCTCATCAGGAATGATAGGCTCAGGTACCGCCTCTTTCAAAGGTTGAGCTGGTATAGGGTGCTCAGGATCATCAGGAAAAGGATGTCCAGGTGCGTCAGGGTGTAACCAGGATAAGGGAAAGTCGTAAGGAGCATCAGGGTCAAAATGCGGGCTAGACAGAAGATGTTGAAAAGCTCGATTAGGTAACGTATATCGTCTAATACGAGGCTCCAAACCCGTAATGAAGTAACTGTGATGTACCGGATCCTCGTAGACGTAAGGGTCCTCGAACTCATAGAAGATCACGCCCGTCTCCATCTGAGGGGGGAGGAAGGGAGAGAAGGGGTAAGAACTGGGGAGTTTTTAGTAGGGTCGGGGTTATTAGTTACGTTCATTTATTTGATTCCGATTAGCAGATAGATATTAGAATACAGTAAAGTAGTAAACAGTAGTTAAAATAGATAGGGAAAACAGAAAACAGAACACAAACAGAAGAGTGCAAGAAAATAAAGCATAGACATAGCACTCAAGCAAACAAACATAAAGAAATTGATCAAACACAAGTAGGAATGCAACAGAGAATAATGCACAGACAAGAATGATGCATGTCTAGTCCTAGTGCAGGTAATGAGCTCATTTGTCGGTTTCTATCCGCTCCCGACGTAACCCAGCATTACTAGCCGGATATGGCTTTCCTGTTGGCTATACCCCTGTGTACAGGAAATAACCCCTCTGCCACCACAGGGTCCACTGCACGCAGGAAATAACACATCTGCCACTGCAGGGTTGTATGCCGACACACCTTCTGTATACAGGAAATAACCCCTCTGCCACTACAGAAATGGAACAGGTGGTCACAGTACTTCTGTAGCAGGAAATAACCCCTCTGCCTTACAGAAATAAAATATGGATCTGTACCGCAGGAAAGCGTTTCTCAGTGGTTGCACCATTATCTATCTGACTGCTACAATGCAGTAGATGAACATATAGATATCTCTGAGGTTGCCTTAATGCAACAGATGACCTCTCAATAGGTCCTCTACTCTTTATCATATTACTCTCTTCGCTTTGTCTCTTTATTCTGCTCTGTTTGTTCCTTTCTCTGCGCTTCCTCACTTTGTTCTGCTTTCTCTATTTAACGTATGTATTTAAAGCTTATGTAAATTTCGGTATGATTAGTTAGCCTGCCCCAAGTATAGGTTCATTAAGTCTATACTGAAACAGTTTAACTTTTCATATAATACCTAACCCTATTCGCAAATCAAGAACTAACTATGTTGCCCTAGTTCGTTCACTAGTCTCTGTCTGTTTCTCTGTTGTTAAAACTTTACAGACTTTTTCTTCGATTTTTATCTTTTCTTCAACTTTTTATCTTTTATTTATCTTTGCCTCACTAATATGTTTTTACCACTCCCTAAGTGTTTTTTGAAGGTAATTATGAGATTCTGCGCTTAAAGTTGTCTTTCTAAAGCCTTTATAGAAAACTGCCTTTTTCGCATTATTTTATTATTTTTATTAAAATATTATTTTTAATTAAATATTATTATTTAATATTTTATTATTATTTATTATTTTATTAATATATTTTCGAAAATTAACTTTACTTTAACCTTTAACCTTTAAAATTCACTTTTTACCATCCGTAACTTTTAATATTTCTACTTTTACCACCCTAACTTCCAGAAATTACCATATAACCCCTTAAACACCAAAAATTTTACTTCCTTGCCCTTTTATGAATCAAAAAGGTGTTCTTCATTGTTCTTAACCACACTCAAAGTGTTCTTCATGTTCTTCATAAATTCTTCAGATTCTTTCTCTGTTTTTACCCATTTTTCAGTCTTTTCAGCAACCGATTTTTACTATAATTCATAATAAATTAGAAGCCACTAAAACCCCATCTTTTCTACATGATTTCAACACAAATTGAACCTCAATTTAAGCTTAGGGTTTCGTTTTTCCAGCTGCCCAAGAACATGAACTTTAAAGCTTGAATTTCATCAAATTTCATCAAAATTTCACCAAATTTTCACCAAGAATCAATCATATATGCAACCAATTTTTAGCACAGCCAAATAATACAACATTCACACAACTCAAACACAAATAATCAAGATTAATTTCGTGACACCCTACCTGGTCTTGCTGCTCCTAATTCAATCAAACTTTCAGGTGGTCCTTAAACACTTTTTCCTCCTAAATCACATCAAGAAAACACATATTTAAGCATGTTTCCTTGAAACTGAATCAAAAGAGAGATGGTGCAGCCAACTCACCTTGATCCCAGCCTTGATAAGTCATATGATCATGTAGAGAAAGAAGAGAGGATCATTTTGGTCGGATTGGAATTTTGATTTGAGTTTTAGTTCAGCAGAAATCAAGCTTTGAAGATTTGGAACTAAGAACTTTTCTCTCTTTTTCTCTCTACCTATTTTCGGCCACAAAGTGAAAATGAGCCAGCCTTGGGGGTTTTGGGGGTGTAGGGTGAGTTGTGATTGGTTGGCTTGAAGGTGGATTAAAATAATATTAAAATATCTCAGATGTATAACTACTAAAACTAGGTGTATCGGAACACTTGTGAAAACATCTCTAAAAATTATTTTCTAAGCTACTAGCATAAATGACACTAGTAACATATTTATTATGAGAATAAAACATGTATAATGAGGCCTTAGCATTGCTAAAGTCATCAGAGAGTGCTGGTGCTAAGCTGCACCAGTAAATTGTGAACCCGGTTAAACCGGTTTTCTGTTTTTAACTAAAACTGATCAGGTAACCTTATAATATCATTCAAGAGGCTTCTAATACTCATATAATGATAATATCATCCTATTATCTCTCTCCTCTCATAAATCGAGTCCGGTTTGTCAAACTGAGATTATTTACGAAAAACCGAATTAAAACTCCTAACCGATACGGTTCAAAAACTAGGTTCTTCGCGACTGCATCATCGAGCTTGCCTCGGGAAAAGGTTCTAACTTAAAGATGACATAATGACAATGAGGATTGAGATACTTGATGATATATCAAAGGTTTTCCCCTTACTAATCTTCCGGAGAAATTCGTACTTTCAGAAAAGATCTCGCGTACTCGAAAATCGGGGTTGTTACAACATCAATCACAGCTCTTGCTGTGGCTAGGAAAGGTCTTCCTAGGATGATGGATTCATCCTCTTCCTTTCCAGTATCCAGGACTATGAAATCAGCAGGGATGTAAAGGCCTTCAACCTTTACTAACACGTCCTCTACTTGTCCATAAGCTTGTTTTCTTGAATTGTCTGCCATCTCTAATGAGATTTTAGCAGCTTGCACCCCATAGATTCCCAGTTTTTCTATTACAGAGAGAGGCATGAGGTTTATTCCTGAACCAAGGTCACACTGAGCCTTAAAGATCATGGTGCCTATGGTACAAGGTATTATGAACTTTCCAGGATCCTATCTCTTCTGAGGCAATGTCAGTTGATCCAGATCACTTAGTTCATTGGTGAACAAGGGAGGTTCATCTTCCCAAGTTTCAATACCAAATAATTTGGCATTTAGCTTCATGATTGCACCAAGGAACTTGGCAGCTTGCTCTTCAGTAACATCCTCATTCTCTTCAGAAGAGGAATACTCATCAGAGCTCATGAATGGCATAAGGAGGTTCAATGGAATCTCTATGGTCTCTAGATGAGTCTTAGATTCCTTAGGTTCCTCAGAGGGAAGCTCCTTATTGATCACTGGACGTCCCAGGAGCTCTTCCTCCTTAGGATTCACGTCCTCCTCTCCCTCTTTGGGTTCAGCCATTTTGGTTATGTCAATGGCCTTGCACTCTCCTTTTGGATTTTCTTCTGTATTGCTTGGGAGAGTACTAGGAGGGATTTCAGTGATCCTTTTACTCAGCTGGCCTACTTGTGCTTCCAAATTTCTAATGGAGGACCTTGTTTCATTCATGAAACTTACAGTGGCCTTAGATAGATCAGAGACTAAATTTGCTAAGCTAGATGGATTCTGCTCAGAATTCTCTGTCTGTTGCTGAGTGGATGATGGAAAAGGCTTGTTATTGCTAAACCTGTTTCTTCCACTATTATTATAGCCTTGTTGAGGCTTTTGATCCTTCTATGAGAGATTTGGGTGATTTCTCCATGATGGATTGTAGGTGTTTCCATATGGTTCACCCCATGTATTTTAACTCTGCAATTACAGGGTTCTCAGGATCATAAGCTTCTTCCTCAGAAGATGCCTCTTGAGTACTGTTGGATGCAGCTTGCATTCCATTCAGACTCTGAGAAATCATATTGACTTGCTGAGTCAATATTTTATTCTGAGCTAATATGGCATTCAGAGTATCAATTTCAAGAACTCCCTTCTTCATTGGCGTCCCATTACTCACAGGATTCCTCTCAGAAGTGTACATAAACTGGTTATTAGCAACCATGTCAATGAGTTCTTGAGCTTCTGCAGGCGTTTTCTTTAGGTGAATGGATCCACCTGCAGAAGTATCCAATGACATCTTTGATAGCTCAGATAAACCATCATAGAATATATCCAGGATGGTCCATTCTGAAAGCATGTCAGAAGGACACTTTTTGGTCAGCTGCTTGTATCTTTCCCAAGCTTCATAGAGGGATTCACCTTCTTTCTGTCTGAAGGTTTGAACATCAACTCTAAGCTTGCTCAGCTTTTGAGGAGGAAAGAACTTGGCTAAGAAAGCCGTGACCAGCTTATCCCAAGAGTTTAGGCTGTCTTTGGGTTGAGAGTCCAACCATATTCTAGCTCTGTCTCTTACAGCAAAAGGGAAAAGCATGAGCCTGTAGACTTCAGGATCTACTCCATTAGTCTTAACAGTATTACAGATCTGCAAGAATTCAGTTAAGAACTAAAAAGGATCTTCAGATGGAAGTCCATGAAACTTGCAGTTCTGCTGCATCAGAGAAACTAGTTGAGGTTTCAGCTCAAAATTGTTTGCTCCAATGGTAGGAATGAAGATGCTTCTTCCATGTAAATTGGAATTAGGTGCAGTAAAGTCACCAAGCATTCTCCTTGCATTATTGTTGTTGGGTTCGGCTGCCATCTCCTTTACTTGTTCAAAATTTTCAATAAGGTTGTCTCTGGATTGTTGTAATTTAGCTTCTCTTAGTTTTCTCTTCAGAGTTCTTTCAGGTTCTGGATCAGCTTCAACAAGAATGCCTTTTTCTTTGTCCCTGCTCATAAGAAAGAGAAGAAAAAAAAGAAAAGAAGAGGAATCCTCTATGTCACAGTAAAGAGGTTCCTTATTGTTAGTAGAAGAAGAAAAGGAATAGGGGTGAAGAAGAATGAAGAATCCAAACACAAAGGTGATGATAGGAGCAGAGATGTGAGATGAAGAGAAGTGTTAGTAGATGAATAAATAAATAAAAGGGGATGAGAGGAGGAGAGAATTTTCGAAAATAATTTTTGAAGAAGAGTTAGTGATTTTCGAAAATAGTTTTTGAAAAAGGTTAGTAGTTTTTCGAAAATTCAAATAAAAAATAAAATAATTAGTCTAATTAAAAAAAGAAATTTTGAAAAAGAGGGAAGATTTTTTCAAAAATTAGAGAGAGAGAGAGTTAGTTAGGTAGTTTTGAAAAAGGTAAGAAATAAACAAAAAGTTAGTTAGTTAGTTGAAACAAATTTTGAAAAGATAAGAAGTTAGGAAGTTAGAAAAGATATTTTGCAATCACTTTTTTGAAAAAGGTAAGATAAGAAGATATTTTTGAAAAGATATGATAGAAATTAGTTTTTTAAAAAAGATTTGATTTTTAAAATCTCAATTAATGAATTGATTCACAAGAAATCACAAGATATGATTCTAGAACTTAAAGTTTGAATCTTTCTTAACAAGTAAGTAACAAACTTGAAATTTTTGAATCAAAACATTAATTGATGATGTTATTTTCGAAAATATGATGTAAAATTAAGAAAAAGATTTTTGAAAAATATTTTTGAAATTTTCGAAAATAACTAAAAAAAATTGAAAAAAGATTTGATTTTTGAAAAAGATTTTGAAAAGGATAAGATTTTTTTAAATTGAAAATTTGATTTGACTCATAAAAACAACTAGATTTTAAAAATTTTTGAAAAAGTCAAATCTAATTTTCAAAATTTTAAGAGAGAAAAAGGGAAAGATATTTTTTTGATTTTTGAATTTTTATGATGAGAGAGAAAAACAAGAAAAATGATGCAATGCATGAAAGTTATGGATCAAAACAATGAATGCATGCAAGAATGCTATGAATGTCAAGATGAACACCAAGAACACTATGAAGATCATGATGAACATCAAGAACACATTTTTGAAAAATTTTTAATGCAAAGAAAACATGCAAGACACCAAACTTAGAATTATTTAATGCTTAGACATAAAGAATTCAGGAATGCATATGAAAAACAAGAAAAGACACAAAACATGCATATGCAAAGATCAAACAAGAAGACTTACCAAGAACAACTTGAAGATCATGAAGAACACTATGAATGCACGAATTTTTTCGAAAAATGCAAGATGAACATGCAATTGACACCAAACTTATAACATGACTCAAGACTCAAACAAGAAACACAAAAAATATTTTTGATTTTTATGATTTTCTAATTTTTTGTATTTTTTCGAAAATTATTTTGAAAAAGAAAAAATAAGGATTCCAAAATTTTTAATATGAATTCCAGGAATCTTATGCTCTTTAGTCTAAAGCTCCAATCAAAGGGTCAGGCATGGCTTAATAGCCAACCAAGCTTTAGTAAAAATATGAGTGTAATTCATTCAATTTTAAGCCAAAACCTCAGTCCAAAAGAATTTAGACATGGCTTTACAGCCAGCCAGGCTTTAGCATGCTTCATGAAACACTAGAATTCATTCTTAAAAATTATGAAGAAAAATATATTTTTGAAAAAAGTTTTTTATTTTAAAATTTTTTTCGAAAATAAAGGAGAAATTTTTGAAAGATTTTTTTGAAAAATTTTTGAAAACTTTTTGAAAAGAAAACGAAAAGAAAGTTACCCAATCTGAGCAACAAGATGAACCGTCAGTTGTCCAAACTCGAACAATCCCCGGCAACGGCGCCAAAAACTTGGTATGCGAAATTGTTACTCAGGTTGTGAATTATTGTTCGAAATAGATTCCCTGGCGATGGCACCAAAAACGGATGCACAGAACCATGGTCTAAACATATCTTCACAACTTCGCATAACTAACCAGCAAGTGCACTGGGTCGTCCAAGTAATAAACCTTACGTGAGTAAGGGTCGATCCCACGGAGATTCTTGGTATGAAGCAAGCTATGGTCACCTTGTAAATCTCAGTCAGGCGGATATAAAATAGTCATGGAGTTTTCGAAATTAAGGCTAAAATAAGGATAGAAATACTTATGTAAATCATTGGTGAGAATTTCAGATAAGCGTATGGAGATGCATTCAATCCTCTGAACCTCTGCTTTCCTGCTGTCTTCATCCAATCAGTCTTACTCCTTTCTATGGCTGGCTTTGTGTAAGGATGTCACCGGTGCCAATGGCTACTTTCAATCCTCTCGGGAAAATGGTCCAAATGCTCTGTCACAGCACGGCTAATCGTCTGGAGGCATCACCCTTGTCGTTGGTTGCATCCTATTCCTCTCTGTGAAAATGGTCCGATGCGCTGTCACTACATGGCTAATCATCTTGGAGGTTCTCGATCATACTGGAATAGAATTTACTATCCTTTTGCGTCTGTCACTACGCCCAGCACTCGCGAGTTTGGAGTTCATCACAGTCATTCAATCCCAGAGTCCTACTCGGAATACCACGGACAAGGTTTAGACTTTCCGGACTCTCATGAATGCCGCCATCAATCTAGCTTATACCACGAAGATTCTGATTAAGAGATCTAAGAGATACTCATTCAATCTAATGTAGAACGGAAGTGGTTGTCAGGCACGCGTTCATAGGGAATGATGATGATTGTCACGTTCATCACATTCAGGTTGAAGTGCAAATGAATATCTTAGAAGCAAAATAAGATGAATTGAATAGAAAACAGTAGTACTTTGCATTAATCTTTGAGGAACAGCAGAGCTCCACACCGTAATCTATGGAGTGCAGAAACTCTACCGTTGAAAATACATAAGTGATAATGGAGTTCCTTGGTCTCGGCCCCAAAGGGGAACCGGAGTAACCAAGACTACGAATACAATGATAAAAAGTTCTCTTTATAATAAACTAGTCACTAGGGTTTACAGAAGTAAGTAATTGATGCATAAATACACGTAGAGAGGTCATTCTTGGAGTTGAACGCCAGCTTTTGTGCCATTTTGGGCGTTGAACTCCACTTTGCAACTTGTTTCTGGCGCAGGACGCCAGAATTGGGCAGAGAGCTGGCGTTGAACGCCAGTTTGCATCGTCTAAACTCGGGCAAAGTATGGACTATTATATATTGCTGGAAATCCCTGGATGTCTACTTTCCAACGCAATTGGAATCGTGCCATTTTGAGTTCTGTAGCTTCAGAAAATCCATTTTGAGTGCAGGGAGGTCAAAATCCAACAGCATCAGCAGTCCTTCTTCAACCTCTGAATCTGATTTTTGCTCAAGTCCCTCAATTTCAGCCAGAAAATACCTGAAATCACAGAAAAACACACAAACTCATAGTAAAGTCCAGAAATGTGAATTTAACATAAAAACTAATGAAAACATCCCTAAAAGTAACTAGATCCTACTAAAAACATACTAAAAACAATGCCAAAAAGCGTATAAATTATCCGCTCATCAGTTTGTAATTGACAGAAGCTAAATGGCATGAAATTTAAAGGGAGAGGGAAGAATTGCAGTAAATTAAAGAGAACAGAAAGTAAAAGTGCTGAATCTTAAAGAACAAGTAAATTGAATTGCAGAAATTTAAATTGCAAGAAATGTAAATAACTAAATTTTAAAGTGCAAGAAATATAAATTGCTTGAATTATAGAAGGAATCGGGAACTGGAATTTGCAGAAATTAAACAATCACAAGTGAATTGCAACAAATAGAAGAGCAAAAGATGAATTAGATTGAAGTAGATCTCAAACAGAGAAGTAAAAATGCTTGAAGAGTTAAAACAGAAAGTGAATGTAGCTCAATTGCAGAAATTAAAAGGGAAATTAAAGATCTCAGGAGCGGAAGAGACTAGAAAACAAGTCTAGATCTCAAATCCTTCCTTGATCCAACAAGAACAATTGCAAAAAAAATGAAAAAGTAAGCTGCAGAAGAAGTAGAAGAGTGAAAGCAGTAAAGAGAATTTTCAATGTTAATCGAAATTTCTAAAATTATGCAGAAAGATTAACAAAAGATCTCAAGGTGAGATTGAAACAGAATTTCTTCAATTCTTCACCCAAGATCCAAAGCAAGAAGTAGAGAATGCAAAGGTAAGAACAAGGAAGAAGAGAGATCAATTCTCCTTCCCAATTCTCCAAAAGAAACTCAGATCTCAAAATTACAAAGTAAAATTCTAAAAGAAAGTAAAAATTCTTAAGTGACAAGTAAAAAGTTCAAAAGGTTTTCCTCTAAATCAAACTAGCTTCTATTTATACACTTTCTATTCTTGGATTTTAGAATTTGGGTGGACTTTTTAATTTGGTGAAGAATTGAATTAAATTTGAATTTTGGTCCATTATTTAGCCCAAGAGTGTTGCTCCCATGAGGATGCTCTGCTCTTGTGGGGAGCAGAGCATTGAGGCTTGAGCTGGATCCCGTTGTTGCGTACCAAGGCTTTGGGGCAATAAGGATAGCGCTCCGCTCTTGTGGGGAGCGGAGCATTGTGGCTTGTGTGTGTCTTGTGTGCTCCAAGTCTCCTAGCCGTGTCAAGTTGTGCGTGTTGCACCAAGGAGTAGCGCGCTGCTCTTGTGGAGAGTGTAGCTCTCCCTTTGCTTTGGAGAAGTCCCAAGTTCGAGACTTTGGGGATAGCTTTTTGGTGCAAATTTCCTTGGTTTCTTGTAGCGCCTTTCTCCTTGCTTCCTTTAGGTGCTGTGTTCGATCCTTGGAGGTGGCATTTTGGCCATGTGTGGCTCATTTTTCCTTGTGAGTAGCGCTCCCCACTCCCCCTTTCTCATGGGTTCGATCCTTGGAGTAAGCATTGGCAAACTATTTCCTTGGATTTATTCTTGAGTGAAGCCCGATAATGCTCTCAAGGGGAGCGGAGCATCATTCTTCTTTCCTTTGTTTCTTGGTTCAAAAGTGTGCTCCGCTCTTAAGGGGAGCGTAGCATCATGTCTTGCTTTATTGGCTCATAGTTTGTGCTTCCTTGAGAGAGTGCTCCGCTCCTGAAGAGAGCTCTATGCCTATGCCATGCTTTATTGTTTTCTTTGCCACACTCTTCTCCTCCTTGGGTCACGCTTCTTAGGCCACGCTTTCTTATTTTCTTCTTTTCTTCACCTACAATTAATCAAAACAACCAATCAAAGTATCACCAAATTCACAAGGTTTATAAATCATTCAAATATCAATCAAATTTAGCTTAAACTTCATGATTTAGTATCAATTAAATAGTGGTTGATTGATTCAAAGAAATCATGCAATTCCATTCCAAATTACTTACAATGCAAGAAAGTGCATGAAACCTAATAAAAATAAAGGAAAAGACTAGTAAAACTAGGCTAAGATGACTTGTCATCACAACACCAAACTTAAAACTTGCTTGTCCCCAAGCAAGCATTAAACATAAGAGAAGATAAAATGAAATAGAGAAGTATACATGTCCTTATTAAGCAGATAGTTGAACTTAGTTCATGGGGTTTCATGCAGATCAATAGTAACTCATTTATTACTTGCTATTAAACAAACAATGTTTCCTCAAGGGCTCACTAAGGTTGCTGCTATAATGCCTTGCTTTCTGCTTACTTCCCTTGTTAGCTTTTTCCTTCTTTCTTTTGCTTAGAGAGCTTATTACTCATTGAAGGCTTGGTGGCAAATGTTGCAGTAGCCTTTGGCTTAATTACACTCAACATTTCTTCACCTCAGACACATGGCTCACCTTTTTCTTCCTAGGCTCATTGATGCCCAGCATCTCTTTGGATAACTAAGTGTTTTGTAGCTAGGTTGCTCTTTATTGTGGACTTTCAGTTGGCCATCCCAAATCAGTTGATCTAAGTGGCCAAGTTTTGAAATACTCCTTAGAACTTACTTGTCCAAGCATATCCTAGTACACAAACACCACAGGCATATGTCCTAGGGTCCAAGCTATTGGTGTCTAGCCTTGTTATTTGTTTCTTTGCCACTTTTTGGCTTTTTCTATTTCTTTTTCTTTCTGTTTTGGTTTATTTTCAAGGGATTCTCATTAGTTGAAGGATCATACCAGCAAACTAGCTTAAGCTTCAAGTAAAATGTCATTATGCAGCAATTATTTTGTGAGCTAGCAATTGAATCAAACACATACCACCACTAACTTTCATTCTAACTTTTGCAACATTGAAAAATTACTTTTCTAAATTAAACATCTTTCTTTTATTCAACTAGCAAAGGAAACAAAATAAAATACTCAAGTTAATGAAGGATGACAATTATTATGCAGATAACTCTTTAAGCTGAAGAAAAATTGCAGATAGCTTTCTTTAGCATGTACTTTTACTTGCAACTAAATGAACATTCTAGCAAGGCATGAAGGAATCCCTGAATTAAAACATTTCATAACTACAAGGATTAAGTATGAATACAACCTGTTGGGTTGCAGCTTTTCATTCTTCCTTCAGTTATGCTCCTTTTTAGTCATAGTGCAAATGTTCTTTAATTTGTTGGCTGTTTCCATGCATACTCCTCAAACGTTGTTTGCTTTTCAAGCTCTTTAGGTATCTGGTTAATCTGCAAAACTTGTTTATGGGCTTTTGAACTTACTTTGGTGTGTGAACACCAAACTTAGTTCCTTGCCAATATTTCTCATGCAACAATTTAACTATTTGTGAAATTCCTTTTCCTAGCTAAAGGTAATAAAACTAAAAGCTATGAAACAACAAATGGTTAACTAGTTTATCTAAATGTTTAAAGCTGACATTATGCAGGAAGTGAGAATGCATTTTATGATGAAATTTTGGTGGAACACTAGTGCACGAATTATGAATCACACTTTTCACAACTCGTACCACTAACCAGCAAGTGCACTGGGTCGTCCAAGTAACACCTTACGTGAGTAAGGGTCGAATCCCACGGAGATTGTTGGTTTGAAGCAATCTATGGTTATCTTGTAAATCTTAGTCAGGAAGTCAATTATGTTTATCAGTAGAATTTCAAATAACCAAGAGAGCATAAATTAAAGGTTACTTGTTATGCAGTAATGGAGAATGTGTTGGAGTTTTGGAGATGCTTTGTCTTCTGAATCTCTGCTTTCCTCTGTCTTCTAATTCACGCACACACGTCCTCCTATGGCAAGCTGTGTGTAGGTGGATCACCGTTGTCAATGGCTACCATCCATCCTTCCAGTGAAAAGATTCCCAATGCGCTGTCACCGCACGGCTAATCATCTGCAGGTTCTCACTCATGCCGGAATAGGATCTGCTATCCTTTTGCGTCTGTCACTACGCCCAGCACTCGTGAGTTTGAAGCTCGTCACAGCCATTCGATCATTGAATCCTACTCGGAATACCATAGACAAGGTTTAGACTTTCCAGATTCTCATGAATGCCGCCATCAGTTCTAGCTTATACCACGGAGATTCTGATTAAGGAATCTAAGAGATACTCATTCAATCGGATATAGAACGGAGGTGGTTGTAAGGCACACATTCATAGTTTGAGGAAGGTGATGAATGTCATGGATCATCACCTTCATCATAGTTAAGCGCAAATGAACATCTTAGATAGGAACAAGCGTGTTTGAATGGAAAACAGAAATACTTGCATTAATTCATCGAGACACAGCAGAGCTCCTCACCCCCAACAATGGGGTTTAGAGACTCATGCCGTCAGAGAATACAAAGTTCAGATCTAAAATGTCATGAGATACAAAATAAGTCTCTAAAAGTTGTTTAAATACTAAACTAGTAGCCTAGGTTTACAAAAAATGAGTAGACTATGATGGGTGATGCAGAGATCCACTTCTGGGGCCCACTTGGTGTGTGCTGGGGCTGAGATTTAAGCAAGTCACGTGCAGAGGCCATTTGTGGAGTTGAACGCCAGTTTTTGTGCCAGTTTGGGCGTTCAACTCCAGCTTTTGATCCTTTTCTGGCGCTGGACGCCAGAATTGGGCAGAGAACTGGCGTTGTACGCCAGTTTACGTCATCTATTCTTGTGCAAAGTATGGACTATTATATATTGCTGGAAAGCCCTGGATGTCTACTTTCCAACGCAATTGGAAGCATGCCATTTCAAGTTCTATAGCTCCAGACAATCCACTTTGAGTGCAGGGAGGTCAGAATCCAACAGCATCAGCAGTCCTTTTTCAGCCTGAATCAGATTTTTGCTCAGCTCCTTCAATTTCAGCCAGAAAAATACCTGAAATTACAGAAAAATACACAACTCATAGTAAAGTCCAGAAATATGAATTTTTCCTAAAAGCTAATGAAAATAGACTAAAAACTAACTAGAACATACTCAAAACTATATGAAATTAACCCCAAAAAGCGTATAAAATATCCGCTCATCACAACACCAAACTCAAACTGTTGCTTGTCCTCAAGTAACCAGACAAATAAAATAGAAGACTAATAGGTTGAGAAGCAATAATATCTCAGAGTTTTCTTGAGTGAAGCTCAGATTCTAATTAGATGAGCGGGACTAGTAGCTTTTTGCTTCTGAACAGTTTTGGCATCTCACTTTATCCATTGAAGCTCAGAGTGATTGGCATCTATAGGAACTCAGACTTCTGATAGTGTTATTGATTCTCCTATTTCAGTGTGATGATTCTTGAACACAGCTATTTTATGAGTCTTGGCCGTGGCCCTAAGCACTTTGTTTTCCAGTATTACCACCAGATACATAAATGCCACAGACACATAACTGGGTGAACCTTTTCGGATTGTGACTCAGCTTTGCTAAAGTCCCCAATTAGAGGTGTCCAGAGTTCTTAAGCACACTCTTCTTTTTGCTTGGACCTCGACTTTAACCGCTCAGTCTCAAGTTTTCACTTGACACCTTCACGCCACAAGCACATGGTTAGGGACAACTTGGTTTAGCCGCTTAGGCCAGGATTTTATTCCTTCTTGGCCCTCCTATCCACTGATGCTCAAAGCCTTGGGATCCTTTTTATTACCCTTGCCTTTTGGTTTTAAGGGCTTTGGCTTTTTTTGCTTGCTTTTTCTTTTTCTTTCTCTTTTTTTTTTTCTGCAAGCTTTGTTCTTTGCTGCTTTTTCTTGCTTCAAGAATCATTTTTATGTTTTTTTTAGATTATCAATAACATGTCTCATGTTCATCATTCTTTCAAGAGCCAACATATTTAACAGTCTTAAGCAACAAATTCAAAAGACATATGCATTGTTCAAGCATTCATTCAGAAGACAGAAAGCATTGCCACCACATTTAACTAATTAGAATTTCTCTTATTAAAACTCGAAATTTTATTGCCTCTTATTCAAAAGATCTACTACTTTATTCATGTTTGCTGATGATGAGAAAAATAAATTATAGCTTAATTGGAGATAAAATCAAAATAGATACTAATTACTGCTATATGACTCCTAAGGTAAACTTCTATAAGGACACTGTCACAGAGTTATGGCAGAAATTGGAAATTAACAACCTTTATTCTGGGGGAATGGGGATTTCTCTGATCCTTGGGGTGCTTGGTCCTACAAGAGAAGACTTTTGGCGCTTCAATTCCCTTAAGTCACGCCCCTGCTCCTCTTGTTCTTTAAACATATAGGTTAGCATTTGACTGTGTTCCTTCTGTTCTTTTATTATTTGCTCCATAGCTTCCCGTATCTTGGTAATGGACGTCTCAAAATACTCCCAGTATTCAGATTGAGGGATTTCTGGGAGGAATTCCTGTGCTCTCTTCTTGATGGGATCCTCCTGTGCTTGTTGTTTTTCCATTGATGCTTTGGTGATTGGCTTTTCAATTAGGATATACTCAGTTATTCCCATCCTTACTCCAACGTCCTTGCAGAGCAGAGAAATCACGTTTGGATAAGCCAACCTGGCCTCTTTTGAATTTTTGTTAGCAATTTTGTAGAGTTCAGTTGAAATCAGCTGATGAACCTCCACTTCCTTTCCCATCATGATGCAATGGATCATCACTGCTCTTTTAACTGTGACTTCAGAACGGTTGCTAGTAGGCAATAGAGAACGCCCAATGAAGTCCAGCCATCCTCTGGCGACTGGTTTGAGATTCTCTCTCTTGAGTTGATTTGGGACACCCTTTGTGTTGGTGGTCCACTGGCTCCAGGGATACATATGTCCTCTAGAATCTTATCCAGGTCAATGTCTGCTCTCATCATCCTCCTGTTGAAGGAGTCTGGATCATCCTTTAGCTGAGGTAGCTTTAAGATCTCTCTGATCTTGTCAGGGGTGGTATGAACAATCTTCCCTCTGACCATGGTCCGAAATTCATAGAAGGCAGTTCCAGATAGTTTTTGCTTGTCAGTCTGCCACATATTAGCATAGAACTCCTGGACCATGTTCCTTCCTACTTTCGTTTCAGGATTAGCTAGGACTTCCCAGTTCCTGATTCGAATTTGCTCCTGGATCTCCGGATATTCATCTTCTTTCAGATCGAATCTAACTTCCGGGATCACTGATCTCAGACCCATTACTTTAAGATAATGGTCTGAATGTTCTTTAGATAAGAACTTCCCTTGATTCCAAAGTGGTTTTGGAACGCTCTCTTTCTTGCCTCTTGGAGTGGGTTGTTTTCCTTTAGGAGCCATGATCTTAGTGATCTCGGATAAACACACCAAAATTAGAGGTTTTCTTGTCCTCAAGCAAAAGAAAAGAAAGGAGAGGGATAGAAGGAGAGCTAGGTGCAATTGTTGATGGAGGAGGAGGGAGGCCGAACCCAAATTTAAAGGGATGGGGGGTGAGTTTTCGAAAAATTAAAAAAGATAAGATAAAAAGATTGAGTTGAAAAAGATAAGATAGAAGATATAGTTTAATTTTGAAAAGATTTTTGATTAGTTGAAAAGATTTTTGAGTGAAAAAGATAGATTTGTTTTCAGAAAATTTTTGAAAAGAGTTTGGATTGAATTTGGAAAGAGGGATTTTTAGAAATTAAGGATTTTAGAAATCAGGGTTCTTAACATGTTCATGTAAAAATCATGCATTGAGACATAAAATTTGAAATTAAAATGGAAATACGTGTGGAAAAATGAATTTGGCTCCTCCCTGCTGTCCTGGCGTTTGAACGCCCAAACACTGCCTGTTTTGGGCGTTCAGCGCCCAAATGCTGCTCTCCTGGGCGTTCAACGCCCAGCTGCTGCCATTACTGGTGTTCAACGCCCAGTGGGTGCCCCTTTCTGGCGTTGAACGCCCAGATTGCTACCATTACTGGCGTTTTCTTGCCAGTGAGCTCTTTCTCTCTGTTTTGTGTGCCGAAGTCTTCTGTAAATGATTATTTACCTTGTTACCAAAACAAATAAGAATAAAAATAGAAATAGGACAAAATGCTTAGAGGATTGTTGCCCCATGGCTGGGTTGCCTCCCAGCAAGCGCTTCTTTATTGTCTTTAGCTGGACCTTGCTGAGCTTTTAATCTAGCTTCAGCCTTGAGCATTCTTGCTCAATGTTGCCTTCAAGATAATGCTTGATTCTCTATCCATTGACAATGAACTTCTTATCAGAATCAATATCTTGAAGCTCCACATAACCATATGGTGATACACTTGTAATCACGTATGGTACCCTCCACCGGGATTTCAGTTTCCCAGGGAATAGCCTGAGTCTAGAGTTAAACAACAGGACCTTCTGTCCTGGTTCAAAGATTCTAAATGACAGCTTTCTGTCATGCCATTTTTTTTATTTTTCTTTATAAAGCTTGGCATTTTCGAAAGCTGTGAATCTGAATTCCTCTAGCTTATTTAGCTGGAGCAATCGTTTTTCTCCTGCTAATTTGGCATCAAAGTTTAGGAATCTGGTTGCCCAGTAGGCTTTATGTTCCAGTTCCACGGGCAGGTGACATGCCTTACCATACACGAGTTGGTATGGAGAGGTCCCTATAGGGGTCTTGAATGCTGTTCTGTAAGCCCACAGAGCATCATCCAAGCTCCGTGCCCAATCCTTTCTACGGGTATTTACTGTCCATTCCAGGATTCTCTTTAATTCTCTGTTAGAGACTTCAGCTTGCCCATTGGTTTGTGGATGATATGGAGTGGCCACCTTGTGGCGAATTCCATACCGAACCATGGCAGAGTAAAGCTGTTTATTACAGAAGTGAGTGCCCCCATCACTGATTAGTATTCTAGGGACACCAAACCTGTGAAAGATATGTTTCTGGAGGAACTTCAGCACTGTTTTAGTATCATTGGTGGGTGTGGCAATAGCCTCAACCCATTTTGATACATAGTCAACTGCCACCAGAATATAAGTGTTTGAGTATGATGGTGGGAAAGGTCCCATGAAGTCAATTCCCCATACGTCAAACAACTCAATTTCCAAGATTCCTTGTTGAGGTATGGCGTAACCATGAGGCAGATTACCAGCTCTTTGGCAACTGTCACAATTACGTACAAACTCTCGGGAATCTTTATAGAGTGTGGGCCAATAGAAGCCACATTGGAGGACCTTGGTGGCTGTTCGCTCACCTCCGAAATGGCCTCCATATTGAGATCCGTGGCAATGCCACAGGATCCTCTGTGCTTCTTCTCTAGGCACACACCTACGGATAATTCCGTCTGCACATCTCTTAAAGAGATAATATTCATCCCACAAGTAGTACTTTGCATCAGTAATTAATTTCTTCTTTTGTATCCTGTTGTACTCCTTGGGTATGAACCTTGCAGCTTTATAGTTTGCAATATCGGTAAACCATGGTGCTTCCTGAATGGCGAATAAATGCTCATCAGGAAACGTCTCAGAGATCTCAAGAAAGGGGAGGGACGTCCCTTCCACTGGCTCTATCCGGGACAGATGATCAGCCACTTGGTTCTCTGTCCCTTTTCTATCTCTTATTTCTATATCAAACTCTTGCAGAAGCAATACCCATCTGATGAGCCTGAGTTTTGAATCCTTCTTTGTGAGTAGATATTTAAGAGCAGCATGGTCAGTATACACAATCACTTTTGATCCTACTAAGTATGATCTGAACTTGTCAATGGCGTAAACCACTGCAAGTAATTCTTTTTCTGTGGTTGTGTAATTTTTTTGGGCATCATTTAGAACGCGACTGGCATAATAAATGACATGCAGAAGCTTGTCATGCCTCTGTCCCAATACTGCACCAATGGCATGATCACTGGCATCACACATTAGCTCAAATGGTAACGTCCAGTCTGGTGCAGAAATGACTGGTGCTGTGACCAGCTTAGCTTTCAGCGTTTCAAACGCCTGCAGGCACTGTGTCAAACACAAATGGCGTGTCAGCAGCTAGTAGATTGCTTAGAGGTTTTGCGATTTTTGAAAAATCCTTTATAAACCTCCTATAGAATCCTGCATGCCCCAGAAAGCTTCTGATTGCCTTAACATTGGCAGGTGGTGGTAATTTTTCAATTACCTCTATTTTTGCTTGATCCACCTCTATTCCCTTGTTTGAGATTTTATACCCAAGAACAATTCCTTCAGTCACCATGAAGTGACACTTTTCCCAGTTTAAAACTAGGTTGGTCTCTTGGCAACTTTTCAGAACAAGTTTCAGGTGATCAAGACAGGAGCTGAATGAGTCTCCATATACTGAGAAGTCATCCATGAAGACTTCCAGAAATTTTTCCACCATATCAGAGAAAATAGAGAGCATGCATCTCTGGAAGGTTGCAGGCGCATTACATAGCCCAAATGGAATCCTTCTATAAGCAAACACTCCAGATGGACATGTGAATGCTGTTTTCTCTTGATCCTGGGGATCTACTGCAATCTGGTTATAGCCTGAGTAGCCATCCAAAAAGCAGTAATAATCATGACCTGCTAGTCTTTCTAGCATCTGGTCTATGAATGGCAAAGAAAAATGATCTTTTCTGGTGGCTGTATTGAGCCTTCTGTAGTCAATACACATGCGCCACCCCGTAACTGTTCTTGTAGGAACCAGTTCATTTTTTTCATTATGAATCACTGTCATGCCTCCCTTTTTTCGGACGACTTGAACAAGGCTCACCCAGGGGCTATCAGAAATAGGATAAATAATCCCAGCCTCCAGTAATTTGGTGACCACTTTCTGCACCACTTCTTTCATGGCTGGATTTAGCCGCCTCTGTGGTTGGACCACTGGTTTGGCATTATCCTCCAATAAGATTTTGTGCATGCATCTAGCTGGGCTTATGCCCTTAAGGTCACCTATGGACCACCCAAGAGCTGTCTTGTGTGTCCTTAGCACTTGAATAAGTGCTTCCTCTTCCTGTGAATTTAAAGCAGAGCTTATGATCACTGGGAAAGTGTCACCTTCTCCCAGAAATGCATATTTCAAGGATGGTGGTAATGGCTTGAGCTCGGGTTTAGGAGGTTTTTCCTCTTTCAGAAGAAAGTTCAGAGGCTCTTTCATGTCCCCTGAATCCTCCAAATCAGGCTGAACATCTTTAAAGATGTCTTCCAACTCTGATTCGAGACTCTCAGCCATGTTGATCTCTTCTACCAAAGAGTCAATAAGATCAACTTTCATGCAGTCTGTTGATGTGTCTGGATGCTGCATGGCTTTGACAGCGTTCAACTTGAACTCATCATCGTTGACTCTCAGGGTTATTTCCCCCTGTTGGACGTCAATGAGGGATCGTCCAGTTGCTAGGAAGGGTCTTCCTAGAATGAGAGTAGCACTCTTGTGCTCCTCCATTTCCAGCACAACAAAGTCAGTGGGAAAGGCGAATGGCCCAACTCTGACAATCATGTCCTCAATCACGCCTGATGGGTATTTAGTGGAACCATCAGCAAGTTGGAGACATATCCGGGTTGGTTTAACTTCTTCAGTTAAGCCAAGCTTCCTGATAGTGGATGCAGGTATTAGGTTGATGCTTGCCCCAAGATCGCATAAAGCTGTCTTGGTGCAATTACCTTCTAATATGCATGGTATCAGAAAACTCCCAGGGTCTTTAAGCTTTTCAGGAAAGCTTTTCAGAATGACTGCACTGCATTCTTCAGTGAGGAGAACTCTTTCTGTTTCTCTCCAATCCTTTTTATGACTTAAGATCTCTTTCATGAACTTGGCATAAGAAGGTATTTGCTCAAGTGCTTCTACAAATGGAATCTTTATTTCAAGAGTCCTGAGATAGTCTGCAAAGCGAGCAAATTGCTTATCCTGCTCCTCTTTCCGGAGTTTTTGAGGATAAGGTATCTTGGCTTTATATTCTTCAACCTTAGTTGCTGCAGGTTTATCGCCTACAGAAGTGGTTGAAGAAGCCTTTTTAGAGGGGTTGTTATCAGCATTTGTGTGTGTCTGATCCCTCACTGGCAATTGAGTGCTAGAGTTAGAAACTGGAGTGACGTTAGACGCCAACTCCTTGTCTGTTCTTGGCGTCTGAACGCCAGAATTGTGCCCATTTTGGGCGTTCAGCGCCAGATCTTGCCCAAGTTGGGCGTTCAACGCTAGATCCTTGCCCATTTCTGGCGTTGAACGCCAGTTTTGGGCATGGTCTGGGCGTTCAGCGCCAGCCTTCCACCAATTTTCTGGCATTTTAGTGCCAGAATTATTTTTCCCTGGGCTCTTACTGTCCTCAGGTGAATTTTGGGTGGTTTACTCATTTCTTAGCTTTTTGCTGCCTTGAGGTGGGGTATTTAATGTTTTCCCACTTCTTAGTTGAACTGCTTGGCATTCTTCTGCTATTTGCTTTGACAGCTGCTGCTTTGTTTGCTTAAACTGTTCGTCCATATGTATATTAGCCATCCTTGTCTCTTGTAACCTTTCTTTGAATTCGGCTAACTGCTTTGTTAGAAAGTCTAATTGCTGATTGAATTCAGCAGCTTGTTTTACAGGACTGAGTTCAGCAGTTGCTGTCTTAACCTCTTTTTTCATGGAAGGGTCACTACTTAGGTACAGATGCTGATTCCTGGCAACTGTATCAATGAGCTCTTGAGCCTCTTCAATTGTCTTTCTCATGTGGATAGATCCACCAGCTGAGTAATCAAGAGACATCTGAGCTCCTTCTGCAAGCCCATAATAGAAGATGTCTAACTGAACCCACTCTGAAAACATTTCAGAGGGGCATTTTCGTAGCATCTCTCTGTATCTTTCCCAGGCATCATAAAGAGATTCATTATCTCCTTGTTTAAAGCCTTGGGTGTCCAGCCTTAGCTGTGTCATCCGTTTTGGGGGAAAGTACTGATTCAGGAATTTTTCTGTCAGCTGTTTCCATGTCTTTATGCTGGCCTTAAGTTGGTTATTCAACCACCTCTTAGCTTGATCTTTTACAGCAAATGGAAACAGTAATAGTCTGTAGACATCCTGATCTATTTCTTTATCATGTACTGTGTCAGCAATCTGTAGAAACTGTGCCAGAAACTCTGTAGGTTCTTCTTGTGGAAGACCGGAATACTGGCAACTTTGCTGCACCATGATAATGAGCTGAGGATTCAACTCAAAGCTACTGACTCCAATGGAGGGTATGCAGATGCTACTCCCATATGAAGCAGTAGAGGGGTTAGAATATGACCCCAGAGTCCTCCTGGACTGTTCATTTCCGCTTAGATCCATGATGGAAAAAGGGAGATGATGTAAAATAGAGAAAATATTTTTATTTATTTAATTTATTTATTTATTTCGAAAACAAAATAAATTAAAATAAAATAAATAAAAATGGGTGAAGATTTTCGAAAAAATGAGGAGAGAGAAAGTGGTTAGGAAGTTTTGAAAAGGATATGATGATTTTTGAAAAAGGTTTTAAAATTTAAAAAAAAATATGAATTTTAAAGGAAATTTTCGAAAAATTGCTTAAAAATGGAGAGAAAAAATATTTTTGAATTTAAAGAGGAGAGAGAAAAACAATAAGATAGCACAAGATTTTAAAATTTTTAGATCTGATGCTCCTTGTTTTCGAAAATTTTTAAGGGAAAAACACTAAGGAACACCAAACTTAAAAATTTTAAGATCAAGACACAAGGAAAACTCAAGAACACTTTGAAGACTCACAAGAAGACAAGAACATGAAGGAAGAACACCAAACTTAAAATTTTTTTAGAAAACCAAAATAAATTTTCGAATTTTTTTTTTTGAAAAATCAACAAGAAAACACCAAACTTAAAGTTTGGCACAAAATTTAATAGAGAAAATATTATTTATGAAAAAGATTTTTAAAAAGAGTGTACCCAACTGCCACGGGCTTAGACTAATGCTCTAGCCAACTGGGCAGTAAATGTAACACTTGTTTTAAAGAAGGATATTTTTAACCAAGAACAATAATAAGAGACTCTAAACCAAAAAGAAAAATTTTCCTAATCTAAGCAACAAAGTAATCCGTCAGTTGTTCAAACACAAACAATCCCCGGCAACGGCGCCAAAAACTTGGTGCACGAATTATGAATCACACTTTTCACAACTCGTACCACTAACCAGCAAGTGCACTGGGTCGTCCAAGTAATACCTTACGTGAGTAAGGGTCGAATCCCACGGAGATTGTTGGTTTGAAGCAATCTATGGTTATCTTGTAAATCTTAGTCAGGAAGTCAATTATGTTTATCAGTAGAATTTCGAATAACCAAGAGAGCATAAATTAAAGGTTACTTGTTATGCAGTAATGGAGAATGTGTTGGAGTTTTGGAGATGCTTTGTCTTCTGAATCTTTGCTTTCCTCTGTCTTCTAATTCACGCACACACGTCCTCCTATGGCAAGCTGTGTATAGGTGGATCACCGTTGTCAATGGCTACCATCCATCCTTCCAGTGAAAAGATTCCCAATGCGCTGTCACCGCACGGCTAATCATCTGCAGGTTCTCACTCATGCCGGAATAGGATCTGCTATCCTTTTGCGTCTGTCACTACGCCTAGCACTCGTGAGTTTGAAGCTCGTCACAGCCATTCGATCATTGAATCCTACTCGGAATACCATAGACAAGGTTTAGACTTTCCGGATTCTCATGAATGCCGCCATCAGTTCTAGCTTATACCACGGAGATTCTGATTAAGGAATCTAAGAGATACTCATTCAATCGGATATAGAACAGAGGTGGTTGTCAGGCACACGTTCATAGTTTGAGGAAGGTGATGAATGTCACGGATCATCACCTTCATCATAGTTAAGCGCGAATGAACATCTTAGATAGGAACAAGCGTGTTTGAATGGAAAACAGAAATACTTGCATTAATTCATCGAGACACAGCAGAGCTCCTCACCCCCAACAATGGGGTTTAGAGACTCATGCCATCAGAGAATACAAAGTTCAGATCTAAAATATCATGAGATACAAAATAAGTCTCTAAAAGTTGTTTAAATACTAAACTAGTAGCCTAGGTTTACAAAAAATGAGTAGACTATGATGGGTGATGCAGAGATCCACTTCTGGGGCCCACTTGGTGTGTGCTGGGGCTGAGATTTAAGCAAGTCACGTGCAGAGGCCATTTGTGGAGTTGAACGCCAGTTTTTGTGCCAGTTTGGGCGTTCAACTCCAGCTTTTGATCCTTTTCTGGCGCTGGACGCCAGAATTGGGCAGAGAACTGGCGTTGAACGCCAGTTTATGTCGTCTATTCTTGTGCAAAGTATGGACTATTATATATTGCTGGAAAGCCCTGGACGTCTACTTTCCAACGCAATTGGAAGCATGCCATTTGGAGTTCTGTAGCTCCAGAAAATCTACTTTGAGTGCAGGGAGGTCAGAATCCAACAGCATCAGCAGTCCTTTTTCAGCCTGAATCAGATTTTTGCTCAGCTCCTTCAATTTCAGCCAGAAAAATACCTGAAATTACAGAAAAACACACAACTCATAGTAAAGTCCATAAATATGAATTTTTCCTAAAAACTAATGAAAATAGACTAAAAACTAACTAGAACATACTCAAAACTATATGAAATTAACCCCAAAAAGCGTATAAAATATCCGCTCATCAAACACCAAACTTAGAATTTGTTTTGGTGTGCAACACCAAACTTAGCTTATTGCAATATAGATAAAGCTAATTAACCTTTTTATTAAAATAGTTATGAGAAGAAAACTACCTCAGGTTGGGTTGCCTCCCAACAAGCGCTTCTTTATTGTCATTAGCTTGACATCCTTCATTCTTGCTTAGTTTAGGTTCTGAACCTCTTTTTCCTTGTCCCATTGCCCTCCTAAGTAAGGCTTTGCTCTGTGCCCGTTTGCTGTGAAATGACTCTATGTAGCTTCATTTAGCAACTCAAGACTTCCATAAGGGAAAATCTTTGTCACTAAATATGGGTCAGTCCGTTTGGACTTGAGCTTGCCAGGAAAAATCTTGAGCCATGAATTGTACAGAAGTACTTGCTGTCCTGGTTTGAACTCTTTCTTTAAAATCTTCCTGTCATGCTTGGCTCTTTCCTTGTATATCTTAGCATTTTCATGGGCTTCTAGCCTAAATTCATCCAACTCATTTAGTTGTAGTAACCTTTTCTCCCCTACTTCTTGAGAATCGAGGTTGAGGAGTTTAGTAGCCCAAAAAGCTTTGTGTTCAAGCTCTACAGGGAGATGGCATGATTTTTCATACAATAGCTGAAATGGCGACTTTCCAATGGGAGTTTTGAAAGCTGTCCTGTATGCCCAGAGTGCATCTTCTAGCTTCCTAGCCCAATCTTTTCTTGTACTTCCCACCGTTTTCTCTAAGATCTTCTTCAGCTCCCTATTTGCTAATTCAGCTTGGCCATTAGTCTGAGGATGGTATTGATGCCAGGGCATTTTGGCCAGTTTTACTGACCTTTTCTTTACTATTTTTAGGGTAGTTTCATGCATTTTCTTAGAAAATAAGCTCTTTTTGGGTAGATATTCACTTACATCTTGATTCAAGCATACATTGTGCACTTTACATGATTTCATGAGGATTTTGCATGAATTTAATGACAAATTGGATGTTGCATTTCCCATGACTTGGATTAGAACTTTGATGCACTTTATTGCTTGATTTCAGGACAAAAGAAGCAAGGAAGAACCACGTTAGCAGCCACGTTAATCTAACTAACGTGACCTCTAACGTGGAATGGGAGCTAACTTGCAAAGTTAATGAGAAAAGTAATCGCTAATAACGCCCTCGAAGCCATCATAGCCCACGTTAAGAGTCACGTTAACTTAGTTAACGTGAACTCTAACGTGGAAGAAGACAATAAGGCCAACGTTAGTGACACTCCCCTTTGTCACTAACGTTGGACCAAGCTCATAATTGGCCACGTTAGTTGCCACGTTAACTTAGTTAACGTGGCTTCTAACGTTAAGAAGCAAAAGGGAAGCTAACGTTAGTGACATTCACTTTTGTCACTAACGTTGGCCAAGCTTCCATAAGCCACGTTAACTCCCACGTTAACTTAGTTAACGTGGAAGCTAACGTGGAGAGAGCAATTGGTCGCCAACGTTAGTGACACTTACCTTTGTCACTAACGTTGGGGTGAACCACCAAGAGCCACCATGAGCAACGTTAACTCCCACGTTAACTTAGTTAACGTGGAAGCTAACGTGGATAAAGAGGTAATGAGCCAACGTTAGTGACACTCACCTTTGTCACTAACGTTGGAGATGGCTAGCATGACTATGTTAGAAGCCACGTTAACTTAGTTAACATGGACTCTAACGTGAGAAAGAGGGGCACATTGGAACGTTAGTGACAAAGGTAAGTGTCACTAACGTTCTCGAAGGATTGGCAAGCTTACGTTAAGAGCCATGTTAACTAAGTTAACGTGGACTCTAACGTAGGGAAGGGGGAGTCTTGTCAACGTTATTAGGAAAGGTAAGTCCCAATAATGTGTGCGAAGGACCAAGAGGCAACGTTAGTGGTAACGTTTGTGCCACTAACGTTGAGGTTAACGTGGCTCATACTTGGGTGAGCAACGTTAGTGAAAAAGGTGATTGTCACTAACGTTCTCGAACCCACACCTTCACTTAACATTAACACCACTAACGTCCTGAGCTAAAAGTCCCTGCCTACTTCACACTTTCTCTCTGCAAGCAAAGCTAAGCCCAATGAAGAAGATAACTGCTGCAAACTCAGGATCCGAAGGCCCATACCCAAGACTTGAAGAGCCAACTAGAAGATCAGAAGAGTAATATATATAGGAGTAACTTTGAATTGGTTAGGGAGCTGGAAACTTTAGGGAGCCTTTGGCCTAGAATTACTCTCTGTATTTTACTTTCTCTGCACTTCTAGTTTACTTTTAGCATGTATTCTCCATCTTTGTTTTCATTTTCCAGAGCTATGAACAACTAAACCCCTTTCATTGGGTTAGGGAGCTCTGTTGTAATTTGATGGATCAATTTTAGTTTTCATTCTCCTTCTTCTATCTTTTCTCTTGATTTTACTAGAAACCTTTCGATCTTCATCCAATTGGGTAGTTATCTTGGAAAAGAAGCTATTCATACTTGGATCTCTTCTGAACCTTGAAAGAGGAATGAAGGGATCATGCTAGAATTGCTTTCTCATGCTGGACCAAATTGGGTGTGGATGGATATGTGACAATAATCCTTCCAACACTTGATTTGGGAAATGCATGTGGTATAATCAGTGACCATACTTCATCTCTTCTCATGAGCAATTGACTAAGGAATTGGCTATTGATCAAGATTTGAGAGATTGAATTACAAGGAATTGTAATTTGATCACTTAAGATTGCCAAGGAGATCAATGAATGCATTGATTGAGGAAGAGATGAAAATGAACTTGATCCGGAGAACGCAACATCTCCTGAGCCCAATGAACTCCCCATTTCTGATCTTACCCATTCTCTTTAATTTCTGCCATTTACTTTTATGAACAATTGCCCCATCCCCATTTAAGATTCTGCAATTTACTTTCCACCATTTACATTCAGCTCTTTATTTCCAGCATTTACTGTTTCCACTATTTACTTTCCCGCCATTTAATTTTCTACAATTCCCAACTCAAATTCTGGTTCGCTCAACTAGAACATTTCTTTAAAGTTGCTTGATCAATCAATCTCTGTGGGATTCGACCTCACTCTATTGTGAGTTTTTACTTGACGACGAATTCGGTACACTTGCCGAAGGAAATTTGTTGCGAGACAAGTTTTCCGCGTATCAGGTATGCGGTGGCTACTTTATGGATTACTCCATATTTGTGGAGGAGTTTCTCCATTTGTTTGTTGCAAAAATGACCACTACCATCGCTAACAAGACCCTTGGGCACTCCATATCTTGTGAAAATATGCTTCTTAAGGAATTGAAGGACAATCTATGCATCACAGGTGGTTGTGGCTATGGCTTCCACCCACTTTGAGACATATTCTACTGCTACCAAGATGTATCTGAAAGAGTAGGAAGGGGGAAAGGGTCCCATGAAATCAATACCCCATAGGTCGAATAGTTCTATTTCCAGGATGAAATTTTGAGGCATCTGATGCCAGGGCATGTTGGCCAGTTTCACTGACCTTTTCTTTACTGTTTTTAGGGTAGTTTCCTGCATTTTCTTAGGAAATAAGCTAGTTTTGGGTAGATATTCACTTACACCTGTATTCAAGCATACATTGTGCATTTTACATGATTTCATGAGGATTTTGCATGAGTTTAGTGACAAATTGTATGTTGCATTACCCATGACTTGGACTAGAACTTTGATGCACTCTATTGCCTGATTTCAGGACCAAAGGAAGCAAGGAATGGGAGGTAACTTGCAAAGTTAATGAGAAAAGTGACTGCCAATAACGCTCTCGAAGCCATCATTACTCACGTTAAGAGTCACGTTAACTAAGTTAACGTGAACTCTAATGTGAAGAAGGAAAATTGAGCCAACGTTAGTAACACTTAACATTATCACTAACGTTGGCCAATACTCATAAGTGGCCACGTTAGAGTCCACGTTAACTTAGTTAACGTGGCCTCTAACGTTAAAAGGGGGAAAGGAACCAAACGTTAGTGACATTCAACATTGTCACTAACGTTGGCCTAAGTACACAATGCCACGTTAACTCCCACGTTAACTTGGTTAACGTGGGAGCTAACGTGAAGAGGCAAGGGTGGTCGACAACGTTAGTGACACCCAACATTGTCACTAACGTTGGAAGCAACCACACAACCCCAAGGAGCCACGTTGACTTCCACGTTAACTTAGTTAACGTGGAGGCTAACGTGAAAGAAGAAGGTGATGGCCAACGTTAGTGACACTCAACATTGTCACTAACGTTGGAAGGAGCCACACAAGCCACTATGAGCCACGTTAACTCCCACGTTAACTTAGTTAACGTGGAAGCTAACATGGATGAGCAAAAGATGAGCCAACGTTAGTGACACTCAACATTGTCACTAACGTTGGGGATGGCTAAGTAATGCCACGTTAAAGAGCCACGTTAACTAAGTTAACGTATGCTCTAACGTGAGACATGGGGGCACATTGGAACGTTAGTGACAATGTTGAGTGTCACTAACGTTCTCGAAGGATGGCAAGCCCACGTTAAAGTGTGCGAAGGACCTAGATGCAAAGGACCTAGATGCAACGTTAGTGGCAACATTTCTGCCACTAACGTTAAAGTTAACGTGCCTTTTACTTAGGAATGTTAGTGAGAAAGTTGATTGTCACTAACGTTCTCGAACTCATATTTTCACTAAACGTTAACACCCCTAACACCCTGAGCTAAAGTCTCTGCCCACTTCACACTTTCTCTCTGCAAGCAAAGCCAAGCCCAAATGAAGAAAAGAACTGCTTCAAACTCAAGATCCAAAGGCCCAAGACTTGAAGAGCCAACTAGAAGATGAGAAGAGTAGTATATATAGGAGTAGCTTTGAATTATTTTGGGAGTTCCGGGAGTTGGAAAATAGCATAGAATTACTTCCTGTATTTACTTTCTCTGCACTTCTAGTTTTCAGAATGTATTCTCCATCTTTGTTTTCATTTTCTAGGTCTATGAACAACTAAACCCCTTTCATTGGGTTAGAGAGCTCTATTGTGATTCAATGGATTAAGTGTAGTTCTTATTCTTCTTCTTCTTTCTTTCCTCTCGATTTTACTAGAGAGCTTTCGATCTTCATCCAATTGGGTAGTTATCTTGGAAAAGAAACTATTCATACTTGGATCTCTTCTGAACCTTGAAAGAGGAATGAAGAGATCATGCTAGAAATGCTTTCTCATGCTGGACCAAATTGGGTGTGGATGGATATGTGATTATAATCCTTCCAACACTTGATTTGGGAAATGCATGTGGTATAATCAGTGACCGTACTTCATCTCTTCTCATGAGAAATTGACCAAGGAATTGGCTATTGATCAAGATTTGAGAGATTGAATTCCAAGAAATTGGAATTCGATCAATTAAGATTGGCAAGGAGATCAATGAATGCATTGATTGAGGAAGAGATGAGAATGAACTTGATCCGGAGGATTGCAATATCTCTTGATTCCAATGTTCATTTTATTTTTTTAGTTCTTACATTTTATTTTCTTGCCATTTTACTTCTTTGCACTTTATTGCTTTCTTTACTTTCATGCAATTTACATTTCCGTGCTGCTTATCACTCCAATATGATTCGTCTAACTAGAATAATCAATTAACCATTGATTGCTTAATCCGTTAATCTCTGTGGGATTCGTCCTCACTCTTTTGTGAGTTTTACTTGACGACAATTCGGAACACTTGCCGAAGGAAATTTTTTATGAAACAAGTTTTCAGTGCATCAAGTTTATGGCGCCGTTACCGAGAATTAATTGCGATTAACAAACTACCAGTTGATTGATTTACTAGATTAGACACTTTTTTTTGTCTTTATTTTCTTTTGTTTCTTTATTTTCTTTTGCTAACTAACTGTTTGTGATATTGCCTCAATGGAAATTTCCTCATCTGTGACAATGGAGATTCTAATTTCTTTTGGTGATTATTGTTTGAGACAGAGCTTTCTGCAGGAAAGAAAGGAGCATCCATCATGTTTTAGTCAATCAAATTTCATGGGAAAATCTCCACCACCACAGAATGATTCACTTTACTATGCTCATGGTGGGTGGGAGTATCAAGAACATGAAATGGGGTACTTTCCAGAGCCACAAAATGGTCCATATTTAGGTGAAATTAATCACTACTCAAGTTGTGACTGGGAAGATCATAATCAAAGAGATTTCACTCATTCACACCCCATTCATCAAGAGCCATCACCTCTCAATTATACAACCTCACCTCCAAGTTTTACATGCCTAAATTCTTCATCATTTGAGTATGCCTCAGCACAAAAGTCTATCCCAAATCCATACAATTCATTTCACCATCCACAAAACTCAGTCCATTACCCACAAAAGTCATACCACTCTCAGAACATAAAACCACAAAACAACCAATTCCATTCACAAAGTAGCCACCCTCAACCTCCAAATTTCACCCCAGCTGCACACCCTCCCCTCGAGGATAAGCTATCAAGGATAGAGAACCTACTAGCAATGCTCTTGGAAGAATCTAAGGACACAAGGACTTTTCAAGGGGAAGTAAAAACCATTATGCAGAACCGGTGGGTTGCCATTAAGAAGCTTGAGGCACAAGTTGGATATCTATCAAAGCAAATCACTACCCACAATTCTCTCAGTGATACCATGGCAAACCCAATGGAGGAATCAGAAGAACAAGAAAAAGAGGCACCTATACCAAGTGAGATTTCTATGAAGAAGGAGGAGGTTATGAGAGTATATAAGACTAAGGCTCCACACCCACAGAGGTTACTAGTGGTGACAAAGGAACATGCAAACTCACTCCCAAAAGACTCAATGCAACATCATGTAGAAGAAAGAGAGGAAGTCAATCAAGGGAGTCCACACTCCAAGGAAACAGAGAGTTGCATAGAGGGTGAGTTCATTGAACCACCAAATCAAGAAGTTCTTGATGAAGAGGATGCTCCACCCATCATACAATACCCAAATCCTGAAATCAAGGTGGTAAAGGCAATCAACATGAACACTAACAAAAGGATGGTGACCAAAAAAAGAAGGACAATATTCATGAAGAAGAAAAGGTCAACCAAAAGCCATCCCACCCCTACCCCAACAAGCAAGTTTACTCAAGCTAACAACAGAAGAAGGCTTGCTGGGGAGAGGCACTCAAAACAAGGGGCACTAACTTGCTCCTCTTTCCTCTTGAGGTCATTCCTCTTAACAAACTGGAAGAAGAGGAAGAAAGTCATGAACAACATGTCAAGCTAATGACAGTAAAAGAGCGCTTGTTGGGAGGCAACCCAACCGTAGGTAACATTTTCTTGCTTTGCTTAGTTTACTTTCAATAATTTGGCATATGATTGCACTCTAAGTTTGGTGTTGCCATGCAACAATTTGATTTTCAATCTTCACTGGGTACTTGCAACATTCTAAATTGACAATGGCACACTATGTTTGGTGTTGCCACTTAACTTTCATGCAAAGTACCATGCCAACACCACTTATTAATGCAATCACATTGTCTCTGTTTTACTTCTTGTGCTTTTGTTGTGATCCATAATCTTGCTTGCTGAAACACATGCATACTCACTTTATTTTAAGACATTCATGATCCATCATAAACCCCGTCACCACTGTTTTAATTGTTGCTTGAGTATAAGCAATCATTCTATGTCTGGTGTGGGAAGGGGAAGAATAGGAGGAAAAAGGCAACAACAATGAAGATAAAATACAAGTTGGTAAAGTTCCTTTCTCCTCTTACTTATTTCCAGCACTTTAATTTGCATGATTGTCTTTTATGTTCTTTGTATGTATGTGTGCTTTCTCCTTGTGAATAAGCATGTCAATTATGTCTTTTAAACTTTTTATTGATTAAGGCTGTGTTTTCTAGTCTGAATGTCATTACTGCATCCTTACTTTGCTTACTAGTATGCTTGTCCCCTTTAAATCAAATAAAAAGAGAATGAGTGTTTTTAAAGACCAGAGAGGAGTTCATACTATGGAGTAAGTTCATGAGTTTATGGTATAGTCATAAGTTAGCTAAGTTGGTTCAACCACAAGGTGGGAGGACAACTATCTGTCATGAATACTATGCTTGAGACACACCCCATGAGACTAGCTAAATAAGAAGATCCTAATAAAAAAGAGGGAAAGAACAATGAAAGTGGAAGAATAAAAGAAAAAAAAAGTAAGCAATAAGGCTAGGCACCAATGGTTTTAATCTTGAAGCATGTGTCTGTGGTGCTCCTGTGTGAGGGATCTACTTGGATGAATAAGCTCTTAGGGGTGCCTTATCACTTGGTAACTTGGGTTAACTAACTCGGGATTATCAGCTGAAAGTCCACTATCAAGAGTAACCCTCACCACAGAACACTTAGTAACCCAAAGAGGTGCTGGACACCAAGGCCTCAAGAAAAGAAAATGAATAAACTATATGCCTGTGGTGTGTATGTATGGGGGAGAGACTTGAGGGAGTAAGTCCTTAGGGGTGTCTCAACACCTAGCACTTTGAACCAACTGGTTCGGGAGTGTTGGCTGAAAGCTTATCTTAAAGAGTTGCCCCCTCACAGAACACTTAGCCTGAAGAACACCAATAAGCCCTGAAATGACAAAAAAATGATCAATGAATAAAAGTCTCATGGGATGTAAGCAAAGTGAGTATTGTAGGGCATGATAAAGGTCTGAAAGCCAGGAATGAACCTAAGATGCTATGCATAAAACCACCATAAAACCAGGGACATGACTTCCACAAGAATGACTCATTTCTCTTGGCATTCCATTCATCATTCTCTTGTTCCAGTACTTGCTTAGGGACAAGCAAGCTTTAAGTTTGGTGTTGTGATGCCAGGGCATGTTGGCCAGTTTCACTGACCTTTTCTTTACTGTTTTTAGGGTAGTTTCCTACATTTTCTTAGGAAATAAGCTAGTTTTGGGTAGATATTCACTTACACCTGTATTCAAGCATACATTGTGCATTTTACATGATTTCATGAGGATTTTGCATGAGTTTAGTGACAAATTGTATGTTGCATTACCCATGACTTGGACTAGAACTTTGATGCACTCTATTGCCTGATTTTAGGACCAAAGGAAGCAAGGAATGGAAGGTAACTTGCAAAGTTAATGAGAAAAGTGACTGCCAATAACGCTCTCGAAGCCATCATTACCCACGTTAAGAGTCACGTTAACTAAGTTAACGTGAACTCTAATGTGAAGAAGGAAAATTGAGCCAACGTTAGTGACACTTAACATTATCACTAACGTTGGCCAATACTCATAAGTGGCCACGTTAGAGTCCACGTTAACTTAGTTAACGTGGCCTCTAACGTTAAAACGGAGAAAGGAACCAAACGTTAGTGACATTCAACATTGTCACTAACGTTGGCCTAAGTGCACAATGCCACGTTAACTTGGTTAACGTGGGAGCTAACGTGAAGAGGCAAGGGTGGTCGACAACGTTAGTGACACCCAACATTGTCACTAACGTTGGAAGCAACCACACAACCCCAAGGAGTCACGTTGACTTCCACGTTAACTTAGTTAACGTGGAGGCTAACGTGAAAGAAGAAGGTGATGGCCAACGTTAGTGACACTCAACATTGTCACTAACATTGGAAGGAGCCACACAAGCCACTATGAGCCACGTTAACTCCCACGTTAACTTAGTTAACGTGGAAGCTAACATGGATGAGCAAAAGATGAGCCAACGTTAGTGACACTCAACATTGTCACTAACGTTGCGGATGGCTAAGTAATGCCACGTTAAAGAGCCACGTTAACTAAGTTAACGTGGGCTCTAACGTGAGACATGGGGGTACATTGGAACGTTAGTGACAATGTTGAGTGTCACTAACGTTCTCGAAGGATGGCAAGCCCACGTTAAAGAGCCACGCTAACTAAGTTAACGTGGGCTCTAACGTAGGAGCAAGGGGGCTTTTCAACGTTATTGGGAAAGTTAAGCCCCAATAACGTGTGCGAAGGACCTAGAGGCAACGTTAGTGGCAATGTTTGTGCCACTAACGTTAAAGTTAACGTGGCTTTAACTTAGGAACGTTAGTGAGAAAGTTGATTGTCACTAACGTTCTCGAACTCATATTTTCACTAAACGTTAACACCCCTAACTCCCTGAGCTAAAGTCTCTGCCCACTTCACACTTTCTCTCTGCAAGTAAAGCCAAGCCCAAATGAAGAAAAGAACTGCTTCAAACTCAAGATCCAAAGGCCCAAGACTTGAAGAGCCAACTAGAAGATGAGAAGAGTAGTATATATAGGAGTAGCTTTGAATTATTTTAGGAGTTCCGGGAGTTGGAAAATAGCATAGAATTACTTCCTGTATTTACTTTCTCTGCACTTCTAGTTTTCAGAATGTATTCTCCATCTTTGTTTTCATTTTCTAGTGCTATGAACAACTAAACCCCTTTCATTCGGTTAGAGAGCTCTATTGTGATTCAATGGATTAAGTGTAGTTCTTATTCTTCTTCTTCTTTCTTTCCTCTCGATTTTACTAGAGAGCTTTCGATCTTCATCCAATTGGGTAGTTATCTTGGAAAAGAAACTATTCATACTTGGATCTCTTCTGAATCTTGAAAGAGGAATGAAGAGATCATGCTAGAAATGCTTTCTCATGCTGGACCAAATTGGGTGTGGATGGATATGTGATTATAATCCTTCCAACACTTGATTTGGGAAATGCATGTGGTATAATCAGTGACCTTACTTCATCTCTTCTCATGAGAAATTGACCAAGGAATTGGCTATTGATTAAGATTTGAGAGATTGAATTCCAAGAAATTGGAATTCGATCAATTAAGATTGCCAAGGAGATCAATGAATGCATTGATTGAGGAAGAGATGAGAATGAACTTGATCCGGAGGATTGCAATATCTCTTGATCCCAATGTTCATTTTATTTTTTTAGTTCTTACATTTTATTTTCTTGCCATTTTACTTCTCTGCACTTTATTGCTTTCTTTACTTTCATGCAATTTACATTTCCGTGCTGCTTATCACTCCAATATGATTCGTCTAACTAGAATAATCAATTAACCATTGATTGCTTAATCCGTTAATCTCTGTGGGATTCGATCTCACTCTTTTGTGAGTTTTACTTGACGACAATTCGGTACACTTGCCGAAGGAAATTTGTTATGAGACAAGTTTTCAGTGCATCAAGTTTATGGCGCCATTGCCGGGGATTAATTGTGATTAACAAACTACCGGTTGATTGATTTACTAGATTAGACACTTTTTTTTGTCTTTATTTTCTTTTGTTTCTTTATTTTCTTTTGCTAACTAACTGTTTGTGATATTGCCTCACTGGGAATTTCCTCATCTGTGACAATGGAGATTCCAATTTCTTTTGGTGATTATTGTTTGAGACAGAGCTTTCTGCAGGAAAGAAAGGAGCATCCATCATGTTTTGGTCAATCAAATTTCATGGGAAACTCTCCACCACCACAGAATGATTCACTTTACTATGCTCATGGTGGGTGGGAGTATCAAGAACATGAAATGAGGTACTTTCCAGAGCCACAAAATGGTCCATATTTAGGTGAAATTAATCACTACTCAAGTTGTGGCTGGGAAGATCATAATCAAAGAGATTTCACTCATTCATACCCCATTCATCAAGAGCCATCACCTCTCAATTATACAACCTCACCTCCAAGTTTTACATGCCTAAATTCTTCATCATTTGAGTATGCCTCAGCACAAAAGTCTATCCAAAATCCATACAATTCATTTCACCATCCACAAAACTCAGTCCATTACCCACAAAAGTCATACCACTCTCAGAACATAAAACCACAAAACAACCAATTCCATTCACAAAGTAGCCACCCTCAACCTCCAAATTTCACCCCAGCTGCACACCCTCCCCTCGAGGATAAGCTATCAAGGATAGAGAACCTACTGGCAATGCTCTTGGAAGAATCTAAGGACACAAGGACTTTTCAAGAGGAAGTAAAAACCATTATGCAGAACCGGTGGGTTGCCATTAAGAAGCTTGAGGCACAAGTTGGATATCTATCAAAGCAAATCACTACCCACAATTCTCTCAGTGATACCATGGCAAACCCAAGGGAGGAATCAGAAGAACAAGAAAAAGAGGCACCTATACCAAGTGAGATTTCTATGAAGAAGGAGGAGGTTATGAGAGTATATAAGCCTAAGGCTCCATACCCACAGAGGTTAGTGGTGACAAAGGAACATGCAAACTCACTCCCAAAAGACTCAATGCAACATCATGTAGAAGAAAGGGAGGAAGTCAATCAAGGGAGTCCACACTCCAAGGAAACAGAGAGTTGCATAGAGGGTGAGTTCATTGAACCACCAATTCAAGAAGTTCTTGATGAAGAGGATGCTCCACCCATCATACAATACCCAAATCCTGAAATCAAGGTGGTAAAGGCAATCAACATGAACACTAACAAAAGAATGGTGACCAAGAAAAGAAGGACAATATTCATGAAGAAGAAAAGGTCAACCAAAAGCCATCCCACCCCTACCCCAACAAGCAAGTTTACTCAAGCTAACAATAGAAGAAGGCTTGCTGGGGAGAGGCACTCAAAACAAGGGGCATTAACTGGCTCCTCTTTCCTCTTGAGGTCATTCCTCTTAACAAACTGGAAGAAGAGGAAGAAAGTCATGAACAACATGTCAAGCTAATGACAGTAAAAGAGTGCTTGTTGGGAGGCAACCCAACCGTAGGTAACATTTTCTTGCTTTGCTTAGTTTACTTTCAATAATTTGGCATATGATTGCACTCTAAGTTTGGTGTTGCCATGCAACAATTTGATTTTCAATCTTCACTGGGTACTTGCAACATTCTAAATTGACAGTGGCACACTAAGTTTGGTGTTGCCACTTAACTTTCATGCAAAGTACCATGCCAACAACACTTATTAATGCAATCACATTGTCTCTGTTTTACTTCTTGTGCTTTTGTTGTGATCCATAATCTTGCTTGCTGAAACACATGCATACTCACTTTATTTTAAGACATTCATGATCCAACATAAACCCCGTCACCACCGTTTTAATTGTTGCTTGAGTATAAGCAATCATTCTATGTCTGGTGTGGGAAGGGGAAGAATAGGAGGAAAAGGGCAACAACAATGAAGATAAAATACAAGGTGGTAAAGTTCCTTTCTCCTCTTACTTATTTCCAGCACTTTAATTTGCATGATTGTCTTCTATGTTCTTTGTATGTATGTGTGCTTTCTCCTTGTGAATAAGCATGTCAATTCTGTCTTTTAAACTTTTTATTGATTAAGGCTGTATTTTCTAGTCTGAATGTCATTACTGCATCCTTACTTTGCTTACTAGTATGCTTGTCCTCTTTAAATCAAATAAAAAGAGAATGAGTGTTTTTAAAGACCAGAGAGGAGTTCATACTATGGAGTAAGTTCATGAGTTTATGTTATAGTCATAAGTTAGCTAAGTTGGTTCAACCACAAGGTGGGAGGACAACTATCTGTCATGAATACTATGCTTGAGACACACCCCATGAGACTAGCTAAATAAGAAGATCCTAATAAAAAAGAGGGAAAGAACAATGAAAGTGGAAGAATAAAAGAAAAAAAAAGTAAGCAATAAGGCTAGGCACCAATGGTTTTAATCTTGAAGCATGTGTCTGTGGTGCTCCTGTGTGAGGGATCTACTTGGATGAATAAGCTCTTAGGGGTGCCTTATCACTTGGTAACTTGGGTTAACTAACTCGGGATTATCAGCTGAAAGTCCACTATCAAGAGTAACCCTCACCACAGAACACTTAGTAACCCAAAGAGGTGCTGGACACCAAGGCCTCAAGAAAAGAAAATGAATAAACTATATGCCTGTGGTGTGTATGTATGGGGGAGAGACTTGAGGGAGTAAGTCCTTAGGGGTGTCTCAACACCTAGCACCTTGAACCAACTGGTTCGGGAGTGTTGGCTGAAAGCTTATCTTAAAGAGTTGCCCCCTCACAGAACACTTAGCCTGAAGAACACCAATAAGCCCTGAAATGACAAAAAAAGGATCAATGAATAAAAGTCTCATGGGATGTAAGCAAAGTGAGTATTGTAGGGCATGATAAAGGTCTGAAAGCCAGGAATGAACCTAAGTTGCTATGATGAAACCACCATAAAACCAAGGACATGACTTCCACAAGAATGACTCATTTCTCTTGGCATTCCATTCATCATTCTCTTGTTCCAGTACTTGCTTAGGGACAAGCAAGCTTTAAGTTTGGTGTTGTGATGCCAGGGCATGTTGGCCAGTTTCACTGACCTTTTCTTTACTGATTTTAGGGTAGTTTCCTGCATTTTCTTAGGAAATAAGCTAGTTTTGGGTAGATATTCACTTACACCTGTATTCAAGCATACATTGTGCATTTTACATGATTTCATGAGGATTTTGCATGAGTTTAGTGACAAATTGTATGTTGCATTACCCATGACTTGGACTAGAACTTTGATGCACTCCATTGCCTGATTTTAGGACCAAAGGAAGCAAGGAATGGGAGGTAACTTGCAAAGTTAATGAGAAAAGTGACTGCCAATAACGCTCTCGAAGCCATCATTACCCACGTTAAGAGTCACGTTAACTAAGTTAACGTGAACTCTAATGTGAAGAAGGAAAATTGAGCCAACGTTAGTGACACTTAACATTATCACTAACGTTGGCCAATACTCATAAGTGGCCACGTTAGAGTCCACGTTAACTTAGTTAACGTGGCCTCTAACGTTAAAAGGGAGAAAGGAACCAAACGTTAGTGACATTCAACATTGTCACTAACGTTGGCCTAAGTGCACAATGCCACGTTAACTCCCACGTTAACTTGGTTAACGTGGGAGCTAACGTGAAGAGGCAAGGGTGGTCGACAACGTTAGTGACACCCAACATTGTCACTAACGTTGGAAGCAACCACACAACCCCAAGGAGTCACGTTGACTTCCACGTTAACTTAGTTAACGTGGAGGCTAACGTGAAAGAAGAAGGTGATGGCCAACGTTAGTGACACTCAACATTGTCACTAACATTGGAAGGAGCCACACAAGCCACTATGAGCCACGTTAACTCCCACGTTAACTTAGTTAACGTGGAAGCTAACATGGATGAGCAAAAGATGAGCCAACGTTAGTGACACTCAACATTGTCACTAACGTTGCGGATGGCTAAGTAATGCCACGTTAAAGAGCCACGTTAACTAAGTTAACGTGGGCTCTAACGTGAGACATGGGGGCACATTGGAACGTTAGTGACAATGTTGAGTGTCACTAACATTCTCGAAGGATGGCAAGCCCACGTTAAAGATTCACGCTAACTAAGTTAACGTGGGCTCTAACGTAGGAGCAAGGGGGCTTTTCAACGTTATTGGGAAAGTTAAGCCCCAAAAACGTGTGCGAAGGACCTAGAGGCAACGTTAGTGGCAATGTTTGTGCCACTAACGTTAAAGTTAACGTGGCTTTAACTTAGGAACGTTAGTGAGAAAGTTGATTGTCACTAACGTTCTCGAACTCATATTTTCACTAAACGTTAATAGCCCTAACGCCCTGAGCTAAAGTCTCTGCCCACTTCACACTTTCTCTCTGCAAGTAAAGCCAAGCCCAAATGAAGAAAAGAACTGCTTCAAACTCAAGATCTAAAGGCCCAAGACTTGAAGAGCCAACTAGAAGATGAGAAGAGTAGTATATATAGGATTAGCTTTGAATTATTTTGGGAGTTCCGGGAGTTGGAAAATAGCATAGAATTACTTCCTGTATTTACTTTCTCTGCACTTCTAGTTTTCAGAATGTATTCTCCATCTTTGTTTTCATTTTCTAGTGCTATGAACAACTAAACCCTTTCATTCGGTTAGAGAGCTCTATTGTGATTCAATGGATTAAGTGTAGTTCTTATTCTTCTTCTTCTTTCTTTCCTCTCGATTTTACTAGAGAGCTTACGATCTTCATCCAATTGGGTAGTTATCTTGGAAAAGAAACTATTCATACTTGGATCTCTTCTGAATCTTGAAAGAGGAATGAAGAGATCATGCTAGAAATGCTTTCTCATGATGGACCAAATTGGGTGTGGATGGATATGTGATTATAATCCTTCCAACACTTGATTTGGGAAATGCATGTGGTATAATCAGTGACCTTACTTGATCTCTTCTCATGAGAAATTGACCAAGGAACTGGCTATTGATTAAGATTTGAGAGATCGAATTCCAAGTTGGAATTCGATCAATTAAGATTGCCAAGGAGATCAATGAATGCATTGATTGAGGAAGAGATGAGAATGAACTTGATCCGGAGGATTGCAATATCTCTTGATCCCAATGTTCATTTTATTTTTTTAGTTCTTACATTTTATTTTCTTGCCATTTTACTTCTCTGCACTTTATTGCTTTCTTTACTTTCATGCAATTTACATTTCCGTGCTGCTTATCACTCCAATATGATTCGTCTAACTAGAATAATCAATTAACCATTGATTGCTTAATCCGTTAATCTCTGTGGGATTCGATCTCACTCTTTTGTGAGTTTTACTTGACAACAATTCGGTACACTTGCCGAAGAAAATTTGTTATGAGACAAGTTTTCAGTGCATCAAGTTTATGGCGCCGTTGCCGGGGATTAATTGTGATTAACAAACTACCGGTTGATTGATTTACTAGATTAGACACTTTTTTTTGTCTTTATTTTCTTTTGTTTCTTTATTTTCTTTTGCTAACTAACTGTTTGTGATATTGCCTCACTGAGAATTTCCTCATCTGTGACAATGGAGATTCCAATTTCTTTTGGTGATTATTGTTTGAGACAGAGCTTTCTGCAGGAAAGAAAGGAGCATCCATCATGTTTTGGTCAATCAAATTTCATGGGAAACTCTCCACCACCACAGAATGATTCACTTTACTATGCTCATGGTGGGTGGGAGTATCAAGAACATGAAATGAGGTACTTTCCAGAGCCACAAAATGGTCCATATTTAGGTGAAATTAATCACTACTCAAGTTGTGGCTGGGAAGATCATAATCAAAGAGATTTCACTCATTCATACCCCATTCATCAAGAGCCATCACCTCTCAATTATACAACCTCACCTCCAAGTTTTACATTCCTAAATTCTTCATCATTTGAGTATGCCTCAGCACAAAAGTCTATCCGAAATCCATACAATTCATTTCACCATCCACAAAACTCAGTCCAGTACCCACAAAAGTCATACCACTCTCAGAAGATAAAACCATAAAACAACCAATTCCATTCACAAAGTAGCCACCCTCAACCTCCAAATTTCACCCCAGCTGCACACCCTCCCCTCGAGGATAAGCTATCAAGGATAGAGAACCTACTGGCAATGCTCTTGGAAGAATCTAAGGACACAAGGACTTTTCAAGAGGAAGTAAAAACCATTATGCAGAACCGGTGGGTTGCCATTAAGAAGCTTGAGGCACAAGTTTGATATCTATCAAAGCAAATCACTACCCACAATTCTCTCAGTGATACCATGGCAAACCCAAGGGAGGAATCAGAAGAACAAGAAAAAGAGGCACCTATACCAAGTGAGATTTCTATGAAGAAGGAGGAGGTTATGAGAGTATATAAGCCTAAGGCTCCATACCCACAGAGGTTAGTGGTGACAAAGGAACATGCAAACTCACTCCCAAAAGACTCAATGCAACATCATGTAGAAGAAAGGGAGGAAGTCAATCAAGGGAGTCCACACTCCAAGGAAACAGAGAGTTGCATAGAGGGTGAGTTCATTGAACCACCAATTCAAGAAGTTCTTGATGAAGAGGATGCTCCACCCATCATACAATACCCAAATCCTGAAATCAAGGTGGTAAAGGCAATCAACATGAACACTAACAAAAGAATGGTGACCAAGAAAAGAAGGACAATATTCATGAAGAAGAAAAGGTCAACCAAAAGCCATCCCACCCCTACCCCAACAAGCAAGTTTACTCAAGCTAACAACAGAAGAAGGCTTGCTGGGGAGAGACACTCAAAACAAGGGGCATTAACTGGCTCCTCTTTCCTCTTGAGGTCATTCCTCTTAACAAACTGGAAGAAGAGGAAGAAAGTCATGAACAACATGTCAAGCTAATAACAGTAAAAGAGTGCTTGTTGGGAGGCAACCCAACCGTAGGTAACATTTTCTTGCTTTGCTTAGTTTACTTTCAATAATTTGGCATATGATTGCACTCTAAGTTTGGTGTTGCCATGCAACAATTTGATTTTCAATCTTCACTGGGTACTTGCAACATTCTAAATTGACAGTGGCACACTAAGTTTGGTGTTGCCGCTTAACTTTCATGCTAAGTACCATGCCAACAACACTTATTAATGCAATCACATTGTCTTTGTTTTACTTCTTGTGCTTTTGTTGTGATCCATAATCTTGCTTGCTGAAACACATGCATACTCACTTTATTTTAAGACATTCATGATCCATCATAAACCCCGTCACCACTGTTTTAATTGTTGCTTGAGTATAAGCAATCATTCTATGTCTGGTGTGGGAAGGGGAAGAATAGGAGGAAAAGGGCAACAACAATGAAGATAAAATACAAGGTGGTAAAGTTCCTTTCTCCTCTTACTTATTTCCAGCACTTTAATTTGCATGATTGTCTTCTATGTTCTTTGTATGTATGTGTGCTTTCTCCTTGTGAATAAGCATGTCAATTCTGTCTTTTAAACTTTTTATTGATTAAGGCTGTATTTTCTAGTCTGAATGTTATTACTGCATCCTTACTTTGCTTACTAGTATGCTTGTCCCCTTTAAATCAAATAAAAAGAGAATGAGTGTTTTTAAAGACCAGAGAGGAGTTCATACTATGGAGTAAGTTCATGAGTTTATGGTATAGTCATAAGTTAGCTAAGTTGGTTCAACCACAAGGTGGGAGGACAACTATCTGTCATGAATACTATGCTTGAGACACACCCCATGAGACTAGCTAAATAAGAAGATCCTAATAAAAAAGAGGGAAAGAACAATGAAAGTGGAAGAATAAAAGAAAAAAAAAGTAAGCAATAAGGCTAGGCACCAATGGTTTTAATCTTGAAGCATGTGTCTGTGGTGCTCCTGTGTGAGGGATCTACGTGGATGAATAAGCTCTTAGGGGTGCCTTATCACTTGGTAACTTGGGTTAACTAACTCGGGATTATCAGCTGAAAGTCCACTATCAAGAGTAACCCTCACCACAGAACACTTAGTAACCCAAAGAGGTGCTGGACACCAAGGCCTCAAGAAAACAAAATGAATAAACTATATGCCTGTGGTGTGTATGTATGGGGGAGAGACTTGAGGGAGTAAGTCCTTAGGGGTGTCTCAACACCTAGCACCTTGAACCAACTGGTTCGGGAGTGTTGGCTGAAAGCTTATCTTAAAGAGTTGCCCCCTCACAGAACACTTGGCCTGAAGAACACCAATAAGCCCTGAAATGACAAAAAAAGGATCAATGAATAAAAGTCTCATGGGATGTAAGCAAAGTGAGTATTGTAGGGCATGATAAAGGTCTGAAAGCCAGGAATGAACCTAAGTTGCTATGATGAAACCACCATAAAACCAAGGACATGACTTCCACAAGAATGACTCATTTCTCTTGGCATTCCATTCATCATTCTCTTGTTCCAGTACTTGCTTAGGGACAAGCAAGCTTTAAGTTTGGTGTTGTGATGCCAGGGCATGTTGGCCAGTTTCACTGACCTTTTCTTTACTGATTTTAGGGTAGTTTCCTGCATTTTCTTAGGAAATAAGCTAGTTTTGGGTAGATATTCACTTACACCTGTATTCAAGCATACATTGTGCATTTTACATGATTTCATGAGGATTTTGCATGAGTTTAGTGACAAATTGTATGTTGCATTACCCATGACTTGGACTAGAACTTTGATGCACTCCATTGCCTGATTTTAGGACCAAAGGAAGCAAGGAATGGGAGGTAACTTGCAAAGTTAATGAGAAAAGTGACTGCCAATAACGCTCTCGAAGCCATCATTACCCACGTTAAGAGTCACGTTAACTAAGTTAACGTGAACTCTAATGTGAAGAAGGAAAATTGAGCCAACGTTAGTGACACTTAACATTATCACTAACGTTGGCCAATACTCATAAGTGGCCACGTTAGAGTCCACGTTAACTTAGTTAACGTGGCCTCTAACGTTAAAAGGGAGAAAGGAACCAAACGTTAGTGACATTCAACATTGTCACTAACGTTGGCCTAAGTGCACAATGCCACGTTAACTCCCACGTTAACTTGGTTAACGTGGGAGCTAACGTGAAGAGGCAAGGGTGGTCGACAACGTTAGTGACACCCAACATTGTCACTAACGTTGGAAGCAACCACACAACCCCAAGGAGCCACGTTGACTTCCACGTTAACTTAGTTAACGTGGAGGCTAACATGAAAGAAGAAGGTGATGGCCAACGTTAGTGACACTCAACATTGTCACTAACGTTGGAAGGAGCCACACAAGCCACTATGACCCACGTTAACTCTCACGTTAACTTAGTTAACGTGGAAGCTAACATGGATGAGCAAAAGATGAGCCAACGTTAGTGACACTCAACATTGTCACTAACGTTGGGGATGGCTAAGTAATGCCATGTTAAAGAGCCACGTTAACTAAGTTAACGTGGGCTCTAACGTGAGACATGGGGGCACATTGGAACGTTAGTGACAATGTTGAGTGTCACTAACGTTCTCGAAGGATGGCAAGCCCACGTTAAAGAGCCACGTTAACTAAGTTAACGTGGGCTCTAACGTAGGAGCAAGGGGACTTTTCAACGTTATTGGGAAAGTTAAGCCCCAATAACGTGTGCGAAGGACCTAGATGCAACGTTAGTGGCAACATTTCTGCCACTAACGTTAAAGTTAACGTGGCTTTTACTTAGGATTGTTAGTGAGAAAGTTGATTGTCACTAACGTTCTCGAACTCATATTTTCACTAAACGTTAACACCCCTAACGCCCTGAGCTAAAGTCTCTGCCCACTTCACACTTTCTCTCTGCAAGTAAAGCCAAGCCCAAATGAAGAAAAGAACTGCTTCAAACTCAAGATCCAAAGGCCCAAGACTTGAAGAGCCAACTAGAAGATGAGAAGAGTAGTATATATAGGAGTAGCTTTGAATTATTTTGGGAGTTCCGGGAGTTGGAAAATAGCATAGAATTACTTCCTGTATTTACTTTCTCTGCACTTCTAGTTTTCAGAATGTATTCTCCATCTTTGTTTTCATTTTCTAGTGCTATGAACAACTAAACCCCTTTCATTGGGTTAGAGAGCTCTATTGTGATTCAATGGATTAAGTGTAGTTCTTATTCTTCTTCTTCTTTCTTTCCTCTCGATTTTACTAGAGAGCTTTTGATCTTCATCCAATTGGGTAGTTATCTTGGAAAAGAAACTATTCATACTTGGATCTCTTCTGAATCTTGAAAGAGGAATAAAGAGATCATGCTAGAAATGATTTCTCATGCTAGACCAAATTAGGTGTGGATGGATATGTGATTATAATCCTTCCAACACTTGATTTGGGAAATGCATGTGGTATAATCAGTGACCTTACTTCATCTTTTCTCATGAGAAATTGACCAAGGAATTGGCTATTGATCAAGATTTGAGAGATTGAATTCCAAGAAATTGGAATTCGATCAATTAAGATTGCCAAGGAGATCAATGAATGCATTGATTGAGGAAGAGATGAGAATGAACTTGATCCGGAGGATTGCAATATCTCTTGATCCCAATGTTCATTTTATTTTTTTAGTTCTTACATTTTATTTTCTTGCCATTTTACTTCTCTGCACTTTATTGCTTTCTTTACTTTCATGCAATTTACATTTCCGTGCTGCTTATCACTCCAATATGATTTGTCTAACTAGAATAATCAATTAACCATTGATTGCTTAATCCGTTAATCTCTGTGGGATTCGACCTCACTCTTTTGTGAGTTTTACTTGACGACAATTCGGTACACTTGCCGAAGGAAATTTGTTGAGAGACAAGTTTTCTGTGCATCAGCATCTCATTCCTTTTTGTCAATCCTCCAGCGCTTTGGCATTCATTGCATTGGTGAACAAACTCTCTGGCATCCTTGAAGATAGTTGGCCAATAGAAGCCTGGTGCACGAAATTGTGTATGTCAATGTCAATATTACTATTTCTCACAAATTCGCACAACTAACCAGCAAGTGCACTGGGTCGTCCAAGTAATACCTTACGTGAGTAAGGGTCGAATCCCACGGAGATTGTTGGTTTGAAGCAATCTATGGTTATCATGTAACTCTTAGTCAGGATATCAATTATGTTTATCAGTTTGAATTGCAAAAAATAAAAGAGCATGAAATAAATACTTGTTCTGCAGTAATAGAGAATATGTTGGAGTTTTGGAGATGCTTTGTCTTCTGAATTTCTGCTTTCTCCCTGTCTTCTTCTTCACGCACGCAAGGTTCCTCCTATGGCAAGCTGTGTGTTGGTGGATCACCGTTGTCAATGGCTACCATCCATCCTCTCAGTGAAAAAGGTCCAGGTGCGCTGTCACCGCCCGGCTAATCATCTGTCGGTTCTGACTCATGCTGGAATAGGATCCATTGATCCTTTTGCGTCTATCACTACACCCAACCCTTGTGAGTTTGAAGCTCGTCACAGTCATTCAATCCCTAAATCCTACTCGGAATACCACAGACAAGGTTTAGACTTTCCGGATTCTCAAGAATGCTGCCAATGGATTCTAGCTTATACCACGAAGATTCTGATTAAGGAATCCAAGAGATATTCATTCAATCGAAGGTAGAACGGAGGTGGTTGTCAGGCAGCGTTCATAAGTTGAGGATGGTGATGAGTATCACGGATCATCACATCCATCATATTGAAGTGCGAATGAACATCTTAGATAGAAACAAGCGTGTTTGAATAGAAAACAGAAATAGTTGCATTAATTCATCGAAACACAGCAGAGCTCCTCACCCCCAACAATGGAGTTTAGAGACTCATGCCATCAAAGAGTACAAAGTTCAGATCTAAAATGTCATGAGGTATAAAATAAATCTCTAAAAGTTGTTTAAATACTAAACTAGTAACCTAGGTTTACAGAAAATGAGTAAACTAAGATAGATAGTGCAGAAATCCACTTCTGGGGCCTACTTGGTGTGTGCTGGGGCTGAGACTTAAGCTTTACACGTGCCTAGGCTGTTTCTGGAGTTAAACGTCAGGTTGTAACCTGTTTTGGGCGTTTAACTCCAACTTGTAACTTGTTTCTGGCGTTTAATGCCAGACTGCAACATGGAACTGGCGTTTACGTCATCTATACTTGAGCAAAGTATAGACTATTATATATTGCTGGAAAGCCCTAGATGTCTGCTTTCCAACGCAATTGAGAGCGCGCCATTGGGACTTTTGTAGCTCCGGAAAATCTATTTCAAGTGCAGGGAGGTCAGAATCCAACAACATCTGCAGTCCTTTTTCAGCCTGAATCAGATTTTTGCTCAGCTCCCTCAATTTCAGCCAGAAAATACCTGAAATTATAGAAAAACACACAAACTCATAGTAAAGTCCAGAAATATGATTTTTATTTAAAAACTAATAAAAATATAATAAAAATGAACTAAATCATACTAAAAACATACTAAAAACAATGCCAAAAAGCGTATAAATTATCCGCTCATCACAACACCAAACTTAAATTGTTGCTTGTCCCCAAGCAATTGAAAAGCAAATAGGATAAAAAGAAAAGAATATACAATAAATTCCAAAAATATCTGTGAAGATCAGTATTAATTAGATGAGCGGGGCTATTAGCTTTTTGCTTCTGAACAGTTTTGGCATCTCACTTCATCCTTTGAAGTTCAGAATGATTGGCATCTATAGGAACTTAGTATTTAGATAGTGTTATTGACTTTCCTAGTTCAGTATGTTGATTCTTGAACACAGCTACTTTATGAGTCTTGGCCGTAGCCCTAAGCACTTTGTTTTCCAGTATTACCACCGGATACATAAATGCCACAGACACATAACTGGGTGAACCTTTTCAAATTGTGACTCAGCTTTGCTAGAGTCCCCAATTAGAGGTGTCCAGGGTTCTTAAGCACACTCTTCTTTTTGCTTTGGATCTCGACTTTAACCGCTCAGTCTCAAGTTTTCACTTGACACCTTCACGCCACAAGCACATGGTTAGGGACAGCTTGGTTTAGCCGCTTAGGCCAGGATTTTATTCCTTTAAGCCCTCCTATCCACTGATGCTCAAAGCCTTGGATCCTTTTTATTACCCCTGCCTTTTGGTTTTAAGGGCTATTGGCTTTTTCTGCTTGCTTTTTCTCTTTTTTTTTCTTTCATTTTTGCTATTTTTTTCCTGTAAGCTTTTGTATTCACTGCTTTTTCTTGCTTCAAGAATCATTTTTATGAATTTTTAGATTATCAAATAACATTTCTCCTTTTTCATCATTCTTCAAGAGCCAACAATTTTAACATTCATGGATCAACAATATCAAAAATATGCACTGTTCAAGCATTCATTCAGAAAGGCAGAAGTATTGCCACCACATCAAAATAATTAAACTGTTTTAAAATTCGAAATTCATGCACTTCTTTTTCTTTCTCAATTAAAAACATTTTTCATTTAAGAAAGGTAATGGATTCATATTCATAACTTTAAGGCATAGACACTTAGACACTAATGATCATGTAACAAGATACAAACATAAACATAAAGCACAGTAAATGAAAAACAGAAAAATAAGAACAAGGAGATTAGGAATGAGTCCACCTTAGTGAGGGTGGCGTCTTCCTCTTCTTGAAGAACCAATGGTGCTCTTGAGCTCCTCTATGTCTCTTCCTTGTCTTTGTTTCTCCTCCCTCATAGCTCTTTGATCTTGGTGCTCCACCCTTAGTTGTCCCATGTTGGAACTTAATTCTCCTAGGGAAGTGTTGATTTGCTCCCAATAATTTTGTGGAGGGAAGTGCATCCCTTGAGGCAATAATGGTTATGGAAAAACAAAAAAAAGCACTGCTTTTTCCACACCAAACTTAAAAGGTTTGCTCGTCCTCGAGCAAAAGAAAGAAAGTAGTAGAAGAAGAAGAAAATAGATGAGATGGAGAGGTATGGGTGGTTTGAATTTGAGTGGGTGGGTGTAGGTGGGTTGTATAATGGTTTTGGAGGAGTAATGGAGGTGATTGGTGGAGGTTAATTTGGAGAAGAGTGTTATGGAAAGGTGTAATAAGGAGAGAAGAAGAGGTGGGGATCCTGTGGGATTGATGAGCGGATAATTTATACGCTTTTTGGCATTGTTTTTAGTATATTTTTAGTATATTTTAATTAGTTTTTATTATATTTTTATTAGTTTTTATTTAAAAATCATATTTCTGGACTTTACTATGAGTTTGTGTGTTTTCCTATGATTTCAGGTATTTTCTGGCTGAAATTGATGGACCTGAGCAAAAATCTGATTCAGAAGCTGAAAAAGGACTGCAGATGCTATTGGATTCTGACCTCCCTGCACTCAAAGTGGATTTTCTGGAGCTACAAAAACCCAATTGGTGCGCTCTCAATTGCGTTGGAAAGTATACATCTTGGGCTTTCCAGAAATATATAATAGTCTATACTTTGCCCGAGATTTGATGGCCCAAACAAGCGTTCCAAGTCAGCTCAAGAATTCTGGCGTTTAACTCCAAAACTGGCACAAAAGTTGGAAATAAACGTCCAAACTGGCACAAAAGCTGGCGTTTAACTCCAAGAACAGTCTCTACACATGGAAGCTTCAATGCTCAGCCCAAGCACACACCAAGTGGGCCCGGAAGAAGATTTCTGCATTAATTACTGATTTCTGTAACCCTAGGCTACTAGTTTTCTATAAATAGGACCTTTTGCCATTGTATTTTCACACTTGATACACTTTTCATACAATTGATCACGTTTTGGGAGGCTGGCCTCACGGCCATGCCTAAACCTTGTTCTTATGTATTTTCAACGGTGGAGTTTCTACACACCATAGATTAAGGTGTGGAGCTCTGCTGTTCTTCATGAAATAATACAAAGTACTATTGTTTTTCTATTCAACTCAAGTCTATTTCTTCTCCAAGATATTCATTCGTTCTTCAAATTGATGAATGTGATAATCCGTGACACTCATCATCATTCTCACCTATGAACATATGCCTGACAACCACCTCTGTTCTACTAGCAATGGCTTGAATGCGTATCTCTTGGGTTTCTCATCTAAGATTAGAACCGTCGTGGTATAGGCTAGAATTATTGGCGGCCATTCCTGAGATCCGAAATGTCTAAACCTTGTCTGTGGTATTCTTAGTAGGATCTGGGAAGGGATGACTGTGATGAGCTTCAAACTCGCGATTGTGGGGCGTGTGACAGACGCAAAAGGATCAATGGATCCTATTCCGACATGATCGAGAACCGACAGCTGATTAGCCGATGCTGTGACAGAGCATCAGGACCATTTTCACTGAGAAGACGGGATATAGCTATTGATAACGGTGATGCCCAACATAAAGCTTGCCATGGAAAGGAGTATGAATGATTGGAAGAAGGCAATAGGAAAGCAGAGGTTCAAGGGGAACAAAGCATCTTCATACGCTTATCTGAAATCCACCAATGAATTACATAAGTATCTCTATCTTTATTTTATGTTTATTTTCATCACCTTAAACTCCATAACCATTTGAATTCGCCTGACTGAGATTTACAAGGTGACCATAGCTTGCTTCAAGCCGACAATCTCCGTGGGATCGACCCTTACTCACGTAAGGTTTATTACTCGGACGACCCAGTGCACTTGCTGGTTAGTTGTGCGGAATTGTGACAAAGTGTGATTCACGTTTGAGAGCACCAAGTTTTTGGCGCCATTGTTGATGATCACAATTTCGTGCACCAAGTTTTTGGCGCCGTTGTTGGGGATTGTTCGACTTTGGACAACTGACGGTTCATCTTGTTGCTTAGATTAGGTACTTTTCAGAATTTTTAAGAATGAATTCTAGAGTTTCAAGGTGATGTTCTTATCATCACAAAAGCTGATTGATTCTCATCAATTTAGCTAGTGAATGTAATGTCCTGCTGAAGCTTGGCCAAACATGTCTAATCCTTTTAGACTGAAGCTTTAGACTAACATTGCATGATTCCTAGAATTCTTATTAAAAGTTTTGAATCCCTTTATTTTCTTTTCCATATAAGTTTCGAAAATCACAAAAAAATTTATAAAACCATAAAAACCAAAAATATTTTATGTTTCTTGTTTGAGTCTATCATCTAATTTTAAGTTTGGTGTGAATTGCATGTCTTTATCCTTCTAATTTTCGAAAATTTATACATATTGTTCTTCATTGATCTTCAAGTTGTTCTTGATGATTTCATTGCTATGATCTTTAAATTCTCTTGTTTTGTGTGTTTTGTTGTTTCTCATATGCATTCTCAATTTGTTAGTGTCTCTTATATGAAAATTTTTAAGTTTGGTGTCCTGCATGCATTGTTTGATTTGAGTTTCCTAAGATTAGTTGCATTTTTATTGATTCCCATCATCAAAAATTCAAAAATATTTTTTAAAACTATGTCTTTTCAAGTCAATAATACAGAGAATTGAAGATTCAGAACATTCAGTAGAGGAATCAAACAGAAAAAGCTGGGCGTTCAAAACGCCCAGTGAAGAAGGAAAACTGGCGTTTAAACGCCAGCCAAGGTACCTGGCTGGGCGTTTAACACCCAAAAAGGTAGAGATTTGGGCTTTAAACGCCAGAATGGGCACCATTCTGGGCGTTTAACGCCAGGATGACACTAGAAGGAAAATTTTGTTTTTAATTCACATTTTTTTCAAGTTTTCATAATTTTTCAAAATCAAATCTTTTTCAAGTCATATCTTTTCAATCATATCTCTTTCAAAATCAATTTCTTTCTATTTTATATTTATTTTTACTATTTTCAAAAATCCTTGCTTCAATTCAAGATTTACTTCAAAAATTTTCAAGTTGTTACTTGCCTATTAAGAAAGGATCAAAAGTTTTAATTCTAGAATCATATCTTCTAATTTCTTGTTAGTCAAGTAATCAACTTTAATTTTAAAACTTTCTCTTTTTAGTCTGATTTTCAATCATATCTTCTCAATCATATCTTTTCAATCACACCCTTTTTCAAAATTAATTTTCAATCATATCTTTTTAATTTCTGATTTCAAAATCTTTTTCAAAAAATCACTTGATTTCTTTCCCAATCTTAGTTTTCGAAAATCATCAATCAAATTTTCAAATTTTCTTTTAAATTATTTCAAAATCTTTTACTTTAATTTTCAAAAATTCTTCCCCTCTTCTCACATCCTTCTATTTAAAGGACTAAGACTCCTCATCAAGGTGCAATTCAAACTCTGTCCCTTTTGATAAGTTTGAATTCCCTCTTCTCCACCTCCTCCTTCTATTCTTCTTTTCCTCTGACACCTCAAGGAATCTCTATACTGTGACATAGAGGATTCCCTACTTTCTTGTTCTCTTCTCTTTCATATGAGCAGGAATAAAGATAAAGGCATACTTGTTCAAGCTGATCCTGAACCTGAAAGGACCTTGAAGAGAAAGCTAAGAGAAGCTAAAGAACAATTCTCTTTAGAGGGCCTAACAGAGCTTTTCAAAGAAGAAGAAACCATGGCAGCCGAAAACAACAATGCCAACAATGCAAGGAAGGTGCTTGGTGACTTTACTGCACTTACTCCCGACTTCTATGGGACAAGCATCTCAATCCCTGCCATTAGAGCAAACAACTTTGAGCTTAAGCCTCAATTAGTTTCTCTAATGCAACAGAATTGCAAGTTTCATGGACTTCCATTGGAAGATCCTCATCAGTTCTTAGCTGAATTCTTGCAAATCTGTGGCACTGTCAAGACTAATGGGATTGACCCTGAAGTCTACAGACTTATGCTTTTTCCTTTTGCTGTAAAAGACAGAGCTAGGACATGGTTGGATTCACAACCTAAAGAAAGCCTGAACTCTTGGGAAAAGCTAGTTAATGCCTTCTTGGCAAAGTTCTTTCCACCTCAAAAATTGAGTAAGCTTAGAGTGGAAGTCCAAACCTTCAGATAGAAGGAAGGTGAATCCCTCTATGAGGCTTGGGAAAGATAGAAGCAATTGATCAGAAGGTACCCTTCTGACATGCTTTCTGAATGGAGCATCATAGGAATTTTCTATGATGGTCTGTCTGAACTATCCAAGATGTCATTGGATAGCTCTGCTGGAGGATCTCTTCATCTGAAGAAGACGCCTGCAGAAGCTCAAGAACTCATTGAAATGGTTGCAAATAACCAATTCATGTACACTTCTGAAAGGAATCCTGTGCATAATGGGACAACTCAAAAGAAGGGAGTTCTTGAGATTGATACTCTGAATGCCATATTGGCTCAGAATAAAATATTGACCCAACAAGTCAATATGATTTCTCAGAGTCTGTCTGGAATGCAAGCAGCAACAGGCAGTACTAAGGAAGCTTCCTCTGAAGAAGAAGCTTATGATCCTGAGAACCCAGCAATGGAAGAGGTGAATTACATGGGAGAATCCTATGGAAACACCTATAATCCTTCATGGAGAAATCATCCAAATCTCTCATGGAAGGATCAACAGAGACCTCAACAAGGTTTCAGCAACAATAATGGTGGAAGAAATAGGTTTAGCAATAGCAAGCCTTTTCCATCATCTTCTCAGCAACAGACAGAGAATTCTAAGCAAAGCCACTCTGACTTAGCAACCATTGTCTCTGATCTAATCAAAACCACTCAAAGTTTCATGACTGAAACAAGGTCCTCCATTAGAAATTTGGAGGCACAAGTGGGTCAGCTGAGTAAGAAAATTACTGAACTCCCTCCTAGTACTCTTCCAAGCAATACAGAAGAGAATCCAAAGAGAGAATGCAAGGCCATAAACACGTCTCACATGGTCAAACCTGGAGAGGAGGAAGAGGCAGTAATCTCCACTGAGGAAGACCTCAATGGACGTCCACTGACCTCCAAGGAGTTCCCTAATGAGGAACCATGGGAATCTGAGGCTTAGACTGAGACTATAGAGATTCCATTGAATCTACTTCTGCCATTCATGATCTCTGATGAGTATTCTTCCTCTGAAGAGGATGAAGATGTTACTGAAGAGCAAGTTGCTAAGTACCTTGGAGCAATCATGAAGCTAAATGCCAAGTTGTTTGGTAATGAGACTTGAGAGGATGAACCTCCATTGCTCATCAAAGAACTGGATGACTTGACTAGGCAGAGATTACCTCTGAAGAGACAAGATCCTGAAAAGTTCTCAATACCTTGTACCATAGGCACTATGACCTTTTAGAAGGCTCTGTGTGACCTAGGATCAAGCATAAACCTCATGCCTCTCTCTGTAATGAAGAAGCTAGAGATCATTGAGGTACAAGCTGCAAGAATCTCACTAGAGATGGAAGACAATTCAAAGAAACAGGCTTATGGACTTGTAGAGGATGTCTTGGTAAAGGTTGAAGACCATTACATCCCTGCTGATTTCATAATCCTAGAAACTGGGAAGTGTATGGATGAATCCATCATCCTTGGCAGACCCTTCCTAGCCACAGCAAAGGCTGTGATTGATGTTAACAGAGGAGAATTGATCATTCAAGTGAATAAAGACTCCCTTATGTTTAAAGCTCAAGGATATCCCTCTGTAACCATGGAGAGGAAGCATGAAGAGCTTCTCTCAATACAGAGTCAAACAGAGCCCCCACAGTCAAACTCTAAGTTTGGTGTTGGGAGGCCACAACCAAACTCTAAGTTTCGTGTTGAACCCCTACATTCAAACTCGAAGTTTGGTGTTGGGAGGTTCCAACATTGCTCTGAACATCTGTGAGGCTCCATGAGAGCCCACTGTCAAGCTATTGACATTAAAGAAGCGCTTGTTGGGAGGCAACCCAATCGTTACTATTCTATGATAATTTTCTATTTTCTATTGTTATTTTATGTTTTCTGTAGGTTGATGATCATGTGAAGTCACAAAAAAACAATTGAAAAAGCAAAAACAAAGTGAAAAACAGAATGAAAAATAGAACACCCTGGAGGAGACAGTTACTGGCGTTTAAACGCCAGTAAAGGTAGCAGAATGGGCGTTAAACGCCCAGTCTGGCACCATTCTGGGCGTTTAACGCCAGAAAAGGGCACCAGACTGGCATTTAATGCCAGGAATGGGCAAGAAGCTGGCGTTAAACGCCAGAAATGGGCAGCAGCCTGGCGTTTAACACCAAGATTAGCAGAAAGGGGCGTTTTGCACGCCACTCGGTGCAGGGATGAGATATCCTTGACACCTCAGGATCTGTGGACCCCACAGGATCCCCACCTACCCCACCACTCTCTCTCTTCTTCACCCATTCATCAATCACCTCAATACCTCTTCCCCAAAAACCCCTCACTATCAAATCCCACCATTCTCTTCACCACTCACATCCATCCTTCACAAAACCCCACCTACCTCACCATCCAAATTCAAACCACTTTCCCTCCCAAACCCACCCTCTATAGCCGAACCTTACACACCCCTCTCACTCCTATATAAACCTATCTTCACTCCTTCATTTTCACACAACCTAAACACCACTTCTCCCCCTTGGCCGAAACACAAAGCCCTCTCCATCTCCTCTATTTCTTCTTCTTCTACTCTCTTCTTTCTTCTTTTGCTCGAGGACGAGCAACCTTCTAAGTTTGGTGTGGTAAAAGCTAAAGCTTTTTTTTGTTTTCCCATAACCATTTATGGTACCAAAGGCCGGAGAAACCTCTAGAAAGAGGAAAGGGAAGGCAAAAACTTCCACCTCCGAGTCATGGGAGATGGAGAGATTCCTCTCAAGGGTGCATCAAGACCACTTCTATGAAGTTGTGGCCAAGAAGAAGGTGATCCCCGAGGTCCCTTTTAAGCTCAAAAAGGGCGAATATCCGGAGATCCGACATGAGATCCGAAGAAGAGGTTGGGAAGTTCTCACCAACCCCATTCAACAAGTCAGAATCTTAATGGTTCAAGAGTTCTATGCCAATGCATGGATCACCAAGAACCATGATAAAAGTATGAACCCAGACCCTAAGAATTGGCTTACAATGGTCCGAAGGAAATACTTGGATTTTAATCCAGAAAATGTAAGGTTGGCATTCAACTTGCCCATGATGCAAGGAGATGCACACCCCTACACTAGAAGGGTCAACTTTGATGGACATATGTGAAGAGGGAGCTCAATGGAAAAGAGGTTCAAGAGGGAAGCCGGTTCAACTAAGAAGGCATGACCTCAAGCCCGTGGCTAGGGGATGGTTGGAGTTCATCTAACGCTCAATCATTCCCACTAGCAACCAGTCCGAAGCTACTATAGACCGGGCTATCATGATACATAGCATCATGATTAGAGAGGAAGTGGAAGTTCATGAGGTTATATCCCAAGAACTCTACAAGGTGGCAGACAAGTCCTCTCCTTTGGCAAGGTTAGCTTTCCTTCATCTCATTTGTCACCTTTGCAATTCGGTTGGAATTGACATAGAGAGACATTCTCATTGATGAGGACAAACCCATCACTAAGAAAAGGATGGAAAAAACAAGAGAACCTCATCAAGAGCATGAGGAAATTCCTCATCATGAAATCCCTGAGATGCCTCAAGGGATACATCTTCCTCCACAAAACTATTGGGAGCAAATCAACACCTCCCTAGGAGAATTAAGTTCCAACATGGGATAACTAAGGGTGGAGCACCAAGAGCATTCCATCCTCCTCCATGAAATTAGAGAAGATCAAAGAACCATGAGAGAGGAACAACAAAGGCAAGGAAGAGACACTGAGGAGCTCAAGCACTCCATAAGATCTTCAAGAGGAAGAACAAGCCACCATCACTAAGGTGGACCCGTTCTTTAACTTCCTTGTTCTTTATTTTCCTATTTTTTGAAAATTATGCTTTATGCTTATCTATGTTTGTGTCTTTATTACATGATCATTAGCATCTATGCCTTAAAGCTATAAAAATGAATCCATCACCTTTCTTAAATGAAAAATGTTTTTAATTGAAAAAGAAAAAGAAGTGCATGAATTTCAAATTTTAAAACAGTTTAATTATCTTGATGTGATGGTAATACTATTGTTTTTCTGAATGAATGCTTGAACAGTGCATATTTTGGAATTTGATTGTTTATGAATGTTAAAATTGTTGGCTCTTGAAAGAATGAAAGGAAAAGGAGAAATGTTATCTGATGATCTGAAAAATCATAAAATTGATTCTTGAAGCAAGAAAAAGCAGTGAAAAGCTTGCAAAAAAAAAAGAAGAAAGAAAAAGAAAAGCAAGCAGAAAAAGCCAATACCCCTTTAAACCAAAAGGCAAGGATGATAAAAAGGATCCAAGGCTTTGAGCATCAGTGGATAGGAGGGCCCACAGGAATAAAATCCTGGCCTAAGCGGCTATACCAAGCTGTCGCTAGCCATGTGCTTGTGGCGTGAAGGTGTCAAGTGAAAACTTGAGACTGAGCGGTTAAAGTCGAGGTCCAAAGCAAAAAGAAGAGTGTGCTTAAGAACACTGGACACCTCTAATTGGGGACTTTAGCAAAGCTGAGTCACAATCTGAAAAGGTTCACCCAGTTATGTGTCTGTGGCATTTATGTATCCGGTGGTAATACTGGAAAACAAAGTGCTTAGGGCCACGGCCAAGACTCATAAAGTAGCTGTGTTCAAGAATCAACATACTTAACTAGAAGAGTCAGTAACACTATCTGGATTCTGAGTTCCTATAGATGCCAATCATTCTGAACTTCAAAGGATAAAGTGAGATACCAAAACTGTTCAGAAGCAAAAAGTCAAAAGCCCCGCTCATCTAATTAATACTGATCTTCATAGATGTTTTTGGAATTCATTGTATATTCTCTTCTTTTTATCCTATTTGATTTTCAGTTGCTTGGGGACAAGCAACAATTTAAGTTTGGTGTTGTGATGAGTGGATAATTTATACGCTTTTTGGCATTGTTTTTAGTATGTTTTTAGTATATTTTAATTAGTTTTTATTATATTTTTATTAGTTTTTATTTAAAAATCATATTTCTGGACTTTACTATGAGTTTGTGTGTTTTTCTATAATTTCAGGTATTTTCTGATTGAAATTGAGGGACCTGAGCAAAAATCTGATTCAGAGGCTGAAAAAGGACTGCAGATGCTGTTGGATTCTGACCTCCCTGCACTCAAAGTGGATTTTCTTGAGCTACAGAAACCTATTTGGCGCGCTCTCAATTGCGTTGGAAAGTAGACATCCTGGGCTTTCTAGCAGTATATAATAGTCCATACTTTGCCCAAGATTTAATGGCTCAAACAGGCGTTCCAAGTCAGCTCAAGAATTCTGGCGTTTAACTCCAAAACTGGCACAAAAGTTGGAGTTAAATGCCCAAACTGGCACAAAAGCTGGCTTTTAACTCCAAGAAAAGTCTCTACACATGGAAGCTTCAATGCTCAGCCCAAGCACACACCAAGTGGGCCCGGAAGAAGATTTCTACATTAATTACTGATTTCTGTAACCCTAGGCTACTAGTTTTCTATAAATAGGACCTTTTGCCATTGTATTTTCACAGTTGATACACATTTCATACAATTGATCACATTTTGGGAGGCTGGCCTCACGGCCATGCCTGAACCTTGTTCTTATGTATTTTCAACGGTGGAGTTTCTACACACCATAGATTAAGGTGTGGAGCTCTGCTGTTCTTCATGAATTAATACAAAGTATTATTGTTTTTCTATTCAACTCAAGTCTATTTCTTCTCCAAGATATTCATTCGTTCTTCACCTTGATGAATGTGATTATCCGTGACACTCATCATCATTCTCACCTATGAACATGTGCCTGACAACCACCTCTGTTCTACTAGCAATGGCTTGAATGCGTATCTCTTGGGTTTCTGATCTAAGATTGGAACCTTCGTG